>NC_091985.1:90440050-91643594 GCF_044704955.1 Pristiophorus japonicus
CCCCCCTCCCCTCCCCCCTCCCCTCCCCTCCTCTCTTCCCCCCTCCCCTCCCCTCCCCTCCCCTCCCTCTCTTCCCCCCTCCCCTCCCCTCTCTTCCCCCCCCTCCCCTCCTCTCTTCCCCCTCCCCTCCTCTCTTCCCCCTCCCCCAAAGGGAGAGACACTGACAGAGAGAGAGAGAGAGACAGACACTGGGGGTGCCCCGTTCCAGCCCGCTGTTGGGGGGCTCCCGGGTGCTGCAGTCGGTGAGTAGAAACCTTTCTTTCTTTATTTTATTTTTTTATTTATCATTTATTATTGATGGTGTCTCTACCCCCCATCTCATTCCCTACGCCTGATTTATAAGTTTAGGCAAGGTTTTTCTGAGCGTACAAAAATCTACACTTACTCCATTCTAAATTAGTTTGGAGTAAGTTTTCGCTGCCTACACTTGCAAAACAGGCGTAAGTGGCTGGACACGCCCCCTTTTGAAAAAAATCTGTTAGAATAGTTTCATTTTAGAACTCACTAGAACTGGAGCAAACTAAATGCCGAGAATTGCAATTTCTAAGCTGCTCCATTCTAAACTAGTTGCTCCAAAAAAATAGGAGCAACTCAGGCCGAAACTTGAGCCCTTAATTGGGGGATGGGGCAGCAATCGTCGAAAAATAGTCTCAATTTTTCTGCAAGTTGTGTTATAATACTATGAATGTGTGAAAATAAGATGAGTATTATAACTGTTGATGCATCTCGTAAAGATTCATAAATCTGAATAGTTTAAAATGTAGATCTAGGAATTTGGTGTACTGGACATATTTTGACACATTCCTCCTTTCTGTTGCAATATCACATATGCCATATTTCATCTTTTGTCTTTTATTAATCTAATTGCAGTAGATTAATGACATCACACTATTACTGAAGTGGGTATAGGCTGTTTCCTGTGGTCATGTCTTTTTTCATAATCACTTAGAAATTCAACTTACTCTTCCAAAGCTCAGTTTTATTAAAACAAACATTATTTGCCTTTTTTGTGTTGACAGTGAATAGTAACACCAATTTTAGTCACTGCAATGTGCCATCTTGAACTGGAAAAGTGAGCATTGCTCACAAATTGCTTCTGGCAAAAGCACTGTACCGATTTTGCTTGCCATACCTGTTTAGTTGGCAAAATGGTTATTATTTAGTAGTGGCAAGAAATTTGTGCCTGAGTCATTTTAAAATAAATTCTTTCTGAAGTACGTGGTAACTGGGTTTAGTTGGTATTTCCAATATGCTACAGCAGTGACAGAATAATTTGTGTATTTTTCCTATTCCAATATCAAAAAAAAATTCTTGGAGTTCCTTAAGATTATTTTTATCTTTGTGGAAAAAATTGTTGGAATTGTACATTGACCTGCTAAAGTTGAATATAAAGCGCAGACACTTTGCCTGAAAATGCAAAGTCGGATCCTTTACAACAATGTGCTAAGTTACGGTGTCAGCATTGGAAAACCTATTGCAGCACTCCTGTGTACAAATCTGTGTGTAAATAACCACATGTTTGTGATTTACTACTTGGCATTTCAACTATTATTGGATCATGGGCTGGATTCAGATTGATGATGGGAATGTGTCCCATGAATGATGGATGAACATTTCATATTCTGTTATCTTTGGCCGCCTATCTACAGGCAGGTGACAACTGCCACATCTATACCCCAAGCAGAATGTCTTGAATACTTCATGTACTTGATTAGTTTGTATGCAAGGCATGAAGTATTTTACAGCTGTTGATGGCTTTGACTCCCTGTAACCTAGTGACTAACTGGTCAATATATATCCTACATCTGCAATTCCTCCAACGCCCTCGGTCACTAACAGTTTCCAGTTTCCTGGCCCTTTTCACCATGGACGTCCAATCCCTCTACACTTCCATCCTCCACCAGGATGGCCTGAGGGCGCTCTGCTTCTTCCTCGAGCAGAGATCCAACCAGTCCCCATCCACCACCACCCTCCTCTGCCTGGCTGAACTTGTTCTCACATTGAACAACTTCTCCTTTAACTCCACTCACTTTCTCCAAATTAAAGGTGTTGCTATGGGATCCCCGTATGGGTCCTAGCTATGCTTGCCTTTTCATGGATATGTGGAACATTCTTTGTTCCGGTCCTGTTCATGTCCTCTCCCTCACCTCTTTATCCGATGCGTTGATGACTGTATTTGTGCCGTTTCCTGCTCTCGACGTGAACTTGAAAATTTAATTCACTTTGCATCCAATTTCCACCCTTCCCTCACCTTCCGTCTCTGACTTTTCCCTTCCTCGACTTCTCTGTCTCCATTTCTGGGGATAGACTTTTGACCAGTATCCACTATAAGTCTACTGACTCCCACAGCTAACTGGACTACACTTCCTCCCACCCCGCATTCTGTAAGGACTCCATTCCATTCTCCCAGATTCTCCATCTCCGTCGCATCTGCTCTGACAACGCCACCTTTCACACTAGTGCCTCTGACATGTCTTCCTTTTTCCTCAACCGAGGATTCTCCCCCCGCCCCAGCCGTGGTTAACATGACCTTCGACGATGTCCATTCCATTTCCCTCACTCCTTCGCCTCCCTCTCAGAACCACGACAGGGTTCCCCTTGTCCCCACCTTTCACCCCACCAGCCTCCACGTTCATCGATCATCCGCCGCCATTTCTGCCACCACCAGCATGATCCCACCACCAATCACACATTCCCCTCCTCTCTCCACTCAACCTTCCGAAGGGACCGCTCCCTCCGCGACACCCTGGTTCATTCCGCAGTCACCCCCAGCAACCCCTCCCCTTCCCACGGCACCTTAACGTGCAAGCGCAGGAGATATAACACCTGTCCTTTTACCTCCTCCCTTCCCACTGTACAGGGCTCCAAATACTCCTTCCAGATGAAACAGCGATTTACTTGTACTACTTTCAATTTAGTATACTGTATTCGCTGCTCAAGATGTGGTGGTCTCTACATTGGGGAGACCAAGCTTAGATTGGATGACTGCTTCGCGAAACACCTCTGTTCAGTCCGCAAGTGTGACCCTGAGCTTCCGGTCGCCTGTCATTTTAATTCTCCACTCCACTCCCACTCTGACCTCTCTGTCCTCTGCCTCCTACACTGTTCCAACGAAGCTCAACGCGAGCTCGAGGGACAGCACCTCATCTTTTGTTTAGGCACTGTGCAGTTTTCTGGACTCAACATCGAGTTCAACAATTTCAGTATGTAACTGCTGCCCATCTTTGGCTCCCCCCCAACCTATGTTTTTTTTTTCTCCGCATCTCCAAATGACAGCTGGTCATTATTCCACCATTCACACCCTTTCTTGACTAATCCTTTTCTAACTCCGCCCATTACCATTTCAATTCGGCCCATCATCCCTTTGTCTCTCTAATCTCTCCTGCCTTCCACCCTATCACAAACTTTCCCTTTTGTTCTTTCTACCTTCCCCCTTTCAGTGCTTCTTTAGAATGTGTTCTTTCCAAACGCTAGCCAGTTCTGACGAAGGGTCGTCGACCTGAAACGTTAACTCTGCTTTTTGCTCCACAGATGCTGCCTGACCCATTGAGATTTCCAGCATTTTCCAGTTTTATTTCGGATTCCAGCATCTGCAGTATTTTGCTTTTTATATATGATCAAAATAACTGCTGTCGACAATGGTAAAAACAGAACTCTTGTTCACAGTTTGCAGAAAAGTGAAGGGTCCTAATTTTGTTTTATTGGGCAAGATTAGCTACTATTTCACTGGTTTCTGAAGTTGGATGTGAAATTACATAAGTAAAGGACTAGTTTAAACCAATTTTCAAACTTTTGTGGGGGACCCCTTGTAAATTTTAATGCATTCACAGGAACCTGTGTTCTCACCTCAAAAACAATGTCAGCTACCAAAAGAAAACAGTGCTGTCATTGCAGATTTTTTTAAAAAACTTGTTATATATTGAAACCTAAAGACAACAAATACAAACTCCAATAATCGACTGACAAATCGGACTTGAGGGACCCCCACATGGAATCACATTTGAAAAGCCATGATGTAGAGAGTTGTGGCATTGGAGAAATGATCCGAACATACGAACAGTGACGGACAGGTAAAGACCCTCTGGTCCATCAAGCCTGTCCCACACAATTGCGATAACTTGTGTATCACAACTTATACACTCCACCCTACCCGAAACTATGTGATTTCCTAGGAGAGGCAAAAAAATAGATGAATAAACAAAGGCCAATTTAGGACCCGAAACTATGTGATTTCCTAGGAGAGGCAAAAAAACAGATGAATAAACCCAGGCCAATTTAGGGGAAAAACATCTGGGAAATTCTTCTTTGAGCCGTGATGTACAGAAGCAGTATAGCTGGGACTCCACTTGTGTGATTCAGTGCAACATATTTTGAGATTTAAATGCAAAATCAGTGGACTTCTGCCAAATGCTAATAAATTCAATTCTGGAGTGTCTTGAGCCTATTTGTGCTTCTCAAGGGGAAGGTACATCGTGGAATATTTTTCCAATTTTTGCAGTGATTGTATCGGCCACTCCCAGGTCATATACTGACTCTTTCAGACAAAAGCCATAACTCCCCTCACATGATTTGAAGAAATCCAGGTTGAGGTGACCATAAAAATCAGATTAGAATTCTGATTGTTTTTAGTTCCACAAATAACACTTTTTTTTTAAGCTATCAAAATATCCATAACCTTTCTTTTATAAACATTTTTAATTGAAATTTTGAGTATCTTTAGAAATTTTTCTAGATTGATACCATTCTCACCATTTCCTTTAGTGCCGAATGTCACTATAGCCTTCATGTGCCTAATTCTAAAATTTTGTCAGTACAGTGAAATCGTTTTCGGCAACGCACGAGTTGAGGGGTGCAAATGTGTGTCTTAAGTTTGCTTAACAGGTACATATCCACGCGAAATGCAAGCTTCTTGTGCAGAAATAAAACCAGATATAAACCATCTCACGTACCAAAATCTGATCCTATAATGGCCAAGTGCTTTTTGTAATGTTTCATCATCATCATAGGCAGCGCCTCGGAATTGAGGAAGACTTGCTTCCACTCTTAGCATAAGTTCTTAGGTGGCTGTACAGTCCAATACGAGAGCCACAGTCTCTGTCACAGGTGGGACAGATAGTCGTTGAGAGAAAGGGTGGGCAGGGAGCCTGGTTTGATGCACGCTCCTGCCGCTGCCTGCGCTTGATTTCTCGAGCTCAGCACCCTCCGGATGCACTTCCTCCACTTAGGGTGGTCTTTGGCCAGGGACTCCCAGGTGTCAATGGGGATATTGCACTTTATCAGGGAGGCTTTGAGGGTGTCCTTGTAGCATTTCCTTTGCTCGCCTTTGGCTCGTTTGCCGTGGACGAATTCCGAGTAGAGCGCTTGCTTTGGGAGACTCGTGTCTGGCATGTGAACTATGTGACCTGCTCAGCGGAGCTGATCAAGTGTGGTCAGCGCTTCAATGCTGGGGATGTTGGCCTGGATGAGGACACTAATGTTTGTGCGTCTGTCCTCCCAGGGGATTTGTAGGATCTTGCGGAGACATCGCTGGTAGTATTTCTCCAGCGACTTGAGGTGTCTACTGTACATGGTCCATGTCTCTGAGCCATACAGGAGGGCGGTATTATTACGGCCTTGTAGACCATGAGCTTGGTGACAGTTTTGAGGGCCTGGTCTTCAAACACACACTTCCTCAGGCAGCCGAAGGCTGCACTGGCGCACTGGAGGCAGTGTTGGATTTCATGTCAATGCCTGCTCTTGTTGATCGGAGGCTCCAGAGATAAGGGAAATGGTCCACGTTGTCCAGGGCCGCGCCCTGGATCTTGATGTTTGGGGCGCAGTGCTGTGCGGCAAGGACAGGCTGATGGAGGACCTTTGTCTTACTGATGTTTAGCGTAAGGCCCATGCTTTCATATGCCTCGGTAAACACGTCGACTATGTCCTGGAGTTCAGCCTGTGTGTGTGCACAGAAGGCGGCGTTGTTCGTGTATTGTAGCTCGACGACAGAGGTTGGAGTGGTCTTGGACTTGGCCTGGAGATGGCGAAGGTTGAACAGCTTCCCACTGGTTCTGTAGTTTAGTTCCACTCCAGCTGGGAACTTGTCAACTGTGAGGTGGAGCATGGCAGCGAGGAAGATTGAGAAAAGGTTTGGGGCGATGACGCAGCCCTGCTTGACCCCAGTCTGGACGTGAATTGGGTCTGTGATGGATCCATTGGTAAGGATCACGGCCTGCATGTCATCATGGAGCAGGCGGAGGATGGTGACGTACTTTTGGGACTTTTCTATGCTTAACATACCTTCTCTTGTATATCCCTGAATTCCTTCCACCCACCATTGGTGACGATAAGAGAGCATTTCCACAGTACCTATCTGAGACCAGAGCTGCAGGTTACGATTGAACCAGTCAGTACCATGTTTACATTGCTTGCCAGTTAGTACCTCTAATCGTCTCCCTGAGAAGAGAGTTCTGCACAAATGTGATTGCACAAATTTGTAGCACTCTTGCAACTTATAAAAATATAACGATTTAAGAACTAGAACAGAGAATTCCCACTCTCTACAAACACTTAATTTAAGGTCAGGTAGGTTTAAACGTGGGGGATTCACATCATATCAGTCTTCCTCAGTAAAACCCCTCAAGATAACTAGCGAGTTGTAAACTGAAGCATTAATTTGATTAGCAGTCTAATTTTGTTGTCAGGCCCGAACACGAGAATTACTTTAAAGTGTATTTGGCGTGAAACTGAAATTGCTTTCCACTGACACTAAAAGATCAGTGTAAATGCACTCTAGCTTTCAACAAAATGTGGTTTCTCTTACTGACTTTCTCCATATGGGTATTTTCTGAACAGATATCTCAACCTTCCTCTTGTAATGATCACTTTTTTTCTTCAAGTGCTTAACAACAGCTGCAGCCAAGTTGTTGCCAATGCCCGTTTGTGCGGGACTGCTCAAATGTGACTCTGATTTTGTCCCTCCCTGCTGGGCAACATTGCAAACTCTGTTTGATCAATCACTAATTAGGAACTGGATGAAGTTCAAACCTACCTGTTTGTCATACTGTCAATGTGTGAATAAAAAGTACCAACCCAATAAGGTGGTGTGGTTTATTAACTGGTGTTTTGTAGATGGTGAGCAACACTAGGTTTAAACACCGTTTATAAATGAGCTTTTCACATGCAAAATTTAACCATTGAATTTTGGTGTAACACCGTTAATCAAATCAATGCTTTATTTTGTTACTGGCTTTCAAACAAAAAATAATTTTGATTTTATTTAATTGCCATTTTGGGAGCTTCTGCTGGGAGAAAACTGACATGTTGTACTTGCTGTGCTCAGATATGTCTTCTAGTAGTTGATTGATTCAGCATTAATTTTAAAGCTCAGACCATCATGTAAGGCAAGATCCCAAAAATAGAAATAACATTAATGACAAGATAATCTGATTTTAATGGTGTTAGTTGAGAAAATACTGGCCTGGAAACAGTACTAGCCTGGCCTGCTGCTCTTTCAGAGGAATCTATGGTTGGGACCTCAGTTTAATGTCTCATCTGAAAGTCTGCAGCATTCCCTTAATGCTGCACATATCTGCCTAGATTATGTACTCAAATTCTAAATTGAGGTTTGAACTCTCAACCTTCTGACTCTGAGGTGAGAATGTTGCCAATTGAACCAAGCTGATAGAGTAAAATTGATTTCTGTAATGTGTAATAAAATTTAGCACACTGTCAGAAGATAGCCACTTTGAGGGAGCTTTATGATATTCTACTAAAGTGAGTGCCCAACCTTTTGTAGGCAAGCATGGCACAGGACCTTGGAGGCCACATATAAACTTTAAATCTATGTACCCATTAATTTGCATATATCTTGAGTTGCTGAAGCTAGAAAATTTTGATATTCTCATGTTCTCGTTGGTGAGGCGATAGTACTAAAAGTTACCTTTTCTAAATTTCCAGGCCCACAAATTTCAAACGGGTCAAACGGTGACTAAAAAAAATATAAGCACAAATAGGACTGAATTGCTTGGGCTTTGAAAGCTGGATTGCTGGTGCTTGAGGGCTACATATGGGACGCACCTCTACTAAAGGACCAGTTAATGTTTAATAATAACCAGATTCATGTAATAAAAAAACTTACTGAGCACCACAATTAAATATTTGATATTTTTAGCTTAACAACACCTTGCATTTATATGTAGCGCCTTTAATGTAGTAAAATGTCCCAATGCATTTCACAGGACCGTAATTGGACACGAATTGAACCGAGCCAAAGAAGAAAACATTAGGATAGGTCAAAGAGGAGGGATTTAAGGAGCATCTTAAAAGAGGAGAGAGAACTGGAGAGGTTTAGGGAGGTAATGCCAGAGCTTGGGCTTGGTGGGACGAAGGAAGTGCAGGGTGCACAAGAAGCCAGAGTTGGTGGAAGAAAGAGATCTCGGAGGGTTGTAGGGCTGGAGGAGGTTACAGAGATGGGGAGAAGCGAGGCCTTGTAGAAATTTGAACACGAGGATAAGAATTTTAAAATCAAGGTGTTGCTGGACTGGTCGGAGAACAATCTGAGGCCAGGACTAGCATGGGGAGTTGGTGTTGATCGGGGGCTTGAGTGGCCGGGGGGAGGAATTGGGGGCCGGAGCTGTGGGAGGGCTGGAGATGCGAGGGGAAATCGGGGGGGGTGGGGGTGGGGAGGGGAAATGTGGGGGGGGTTGTCGGGAGAGGGAAAGAAATTGGCGCCTCGTGGAGGGGGTCTCCGATCACAGGGGGTGGGTTCGGCAGGAATGCTGGTTTTGGGAGATGTGTAAAGGCACTTGGCACCTGGCCCCAGCAGTCTTCGCCTTGAACAAGCTGCCGGATTTCATGAGGTCTGCAAAACCCGACGAGCTGAAGTTAAATTCAAATGGAGGTTAAAGCAGAGTCTTCCAGCCTCATTATGATATTTAAATAGACAAACTGCTTCCTGGGAGTGGGGTGGCTGCCTGTCCCGCCACGCCTCCATTAAAACTGGAAGTGTGCTGGTTGGAGATGGTTTCTGGTTGCGATTCAGATTTTTAACCCTAACTTCCCACACGACCCCACCCACCTGTTTTAGGTTAAAATTGTATGGAATATTTATAATTCAAAATTGAATTTGAAATCGTCAAGCCATTGAAACTGCATACTGCAGAGTTCATGAATGATTTCTTAAAATGATGCTAATTGTGTTAAATGCCTATTTGTGAAACCAATTTAATTTTGAATATATGTATTCGTTAAAATGAGTTCTGGCAACTTATGTTTCTGCCTGTCAGTTTAATCTTGCTTCTGTGCATTGTTTTTGTATTAACTTCTCTCAGATCAAAGATCATTGTGTTATCGTAATTACACCAAATCTATTCCAACAAATTTGCTGCATATATCTAGATAAAACATTTACTGTGGGTGGATAGGGAAATAAATTACTTCTATTATACTTTAGGACTCTTGGTATGTGCTGAGCTTCTAGTACAGTATACATGACCTAGGCATAAACCTGCTTCCGAATTCAATAGTTTTACCTTAAAACGGTTCAGAATAGAAAAGTTGAAGAATATTCAAGTAGGAATATCATGTAGGATTGTGCAGGATACGTTTCACAGCATTCAGTGCATTAGATTTACAGAGAGACAGTTACACTTACCTGTTGTGTCTCGAATAAAGCAATGTGACTTGAGTACTGTAGACGTGAGCAAGTGTGACCTTAGTCTCTTTATTCTAACTCCAGAGTACTGGTACAGCGTGGGAGGCCTGCTTATATACAGTGCTCCCAAGGGATACGGGGATCCCTTGGGACTCCAACAGATACGCCCTCTGGTGGCGGTAGAATGCTGGTTACATAGTGTTGCATACATAACATTATCACTGCTGGGAAATGCTTTATTCGACAACAAAGTTCTTGTGCTTTAGTGAATGGCTATAGCAATCATGATTTGTAGTGTAGATGATTGTAAGACCATTCTCCCACCACGATGCATTATTTTGTTTCGTTGCACAAAGTGGCACAACAGAATTCTTTTGGGTTGGAGTGCCTGGGAATGGGGAGGGTTTCTTTTAAATTGTCAATGCATTTAGAAAAACACTTCAAGCTGGAAGTGATAAAATTACTGTCTTTATTGCACATGCTTCCTTGAATTTGTATTTAAAAGGTGGTTAGAGATATTTAATTTAATTTTAACTGAAGCAGTCTGTGGAGAGAAAAACTGAGTTAACGTTTCAGGTTGATGACCTGTTGTCCAACCTGAAACATTAATTTTATTTCTCTCTCCACATATGCTGCCTGACCTGCTGAGTATTGCCAGCATTTTCTGTTTCTATTTCAGATTTCCAGCATCTACAGTATTTTGTTTATGTAAGGGTGTAACGTGTTTGATTTTAGGAATTTTAGATTGCTTGACCATAATGGAATCAGTTTGATTGGGGTATTACAATTAATGTACATGTGGCATTGGCTATTGGCATTGAGGTGTAGTAAATTTGAGTTTGCTTTAATGGAGCTGATGCAAACTTCTGTCCATGCTCTTCACATTGCTCCTTTGAGTCATCATCATCATAGGCAGTACCTCGGAATCGAGGAAGACTTGCTTCCACTCTTAAAATGAATCCTTAGGTGGTTGAACAGTCCAATTCGACGACCACAGTCCCTATCACAGATGGGACAGATGGTCGTTGAGGGGAAGGGGAGGATGGGACAGGTTTGCCGCAAGCTCTTTCCGTTGCCTGCGTTTGGTTTCTGCATTCTCTCGGCGGTGAGACTCGAGGTGCTCAGCGCTCACCTGGATGCACTTCCTCCACTTAGGGCGATCTTTGGCCAGGGACTACCAGGTGTCGGTGGGGATTTTGCTCTTTATCAGGGAGGCTTTGAAAGTGTCCTTGTAACGTTTCCGCTGCCCATCTTTGGCTCGTTTGCCATGAAGAAGTTCCGAGTAGAGCGCTTGCTTTGGGAGTCTCATGTCTGGCATGCGGACAGTGTGGCCTGTCCAGCGGAGCTGATCAAGTGTGGTCAGTGCTTTAATGCTGGGGATGTTGGCCTGGCCGAGGATGCTAACGTTGCCTCATCTGTTCTCCCAGGAGATTTGTAGGATTTTGCGGAGACATCGTTGGTGGTATTTCTCCAGTGACTTGAGGTGTCTACTGTACATCTGAGCCATACAGGAAGGCGGGTATTACTACAGCCCTGTGGACCATGAGCTTGAGCTGAGCTGTAGACCATAAGCTGAGGAAACGAGTGTTCGAAGACCAGGCCCTCAAATCCTTTGCGTAAACGGGTCTTAAGCATAGTTCACAGTTACTGCTCTGGCTGAGGGTTTTTTTTTGTGTTTTTCTTGAGCAGCACACAATCGTACAGATATTATTGATTTGCACAGAACATCATAAAAATGCCAGAGGTTGCTAGCGGAGCTCAAAGGGTGAACAGAGCAGGGGATATCTTGCAGATCTAATCAAAGAGGAGTCTCTTGGCAGACACAGTAGTGTGGGTGTAGCGTCAAATCTCTCTTTGCTGGACACTTTAGAGGAAGAGCAGGAATGCAGAAGACAATTGTGGGGTGGGGGGTGGGGGTTGGGGTGTGAATTTTAAATTCTCAAATCCAACGCCAACCCGCCCACTTCCGGTTTTAACGGAGGCGGGTTCGGGAGCTAGGCAGCCAATCTACTCTCAAGAGGCGGGTTGGTCACAAAGCTTTTAAGTATGTTACATGCTTCCATTTTAACTGAAATCTGATTCCTGGCAGGTAAAGGGAGGGGAGAAGGGGCGGACCCATGAGGTAAGTGCCTTTATTGCACTGCTTTTGGGCCAGAAGGATAGGAGTGTTTGCCCCCAGGCCAATCAAGCTTAGTCACGCAATTGGACCCCCAGCTCACACTTCTGGGTTTCCCGACCGAAAATCCCCAGCCCCGAGTAAATATCGGGGCCATTGTTCTGGAAGGTTCAAGGGGTATGGTAAGCATATTTTCAGAATGTGATGCTACCCAAAGCCACATGGGTGCTAATGGTGTACCACCTAGCTGGACCTTGGCAAGGAATATTGTGTCCAGGAATTACACCTGAAGAGGTTTGTGATTTCTGGTTTGTGCCAACTATGGATCTGCAGCCAACAAGTACATCCAAATGG
Source organism: Pristiophorus japonicus (assembly GCF_044704955.1). Classification (NCBI taxonomy): domain Eukaryota; kingdom Metazoa; phylum Chordata; class Chondrichthyes; family Pristiophoridae; genus Pristiophorus; species Pristiophorus japonicus. The sequence goes on from NC_091985.1 coordinate 90,452,152, forward strand.
TGCACTCAGTAGAAGTGAAATGACTACTGAACTAAATTTCCTTGCCTTTGGGTTCTTGCATGCACTAGCGGGGGACATCACTTAGATCAACCATTATGCACTTTGCTGCCAAATCACAAAAGTAACCGATGCCCTTTATCTCCAAGCATCTGCATACCAGGTTCAACACTGGCATGTAGCACCAATTTTCCTCTCCTTGTGCCATCCCCGAGTACAAGGTGCCTTTCATTGCAATTCTAAAATGCAGTCAAGGTGGTGGCAATTCTTACTGCGTTTTTTTTTAACTACTTAAAAATCAATTACTTGCAGGGAAGTGATTATAGTTGCTTAAATAATTCAAATGGACATCCTGTTTGGTGTGAGTGTTTGGTAATTAAGAATGTGTCCTGGTGGACATTGGTAGCTCTTGCCAGAACAAAATGAATATTTTGGATTTATTTTTGCTGAGCATCTAGTTTTTATTTGGAAAAGGTAGTCTCAAATGAATTGTTGCAGTGTTTGGTGAGGCAAATTTCTGGTATTTGGCCTGAACTTGCTGCCTGGTAATTTGTTTGGGTAATGCCCTGCACTCTTGAAATTGAACTGTAAGAATACTAACCATTCTTATTCAATGTAAGTTTAATACAGTAATGCTCATGATTTATCTGGTAGTTCACTGGCATTTGTGTAATTAGAAAATTGGCTAAAATGTATTTTGCATTTATTGCTTTTTAGAAACCATCCTCGTGTCAACGGGTCATCGTTCCTGCTTGAACATAAAGACAATTCCTGCAAATCAGTGTCTTAACTTGCTACCTGTGGTAAGTGAAAATATCAAATTGGAAGCTAATTTACTTTATTCAAACATCATTCCAATGAAGCTTTTACATAAGTTTTATAATGTATATTAACCAACACATAAATATGTGATGCACACTGCTGATGGTAATGCCCAGTTAGAGTTCAGAAAGAGATGACCACAGCAAAGTTTCTGAAGATGAGTGAGCTATCTTAATCAAACATTTTGCCAGGCACGCCTATCTTCCTAGGAGCTGCCATATTGCCACCAACATCAGAAGGCATGTGATTTTTCTAGTTGTCAAAAAAAACATTTATCCATCTCTCTCAAATCTCCCTTTTATGCCTTCTCTTCCAAGTCTGTATGTAGAGTAAATTGTTCAGCATTGTGACTGCCTGCTCTTGGGTGAGGTTTTAACTATTTGGCATTTCTACTTCTTGGATTCTTAACAACATTACATTGGAGATTGCTGTGCTTGGTATCCAGTTTCATGTGCCATGTATACCTTCTGTAAATGTGTAATCATCATAATGCATATCTATAGCACAATTCCAAATAGGTTCATAGCACTCGGGCAGTTTTTGGAAATGTGTTTTCCAATTCTCCCTATTGGTGCATGATGCATTCCCATGCATTAGTACTGCAAGGTTAACTTTTTTATTCCCATGATTATACATAATGATATAGATTGATTCTCATCAAACTGCTTAAACTGAGGCCTGGTATGAGTGTGAGTATGGTCCACCTCACGAGGATTCAGGAATTGCTTGCCTGTAATTCATTGGATCTACTCCCCTTCCCATGAATTTTCTTAATCACTATTGTCAAGCCAGTGGTGTTGAAATGTTACTATCCTGTTGAACCTATGTGAACCATTCATTAATGCTGATTGTACTCTTACACCAAGTCACATATGTACCATGTGGCATTGGGTGGCTATTAATAGTACTGACAAGTGGAATGTGAACCCCACCCCTCCATGGCAATTTGTAAATGTATTGACTCGAAATTATTAGAGGAAACATGCCCTTTACTGCAACACTTTCTCTTAACTTTATGCAAAATGAGCCTTGGCCTTGAATGTTCATTTCAGTAATTGGTAGAATATTGGCAGGAAACTTTGGCATTGTTGTAAGTAGCATTTGCCAGTAAATATATGTGATCTTGATTATCTAAGGAGAGCCAGTTATTTAAATCGGTTGTTTGCTGAGCAGCGACTGGGTGTGTTGGACTCAGGTTTAGAATTTAATTCTACTCGATAGTTACGAGTGTAACTAGAGGGATGGCAGGGCAGCTCAGTCCTGTGGATTGCACATCCTTGGCATGTGGGAAGTCCTGGGTGCTTCGCGCAGCCAGGGCAACCACATGAGCGGGAGGTGTCTCCGGCTGCACCAACTCGAGCTCCGTGTTTTGGAGCTTGAACGGCAGCTGGGGTCACTGCGGTGCATCTGCAAGACTGAGAGCAACGTGGATAGCAAGTTTCTAGAGGCGGTCACCCCACAGCTTAAAAGTGTGCAAGCAGAGAGGGAGTGGGTGACTGCTAGACAGAAGAGGAGGACTCGGCAGGTAGTGCAGGAGTCCACTGAGTCCATCTTGCTCTCCAGCTGGTACTCTGTTCTGAGTACCGATGGTGGCTTGGGAGTGCAGCCAGAGCCAAGTCCACGGCTCAGCTGCACGGGGTGGGGATGGAGGAAGAAAGAAGAATGGAAGCGCTATAGTGGTAGGAGATTCAATAGTCAGGGGAGCAGACTGGCATTTCTGTGGCCGCAGACGTGACTACAGGATGGTATGTTGCCTCCCTGGTGCCAGGGTCAAGGATGTCACTGAGTGGCTGCAGGGCATTCTGGGGGGAGAGGGTGAACAGCCAGAAGTCTTGGTCCACATTGGTACCAATGACATAGATAGGAAGAGGGATGAGGTCCTGCAGGCAGAGTTTAGGGAGCTAGGAGAGAGATTAAAAAGCAGGATCTCAAAGGTAGTAATCTCCGGATTACTCCCAGTGCCACGAGCTAGTGAGTACAAAAATAGGAGGATAGAGCAGATGAATATGTGGCTGGAGAGATGGTGTAGGCGGGAGGGCTTTAGTTTCCTGAGGCATTGGGACCGCTTCTGGGGGAAGTGGGACCTGTACAAGCCGGACGTGTTGCACCTCAACAGAGCCGGGAGGGGTGGCGGGGGGTGGGGACGGGGTTTGCTCGTGCTGTTGGAGAGGGTTTAAACTGGCTTGGCAGGGGGATGGGAACCTGAAACTAGATTCAGTAGGGAGGGGAGGAAAGCTGGAATTAGAAGGCAAAAATAAAGAAAGTGAGTTTGAAGGAGAGAGGAAACATGCAGGAAAAAAGGGTAAAAAAACAAACTTAAAGGCACTTTGTCTAAAGGCACGTAGCATTTGTAACAAGATAGATGAGTTGACGGCACAAATTGAGATAACTGGGTATGATCTGATAGCCATTACAGAGATGTGGTTGCAAGGTGACCAGGATTTGGAATTAAATATTCAGGGGTACTTGACAATCCAGAAGGACAGACAGAAAGGAAAATGAGGTGGGGTAGCTGTATTGATAAAGGATGGAATCACTGCAATAGTAAAATGATATTGGCTCAAATGATAAGGGTGTTGAAACAGCTTGGGTGGAAATAAGGAACAATAAGGGGAAAAAGTCACTGGTGGGCATAGTCTATAGGCCCCCTAACAGTAGCAACTCTGTTGGTCGGAGCATAAACCAGGAAATAGTGGGGGCTTGTAAAAAGGGAACAGCAATAATCATGGATGATTTTAACCTCCAAATTGATTGGACAAATCAAATTGGTCAGGGTAGCTTTGAGGAGGAGTTCATAGAGTGCGTAAGGGACGGGTGCCTTGAGCAATATGTAACGGAACCAACCAGGGGCAGGCTATCTTACATCTGGTCCTGTGTAATGAGACAGGATTAATAAACAATCCCCTAGTAAAGGATCCCCTTGGAATGAGTGATCATAGCATGGTTGAATTTCAAATTCAGATGGAGGGTGAGAAAGTTGGATCTCTAATCAGCGTACTAAGCTTAATTAAAGGAGACTATGAAGGTATGGGTGCAGAGTTGGGTAAAGTGGACTGGGAAAATAGATTAAAGTGTAGGATGGTTGATGAACAGTAGTGTACATTTCAGGAGATATTTCATAACTCTCAAGAAAAATATATTCCAGTGAAGAGGAAAAGGTGTAAGAGAAAAGATAGTCATCCGTGGCTAACTAAAGAAGTAAAGGATGGTATCCAATTTAAAAACAAGGGCATACAAAATGGCCAAAACTAGTGGGAGGTCAAAAGACTGGGAAGCTTTTAAAAGCCAGCAAAAAACGACTAAAGAAATGATTTAAGAAAGGGAAGATAGACTATGAAAGTAAACTAGCACGAAATATAAAAACAGATAGCAAGAGTTTCTATAGGTATATAAAAAGGAAAAGGATGGCTAAAGTAAATGTTGGTCCCTTAGAAGATGAGACCGGGAAATTAGTAATGGGGAACATGGAGATGACAGAAACTCTGAACAAATATTTTGTATCAGTCTTTACGGTAGAGGGCACTAACAATATTCTGACAGTGGATAGTCTAGGGGCTATAGGTGGGAAGGAACTTAACACAATCACAATCACTAAGGAGGTGGTACTCAGTAAGATAATGGGACTAAAGGCAGATAAATCCCCTGGCTTGCATCCTAGGGTCTTAAGAGAAGTAGCGGCAGGGATTGTGGATGCATTGGTTGTAATTTACCAAAATTCACTGTATTCTGGGGAGGACCCAAAAGATTGGAAACCTGCAAATGTAATGCCCCTATTTAAAAAAAAAGGGGGGCAGACAAAAAGCAGGAAACTATAGACCAGTTAGCCTAACATCTGTGGTCGGGAAAATGTTGGAGTCCATTATTAAAGAAGCAGTAGCAGGACATTTGTAAAAGCATAATTCAGTCAGGCAGAGTCAGCATGGATTTATGAAGGGGAAGTCATGTTTGACATATTTGCTGGAGTTCTTTGAGGATGTAACGAACAGGGTGGATAAAGGGGAACCAATGGATGTGGTGTAAACTCAAAAGGTTAGTATGCAGGTACAGCAAATGATCAGGAAGGCCAATGGTATCTTGGCCTTTATTGCAAAGGGGATGGCGTACAAAAGCAGGGAAGTATTACTACAGCTATATAAGGTATTGGTGAGGCCACACCTGGAGTACTGCGTGCAGTTTTGGTTTCCATATTTACGAAAGGATATACTTGCTTTGGAGGCAGTTCAGAGAAGGTTCACTCGGTTGATTCCGGGGATGAGGGGGTTGACTTATGAGGAAAGGTTGAGTAGGTTGGGCCTCTATTCATTGGAATTCACACGAATGAGAGGCGATCTTATCGAAACGTATAAGATTATGAGGGGGCTTGACAAGGTGGATGCAGAGAGGATGTTTCCACTGATGGGGGAAGACAAGAACTTGAGGGCACGATCTTAGAATAAGGGGCCATCCATTTAAAACAGAGATGAGGAGAAATTTCTTCTCGGAGGGTTGTAAATCTGTGGAGTTCGCTGCCTCAGAGCTGTGCAAGCTGGAGCTTTGAATAAATTTAAGACAGAAATAGACAGTTTCTTAAACGATAAGGGGTTATGAAGAGCGGGCGGGGAAGTGGAGCTGAGTTCATGATCAGATCAGCCATGATCTTATTGAATGGCGGAGCAGGCTCGAGGGGCCGTATGGCCTACCCTCCTGTTCCTATTTCTTATGTTCTTAGGTTTCAGAAATTCTTTGTAAACATTACAGGTGATATAACCAAAATCCAAGGAACTTTACTGCAGTGATAAAACATTGGAAATGTATTACATTGGGATTATATTCTCCAATTAATTTATTTTTAGAAGCTAACTGTACTTAATGAACCTCTGGACTTTTGGCAGCCTAAATTTTGGCTGCCAATAACAGTTATTTTTAAAATTTGAAAGCTAATGTCAGTCTGGCCGACTTCACAATTGGATTTACATTGTTAAGCCAAGGGCTCAGTTGTAATGAGTTAGAAAGCAACCTAGACTTTTTATCTCTCTCTCAAGATTTCATCGCTTTTCTGGAAATAAAGATGTAGGAAACTGTACTGAAATGTGAAAGATTATAACTTGTCATGCCACTAAGTCTAAAATGGCAACCATCACCAACCTTGCTGCAATAGCAATAAAATTCTCCTTTGATCAATGTTTAAATTTGTTTTCTGTTTTGAGGTGCTAATTTATGCCCTTGATGTCAAAAGCAATGTATTAAGGAGTTTGTTTAAACGATTTGCAAATATTTTACCACTGGGACTGCAGACTAGGATAGAATGCATTTATTTTGATGTGTATTTAAAAAGATTCTTTCTCCGAATGTGGGCATCACTGGCAAGTCTGGCATTTCTTGCCTATCTATAGTTTCCCTGAGTGGGTAGTGGTAATAGGTTTGCTAGGCCACTTCAGAGGGCAGTTAAAATATTGGTGTAGGCCAGGAGCCCCATGTAAGACCAGATCGGCTGGTTTCTTTCCCTAAAGGACATTAATTATGAGCATTACAACAATCCGACAGCTTCATTGTCACTTACTGATAACCAGCTTTTTATTTCCAGATTTTTAAACTGAATTCAAATTCTCAAACTGTGATTGAAAAAAAGATTTGGATTTATATAACGCCTTTCATGACCACAGGATGTCTCAAAGATTAGTGGGAAAGTGGGTTGTGTAGAGGACACAGAGAGGCTGCAAAGAGATTTAGATAGGTTTAGCGAATGGGCTAAGGTTTGGCAGATGAAATACAATGTCGGAAAGTGTGAGGTCATCCACCTTGGGGGGGAAAAAAACCAAAAAAAGGAATACTATTTGAATGGGGAGAAATTACAACATGCTGCGGTGCAGAGGGACCTGGGGGTCCTTGTGCATGAATCCCAAAAAGTTAGTTTGCAGGTGCAGCAGGTAATCAGGAAGACGAATGGAATGTTGGCCTTCATTGCGAGAGGGATGGAGTACAAAAGCAGGGAGGTCCTTCTGCAACTGTACAGGGTATTGGTGAGGCCGCACCTGGAGTACTGCGTGCAGTTTTGGTCGCCTTACTTAAGGAAGGATATACTGGCTTTGGAGGGGGTACAGAGACAATTCACTAGGCTGATTCCGGAGATGAGGGGGTTACCTTATGATGATAGATTGAGTAGACTGGGTCTTTACTCGTTGGAGTTCAGAAGGATGAGGGGTGATCTTATAGAAACATTTAAAATCATGAAAGGGATAGACAAGATAGAGGCAGAGAGGTTGTTTCCACTGGTCGGGGAGACTAGAACTAGGGGGCACAGCCTCAAAATACGGGGGAGCCAATTTATAACCGAGTTGAGAAGGAATTTCTTCTCCCAGAGGGTTGTGAATCTGTGGAATTCTCTGCCCAAGGAAGCAGTTGAGGCTAGCTCATTGAATGTATTCAAGTCACAGATAGATAGATTTTTAACCAATAAGGGAATTAAGGGTTATGGGGAGCGGGCGGGTAAGTGGAGCTGAGTCCACGGCCAGATCAGCCATGATCTTGTTGAATGGCGGAACAGGCTCGAGGGGCTAGATGGCCTACTCTTGTTCCTAATTCTTATGTTCTTATCAAAGCACTTTACAGCCAATGATGTACTTTTGGAGTGTAGTCACTGTTATTATGTAGGAGACAGGGCAGCCAAATTGCTCACAAGCAAGCTCCCACAAACAGCAATGTGATAATGGCCAGATAATCTGTTTTTGTTATATTAACACAGAAACATAGAAAACAGATGCAGGAGTAGGCCATTTGGCCCTTCTACCCTGCGCTGCCATTCAATGAGTTCATGGCTGAACATGCAACTTCAGTACCCCATTCCTGCTTTCTCGCCATACCCCTTGATCCCCCTAGTAGTAAGGACTTCATCTAACTCCTTTTTGAATATATTTAGTGAATTGGCCTCAACAACTTTCTGTGGTAGATAATTCCATAGGTTCACCACTCTCTGGGTGAAGAAGTTTCTACTCATCTCGGTCCTAAATGGCTTACCCCTTATCCTTCGACTGTGACCCCTGGTTCTGGACTTCCCCAACATTGGGAACATTCTTCCTGCATCTAACCTGTCTAAACCCATCAGAATTTTAAACGTTTCTATGAGGTCCCCTCTCATTCTTCTGAACTCCAGTGAATACAAGTCCAGTTGATCCAGTCTTTCTTGATAGATCAGTCCCGCCATCCCGGGAATCAGCCTGGTGAACCTTCGCTGCACTCCCTCAATAGCAAGAATGTCCTTCCTCAGGTTAGGAGACCAAAACTGTACACAATACTCCAGGTGTGGCCTCACCAAGGCCCTGTACAACTGTAGCAATACCTCCCTGCCCTGTACTCAAATCCCCTCGCTATGAAGGCCAACATGCCATTTGCTTTCTTAACCGCCAGCTGTACCTGCATGCCAACCTATTGATTGAGAGATAAAAATTGACATAGGGGGACTGAGGAGTTAGGAGAGCACGGGGATGACTCCCGTGCTCTCCTAACTCCTCAGTCCACAGCAACAAAGTGACTCCTGACTCCGAGATCTCTGGGTTATTAGTTGAGGCCTCTAAGTTATTAGACCAGTAACATTGGGGTCAAGTTTCGGGCCGCGCCTCAAACGGCGCAGCCCCACAAGCCACGCCTGATTTCCGCGCTCAAAACCGCACCGAAAACTTACCTCCGTATTCTCCCCGCTGCTGGAATGTTCCAGGCCCTTGGCACAGCACAAGCTGTGGGGGGCGGAGCCAGGTCCTGGCGCTAGAGTGTGCGCGCATGTGCAGTAGCTCCAGGCCCCCGAGGCTGTGTGGGAGGGGCCCGAAGCACACCGCCCCTAGCCCTGGCCGAATGGGCTCACTGGGGTGGCGAAGATCGTCCCAGCACGCTGTTGGAGATCTCCCAGTGCTGCAGTCGGTGAGCAGAAACTTAATTTAAAAAATTTTTTTTTTTTTGCTTGATTTATTGATTTACTTATCATTTATTATTGATGATGGCTCTTTATTTGTAAAAGTGATGTGTTTCATGAGCGTACAAAAATCTACACTTATTCCATTCTAAGTTTGGAGTAAGTTTTTGCTGCCTAAACTTGCAAAACAGGCGTAAGTGGCCGGACATGCCCCCTTTTGCAAAAAAAAATCTGTTCTAAAATGAAACTGATGTAACTCAATAGAACTGGAGCAAACTAAATGCCGAGAATTGCAATTTCTAAGATACTCCATTTTAAATTAGTTGTCCCAAAAAAATAGGAACAACTCAGGCCGAAACTTGACCTCAATAACACTATACTACCGTACCCGTTATAATGGATTTAACTTTATATGTCCTCCCTGAGCTATATTTGCATTTTTCATGTCCAAAGCCCATCAATTCATTGTAAATTCTAATCTCAAATTTTAGGTTGAGCTACTTGTTTGACTGAATATGTACAGTATATTTTTAAGTTTTTTAAAAAGTGGCAGGGAAGAGGCAAGATGTATTCACTTCCTAAAAGATTATGTTGGAGAAATAGAGAACAGGGAGAATTCACTTGCAGTATTTTATTATAACACTGTGTAAAGAAATAACGCTCTTGCTTTTTCATCAAAAAACTTCCCAAGTAGTGCAGAAAAAATTACTTGAAGAAGGTAAACTAACCCTTTACAGGCACTTCTGCATTTAATCATTGTACTAAATCGTACACAAGGACAGCGTCGAAAATCTGGGGCAATCAGTGGCGGGGTTGTCTGGAATCCGGGCCTGCCCTGCTCCGCAGCTGGACAGCCCCGCCTCGGGCCACCATCCACCCCTCCTCTTTTCCACCACCCCACCCCACCCCCGCCGCCGGCCTCGTTCCCCCACTGCTGGCCCCTAATCACCCTTAAAAGGTGGTGAAGCTGCTCCAAAAAAAAAGTTTAGGTGGGGAATTTCGGAATATCTTCCCAGCAGCAATGATGGAACAGTGGTATATGTGCAAGTCTAAATAACGTGTGACTTGGAGGTGATGGCATTCCCATGATATTACTAGTCATGTTGATAGTACATATTGTAGTAACAGTGCACCAGTGATAGAGATGGATATTGAATTACTGAACAGGGATGCAGGTCAAGCAATTGTTCTGTCCTGGATGATGTGGAGCTTCTTGATTATTGTGGCTGTACCCATCCAGGCAAGTGGTAAGTACCTTATCACAGAGCTTGAGCCTTGTTGATGGTGGAGAGGCTTAGAGGGGTCGGGAGATGAGCCACTTGTCGCAAAGTACCCAGAATCTGCCCTGTTCTTATAATCATGGTGTGGCTGGTCAAGTTAAGATCCTGGTAAATGGCGACCCCCAAAGATGATTCTGTTGGGGGGGACTCTGAGAATGTGTGGCCATTGAAAGTCACGACGAGATGGCTGGACTTTCTCTTGTTGGAGCTAGTCTTTGCTAGGCACTTGTGTGGCATGAATATTGCCTGCCACTTGTTGGCCTAAACCTGATGGTTCGCCACATACTGCCAGTGTGGGCTTTGTTATCGGAGGAGTTGTGAATGGAACCAAACACAGTACAATCAACAGCAAACAGCCCTACTCCTGACCTTCTGGCCGTTGAAGCAGCTGAAGGTGGCTGGGCCGTGGACACTTCCTTGAAGAACCCCTGCAGCGAAGCCCTGGTTTCCCATTTGAGCTCCATTCTTACTTTAGCTTGTAAAGGTTCTATTCGTTGTTTGATTTACCTCATAATTACCTGGTTGAAAGTGGAGTACATGTCTGCAGAGATTCTAGTATACCAATGTATTGCAATTGATGTAATTGTTAGATTTGGATCACACAACCTCTGCACAAACAGTACCTGTACTTGGAAACGGTACCAATTTCCTCACTTAGCATCTGGTTTGTGAGGGGACAAGGTCTGCTTTTGGAAACCTATGTGAAGTGAAGAGAAAACTGTCCTTTATTTTTTTTTAAGTCCCAATAAAAAATATACATGTGGTCCCTTTATTTGTCTGTCATTTATGATGTGTTTTAATAGTTACTCTGAACTTCCTTTGGCCAACTTGGCCTAATATGATTGCTATGTTCTGCCAAAAGAAAGTTGCTGATTTAATTCTTCTTCCTGTGTTTTATAGTATACGAGTGAAATAATAAAGGGCTTTAGTACGGTTTAACTCAATACGTGCTTCTAGTAGATTCAAAAGTAACAGTGATATAACTACCAATTAAAAAATATATATATTTCTGTTCTCTGGTATATTTATATGGCTTTTATTTTATTTCCTGGTGGTAATGAAATTGCAACTTTAGCTAAGGGAAAGCTAGTATACTGGATGGATATAACCAAGTGTAGCAATGATGCTCTATTTAGGTTCATAAATTGTTGGGCTACAGTTGGGGGGAGTGTATGCACGACAGTCAACATCTTCAATCCGATGAAGAAACGACCAAAATGAAAGGGTTCTGGGGGAGGGAGTCTGAAACTGCAGCACACAGCACTGATCCTCGAGAGTCATTGTATGTTTTATTACAGGTCATTCTTGCATCAAAGCTGAAAGCTTAAATTTAATCTTTTGGTTTCTGTGTTTGCCAACTTTTGACCTTTTGTTTCTAGTCAAGTAATTAGGTCTGTCATTTGAACAAATCATGCAGTTTATGCACTGGGTCATTTTGCACCATTAAGACATTATCCATGTTAAAAGCTATAATATCCTTCTGGATCATCACTAGAGCAAATTCCAACATCACTTCTTCCCTAATCATGTAGTGTTTAAATGGGAGCCGACTGTCTGTTTGAAATCACAGTGTGCGCACATATGAACTAGCTTTCAATTGGTTAAAAAGGACCGGGTTTCTATATATTGTAAAGATAATGTGTTCCAAGTGAGTAATACATCTCTGAGCTGGGATTATCTTAATCACAAGAGTAATGTTCAAGTGGTTTGCAACGTCCTCTCGATCTCAAATTGTGTTACTGCCTTGGAATAGACTGCAGACTCTCTTATCTGATAGTAATTATTCTTTAATGCAGTTTTCTGAAATTTCTTACTTCTGATCTTCTGCCAGACCAGAATGTAACACTTGTGGAGAATATTATAGATATGGCAGGAAATTGGTCTGTTCAGCTCGTTTTGAGAGAGTTAAAATAACCTAATTGCTTGTTGGTCCCCTTTTATATTTACTTGACATGCTTCCATCAGTTGAGCATTCTCACATTTAAATTGCAGGAGACATAACTGCCATTTTACCAAAATAAATCACTAGCTCCTTATGGATTACCCTTAACTGGTGAAACAATACTCCCAAAAGTCCAGCACAGTGTGTCTGGTAGTGATAAGATTGTTCAAACAAAACCATCTCCAAAAGTGATCTTGAAACAGAATTAGGATTTATGTACTGCATCATAACTGTTTACCCTATCTAAACTTGTTTTAATCCGTTTTGTGCTGCTGAACAGAATATGCTCCGGGATCAAACACTGGACTTTTCTGCTCTGTATGGTTCAGTGAAACATCAGGTAATGTGGGGGAAGGGGAAGGTCTTAAAAAAAAAACCTCTTGTATACATTTAAATTCCTGTCAGCAATTCTTGACTCTAGCCTTGGCTCAGTGGTAGCCATTTCACCTCTGAGTCAGAGGGGTGTGTGTTCAAGCCCCACTCCAGGGACTTATAACATATAATCTAGGCTGACACTTTAGTGCAGAATTAAGCAAGTGGTGCACTGTCAGAGCTGCCCTATCTAAGATGAAACATTAACCGGGGCTTCATCTGCCTGCTCAGATGGACTTAAAAGATCCCATGGTACAATTGGAAAAAGAGCGAGAGGTGTCGCCTGATGCCCAAGCCAAAATGTATCCCTCAACCAACATCACTGCAACAGATTATCTGATCATTTATCTCATTGCTGTTGGTGGGACCTTGCTGTCTGCAAATTGGCTGTCTGGTTTCCCTGCATTACAACGGGGAATAACTGCACTTCAAAAGCAATTAATTGGCTGTGACAAGCTTTAAGATCTTTCAATGTCTCAAGGCCATAAAAGGCACTGTCTAAATGCAAGTTCCTTACTTTTTCCTTTTATATTATGCATTCACTAGTTTTTCTGCATGCAGGGAGCATTTCTCCATAAAAGGAGAGAAAATGCTCAGTGTGGTTGAGTGACATTTTATCTTCAATGCTTATCTGTTGTATCTAAGTACATCTCTTGTGGCGATGCAGATCCTAGAATGTGAATTCCTGATTTTGACTGATTCCACTGCATTGCAGCAATACAGCAAATTTGGTGAAGCAATTAATAATAGACGAAAGGTAAAAATGTTGCATGTTACTGGCACAAAAGGAAATGAGGTCCCAAATACGATATATTTCTTAGGTAAGACTAATTTACCTTCCACCTCACTTCAAAACATTTGCTTAAAGTGCAATTAAGTATCTTTGTTCTTCCCACCCCTGAACTTTTATGACCCCATAGAAAATATTCGGGATCAATTGGCATCCAGCAGGATCAGTATCTTTTGGGACGTGGGATTGAGGACAATCGAGCTTGTTAACAAGAAAACTTGTTTTTTTTAAGGGAAGGTTGAGGAAAGAAATTAGTGACTCTAAACAACAACAACCACTTGCATTTATATAGCAACTTTAACAGAGTAAGATGTCCCAAGGTGCTTCAGAGAGCTTTTCCAAACAAAATTTGACGCCAAGCCACATGAGAGATTGGGACAGGTTTTTCGAAGAAGTAGGTTTTAAGGAGCATCTTAAAGAAGGAAAGCGACGGAGCGGTTTAGGGAGGGAATTCCAGAGCTTGGGGCCTAGGCAGCGGAAGGCACGGCTGCCAATGTGGGAGCAACTAAAATTGGGGTGGTCAGAATTTGAGGAGCCCAAAGATCACGGATGGTTATAGGGCTGGAGGAGGTTACTGAGATGGGGAGGGATGAGGCCAAGGAAGAAAACAAAAATGAGAATTTTAAAATCAAGGTGTTGCCTGTAATGTTCCCTGTAATTTTTTTTCAGGGGCCGTGCGCCCCATTCAAAATACTGTGCATGTGTGGTTTTTCTAATGAAAAGCTGGCTGCGCAGGACCCTTGGAGCACTGTGCAGCCATGCAGCTTAGAGGGAACATTGGATCCAATGTAGATCAGCAAGCACGAGGGGCGATGGGTGAACGGGACTTGTGAGTAAGGGTAAGGGCAGCAGAGATTTGGATGAGTTCATGTTCATGGAGGGTGGAAAATGGGAGGCTGGCTAGGACAGCATTGGAATAATCAAATCTGGAGGTAACAAACACATGGATGAGCAAATGAGCTGAGGCAGGGACCTAGACAGGCGATGTTACAGAGGTGAAAGTAGGCGGTCATGGTGATGGAACGGATATGTAGTTGTAAGCTCATCTCGGGGTCAGATCAGATGCCAAGGTTGTGAACTATCCTGTTCATCCTCACAGTGGCCAGGGAGAGGGATGGAGTTGGTGGCTAGGGAGTAGAGTTTGTGGCAGGGACTAAAGATAACGGCAGGTTTGAAGAGGAGGGGGACAGTACCCGAGGAGAGGGAACCACTGACAATATCATCTAACATGGGGGCCAGGAAGGGAAGTTAGGTGCTCAGCATTTTAGTGGGAATAGGGTCGAGGGAATAGGGTCGAGAGAACAGGAGCTTGGGTCTCATGGACGAGATGAGCTCAGAGGGCATGAGGGAAAATGGGAGAGAAACTAGAGAATGATACAAGTTCGAACGAGGGTAATCTCGGGGGGGAGGTTTTACTTGGTGAGATAGAGGAAAGGAGGGAAGCAGTAGAGGCGGCTGAACTGATGGTCTCCATCTTAGTGACAAAGGATTCCATTAACTCCTCAAACAAGTTTTGGTGAGGAGGCAGGAGAGTGGGTTTGAACAAGACTATTTACAGTGGAAAAGAGAAGCTGAGGGTTATCTTTTCATTCCAGGATGTGAAATAGTGGGTGGTTTTGAGAGAGGAGCCGATAGTGCTTTATGTGGCCCAACCAGATCTGGCGATGAATCACATCTTTGCTCCTTGGACTTGAGTGACGGAGATGAGGGCTGTACCCAGGAAACGACCAGCGTGATGGAGAGTAATGGTTTTAATGGGGTCCGGGTCAAAGGCTACACAATTGAGAATTTGAAAGTGCCATTGCAGAGTTTTTCCAGAGGCAGACACAGAAAGAAGTGGGGTTATGAGGGGGAAGTGACCATGTTAGATGGCAAGGTTGAGGGTGTGGCTGTGAATATGGGTCGGGGAGTTTATATGAAGGGAGATTTTAAAAGAGGATAGGAGGGCAGTAAACTCGAGTGAGAGGGCATGATGAGTTGTGATAGAGGTTGATATGAGGATGAGAAGTCACGGGGCAGAGACTGAGGGAAGCAGTGAAGATGCAGTGAAGCAGTGAGGGAGGCAGTGGAAGTTGGTGAGAGGCGGGAGCAGTGTCGGAGCGGCCTATGTGCAGCTGCAACGGGGAGAGAAGGCAAAAAAGAAGTAGAAAGGAATCAAAAGGTGACGTCACAGCCAAAGGGGTTGGTGATTGGTGAGTAGCTTTTCTTTTTATTTTTTATATCAGTAAATAAACTGTAACATTGTTGTTACCAATTTAAGGGTTAAGGCATGGCAGGAGAGCTCGGTCACGTGATATGCTCCTCCTGTACCATGTGGGAACTCAGGGACACTTCCGATGTCCCTGACGACTACGTGTGTGAGAAGTGTATCCGCCTCCATCTCCTGACGGACCGCGTTGCGAAATTGGAGCTGAGGGTGGATTCACTCTGGAGCATCCACGATGCTGAGAATGACATAAGTGGCACATGTAGTGAGTTGGTCTTACCACATGAGAAGGATCCACAGCCAGCTAGGGGATGGAAGACCAGCAGGAAGAGTAGTACAAAGAAGGTAGTGCAGGGGTCCCATCTGGTCATCTCCCTGCAATGCAAAACAGATACACTGCTTTGAGTGCTGTTGAGGGAGATGACTCATCAGGGGAGAGCAGCAGCAGCCAAGTTCATGTCACCGTGGCTGGCTCTGTTGTACAGGAGGGCATGAAAAAGAGTGGGAGAGCGATAGTGATTGAATCCCCTATCATAAGGGGAATAGATAGGCGTTTCTGCGGCCGCAATCGAGACTCCAGGATGGTATGTTGCCTCCCTGGTACAAGGGTCAAGGATGTCTCCGAGCGAGTGCAGGACATTCTAAAAAGGGACGGAGAACAGCCAGTTGTCGTGGTGCACATTGGTACCAACGACATAGGTAAAAAAAAGGAATGAGGTCCTACGAGATGAATTTAAGGAGCTAGGAGCTAAATTTAAAAAGTAGGACCTCAAAAGTAGTAATCTCGGGATTGCTACCAGTGCCACGTGCTAGTCAGAGTAGGAATCGCAGGATAGCACAGATGAATACGTGGCTTGAGCAGTGGTGCAGCAGGGAGGGATTCAAATTCGTGGGGCATTGGAACAGGTTCTGGGGGAGGTGGGACCAGTACAAACTGGACGGTCTGCACTTGGGCAGGACCGGAATCAATGTCCTAGGCGGAGTGTTTGCTTGTGCTGTTGGTGAGGAGTTAAACTAATATGGCAGGGGGATGGGAACCAATACAGGGAGACAGAGGGAAACAAAAAGGAGACAAAAACAAAAGACAGAAAAGAGATGAGTAAAAGTGGAGGGCAGAGAAACCAAAGGCAAGAAACAAAAAGGGCCACTGAATATAAAAGGGCTGCAGGAGGGGTCAAAACTAAAAATCATGGTTTAAAAACTAGGATGAAAACACTCTACTTAAATGCACGCAGCATTCGAAATAAAGTAAATGAGTTGATGGCACAAATCATTACAAATGGGTATGATTTGGTGGCCATTACAGAAACATGGTTGCAAGGTGGCCAAGACTGGGAATTAAACATACAGGGGTATCTGACGATTCAGAAAGATAGGCAAGAAGGGAAAGGAGGTGGGGTAGCTCTGTTAATAAAAGATGATATCAGGGCAGTTGTGAGGGATGATATTGGCTCCAATGAACAAAATGTTGAATCATTGTAGGTGGAGATTAGAGATAGTAAGGGGAAAAAGTCACTGGTCGGCGTAGTTTATAGGCCCCCAAATAATAACTTCACGGTAGGGTGGGCAATAATCAAGGGAATAATGGAGGCATGTGAAAAAGGAACGGCAGTCGTCATGGGGGATTTTAACCTACATATCGATTGGTCAAATCAAATCGCACGGGGTAGCCTGGAGGAGGAATTCATAGAATGCATATGGGATTGTTTCTTAGAACAGTATGTAACAGAACCTACAAGGGAGCAAGCTATCTTAGATCTGGTCCTGTGTAATGAGACAGGAAAAATAAACGATCTCCTAGTAAAAGATCCTCTCGGAATGAGTGATCACAATATGGTTGAATTTGTAATACAGATTGAGGATGAGGAAGTTGTGTCAGAAACGAGCGTACTATGCTTCAACAAAGGGGACTATAGTGGGATGAGGGCAGAGTTGGCTAAAGTAGACTGGAAACAAGGACTAAACGGTGGCACAATTGAGGAACAGTGGAGGACTTTTAAGGAGCTCTTTCATAGTGCGCAACAAAAATATATTCCAGTGAAAAAGAAGGGCGGCAAGAGAAGAGATAACCAGCCGTGGATAACCAAGGAAATAAAGGAAAGTATCAAATCAAAGACCAATGCGTATAAGGTGGCCAAGGTTAGTGGGAAAGTAGAGGATTGGGAAAATTTTAAGCAACAGCAAAGAATGACTAAAAAAGCAATAAAGAAAGGGAAGATAGATTACGAAGGTAAACTTGCGCAAAACATAAAAACAGATAGTAAAAGCTTTTACAGATATATAAAACGGAAAAGAGTGACTAAAGTAAATGTTGGTCCCTTAGAAGATGAGAAGGGGGATTTAATAATGGGAAATGTGGAAATGGCTGAGACCTTAAACAATTATTTTGCTTCCATCTTCACAGTGGAAGACACAAAAACCATGCCAAAATTTGCAGGCCACAGGAATGTGGGAAGGGAGGACCTTGAGACAATCACGATCACTAGGGGGGTAGTGCTGGACAGGCTAATGGGACTGAAGGTAGACAAGTCCCCTGGTCCTGATGAAATGCATCCCAGGATATTAAAAGAGATGGCGGAAGTTATAGCAGATGCATTCGTTATAATCTACCAAAATTCTCTGGACTCTGGGGAGGTACCAGCGGATTGGAAAGCAGCTAATGTAACGCCTCTGTTTAAAAAAAGGGGGCAGGCAAAAGGCAGGTAATTATAGGCCGGTTAGTTTAACATCTGTACTGGGGAAAATGCTTGAAACTATCATTAAGGAAGAAATAGCGGGACATCTGGATGGGAATAGTGCAATCAAGCAGACACAGCATGGATTCATGAAAGGGAAATCATGTTTAACTAACTTACTGGAATTCTTTGAGGATATAACGAGCATGGTGGATAGAGGTGTACCGATGGATGTGGTGTATTTAGATTTCCAAAAGGCATTCGATAAGGTGCCACTCAAAAGGTTACTGCAGAAGATAAAGGTACGCGGAGTCAGAGGAAATGTATTAGCATGGATAGAGAATTGGCTGGCGAACAGAAAGCAGAGAGTCGGGATAAATGGGTCCTTTTCCGGTTGGAAATCAGTGGTTAGTGGTGTGCCACAGGGATCAGTGCTGGGACCACAACTGTTTACAATATACATAGATGACCTGGAAGAGGGGACAGAGTGTAGTGCAACAAAATTTGCAGATGACACGAAGATTAGTGGGAAAGCGGGTTGTGTAGAGGACTCAGAGGCTGCAAGGAGATTTGGATAGGTTAAGCGAATGGGCTAAGGTTTGGCAGATGGAATACAATGTCAAAGTGTGAGGTCATCCACCTTGGGGGGAAAAAAAAACAGTAAAAGGGAATATTATTTGAATGGGGAGAAATTACAACATGCTGTGGTGCAGAGGGACTTGGGGGTCCTTGTGCATGAATCCCAAAAGGTTAGTTTGCAGGTGCAGCAGGTAATCAGGAAGGCGAATGGAATGTTGGCCTTCATTGCGAAAGGGATGGAGTACAAAAGCAGGGAGGTCTTGCTGCAACTGTTTCAGGTATTGGTAAGGCCGCACCTGGAGTACTGCGTGCAGTTTTGGTCACCTTACTTAAGGAAGGATATACTAGCTTTGGAAGGGATACAGAGACGATTCACTAGGCTGATTCCAGAAATGAGGGGGTTACCTTATGATGATAGATTGAGTAGACTGGGTCTTTACTCGTTGGAGTTCAGAAGGATGAGGGGTGATCTTATAGAAACATTTAAAATCATGAAAGGGATAGACAAGATAGAGGCAGAGAGGTTGTTTCCATTGGTGGGGGAGACTAGAACTAGGAGGTACAGCCTCAAAATAAGGAGGAGTCAATTTAAAACCGAGTTGAGAAAGAATTTCTTCTCCCAAAGGGTTGTGAATCTGTGGAATTTTCTGCCCAAGGAAGCAGTTGAGGCTGGCTCATTGAATGTTTTCAAGTCAAAGATAGATAGATAGATTTTTAACCAATAAGGGAATTAAGGGTTACGGGGAGAGGGCGGGTAAGTGGAGCTGAGTCCACGACCAGATCCGCCATGATCTTATTGAATGGCGGAGCAGGCTCGAGGGGCTAGATGGCCTACTCCTGTTCCTATTTCTTATGTTCTTATTATGTTCTTATATCTCAGTGAGAAACTTATCAAGGTACTTAAGTGGGCAGTAGAGAACAATAATTTTCAAGGTGGTGAGAGGGGTGGAACAAGGTGAAATCCTTAAAGGAGGAGAAGCTGCCAGAGGATTAGTGGGACTGACCAAGGTGTCATTTCGTGACCCGGGCTGCACTGCCACAATAATGGGCTTTCTTCACCACAAACAGTCTTCTCAACCCTCCTCTGCCTCCTCCTCCCTCGCCTCCCAACAATAAGTGTGAGGAGTTCATAGACTTTTTTGTTACAAAGATCAAGACCATCCGTTCAGCTGCCGCTGCTTCCCTCCCATCCCGAGCTCACCCGGCCAAACTTGCTCTCTGGTTTCCCCCCTGCTCTAACCCTGAATTTGCTTATTTCTCAAGTTTCTCCTATCTCCCCTTGTGCCCTTTCAATCTCACCTTGTCGATGAGACCCATCTCTTGCTTCCTCGCCCCTATTCCCACTAAACTGCTGACTACCCAACTCTCCTCCTCTGTTACTGGTCCCTCTCCTTCAAATCTGCCCTCATCTTCCATCTCCTCAAAAATACAACCCTTGACCCCGACATCCTTGTAAACTACAACCTCATCTCCAACCTCCATTTCCTCTCAAGTCCTTGAACGTGTTGTCGGCTCCCAAATCCATGCCCATCTTTCCTAGATCTCCATTTTTGAATCCCTCCAATTGGGTTTCTGCCCCTGCCACAGTATTGAAATGGCTCTTACCAAAGCCGCAAATTACATCTTTGTAGACTGTGACAAAGGTAATCTTCCTCATCCTTCTCGTCTGTCTGTAGCCTTTGACACGGTTGACCACACCATCCTTCTCCAATGCCATCCAACTGGGTGGTACTGCACCCACCTGGTTCCATTCTTATTTATCCAGTCATAGCTAGAGAATCACCTGCAATGGCTGTCTCCTCCACCCCCCCCCCCCCCAACTTATTCGTGGTCCCCTCCTATTTCTCATCTACATGCTGCTCTTGGCGACATCATCCGACAACACAGCACCAGTTTCCACATGACGACACCCAGCTCTCCCGCACCCCCAGCTCTAGTGACCCCTCCACTGTCTTTAAACTGCCAGACTGCTTGTCCGATATTCAGTACTGGATGAGCAGAAGTTTCTTCCAGTAAAGTATTGGGAAGATCAAAGCCATTGGGTTAGACTTTCCACTTCACATCGCCCATCTATGGCCCGTATATCGCCCAAACCGGACCTCTATAGCATGTTTTGAGGAAAAAATTGAAACTAGGCCAGAAAGATCGCCGGAAAAATATCCCCGCCCCAAGTTTCGGCTCACTTCGCGAGCTGATCGCCCACACATGGCCCATCCCAACTTTCGGCACATCGACATCACAAGGAAGGGCTGATCGCTCGCCGAGAACATGACTGGGTAATCGTTGCTTTTCCCGGGCCTTACGGAAGGAAATGGGGACTACGGACCATTTTGAAGATCAGAGGAAGGGTGGAGACAGCTAAAAAATCGTGCTTAGATAGTTGAGAGTTATGTAAGGGTCCTGTATAGATAGATCTACTCAGATTATTAATTATATGTAATTTTACTAATAGTAGCCTGGTGGACTCAGCATTTTTTAGTGAAAATTGCATTTATACCAAGTGAAAATAAATATTGAAAGTGATGGGCCTTTTAAGTGTTAGATTGGGGCTGGAATAGAGAAGAGAGTATTAGACTGAGATTGTTATACAGTGTTAGTCTGGGGCTTGTATAGAGAGAGTAGTTTAATAGATTAACATTCTTTAGTGAAAAGTACATTTATAGCAAGTGAAAATAATTATTCAGAGTGATGGGGCCTATGCTAGAAAATGCACAATTGTTAAAATCAAGAAAAAAATTTATTGCCAACAAACTTTGTAATAAAATATTTTTCAACACCCTGCTCCCCACCCGTCCACCCACAAACTCCCCCCACCCCCAACTATGAACGAACATTAAGAGTAAAAATCAATCCCACCCGACCTACCTACGGCCATGTTTCCCTCCAGGTCGTTTACCCCCCGTGTAGTAGCACCACCCGTCCGTCTTGGTTCCCGCAACCCGAGACGAAACTGGTGGGCGACGGAAAGACTTCCTGCCGTGGTGAAGGTGTTGGCGTGGGAGACGAAGCAGGCTGCTTGTCTTCCGAGTCAAGAGGAACTGTATCCTCCGTACACACCTGAGTGCTCGGGGTTTGACTCGTTGACAGCACGACACCTTTGGGTGCAGCGCCGTGTTCCGCCAGCAGCGCATACCAAAGAGAATTTATTGCGGCGGTCTGTTCCCGTACCCCTTCAAGAGTCTGCCGTGCTACATCGAGAGTCTGCTGTGCTACCTCCAGCAGCTCGACTTGCACTGCAGACACCTTGGCGAAGTCTTGCGCGAATCGAGTGAACCTCTAGATCAGTTCGCGACCCACTTGCGACCGTCTCCGAACACAGGGACATCAGGCCCAACAAATGATCATCCTGGCCTCGCTGACCCGGCCTCCATTGGATTGGTGTGTGCAATACATTGCGCCTTGGCATTGCCGGCTGCATACCGCTTCGTCCCGGTACATTTAAGACAGAAAACGATAAGGGGTTATGGGGAGCAAGCAGGGAAGTGGAGCTGAATCCATGATCATATCAGCCATGATCTTATTGGGTCCAAGTTTCCACACGATAAAAAACGGGCGCCCCTCCGAGCTAAAACGGTGCCGGAAAAAAAACTCGCGATTCTGGAGCGCCCTGCAGCTCCTTGTCTGTTTGGTGCGGCGCCCAGGGGGGCAGAGCCGACACTCGCGCCAATTTTGTAAGTGGGAGGGGACGGGTACTATTTAAATTAGTTTTTTTCCTGCCGGCAGCGCTGCGCGTTGGAGCGTTCGCGCAAGCGCAGTGTGAAGGAAACATTGGCACTCGGCCATTTTTGTAGTTCTTTGTAGCTGTTTAATTTTTGAACATTTTTTAATAAAAGCACATTGCCATCAGCACTTGCAGCCTTCTCACTGTCTCCTTCCTGCCCGCTGTCTCTCTTTCCCCCCCCCCTGCTGCGGTCGGGCCCGCCTGCTGTCGGGAACGTCCTCCTCCGCCCCCCCCCCCCCCCCGCTGCGTTCAGGCGGGCGGTCGCTCCCGCCCGCCCACCGTCGGGAACGTCTTCCTCTCTCCGCCCCCCCCCCGGCTGCGTTCAGGCCGTCGGTCGGTCCCACACTCCCTCCCGCCCGCCGTCGGGAACGGCTTCCTCCTCCCCACCGCCCCCCCCCCCAGCCGTCGGGAACGAACTTGTGAGGCTGGCTGAAGCACTTTCACACAGGTAGGAAGGTGGTTTATTTAATCTTTTCTTTGCTTATAAATGTTTATTCAGGTTGGATTTATTTGTATAATATTTGTAGGAGTATAAATAAGGATTTATTGTCGAATTTAATGACTTCCCTTCCCCCCCCACTCCCCCCCACCTCATTCTGGACGCCTAATTTGTAACCTGCGCCTGATTTTTTTAATGTGTAGAACAGGTTTTTTCAGTTCTACAAAAACCTTCACTTGCTCCATTCTAAGTTAGTTTGGAGTACGTTTTCACTGTGGAAACTTTGAAATCAGGTGTCAGTGGCTGGACATGCCCCCTTTTGAAGAAAAAATTCTGTTCCAAAGTAGAACTGTTCTACCTGACTAGAACTGCAGAAAAAAAAATGTGGAGAATGCGATTTCTAAGATAGTCCATTCTCCACCAGTTGCTCCTAAAAATCAGGCGCAAATCATGTGGAAACTTGGGCCCATTGAATGGCGGAGCAGGCACGAGGGGCCATATGGCCTACCCCTGCTCTTTCTTATGCTTATAAGTTCTAACCTCTGGAATTCCTTCTCTCAACCTCTCCGTCTCTGCCTCTCTTTCCTCCTTCCTCTTTTAAAACCTACCTCTTTGACCAAACTTTTGGTCATCTGCCTTAATATCTCCTTACGTGCTTGGTGTCAAATCTTGTTTGATTACACTCCTGTGAAGCACCTTGGAACGTTGCACTATGTTAAAGGTGCTATATGCAAGTTGTTGTAGCTCTGGATGGAGTGAACATGATGAGCTGGATATCCCTTGCTCACAACTTTCTGATGTTCTGTGTACTTATTCTCACTTATTTGCAGTGTAATATATTTTGCCCTCCTTCCCACAATATAGTATTTACTTCTATTAGTTTTCTCTCAATCTTTTGTCGATTGGTTATATGATTACAAAAGATAGTTTTTGCTTTCTTGCTGAATCTGTCATTGATGTAGTCCAGCACGAGGGAGGTTACCCACTGCCAAGTCTCCAGTTACCAGCACCTTGAACAGATTAACCATTCACTGATCCAGGCCTGCCTGCCGGAACTCATCATCACAGATCCTAATAAAAATCCCCTTCCAGCTGTGGCACAGATCAGTTCCCTCATTGACCCAATAGGCACAAGTCTGGGTCTGAAACGAATTGTGAACTCTGTCATTTCTCTCTGGCCTCCGAGGAGACTGTCCAGAATATCTAAATGTGGGGGCACAATCTGAATATATGTAGCAGTACGACTCTCGAACAGTTTGTAGCAGTTTCTAACTGTTCTTTTGAACACTTTATCTTTTCTACCTCTCTGAAGCAATCTGCATCCCTAACCTATGTTGTTGAATCAAAGCTCTGTGATGCCCATGATAGCATAGCCACACTCTCCAGCAAGGACCTTCAGACCTCCCTTTTTATTACTAAGACTGCTAGCTTTCATATTTTGAGGCATCCACTTCCGAGACTAATTATATTATGATTATTTCCCTATATGCTCATCTCCTCTGCACACTTATTGCTATATTAGTGTCTGGACTTGAACTGTCATCCACTCTGCTCAATACCATAACATCTAGCTTCTTTATCTTTTCTACTTCCATCATTTTTTGCTTTATCTCTTTCTCGGTCTACTGTGGTTGTCCCTCCACTGCCATATCAGTTTAAATCTCCTACACTTCCCTACTACCTCTCTCAAAGCACATTGGTACAGATCTAATTCAAGTGAAACCTGTACCAAGTGTAAAACTTCCCTCCGCTCCTAAACTGTCTAAATATGCCTGAGATTACTAGCCTTCTCAGTGGCTGGTCAAACACTTCGGCATCCAGGGAAAGTACCTGGCTGGGTAGCTATTGCTGTTGCAGTGGTGTTACCATATTAAGTAGGCAGAATGGCAGCCTATATCAATGTGGAGTAAGTCAGGGAATTGTCAAGTTTAGTAATCAAGATTTTGATGACTTAGTGTTGAGCAGGGATACCAACAGATCAAGCAGTTCCCGAGTTTCCTCCCTTGTTTGTTCTACGTTTGCTAATTCCAATTGGGTAGCAGGGGCTATAATTAGCGTTTAGTATTTCTTGGGTCGGGAGGGTGGAAAATTCAGTTTGTGATTCCATTCCTGATTACTGCAAAGTGAGAGTGTGAACATGGATGAAGAGACAGTCAGAAGCAAGAAGCCCCTTTCACGACCTCAGGATGTCTCAAAGTGCTCCACAATCAATGTTGTGACTACACGGCATATGGGGAAGCACGACCAATTTGATCACAGCAAAGGCCCACAAGCAACAGTGAAAGAATTGACCAGATAACCTGTCTTAGTGATGTTGATTGAGGGAAAAATGTTGGCTTAGATACCAGGAGAACGCCCCATGTCACCTTTGAATAGG
Organism: Pristiophorus japonicus; assembly: GCF_044704955.1. Lineage (NCBI taxonomy): Eukaryota > Metazoa > Chordata > Chondrichthyes > Pristiophoridae > Pristiophorus > Pristiophorus japonicus. The sequence continues at coordinate 90,477,234 of NC_091985.1, forward strand.
GCCACGGGATTTCTTACACCCATCTGAGAAGCCAGACAGAACTTCGGTTTAATACCTTATCCGAAAGATGGCACCTCTGACAAGCACAACATTCCCTCAGTATTGCAGTGTCAGCCTGGGTTATATGCTCAGAATCTGGAGTGGGGCTTGAACCCATGACCTTCCAAGGCACGACTGCTACCACTGAGCAAAGGCTGACCCAAGTTAAGTTAGGAATTTAAAAGCCTGCAAATATCATGACTTTTAATTACGTGAAAATAACAAGTATTATAATCTACAGAGCTTTTCTTGGGATGCAAGATTATTTTTGTTCATTCTGCCCATCGTCATTATTGTTAAAACATCCCCCACACAAAATTCAGTAAAATGTTTGCCAAGTAGTATAAAATGTACAGTTTTAATTTTACTCCTAACATTTTTGGCAGCATTGTTCTTGTACTCTTAATAAAATGGTGTCTTCAGATTTCTCATTTTCATGGAATTATTTTGTTTTACTGTCACCTTGACTGCAGATTCTATTAAAAACATACTGAGAGTGAGATAACAGTAATGTATATATTAGGACATGACATCGACTGTTGTTTGTCAGAACTCTCCATGGGAAAATGGAGAGGAATTAGCAGCTGATCTACTTTCTGTATAAATGAACCCAGCCAATCAATGTAGCCCTGCTAACTGCTTGACCCGGGAACAGAGGGCAGATTTCTGCGCCGGCTGCTCTCGGATGCAGTTGTTCCATTCTATCTGTTTAGATGTTTGGGAGTATTGGCCAGGATTGATCGGCTTCCTGTTTTAATCGTACTGTAAAACAATGGTTTGGGCTTGCTGTTTGTGTGTCGTGTGATCTAAGTTACTTTCAGTTCCTTCTGTTCTGAGAGTAGTTTTCAAAAGTAAAATAATCACTTCCTTACCATATTGGTGTGGTAATTTATGGAGATCAAGGTCAGCAGAGAAGGCACAAAGACGTAGGCGCAAAGACGGAATGTTCTGTTGCTCTCGAGCATATTTTTAATATTTTTCTGACCGACAAGAAGTTTTCTACAGTGCAGATTACAATGATTTTTTCTTGCATTTGAGTTCCGTCGACACTCTCTCTCTCCCGCTCACCCCCCACCTCTTGCATCTATCTGCTATTTACTTCCTTTTCACTACCCTTTTGCTTATAGCTAGGAGACGGTGTTTTCTCTGCATTTTCCACATGGGATCTGGCCGTGGCTGCTGTCATGCTATGGAGTGACAGGATATCTTCCAAGCCACAGGTGGTGGGTAAGGGGAGGGATTCAACCAAGGCTGTAAATGAGGGGAGGCATTTGACCATAAGAACATAAGAATTAGGAGTAGGCCATCTAGCCCCTCGAGCCTGCTCCGCCATTCAACAAGATCATGGCTGATCTGGCCGTGGACTCGGCTCCACTTACCCGCCCGCTCCCCGTAACCCTTAATTCCTTTATTGGTTAAAAATCTATCTATCTGTGACTTGAATACATTCAATGAGCTAGCCTCAACTGCTTCCTTGGGCAGAGAATTCCACAGATTCACAACCCTCTGGGAGAAGAAATTCCTTCTCAACTCGGTTTTAAATTGGCTCCTCCGTATTTTGAGTCTCTGCCCCCTAGTTCTAGTCTCCCCGACCAGTGGAAACAACCTCTCTGCCTCTATCTTGTCTATCCCTTTCATGATTTTAAATGTTTCTATAAGATCACCCCTCATCCTTCTGAACTCCAACGAGTAAAGACCCAGTCTACTCAATCTATCATCATAAGGTAACTCCTTCATCTCTGGAATCAGCCTCGTGAATCGTCTCTGTACCCCCTCCAAAGCTAGTATATCCTTCCTTAAGTAAGGTGACCAAAACTGCACGCAGAGTACAGAGTGGCAGCTGAAAAGTAATATGAAGGGGTAGTGCACAGGATGGCTGCTTGCATCACAGCAGTAACTGCACTTCAAAAGTAAGTAATTGATGCAGAGTGCTTGGGATGTCCTAAGAGGTAGATTTTGGTGCTGTTTAGATACAATTTATTTATTTTCCTTCCTTTTTCATTTCAACTGTAGCTATGTCAATTTAAAAAAATCTCATATTCTTGTGAACATAAGAACATAAGAAATAGGAACAGGAGTAGGCCATTTGGCCCGTCGAGCTTGCTCGGCCATTCAATAAGATTATGGCTGATCTGATCTTGGCCTCAACTCCACTTCCCTGCTTGCTCCCCATAACCCTTGACTCCCTTTTCATTCAAAAATCTGTGTGTCTCCACCTGAAATATATTCAATGACCCAGCCTCCACAGCTCTCTGGGGTAGAGAATTCCAAAGATTCACGACCCTCTGAGAGAAGAAATTCCTCCTCATTTGCGTTTTAAATGGGCAACCCCTTATTCTGAAACTATGCCCCCTAGTTCTAAATTCCCCCATGAGGGCAAACATCCTCTCTGCATCTACCCTGTCAAGCCCCCTCAGAATCTTATACATTTCAATAAGGTCACCTTTCATTCTTCTAAACTCCAATGAGTATAGGCCCAACCTGCTCAACTTTTTTCAAAAGATAACCCCTTCATCACCAGAATCAACTTGTGAGCGGTGTGAGCTGTGAGGAGGATGCTAAGAGGCTGCAGGGTGACTTGGACAGGTTAGATGAGTGGGCAAATGCATGGCAGATGCAGGATAATCTGGATAAATGTGAGGTTATCCATTTTGGGGTCAAAACCACGAAGGCAGAATATTATCTGGATGGCGGCAGATTAGGAAAAGGGGAGGTGCAACGAGACCTGGGTGTCATGGTTCATCAGTACAGCAAACGGTGAAGACGGCAAATGGTATGTTGGCCTTCATAGCTAGGGGATTTGAGTATAGGAGCAGGGAGGTCTTCCTGCAGTTGTACAGGGTCTTAGCGAGGCCTCACCTGGAATATTGTGTGCAGTTTTGGTCTCCTAATCTGAGGAAGGACGTTCTTGCTATTGAGGGAGTGCAGCGAAGGTTCACCAAAATGATTCCAGGGATGGCTGGACTGTCATATGAGGAGAGACTGGATCAACTGGGCCTTTATTCATTGGAGTTTAGAAGGATGAGAGGGGATCTCATAGAAACGTATAAGATTCTGACGGGACTGGACAGATTAGATGCGGGAAGAATGTTCCCGATGCTGGGGAAGTCCAGAACCAGGGGACACAGTCTTAGGATAAGGGGTAGGCCATTTAGGACTGAGATGAGGAGAAACTTCTTCACTCAGAGTTGTTAACCTGTGGAATTCCCTGCCGCAGAGAGGTGTTGATGCCAGTTCATTGGATATTTCAAGAGGGAGTTAGATATGGCCCTTGCGGCTAAGGGGATCAAGGGGTATGGAGAGAAAGCAGGAAAGGGGTACTGAGGGGATGATCAGCCATGATCTTATTGAATGGTGGTGCAGGCTCGAAGGGCCGAATGGCCTACTCCTGCACCTATTTTCTATGTTACTATGTTTCTCTGAATTGCCTCCAATGCAAGGATATCCCTCCTTAAATAAAGAGACCAAAACTACACAGTACTCCAGGTGTGGTCTCACTAATGCCCTGTACAGTTGTTGCAGGACTTCCCTACTTTTGGTGGCCAACATTCCATTTGCCTTCCTAATTACTTGCTGTACCTCCATACTAACTTTTTGTGTTTCATGTTAAAAAAAAAACCCAGGTCCCTCTGTACCTCAGCATTTTGTAATCTCTCCCCATTTAAATAATTATTTACTTTTTTATTTTTCCTGCATAACTTCACAGTTTCCCACATTATACGCCATCTGCCAAATTTTTGCCCACTCACTTAGCCTGTCTATATCCCTTTGCAGATTCTTTGCGTCTCCTCACAACTTGCTTTCCCACCCGTCTTGTATCATCAGCAAACTTGGCTACATTACACTCGGTCCCTTCATCCAAGTCATCAATATAAATTGTAAATAATTGAGATCCCAGCACTGATCCCTGTGATGTCCCACTAGTTACAGTTTGACAACCTAAAAATGACCCATTTATCCTGACTCTCTCTTTTCTGTTAGTTGGCCAATCCTCTCTCCATGCTAATATATTACCCCTAACCCCGTGAGCTCTTATCTTGTGCAGTAACCTTTTATATGGCACTTTATCAAATGCCTTCTGGAACTTCAAATACCCGACATCTACTGGTTCCCCTGCATGCACCTGCTCATTACATCCTCAAAGAACTCCAGCAAATTTGTCAAACATGATTTCCCTTTCATAAAACCATGCTGACTCTGCTTGATTGTATTGTGATTTTCTAAATGTCCTGCTACTACTTCATGATAATGGACTCCAGCAGTTTCCCAATGACATGTTAGGCTAACTGGTCTATAGTTTCCTGCTTTCTGTCTCCCTCTTTTCTTAAATAGGGGCATTACATTTGTGGTTTTCCAGTCTGCTGAGACCTCTCCAGAATCCAGGGAATTTTGGGAGATTACAACCAATGCATCCACACTCTCTGCAGCCACTTCTTTAAGACCCTAGGATGCAGGCCATCAGGTCCAGGGGACTTGTCCACCTTTAGTCTCATTAGTTTGCCAAGTATTTTTTCTTTAGTGATTGTTTTAAGTTTCCCCCTCCCAATATTCCCTTGATTATCAATTATTGGGATGCTTTTAGTGTCTTCTATCGTGAAGATCGATACAAAATATTTGTTCAAAGTGTCCCTGTTTCCCATTATTAATTCCCCAGTCTCATCCTCTAAGGGACCAACGTTTACTTTAGCTACTCTCTTCCTTTTTATATACCAGTAGACGCTCTTACTATGTGCTTTTATATTTCTTGCTAGTTTACTCTCTCAAACTATCTTCTCTTTTTTTTTTAGTCGTCCTTTGCTGGTTTCTAAAAAATTTCCCAATCCTCTGGCCCACTATTCTTTGGAAGTTTGTATGTCTTTGTTTTCAATTTGATACAATCCTTTACTTCTTTAGCCATGGTTGGTTAATCGAGTCTTTCTCACTGGAATATATCTTTGCTGAAAGTTGGGATGTTTCACTCAGTTAAAGGTGCCATATAAGTAGATATTGTTGTTTTGAGGAGTAGCTTTAGTTAGAAGACAAGATTAGTTAAGTTATGGCCTGCTCTATAGCATTGCTTTATTGGAATATATAAGTCTTTCAACCTAGTGCCCCAAGAGGCTGGTAGCTATGGGTGTACGTGGTGGAATCTTGAATTTTATTCATCATGTGTACTCCAGCTCCTGGATCCCTGTAAGAATGGATGGGAAACTATGGCCAACCACTTGCTGAAATGAATATTCCCATTTTGGTCTAAAGTTCTGAGCGTGAAGAAAATCGTTTTGTTAGCAAATAAAAATCAAAAGTATCAACATTAGATTTATTATTTCAATTAAAAAATCTAATTTGTTTAAAATACATCTTGTGATGGCGACGTTCCTCCTTCCCCAAAAGTAAATGTATAGTGAATGAATTAACATAATTAATGGAAGCTACAAACTGATGTATGGAAGAACACCTCCTGTAAAATTCATAAAGCATTATGGAAGCTGTTGAGTCTACACCATAAATACTCAATTGCGAGATCATTCCTGTCTTTTTTAAATAATTTCAGTTTGTATTGATTTGAAATAATCCAACACAAATGGAAGTGTTAAAAATTGTAATAAATAAGCATACATTGTGAGACAAGTGCTTGTCTCAAGTATTTGTCTATGAAAATGGCAGCTGTTGAGCAGAGGTTGAACATTGCCTGTTGAACTTATTTGGTTGTCAGTTTTGTGTATTTTTGCCTCAAACCTATACAATGAAGCAGCCATACATGCTGGTTAAGAGATGGTTTGTAGTCGAAGGCATATAGGAGCGTTTCCTACTCATCGAGGAGTTGGGCACACACAGTTACGATGATTTTGCTAACATAACGGCACTTTACAAAATATAATTTCTGTAAAAGAGTTTAAAATTCAACACACTAAATCAATTTTCTTAGCAAACTAAACATTTTTTCCTAAATACAAAAGCCTTAAGGTTTTTCATAATCTCCATTAGAGGCCGGTTCTGCAATGAATCTTCTCTGAAAATAGTGACATTTGATTAGGAAGCCTTTAAGGTGAATACTCAAAAGTTCCTTTTTTTTTTAATCCTTGTATGTCCAACTAAATGAGTCTAATAATGAAGTGATAGAATGGCAGAGCTTGTATATGGGAAAATTTGTATAATTAAAGGTTTTGCATGTGGCACACATTGTATGGCCAAAATTGGCTGTCGGACATTTGAAATTTCTGCGGGGCATGATTGGTTTAAATGTCCCATTCACTAACACCCAACAATCTAATCTGTAAAGCGGAGTGTGCTGATTGGTTGTTCTGGCATCCAGGAACTACTGCATGTCCAGCAGTGGGGGAAATTAATACCTACTGGGAGATCTAGGTGGTAAATGATTTCAAATATAATTGATATGCAGATACTGTTGTTATGCCAAAGCTGCAAAAACTCTGAATAAGGGAAATACTCAGTGGAAAATGTATGAATAAATATAAGCAACCTGCATAAATTTTTTTTTAAAGAACATCTTGACTTGGATAATATAGGGTGTAAAGCACAAGCCTGTGTCTGTGATTTGCAATGCACTGAGTTCTCAATCCCAAGCATGGTGCTATGTGTAGGCCAGGGGCTTTTGCATACTAAGGGAAAATGGGAAGACCAGCTATCCTGGGCCCTCCTCACACATCCTGACAGCCTGCTGGAGAGCAGAAAAGACCTGAAAGCAGGTCTGTAGCCCAGCTATCAGGGAGACTTGAAGGAAAAGGGCAGCAAATCAAATAAATTTGCTAAAATAACATTTAATGTAAATTGAGTTTTAATTTTTAATTATTCACTTCAGTTGAAAGCTGTATATTAACTTCTTGGTTCATGTTGGAACATATCCTGTGATGCATCTTTCAGCGGTGTTTAGAATATTTTCCCGCTTCAAACTGCTAGCCAATTGTACTATTTACATATTAATATGTGATAACATTAGCAAATTGAAGTCTCTTTGCTAAGATATAATTTGAAAAACTTCTCTAAATCAGATATAGAAATAAGCTCTTTTTTTTAAGGCAGATTAGCTGTGTTGCCTGTCCTAAGAATAATGTAATGTATTTAATCTGCAAGGTGGTGAAAGAAACCAGCTTTGTGCAGCCAGTCATGGTACCATTGGACCCATGAGTGGTGATGTCACTGCTGGACATGCGCACAGAGAGGAATGTGACTGCAAGGGAAACCAGCAAAACGACAGCTTTCCAGAATCTTCTATCCTGCAGTACAGTAAAGTAGCATCAGCCAAGGATGCTCAGTGTTGAATAGTGTATGCACAATGTTGATCCAATGCCCACATTGTGAAATTATAGTAAAACAGTGAATGCATTTATATTATTAATCGTAGTTCTGAAGCAATTTTCTGTCTTTGGGATATAAAGCAGCATTCTTCAAGTAAAATGTCGGTTTTGGTATCTTGCCATTTCATAAATGCTGAAGCTGCTTGTTGGGATGATGATGATCATGTTCCCCTGCTAATTTATTGCAAATATTTTACAAATTATTCCTGTTACTGAATTTCAAACTTGGAACAGTGTGTTGCAGTGAGTCAGTGAAACCCCAAGAGGCCTTCTACACAAAAGGAAGCGTAAGAACATTTTAAAGGATTTAGTCTGCCCATTTGCTTAGTAATTAAGTTTTGTGAGGTGAATCTGATCCAAATATAGTTGTTTGCATTTACTTGTAACAACTTGTGATTGATTTATTCTAAATTAAAAATTGTCTGCAGAGAAATGCAGATTCTTGAAATGTAACCAATGGTCAGATGTGTTCAATCTAGTTCCCTTCCTGCACCCCTCCCCTATCCAGATGGCGTGAGCTGGAAGATATATTGTAGTTAGCAAATAGGAATTGAGTATTAATGAAGTGGCAGGGCTGAATATGTTGTTTTGCTATGTGTTGATAAAGCAGCGTGAACCAGGATTGACTTGAAATTGAGGTAGGTTTTACAGAGGAAAACTATTAAATGAATAATGATTTTGGCTGGTAATTTTATTTACTTAACCATTACATTTTCTTTAATCCAAGTTTGGCACGGAATTAATAATGGAATGCAAACTGAAATGTAATTATCGTACTGTGAAAATGGTTACATGGTTGAAAGTGTATCTATGTCATTTGCTGCATTGCAATGTACACATTGCAGTGCAGCACAACAAATCTTTGTTTTTAAAATAGCTATGATACCCAAACTGTTTAGCGATTTCACTGTACAAATCTCGGAAACTTTTGGCCCATTCAGCATGGCAATTACTTTCACCTTAGCAAGCGAAAGAACTTTCTTTTGAGATAGTGTTTCCATTATTCAAAGCAACACGAATTTTTGCATAGTTTGTTGCCAAAGGGTAGTCGTGCCATTAAAACTTGGTAAGTTAAAGTATCACAAAGCTTGATCATTACCTGATGAGGTGAAAAAGACTCTTGAAATATTACTGAACTGGTTCCTAGGCATTTTTCGCATCTAGACAAAAGTACTTCTAAACATATGAAATAGGAGTAGGCCATTTGGCCCCTCGAGCCTGCTCCGCCATTTAGTAAGATCATGGCTGATCTGATCTTGGGCTCAGCTCCACTTCCTTGCCCTCACCCCATAACCCTTTACTCCCTTATGGTTCAAAAATCTGTCTCTCTCCACCTTAAAAATATTCAATGACCCAGCTTCCACAGCGCTCTGAGGAAGAGAATTCCACAGGTTTATGACACAATAGAAGAAATTCCTCCTCATCTCGGTTCTAAATGAGCGATCCCTTATTCTTAAACTATGCCCCCTAGTTCTAGATTCCCCCACCTTGTCGAACCCCTTCAGTATCTTTTTTGTTTCAATAAGGTCAATAAACCTTTCAATAAACTCCAATGAGTACAGGCCCAACCTGTTCAACCTTTCTTCATAAGTCAACCCCTTAATCTCAGAAATCAACCGAGTGAACCTTCTCTGAACTGCCTCCAATGCAAGAATATCCCTCCTCAAATAAAGAGACCAAAACTGTACGCAATACTGTAGGTGCGGTCTCACCACTACCCTGTGCAGTTGTAGCAGGACTTCTCTGCTTTTATACGCCATCTCCCTTGCAATAAAGGACAACATTCCATTTGTCTTGCTGTTCCTGCATACTAACTTTTTGTGTTTCATGCACAAGGACCCCCAGGTCCCCCTGTACTGCAGCATTTTGTAATATCTCTCCATTTAAAATAATTTGCTTTTTTACTTTTCCTGCCAAAATGGATGACCTTACACTTTACCACATTATACTCCATCTGCCAAATGTTTGCCCACTCACTTAGCCTGTCTATATCCTTTTGCAGATTCTTTGTCCACCTCAAAACTTGCTTTCCCACCTATCTTTGTATCATCAGCAAACTTGGTTACATTATACTCGGTCCCTTCATCCAAATCATTAATATAGATTATAAATAGTTGAGGCCCCAGCACCGATCCCTGTGGCACCCCACTAGTTACCGTTTGCTAACCGCAAAAAGACCCATTTATCCCGCCTCTCTGTTTTCTGTTAGTTAGCCAATCCTCGATCCATGCTAATATATTATCCCCAACCCCGTGAGCTCTTACCTTGTGCAGTAGCCTATTATGCTTTCTGGAAATCCAAATACACCATATCCACTAGTTCCCCCTTATCCACCTGCTCGTTACATCCTCAAAGAACTCCAGCAAATTTGTCAAACATAATTTCCTTTTCATAAAATCATGCTGACTCTGCTTGACTGCATTATGATTTTCCAAATGTCCTACTTCAGCATTTTCCCAATGACAGATGTTAGGCTAACTGGTCTGTAGTTTCCTGCTTTCTGTCTCCCTCCTTTTTTAAATAGGGGTGTTAATTTGCAGTTTTCCAATTCACTGGGACCTCTCCAGACTCCAGGGAATTTTGGTAGATTACAACCAATGCATCCACTATCTCTGCAGCCACTTCTTTTACCCTAGGATGCAAGCCATCAGGTCCAGTGGATTTGTTCCATTATTTTACTTTAGTGATCATGATAGTGATTGTATTAAGTTCCCCCCTCCCTATAGCCCCTTGATTATCCACTATTGGGATGCTTTTAGTGTCTTGTACCTTGAAGACCGATACAAAATATTTGTTCAATGTCTCTGCCATTTCCCTGTTCCCCATTATTAATTCCCCAGTCTCATCCTCTGGGGGACCAATGTTTACTTGAGCTACCCTCTTCCTTTTTATATACCTGTAGAAGCTCTTCTTATCTTTCTATATTTCTCGCTAGTTTACTCTCATAATCTATCTTTTTTTTTAGTCGTCCTTTGCTGGTTTAAAAAAATTTCCCAGTCCTTTGGCCTCCCACTAATCTTGACTACATTGTATGCCATTGCTTTCAATTTGATACCATCCTTTACTTCCTTAGTTAGCCACGGATGGTTCCTCCTTCTCTTAAAGTCTTTCCTTCTTACTGGAATATATTTTTGTTGAGAGCTATGAAATATCTCTTTAAATGTCTGCCACTGCTCATCAACCGTCTTTCACTGTAATCTATTTTCCCAGTCCACTTTAGCCAACTCTGCCTTCATACTTTTGTAATTGCTTTTATTTATGAACCAAGACACTGGTTTGAGACCAAACTTTCTCACCCTCCAACTAAATTTGAAATTCAACCATGCTATTTTCTTTCCTAGAGAATCTTTTACTAAGAGATAATTTATTAATCCTGTCTCATTATAAATTACCAGATCGAAGATAGCCTGCTCCCTGGTTGATTCCACAATGTAATGTTCAATGTAACCATCCTGATACACTCCATGAACTCTTCCTCAAGGCAACCGTGGCAAATTTGATTTGTCCAATCAATATGAAGATTAAAATTGCCCATGATTGTACCTTACAAGCCTCCATAATTTCTTGATTTATGCTCTGTCCAACAATGTAGCTACTGTTAGGTGGCCTATAGACTTCTTCCATATTTTATTTCTTTTCTTCACTCAAACTAATTCTACATCGTGATCTTCTGAGCCAATATCATTTCTCCTGCCCTGATCTCATCCTTAATTAACAGAGCTACCCCACCTCCTTTTCCTTTCTGCCTATCCTTCTGAATTGTCAAATGCTCCTGAATATTCAGTTTCCAGCCTTGGTCACCTTGCAACCACATCTCTGTAATGGCTATCAGATCATACAGAGCGACTTGGATAGGTTAGGTGAGTGGGTAAATGCATGGCAGATGAAGTATAATGTGGATAAATGTGAGGTTATCCATTTTGGTGGTAAAAACAGAGAGACAGACTATTATCTGAATAATGACAGATTAGGAAAAGGGGAGGTGCAACGAGACCTGGGTGTCATGGTACATCAGTCATTGAAGGTTGGCATTCAGGTACAGCAGGCGGTTAAGAAAGCAAATGGCATGTTGGCCTTCATAGCGAGGGGATTTGAGTACAGGGGCAGGGAGGTGTTGCTACAGTTGTACAGGGCCTTGGTGAGGCCACACCTGGAGTATTGTTTACAGTTTTGGTCTCCTAACCTGAGGAAGGACATTCTTGCTATTGAGGGAGTGCAGCGAAGGTTCACCAGACTGATTCCCGGGATGGCGGGACTGACCTATCAAGAAAGGATCAACTGGGCTTGTATTCACTGGAGTTCAGAAGAATGAGAGGGGACCTCATAGAAACGTTTAAAATTCTGATGGGTTTAGACAGGTTAGATGCAGGAAGAATGTTCCCAATGTTGGGGAAGTCCAGAACCAGGGATCACAGTCTAAGGATAAGGGGTAAGCCATTTCGGACCGAAATGAGGAGAAACTTCTTCACCCAGAGAGTGGTGAACCTGTGGAATTTTCTACCACAGAAAGTTGTTGAGGCCAATTCACTAAATATATTCAAAAAGGAGTTAGATGAAGTGCTTACTACTAGGGGGATCAAGGGGTATGGCGAGAAAGCAGGAATGGGGTACTGAAATTGCATGTTCAGCCATGAACTCATTGAATGGTGGTGCAGGCTAGAAGGGTCGAATGGCCTACTCCTGCACCTATTTTCTATGTTTCTATGTTTCTATACCCATTCATATCTCTTTGTGCCGTCAACTCATACTGTCTTGTTACGAATGCTGCGTGCATTCAGATAAAGAGCTCTTAATTTTTCCCAGCTTTGACCCCACTTTCTGATACTTGTTTACTCTTATTTCTAAAGAGAGCTTAATACATTGATTGGCAAAAGAAGCTTAACATATTGGCTTTAGGGAGGCAGTACATTTAAATGAACAAATCCAAACTTTTGAGATTCATTTAACTTTTTTATTCACTTTAACATGGAGAGCTATCATTGGAAAATATAGAAAAGGGACTTGTGAATGATGATTTTATTCTCAAACATTTTATTTTTATCAGTTATTCATATAAGTGGGCTTGATTGTACTCTGTTGTAACATCTTAACCATTGTGCTGTGGAAGTGAGATTTTGATTTGCCTTAGCTTGAAAAAAGGTACATTTTAAAACTAATTAAAAAATGTCATTTGAGAAATTGGCATTTAGATCAGTGCAATGTTGTTTCAGTAGCATCCAGGCTTAAAGTGACCATTTTGCTCAATTAATTCTATTCTAACAGGGCTTGTGTTTCAGGGGTATTTAAGGTGTAGCAGCTGACACACTTAGATATTTTATACTTTGTTACAACTCTTGATTATTTTCCATTCAAGAATAGGGTGAAGGAGAGATGCAAATCTGGTCATCGACAAATTAGGCTGGAAGCACTAACACTGTTACATTTGAAGTGAACTTTCAAGCAACAAACTACTAAATTGGGTTTAATATTGACTCAAACTGTAAAAATGTCACATTTATGTAACTTTCCTTCTCTATACAGGTGCAGCGTCGAAAATCTGGAATTCCGGACTCCGGGATGATCCGTGGCAGGGTTGTCCAGAATCCGCAAAATGTTCCGGAATCCGGAAACCCTGCCAAACCGTTACCGCTGCCAACCGAGCCCAGGGAAAAGTCAAAAAATGAAATCCAACAATGAAAAATTGCAAGAATAAAAACTCCAATCCTACCTGTCCCAGGCCAGGTCTTCACAGTCACCGCACCGCTGCAGTTGGGTTGGCATGCAAGTCCCTTCGGCCGGAACCAACCAAGCTCCGCGCGCAAGTCCTTTCGGCCAGCACTAACCAAACTCCACGCGCAAGTCCCCGACCAAAATCAAATTTTGCCCAGCACACAAGTCCCTTCGGCCAGAACCAGCCAAGCTCTGCGCGCAAGTCCCTTCAGCCAGAACCAACCAAACTCCGCGCGCAAGTCCCTGGTGAGAATCAAACTGCACTGCACACTGTAGCTCCCCAAAGCAGCAACCACACGATTGGATCGCAAGTACAGGTGTACAGGGCATCAGACTACCTTCCAAAACATACAGGTGCAAAAACAAGAGAGGGAGACTTACGATGCGTTGCGAAGAAGCGAGGACTACAAGGCCTGCGAAGAGAAGAACTACAAAATGATGTCCAAAAATCGGAAATATCGGAATCTGTGCCCAGGCATTTCCGGACTCTGGATGCGCCTCTGGCGTTCTGACATCCGGAAATACCCGAACGTGGACTCGGGCATTTCCGGACATCAGAAACTCATTCGAAAGTCTGGAAAAACACGAAGTCTGGAACAGCCTTGGTCCCGAAGGTTCTGGATTTTAGGTGTTGCACCTGTAGTTGAATTGTTCCACTGGTTGATGTCCTTAGGAGAGTGATGATGATGGAGTACAGATGAGATGAATTGTTACTGGTGAGATAAAGAGAGATGGTAATGATTGAGGCAGCATGTTGTAATAGAAACAACACTTCTGTATTTCAGTTGGAGTTATTTATTTGTTGGGTTTTAAATCTTTTGTTTCCTTGATCTTTGCTTCTCTATTGCTAGTGCTCTCAGATACCAGTCACAACACTGGGGTCCACCTAAAGATAACACCGACCTTCAGCTGACAGCAAAGCAGCACATGAAAATATGATAATTCTGGTTTAAGCAATGGCTTGTTAGACACCAGAATTTTTAATGCGTCTTTCAGGCACTTTACTTGGAGGCTGTCTTTATTGAAAAAATAGAACTCCAGAGCTGCTTTCTATCTGCACTGCGTAGCTTGTTGCTGGCCAGGTGGTAGGAATTAAACTCCCACACACCTCTTGGTGGTTGAATGTATGATTTGGAGAAATCAGCAGATATTTATAATAAGGTGTCTCTCACACATGCACACGCACTGCTCTCACACTCACACTAGAAGAAGTGTCTGATCAGTAATGTGTATAAAATTGATATGTAGTTTTAGATTTTAATTTTTAGATAAAGTATTTCTTGACATTTTAGGATTATTTTTGCCATGTCTCATCCCGTTCATGCAGATGTCGAACAATTAAGATAAAGGGCTAAGAATGAATAGTTCTTTTAGTCTTTTTAAAAGGAGAACATCTGACCCTCTAATAACCTAATGTTCTGGATGGCTGGTTTTACATGCCTTTTTATGAATCATTTATTTGTATTGAAGGATAAACGATAAAAATGAGATCTAAAAGCATCTGCTGGCACGTCCTTCTAAAAACAATGCCCAGAACAAGAAAAAAAATCGTTGCATGTTTTTCTCATCTATAATTTTAAAAGATGCTTTTGCTATATGCTGATTACAAGCTTCATATTTAACACATTGCCACATGTCCTGCAATCCAACGATGTTAAACTTACAAATTTGATTTAAATTGTATTATAGAAACATCAACAACTTGCATTTATTTAGTGCCTTTAACATAGTAATATGCCCCAAGGCGCTTCAAAGGAATGTTATCAAACAAAATTTGACACCTAGCCACATAGAGATATTAGGACAGATGACCAACAGCTTGGTCAAAGAGGTAGGTTTTAAGGAATGTCTTAAAGGAGGAGAGAGGCGGAGAGGTTTAGGGAGGGAATTCCAGAGCCGAGGATCCAGGCAGCTGAAGGCACACCCACCAATGGCGCCGAGATTAAAATCGGGGATGCGCAAGAGGCCAGAATTGGAGGAGCGCAGTAATCTCGAAGGGTTGTGGGGCTGGAGGAGGTTACAAAAAAAGGGGAGAGGGGTGGGGGCAAGGCCATGGATGAATTTGAATGCAAGGATGAGAATTTTAAAATTGAGGTGTTGCTGGAGTAGGAGCCAGTGTAGGTCAGTGAGCACAGGGGTAATGGGTGAACGGCACTTGGTGCAAGTTAAAATCTGGGCAGCAAAGTTTTTTGGATGAGCACAAGTTTGCAGAGGGTGCAAAATGGGAGGCTGGCCAGGAGAGCATTAGAATAGTCAAATCTGGAGCTAACAGGCATGGATGAGGATTTAAGCATCAGATGAGCTGAGGCAGGGGTGGAGAGAGGCGATATTATGGAGGTGGAAGAAGCCGGTTTTGGTAATGGAATGGATATGTGGCTGAAAGCTTAGCTCAGGGTCCAATAGGATGGTGAGGTTGTGAACAGTCTGGTTCAGCGTGAGACAGTGGCCAGTGAGAGTGATGGAGTTGGTGGCGAGGAAATGGTGTTGTGGTTGCGACCGAAGCCGATGCCTTCCATTTTCCCAATCTTTAATTCGAGGAAATTTCTGCTCATCGAATACTGGATGTCAGACAAGCAGCATGACAAATCAGAGGCAGTGGAGAGGTGGTGGTGAGATAGAGCTGGTTGTCATCTGCGTACATGTGGAACCTGACATTGTATTTTGATGTCACTGAGGAGCAGCATGCAGATGAGAAATAGGAGAGGGCCAAGGGGGCCTTCGTGGACTCGAGAGGTAACATGCAGGAGCGAGAAAAAAAACCATTGCAAGAGATTCTTTCATCCAATGTATTAACTACCAATAAAACTGTTATGGAAACTTGTTCAACATAAATTTATTCTTGGCTATGCATGTCTATGTAGCTTAGCATTGCATCACAATACTGTGTAAAATCAAATTTACTGTATTTAGTATATCTGAGACAGTCAACAACAAATACTTCCTCTTTAAATATTTTGCTCCTCTTTTGTTCATGCAGTTATTCTTCGAATGTCACTAAATTCTGGTGGCTAACTTGTTTTTCAGTGGTTCTTGAACTCTTGCATGATTGTGAAGTAATGCTCTTTAAATAAAATCTCTCAAAAAGCTGAGCCAATGGACATGTAGGTTGATACCATTGGGACTGTAGCTAAAAGCTAAGTATAGATATGCGCTGGTGATGAGGTCAAGCTGAAAGGCACGTTCAAAACACTGCATTTTTCTTGTATCTGTGTCTGTGTATCTATCTAACACACTGCTCCAATTGTGAAGTATACATGTAAATGGACCTGAATGAGGTATAGGAGGGTTGAAGAACAAAGGACTTAATGACTGTAGAATATCATAGAAGTTGTTGCAAAAATAGTCTGTCTAATACAATAAGTTGGGAGAAAGAAAGACTTGAATTTATATAGTGCCTTTCACGACCACCGGATGTTTCAAAGCACTTTACAGCCAATCAATGTACAATGTAGTCACTGTTGTAATGTGGGAAAGGGGAAGTGAAGAGGAAAATAAGACTGGCAAAGAGAGAATATGAGAATAGAATGGCGGTTAACATAAAAGGGAACCCAAAAATCTTCTACCGACATGTAAATAGGAAGAGGTAGGGTGACGGGCCTATTGGGGACAAAGTAGGTGATATATGCCTCGAGGCGCAGGGCAAGGTGAGAATACTTTGTATTGATGTTTACAAACGAAGAGGACGCTGACAAAATATCAGTGGAAGTGGCGATGGTAGGGGTAATGGATGGGGTGAAAATTGATGGGCAGGTTGTACTAAAAAGGCTGGCTATGCTTAGAGTGGATAATTTGCCTGGTCTGGATGGCTTGCATTGCAGGTTGCTAAGGGAAATGGGGGTGGAGACAGCGGAAGGGCTTGCCATAATCTTGCAATCTTCCCTAGATGTGGGGAATGTGCCAGAGGATTGTGGCAAATATGGCACCTTTGTTCAAGAAAGGATGCATAAGAACATAAGAATTAGGAACAGGAGTAGGCCATCGAGCCCCTCGAGCCTGCTCCGCCATTCAATAAGATCATGGCTGATCTGGCCGTGGACTCAGCTCCACTTACCCGTCCTCTCCCCGTAATCCTTAATTCCCTTATTGGTTCAAAATCTATCTATCTGTGACTTGAATACATTCAATGAGCTAGCCACAACTGCTTCCTTGGGCAGAGAATTCCACAGATTCACAACCCTCTGGGAGAAGAAATTCCTTCTCAACTCGGTTTTAAAATTGGCTCCCCCGTATTTTGAGGCTGTGCCCTCTAGTTCTAGTCTCCTCCACCAATGGAAACAACCTCTCTGCCTCTATCTTGTCTATCCCTTTCATGATTTTAAATGTTTCTATAAGATCACCCCTCATCCTTCTGAACTCCAACGAGTAAAGACCCAGTCTACTCAATCTATCATCATAAGGTAACCCTCTCATCTCCGGAATCAGCCTAGTGAATCGTCTCTGTAGCCCCTCCAAAGCCAGTATATCCTTCCTTAAGTAAGGTGACCAAAACTGCACCCAATACTCCAGGTGCGGCCTTACCAATACCCATTACAGTTGCAGCAGGACCTCCCTGCTTTTGTACTCCATCCCTCTCGCAATGAAGGCCAACATTCCATTCACCTTCCTGATTACCTGCTGCATCTGCAAACTAACTTTTTGGGATTGTCTACGGCCACACTAGTCTGAAAACGCCCGATCTCGTCTGATCTCGGAAGCTAAGCAGAGTCAGGCCTGGTTAGTACTTGGATGGGAGACTGCCTGGGAATACCAGGTGCAGTAGGACGGTTTAATGTCTTTTGTTTTTGCAGATAAACTCCAAAAAGAGTTTCAGTTCCTCGTTAGTATCGAGGTGAGTGTCCCCGCCTGTCACGCGGGAGCCGGGTTCAATTCCCCGATGTGGAGGCAGTTGTTTCAAAATGTTGAACTATATTTTTTCCCTTCCCTTTTATAGGGGGCACTGGGGAAAAATTGTGATTTTAGTGCCCAAAAAAAAACCAAAAAAAGAAAAACACAAAAAAAAAACCAAAAAAAAAAAGGGGGAAAAAAAAAAAGGGCCTTGTAAATGTCTGGTGTGTCACCCAGGTCGGGTGGCACGGTTTAATGTTTTTTGTTTTTGCAGGTAGACTCTAAAAGAGTTTCATGCACAAGGTTTCATGCACAAGGACCCCCAGGTCCCTCTGCACCTCAGCATGTTGTAATTTCCAAGGGCATTCCTAGTAACTACAGGCCGGTCAGTGGTGGTGGATAAGATTTTAGAAACAATAATCAGGGAAAAAATTAACAGGCACTTGGAGAGGTTTAAGTTAATTAAGGAGAGCCAGCACGAATTTGTAAAAGGCAACTTGTGTTTGACTAATCTAATTAAATTTTTTGATGAAGTAACAGGGTTGATAAAGGGAATGCAGTGGATGTCTATATGGATTTTAGGAAGATGTTTGACAAAGTGCCACATCAAAGGTTGGTTAACAAAATTGAGGCTCATGGACGAGGAAGGTTGGTGTCAGCTTGGATAAGAAATTGGCTTAAGGACAGAAAACAGCAAGTTGCGGTGAATGCTTGTTTTTCAGACTGGAGGATGGTGAACAGTGCTGTCCCCCAGGGGTAGTACTATGTCCACTGCTTTTGTGATATATATATAAATCACTTGGATATTGGAATACATAGTAAATTTCAAAATTTGCTGATACCAAATTTGGAGATGTGACAAACCGTGAGGATGATACCAATCGACTGCAACAGGACATAGATAAGCTGGCAGAATGGGCAGACAAGTGGCAGATGGAGTTTAATACAGAGAAGTGTGAGGTGATACATTTTGTCAGAAGGGATAGGAAGGGGCAATATAGACTTAATGGCACAGTTCTAAAGAATGCTGGGACAGTGGGATCTGGGGGTTCATATGCATAGATCTTTGAAGGTGGCAGGGCATATTGAGAGAGTAGCTAGCAAAGCATATGGGATCTTGGGCTTCATAAATAGAGGTATTGAATACAAAAGCAGGGAAGTTATGCTGAGCCTTTTACAAAGCTCTGATTAGGCCATAACTGGAGTATTGCATCCAGTTCTGGTCACACTTTAGGAAGGATGTGAAGATCCTTGTGAGGGTGAAGAGGAGATTTGCCAGAATGGTTCCAGGGATGAGGAATTTTAGCAACAAGGTTAGGTTTGAGAAGCTGGGTTTGTTCTCCTTGGAGCAAATAAGGTTGAGGGGAGATTTGGTAAGAGGTGTGCAAGATTATGACAGGTTTAGATAAGGTAGACAAAAAAAAAGCTGTTCCCATTAGCTGATGGTACAAGGACTATGGGACACAGATTTGAGGTTTTTGGGCAAGAGATGCAGGGGGTATGTGAGGAAGAACTTTTTTACCCAGCAAGTGGTAATGACCTGGAACAGGCTGCCTACTAGGGTGGTGGAAGTGGAGATGATAAATTAATTCAAAAGGAAATTGGATAGGCACTTGAGGGAAATAAACTTGCAGGGCTACAGGGACAGAGTGGGGGAATGGGACTGACTGGTTTGTTCTATAGAGACTCGATTAGTCGCCTTCTGCCGTAATGACTCTGACTCTATAATTGGAAACTTGAGGCACTGAATGACATCAAAATATCAATTTATGATACTATTCTTTACGTCCTGTTCCCTCTCCCTCGAAATCGAGGCAGACTTGCTTCCACTCAGTGACTTCTCCGGTGACTGCACAGTCCAATGCAGGAATTACAATCTCTGTCACAGGTGGGACAGACAGTGATTGAAGGAAAGGGTGGATGGGGAGTCTGGTTCCGCTCCTTCCGCTGCCTGTGCTTAATTTCTGCATGCTCTCGGCGACGGGACTCGAGGTGCTCAGCGCCCTCCCGGATGCTCTTCCTCCACTTGGGGCGGTTGGACCAGGGATTCCCAGGTGTCGGTGGGGATGTTGTACTTTATCAAAGAGGCTTTGAGGTTGTCCTTGAAACGTTTCCTCTGCCCACCAGGAGCTCACTTGCAGTGTAGGAGTTCCTAGTAGAGCGCTTGCTTTGGGAGTCTCGTGTTGGGCATGCGGACGATGTGGCCCGTCCAACGGAGCTGGTCGAGTGTGGTCAGTGCTTCAATGTTGGCCTGATCGAGAACACTGATAGTGCATCTAGCTTCCCAGTGGATTTACAGGATCTTGTGGAGGCAGCGCAGGTGATACTTCTCTAGCGCTTTCAGGTGTCTACTGTATATGGTCCACCTCAGGATAAAAGAGCCATTTAGGAGGGCGTGTGTTATGTCTTGAATAAAGAATCTGACCAGATACTGTCAGCTCAAAGTAATGTGTGACCGTAGTCCTTTATTCCAGAGTGCCTCTCCAGCCTGTGAGGCCTTCTTATGTACAGGTGCTCCCAAGGTATTTACAGGTTTACATATATATCAGCGGATATCACTACTGCCCTATAGACCATAAGCTTGGTGCCAGATTTGAAGTCTTGGACTTCAAACACTCTCTTCCTCAGGCGACCGAAGGCTGCACTGGCACACTGGAGATGGTGTTGGACCTCGTCATCGATGTCTGCCCTTGCTGATGGTAGGTTTCCGAGCTACGGATTTTGATGACTTGGCAGGGGGGGGGGGAAAACAGTGCTGTGTGACGGGGTCAGGTTGGTGGAGGACCTTTGTCTTGTGGATGTTTTGTGTAAGGCCCATGCTTTCATATGTCTCGGTGATGATGTTGACGATGGCTTCGAGTTCGGACTTGATGTGTGCAGACGCAAGCGTCGTCCGCATACTGTAGTTCAATGACAGAGGATGGGACGACCTTGGATCGAGCCTGGAGGCGACGAAGGTTGAACAGGTTCCCATTGGTTCTATGGTTTAGTTCCACTCCAGTGGGGAGCTTGTTGAGAGTGAGATGGAGCATTGCAGCGAGGAAGATCAAGAAGAGCGTTGGCGCGATGACGCAGCCCTGCTTGATGCCGGTCCGAATGTGGATTGGGTCTGTGGTGGATCTGTCGGTCAGGATTACGGCTTGCACGTCGTTGTGGAGCAGGCGGAGTATGGTGACAAACTTTTGGGGCCAGCCGAAACGGAGGAGGGACACTCCATAGTCCCTCACGGTTGGCCGTGATCAAGGCCTTTGTGAGGTCAAAGAAGACCATGTACAAGGGTTGGTGCTGTTCCCTGCATTTCTCTTGTCATTGTCGTGCGGTGAAGATCATGTCCGTTGTACCCCTTAGTGGATGGAATCCGCATTGTGACTCTGGGAGGAGCTCTTCAGCCACGGAGAAGACGGTTGAGGAGGATTCTAGCGATGACTTTCCCAGTGGCCGACAGCAGGGAGATTCCTCTGTCGCTGCCGCAGTCAGACTTGTCCCCTTTTTTGAAATGGTCACGATTACGGCATCTCTCAGATCTCCCGGCATGCTTTCCTCCTTCCAGATAAGAGAGATGAGGTCATGCGTTCGTGCCAATAGTGCTTCTCCACCATATTTTTGTGCCTCAGCGGGGATTCCATCTGCTCCCGATGCCTTGTTCTTGAGCTGACGGATGGTCTTTTCTGGGTTTTGCTGAGATGCTGCGGGATGGAGTCGAGGACACTCGTGTCAATGGCAGAGGCTCGATTAAAGAGATCTTCAAAATGCTCCTTCCAGTGGGTCCTTACTGCCTCGGTGTCCTTAATGAGTGTCTCCCCATTCCTAGCCAACAGTGGGGTGAGGTCTTGGGTGCTTGGGCCATAGGTGGACTTAACTGTGATGAAGAATCCTCGCACATCATGGCTGTCGGTTAACTGCTGGATCTCCTGTGCTTTCCCCACCCACCATCTATTCTTTATTCAAACAGCACATGACATACATAGTTGTGGAAGCTATAATGAGGTATTCATGTTACTAGTTACGAAAGACCATTCAATTAAATGTTGGACTATTGGATTTGCTTTATTATTGTCGGATGGTTGGAGCTTAATGATTGAGACAGATTTTTAAGTTTGGAACTATTCCTTTACCTAGTTATTGCCAACATATGGGGCTATATTGCCACTTAGTGGTAGAAACAAAGTAGTACAACTGACATAATTCTATTTACCAAAAGTAAACTAATTCAAAGTTTACAAGGCATTAAGAACAAAAGAAGGTGCAAGAAAACTGGAGATGAAGCAGAAACTTGAGATGAAGCAGAACATTGAAAAAACTGATTGCCTCATTACAGTGCACTTCACGTGCATCCCAATACATCACCTAATATCTATATAATAGAGGAGGGTTTTTTGGGAATATTGGGAAATTGTCCATCCCCAGCAGGGAGTGGAGGTGCAGTTTCCCATTATGTGCTCCTTGCATGTGTGGCAACAGAAAATAAGAATAGTTTATGTACTATTCTTACGAATATGTGTGCATGCACTTCCTGTCCATTGCATGCAAGGCATCCTAGCTCTAGTGTCATGCTTTGTTAATTGGCTCAACTTTTGTACTTGTAAAACAGCAATAAATTAGAGCTCTAATTATGACCCATGAGGAACATTACTGATACAGGTGCAGTGTCGAAAATTCGGAGTTCTGGAATGTTCCGGAATCCGGACTCTGGACCGATTGGTGGCAGGGTCGTCAAGAATCCATAAAATGTTCCGGAATCCGGACCTGCCGACCTCGGAGTCCCGCTGCTGCCCAACTTCAAGCCTCGCCTCACCGCCCCACTCGCTGCCGGTGTCCTGACGTGTGGGCCTCCTCGCCGGCCCTCCTGGGCGGCGGGGCCAGCCCAAACAGCTCCTCGGCGGGACACCCCCCCCCCGCCCCACCTTTCTGACATTCCAAAATCCGGAAATACCTGAACCTGGGCTTGGGTGTTTCCGGATTCGTGATGTCAGAAAGATAATTTAAAGTCCGCAAAAGCCCGGAATCCGGAACGGCCTCGGTCCCGAGGGTTCCGGATTCTCGACGCTGCACCTGTACTTTTAACAGGCTGAAACGAAATCACTCAAATGATTTTCAAAAACTGTAATTTTCTTTCTCTCATTCAGATTTCCAGGGATCAAAGTAAGGTTTCAGCATAATAAAAACAGAGGGGCCGAAATTCAGATGCACCAGAAAGCTGGCACACTTAGGAGTTTTTAACTGGTACTCACCGCTGGAACTCTTGGTGTGGTGAGTAAATCCATTTTCAAGACTTTGAATTTTTTTCAAAGTCCTGCAGGAAATGGATCATAATGGGGCGGGCCTTCGACTCAAAGCCAGGCTGACTGGCTGAAAATGGGTCGGTTGGGCTGTCCGCCGCTGTCGATCAACGGGGTGACGTCATGGCGCGTGTGTGTCACCACGCTCTCTCCTCTCCGTTAAAGGGGAGAGATGCGATTGTTTTTTAACTTTGGCCTATGGGCCACCAGAGAGAGTTTTGGCCGGGCCAGCGGCCTGGCACCCAAGAAGGGGTGCCAGGCTGCCCGTTGGCGGCCTGGCCAAACCTGGGGCCAGTATTTTGCCAGCCGATCGGCAAGTCAGCTGGCAAAAATTCTTCTATTGCGGCCGCAACTGTGGGCCCTCCCCTTTAAGGGCAGCTGTGCTGCCAGGCCTCAATCAGTTTGGAGATGGTGCACCAACAGAAAAACCTGCCAGGGGCTTCTCATGGTGGGGGAATTGAGGGATTCAGCTGAAAATGGCTGATAAGTATTTTTTTATTGCTTTAAATTGGTGGTGCAACTACTTGGGCGGAATGGGATCCAGGCCAAAAAATCCCTGACCTGAATTTAGGTTAGGTCGGCCTGTTGACCTCAAAGCGGCGGCCATTCGATTTTTAGGAATGGCCACCGCAAACTGGCATTAATGGGTCTCTTTATGGGACCGAAATTCAAGGTCTCAGTGTCTACTTCAGTTACATAATTAAACTTACCTATAGAATTATGTGATAACAATTGGCCATCATAGTTATCCTCTCCCTCCCATTTGCATCTGTCTCACTTATCCTCTTTTTTTCCCCCTCTACCCTGCTTCACCTAAAGACTGATCTTGGCACTCTCATCTGCTGTGCCACAGGAGATTATATATTACTGGTTTCATGTACAGAATTTAATATACAATTAGTCAATCTCCCATTACTCCTGTAGGTGGTGCTGTATTAAATATTTTCAATGTTAAAGGTGCCACACTGTGTGAACATAATAGCTGCTATTGTATAGTTAGAATATATTACCCCGATACTTGTTTGTTGGAGTTGGAAGAAGGTCAATGCTAATCATGTATACGAGATTCAAATTTCTGACACCTATAAGACAGATGGCCAGTCTTTTAAAAAAAAAAATATTCTCTTTTTAAAAAATAAAGTTGCATTTTGAAAGCAAACAGTCTCTTTGAGGGAAACTGATAAGGGAAAGGAGGAGGTAAACTGTTTGAGGGTGAGGGTATCTCTGACATCTTCGCACCCACCCTTGGGAGTAGATGAAGGATTTAGGATGAAGTGAGTTACTGGAGTAAAGGGAGGATACAGGGAGTGAGCTGTTCAAAGGGGAAGAGGTAATAATGGGAGTGTGGGGGTGGTAGGAAGAGGAATGAGTGGGAGGAAGATAAAGGGATAGGGGATATGATGGAATAGGGTGGGTGAGAAAATGCACACATAATTGGGGCAAGGGATAGAAAGGGAGTCACTGAGGGCCACGTTTTTCTCTCTACTCCCGCCCCAGATGTAGCTTGAAGCTGTTGGTGACTCTGCTCCCCACCTTATCACCCACCACTTCTCATCCGAAACAAAAGAAAAAAGCAGAGAGTTAAGCAGAAGCAGTTAATGAGAGAGAAACGGCAATAGAGAGCAAGAGAGCAGAGAATCAGCAACACAAGGACATCAGACCAAGGGATGACTGTATTTGTCAAATTACCATGTGCTGCATTGTGGGAGATTGACTATTTGATTAAAAATGTTCTGTTGTCACTATTTTTCATAAGGCTTTCATGTCGACATCTACAAATTGAAGCTGTGTAGGTAAAAAACTTTCCTCCGTAAATAGGTGCCTGTTGCAGTGCAATTGCAGGCTTGTTGCCGCTAGGTGATGTCCTGAGGTTCCAGCTGCTGAGTCCCACTGCATTGATCAAACAACTGCAAGGCTTTTATGGAAATTGTCTGCTTTAATAAATATTTTTATGCATCCCTTGGGCCTCTCGTCAGGCCCACTCTAACTGTTTTAAAAGTATAGCTCCCATCCCATTTCCTGTTTCTTTTGGCTGCATTGGCCAATTTAATGGTGTCACCCCTGCTCCCTTCAGCCTTGTGGACCATTTAATTTTTTTTGACACTGCTAGCCATGCTCCTTCTGCTCCTGGCCTTTTTGTTCAGCCCTACTCTACTCTGCAAATCCTGGAACAATAGAGAGATTGGAGCAGCAAGGTTCGGGAAGGAATCACAGGGAGACATGGGGGAGGCGTGCAGGATAGAGTGAGTGGGACAAATGTGAGAACAGAACTAGGAGGACACATGCAGGGAGAGACTGGGAATCATGGGAAAAGAAAGACAAATTGAGAGGGGTGGGGGGCACATAGTGCCATAGAGACAACAAGACAGAGTGCACACGGGTTGGAGATAAGGCTCTGTATGGACATTGTAGCCCTGATTCTCTAACCCACACGCCATGTCGTGAAGCAATCATGCACTAACCAATTCTGCCTTTAGGCCACTGAGCCATTCACAATTTATTTTTGGTTTACTGAAATTCCTCATTAAAGTAGCTTTCATATTTTCAAATTTTTATCTCCATAAAACTAGGCATTTGCTGCAGAACATTAGTTAGTTATGAGAGATGAGAGAGGATTTTATTAGCTCTGGGTAGTTTTTCCTTTCCATCAGGGTTTACTTCCTTTCAATCCCAAATATCTACAGTAAAGATTTTTCTCCTCCTTGTGCCCTTGGTGTCTGACTGTTGCTGGAGGCTGGATCCAATATGTCTCCTTGAGTTAGTGAATTCCCTCTAGCTTGTTGGCTGTAATGTACTCCCCTTTTAATCTCTCATGGGATGCAATTAACTCTGTACCCTTTTCCCCTCTCCATGGTTTACAAAGGCTGATTCTGTGTTCCTTATTAGTCTCATGGTTCATGCTCAGTTAAGATTCAACCCATCTTTCCAAAACCATTCCTTTTTATCCTGAAAAATGTTCGTTACTTATGAAAATCATAATTATTATACCAGGTGGCCAACCATTTGTTTATATCCTCTACTTCTGAGCAAATTCTTCCCCTTTATTATACACAGGAAGTATGCCTGAGACCATTATATCACCATTGTTAAATTTCAAAGTAATTCTCATGCACTTGTCCTTGAATGTCCAGATACAATTTCTCCCAGTGTTATTAACCCCTTAAATAGGCTATCATCACTGGCTGTGCTTTTATTTCCTTCAGTCATACTCTTTTCTCCATGTGCACAACTCTAGCTCCAGTTAAATAACTCACTGTTGTAGACTTTATCTTTTTGATGCATATGACTTTCTACTTTTTTTTTGTTTTTGCAATGAATCCACTTCTGTTGCATTAAGAGTTTTCTCAGTCACATAGTGGAACAAAGGAAAATTCTTGATCATGATGTGTGACACTGGAGTTAATGTGCACTACTTGGGAAGCACAATTACAAGTAATATTTTTGAATGTATAATATTGGAAGCTTCACAAGCTTTATTAAATGTGGTTGTTGCATTTTCTGAACAGGTAGAATGTTACAACTGATTTTTAAAACATTTACTCTGCAGTATTCTGTTATCAGTAAATAATTGAATTTATAGTGGCCTCACCCTACTTCACATTGGGTGGTGGTGATTTTTCTGAGCAGCAAATCTAAGCTGAATGTTTTGGCATCGGTGATTTCTTCCACTCCTGTGCTGCGTCGCACTGATGCACCTTTTTCATAGTCTAGTTCACTACTTCTACTTAATGTTGATCTGCCCTTGAGCAAGATGGAAGTTTGAGAATTGTGCAGTTCCAGATGTGCATTTACAAGCATTATAAGATAATGTGATTTTTTTGTGTTCTGAAGTGCTGTTTTCATTTGTTTCCAGAACTTTGTGAAAGGCAGCTCATGACCGAGGGGCAGCTAAGAAAGCAGGATGACAGCAATAGCAACAGACTACGACAACATTGATATTCAGCAGCAGTATAGTGATGTCAACAATCGGTGGGATGTGGAAGAATGGGATAATGAAAACAGCTCTGCCAGGCTTTTTGAAAGATCCCGTATTAAAGCCTTAGCAGGTATGTTGCATCGACACAAGAACCCTTTCGGTCAGGTTAAAATTACAGCGGTGGAGAGTACAATTATTTATTTTCCCTTCTATTTCTGCCAATTTTGTCCCCTTTCTCATCTTGTGAAGGCATTTACTGCTTACTGGGGGACACAGTAGTCCAATACCTCGCTCAAGTGAACATTCATTATGTGTGTTTGTTTGAAGGTTATTCGGTTGCAGAGGACATCACACCCGACACGAAATATAGTCCTTAACACAGGTGTACATAGGCCCACCTCGAGCAGAACTCACTGCATAGTAATCAGGATTAGAACCCGTGGCATACATAAAATATATATTATAATATATATTTTATATTTCTTCCCTGACACCCCCTCCCTTCCCATATAATGTGTGCTATTCATGACATTGGAAATTATGCTGTTCCATATTACTGTGCATCAAATTCCTCTTTATTATGAGGAATTTATTATAAATAAGTTGATCCTTTTTTGTAATATAAAATAGTAAAAATGGAATGGAATACTAATATGCCGTAGTCACTTGGTTAATATTTCAATATAATGGCTGGAAGATTGCTTTTGTTTCTGAATTGATTGTAATCTGCTGTCTGTTAGATCAGCTTCTTTTGGAAATAGACGAGTGGACTCTTAACTAGAGAACTTTTATTAAAATGCTTGTTTAGGTCTTACATTCCTGACGCTCCCTTATCTGATGACTGATGCCCCTCTTCGGCTGCTGTAAACTGGAGTGATCTGGTTAACAATGGACAGTATAAACAATATATGCTATCATGAGGTAAATGAACCTGGGACCGGTGATCACTGATGAGGTGCTATTGTGCTTTTATAAGTTCTGTTAGCACAGTGGTGCCCTGAAGTAGGCTGTAATCCTAAATACGAATGACTTGACCTCATTGGATGTCAATCTATTGTTGGATTCAGGCCTCCTAAAGTAGTATGTTTGGACAGATGTGACTCTTGAGGTTCTACTGGAGTCCAGCTGGTCAAGTAGACATGCACCTGATAACAACAACTTGTAATTACATAGTGCCTTCTATCTTGAGAAACTTTCCAAGGCCCTTCACAAATAGACATGGGAATAACTGACATGAACCCAGGAAAGAACAGATTGAGATGACCAATAGATTGGTTAAGAGAAGGATTCTGAGCGTTTTAAACATTGAGACACAGAGGTTTAGGAAGGGAAATCCAGAGTCGTATTGAAGCAGCTGAAGGCTTTTCTAATGTTTTTATTTTTATTTTTCTCTTGCTCGCTCTTTCTGTTTCTTCTTCATTCTCTCGCTCTTTCTGTTTCTTCTTCTTTCTCTTTTTTTCTCCACTTCCATCACTAAAAATCCTTAAAGGAAAAAAATTATCTTGCATACACTCAAAATAATTGCTAAAACATTTGTAAAATTGCCCACAAACTGGGTTTCAACAATTTCTCACCACCCTTCCACAAACACCACAATGCATCTTAACAGACCTCAGAACATGTTGGTCTCTTGAGTACATTTTTGCCTTTGCTGCCCACCCATATTTGGTGGGCGGGCCGAAAAGGCACTAAGTTGACATCCCTACCCACTAAGTTGACATTCCATATTTGGAGGCTCAATGTAACGGTCAGAGTATAAATGAATAAAAGTATACATCTGCAGGTATTCATCTCTGATATAAAAGATTACAATTACTTGAACTTTGTTAGAGTAGGAAGAACCGACAAGACAGCAGGGGGAACAAGAGGGAGAGCTTTCTTTAGGGGATAGAGAAAGAGAGAGATCCTGTTGAATGGGAGCACAGGGGGAGGAGCGAGGGAGAGAAACCGTATTATGGTATGAGGCATGTAACTGCGTTGGGACCATGAAGAACATTTACTGACAAGCCCACATCATAAAACCGCATAAGTTCTGACACATTGAGCTATCCCTTGGGAGATCCACAAACAAAGCATCCTCCTTTGAGCAACACCATCAAAAAAAAGCAACTGGTTATTTATTTCATTTGTTGCTATGTCTGCCCGCATAACAGCAGTGATTGCATACAAAAATAATTTTGTCAAGTGCTTTGAGAATCCTGAGGATGTGATAAGATGTTAAATGCAAACACTTTCTTCAATTTACCAGTAACTACTTTTGGTGTTGGTCTGAGTGATCGACCAAGAATTTAAGAAGCAGCAGGGTCCATTACCAGAAATTTTGGTTGCTGAATAATTGACTTGTTCTTGAAATATGCAAGAGGAGACAGGTGGTAATGTGTGTTTGTAAAGAAGCAAATACTGTGGAAATGAAGACATTGGAAATATGTTAATCTTTCTCATCCATCAATCATTAACTTTTTATTTTGAACTGTGTGTGCCTGCAATAATGTTAATTATTATATGAACAAATTGATAATGTAAGTCAGAATGTTGAGACCTTTCTATTTATAGCTGCTTCTGCTTTAAATGTTTAACATAGTGTCCGATTCCTCAGTGGAAGCAGATGGCAGATTATTTGCTGAAAACAATCTTGGAATTGCCATTAGCTTTTAATATATTCTAAAGTTGATAGCACAATTAAATTAATGACTGAAAACAAGTGTAACTATACATGTTAAGTTTCACAGAAATGAGAATTGGATTCAGAAAAACTGCAAGGATATTTGAGGGACAAAATCAAAAACATACTGGCCTAGAATTTCAGTTGCACAGCAACTGTTTTTCAGGTGCTAACTGGCCTCTTGAGCCTCCAAAATGGAGGGCAAG
This sequence comes from Pristiophorus japonicus, assembly GCF_044704955.1. Taxonomy (NCBI): domain Eukaryota; kingdom Metazoa; phylum Chordata; class Chondrichthyes; family Pristiophoridae; genus Pristiophorus; species Pristiophorus japonicus. The sequence continues at coordinate 90,507,167 of NC_091985.1, forward strand.
AAGCACATGCTCAATATGAACACAACATAAGAAATAGGAGGAGCAGTAGGCCATTCGGCCTGCTCTGCCATTCATTAAGATCATGGGTGATCTTCTACCTCAATTTCCTGCACTATCCCCATATCCTGTGATTCCCTTAATATCCAAAAATCTAGTTATCTCTGTCTTGCATATACTCAATGACTGAGCCTTCAGCCCTCTGGGGTAGAGAATTCCAAAGATTCACCACCTTCTGAGTGAAGAAATTTCTCTTCATCTCAGTCCTAAATGACTGACTCCTTATTCTAAGACACTAATCCCTGGTTCTAGATTTCCCAGCCAGGGAAACATCCTCCCTACATCTACCCTGTCAAGCTCTGTAGCAATTTTATATGTTTCAATGAGATCACCTCTCATTTTTCTAAATTCCAGGGCGTACTCAATCTCACCTCATAGGGTAATTCCTACCCCCCCCCCCCCCCCATCCCAGGAATCAGTCTGGTGTACCTTCGTTGCACTCCCTCTATGGCAAGTATATATTTCCTTGGGTAAAGAGACCAAAACCGTGCACAATACTCCAGGTGTGGTCTCACCAGGGCCTTATATAATTGCAGTAAGACATATTGGGGCAAAAATTGCCCTTTTCAATAAGAGGCGTGGCCACCGGTTGGTAAGCACTCACCGCTCGGTCAGTGCAGAGGGGCCGCCATTTTGAAAGTTGCCCATGTAGATTTTCCCGGCAGAGAACGTCTCCATTCCATGTTGTCTATCCCTTACCGACGGGCGGCAAACTCCTTTCCGCCCTGCGGGGGGGAAATTGCCCCACGGGTGCGCATCAGCCGCCAGTCGATGCCACTGACAGCTTTTCCCGGCGGAAAGCTTCTTATGGCTGGGCGGCGTGTCCGCCCTTAAATAGGAGGGCGCACTGCTGCGGCCGCCATTTTATTTTAGTTGTCGGCCGACTGCCAGATTGGTCCGACAATGGTGACTTTGGGTTTGGTCAGGCAGCCCGGCACCCTCTCTTGGGTACTGGGCCACTGGCTCAGCCGAAACCCTCCCTGGTGGCCCAGTGTTTGCCACTAAAGTGGCTGCAGATTTTGCAGCTGCCCTCCCCTTTACCTGAGAGGGAGGGACGTTGTGACACATCAGTGTGACGTGTTGACGTCATTAGCGCAGCGCTGATGACTCCAAGCTCCGACCCACCCGCACTTCCGCCCCGCTGATGACACCACATCCGCCCCACTCCAAAAAAAAGACCCCAAAGAGTTGAATTTCCCCGCATTGTCCGCCCCATGCATTGGGGTGGACGGAGCACTTAAAAATCGGTAAGTGCAGCCCGTTTCGGACAGAAGGCAATTTCTGCCCCACTTTACTCGTACGCAAATTCTTTTATAATAAAAGCTAACATACCATTTACTTTCTTAATTGCTTGATGTACCTGCATGTTAACTTTCAGTGATTTGTGTACAAGGACATCCAGGTCCCTCTGAACACCAACATTTCCCAATCTCTCGCCATTTAAAACAAATACTTTTTTTTTTCCTCCCTAAGTGGATAACTTCACATATCTCCATGTTGATGCCCACTCAGTTAGCCTGTCTATAACCCCTTGAAGCTTCCTTGCATTCCCACCTAGCTTTGTATCACCAGCAAACTTAAATATATTTCATATAATCCCCTCATCCAAATCATTGATACAGATTGTGAATAGCTGAGGCCCAAGCACTGATCCTTGCGGTCTTAGTCTTAGGCAGTCCCTCAGAGTCGAGGATGACTTGCTTCCACACTAAAAATGAATTCTCGGGTGACTGATGAGTCCAATGCGGGAATTACAGTCTCTGTCACAAGTTGGGCAGAGGGCGGTCGAAGGGCCGGTTGGTTGGAGTGCTTGGGTTACCACGTGCTCCTTCCGCTGTTTGCGCTTTTTTCCGTTTGCTCCCGTTGAAGAGACTCGAGGTGTTCGGCGCCTTCCCGGATTATTCTCTTCCACTTTGAGTGATCTTGTGCCAGGGATTCCCAGGTGTCGGTGAGGATGTTTTGACTTCTTCAAGGAGGCCTCGAGGGTGTCCTCAAAGCGTTTCCTCTGCCCACCTGGGGCTCGTTTGCCATGTTGGAGCTCCGAGTAGAGCACTTGTTTTGGGAGTCTTGTATCAGGCATGCAGACGATGTGGCCTATGCATCGGAGCTGATCGAGCGTTGTTAATGCTTCGATGCTGAAGATGTTGACCTGAGTAAGAACACTGACATTGGTGCGCCTATCCTGCCAATGGATTTTCAGGATGTTGCAGAGGCAGCGTTGGAGGTACTTCTCCAGTGCTTTGATGTGCCTGCTGTGTATATAGTCCATGTCCCTGAAGCATATTGGAGGCAGATATCACTACTGCTCTGTAGACCATGAGCTTTGTGCCGGTTTTAAGGTTCTGGTCTTCAAACACACTCTTCCTTCGGCGACCAAAAGCTGTGCTGGTACACAGGAGGTGTTGATGGACCTCGTCATCGACGTATGATACTTGCGACACCCCACTAGATACAGCCTGCCAACCTGAAAATGCCCCGTTTATTCCTACTCCCTGTTTTCGGTCCGATAACCAATCCTCAATCCATGCTAGAATATTGCCCCCAATCCCATGAGCCCTAATTTTGGAGACAACTGGGCATCTACTTCCCTGCAGTACTCCAGGTGTGTTCTAGCCAGGGCTTTGTACATCGTGGGAGTACATTCAGCACTCCGGGTCCCTTCGGCCAGCCAGCCCGGCCCAACAACGCACTCCGGGTCCCTTCGGCCAGCCAGCCCGGCCCAACAACGCACTCCAGGTCCCTTCGACCAGCCGGCCCAGCCCAGCCCAACAACGCACTCCAGGTCCCTTCGACCAGCCAGCCCAGCCCAACAATGCTCCAGGCCTCTTCGGCCAGCCAGCCCGGCCCAACGACGCACTCCGGGTCCCGCCGGCCGGTCCGGCCCAACGACATGCTCCGGGTCCCTTTGGCCAGCATGCCTGGCCCAATGACACACTCCGGCTCCCTTTGGCCAGCCGGCCCGGCCCAACGACGTACTCCGGCTCCCTTTGGCCAGCCGGCCCAGCCCAACGACGCACTCCGGGTCCCTTTGGCCAGCCAGCCCGGCCCAACGACGCACTCCGGGTCCCTTTGGCTAGTCAGCCCGTCCCAACGACACACTCCAGGTCCCTTCGGCCAGCCGGCCCGGCCCAATGACGCACTCTGGGTCCCTTCAGCCAGAGGGCCCGGCCCAGCCTCGCACCCCGGGTCACCTCAACAGCTGGCCCGGCCCAACGATGGGCTGTACCTGCCCCAGTCGCTGGCGGTGAACACTAACTTTTAAACAACTTGATTTACATTTTAAACTTTTATCAACTTTTAACCAACTCTTAATCTATTTATTAAACCTTCAATCAATCTGTGTAACTTTAAAAAAAAAAAATAAATAATTTGGAAATACTTTTAAACTCTTAAACTTTTAAAACAACTTGGAAACCTTTGGGGAAATTTTTAACCTTGGAAGAAACTTTCCAAAACATCCCACGGAACCCCAGTGGACAGCTGACCTTCCTAATGCCTGCCCCCCAACCAAGCCTCGGGCGATCTACCATCAATGGTACTACTCAGCGCCATAGGCAATTAGGCTAATACAGCAGTGCCTGGTCTCCAGTCGTCTTGGACCCCCTTGCCGCTGGACCAAGACCTTGCTCAGCTAAGCCCGTGTGGTTGCTGGTGTGCAGCGGCCACCCCACGTTAAAAGAACTCATGCACAGGCATCTTCCACTTCGCTATTATGAAGTTCAGAACCTGGAACATCAGGACCCTTGTGGACAATTCCAACAGCAACAGGCCGGAACGCCACACCGCCATAGTTATCCGGGAACTTGGACGTTTTGACATTGACATCGCCACCTTTTTATATATCTATCGAAGCTTTTACAGTCTTTTTTTGTCTCTCACTAGTTTACTCTCATATATTCTATTTTCCCTTCCTTTATCAATTTCTTGGCTGTCCTTTTCTGAATTCTAAAATCCTGTCAATCCTCAGACTTGCTCTTTTTGGCAATATTATAAGCCCCTTCCTTGGATCTAATACTATCTTTAACTTCTCTCGTTAGCCACAGTTGGACCACATTTCCTGTGGGATTTTTGTGCCTTAAAGGAATGTATGTTTGTTGTAAATTATGTATTAATTCTTTAAATACTGGCCATTGTTTGTTTGCTATCATACCTTTTAATGTAGTTTCCCAATCTACCTTGACCAACTTGCTCCTCATAAACTTATTATAAAATTCTATCATATTATGGTCACTCTTTCCTGAGGGTCCCTTTACTACAAGGTTATTAATGAACCCTTTCTCATTGCATAATACTAGATCTAAAATAGCCTGCTCCCCAGTTGGTTCCTCAACATACTGATCTAGAAAACCATCTTGTATACATTTCATGAATTTATCTTCCACACTATTACTGCAAATTTGGTTTGCCCAGTCTATATAGAAACATAGACACAGCGCGGAAGGAAATCATTTCTGCCCATTGTGTCCGTGCCGGCCGACAAAGAGCCACACGGCCCTTGGTCAGCAGCCCTGAAGGTTACATATAAACCTATGAACAATGGAGGAAAGGTAAAGAGCACCCAGCCCAACCAGTCCGCCCCACACAACTGTGACACCCCTTACAGTAAAACATTCTATATTCCACCCCAACCGGAGCCATGTGATCTCCTGGGAGAGGCAAAAACCAGATTAAAAGTCCAGGCCAATTGGTGAAAAAAAAATCTGTGAAAATTCCTCTCCGACCCATCCAGGCAATCGAAACTAGTCCAGGAGATCACACTGGCCATATTCGATTCCCTGCAGTACTTACCATCATATCTGTGCCAGCCAACATAAGGTTATCCAGTCTAATCCCAATGACCAGCTCTAGGTCTGTAACTCTGCAGAATACGGCATTTTAAGTGCCCATCCAAACTCCTTTTAAATGTGGTGAGGGTTTCTGCATCTACCTCCCTTCCAGGCAGAGAGTTCCAGACCCGCACAACCCACTGCGTGAAGAAGCCTCCCCTCAAATCCCCACTGAACCTTCCACCAACCACCTTAAAAACTATGCCCCCTTGTAATTGACCCCTCCACCAATGGAAATAGACCCTTGCTATCCACTATATCCAGGCCCCTCAAAATTTTGTACACCTCAATGAGGTCTCTCAACCTCCTCTGTTCCAATGAGAACAAACACAGCCTTTCCAATCTGTCCTCATAGCTAAGAGTCTCCATTCCAGGCAGCATCCTAGTAAGTCTCCTCTGCACCCTCTAGTGCAATCACGTCCTTCCTATAATATGGCGACCAGTACTGCTCGTAGTAGAGCAGCTGTGGCCGAACCAGAGTATTATACAATTTAAGCATGACCTCCCTGCTCTTGTATTCTATGTCTCGGCAAATAAAGGCAAGCATTCCGTATGCCTTCTTAACCACCTTATCTACCTGGCCTGTTACTTTCCAGGATCTGTGGACAAGCACGCCAACGTCCTTTTGTTCATCTACGCTATTAAGTGGCCTACCGCTTAATGTGTATACCCTTTTCTTATTAGCCCTCCCAAAGTGCATCACCTCACATTTACTTCTCTGAATTAAATTCCATATGCCACTGCTCTGCCCACCTGACCAGTAGATTGATATCCTCCTGCAGTCCATGACTTTGCTCATCATTATCAACCACACACCCAATTTTAGTGTCTGCACACTTCTTAATCATATTCCCTATATTCAAATATAAATCATTGATATACACCACAAAAAGTAAGGGACCCAATACTGAGCCCTGCGTAACCCCACTGGAAACATCCTTCCAGTCACAAAAACATCAATCAATCAGTACCTTTTGCTTCCTACCTCTAAGCCAATTTTGGATCCAACTAGGCACTTTGCCCTGAATCCCATGGGCTTTAACCTTCATGACCAGTCTACCCTGTCATCATCATAGACCATGTCATCATTATAGGCAGTCCCTCGGAATTGAGGAAGACTTGCTTCCACTCTCAAAATGCGTTCTTAGGTGACTGAACAGTCCAATGCGAGAACCACAGTCCCTGTCACAGGTGGGACAGACAGTCGTTGAAGGAAAGGGTGGACGGGACTGATTTGCCGCACGCTCTTTCTGCTGCCTGTGCTTGGTTTCCGCATGGTCTCGAGGTGCTCAGCGCCCTCCCGGATGCACTTCCTCCACTTAGGGCGGTCTTTGGCCAGGAATTCCCAGGTGTCAGTGGGAATGTTGCACTTTGTCAAGGAGGCTTTGAGGGTGTCCTTGAAACGTTTCCTCTGCCCACCTTTGGCTCGTTTGCCGTGAAGGAGTTCCTAGTAGAACGCTTGCTTTGGGAATCTTGTGTCAGGCATGCGGACAATGTGGCCTGGTCGCGGATGCTAACGTTGGTGTTTTTCCTCCAGCAACTTGATGTGTCTACTGTACAGGGTCCATATCTCTGAGCCGTACAGGAGGGCGGGTATTCCTACAGCCCTGTAGACCATGAGCTTGGTGGCAGTTTTGAGGACCTGGTCTTCAAGCACTCTTTTCCTCAGGCGGCCGAAGGCTGCACAGACGCACTGGAGTTGGTGTTGAATCTTGTCGTCACTGTCTGCCCTTGTTGATAAGAGGCTTCCGAGGTATGTGGGATCTTATTAAAAGCTTTGCTAAAGTCCATATACACTTCATCGTACGCACTACCCTCATCGAACCTCTTGGTTACCTCCAAATAATTCAATCAGGTTAGTCAAACACAATCTTACCTTAACAAATCCGTGCGCACTGTCCCTAATTAATCTTTGCCTATCCAAATATAGATTTATCCCCCCTCTCAGGATTTTTTCCAATAATTTTCCCACCACTGAGGTTAGGCTGACAGGCCTGTAATTACTCAGCTTATCCTTTTCTCCCTTCTTAAACGAGGGTACCACATTAACAGTCCTCCGGCATGCCCAAATCCAAAGAGGACTGGAAAATGGTCGAGGCCTCTGCTATTTCCTCTTTTACCTCGCTCAACAGCCTGGGGATGTATTTCATCCAGGCCTGGGGACTTATCTACTTTCAAAGCTGCTAAACCCCTTAATACCTCCCCTCTCAGATGTAGATTAAAGCCCCCCATGATTATTGTATTACCCTTGTTACATGGGCCTCTACTTTCCTGATTTTATACTCTGCCCTTCATTATGACTACTGTTCGGAGGTCTTTCAACAACTCACACCAATGTTTTCTGCCCCTTGCTGTTTCTTAGCTCCACCCAAACTGATTCTACCTCTTGATTTTCCGAGCTAAGACCCTTTCTCTCTACTGTCTTTATGCCATCCTTTATTATCAGGACTACCCCTCCTCCTTTTCCATTTTGCCTATTTCTTCTAAACATTAAATATCCTGGAATATTTAGTTCCCAACATTGGTCACTTTTCAACCACGTCTCCATAATGGCTATTAGATCAAACCTATTAATTTCTGTCCGTGCTATTAATTCATTTATTTTGTTGCAAATGCTTCACATATTCAGATATAGTGCCTTTAGCTTTGACTTTTTCTATTGTTCCTGATGTCACCTTAGTCAGTGATGCCCTATTACCTTTGTTACTCTCTCTTTCTAACCTACTATTTGTTTTTACCCCAAACTCTGCTGTCCTCCAGAGCCTTGATATTTCTCTTGCTGCTTTTAAATTTACTCTTTTTCCTGAATCATCCCATCCATTCTTCATTAGTTTAATTTGTCAGGACACCGGTTCCAGGCCGGTTTATGTGGAGCCTGCCCCAACGGAACAACTTCCTCTTTCCCCAGAACTGGTGCAAGTACCCCATGAAGCAAAACCCCTGCCTCTCACACTACTCTTTGAGCCACTCATTTAACCATCTAATCTGCTTATCCCTTTGCTAATTGGCGCATGGCTCAGGTAACAAACCAGAGATTATTATATTTGAGGTTCTGCTTTTTAATTTGGACCCCAACTCTTCAATCTCTCTCAGCAGAACCTCATTCCTAGTTCTGCCTATGTCGTTGGTTCCTACGTGGACCATGACAACTGGAGCCGGAAGGACGCCACCCATCGTTTTGGATAAGGCTAAAAAATTGGCATACAGTGCAGGTGAATAGATGACTATTAGTTGGAAATTTTGGCCTATCAAAAATCTGCCACCTCTTATCAAATCTTTAATGATCTATGTAAATTTCTTACTCTTCAACCATCACATCCTAAACCTGAGCCTCAACTTCAACACATTACCTGTTCCTGATTATCATAGAAGGGAACCAAACTGCAAGCAGTCTTTGCATCAAATATTCCAGAGATTTAATATAGCCTTTATGACTCAACAAATTGTTCTTATACTTTGTGTGCCACGTGGGATGTAGATAGCTGCTGCAAAATCTTAATTAACCTCATGAGAGAGAGGTGGTCCTTCTATTGGGGCTGCCAAATCCTGGAATGGACATGGGACAGGTTGAGTTTGTCATGGGCTCTTTGGGAATCGACAAAGGTGAAGGCTTCTGTGGGGAGCTGATGGTGTTATGAGGGAACGCAACCGTTGAGGCACGCACAGTTTCTCCATTGGTATCGGGGGCAAAATTGTGGTTAACAGCGATCAGTGGGAGAACAGTTCCTTCAGTCCCTGGGAGTCGTCATATTATTCTTCTGTCCCTCCAAGTTCCTTCTGAGTGCAAGTAGAGGATAAATGACAGCATGGATTAGTGGCTGCCAGTGTTGACATAGGTAGACGGGACTGCAAGGTTTTATTCTTCACCAATGTTATCCACTGTCTCCTGGCTTGCTGCTTCTGGAGGAACAAACAGTACTGTTAACTTTGGTTAACATTCTATATTAATTAAGCTACTTTGTAGATTTCTCAGAAGAAAAGTAGTAGCTGGTGAAGAGATTGAAGGGCATATAAAAGCATTAAATAAGAAAAGGTAAATGTTCACACCCACCCACTGAAGGCACAGACTCCCACATCTCCATCAGCATCTGCTAGGCCAAGATGGAAGTCAATTATGGCTATTGCTTCCTCTTCATGTGCTGTCAAATGCCAGATGTTGGCATATCCTCCTCCAATAGACTGGAATTCCTTGGCATTGTGTGCTGTTTCCTCCAGCAGGAGGAATAAACAGTGTTGAATGGCCGCTGCAATCAAAGTCCCATAATTTCTATTGAAAATGTAGAAGGATAATTTCCATCCTTGTATCAACATTTCAAGATTTTATGCCAAAGTGTTATTTTCACTCCTCGTCATTAGAATTTTTGCTGATGGGGAATATAGTTATTACTAGCCATGTTTATATATGTATAAACAGTACATACATCATCAAAGCCTGCATGTCTGTAGACTACATTAGTTTTCCATAAGACCTGCTTCCTGAAGTTTGTGATACTGTCCGATGAAGAAAATTTCTCTCAAGACATTGTTCCTAGAATCAGTACACTCTGGAACTTTCAGATGGTACAACAATTTTTTATTAGTAAGACTAATAAATTTATACTGACAGTGCTAACATATTTAAAAAATATATTTAAATTCTATTTTCAGAATTCAGATTTGCTCCTCTTAATTTTCTTGGATATTAATTTTCCAAAAACAATGTGTTTTAGAAAGCTAGTGCGATAATAAACTTTGTTAAATACTTGGCATGTTTCTGAACTAGTAGAATATTTTTAAAAATCCAAAATGATATCTAATAAATGCTATAATCTGTCATCTTGTATTTTCAAGCTGACAAGTAACTGTGTAATTTATATATGCAACTAAAGGCCAAGAAGGTCTGGGGAATAACTTTGACATAATAAATGTCAAATATGGATAGTATTTAATTGAGTACTTGTGAGTTATGAATAGGAAAAGCATTTGTTATATTGTGAAAGAAGAGGAATTTGCATTTCATGTGGCATTCACGCCCTCAGCCTTTCATCACCTCAAGGCTCAGCTTTTTTTTTATTGCTCACATGGCCATCCACCCACCTTAAAGTTCTAACTGGTACAAATCACTTGTGCTATAGGATTAATCACACATTAAAAAATAGGTGTGAATGTTGCTCGGTAGGGGAGGCAAAAGTTAATTTAAAGGGTCTGGCAGGTACTTTCAACAGTTTTGAAGACAACAAATTTCACAGCTGTCCCAATCCAAATACCTGACCCAACTTGACCTAAAGTACTTGGAAGACCCAACGCAAAGCTGCAGCCCAGCATTCTATGGACTCAATTCAATGCAGAGTTCTGTCTTCCGTCAGACCAGTTTGTGAGTTAATCAGGAATACAGATAATAGGCCCAAGTTTTGACAGGAGTTGCTCCTATTTTTTTGGAGCAACTAGTTTTTTTTTGGAGTATCTTAAAAATCGCAATTCTCCACATTTAGTTTGCTCCAGTTTCAGTGAGTTAGTGCAGTTTCTTTTTACTTCAGTTTTTTTTTCAAAAGGGGCGTTGTCAGCCACTGACGCCCGTTTTGGCCATTTAAGCAAGTTTAGACAGCTAAAAGTTACTCCAACCTAACTTAGGCCAGTGTATGTGTCCACTTTTGTATGCTCAGAAAAACCTTGTGTAGACTTGAGAAATGAGCACAGGTAGCCAGAGATAGGGAGGGTGGGGGAAGGGAAGTTAGAGGATTTTCCAAAGCATTAAACTTTCACATTTAACAATAAAGAACCATCGTCACTAATAAATGATAAATAAATCAATAAATAAAAAATTAAAAGTTCCTTCCTCACCTACTGCAGCATGCAGCGCCTATCCGTTCGGCCAGGGGCTGGGGACGGGATCCGAGAACCGGAGCCCTCCAGCAGCACACGCTGCAGCACCTTTTCGGGCAGTTCGGCCAGGGGCTAGTGGCGGGATCCAAGCACAGGCAGCACACACAGCAGCAGCGTCTTTTCGGGCCGTTCGGCTAGGGGCTAGGGGCAGGAGAGCAACAAGCAGCAGGCTGGGCTGCAGGAGAGGGAGAGAGAAGTGACATTACTGAAGGGGCTAGAGAATAAAATACCTTTTGGGTGTGGTCCATATACCTTGTGGAGAGGGAGAAGTGCTGTGCTGCCATTTTTCACCATTGACCGTTGAAAGTTTAAGTTGTACTTCAGGTTTGGGTGCTGCATTATCAACGGCACGGATTTTGCAATGTTTCTGCATCATTGTGCAACGTAGGAGAGAATTGATTAGAGCTCATCGCAACAGGAACGTCATAGCCTGTAGGCTGCTGGGCAGGAGGCCTTACCCACCTCGGCAATATTGAGTCAGGTGTTCGTACCTGGACCTGAGTGAGGCTGATTGTGTCAAAAGGCTGCGTTTCCGCAGAGAAGTTGTCCTCGAGATCTGTGAGTTGCTGAGACCAGATATATAGGCGAGAACCAGAAGGTGGACTGCCTTGTCTATTGAAGTGAAGGTTAAAGCTGCACTTTCCTTGTATGCCTCAGAATCGTTTCAAGCTACAACTGGAGATGTGTGCACCATCTCGTGTGTGTATTACATGTCTGCATTCACCAGGTCACGGCTGCACTGTATGCGTGGAGGAATAACTTCAAGTTCCCAATGACTGCCCAAGCAATGCATGACAGGTTTGTGGGGTTCTCGAGGATTGCTGGCTTCCTAAAGGGACGGGGCTGCATTGATTGTACCCATATCGCCTTGCGAGCACCTGTGGAGGATGCCGAGCAGTTAAGGAATAGAAAAGGCTTGCACTCCATTCATGTGTAGCTTGTGTGTGACAACATACAGCGCATAATGTCAGTCGATGCAAGATACTCTGGCAGCACCCATGATGCGTTCATCCTACACGACAGCGTTATATCTGACATGTTTGAGCAGCAGCCAAAAGGACAGAGCTGGCTACTGGGAGACAAAGGGTATGGCCTGGCCACCTGGCTCATGACGCGTAACCCGGACGGAAGCTGACCATCAATACAACGTCGCACTTTATGAAATGCAGCATCATAGAGAGGACCATTGGCATCTTGAAACAGCGTTTCTGATGCCGGGACCATTCCGGAGGCCGCTTGCAATATTCCCCAGAGATTGTCGGTCAGTTCACTGTTGTGTGCTGCATGCTGCATAACTTAGCCATCATGAGGCAGCAGCAGCTGATAGTGAAACAAGAAGACCCACCTGCAGTGAGAGTGCCTGATGACAATGATTTGGATGATGACGATGAGGAAACCATGCAAGTGCCTGAGGCCGGAGCATGGCGTTGGAGGAGGGCGGGCCATCGTGCTCCTTTAACGATTACTTGAGCTTTGCGCCAGCAGCTCATCTGTGAACGCTTCACCGATGCCTGAGGGCTCAGTGACAACTGTTCTGCATGGAAATGTTTATTTTTTGCAGTTGTTCCTAAATGTTGTGTTGTGTTAATGGAACATGATTCAGTTTTAATGTAAATATATTTTATTGAAAAGTTTATAATGTACTGCACTTTAGTGTAATAAAATAATTCTTGTATCAAACTTTATTTTAATATGACTCTTTAAGATCACTTAAAAACTTTAAGATCACATATAAACTTGTAAAGTTACAAAACTTACAAAACAATTTCAATTTGAAAAAACTTACACTCTAAGATCACAAACTTTAAGATCACTTTTGAGCTGTAAATTTAAATAACTTACAAAATGTGAGAACATTTACACTCTAAGATCACTTATAAACCCGAAGATCACTTATAAAGTTGCAAAGTTAAAAACTTAGAAAACAATTTCGATTTGAAAACTGTAACAACAGTAACATCAAAAACAACAACAATGGCAGCAAAGAAAGGCTGCACCCATCTCTCATCCACATCTCGGTGAATGTGCACTTCTTCATGGGGGTGGCATTTGATTGGCCAGGCTGTGTGCCCTTATTGCAGCAGCTACCTCACACAGGCCCTCCCTGATGGCCTGTGCCGTCGTTTGCACTTCCTCTGACATTCCCTCCTTCATTTCCCATGTCATTACTGCTATTTCTCCCGACCATCCCATTACCTCATTACCCACCGCATTGACGGTGTGCACGAGTGATCGGGTGAAGTCATTGGTCTCCACACCCAATGCCATAACCTCAACCACATCTGTTGCACGCTGCAACTCAGGAGAGTGTGGTCGGATTATTCTTCCCCTTGGCCTGGGTCTGCCTCGCAGCACTCCTCCAGTGGGAGGCGCATGCTGGGACGGTGGGGCCCTGGGTGTACCTCGCGGCACCCAGCAGCACTGGGAGGCACAGGTTGGGACGGTGGGGTTCTGGTTCTTCCAAGCGGTACCCCACCAGCACTGGGAGGCGCAGGCTGGGACGATGGGGCACTGGGTGTTACAAGCTGCATTCCACCACCACCACTGGGAACCGCGGAATCTGTGAAACCATGGAATGTCGCATCAGAACTTAAAGCACTACACAAGGATGAGGAGGAGGTGAAGAAACCATAGAATGTCGGACCAGAACCCATGCAAGTGTTTGGCAAACTGAGGTCCTGTAATATGGACTGATCGATATTAAGATCAACATTCTCTGGTGAACACATATCCGTGCCCCCCCTCATCCCACCCCCAACCTTGGTCTGGGTCGTACGCATCTGAATCATCTTCTGGATCTTCAGGATTGGCATCTTGTTCTGCAAAATATAACCGAACAGTCAAATGGTGAGCAGCACAGGAGGGGGCAGGACGGGTGGCATGAGTAGTCTCACACGTAGCAGGCCAGGCAGCAGGTTGATTTGAAGGGCCACGATGCATTTTCAGGACTTGCCTGCTCCCTCGCGTGTGGGCCCAGCTTGTGCAGTACTGATTGTTTTTCTCCAGGCAGGACCCATCAAAGCAGCGACCCTCTCTTCCAAGGGTGTCAGTTGGTGCAGATTTGGCGGGCCTCCTCCAGTTCGAGTTATTTCCCTTTTGTTGTGGGCCAATTTCTTCTGCAAAAATTAAAATATAACTTTTTAGAGAGGGTGTCTTTCTACTGGGTGAGACATACACAGATGGTCACATTTACAATTGCAATTCCATTGAAAAATGAAAATATTACACTAACTACTTGACCAAGATCGTGCCATTTCTTTTTACACTGGCTTTCAGATTTTGGGATATTCACCACTGCGCAGTAATCTTCTGCAACTAGGCTCCAGCATTTCTTCATTTCTTTGGGTGGCACTTTTGTGCGACCTCTGTTGCTGGTATCCAGCTCCTGCCATCTCTGCTCAATCACATTAACTAGTGTCTCCACTTCCTCATGCAAGAAATTCTTCGTTCTTGGTGCATGTTGTTGCATTGCTGTATTGAATTGACACTCAGTGATTGTTCAAAACACACAGTCCTTACTTTGCATGCACCTATGCCGCATTCCTTCTGGAAGTTTAGCAGCAACACAGAGCACTCACTGATTCCAGCAGCTGATTTCTTCCACAGTACTGCTAACAGCACTCCCTTCAGGCACAAAAAATCAATCAGAAGACTTTACACTACTCCAGACACCCAAAAATCACTCTGCAGCCTTTACCTTTAAAAATGGCCAATTGCCAATGTTTGTGAGCCATTGTGCGTAACGCTGCCGGCACACTCAGACACCCTGGGCCCTAGCCCCGCCCCCTTGCCGGCTGTGTTGACCCAGCACGTTCATAGCTCCGCCCCCCCCACTACATCTACGCTCCGTCGAGTCCGATGGAGACCTGATGAACGTCGAATACCGTGGTAAGGATTAGGCGTGCTTTTTGTTCCAGAAACGAGAGGTGCACCGCGCCGTTCTAAAGATCGGTTGAAACTTGGGCCCTATAGGAGGAAGGCGGGGCGGGGGGGGATGGGAGGGAGGGAATAATCAGGGTTGCACTTCATTGGCCATTTTCTAATTGTCAAACATTTTGTGCCTCATAATCTTTACGCAATGGGGAATATTGTTTGGATAGGATATCAGAAGTTTGCACTGTTTACAGTATATTCATGTAACTTTTCAAGTGCTGTATTTACATTCGATTGTATGCATCTGAAGATCAATCAATACAAATAAGATGCAAATAAAACTGCTGTGCATATGAAAACAAGATGGCTGTAAATTACAGTGCTTCTGACAGCGAACATGCAGCGTATGCTGTCAGAAGCCTTTAGAATGGCTTTGCAAGTTTCGGGTTTCTACACGCGCTGTGCATGCACGAAAACCCGAAACTTGCAATCTGTCAAGTTTCGCTGGGACGGATCCTTCACGTCCGCAACAAAATCACTTTCGCTGGCGCAGTGTTGGGCTATTTGCCCAACTACTGCCCAGCAAATGCCCAAGAAACCCTCCTGCCTGGTAGAAGCAGGCTTAAGGACGAATTTTACCAGAGTAAGGGTTAAATTAAATGTTAAAATAACATTTAAAAAATGATTTAAACATACATATACATTTAAAATTAGTTGAAGTAAATTTTGGGCCGCTTTAAAATGTTTACATTTATTTTTCAAAAAATTACATATTTTAAATGCTTAATTAAAAGGTCTTTTAATTAATTTTGAACGTGATAATTTATTTTTATTTAACTAGTGTGATTTCTTATTTATTTTGGACTTTCCATTATACTTACGGGGATTCTGTATGAAAATGGAATCCCCATAAGCATCATAGGAATCTCCCTTTTTGATTGGTTGACCAGGCCCACGTGATGCCAGGGAAGCTTGCGAACTGCAGGCGCCCCTGGGATCCATGGTCTTTTTCGCAGGTATAAGCATGCAGGTCAAGAATCCGAAGCTTTAGAGACACCAGGTAAGTTCGGATTTTTCTTTCGGTTCAGAGGTGTGTTCTTCTAGTATGCCTCCAACCGCAAATTCAGGGCCCTTTATTATTAGAAACATAGAAAATAGGTGCAGGAGTAGGCCATTCGGCCCTTCGAGCCTGCACCACCATTCAATGAGTTCATGGCTGAACATGCAACTTCAGTACCCCATTCCTGCTTTCTCGCCATACCCCTTGGTCCTCCTAGTAGTAAGGACTACATCTAACTCCTTTTTGAATATATTTAGTGAATTGGCCTCAACAACTTTCTGAGGTAGAGAATTCCACAGGTTCACCACTCTCTGGGTGAAGAAGTTTCTCCTCATCTCGGCCCTAAATGGCTTACCCCTTATCCTTAGACTATGGTAGAATTGTATAGATTTACAATATAGAAACAAGCTGTTACGCCCAACCAGTAAATCAAGTGAGCAATCGTCCTAATCCTATGTTCCTGCTCTATTCCGATATTCTTTTATTCTCCTTTTCTTCAACCACCTATCAAACCTACTCTTAATATTGAAATGATCTCTGCTTCAATCACTAATCCTGGTAATACATTCCATAGCCTCACAACGCTCTGTTTAAAAAAAAAAAAAGTTTATTTTCTCAGTCCCGACTATTTTGTATTTAGTTGTATCTCCTGATGTCCCCTCATTCTAGTACCTCAATCACTAGAAACAGTCTGTTTCTATACTCTATCCCATCCCTTATAATTTATATCTCCTTTATTGAATCACCCTATAATCTCTGTTCTAATGAAAACTCCCCCAATTTTTCACTTTCTGCATATTTGTACTTGTTATGGCCTTTCTACTCGGTATGCTGTTTTCAACATTTTGTGAACCTGACCACTAAATCCCTCTGCTCCTCCAAATCACCCAACTTTTTCCCATTCAAAGTATAATCATTTTTTTACCAAAATGTGTAACCTCACATTTATTGACACATTTATTGAATTCCATCTGCCACTTGATTTATAAAATATATTCACGATGAGCATTTTAAAAATTTACTGATAAAATTAACTAAATGGGCCAGTTAGTTAAAATATTATAGGAGTATTTTTGACCTAAAGGTGAGATCTTAGTTTAACTGTCACTGCATTGTGCTAGCACAACTTAGTTGTAGATGTCTCACTAGGTTCTGCTATTGAAATCAGCTACAGGCCTCGTCATGCATACACTGGGGGCCGAAATAATATTGGGACCCAAAGCCTAGCTAAAGCTTCGAAGCTCGAGAAATGGAGTAGAAAGTAACCCCAAAGCCCAAGAGAGAAGCAGAATGTAATGGGAAAAGTTGCTGAACATATGATATGATGCAGTGGTGAACTTATTGATGAGATTTATTTGAATTTTTTCCCCCCTACAATTATTGAATATTTTTGTAGCGTTTATACATTTTATTTTAGGGCATATAGTGATGATGATTCGGTTTTCACTAAGGAGGACACAAACAACCTTCCGGATATAGAAGGGGGTTAGAGGGTCTAGTAAGAAGGAGGAACTGAGGGAAATCCTTATTAATTGGAAAATTGTGTTGGGGAAATTGATGGGACTGAAGGCCGATAAATTCCCAGGGCCTGATGGACTGCATCTTAAGGAGGTGGCCTTGGAAATAGCGGATGCATTGAAAGTCATTTTCCAACATTCCATTGACTCTGGATCAGTTCCTATGGAGTGGAGGGTAGCCAATGTAACCCCACTTTTTAAAAAAGGAGGGAGAGAGAAAACAGGGAATTATAGACCGGTCAGCCTGACATCGGTAGTGGGTAAAATGATGGAATCAATTATTAAGGATGTCATAGCAGTGCATTTGGAAAGAGGTGACATGATAGGTCCAAGTCAGCATGGATTTGTGAAAGGGAAATCATGCTCGACAAATCTTCTGGAAATTTTTGAGGATGTTTCCAGTAGAGTGGACAAGGGAGAACCAGTTGATGTGGTGTATTTGGACTTTCAGAAGGCTTTCGACAAGGACCCACACAAGAGATTAATGTGCAAAGTTAAAGCACATGGGATAGGGGGTAGCGTACTGACGTGGATTGAGAACTGGTTGGCAGACAGGAAGCAAAGAGTAGGAGTCAATGGGTACTTTTCAGAATGGCAGGCAGTGACTAGTGGGGTACCGCAAGGTTCTGTGCTGGGGACCCAGCTGTTTACATTGTACATTAATGATTTAAACGAGGGGATTAAATGTAGTATCTCCAAATTTGTGGATGACACTAAGTTGGATGGCAGTGTGAGCAGCAAGGAGGATGCTATGAGGATGCAGAATGACTTGGATAGGTTAGGTGAGTGGGCAAATGCATGGCAGATGAAGTATAATGTGGATAAATGTGAGGTTATCCACTTTGGTGGTAAAAACAGAGAGACAGACTATTATCTGAATGGTGATAGATTAGGAAAAGTGGAGGTGCAACGAGACCTGGGTGTCATGGTACATCAGTCATTGAAGGTTGGCATGCAGGTACAGCAGGCGATTAAGAAAGCAAATGGCATGTTGGCCTTCATAGCGAGGAGATTTGAGTACAGGGGCAAGGAGGTGTTACTACAGTTGTACAGGGCCTTGGTGAGGCCACACCTGGAGTATTGTGTACAGTTTTTGGTCTCCTAACCTGAGGAAGGACATTCTTGCTATTGAGGGAGTGCAGCGAAGGTTCACCAGACTGATTCTCAGGATGGCGGGACTGGCATGTCAAGAAAGACTGGATCAACTGGGTTTTTATTCACTGGAGTTCAGAAGAATGAGAGAGGATCTGATAGAAACGTTTAAAATTCTGATTGGTTTAGACAGGTTAGATGCAGGAAGAATGGTCCCAATGTTGGGGAAGTCCAGAACCAGGGGTCACAGTCTAAGGATAAGAGGCAAGCCATTTAGGACAGAGATGAGGAGAAACTTCTTCACCCAGAGAGTGGTGAACCTGTGGAATTCTCTACCACAGGAAGTTGTTGAGGCCAATTCACTAAATATATTCAAAAAGGAGTTAGATGTAGTCCTTACTACTAGGGGGATGAAGGGGTATGGCGAGAAAGCAGGAATGGGGTACTGAAGTTGCATATTCACCCATGAACTCATTGAATGGCGGTGCAGGCATGAAGGGCCGAATGGCCTACTCCTGCAGCTATTTTCTATGTTTCTATGATCCAAAATGGACACTGCAAGAATGTGGATTTTCAGAGATCTGATTTGTTCCTTTTTTATTTTTTGAGAACATCAGAAACAAAAACTTATTTCAGATTAATTGGTTCCCATTTAGTGATTTTGAAATTTGATCAAGTCAGTATACTTTGCATCCTGCAAGAATGTGTCAAGTGCAAAAATGTAATTATATATAGATAGATTTTTACAATATAAAAGTTAATAGGTCGCCCAGTGCCAGCTGTAAAAATACATTCTGTTTGTGTCTAGATAAGACTATCATAACTAACTAATGGTGCCCTTATTGACTGTTTATTTTTGAAGAAAAATAGAAGAGGCATCAACTTGCTAACTAGCTTAGTCATAAAAAAATTCTTAATTTTTTTTCCCTCTCTGCATCCAGTCCCATAAAGATTACATGCCATTTTCCATTTACCTCTTCGAAATCGTGCCTTTCAGTGGGACCATCGTGCCAGGTCTGACCTTGAGTGAAAGATTGTTTGACTTGACTGCAGCTGTGGAATGTTGCATGAATTCTTCATTAATGACCTTAACCAGGCTTCAGCAAAGAAAAAGCTGCCTTTTTGCTACCATTGCATTAATCTGCATAAATCAATTTTTGTAATGGTGAAAGTGAGCTAAATAGTCTGTTACGCTGATACGCTCTCTACTTATGTTCGACAGGTATCATATTTTACTTGCGTCTCCGTTTTTGTCAAATTAGTAAAGGCAAAAACCGTTGGTCCTTGGGGTGTTTTCGGGAATGGGCCTATTGGCCAACTGACATACCCTGTTTTGCATATCTGAACATGTAATGGTAACTCAATTTATTAACTTGCCTTTAAATCGTTCTTTTATGACAAGTGATATCATTGTTCTTTGGGTTCCTTTCATAAATTGCGAGGGTAGGAACATGTCCAATCAGACTTCCGCACCTGCCACAGTACTGAGATGCTCATAATCAAAGTCACAAATGACAACCTATGACTGTAACCTCCATTCTTTCTCGACCTGTTTACAGCCTTTGACATGGTTGCCGTCATCATCCAATGCTTCTCTTCTGTTTTCCAGTAGAATGAGACTGACCTGGCCTGGCTCCACATTTATCTATCCAGCCATAGAGTCTCCGGCAATGGTTTATCTTTCTGCTGCTGCTTACCTCTGATGTTCCCCGAGGATCTGTTTTTGGTCGTCTCCTATTTCTCATCTGCATGCTGCCCCTTGGTGATGTGATATCCAAAAACATGTCCGGTTTCACATGTACACTGATAACATCCAGCTCCACCTCACCACCACTTCTCTTGACCCCTCCACTGCCTATGTGTTGAAAGACTGATTGTCCAACATCCAGCATTGTGAAGACTGAAGCCATTGTCTTCAGCCCCCTCTTCAAACTAATTTTCCAACCCATCCATTTCATCGCCATCCCTGGCCATTGTCTCAGACTGTTTGCAGCCTCAGCATCCTGTTTGACCCTGTGCTGAGCTTTTGATTCCATATCCACACCATCACTAAGACCATATACTTCCAGCAATATAATATCATCCATCTTTGCCGCAGCCCATTTTCTGCTAAAACCCTCAAGAACATAAGAAATAGGAGCAGGAGTAGGCCATACAACCCCTCGAGCCTGCTCCACCATTTAATATGATCATGGCTGATCTGATCATGGACTCAGGACCACGTCCTTGCCCGCTCTCCATAACCCCTTATTCCCTTATTGGTTAAGAAACTGTCTATCTCTATCTTAAATTTATTCAATGACCCAGCTTCCACAGCTCTCCGAGGCAGCGAATTTCACAGATTTACAACCCTCGGAGAGAAAAAATTCTTCCTCCTTCTCAGTTTTAAATGGGTGGCCCTTTATTCGAAGATTATACCCCCGAGTTCTAGTCTCCACTATCAATGGAAACATCCTCTTTGCATCCACCTTGTCAAGCCCCCTCAATCTTATATGTTTCAATAAGATAACCTCTCATTCTTTTGAATTCCAATGAGTAGAGGCCCAACCTCCTCAACTATTTTTCATAAGTCAACCCCCTCATCTCCAGAATCAACCTAGTGAACCTTTTCTGAACTGCCTCCAAAGCAAGTATATCCTTTCTTAAATATGGAAACCGAAACTGCACGCCGTATTCCTGGTGTGGCTTCACCAATACCCTGTATAACTTTAGCAAGACTTCGCTGCTTCAATACTCCATCTCCTTTGCAATAAAGGCCAAGATTCCATTGGCCTTCCTGATCACTTGCTGTACCTGCATACTAATCTTTTGTGATTCATGCACAAGTACCCCCAGGTCCTGCTGTACTGCAGCACTTTGCAATTTTTCTCCATTTAAATAATAACTTGCTCTTTGATTTTTTTTCTGCCATAGCCTCACACTTTCCAACATTATACTCCATCTGCCAAATTTTTGCCCATTCAGCCTGTCCATGTCCTTTTGCAGATTTTTTGTGTCCTCCTCACGCATTGCTTTTCCTCCCATCTTTGTATCATCAGCAAACTTGGCTACGTTACACTCAGTCTCTTCTTCCAAGTCATTAATGTAGATTGTAAATCGTTGGGGTCCCAGCACTGATCCCTGCGGCACCCCACTAGTAACTGATTGCCAACCAGAGAATGAACCATTTATCTCGACTCTGTTTTCTGTTAATTAGCCAATCCTCTATCCATGCTAATATATTACCCCTAACCCCGTGAACTTTTATCTTGTGCAGTAACCTTTTTTGTGGCACCTTGTCAAATGCCTTCTGGAAGTCCAAATACACTACAGCTACTGGTTCCCCTTTATCCACCCTGTTCGTTACATCCTCAAAGAACTCCAGCAAATTTGTCAAACATGACTTCCCCTTCATAAATCCATGTTGATTCTGCCTGACTGAATTATGTTTTTCCGAATGTGCTGCTACTGCTTCTTTAATAATGGACTCCAACATTTTCCCAACCACAGATGTTAGGCTAACTGGTCTATAGTTTCTTGCTTTTTGTCTGCCTCCTTTTTTAAATAGGGGCGTTACATTTGCAGTTTTCCAATCTGCTTGGACCTCCCCAGAATCCAGGGAATTTTGGTAAATTGCAACCAATGCATCCACTATCCCTGCCGCTACTTCTCGTAAAAGACCCTAGGATGCAAGCCATCAGGTCCAGGGGATTTATCCGCCTTTAGTCCCATTATCTTACTGAGTACCACCTCCTTAGTGATTGTGATTGTGTTAAGTTCCTCCCCCCATAGCCCCTTGACTATCAACTATTGGGATATTTTTAGTGTCCTCTACCGCAAAGACTGATGCAAAATATTTGTTCAGAGTTTCTGCCATCTCCATGTTCCCCATTACTAATTCCCCGGCCTTGTTCTCTAAGGGACCAACATTTACTTTAGCCACCTTTTTCCTTTTTATATACGTATCGAAACTCTTGCCATCTGTTTTTATATTTCGTGCTAGTTTACTTTCATAGTCTATCTTCCCTTTCTTAATCATTTTTTTCGTCATTCTTTGCTGGCTTTTAAAAGCTTCCTAATCTTCTGTCCTCCCACTAATTTTGGCCACTTTGTATGCCCTTGTTTTTCATTGGATACCATCCTTTCTTTAGTTAACCACGGATGGCTATCTTTTCTTTTACACCCTTTCCTCTTCACTGGAATATATTTTTCTTGAGCGTTGTGAAATATCTCCTTAAATGTACGCCACTGTTCATCAACCGTCCTACACTTTAATCTATTTTCTCAGTCCACTTTAGCCAACTCTACCCTCATACCTCTGTAGTCTCCTTTAGAAACATAGAAAAAAGGTGCAGGAGTAGGCCATTTGGCCCTTTGAGCCTGCACCACCATTCAATATGATCATGGCTGATTATTCACCTCAGTACCCCTTTCGTGCTTTCTCTCCATACCCCTTGATCCCTTTGGCCGTAAGGGCCACATCTAACTCCCTCTTGAATATATCCAACGAACTGGCATCAACGACTCTGCGGCCGGGAATTCCACAGGTGATGAACTCTTTGAGTGAAGAAGTTCCCCCTCATCTCAGTCCTAAATGGCCTACCACTTATCCGAAGACTGTGTCCCCTGGTTCTGAACTTCCCCAACATCGTGAACATTCTTCCCGCATCTAACCTGTCCCGTCCCGTCAGAATCTTATACGTTTCTGTGAGATCCCCTCTCATCCTTCTAAACTCCAGTGTATAAAGGCCCAGTTGATCCAGTCTCTCCTCATATGTCAGTCGAGCCATCCCTGGAATCAATCTGGTGAACCTTCGCTGCACTCCCTCAATAGCAAGAGCATCCTTCCTCAGATTAGGAGACCAAAACTGAACACAATATTCCAGGTGAGGCCTCACCAAAACCCTGTACAACTGCAGTAAGACCTCCCTGCTCCTATACTCAAATGCCCTAGCTATGAAGGCCAACATGCCATTTGCCGCCTTCATCGCCTGCTGTACCTGCATGCCAACTTTGAATGACTGATGAACCATGACACCCAGGTCTCGTTGCACCTCCCCTTTTCCTAATCTGCCACCATTCAGATAATATTCTGCCTTCGTGTTTTTACCACCAAAGTGGATAATCTCACATTTATCCACATTATACTGCATCTGCCATGCATTTGCCCACTCACCTAACCTGTCCAAATCACCCTGCAGCCTCTTAGCGTCCTCGTCACAGCTCACACCGCCACCCAGTTTCGTGTCATCTGCAAACTTGGAGATGTTACACTCAATTCCTTCATCCAAATCATTAATGTATAATGTAAAGAGCTGGGGTTCCAGCACTGAGCCCTGCGGCACTCCACTAATCACTGCCTCCCATTCCGAAAAGGACCCGTTTATCCCGACTCTCTGCTTCCTGTCTGCCAACCAATTCTCTATCCATGCCAGTGCATTACCCCCAATACCATGTGCTTTGATTTTGCACACCAATCTCTTATGTGGAACCTTGTCAAAGGCCTTTTGAAAGTCCAAATACACCACATCCACTGGTTCTCCCTTGTCCACTCTAAACATCCTCAAAAAATTCCAAAAGATTTGTTAAGCATGATTTCCCTTTCACAAATCCATGCTGACTTGGACTGATCCTGTCACTGCTTTCCAAATGCGCTGCTATTTCATCCTTAATAATTGATTCCAACATTTTCCCCACTACTGATGTCAGACTAACCGGTCTATAATTACCTGTTTTCTCTCGCCCTCCTTTTTTAAAAAGTGGTGTTACATTTGCTACCGTCTAGTCCATAGGAACTGATCCAGAGTCGATAGACTGTTGGAAAATGATCACCAATGCATTCACTATTTCTAGGGTTACCTCCTCAAGTAATCTGGGATGCAGACAATCAGGCCCCGGGGATTTATCGGCCTTCAATCCCATCAATTTTCCTAACACAATTTCCCGCCTAAGAAGGATATCCTTCAGTTCCTCCTTCTCACTAGATCCACTGTCCCCTAGTACATCCGGAAGGTCATTTGTGTCTTCCTTCGTGAAGACAGAACCAAAGTATTTGTTCAATTGGTCTGCCATTTCTTTGTTCCCCATTATAAATTCACCTGAGTCCGACTGCAAGGGACCTACATTTGTCTTCACTAATCTTTTTCTCTTCACATATCTATAGAAGCTTTTGCAGTCAGTTTTTATGTTCCCGGCAAGCTTCCTCTCGTACTCTATTTCCCCCCTCCTAATTAAACCCTTTGTCCTCCTCTGCTGAATTCTAAATTTCTCCCAGTCCTCAGGTTTGCTGTTTTTTCTGGCCAATTTATATGCCTCTTCCTTGGATCTAACACTATCCTTAATTTCCCTTGTTAGGCATGGTTGAGCCATCTTCCCTGTTTTATTTTTACTCCAGACAGGGATGTACAACTGTTGAAGTTCATCCATATGATCTATAAATGTTTGCCATTGCCTATCCACCGTCAACCCTTTAAGTATCATTTGCCAGTCTATTCTAGCCAATTTGCGCCTCATGCTGTCGAAGTTAGCTTTCCTTACGTTTAGGACCCTAATTTCTGAATTAACTGTCACATTTCATCTTAATAAAGAATTCTACCATATTATGGTCACTCTTCCCCAAGGGGCCACGCACAACAAGATTGCTAATTAGTCCCTTCTCATTCCACATCACCCAGTCTAGGATGGCCAGCTCTCTCGTTGGTTCCTCGACATATTGGTCAAGAAAACCATCCCAAATACACTCCAGGAAATCCTCCTCCACCGCATTGCTACCAGTTAGGTTAGCCCAATCTATATGTAAATTAAAGTCGCCCATGGTAACTGCTGTACCTTTATTGCACACATCCCTTATTTCTTGTTTGATGCTGTCCCCAACCTCACTACTACTGTTTGGTGGCCTGTACACAACTCCCACCAGCGTTTTCTGCCCTTTGGTATTCCGCAGCTCCACCCATACCAATTGCACATCATCCAAGCCAATGTCTTTCCTTACTATTGCATTAATTTCCTCTTTAGCCAGCAACGCCACCCCGCCTCCTTTTCCTCTCTGTCTATCCTTCCTAAATGTTGAATACTCCTGGATGTTGAGTTCCCAGCCTTGGTCACCCTGGAGCCATGTCTCTGTGATGCCAATTACATCATATCCATTAACTGCTATCTGCGCAGTTAATTCGTCCACCTTATTCCGAATACTCCTTGCATTGAGGTACAGAGTCTTCAGGCTTGTCTTTTTAACACACCTTTCCCCTTTTAGAATTTTGCTGTAACGTGGCCCTTTTTGTTTTTTGCCTTGGGATTCTCTGCCCTCCACTTTTACTATTCTCCTTTCTATCTTTTGCCTCTGTCTCCCTCTTGTTTCCCTCTGCCTCCCTGCATGGGTTCCCATCCCCCTGCTATATTAGTTTAACTTCTCCCCAACAGCACTAGCAAACACTCCTCCTAGGACATTGGTTCCGGTCCTGCCCAGGTGCAGACCGTCCGGTTTGTCCTGGTCCCACCTCCCCCAGAACCGGTTCCAATGCCCCAGGAATTTGAATCCCTCCCTTCTGCACCACTGCTCAAGCCACGTATTCATCTGAGCTATCCTGCGATTCCTACTCTGACTAGCATGTGGCACTGGTAACAATCCTGAGATTACTACTTTTGAGGTCCTACTTTTTGATTCAGCTCCTAGCTCCCTAAATTCGTCTCGTAGGACCCCATCCCATTTTTTACCTATGTGCACCACGACAACTAGCTGTTCACCCTCCCTTTTCAGAATGTGCACCCGCTCCGAGATATCCTTGACCCTTGCACCACCAGGGAGGCAACATACCATCCTGGAGTCTCGGTTGCGGCCGCAGAAATGCCTATCTATTTCCCCTTACAATTGAATTCCCTATCACTATAGCTCTCCCACTTTTTTCCTGCCCTCCTGTACAGCAGAGCCACCCACGGTGCCATGAACTTGGCTGCTGCTGCCCTCCCCTGATGAACTTTATTTAAGCTTTGTACGCTGGTTTGAGATCCAACTTTCTCACCCTCCAACTGAATTTGAAATTCAACCATGCTATGATCACTCATTCCGAGGAGATCCTTTACTAGGAGATTGTTTATTAATCCTGTCTCATTACACAGGACCAGATCTAAGATAGCCTGCCTCCTGGTTGGTTCCGTTACATACTGCTCAAGGAACCCATCGCTTATGCACTCTTTATGAACTTTTGTTCCCTCCAAATTCAACTATTCCAATGTTCTCCTGGCCGGCTCCCATCTTGCATAAACTTAAGCTCATTCCAAACTCTGCTGCCCATATCCTAAATCGCATAAAGTCCCATCACCCGTGTGCTTGCTGACCTAAATTGGCTTCAGGTTCAGCAATGCCTGATTTAAAAATTCTCAACCTTGTATTCCGATCCCTCCATGGCCTTACTGCTCCCTATCTCTGTAACCTCTGCAGACCTACACCCTTTTGAGAACTCTTTGTTCCTCCAATTTGAGCCTCGCAGCTCCCACTTCCTTTGCCCCACCATTGGCAGCCATGCCTTCAGCCAGCTCGTCCTAAGGTCTAGAATTTGCTCCCTAAAGCTCTCCACCTCTACATTTCTCCTCCTTTAAGAAGCTCCTTAAAACCCATTATTTGACTAAGTTTTTGGTCACCTGTCGGAGTGTCTCCTTCTTTGGCTCAGTGTCAATATTCATCAAATGATGTCTCTGTGAAGCACTTCGGTGCATTTTACGGCATTAAAGGTGCTATATAAATGCAAATTGTTGAACTATCTATCCTTGGAGCCACATGTTTGTACTTGAACATTAACTTGTCATTTATCACAATCATGCTAATTAGAGGAAATAATATATTTTATATTATATAAAATAGTAAAAATAATATATATATATTAGTTCAGCCCCAGCTGGAGTATTGTGTCCAATTCGGGGCACCCCACTTCAGAAAGGATGTGAAGATTTTAGCGAGGATACAGAAGAGATTTGCTAGAATGTTTCCAGGGATGAAGGTTTACAATTGCGTGGATAGAATGACGAGATTTGATAGAGGTTTAAAATCATGAAGGATTTAGATAGAGTAAATCAGGAAAAACTGTTGCCAATGGCTGAAGGATCCTTAACCAGAGGGCACAGATTAAAGATGATTGGCAAAAGAACCAGAGGTGACATGAGGAAAAACATTTTTATGCAACGAGTGGTTAGGATTTGCAATGCACTGCCTGATAGAGTGGTCGATACAGATTCAGTAGTAGCTTTCAAAGGGGAATTGAATAAATACTTGAAAGAGAAAACATTGCAGGGATATGGGAAAGAGCTGGGAAGTGGGACTAACTGGATTGCTCTTCAAAAGAGCTGTTGCAGACTTGATGGGCGGAATGGCCTGCTTCTGTGCTGTACTATTCTATGGGGTCAAGTTTCAGCCTGATTTTTTTTTGGAGCAACTAGTTTAGAATGGAGTATCTTAGAAATTGCAATTCTCGGCATTTAGTTTCCTCCAGTTCTAGTTAGTTGGAACAGCTTCAGTTTGGAACAGTTTTTTTTTACAAAAGGTGGCGTGTCCGGCCACTTGTGCCTGTTTTGCAAGTATAGGCAGTAAAAACTTATTCCAAACTAACTTAGAATGGAGTAAGTGCAGATTTTTGTACGCTCAGAAAAGCCTTGCCTATACTTTAGAAATCAGGCGTAGGGAACGGGTGGGGGGGTGACGGCGGGGGGGAAGGGAAGTAATTACATTTTACAAGCATTCAACAGTCTCACTTATACAAATAAAGAGCCATCCTGAATAAAACATTATAAATAAAGCAAATAAAAAATATTGAATATTCCTACCTGTGTGAAGCAGCGGCAGCCTTCGAGCTACGGTGCTTCAGGCAGACCTTTCATGTTGGAGATGGGGAGGCGTCAGTGGCTCGACGGCAGGCAAAGAGGCAGCAAACAGCCTTCGAGTTGCGGAGCAGGCTGAGGCCATTCGGCCAGGAGACAGGCGGCGTCAGTGGCTCAACGGCAGGTGAAGAGGCAGCAAGCAGCCTTCGAGCTGCGGAGGAGGCGGAGGCCATTCGGCCAGGAGAAAGGGGAGGGACACGGTTGGGGCCACACACACCGGCAACGCAGCAGCCTCCACAGCTGTGAATTTATTTTTATAGGCTGCAGGCCGTTCGGCCAGGAGACAAGGTAGGCGTGCAAAAACCGGAAGGGAGAGCCAGCCAGACAGCCAACCAGTTTAAAAGTTAAATTTGTAATTCAAGTATGGGTACTGCATTATCAACACCACGGATTATGCAATGGTTTACCAGCAATTCACTGCATAGGAGAGAATTGATTCGAGCTCACCGCACCAGGAACGTCATAGCCCGTAGGCTGAGGGGCAGGAGACCTTACCCACGTCAGCAATATTGAGCCAGGCGCGTGAGCGAGGCTGATTGTGTCAAAAGGCTGCGTTTCCGCAGAGAAGTTGTCATTGAGATCTGTGATATGCTGAGAGCAGATTTGCAGCCCAGAAGCAGAACGCTGACTGCCTTGTCTGTTGTAGTGAAGGTAACAGCTGCACTTGCCTTCTATGCCTCGGGATCGTTTCAGGCGACAACTGGAGATGTGTGCTCCATCTCTCAAAGTGCAATACAAGCCTGTGTTTACCAGGTCACGGCTGCACTGTATGCGCGGAGGAATGACTTCAAGTACCCAATGACCGCACAAGCGATCCATGACAGGGCTGTGGGCTTCTTCAGGATTGCTGGCTTCCCAAAGGTACAGGGCTGCATTGATTGTACCCACATGGCCTTGCGAGCACCTGTGGAGGATTCTGAGCAGTCCAGGAATAGAAAAGGTTTCCATCAATGTGCAGCTCGTGTGTGACGACAAGCAGCGCATCATGTCAGTCGATGCGAGATACCCTGGCAGCACTCATGATGTGTTCATCCTACGCGACAACGTTATATCTGACATGTTTCATCAACAGCCAGAAGGGCAGAGCTGGCTACTGGGAGACAAAGGGTACAGCCTGGCCACCTGGCTCATGACACCCCTACGCATGACACAGATGGAAGCTGATCGTCAATACAACATGGCGCACATTGCGACGCACAGCATCATAGAGAGGACCATTGGCATCTTGAAACAGCGTTTCCAATGCCTGAACCATTCCGGAGGCCACTTGCAGTACTCTCCTCAGATTGTCGGTCACTTCACTGTTGTGTGCTGCATGTTGCATAACTTAGCCATCATGTGGCAGCAGGAACCAGAAGACCCACATGAGGGGCCAGTGCCTGATGGTAGTAATTTGAAAGAGCAGGATGAGGATGATGACGACGATCAGGAAAGCATGCAAGTGCCTGATGCCGGAGCACGAGGTCGGAGGAGGGCCGTCCATCGTGCTCCTTTAACGATTGCTCGAGCCCTGCACCAGCAGCTCATCCGTGAACACTTCAATTACTGATGCCTGAGGGCTCTGCGACCACTGTTGCGCATGGACATGTTTATTTTTTGGAGTTGTTCCTATGTTGTGTTGTGTTAGTGGAATATGATTCAGTTTTAATGAAAAAATATTTTATTGAAAAGTTAACGTCACTGTAATAAAATATTGTATCAAACTTTACTTTTTAATATGACTCTTGAAGATCACTTAAAAACTTTAAGATCACTTATAAACTTGTAAAGTTACAAAACTTACAAAACAATTTCTATTTGAAACGCTACTACAGCTACATCAAGAACAAGAACAAAAACAGCAAAGAAAGGCTGCAACCATCTCTCATCCATATCTCAGTGAATGTTCACTTCTTCATGGGGGTGTCATTTGATTGGCGGGGCTGTGTGCCCTTACTGCAGCAGCTACCTCCATCACTTGCATGCCCTCCCTGATAGCCTGTGCCATTACTTGCATGCCCTCCCTGACGGCCTGTGCCGTCGATTGCACTCCCTCGGACATTCCCTCCCTAATTTTCCGTGTCATTCCTGCTATTTCTCCCGTCAGTACCGTCACCTCTTCACCCACTGCACTGACTCTGCCGATGAGTGATCGGGTAAGCTCATTGGTCTCCATACCCAATGCCACAACCTGAGCTGCATCTGTTGCACGCTATATCTCAGGAGAGCGTGTCTCCAATCTCCTTCTCCTCTGCCTGGGTCTGCCTCGCGGCACCACTACACTGGGAGGCGCGGGCTGGGACGGTGGGACGCTCGGTGTTCCAGACGGCAGCAGTAGAATGGGAGGCGCGGGCTGGGATGGTGCGGCCCTGGGTCTTGCATCCGGCACCACTCGAGTGCGAGCCGTGGGCTGGGATGGTAGGTGAGTGGGTGTAAACTGCTCCATTATATCACCAGCACCACTGGGACCAGCAACGTCAGAATCAAAACCATGGAAGGTGGAACCAGAAACTATGCGAGTGGGGAGGCGCAGGCTCGGATGGTGGGGCACTGGCTGTAAACTGCTGGATTACATCAGCAGCACCACTGGGACCCGAAACATCATAATCAAAATCATGGAAGGGGGAACCAGAACCTATGCAAGGGGTTGAAACTCTGATGCCCCTTAATGTGGGCTCATAAACATTAATTTGGAAGGTGTCTCCTGTAGCCATTTCATGTCATCGCCGCCAGCATCCAGTCTGGATCGTCCGCATCTGGTTCTTGTTCAGGATCTTCAGGGTTGGCATCATCATCATCATCATCATCATCATCATGTTCTGCAAAATATATCAGAACAGTCAAATGTTTAACAGCAGAGGGGGCAGGATGGGTGGCATGAGTACTCTCACACATAGCAGGCCAGGCAGCAGGTTGATTTGAAGGGCCACGATGCATTTTCAGGACTTGCCCTCTTCCTCACGTGCGAGCCCAGCTTGTGCTGTACTGATTGCTTTTCTCCATGTACGACTCATCATAGCAGCTACCCTCTGTTTCAAAGGTGTCAGTGGATACAGATTGGACGTGCCTCCTCCTGTTCAAGTTGATTCTCTTTTGTTGTGGGCCAATTTCTTCTGCAAAGAGTAAAATATAACTTTTTACAGAGTGCGTCTTTCTGCAGGGTTGGACATACAGATAGTCACATTACAATTACGATTACATTAAAAAATGCAACTATTACTTACACTAACTACTTGACCAAGGTCGTGCCATTTCCTTTTACACTGGCTTCCAGATCGCATGGTATGCACCACTGCGCAGTAATGTTCTGCAACTTGGTTCCAGCGTTTCTTCTTTTCTTTGGGTGGCACTTTTATGCGACCTCCGTTGCTGGTGTCCAGCTCCTGCCATCTCTGCTCACTGACGTTAACTAATATCTCCCCTTCCTCATGCAAGAAATTCTTTGTTCTTGGTGGACATTGTTCCATTGCTGTATTGAATTGATATTTTTATTTTTCCAAAACACACCGTCCTTATTTTGCATGCACCTATGCAGCACTTGTTCTGGAAGTTTAGCAGCAAAAAGCAGCACTCACTGATTTCAGCAGGTGATTTCTTCAACAGTGCTGCTAAAAGCACTCCTTCAGGCACAAAAAATCATCAAGATTCAATCCTAAGCCTTTCCAGAACTCCACGAAACAAATCAAAAAGTTCCTTTAAAAATGGCCGAGTGCCAAGGTTTGTAACCTACTGCGCATCCGAGCGTGCTCCAACGCGCACGCGCAGGGCTGCCGGCACGACGTCCTCGGATCTGAGTTAGTCCCGCCCCCCTGCACTTTCAGAATCGGCGCGATCTCTGCGCGCCGCGCCGAGGAACCTGCAGGGAGACCGAGAATTCCTCCATAAGTTTTTGATGAGCTTTTGGGCACGAAAAATGGGCGTCGATGTCGGGGCTGCGCCATTCGAGGCGCAGCCCGAAACTTAACCCCTATGATTCTAAAATGGTTAATTTTTAAGCTGAGGCATTTGACCAGACCAGACCACTTGTGCACCTCTTGGTGGAGCAGTTTTACAAAGGTTGTCGTACATTTGGTATGTAGAATGGGCGAAGTGGAAGAAAATGAAATACAAAATGGGATTCCAAAGTTTAAAAAAAATGCATATGCAATGTTTCATGTTTGTCATGTGCTAGTTAGCAGATCTCAATTATGACCGTAGTGAGGTACTGAAACTGATTCAGTGCTTCAAGGCAGGGAAGGGAAATAATGAGTCGGGGATCCCACTCCTGATAGACAACCAGTGACTGGTAAGTATCTGTGTGTTTGGACACAAGATTGAACTAGGCAGTGGTACCTGTCATGACTAAATAGCCTACTGACACACTCGCTGTCAAGGTTAAATGTTGAGTAGTTGGAAACGTTTTGTAGTTATAATGAACATGTATCCATGCATACTTTCTGCCTTTGAAACTCTGCCAGTATTTATAGTAATGAAGTAGCAACATGCATGGATATCACATGGTGTAAAATATTAACTACAGAAGTAATTAAGTAACGTTTAGTGCTAAGACCTCCAGCTCCACACACATAGGTCTTGCGTAGCTGGCAGCAATCCCTAGGTAAACTTGCCAAATTAATTAAGGCCAGCAGCTGTGTATATCAAGTAAAACCAGTCCCTGTAGCCGTTGGCAGTAGTGAAAATGCACCTCTTGCCACGGACTCAGCACATTTGGCAAGTTTTACTTTGGAATTGTTGCTGGCTGAATGAGACCCATCTGTCTGGAGATACCCCACTAAAGCCAGTGCAGAAGCAGTTGTGCTTTGTTAGAGTTTCTCCAAAATGTCTCAACTATACTACTGAAAAAATAAGTTGAGTGATATTCTCTGAAAACTGGGTATAGATGTAACTTTTACTCTGCAGACTTGGTCTAGTCAGTCTGCTAGGTGTAATGTAGAAAAGTTTGCCTTTTCCATCCCAACAATTTTCTCTGCTTATGCACACTCATTTTCTCTCATCTGTTCTAACTACATATGCATCTTCTGTTGTGCATAATTGTTCTTGTGTGCCTGCCTGTATGCGCAGTTTTAATAAACATTCACTGATAGCCAGAACAGTTGGGCGAAAAATTGCCATACTCAATCTGCTCTTACAATACTGAGCTCAAATTAAGGCAATAGAAGACAAATTTTAACTGGAAACAGAACAGGTGAGCAGTTAAAATGGCTGCAGCGACTTACCAACTGTGATCCCACTACCTTCCCGTGGGTTGGAATTTTAAACTGCTCTTTTAATGAGCAAGTGAGACGTCCACCAGAAGGCAACGGGTCCTGCTTTTAAAAGTACTTCAATGGCTGTAAAGCATTTTGGGACATCCGGACATCGTGAAAGATGCTATATCAATGCAAGTTCTTTCTTTTATCCTTTGATTTATGAAATGGTGTCGCCAAATGACAGCACTCTTGCCTCTGAATCCAAAGGCCAAGAGTTCAGGCTTTAAACATGTAATCTAGGTCGACACTTCAGTTCAGTACATAAGAAATAGGAGCAGGAGTAGGCCATTCGACTCCTCAAGCCTGTTCCACCATTCAATAAGATCATGACTGATCTACCTCAATCCACTTTTCTGCACTATCTCCATATCCCTTGATTCCCTTAAAATCCAAAGATGTGTCGATCTCTGTCTTGAATATACTGAATGACTGAGCCTCCACAGCTCTGTGGAGTAGAGTATGCCAAAGAGTCACCATCCTCTGAGTGAAGAAATTTCTCCATCTCAGTCCTAAATGGCCGATCCCTTATTCTGAGACTTTGACCCCTGGTTCTAGACTCCCCAGCCAGGGGAAACCTCCTTCCTGCATCTACCCTGTCGAGCCCTGTAAGAATGTTGTATGTTTCAATATCACCCCTCATTCTTCTAAATTCTCGAGAATATAGGCCTATTTTACTTAATCTCTCCTTGTAGGACAATCCCTTCCCCCCCCCCTCCCCCCAATCCCAGGAATCAGTACTGAGGGGGTGCTACATTGCCGTTGGAGCTGTCTTTCATATGTATTAAACCAAGGCCGTGTCTGCCTGTTCACTTAGACACAAAAGATTCCATGACACTATTCCAAGAACAGTGGTGTTCTCCCCACATTCTTACCAACGTTTATCTCTCAATCTAAATCAGCAAAGCAGAGTAACTGGTCATTCATCTCGGTTGCCACCTGGAGGGTTTTACTATATGCAAATTGGCTGCTACATTTTTCGACAAAACAGTGACCACATATTATTTTAAAGTCATTAATTGGTTGTGAAGCACTTTAGGATGTCCCAAAGATGTGAAAGAAGTTCCTTCTTTACTGCATATGCATCAAATATTTACAGTCTTAACAATAGGTTCTCTTAATGAGAACTGTTGCAAAGCCGTCAACTTATTTTGATTTACCTGCATTTTGTTTGGATTGTAAATTGCTGCAGCAGATGTGATTATTTATATTCTGTTTGAGTTTGCACCTTTTTAAAATAAGGATACATTTTTGTTTGTGTGAACTTTTGTTCACGGGATGAGGGGTGCTAATGCTGGAGAATGGACTGCTAGCTTGGATGTAAAGTGAAGCTTTTTCTGCTCTGGCTCAGCAATGTGCCACAATCCCTATCTCAGAAGAACATGCCCTGTTGCGCCAAGGTCACATTTTCCATTTCCCACACAAGTCACCCTGCGATTTCTTTAGTTGCTTTTACATTGTGCAAGATCCATTCTATAAACCAGTCTTCCTGGCAACCGGTTTCATTGAATCTCAATAGTCCTAAATTTGGTTTGCAGCCTGCTGTGCGAATCCCACACTTCGGGAACCAGCGGGGCGAGCATTGGTT
Source organism: Pristiophorus japonicus (assembly GCF_044704955.1). Lineage (NCBI taxonomy): Eukaryota > Metazoa > Chordata > Chondrichthyes > Pristiophoridae > Pristiophorus > Pristiophorus japonicus. The sequence goes on from NC_091985.1 coordinate 90,542,113, forward strand.
GCATGCAATGTGAAAGCAATTTCTGAGTAAGATGTCCAATTAGTTCCTATTTAGGGATAGTTTTATGTTCTGCTCATACCCACAAAGAATTGAATGGTGATTGGCCAGAACTAATTTTATGTGGGGCTTTTCTACCACAGAGATGCAAGATTCTCATCCTATCGCTCTGGGCTGGATTTCAACCCAGATTCCAGATGTGAAAGTCAACTGGACCCACTTTTAAATGCTTGCGGACTGATGTAAGAAGTCTTCAGAAAATAATATAAGAATATTCCATAAATACTGTATTTTATTATTGTTTTCCCATTCACTTTCCTGTCATCGTACACAAAATCATGGGTAGATTTTTTGTGTGGAGATAGGATGGATGGATCTAAAAAAAAAACATGACTAGGAAATGGGAGTAATGTGTAAAGAGAGGCAGGGAACTAATTTATGGAGAAGGAATAAATGAAGGCTGATTTGTTTTGTTTGGAAGCAAATAGATCTTAAGAGCCTTAAATGTAATGTTTCCTCAGGTTGTTGTTTATGATTTATAATGATTGGGGTACTGGCCACTGCATTCTGCCAATCACGATTTACACGCTGCCACATTTTGCATAGAGCCCCAAAAAAGCTAAAGCAATGTCGAAAGCACTACTTTGTTTCTGAAAATTTAAAATAACTGTCAGTATTATAAGGGTTAAGAATTTATCAATTATCAATTTTCACTGTGTGTAATCCCACTTTTAACTGATTCCAGAAGTTTAATAGTAGTGTTGACATGTTTGCAATATTATATTGTGTGTGGAATGCAACTGAAAGGAAATTCTTCCTCCTTCCCATGTGATGGAAATCTGAGACTTTTCCGTTACATGAGGCACTTAAACAAGAGATTGTAATGCTACCAGTTTTGTTTAAGGAGGGACCATTACAGGAAGTACTTTATTGTTTGTTTTTGTAGGAAAAAAATGCACACTTGTTTTTTAAAAAGAGGAAACTTGAAGGTTTTATTTAATCTAGCATGTGCACAAAGACCAACTGTTTTTCTAACTGTTGGTTGAATTTTTTTAACTTTATTTTTTTGCATACCTTTTGTAAACCCCTCTTTATTTTTTTGCAAGTGGTACATTCCCACTCCATGCTGCCCTTATGTTAATAGTGACATCATCCAAACTGTGACTGCCTACTGATTAAATTACACTGCAGACTGGAGTAATGTGAAGGTGTGCTTATTGGCTTCAGAAAGAAGGAAGATTAGCTGTGGGCTTGTGCTTGGTGGGTGTGCCGTTCAGTCATTCCATTTGAAATTCAGAGCTGCTGGTTAAAATAGTCTGGAGACTAGCGGAGTGGAAGCCAGACAATCAATAAAACAACATGCTGCTGATCTATGGCTGATGCCTTTTTATACCATCAACCTATACTGCTGGGTTGTGCTGGATTTCTGTCTATTTAAGCAGCTTGTTTGTTAGCTAGTTACAGGGACGGTGGTCAGCCTTTCTGTAAGGAGTTGTGGCTGATTGAGTTTACGGGAGGATTAGTTTCCTCCTTTTTTTACTGTATTGCACTTTAATTTATTGCTACCAAATGGAAATTCAGAGGGCATCCAGCATATCGGGACCATTATCTGCTGGCTTTCCTGCTCAGATGCCATACAATTATAATCAGCTGGAAGGCCGATTCAAGCAGCTTCAAGGTAAGAGTGCCAAGCCATTGTTAGTACTGTTGCTGAGATCCCTGTGAACTCCAGTTAGCAGGTGCAGTAACCATGTGGTGCCATCATTTTTTTTTAGCTAAATGGACTTTATTTTTAAAGTGATAAATTTTTCTAAGCATCAGGCACCAAGTAAAAAAAATTGAAGAATGCTGATAGGTTCTACTTTTTTAAAACAAAATGCAAAATGAGAGCAACTTCTAGATTCAGAGTGATCAGATAATGCTATTTAACCTTCCCTGTATTTAGCCTTAAATGAGATAACAGGACATTTTGGTAGCTGAGCTGGTGAGAACAATAGAGGAAGAAAAGAGGGAGTGGTCTTTTTTTTAAAAAGATCTCTTGTGGAATTCCCAAATTCTGCTATGCATTTAATCTTGCGGGATAGGCTTTGCTCTCCATTTCAGACTGTGAAAGGACTCCCTTGTTCTTTAGCAACCCTTTGAAATATTTAGCACTGCCACATAAATTATAAACAGGAGAAGAAAGATGACTGAAGCCATGGTAATTGTGTTCCTGACTATTAACGTCTTTGAGCTTGAAATGGCCAAAAGGAGCTTTTCTTTTTGTAGTTCTGGGTTTTTTTTGCTGAGAGAAAGGAGATTAAAAAACAGTTTAGCTGCTAACTGTAGGACACTCAGTCGACTGTATGATCTGGAAGGCTAATATTTATTAGCTGAAAGAAAAAGTGCTTCCTAACAATTTAAAATTTGAGTAATTAAACTGGGCCTGATCCTGCTGTAAAAATGTTCCCCTGATGGCTCCGTGAGTTTATCCACTGAGTAGCTGAGACATGCTGACCAGGAAGGTCCTCGGGGTTTTCTCTGCAGTCTGGCAAATGGGCTGATCTCCGCTCGTAGTTTCTGTGCTTGTTGGTTGGAGACGGAAAATCATTCAGGGTTCCCACTTCTGTTACTATCCAACGACCAATAACTCATGTATGTTGGGAGAAGTGACTACAGCGATAGTGTTATGACACTTGTTTTTAAACTGTAGTGTCTGTTTTAAAGTTTTGAAGGAGATACAACAGGGTATGTGTTTGTAGTACTAGTATGACGCTGGTTAATGGCATTTATACTACCAGCAATTAAATCGATCTGAATCTCTGCTTCTCCTGATGGCTTGTGGTAGTGTTGTACTGAACCATACCGTCCAGGAAGGCCATTAGTTCAATCCCTGGTCTGTACTAAGACCTTATCTGATTTATTTTACGGGGTTGCTTTGAAAACAAGGGCAGCTCGTGAGTATTGCTATAAAGTATATATGATTTGGATGGGCACAGTAACACTGTTTGCAGTCAACACAAAAGTAGGGAGTGTCACTAACAGTGATGACAAGGGAACACAGGGTAGTAGGCTGGCCAAATTGATGTGAAGTTTAATATGGAGAAATATGAGATCATTTTTGGAGGAAAAATATGGAGACGGAGTATATGTTAAAATTTATTTTATATTTATTAGCAAATTGGAGCCAAGTATAAATAGTGCAGTTATTAAATTCACAAATTATACTAACGTGTGTAGTCGAGTCAAGTTCTTAGAAAAGGAATTAAATTATAGATTATGACTGGATATAGATAGATTAGGGAAGTGAGCCCAAGATTGGCAGATATCCTTCTTTGTAGATGAGTGTTCATTGAAGTATCAAATGTAACATGGGTGGGTAGGTCAAAGATAATGAAAAGGGTGACTTGAGAGTGGCATTGACCACTCTATAAAGGTTCAAGCTCCTGTTGAGCAGCTGTGGCCAAAACAAAAGGGGTCCTGGGCTGTAATGCCCGCACTGTTCAGTACAAAACTAGGGCCACAATAATAATTATATAAGGCTTTGGTGAGTCCTCATTTTGAGTACCATGTAACATTTTGCTCCCATACCTTGGACATGTTGACTCCAGAGAAGATACAGACAAGGGCATCACATGATCCCCCACATTGGTATATTGAGTCATCAAGATCCACGGCGCGGCCCTGGACAATGTGGACCACTTTCCATACCTCGGGAGTCTGTTCGACACCACCTCCAGTGCGCCAGCGCAGCCTTCGGCCGCCTGAGGAAGACAGTGTTCAAAGATCAGGCCCTCAAATCTGCCACCAAGCTTTATGGTCTACAGGGCTGTAGTGATACCCGCCCTCCTGTATGGCGCAGAGACGTGGACCATATACAGTAGACACCTCAAATCGCTGGCGAAATACCACCAGCGATGCCTCCACAAGATCCTGCAAATCCCCTGGGAGGACAGACGCACTAACGCCCATGTTCTCGATCAGGCCAACATCCTCCGCATCGAAGCACTGACCACACTCGACCAGCTCTGTTGGGCGGGTCACGTTGTTCGCATGCCCGACACGAGACTCCCAAAGCAAGCACTCTACTCGGAACTCCTACACGGCAAGCAAGCCCCAGGTGGGCAGAGGAAACGTTTTAAGGACACCCTCAAAGTCTCCTTGATAAAATGCAACATCCTGATCGACACCTGGGAGTTCCTGGCCAAAGACCGCGCTAAGTGGAGGAAGAGCATCCTGGAGGGCGCTGAGCACCTCGAGTCTTGTCGCCGAGAGCATGCAGAAAACAAGCGTAGGCAGCGGAAGGAGCGTGCGGCAAACAGACTCCCCACCCACCCTTTCCTTCAACCTTCTGTGACAGAGACTGTAATTCCAGTATTGGACTGTTCAGCCACCTGTGAACTCACTTTTGGAGTGGAAGCAAGTCGTTCTCGATTTCGAGGGACTGCCTATGATGATATTGAGTTATGGAGATCGATATTGTGCTCTGGTTTTGGATTCACTAGTAATGTATAAACAAAGAGAGAATCTGTTTCGGGTCTTTGAAATTATTACGGGAATCAATATTATTCAAGTGGATAGATTGTTTGCGGCAATGTGGCCAAATGGAACTAGGGGCTAACTATTTAAATTGAGAAAGCAGGGAATCTAGTTGGATGTGCGGAAGCTTTATTTTGATCAGAGGATGATTAATTTATGGAACAGTGTTGCACAGCTGATAGTGAGGACTGACCCCTGCCAATCCTTTAGAGGATGTAGATACATTTTTTGGAAATCTACAAGATCATAGTAGAAGGAAAATAATATTTTGGGCAATAACCCAACAGGTTATGGCTTGATTGGGCTTGTCTGATTACCTTTGAGGGCTGAGAGGAATTTTTTAAAAAGAGATTTATTGAATTTTGCCTTTCCAAGGAGGTGGGGGATGAAGAAAAGGTGGTGATACAGGGATGAACCCAGTAAGAAGTAGAGCAAGCGTGTATGGACCTGATGGGCTTTTCTCATTCTGAGTACATAACAGACCAAGACAGACAAAGATTCAGATATGCAGATCTTTAAAAGTGTGCTGAATAGTTAAGGTTAACTTTTTTTTTAAAAACTAGAGGAACGTAGGTTTTACAAATATGTACATGGAGTACAAAATCAATGAGAGAATGCTAAATCTATGCAAATCATTGATTAGGCTGCAGTTTTAGGAGCATTACATAAGGCCGTGGAAAGGGTGCAGAGAGATTCACTAAGATGTACCAGGGATCAGATGCTTTAGTTATGAGGAGAAACTGGTTCTCTTTTCAGCACGGCAAAGAAAGTTAAGAGATCTCATAGAGGTGTTCAAAATTGTAGGTTTTGATAAGGTAAATAATTTTTTCCCCAATTTCCACCCATTAGATGAATTGCTAACCAGAGGGCACAAATTTAGGATCATCTCCGAAAGGATAAAGGGAGAGGTTCGAAGGATGTTTGTTTCCACACACACAGTTGTTAGGACATGGAATGCCCTACCACAAATAGTGGTGGGAGCAGAATCAATAATAGCTTTTGAAAGGGAAGTAGATGAGGATGGGAATATGTACATATCACTTTCATAGTGAGCATAGGTGCAGTGGGCTGTGAGGTACTTTCTGTGCTGTTAAAATCTTGATTCTAATAGTCCAATCCTGTGCTATTCGAGTCACCAAACACAGTATCTCCATTCCCCTCCCCTCTACTGTTCTTTTCTCCTTGCATCCCTTGTTTTTGTGTTCTTGCGCGCTCCCTCGCTCCCCCTCCCTCACACACGCGCACACACACTCTCCTGCTCCTCCCTCTACACGCAACTTCTCGTCTTCTTCGCTGCCTCGCTCGCTCGCTCGCTCTCCTCGCTCGCTCTCTCTCCTCGCTCTCCGCCCTCCCCTCGCTCTCCGTCCTCACTCTCCTCGTATTTCATATCTTGAGCACGTCCCAAAATGCTTCAGAATCAATGAATTAGTTTTGAACTATAGTCATTTATTATATAGGGCAAGCATGGCAACCAATTTGCACCTAGCAAGGTCCCACAAATAGCAAACGAGATAGAGGGTTACTTATTGTTTTGGTTGAGGGATAAGTGTTGACCAGGTCACTGGGACAACTCCTCTTCTCCGTGCCATGTGATCCTTTATGTGAACTTGGGGCAGGCAGGACCTCGTTTATCTCAAAAACAATATCTCTGACAATGCAGCACTCCCTCAATACTGCACCGAAGTGTCAGCCTAGATTACGTGCTCAAATCCTGGAGTAGGTCTCAACCAACAACTTTTTGACTCGAGATATGCGAGTGGTACCACTATGACAAGCTGACATGAGAGTTGAAAGTCCAGGGTGAGGTCATACTGTGTTGAGTTTAGATAAAATGATGAAAGCAAGTTATAACTGAAACTGGGACCAACTCCACATGGGAAGTTCAGCAGAAAAAAAAAGATTGTTTGGCAGAACTTCAACCTGGAAGAGGAGCAGAGTGAGGAATTAAGTTATCCCACATAAATAACTAAAATAGTTAAAAAAAAACACAACAGGTCACCCACAAATTTCCTAATAAATGCTGAAGACACATCTCATGTAAGCCATTAGTGTTTACATCCTTGTTGTGACCTCCAGATATTGAAATGAGTTTTGAGCAGGGAATGGACCTTGGGCCACTGGCATTGATCCACAACATTGATCTGACTGCATTTGCGCAATTAACTTTTAATTGCGGAGATTGGAAATTTCTGTTGAAGATTTCTATGCATTTTAGGCAGTTCAATTTGGTGCTCTGGAATCATTCGAGTCATAAAACACATCGCAGAAGCAGACCATTCAGCCCATCAAATCTGCTCCAGTTTTGACTTTGAATCCCCAATCCAAAGATTGGATAGGCTGGGATTGTTTTCTTTGGAACAGAGGAGGCTGAGGGGTGACCTTGTTGAGGTGTATAAAATTATGAGGGGTCTAGATAGAGTGGATGTTTCCCTTAGCAGAAGGGTCAACAACCAGGGGGCATAGATTTAAAGTAATTGGTAGGAGGTTTAGAGAAAAGAAAGAAAGACGTATTTATATAGCACCTTTCATGACCACCGGACGTCACAAAGCGCTTTACAACCAATTAAGTACTTTTGGAGTGTAGTCACTGGTGTAATGTGGGAAATGCGGCAGCCAATTTGCGCACAACAACCTTCCATAAACAGCAACGTGATAATGACCAGATAATCTGTTTTTGTTATGTTGATTCAGAGATAAATATTGGCCAGGACACCGGGGATAACTCCTCTGCTCCACCTGAGAGAGCAGACTGGACCTTGGTTTAACGTCTCATCTGAAAGACGGCACCTTTGACAGTGCAGCACTCCCTCAGCACTGCCCTGGAGAATCAGCCTAGACTTATGTCCCTGTAGTGGAACTTGAACCCACAACCTTCTGACTCAAAAGGCGAGTGTGCTACCCACTGAGCCATAGCTGACACACAAGGGATTTTAGGGAAAAAAATTTCACCCAGAGAGGGTGGTGGGGGTCTGGAACTCACTGCCTGAAAGAGTGGTCGAGGCAGAAACCGTCACCACATTTTAAAAAGTACTTGGATGTGCATTTGATGTGCCGTAACCTACAAGGCTACGGACCAAGCGCTGGAAAGTGGGATTAAGCTGGATAGCTCTTTGTCTGCCAGCGCAGACAAGAAATGGCTTCCTTCTGTGCTGTAAATTTCTATGGTTCTATGAGTCACCTAATCTTCTCCCACTCTCTCCCTATGGTCTTCAATATTGCTATTTCTCAAGCAACTATCTAATTACTATTAAAACTCTGGGTCAATAACAGCTTGAGGCAGATAATGCCATATTCTACTCACTGTCTGTAAAGGAATTTTTGAAACTTCCTCTAGTCTAAATGGAGTGGAGGAGCAAATGGATCTTGGGGTATAGATACACAAATCACTAAAAGTAGCAACACCAGTTAATAAGGCCATTTAAAAAAAAAACACTCTGTTTCATTGCTAGAGGGATAGAATTGAAATGCAGAGAAGTTATGTTAAACTTGTATAGAACATTGGTTAGACCACACTTGGAGTACTGTGAACAGTTCTGGTCTACAGATTATAAAAAGGATACAGAAGCAACATAGAAGGTGTGAAAAATATTTACAAGGATGAAAGCAGAACCGAGAGGTTATACTTTCAGGAAAGACTGAACAGGCTGGGGCTCTTTTCTCTAGGAAAGTGAAGGCTGAGGGGTGACCTAATAGAGGTCTTTAAAATTATGAAAGGGTTTGATAGGGTAGACATAGAGAAGATGTTTTCACTTGTGGGGAGTCCAAAACTAGGGGGGGGGGTCATAAATATAAGGTCAAATAATACATCCAATGAAGAATTCAGGAGAAACTGCTTTACCCAGAGTGCTTAGAATGTGGAGCTTGCTACCACAGGAGTAGTTGAGTCGAATAGCATAGATGCATTTAAGGGGAAACTCGAAGAACATGAGGGAGAAAGCAACAGAAGGATATGCTGATAGGGTGAGATGAAGTAGGGTGGGAGAAGGCTCGTGCGGAGCATAAACACCGGTAGAGACCATTTGGGCCAAATGGCCTGTTTCTGTGCTGTAAATTCTATATATAAAACCTCCTTCGATGTGAAGAGGCATCTAGCCTCTGGTTGTTATCAGGATAGTCCCAACCAGATTGACAAACTTGTGAACATCGTTTTCAATTAACTGTGTACAAACAAATCAAGTATTCAGTTGTTCTCTTGGTGCTGATTGTTTCCCATAGGAAACAATTTTGTAGTGTGAATTTGTTTTTAAGTTTTAAAATCTCTTAACTGAGTAATCAGTCTACATTTGCCTAAAACGGACAGTGCACCTAACTGTTAAAGTACACAATGCCTGCTGTGCCTTTAAGTTGTAAGATATAGATTGAAAAAAATGTTGACTTTAGCTGAAATCTTTGTTATTGTCTAATTAGCTCAGCTTGTGGCATGTCCGTGTAATAGCTCGTAAGTTGAAACAGGGTATTTCTATGTGAATATTGAGATAGAGCCAATTGTGAGTGAGTGAATTACAGCATATTCTTTATCTACAACAATGGACATTGTAGAAAAGGTCTGGAAATACCAGACGCTGTGTATTTTTACAAGTGGAATACTGAGGATGCCCTGAAAGGAAATGTACATCCTTTTTGATTAGCTCAATTTGTAAACAGAGGGCTTGGGTATCATGTGATGAAAGTTGGTAATACTGTATATAGTTTCTGGCTACTTAGAATTAAAGTTTTTTTTTTAAGTAGTTGTGTTTCTGTAGTTTCCTTTTCCTCTATCCCCTTCCATAATGCTTTTAAAAATATATATAACATGCTATTCTCGTTCAGGAAAGTGTAGAGAGCCCCACCCAGATGGTATTGATGGTTTTTCTGTTTGACCTGTCAGGAAGTCGCCTCAGTAAAGTAGGAAGGAAACTGAACCTACTTCCTGGGAATTATGTGCTGCCCTGTTGAGGTTCAGAATGGTTCCTAATTAGAGAGAAATCTCGTTCCCAGTCAATAGTATAACAATCCCAAAGCAGTCATGTTTGGTCTTGCAGAGATTTCATTTGGGTTCCGGATTCCGTGCCTTGCATAAATGCATTATGTGGAGAATTTTACAATGATTCAATGCAAGTTTAGTGTCAGTGCAAAACCAAAACCTTACCCGTCAACACTAAACTTACTGGCTCAGGTGTGAAGGTGCAATCTATCTGAAATGAAGCAGGATAAGGACTGCTTCCTTCAGGCAGCCTCATTCTGCTTTTTTTCCGTTGTCCTCTCAGACATTTGTTCCATTTATACTAACTGCCGTGTCAATGCAAAATAAATTGCTTTACACTGCAGCTACAGTTTTGTGAAAATGTACACTTAATGCGGTCAGTTTAAAAAAAAAAATAGCAGTGAATGTATTTTAGTGAGTTAAATATCAAAGTAACTTTGATTAGGAAGCTTTGGTATCTCTGTTTCTTGGCTGTTAGCACTAACCATAGGGGCATCATGACAATGACACATGTTCAAATTCAGGCATACATATTGTCATTGGGTGACTGTTAAACCATTTTGGCCTGACAGTGAGGTGGAACATTCTACAACTGTGGATAGTTGTATAATTATGGAATGCATCGATGAGGATTGCAGCCCAGATTGCCCCCTCCCTTGAGGAAGGAAACATGGTCGAGAATCCTTAAGAAAGAAGTAAGTGCATTTATGTGGACCCTTAAGAAACATATAAAAGTGCTTCATGTACATTACATTTGAAATGCTGTAACTGTTAGGTAGAAAAATGAGAGCCATTTTGCACACAGCTATATCCTACATGCGAAAGTGATATAAATTTCCATCAGTCTTTAATGTATTTCTGATGGTGTTGGTTGACAGGGAAATCTTGGCTCACATTGGAAGAATTTCCCACTCTTTAATAGTGTTTTTAGTGTACACCTTGAACCATTGGAACAGTAGATTTTTAATGTCTCATCTAATTTTTCAAAGTTGGTGTGAGAACACGGCTTTGAAAGTACACTGTATAGCGGACTCTTGACTCTACATTCACACTCCACATGTTTAGTGTTGGTGCAAAGTTGTTTTGGCTCCGCACTAAACTTAGAGTATAAATTAGGTATCAAGCTGAACTGCCTTTGAGGGGAAGCAGACTGACACTACCACCTCTGGAGGTTCCAGCTACGTTTATATGATAAGTGCAGCATTTGTTCTGACACGACAGTTATTGCGGGAATGCACCCTAAGAAAAATGGATCAGTCCAGAAGAGAAAAGATTTATAGACTCCAGCTGTCAGATTTTCAGAAGATACTGATGATAGTTGTACCTAATTGTTAGCACCCTTGCCTCTTAAATCAGAAAGTTGTATGTTTGAGCTCCAAATCAGGACTTAAGCCATTGAGGTTGACACTCCCGTGCACTGCTGCACGTTTGAGAATGATTTTATTAAGATAGTAAGGTGAATTAACTCCCCAAAGTGTAATATTACAGAAGTATAATTTATTTATAAAATGTAACAAATTTTGATTTTGCCAAATCTGCTGAACCAGATGGCTCACAACCGTGGCATCCTTTTGACCCTGAGCTGAGCTTTTGACACCACATCCTCTCCATCACAAAGATTGCCTACTTCCACTGCACATCACCTGTCTCCCCTCCTGCCTCAACTTCAGCCCATCTGATGCTGAAACCCTCATCCATGCTTTTGTTACATCCAGACTCGACTATTCCAATGCTTTCCTGACCGGCCTCCCATTTTCCACCCTCCATAAATTTGAGCTCAACCAAAACACTACTGCTCATATCTTAACTTGCACCAAGCCCCGTTCACCCATCATGCCCGTGTTTGCTGACTCACCGCCAATGCCTAGATTTAAAAATTCTTGTTCTAGTGTTCAAATCACTCTATGGTCACGCCCCTCCCTAGCTCTGTAATCTTCTGCAGTCCTACTACCCTCTCAGAAATTTGTGTTCCTCTGACTATGCTCTCTTGTGCAACCCCTCTTCCTTCACCTCATCATTGGCAACTGTACCTCCAGCCGTCTAGATTCTAAACTCTGAAATGTCTTCCCTACACCTCTCCATCTCTCCTCCTTTAAGACACTCCTTAAAACCTACCTCGTTAACCAACATTTCAGTTACTCATCCTAATATCTCCTTGGGTTCGGTGTCTTGACACGTTACTATGTTAAAGGTGCCATATAAATGCAAATTCTTGATGAACTTAAATATTTTTTCCTAAGCAGTGCTGATGACATTGGGGGAATTGGCTGGGAGAAGTTGTAGTAAAGGATTGAAGTTAACATGCAGTTACTAACATGACACTATTTCTCAAGTATTCTGAGTAATGTCCATCTCTGCTGATTACAATTCAGCTTCCTGATACAACACAGCACAGGAATTCCTGCAATCCAATTACCCAACTGATATCATTGACTATCACTGTTCAACTAGGATGTAACCAAAAAATAGAAAAAGGATATTCCCACAAATGAGATATTAAAATTAGTCTAAAAGTGTTTGAGGGATGATTGTGCAGAGGAATTTTATACTTTTGCCATTCATTGTCAGCATCCAAATTCTAGGATAAAGGTAGTATGAGAATAAAGTTCCCTTCACACTACCTAAAAATGCTAATTTAAGGAGATAATCTTAACTCCATTAATGTCAATTTTTCCATTTGATACAGGTTACAGCTTACAATTAGTACCAGATTATAAGTAGGTTTTGTATGCGCTCACGTCCACTAGAGACTGAATTGAGACTGTACAAATTTACTTTGTCTTGAGTTCATTCCAGTAATTGTAAAGAGATGATTTCAGACCCAGATACAAATCTGAAAATACTGCATACTGCCCAATAACCCAACTATTTCTAATTTTTGAATTGTTCAGTTTTTTTTCAAGAGTTACTGATGTTGAAATTTCCTTCATTAAGGAAAAAGCATAATATGGCATTGTTAGCTTTCAGTTTTTGAATCTCGCTCTTCAAAATAACACACCATTTTTGATTCCTCAAAAGCTGGATAGGTACTTTATGGGATTATCTAATTATCGGTAAATTCTAACTTGTAATAACTTTACCAGACGGTATAAACGTCATAAACGCCACCCCTCATCAGACACCAGGTTACTTTTGAAAATAGACAATTGATTTGTCTCATTTAGATGGTCATAGTGATACAGGTTGAACCTCCCTTATCTGGCACCCTCGGGACCTGGCCTGTGCTAAGTAAGGGATTTTGCCGGACGACGGGAGGTCACGCTGACCTCCCCCACCCCCCAGACTTACCGGGTACTGCTGACTTGGGGCATCAACAACACCGTCACCTCCCTCTGCTCGCCGACCCCCTCGCCTCCCTCTGCTCGCCGACCCCCTCGCCTCCCTCTGCTCGCCGACCCCCTCGCCTCCCTCCCTCTGCTCGCCGACCCCCTCGCCTCCCTCTGCTCGCCGGCCCCCTCGCCTCCCTCTGCTCGCCGACCCCCTCGCTTCCCTCTGCTCGCCGACCCCCTCGCCTCCCTCTGCTCGCCGACCCCCTCGCCTCCCTCTGCTCGCCGACCCCCTCGCCTCCCTCCCGCTGCTCGCCGACCCCCTCGCCTCCCTCCCTCTGCTCGCCGACCCCCTCGCCTCCCTCCCTCTGCTCGCCGACCCCCTCGCCTCCCTCTGCTCGCCGACCCCCTCGCCTCCCTCCCTCTGCTCGCCGACCCCCTCGCCTCCCTCCCTCTGCTCGCCGACCCCCTCGCCTCCCTCCCTCTGCTCGCCGACCCCCTCGCCTCCCTCCCTCTGCTCGCCGACCCCCTCGCCTCCCTCCCTCTGCTCGCCGACCCCCTCGCCTCCCTCCCTCTGCTCGCTGACCCCCTCGCCTCCCTCCCTCTGCTCGCCGACCCCCTCGCCTCCCTCTGCTCGCCGACCCCCTCGCCTCCCTCTGCTCGCCGACCCCCTCGCCTCCCTCCCTCTGCTCGCCGACCCCCTCGCCTCCCTCCCTCTGCTCGCCGACCCCCTCGCCTCCCTCTGCTCGCCGACCCCCTCGCCTCCCTCTGCTCGCCGACCCCCTCGCCTCCCTCTGCTCGCCGACCCCCTCGCCTCCCTCTGCTCGCCGACCCCCTCGCCTCCCTCTGCTCGCCGACCCCCTCGCCTCCCTCTGCTCGCCGACCCCCTCGCCTCCCTCTGCTCGCCGACCCCCTCGCCTCCCTCTGCTCGCCGACCCCCTCGCCTCCCTCTGCTCGCCGACCCCCTCGCCTCCCTCTGCTCGCCGACCCCCTCGCCTCCCTCTGCTCGCCGACCCCCTCGCCTCCCTCTGCTCGCCGACCCCCTCGCCTCCCTCTGCTCGCCGACCCCCTCGCCTCCCTCTGCTCGCCGACCTGCTCGCCGACCCCCTCGCCTCCCTCTGCTCGCCGACCCCCTCGCCTCCCTCTGCTCGCCGACCCCCTCGCCTCCCTCTGCTCGCCGACCCCCTCGCCTCCCTCTGCTCGCCGACCCCCTCGCCTCCCTCTGCTCGCCGACCCCCTCGCCTCCCTCTGCTCGCCGACCCCCTCGCCCCCCTCCCGCTGCTCGCCGACCCCCTCGCCTCCCTCTGCTCGCCGACCCCCTCGCCTCCCTCTGCTCGCCGACCCCCTCGCTTCCCTCTGCTCGCCGACCCCCTCGCCTCCCTCTGCTCGCCGACCCCCTCGCCTCCCTCTGCTCGCCGACCCCCTCGCCTCCCTCTGCTCGCCGACCCCCTCGCCTCCCTCTGCTCGCCGACCCCCTCGCCTCCCTCTGCTCGCCGACCCCCTCGCCTCCCTCTGCTCGCCGACCCCCTCGCCTCCCTCTGCTCGCCGACCCCCTCGCCTCCCTCTGCTCGCCGACCCCCTCACCTCCCACCAAGGCTGCTTCCACCCAGGTCAGGTCTACCGACGCCGGAATGCTGCAAAATGGCAGGCGCTGTGCAGCTCGATAGTTGTCTGTATGAGTGTCGGGCTGTCTCTTTCGGGGGCTGTGGGTGTGGGGGGGTCAGTGTGTGGGAGAGGGGAGGACGGCACTGATTCTCCGGATCATCGGTTATCCCACATTTGACGCAGCAGCACCCGCCGCTTTCATACACAGACCCGACCCCCTGCCAGGGGTGGTGCTAGATAAGGGAGTCCCGGATAAGAGGTGTTCAACCTGTATATGATCATTGAAATATCAGTACACTGTGCCGACTGGTTCATTGGAAGCTCTGGCCAACCAGTTGCAGTACAGGATGTACTCGCTACCTTCATGTGTGAATTCTGTTTTCATTCCTGTTTTATTTAGTTACCCCCCCCTTTTCATGTTTCTCATTTACTTTTTCAGTGCCTCTGCAGGAATTAGCTTCAATGTAGAGATTTAATAAATGGATTGTATTCTAAAATAGGAACTTGTCACCTCTGTAGATTTTCATGAAGGATTTTCTCTCCGAGCTCTTGATTCCTTTAAATATTAACCAAGGTGGAAACCATACTTGGAATAGGTAATGGGAGATTGGAACCGAGTTGATCTGCTGTGGCATACTCTGTGATCTGATACCTCAGTTAGACAGCTCATAAGAACATAAGAAATAGGAGCAGGAGTAGTTCATTTCGGCCTTTCGAGCCTGTTCTGGCATTCACGAAGGTCATAGCTGATCTTCTACCTCAACTCCACGTTCCCACACTATCTCCATACCCCTTGATTCCCTTAGTATCCAAAAATCTAGTGATCTTTTGTCTTGAGATTTATAGATCTTGTCAATAAGTGAGCCCCCACAGCCCTCTGAGGTAGAGAATTCCCAAAATTCACAACGCTTTGAGTGAAGAAATTTCTCCTCATCTCAGTCCTAAATGGACGACACCCTATTCTGATTTCTACACTCTCCAGCCAGGGGAATCATCCTCCCAGCATCTACCCTGTCGAGCCCCTTAAGAATTTTATATGTTTCAACGCGGTCACCTCATTCTTCTAAACTCGAGGGAATATAGGCCTAGTTTACTCAATCTCTCATCATAGGACAATCCCCCCATCCCAGGAATCAGTCTGGTGAACCTTTGTTGCACTCTGTCTAAGGCAAGTATATCCTCCTTTAGGTAAGGCGAGCAAAACTGCACAGTACTCCTGGTGTGGTCTCATCAAGATCCTATATAATTTTAGTAAGACTTCTTTACTCTTGTACGGCAATCCTTTTGTAATAAAGGCTATCGTACCATTTGCTTTACTAATTGCTTACTGCATGCTTGCCCTGCATGTTAACTTTCAGTGATTCATGTTCAAGGACACCCAGGTCCCTCTGAACACTGACATTTCCCAATCTCTCACCATTTAAAAAAAAATATTCTGCATTTCTATTTTTCTTACCAAAGTGGATAACTTCACATTTTTCCACATTATATTTCATCTACCACGTTCTTGCCCGCTCACTTAACCTGTCTCTATCCCATTGCAGCCTCTTAGTGTCCTCCTCACAGCTTACTTTCCCACCTAGCTTTGTATCGTAGGCAAACTTGGATACTTTACATTCGATCTGCAGTATTCCAGGACGCTGTTGACAGTTGATTAGCCAGTCTCGTTTAATGGTCTTTGTTATGTATGTAAACATTACCAATGTCTTAAGACTTGCCGCCAGGGAGCGTACCTGTAGGAGACCCAAGGGTCACCTGCACACCCCGGGCAAGCAGCTATAAAAGGCAGTCTACCATGCTACTTCCTCACTCTGGAGTTAGAATAAAGAGACCAAAGTCACAACAGTTTGAGCTTAAGATATACAGTCTTGTGGAGTTATTCTGAAAGTAACAGTCTGGAATTAATTTTATTCTGTTCCAGGTAAACTTACAAGTCAGTGTCCAAGTTAGTAGCCTGGTTCTAGCTGGACAAACAGCAGGGAGCTTGCCAGCGCTATGTGCTGGTAAGCTGTGCAGTTTTACTTGGCTATGTAGCTTGCCAGTACACCAGTGAACTCATTGAATTCATCCTTTTTTGGTGTGGAAGCAAGTCATCCTTGATTCGAGGGACCACCTAAGATGAAGACATAAAAGGTTACTGCATAAGATAAAAGCTCATGGGGTTGGGGGTAATATATTAGCATGGATAGAGGATTGGCTAACTAACAGAGAGACGGGATAAATGGGTCATTTTCCAGTTGGCTAACGGTGATTAGAGGGGTGCCGCAGGGATCGGTGCTGAATCCTCAACTATTTACAATCTATATTAATGACTTGGATGAAGGGACCGAGTGTAATGTTGCCAAGTTTGCTGCTGATACAAAGATGGGTGGGAAAGCAAATTGTGAGGAGGACACAATCAATCTGCAAAGGAATATAGACAGGTTAAGTGAATGGGCAAAAGTTTTGGCAGATGGAGTATAATGTAGGAAAATGTGAGGTTATGCACTTTGGCAGAAATAATAGAAAAGCAAATTATAATTTAAATGGAGAAAAATTGCAAAGTGCTACAGTACAGAGAGACCTGGGGGTCCTTGTGCATGAAACCCAAAAAGTTAGTATGCAGGTACAGCAAGTAATCAGTAAGACAAATGGAATGTTGGCCTTTATTGCAAGGGGGATAGAGCCCTAAGTGGAGGAAGCGCATCCGGGAGGGCGCTGAGCATCTATAGTCTCGTCGCCAAGAGCATGCAGAAAACAAGCGTAGGCAGCGGAAGGAGCGTGCAGCAAACCAGTCCCACCCACCCTTTCCTTCAACGACTGTCTGTCCCACCTGTGACAGAGACTGTAATTCACGTATTGGACTGTTCAGTCACCTAAGAACTCACTTTTAGAGTGGAAGCAAGTCTTTCTCGATTTCGAGGGACTGCCTATGATGAGAGTATAAAAGCAGAGAAGTCCTGCTACAACTGTACAGGGTGTATTGGTGAGGTCACACCTGGAGTACTGCGTATAGTTTTGGTCTCTGTATTTAAGGAAGGATATACTAGCATTGGAGGCTGTTCAATGAAGGTTCACTAGGTTGATTCCGGAGATGAGGGGTTGACTTATAAGGAAAGGTTGAGTAGGTTGGACCTATATACATTGGAGTTCAGAAGAATGAGAGGTGATCTTATTGATAATTATAAATATTGAGAGGGCTCGGCAAGGTGGATGCAGAGAGGATATTTCTACATGGGGGAAACTAAAACTAGGGGACATAGTCTTAGAATAAGGGGCTGCCCATTTAAAACTGAGATGAGGAGAAATTTCTTGAGTGTTGTAAATCTATGGAATTCTTTGCCCCAGAGAGCTGTGGAGGCTGGGTCATTGAATATATGTAAGGCGGAGATAGACAGATTTTTGAGCGATAAGGGTTATGGAGAGTGGGCAGGGAAGTGGAGCTGAGTCCATGATCAGGTCAGCCATGATCTTACTGAATGGTAGAGCAGGCACGAGAGGCCAAATGGCCCACTCCTGCTCCTATTTCTTATGTTATGTTCTTATGGCTCTTTGTCGGCCGGCGCGTGACACGATGGGCCGAAATGGCCGCCTTCTGCGCTGTAGATTTCTATGTTTCTGCAGTGTACCAGCATGTCTGTTGAACAGGCAGAGCGAAGAGGCCAGGTTTTGCGCTGACTCCAACCTCCATTCTCAGGATACATGAAACTTTAGGTTCTCGACACTATCAGAGACACAGCACTTACCTTGTTTATATTGTAGCATACTGTCTGTGATGGGGTTGCAACACTCCTACCAACACATTATGCTCAATAGTGCTCTTCCGGGGTTGTGGCTGGGGCAATGGAACTGTACTGTGCAATTAGCTGATCTATAACTGGTCTCCTTCGCCCCAACCTTGCCACTCCTATTACAGCTGCCCACGCTCCAATCAGCGACCTGGACCTTGGTGACGTTCAATCTCGTCGCCCTCTTCACAGCCGTCTCCCTCCTTAACTGGCTCGCGCTGTACTTTGAAGTGGTATGCTCCACCCTGCTCCTTTGAAGCCCTGTCCTGCTGATGGTCCATGCAGGTCGGGGCCACCGGGTCGGGCTCCACGCTGCTCCTTTGAAGGCCCTGACCTTGTAGAGCGATGTGATAGGAGCCCAGGAGACGCATGAGTTACGGGGCCCAGAAGAGACGAGGGCAGCATGGGCCAGTCCACTCTACAATATGTGTGTGCACTAGGTCCGTGCCGCAGGGCTGGTCTCCAGTCATCTTGGTTAATTCTTGCCACTGGACCTAGACCAAGCTCTGCCAAGCCCGTGTGGTAGCTGGTATGCAACGGTCGACACACAGGCATCTTCCACCCTTCAACATGTAGTTTGGGATCGGGAATATTAGGTCCTTCATTGAAACACCTGCGAACTCATCCCTTTTTGACATGGAAGCAAGTCATCCCCGATACGAGGAACCATCTATGATGATGATGATGATGATGAACTGGTCTGAAAGTACTTGATGCTGATAGATGGTTCATGAAATTGGAAAGTGCCTGCGCTTCTGTGTCTCTCATCTGGGGCAGAAAGTTGTCTGAATATATTATTGAGAACATAATCGAGGTATGCCAGTGTTGGCTGAGTGTGTGCTGCATTGTCATTGGGTGCTATTTTTTCAATGAGACTTTAGCCTGAGATCCCTTCTGTTTTTTTAGTGACTCAAGTGAATGTTGTTGAAGAGAAAGATTAGGATTCCTCTGTGCCCTGCACAACATTCTTCCCTCAACCAAAACTACTGCAAACAAATTAGCTGGTCATTCATCTCATCGCTGTTTGTGGCATCATGATGTGTGCATAGCATCTGCCATAAATGTCAGTACAACAAACATCAAATTAATTAATTTTGTGGAAAGCACGTGGAGACTTGACGAGGTGTTTTATTTTTTTAAATTCTTTATTGTCCAGCACTATTGATCCTTCATTTAGATGAATTAAGCATCAATAGTTGACACATTCAATTTAATGAATAAATTGATTCTATAACATACAATGCAAAGAAATAAAAATGTTAATTTAACAGATTGTTGAATGCATATTGAGGCCAATTTCACAATATTAACTGGCTGCACTTTTATGCAGAATCTAATTCATTGTTTCACTGAAGATGGTATAAAGGAGATAGATTTCGTACAGGAGCTAATCAAAGCTTCGAGGGACTGCCGATGATAATGAATTAGAGTGTCAATCATCATTTTTGCTGGGTTGCAAAGTGTTGGCCATTAGCAGCTATTATAATAACCTGTTTGACTGGTGTTTCATGTGTCTAAACATGCATCCAAGTGTCACATATGTTACCCATCAGTCATCTGCAACCTACTGCAGGGATTCATTGTCTACAAAATGCCAACTTTTATTGAGGAGAAAAATGGACTTTCCAACATGGATTAGATTAAATAAAGGATTTTTTTTTAGTAAAACACCTTGTCAAGTCTCAAAAGTCTTCACGTGCAGTTCTTTTTTTTGATGTTCTTGTGTGAAATTTTGAGGCTGTTAACTTAATTATACAAATTAATACAACATAATGTTGTGTACAGATTTTTCTAAACCACTACGAACATGTTGTAGTCAACTCTAGAGGTAAATTTGTCACTTTGGTGGACATAAGACCCTCCTGTTTTGATAGAATTCAATTGAGAAGGATGAAAGTAACTTCTTTATAGTAATTGGATTTAACTGTAAAATTTAAATTTATCTATGGTGTCTGATTTGCTTTGTATATTTTGTTAGCGAGTCCAGATGCAGGTAGGGAGTCTCTGCAGCATGCTTTCCACAGGGCTAGGCCATGACTAATCACTGTTCTGTGATTTTAAATACACATTTGTGACTTTAATGCACTTATGAGACTTTTTCTTGTCCTGAGTTTGAGTAAATGAGCTACACACGCTCTCAAACTGAGAATTATGCTGCGCCAATCCCCAGATAGAGGCAAATTTAAATGTGTGTGTGTTTGTGCACATTCTGGTGTTTATCTGCCTGTCTTATAAGTAAAATAAGTTGCCTTTTTATCAGTGTGAGCAACTACTGCCCAAAACCAACTTGCACAGCAAGAGACTGGCATCTTCACAGAGCTCCTGTAACCTATTTTAAGACACTCCTTAAAACCTACATCTTTGGTCACCTGTCCTAATATCTCCTTATGCGGCGTGGTGTCAAATTTTATTTGATAACACTCCTGTGAAGCGCATTAGGAATTTTTACTATGCTTAAAGTGCTTATATAAATGCAGCTTGTTGTCCATGTTGGAAGGGCCAACAGAAACGGACCCTTTTTTCCATGGCTCTGACCTCGACTTTATGTATTAGTGTGTTAGTGGCTACATGAGTACATGCTCCAGTTGCCAACTGCACACCATCAATGTGAAAGTATCACAGGGGAACTGCATACAACATTACATCAGTTAGAAATTAACAGAGTCATTTTGAATTCAGCAGTTTGGTTTTGTTAATCACAAGAACACAAGAAATAGGAGCAGGAGTAGGCCATTTGACCTCTTGAGCCTGCTCCGCCATTTAATAAGATCATGGCTGATCTGATCATGGACTCAGTTCCACTTCCCTGCCCACTCCCCATAACCCTTTATTCCCTTATCGCTCAAAAATCTGTCTATCTCCGCCTTAAATATATTCAATGACCCAGCCTCTCAGCTCTCTAGGGCAGTTAATTCCACAGATTTACAACCCTCAGAGAAGAAATTCCTCCACATCTCAGTTTTAAATGGGCGGCCCCTTATTCTGAGACTATACCCCATAGTTTTAGTTTCCCCCATGAGTGGAAATATACTCTGCATCCATCTTGTCCAGCGATCTCATTATCTTATATGTCTCGATAAGATCACCTCTCATTCTTCTGAACACCAATGAGTACAGACCCAACCTACTCAACCTTTCTTCATAAGTCAACCTAGTGAGCCTTCTCTGACCAGCCTCCAATGCAAGTATATCCTTTCTTAAATCAGGAGACCAAAACTGCACACAGTACTCCAGGTGTGGCCTCACCAATACCCTGTACAGTTGTTGATAAGCTTATAATAAAGGATGAAACAGTACTGTGTACAATGAGCAAGTGTGACCTTGGCCTCTTTAATGAAACTCCAGAGTGCAGGTACCTCATGGGTGACCTGCTTATATACCATGCTCCCAAGGGATGCTGGGATCCCTTGGGACTCCGACAGTAGGCCCTCTGGTGGTAGTATAATACAGGTTGCAAGAGGTTAAATACATAACATCGTAGCAGGACTTCTCTGCTTTTCTACTCTATCCCGCTTGCAATAAAGGGCAACATTCCATTTGCCTTCCTGTACCTGCATACTAACTTCGTGTTTCATGTACAAGGACTCTCAGGTCTCTCTGTACTGAAGCACTTTGCAATTTTTCTCCATTTAACTTATAATCTGCTTTCCTATTTTTTCTGCCAAAGTGGATAATCTCAAATTTTCCTACATTATACTCCATCTGCTAAATTTTTGCCCACTCACTTAGCCTGTCTAAATCCCTTTGCAGATTTTTTGTGTCCTCCTCACAATTTGCTTTCCCACCCATCTTTGTGTCATCAGCAAACTTGGTTACATTACACTCGGTCCCTTCATCCAAGTCATTACTATAGATTGTAAGTAGTTGAGGCCCCAGCACAGATCCCTGCAGCACCCCACTAGTTACTGTTTGCCAACTGGAAAATGAACCGTTTATCCCGACTCTCTGTTTTCTGTTAGTTAGCCAATCCTCAATCTATACTACTATATCACCCCCAACCCCGTGAACTTTTATCTTGTGCAGTAACCTTTTATGTAGCACCTTATCATAAGAACATAAGAAATAGGAGCAGGAGTAGGCCACACGGCCCCTCGAGCCTGCTCCGCCATTCAATAAGATCATGGTTGATCTTATCGAATGCCTTCTGGAAATCCAAATACACCACATCCACTGGTTCCCACTTATCCACCCTGCTTGTTACATTCTCGAAGAACTCCAGCAAATTTGTCAAACATGACTTCCCTTTCATAAAACCATGCTGACTCTGCTTGATTGAATTATGCTTTTCCAAATGTCCCGCTACTGCTTCCTTAATAATGGACTCCAGCATTTTCCAAATGACAGATGTTAGGCTAACCGGTCTATAGTTTCCCATTTTCTGTCTGCCTCATTTTTTTAAACAGGGCGTTACATTTGCGATTTTCCAATCCGCTGGAACTTCCCCAGAATGCAGGGAGATTTGGTAAACTACAACCAATGCATCCACTATCTCTGCAGCCACTTCTTTAAGGACCCTCAGATGCAAGCCATCGGGTCCAGGGGACTTGTCCGCTTTTAATCCCATTATTTTACCGAGTACTACTACTTTAGTGATTGTATTAAGTTCCCCCCTCCCTATAGCCCCTTGACTATCCCCCATTGGGATGTTTTTAGTGTCTTCTACTGCAAAGACTGATACAAAATATTTGTTCAAAGTCTCTGCCATTTCCCTGTTCTCCATTATTAATTCCCCAGTCTCATCCTCTAGGGGACCAACATTTACTTTAGCCACTCTTTTCCTTTTTATATACCTGTAGAAACTCTTACTATCTGTTTTTATATTTTGTGCTAGTTTACTTTCGTAATCTATCTTCCCCCTCTCTCTTTTTTTTAGTCGTGCTGAAAATAGCTAGGAGTCATGTGTGTTTGTATATCCCCTATGTAATCATCATCATAGGCAGTCCCTCAACTTGCTTCTACTCTTAAAATGAGTCCTTAGGTGGCTGAACAGTCCAATACGAGAACCACAGTCCCTGTCACAGGTGGGACAGATGGTCATTGAGGGAAAGGGTGGGTGGGACAGGTTTGCCGCACACTCTTTCCGCTGCCTGCGCTTGATTTCTGTATGCTCTCGGCGATGAGAGTCGAGGTGCTCATGTAAAACTATTTTCTCTGGCTAAAGAGCATTGTGACTGGACAAAATAACTTCATATTGTCTGCTCTCATTAGTCCAAAATTGGCATTTGTGTCAAACCAGTACCTGCATTATAACTACATTAAAGTCTAATAAAGCTTTTTTTGGTCTATTTTATCCTCTTTTTACTCTTAGTGTATTTAGAAGACACCTACTCTTACTGGATTGCAATTCCACAGGCGCCGTATTCCCTCCAGTAGCTCTCCCAAGTGCCCATCTTCCATTAGTGAAAGTTAATTGTTAATGCTCTCTGTGGATCCCATACAAACAGCCTGATAGTTTCAGTAAGCAGATCAGCCCCACTATTGACGGCCGTGCCTTCAGCCGTCCAAGCCCTAAATTTGGAGTTCTTTCCCTAAACCTCTGCCTCTCCACCTCTCCTCCTTCAAGATGCTCCTTGAAACCTACCTGTTTGACCAGGTCTTTAGTCACCCGTCCTAAAATCTCCTTTTTTAGCTCTGTCAATTTTTGTCTAGTTACACTCCTGTGAAGCGCTTTGGAATATTTTATTATGTTAAAGGTGCTATATAAATGCAAGGTGTTGTTGCTGGAGAAACCCTCATCCATGCACTTGTCACCTCCAGACTTTAATGCTTTCTTGGTCAATCTCCCATCCTCCATAAACTTCATCTCATCATGAACTTTGCTGCCCATATCCTATCCCACAACAAGTGCTATTTGCCCATCACCCCTGTCCTGCATTGGCTCCCGGTTCCTTAATGCCTCAAATTTAAAATTCTCATCCTCCTGTTTTAAGTTCTTTCATGACCTTGCCAGTATCTATCTCTGTAACCTCCTCCAGCTTTACAAGCTCCCTGAGAACTTTGCATTCCTCTTGTGCATTGTCCTTCCCTTCGCTCTGCCAATGACACCTTGCTTTCAGCGTTGAGGACCTACCGTTCCTAAACTTCTCTGCCTTGCCTCCTTAAAACCCATCTTTTTGACCAAGTTTTTAATCATCCCTCCTCATATCTCTTCCTTTGGCTTGGTGTCTGTTTTTGTCTGATTCTGCTTTTTGTAATGTTTTTCTGTGTTAATGGTGCTAATATAAATCCAAGTTGTTGACTTACGACTTGGTGAATTTTAAGTTGTGACATTGGAGATTATCATTCTGTCCAATGACTTGTGCATTAGAAGTATTTTTGGTATTGGAATTAAATGGCATAAAAAAACCCGTCAAAATTAATTGGAAGAATTAGTGGTCAGGGATGAAATTCAGTTTCATGTCATTATTTGCCAGATAATTAGTTAGTTGAAAAGATGTTTAGCCATATAAAGCTAATAATGAGCAATTGGCAGGTAGCCAGAGAATCCCTGGAAATTAAAGTTTGTACATAAAGTGTTCATGTCTTCAAATTTTCTTCGTAATTGTAAGAAATTTCAGATGGCAAAGTTCTAGAATATGCTTTAGCTCCTTCATTTTATTTTGATGGGGACCACTGCATACAAGAGAAGCAGTAGTGGAAACATATTCTCGATCTTTACCACCTGACATTTCTTCTGAAGACGTGGGGACCACTGCATACAAGAGAAGCAGTAGTGGAAACATATTCTCGATCTTTACCATCTGACATTTCTTCTGAAGACGAAGCTCACTTGAAGACACAAGCCTGAAAAATTATCCCCGATATCTGTTGATATAATATGAGGAAAGTTATTATACAGGTTAAAATTCTTTCTCCAGACAAAATCCACTGCTGAGTGTACCGTTGAAGTCAGCATGGTATGAAAGTGCCTGCATTATACTTTACTGAAACACTAGTGACTACTAGTGATTAGTACACAACTGAAATTGGATGGAAATTTGTAACCATGGTGATTATGAAGCTGCTTTGAGAAATGTTTGGTGCATACACAAAATCAGTAAACAAAAATTAAGCATGTGTGCATTAGATGCCTGTGTCAGTACAACCTTTCCTGTGTTGCTATTTTTAATAGACTTTTTTCTCTGTTCCTTTTTATATCTGAATTGAGTGAGGCTGAGAAGGTTGTAATCTAGAATTAAGAGGTATTGATTATCATCTTTTTGGCTGGGTTTCTTTTTGTTGAGCGTTCATGAATGTGGTACAATGATGCCTGCAAACACATTTGACCTCCTTACTCTTCTCTCTCAAATGTACAAGATGAATAATATCCACTCATGCATGTGACTTCTGGTTTTGTCGCTAAGGTCACGATGATGGGAGAGTCCACGCTACACAAAGAAGCTCGTATAGCCTTCTTGGAACGCTAACAGTCAAAAGAGAGTGTGCTCTTTGTGAGAGAACTACTGTAGAGAAACCAATGTTAACCAGCCTTAGTAGCAGCATTGAATGCTTCACTGTGTCCCACTTGGAAAAAATGTGAAACTGAGGGGCCTTTCAATTTAGAAGAACAGAAGGTTTAAACAGCAATACAGTGATTACAGTGTGGCCAAGCATCAATACTTCGAGGCTTCAAGGTCATGTGAAATTTTTGAAAATTATTGTACATCTTTTCCATAGTTGGAATAAAGTTCAATATTTTCAAACATGGTCAAAAATCCAGCAATAGCACACCCCACTTCCTGTCGGTTCTTTTCAGTTCAAATAGAATAAAAACATCATTATTAGATATCAGTTGGACAATTTTGAATGTTTATAGAACAAGAAAAAAGCCACATTGACCACTTGTACAAGTGAACTGAGTTCTCAGCTTCATGGGCTTCAAAGATACGGTTTCTAGTACTGCTCGTGACAGTACAGGTTGAACCGCTCTGGTTAGGAAACATCAGTGGTTTGGCATCCGTGGTGGAACTGCCGCTTTCCCCTGGGCTTGGAGCTCAATGTTAAGTGCTCCCGTGATGCTCAGCATCTCACTCTGCTTCCTCATTGTGGAATTGTGGGACTTGACAGCACAGTGAAGGGGCATCAAACCTGAGACAGACCGAGAAATGACCAGTCACCAACATTCCCCACCTCTCCTCCCTCACTCAGTGATCACCAGTACTGACTACCTGTGGTTCAAAAAATTCTTTGTTTTGGCACCGGTCAGGGCCCGAGGGTGCTGGACAAGAGAGGTTCAACCTGTATTTGTATTTATCAGCAAAGCTGCTTTGCTTAGTGTTGCAGGTGAAGGTGTGGCAGCCATTCGCCTTTGGCTGCCAATTCACATAGTGTGGATCCTGCACTACCAGCAGCCTCATCCAAGTAAATGAACTGGGTTTGTTAAGACAGAAGGACATATTTTTATTAGGTCTTTCAGACGGTCTCTGTCTGGTGGTCTTGTGTGATTTGGTGACGTCGTCACATACTGTTGTTCTTTATGTAGTGATGTTTATGCTGCAACATTATGATGCCACTACTCCATGCATGTGCGCAGGCCAAAATGTTACAACCAATCTGCGCATGCATGAAATGGCGGGCCTTCATAGTACAGCTGATTTTCAGGAGGAGTGGCTGCCCGTTACAAGGTTGATGTGGGAGAATGACGCAGTTAGCTTGCTCTCCAGAGACTCTGGCTGCAATATAAAACCAGCTTAATATAGATTTTGACATTCAGTTTGGAGACTTAAAAGCAAAACTACTTAAAAATGGTTTTGAACTTCCATTTCCAACATATTTCTTTACCTAAGGGCAAGTATGTGAAATTTTAATTTTCAGAATGGTGGTACAACATGAGCTATGACTTCAGTGGGGCAAGAATTGTGTTGTTTTATTCATCATTAGATGAGCTGCTGTATGATTCATGATGACTAATTTGGATTTGTCACATCTATGAATGAACAAGAGGCCTTAACTGATATAATATTGACTCAAGATTTAGCACTTTGACACAACCTTTCAGTTTCTTTTATCCAAAGCTATGATGTAAAATAGACTAGCACTAAACTGAGACAATTGGAGAGAAAAACATTTTCCAGAATCAAACATCAACTTGTGCACTGGTTGTAGGTGACATGATCCATATTTTAAGATCAAAATCAAGCTCTCTGGGGAAACTCATTTAGTTTCATTAAGAATTTCTGCTGCCTCTTGGGTGAGAACAAATTGTGCAATACATCAGCAACAACTTGAACTTCCCTTGGTGCTTTTAACAGAGAAAAACATCCTAAAGCACGACAGATTCATAAATGTAAAAAAAAATGCAAGGAAGGAAATATTCGGAGGAATGACCAAAAGCTTATTCAAAAAGGTGGATTTTAAGGAGGATCTTAATGGAGGTGGAGTGGCAGAGGAAATTCTAGAGTGAGGGGTCTAGACAATTGAAAGTACAGCTGCCAGTGATGGGCGAAGGGAGTGGGAGGATATTCGTGGCTGGAGTTGCTGGAAGTGAACAGGGGGAGAGGTTAGAGAGGTAGGGAGGAGCAAGACCATGAAGAGAAACGTAGAAACATAGAAAATAGGTACAGGAGTAGGCCATTCGGCCCTTCAATAAGATCATGGCTGAACATTCCCTCAGTACCCCTTTCCTGCTTTCTCTCCATACTCTTTGATCCCCCTAGCAGTAAGGGCCATATCTAACTCCCTCTTGAATATATCCAATGAACTGGCATCAACAACTCTCTGCGGCAGGGAATTCCACAGGCTAACAACTCTTTGAGTGAAGAAGTTTCTCCTCATCTCATTCCTAAATGGCTTACCCCTTATCCTTAGATTGTGTCCCCTGGTTCTGGACTTCCCCAACATCGGAAACATTCTTCCCGCATCCAGAGATTTAAAGGATGCGCACTTTAAATTTGAAGCATTGAGGGATTGGGAACTGATATCTTTCTCAGACATTCCCTCGTATCGTGGATGACTTACTTCCACGCCAAAAAGGGATGAGTTCAGGTGTTTCAATGAAGGACCTAATATTCCAGGTCCCGAGCTACATGTTGAAGGGTGGAAGTTGCCTGTGCATGGATTTTTTTAACGTGTGGTGGCCGTTGCACACCAGCCACCACACGGGCTTGCCAGAGCTAGGTCTTGGTCCAGTGGCAAGGATTAATCAAGGCGACTGGAGACCAGCTCTGCTGCACGGATCTAGTGCACGCACACATCGCAGTGTGGGCTGGCCCGTGCTGCCCCTGGGTCCTCGCCTCTTCTGGGCCCCAAACTCACGCCTATCTTGGGCCCCGGTCACGTCGCTCTGCAATCTCTCGCCGCTCCTTCGCCCCGACCTCGCCGCTCCTGCTGTACCTGCTCACGCTCCAATCAGCGACCTGGATTTTGGTGACATCCAATCCAGTCACCCTCTTCACAGTCGTAGGTCAGCAAAGTCACAGGTAATGGGCTAGAGTGACTTTGTTTGATGGGATGGGATACGGGAGCAGAATATTCGATGAGCCAAAGTGCACCGAGGGTGGAGGATGGGAGGCCACCCAGGAGACCATTGGAATGGTTGAATCTGTTGGGGACAGAGGCATGAATGGGGATTTCAGCAGCAGATGGGCTAAGGTGGGATGGAGGCGGTCTTTGTGATGGAGAGAATAAGGTGTTGGAAGCTAAGCTTGAGGTCAAATAGATTGCTGAGGTTGCAAAAAGTCTAATTTCGCCTGAGAAAATGATCGAACGGAGGGATGGAGTCATTGGCAAGTGTACAGAATTAATGGCAGCAGCCAAAGACAATGGCTTCGATCTTTAATATGTTTATTGAACCCGATAATAAGATTGGATCACAGAAGTCTTGGAAGACTTTAGATCTTTTACAAAACTGGTGTTACAGGATTCAGGCAGGAAATTAATAATTGGGGTGTTAATCTACTAATGGGGCTAATATTAGGGTAGTTCACCCAGGCTCTGCAACAAACTACAGGTTAGTTTGTGGATTAATTTTAGATTTATAATGGGGGGTATTGTCATCTGAGAATGATGGACAAAAACCTTGCAGTGGACTAATTTCTTGTATGTGGTCCCATCTGAAGTTCAATTTTTACATCCTTTTACCTGTTTTAGTTTCCTGTCTCTACTTTTATTGTCTTTTTTTACACCTGTTTTTTTTGGCTGTATTTATGGTCCCTGGACCATAAGTGTTTCTCTCCAGCACTGAGGGACATGAATGTAAAATTTACAAGCCTCAAGCAAAACATGAAATTGGGATTCGCTTCTGTCCCCTCCCCCAGCCCATCCTTCCGCAAGATGCGGATACAAGGAATCATCATCCAGATAAAGCAATTAATACTGTGTAAATTAATACCTTAAAAAAAAGAAAACCAATCAGGAATGGGATTGCATCCCTCTCCCTGGTCACTGTCTGAGGCTGGACAAGACCATTCACAAAGTTGTCGTTCTATTTGACCCCGAGATGAGCTTCCGCGACCCCATGTCCATACTCTCACCAAGACCGCCTACTTCCACCTCTGTAACGTCGCCCGTCTCTGCCCCTACCTCAGCTTATCTGCTGCTACAACTCTCATCCAAGACTTGACTATTCCAAAGCTTACCTGGCTGGCCTCCCATCTTCCACCCTCCATAAACTTGAGCTCATCCAAAATTCTGCTGCTCAGATCCTAACTTGCACTAAGTCCCGTTCACCATCACCCCTGTGCTCGCAGATCTGCATTGGCTCCCGGTCCAGCAACACCTCGATTTTAAAATTCTCATCCTTGTTTTCAAATCCCTTCATGGCCTCATCCCATCCTATATCTGTAACCTCCTGTAGCCCAACAATCTTCCCACATCTCTGTGCTCCTCCAATTCTGGCCTCTTGTGCATCCCCAATTTTAATTGCTCCACCATTGGTGGCCGTGCCTTCAGCTGTCTAGACCCTAAGCTCTGGAATTCTCTCCCCAAACTGCTCCGTCTCTCTATCTCTCTCTCTCTCCTCTTTAAGAAGCTTCTTAAAACCTCTTTGACCAAGCTTTTGTCACGTGCCCTTTTGGTGTCAAATTTTGTTTGAAAACACTTCCGTGCAGCGCCTTGGGATGTTTAACTACGTTAAAGGCTCTATATAAATGCAAGTTATTCTTGAGGGTTTAAGGATAAGTACATTTAGTCTTGATCAAGTGCTGCATGGATCATGATCTATCCTGAGCTGTTGGGACCATGGTTATATAATTCCACAGAACTCAGTTGGCCAAGGATGTGAGATGTAAGATTGGATGATCTAGAGTTTGTCTGATATACTTGAGGGCACGGGAAGTTTTACAGAACCTTCCGTCAGAAAATGAAATATATTGGGTGTAGCACAAGGAGTGGATTGTACATAGCCTGTGGAAAGAATGAGTTGAGTGTCCTCTTTTTATTCCATATTTTTTAATGCTTCTTTGACATTTTTACCAGTAACTGTCAAGCTATTCATAGAATCAAATAACACGGAAGGAGGCCATTGGGACCATTGTGTTCGTTGCCGGCTCTTTGAAGAGCTATCCAATTAGTCTCACTCCCTTGCTCTTTCCCCATTGCCCTGCATATTCTTTCCAAATATATATCCAATTTTCTTTTGTAAGTTTCTATTGGAATATGTTTCCACCACCCTTTCAGGCAGTGCATTCCAGATAATAACAACTTGCACAAAAAAATGTTCCTCATCTCCCATGGTTTTTTTGGCAATGATCTTAAATCTGTGTCCTCTAGTTACCAACCTTCTTCCCAGTGGAAACGGTTTATCCCTATCAACTCTATCTAAACCCCTCATATAATTTTGAACAACTATTAAATATCTTCTCTGCTCTTAGGGAAACAATCCTAGCTTCTCTAGTCTCCCCACATAACTGTAGTTCCAGGTACCATTCTGGTAAATCTCCTCTGAACCCTCTATATTGATGATAGTTTTCTTAATTTTTTGCTTTGAACAGAGAAACTTCATTCTGATAACACTGTACAAATATGCCTGGTACCTGTTGAAATAGGTCAGTGAGAAACTTGATTCAGGCTTAGTTTAAGCATCAAGATAGGTACCCAAATGACCATGAGGTCCAAACACGATAGTTACTGGATCTGTATGTGGTATTTCTGTGCTGCAGGGGCACCGCAATTGGCCTCAATGGCCTGCACGAGAAAGGAGAAAATTGCCCAGAGATCTTGATTGGTATCTAGTGACTGGCTAGGAAGTACACTTGTGGCATTTGATGAGTAAGGATGTGATCAAGTTCAGCTGTGATTATCTCAATGGTTCAATAACCTTGTTACATTCACTGTCTAAGCTCTCACAGGATGAATAGCTACTAGATGAGGAAATGTATCAAAGTAAAAGTCAGTATCTTCAAGATAGGGCAAAAATTGGAACAAGATTTTTTTCTGACTATTGAAAAGTAAAATGTACAACGGAATATTATTGATTTTACTTAAATTGTTTTTGGTTCTGTAAATTTTAATCTAATTTTATGGTTTCCAAATATAGATGTAAATCATGCAATATCTAAGTACTAATACCTGGAATTTTGGGATTTTCCATTGTATGCAAAAGTTTTGACTTAACCCCCAACATTTTAAATTTGTATTGAAACAAAAAAAGCTGAATGCTTCAGAGCTGTTTGGAGGTTTTCCGTGGGCGGATGTCTCCGACTTTTTTTTAAACAAAAGTACCTGGTGGTGTCGGAGGAACGCAGAGGCCCACGCATCCCAGGAACGTAAGCACATCCTGGGATCGTGTGGGCCTGGACCACTAATCACAATGTAATATCCTCATTGATAATAATGATGAGTTCCGTTTGTACGAGCTCTCATTACTATCAATGAGAATACCCCCAAAAACAAACTCAACACAATAAATAATTAAAAAAAAACACCTCACACATTTAAAATTTGTTGAAATTGAATTAAAATAAATGTTTTAATACGGTTAAAAATAAACTTACCTTAATGGACAGGGTTTTTAATATAAAAATTTGATAAAATTTACTTTTTCTATCTTTTAAGACTCTTACACTGGTAAAAGCAGGCCACAGGCCTTATGCCTGCTTTTACCGGGCATAAGAGTTTTAAGGACATTTGCTGGGCAAGAGTTGGGGAAATAACCCAAAACTCCACCAGCAGAGGCCCTTTACTTTCGTATGCATTGGATCTATCAAAAGACATTTTGACAGTTTGCAAGTGCCGGTTTTCGGCACATGTGCTTTGCTCGTCCAAACCCGGAACATGCGGGGCCTCTTCAGCACGTGCGCACATCGTACGCACCCGGAGCGGCCGCAATTTATGGCCCAATATCTGTAACGTTGGGAAACTGGATGTTTCTAGTAGCAGTATAAATATGTACAAAACTATTCACACAGATAATGAATAGAAAGGAGAGCATCATCAGAGTGATTTGGACTAATTGTGTAGATGGGTTGAGATATGACGGGTTTGATTTTAATGCGGCTAAATATAGGGTAATAATATTGAAACAGGTAATAGTAAGCATGTATAACATGAAAAGGTCTTATTTTATTGGGGGGTGGGGGCGTGGAGAGTTGGGAAAAGACTAGTTCTATTGGGATCTATTAGAAAAGGCTTGAAGAGTGAGCACAATGATTCAAGACCTTAGGGGACGAAGTTATGAAGAGAGGCTCAAACAATTAAACTACTTGTTAACTGACTTGAAATCAATGAAAATAAGAATCGTGAGAGATGTAAAACAGGCTGCCAACTCGTTATCCCCCGTTTTACACTATCGTACAAAGTCGAGATCGACCTCATTATGTTCTGGTAAAACTGCTGGTTTATATACTGAAAAACCACCAGCATGATGGAAAAAGTGATGGACAGCAAACGTGGCCTCCACCAGCACTATTGATTCTTACCCATACTGTAATTAAAATGGTTTCTGGAACACTTATCGTGCTCTGGTTTCTATACAGTGGTGAAAAACTAACTCCATTTCTAATGCACATGTGGTGGGCTGGAACAAAGGGTTTTGAAAAAGATTTCTTTTAAGGCACATTGTTGTACTCTGCTATGTTGTACTAATAAGTGCCGCATAATCTCATTGCAGTATGGGAAGGAGAGGGGTAGGTGTGGTTGATCTGTACTTGCACTTCTGTCATCACATACAGTCAGAAGTCAAAGGCCTAGAAATTCGGGGGTTTAACATACCCGTTATTGCCAGATTCGGCAAAAATATGGCGGCTGCTGCTCTTCTGCCTGTTGAAGGCGGGTCCTGTGGTGGCCGCTATTCTCGAATGGCTGGTAGCGCTGCCAATGTCTGTGCTCGCTGCGGATATGGAGATTATGCAGATCATGACATCAGTGAGTGTGCAACACTCACTTGACACCCATCTGTGAGTTTCAACTTTGCTGCTCCACTTATCAGCATGCCTTAATGTGATGAACTGAACAAGCATTAACCATCAGGAAGGAGGCTCCAGCAATGATATTTAAAGGGATTATCAGCAACTACTTACAGCTGACATGTTTCTGCAATTTGACTGACTCTGTGCAGCTTTCTGCAACTCCAGCAGCTTTATTAACTTCTTTTAAGGTTCTAAGGTAACGGGGAGTGTTGTTGCAAATGGAGAATGCCTTCATTCTTATTTAAAGGCTACTTGCTCACAGTCATGGGGGCTTTACTGGCAGTCCCCCTCACGCTAGAGCTTCTTCTTCTTGAGAGAGAGAGAGAAAGGAAGACTCGTGTAGAGCGAGGAGCAGGAGGCTTTACCCACCTACTGTCTTCCGAGAGAACTTCCCTTGTATCCACTTAAGCGAGGACCACAGCATTAGGAGGCTATGCTTCACCAAGGAGCTGGTCAGAGAACCCTGCCACCTCCTGCAACCAGACCTACAGCCTGAAAGCAGGGCGAGCACAGCTCTTTGAGTGGCAGTCAAGGTCACCGTGGCCTCAATTTCTTCGTCAGCAGATCCTTCTGCAACAGGAGACATAGCTAACATCTCACAGTTCGCTGTCCATCGCTGCATCCGGGAGGTCACTGAGGCTCTCTACACCAGAAGAAGGGACTACGTTTTCTTCTGTCTGAGCAGAGAGCGGGTTTTGTCATGGTGCTGGATGCCATCGACCGCACTCGTTTTTTTGCGGGTACCATATAACAATCCTGAGATCTTCCGTAACGGCAAAGGTTACCGCACACTTATGTGCAGTTGGTGTGCGACCACTTGGGGTGTCCCATTTCATGGTGGTCTGCTTCACAACTTGGCCAAAATGAGGATGCAGCACTTGCCACCAGGCACTGTGGGACCACCTCAGGAAAAGGACAACTGAGAGGAGGAGAGGTGGAAGACGAAGTTGAGCAAGAGGATGAGGAGGGAGGCAGCTAATTCCTCTTCCAGATGTGCTGTCCGTGAACGCCTCATTAGACTCCGATTCCTATGAATGAAATGCCAGATTCCGTTGATTACCACATCCCCATCATACCATCTCTCTGTCACGGAATATCACAGCATCCTCCTGGGCACAAAGCTGAAATGAGAGCCACCACAAAAAACTCCAAACAAAATTAATCAGTTTATCCAAAATCAATTGACACACATTTACACTGCAATATGAACTAATCACCCTTGTGCAATCCCTGAGTGTCTGTTGTTCAGGTGCCTGTTCCTGATCTAGTGCTCCCCCAGTGGCTGCAGCATGGCTGGTGGAAGGCTGCTAAGTTTCCATGGGGGAGAGTTAAGATGGCCTTGGCCTTGCAGGACGACCTCGAGCAACTCTGGCCCTAGAAGGCCCAGCTGTAGACTGCACCACCTTGGCATGGCGGCAAGGGTAATGGCGGAGTGGCTTTGGTGGGAACAGGAAAATTGTCACTCGGAGGACAGCAGGGTTCTGCTCTGCTGACCCTCTGCCTCTCCCAGGGTGGCGCCTCAGCATTCCTGGCAATCTGTTGGAGCAGATTGCTGGGCTGCTGCGACACCCTGCAAGCCCTGGTTGACACTCGTAAACCCAGCCATGATGGCAGTAGTCTGAGATTGCATGTGAGCAAATCGGAGCTGGATGGCATCGAGCTGAGACTGCACGAGAGCGGTTTGTGCTTCCGCTCATCACCAAGACGTTGGGTCGCTTCCACCTGTTATAATGGCAGCTGCGACATCATCTATCACACGCACCGTGTCTGGGTTGACACGGTCTCTTGGGGAGTCTTCCATCATTTCCAGCCTGGAAATCCTGGGCTCCCGTGCAATGTTGGATGCTCCCTGACATTTCCAAGAGGGTCTATGGCAGGCTTGCCATTTCACCTAGCAGTTCGGTGTGCATGCCCATCACCCTTCTTCTGGAGGACTCATCTGAGTCCTTTGCAGCAGAACTCATGCATGAACTCGCCCTCTGGAGAGCTGACCCCGAGCTACCCTTTCTCCCCAGCTTTGCTGCAGCACACTCGTGCCTCACCCTGAGTGGATCCCGCTTCTAGACTAGCCTCTAAAGTGCGAGTTTCTGAAATGGTGGCTGCGAGTGACAGATGTAGTGACACTGGGTCACCGTCTTCTCTCCCCTTGCATTCCTGCATTGCCTCAGGGGACAGGCTGCTTGGGTGCTTGGTCTTGATTAGCTGAAAGCAGAAAGGCACAATAGTTGGGTTGTGGTGAGGGGCGCGATGGGAAGCAAGATATGTGTGCATACAGCATCAGCAGCTTCAAAGTGGAAGAGATTGTGAGATGAGGGGCAAGTGGGATATAAGAAGAGGAATTAGCAATGAGCATACCGTTGTCCCCATGGGCTTTAACCTCGCCAGTTACCACGGCCTCCATTATCTGCTGCTCACTGATCAAGACCTTCTCCTGCTTGCTGAGGTCCTGGATGGCAGCTGTCTGCCGCTACTATCTCCGATTATGCATGACTTTGGCCTGCAAGAGAAAATGTGAGTGTGATGCAATGTATGTGGGTGATGTCCAGCCGGGAGGCCCAAGTCGTGTCGAGTTGCTGATGTGTGGTGTGGCAGGAGGCCTGAGGTAGGCCCGAACTTTTGGGATTCGTGGGGTTGGGGTTAGAGTGGGGATTTAAGTGTTGAAGACCCCCTTTTCGGGCTAGGCTTGGGAAAGTTTACAGAGTGGGAGGGGGGAGGTTGAGGGTGGAAAGTTGCCGAAG
Source organism: Pristiophorus japonicus (assembly GCF_044704955.1). Lineage (NCBI taxonomy): Eukaryota > Metazoa > Chordata > Chondrichthyes > Pristiophoridae > Pristiophorus > Pristiophorus japonicus. Next base: position 90,578,290 of record NC_091985.1, read on the forward strand.
AGCTGTTTAACAGGGGAGCTCCCTAGGGAGCTGCTAACCCCGATGGCTGCAGCGACTAGACGACTCGGCATGACCTGGGCCTCTGGGCTGGACCTCCTGCAGCGACTCGACGCGACCTGGGCGCCTCGGATGGACCTCATGCGGCGACCCGACGCGACCTGGGTCTCCTGGCTATCGGGCCTCCACCTCCTCCTCCCTTTCTCCGCCCCCCCCCACCCCAATCTGGCCCTCTCCTTCCCCACTGATGGCCTGTCCTCTTCCTCCTCCTCCAGCACGTGGTGAGTACAATGGCTGTGACCCCCCTGCCCCCCCCATTCTGAATCCCAGTGCACCACTGGCCCCCCAATGCCTGCCCCCAACCAAGCCTTGGACCACCTACCATCAAGGGCACTACCCAGCGCCAAGCCTGCGGCCAACATCTCTCCATAGGCAACTAGGCCCATATAGCAGTGCCTGGTCTCCAGTCGTCTTGGACCCCCTTGCCACTGGTCCTTGCTCAGCTTAGCCCGTGTAGTAGCTGGTGTGCAACGACCACCCCACGTTAAATGAAATCACGCACGGGCATCTTCCACTTCTCTAACATGAAGTTCGGGACCTGGAACGTCAGGACCCAAATGGACAACCCCAACAGTGACAGACCAGAACGCCACACCGCCATAGTTGCCCGGGAACTTAGATGCTTTGATATCGACATCGCCGCCCTATGCGAGACCCGGTGGGCAGCGAAAGGCCAGCTCAAGGAACAAGGTGGAGGTTACATCTTCTGGAAAGGGAAACCAGAGGCAGAATGCCGCCTCCACGGAGTCGGCTTCGCCATCAAAAACGACCGTCTCAAAGATTTCCCCCTGCGGGGCTAACGAACGCTTCATGACGCTTCGACTCAGCCTTTCCCGGAACCAGTGCGCCACAGTCATCAGTGCTTACGCCCCAACACTCGATGCAACAGATGAGGCCAAAGAGGGTTTTTTTTCCAACACCTCAAAATCCCTGACCTGCGTCCCCATGGACGACAAACTGATCCTCCTCAGCGACTTCAATGCCGGGATCGGCAAGGACACAGACCTCTGGGGAGGCGTGATTGGCAGAGAGGGGGTAGGGAAAGCCAACTCCAGCGGTACCCTACTCCTGACAAAATGTCTGGAGCATGAACTTTTCATCACCAACACCTTGTTCCGACAGAGGGACAAATACAAGGAATCGTGGCAACACCCTCGCTCCAAACACTGGTACCTGCTCGACTATGTCATCATCCGAGCCAGGGATCACCAGGATGTGCTCATCACCTGTGCCATGACAGGAGCTGACAACTGCTGGATGGACCACCGCCTAATCCGATCCATCATTGACATCAACATAGCCCCAAAGCGAAGGGGGCAGCAGAAGCAGTGTCGCAAAAAAGTCAATGCCGGGGCACTTAAGGACCCAGCTAAGAGAGCCCTCTACAGTCAGCGGCTCACAGCTAACCTGGCGTGCCTTGATGACCCCGAGACGCAGAATGCCCGCAGCGCTTGGTCTGCCCTCCAGGCCTCCATAACCAGTGCCTGCAAAGAGACACTCGGTCACACAACCAGGAAACACCAGGACTGGTTTTGATGAGAATGATCAGAAGATTCAAGAGCTAATAGATTGCAAGCGCAGGGCATTTCTGAGCTTTAAACAGTAACCCAACTCGGAAGCAGCAAAGCAGCATTACAGGCGGCTAAAGGCTAAGGTCCAACAAAAAACCTGGGACCTAAAGAACAGGTGGTGGATGGAGAAAGCACAGGAGATACAACAGCTGGCCGACAGCCATGATGTGCGAGGATTCTTCATCGCCGTCAAGGCCACCTATGGTCCAAACACCCAAGGCCCCACCCCGCTGCTGGCTAAGAACGGGGAAACACTCATCAAGGACACCGAGTGAGGGCCCGCTGGAAGGAGCACGTCGAAGATCTCCTCAATCGAGACTCTGCTTTTGACTAGAGTGTTCTCGACTCCATCCCGCAGCATACGACCCGCCACAACCTCAGTGAGACCCCAACACTGCACAAGGTAGAAAAAGCCATAAGACAGCTAAAAAACAACAAGGTTACGGGAGCAGATGGAATCCCTACTGAGGCACTGAAGTATGGCGGAGGGCACTGCGGGCGGGAATACACAACCTCATTTCTCTCATCTGGGGGGAGGAGAGTATGCCGGGAGACCTCAGAGATGCAGTGATCGTGACCATCTTTTAAAAAGGGGACAATTCCTACTGCGGCAACTACAGAGGAATCTCCCTGCTATCAGCCACTGGGAAAGCCGTCACTAGAGTCCTCCTCAATCGTCTTTTCCCTGTGGCCGAGGAGCTCCTCCCGGAGTCGCAGTGCGGATTTCGTCCCTTCCGGGTCACAAGGACGTGATTTTTGCAGCGCGACAGCCCTGAAACCTGGCCTCCTTTGACCTTACACTGTTAACCGCGAGGGTCTATGGAGCGTCCTCCTCCGTTTCGGATGCCCCTAAAAGTACGTCGCCATCCTCTGCCTGCTCCACGACAACATGCAGGCCGTGATCCTTACCAATGGATCCACCACAGATCCAATTCACGTCCGGACCGGGGTCAAGCAGGGCTTCCGTCATCGCCCCAACTCTCTTCTCAATCTTCCTCGCTGCCATGCTCCATTTCACAGTCAACAAGCTTCCTGCTGGAGTGGAACTAAACTACAGAACCAGTGGGAACCTGTTTAACCTTCGCCGTCTGCAGGCCAGGTCCAAGACCACACCAACCTCTGTCGTCGAGCTGCAGTTCACGGCGACGCCTGCGTCTGTGCACACACAGAGGCTGAACTCCAGGACATAGTCGACGTATTTACCGAGACATCTGAAAGCATGGGCCTTACGCTAAACATCAGTAAGACAAAGGTCCTCCACCAGCCTGTCCTTGCCGCACAGCACTGTCCCCCAGACATCAAGATCCTCGGCATGGCCCTGGACGGCGTGGAGCACTTCCCCTATCTCGGGAGCCTCCTTTCAACAAGAGCAAGCAATGACGACGAGATCCAACACTGCCTCCAGTGCGCCAGTGCAGCCTTCGGCCGCCTGAGGAAAAGAGTGTTTGAAGACCAGGCCCTCAAAACTGCCACCAAGTTCATGGTCTACAGGGCCGCAGTAATACCCGCCCTCCTATATGGCACAGAGATGTGGACCATGTACAATAGACACCAAGTCGCTGGAGAAATACCACCAACGATGTCTCTGCAAGATCCTACAAATCCCCTGGGAGGACAGACGCGCCAACATCCCCAGCATTGAAGCACTGATTACACTTGATCAGCTCCGCTGGGCAGGCCACATAGTTCGCATGCCAGACACGAGACTCCCAAAGCAAGCGTTCTACTTGGAACTCATCCACAGCAAACGAGCCAAAGGTGGGCAGAGGAAACGTTACAAGGACGCCCTCATAGCCTCCCTGATAAAGTGCAACATCCCCACTGACACCTGGGAGTCCCTGGCCAAAGACTGCCCTAAGTGGAGGAAGTGCATCCGGGAGGGCGCTGAGCTCCTCGAGTATCATCGGCGAGAGCATGCAGAAATCAATCACAGGCAGCAGAAGGAGCGTGCGGCAAACCAGGCTCCCCGCCCACCCTTCCCTTCAACCACTGACTGTCCCACCTGTGACAGAGACTGAGATTCTCGTATTGGACTGTACAACCACCTAAGAACTCATGCTAAGAGTGGAAGCAAGTCTTCCTCGATTCTGAGGGACTGCCTATGATGATGATGTTGATGGGTGATGTGCCTACCATGGTTGAATAGTTTTCGGTGCGAGATATGTGTGTGTGTTGCAGCTCTTATGTGGTCTGAGTGGTGATAGGTAGAGATTGTTCGTAGGTGGGGTGTGGGCTTGTGGTGCATTGAGCAGTGTATGAGGCTGTGGTGCAGATGGTGGGATATGACATTTACTGAAATCTTCACTCACCTTGACCTGCCATGTGAGGTCATTAAACTTCTTTCGGCACTGGATGGCCGACCTTCGGACCACAATGCTTGCCGTCAAATAGGCGACTATGTCCTGCCATAGCCTTCGAGAAGTGTGTGGCGAAGGCTTCCTGCCAGTCTGCGGGAAGAGGAAGGCTCGCCTCCTCTCGACAGCCACAACCAGTGCCTCAAGCGCCGCATCTGAGAATCTGTGGGCTCTCCCTAGGCTGAAGCTCCACCATTTGTTTCCACTGCCGTCTTCCAGCTGAAGTTGTTAGCGGCTTGTCAATGAGGTGCTGTAGCATCACTGCACCTCCCCTTTAAACACTGAATAAAGCCTGTGTCAAACATGATTGGGAATTAGACTGGACCTGATATTGGCCCACCTGTTGAGCGGTAAGTCAATGAGCAACGGTTTTAGTGCTGAGATCAAGACTAAAATCATGTTCATAGAAACATAGAAACATAGAAAATAGGTGCAGGAGTAGGCCATTCGGCCCTTCTAGCCTGCACCGCCATTCAATGAGTTCATGGCTGAACATTCAACTTCAGTACCCCATTCCTGCTTTCTCGCCATACCCCTTGATCCCCCTAGCAGTAAGGACCTCATCTAACTCCTTTTTGAATATATTTAGTGAATTGGCCTCAACAACTTTCTGTGGTAGAGAATTCCACAGGTTCACCACTCTCTGGGTGAAGAAGTTCCTCCGCATCTCGGTCCTAAATGGCTTACCCCTTATCCTTAGACTGTGACCCCTGGTTCTGGACTTCCCCAACATTGGGAACATTCTTCCTGCATCTAACCTGTCTAACCCCGTCAGAATTTTATATGTTTCTATGAGGTCCCCCCTCATTCTTCTGAACTCCAGTGAATACAAGCCCAGTTGATCCAGCCTTTCTTGATAGGTCAGTCCCGCCATCCCGGGAATCAGTCTGGTGAACCTTCGCTGCACTCCCTCAATAGCATGAGGACTGAGCGTGAATTTTGTGTGATACTTGACCATTTGGACCTGGCACAGCTTAACATAGTTGGGACTCAATACTGCCTGGTTCATGGCCATGTCCCATTTCTAAGCCCATGTCTATTCTGCTGCTGACACTTTGGAATTTCACTAGAAGAGTGGGTTTATGTTCGGTATTATGGAAATAGATGGTTTTTTGAGGCAACGCAGAATCAAAACATGGGTTGTTTTAGCTACTGTTTACTACTGTGAAAGGAAAATTATGGATGTAGTGAGGGGTTGTAACATGTTTTCCTATTGACATACCCAAGAATTATGGGACATTCTATATGATACACTTTCTGCTCTTAAACATGAAAAAGATGGATTTGATAAATGTTTAGAACTCAAGTACAGTTCTGCCAGCTGCAAATTCTTATTTAGCAGGTATTTAGAGTAAGTGGAAATTGGGGATTTATGGCAGGACATGCTACAGTTTTTTTTCTCTCAACATTTAAATGTTAAAAGTTCATGGTTTTCTTTTTTTTTAATGGGAAATGATGAGGACTGCATGCAATTTCTGTACATACCTCTGGTAACGTCTATTGTTCTGTGGTGGAAGTTTGTGCATTATATCCTGAGAATGATTATATCCTGTGTGCCAAAATCCATTGAATTAGACAATGATAAATGTAATATAACAATGAGAAAGGATATTCAGTAAGAGTTAGCAGAGTCTTTGTGATAGCTATTAGCCATATAATAATAAAATTCACATTCATGAGCTTATTACATTGGCAAACTGTCCGGATGCATTCTATGAATATATCCACATAGCGGAAAGAGGTTCACAATATAATGCATTCATCGATTCAGAATGGGATATATTCTATATTGAGTTGCTATGCGTATGACTTAGAGCTGCTTATCTGCTATTTCTGGAAATGAATCTGATGCTGCGACTTCTAAGTGACTGTATGTGTAAAACCTTGGAACAATTCCAGTTCTCTGTTGTTCCTGCGGCTTTTCAATCCATTGCACAATTTAAGAGACAGTTTCCACAGCACTGGGAACTTCAAGCCCTATTTCAAGACAGCTTCTTGAGGCGGTTCTGCAATAAATACATTGTCAAAATTGCCTTAATTGATCCGAAAACATATCCTGGTTATACACAATATGGAAATAGATTCAAAGTTCATCAAGGCTTATTATAACATTATCGAGTATTAATCTGCTTATGATGAGAGCTACTTTTTGAATTTGGCTCTGCAAAGTCAGAGGTATTCCTTTCTGTTACCAATAGCATTCCATTTATACTGCATCATGATTTCATAAATGGGAAAAGAAAAACAGCATCATCAGCTGCCCACCTCGTCATGTCCTAGACACCCCATCAGGTAGTTTTCGCAGGACTTACTTTGAATCTGGCTTCTCTTTGCAGAGTTCATGAAAGAGAGAAATAAAAAAAAAATGTGCAGCCTTTGACAAAATTAAACATATTTTTCTAGTTTCAGCTTTAATTCATAGAATCATAAAATAATACAGCACAGAAGGAGGCCTCTTTGGTAGAGCTATCCAATTAGTTCCACTCCCCTGCTCTTTCCCCATATCCCTATAAATGTTTTTCCTTTCAATTATCGAATTCCTTCTTGAAAGTTACTATCGAATCTGCTCCCACCATCCTTTCAGGCAGTGTATTCTAGATCACAACACCCCGCTGTGTTTACAATTTTTTTCCCCCTCATGTCACCTCTGCTTCTTTAGCCAATCACCTTACATCTGTGTCCTCTAGTTATTGTCCCTTCTGCCACTGGAAACCGTTTCTCCTTATTTACTCGATCAAAACTAGTCATGATTTTGAACACTTCTATCAAATCTTCTCTTGACTGTCTCTGCTCTAAGGAGAACAACCCCAGCTTTTCCAGTCTATCCATGTAACGGAAGTCCTTCAACCTTGGTACCATTCGAGTAAATCTCTTCTGTACCCTCTCGAAGGCCTTGACATTCTTCCCAAAGTGTGGTGCCCAGAATTGAACACACTACTCCAGCTGAGGCCTAACCATTGTTTTATAAAGGTTCAGCAGTACTACTTTGCTTTTGTCTCCATTATTAAAGCCAAGGATCCCATATGCTTTTTAAACAGACTTCCCAACTTGCCCTGCCATATTCAAAGATTTGTGTACATACACCCCCAGGTTTCTCTGTTCCTGTACCCCCTTTAAAAGTATATCATTTTGTGTCTTTCCTCATTCTTCCGATCAAAATGTATCACTTCACACTTCTCTGCATTAACTCTCATCTGCCATGTGTCTGCCCATTTCACCAGTCTGTCCTTGTCCTCCTGAAGTCTGTTACTATCCTCATTGTTTACTAGATTTGAGTTTAGAGTCATCTGTAAACTTTGAAATTATGCCCTGTATACCCAAGTCCAGATCATTAATATATATCAAAAAGAATAGTGGGCCTAATACCAAACCCCCTGAGGAACACCATTGTATACTTCCCTCCAGTCTGAAAAACAACCATTCACCACTATTCTGCTTTCTGTCCCTTAGCCAATTTCATATTCAAGCTGTCAATGTCCCTTTAATCTCATGAGCTTTAATTTTGTGCCGTGAAATCAGGTTTGTCAGAATAGAATCTGAAATTAGAATCGGCTAAGCAGCCATTTCCATAGTTTGTGAAAATTTAACATAACTTTACATGTGTAGAAGTTAATTATAAAATGTAGCTTGCAAACCATTTCATTATTTTTCTTGTACTCGGAGTCAAAATAGTCTAACGTTTACTGTAAATACACCTTAAATGTTATTTATTATTGTTAAACGAATTCAGTTAGCAATTATGCCTAAGGAACATGTGTATCATTCTGCTGCATCTTGAAGACATAAAGAAGATCTTGTCAAGGCATGCCGGTTAAAGACAATTTTTCAGATCTTCATTGTGGGCACATTATCAAACGTGCCTAAAATTTTCAGGGCATGTGTGAACACTGTGAAGATATAAGAGCTTAAGGGCTCACTTACACAAGCTGTTAGAGTCACAGAAGCCAAAAGTGTAATATATCTTCAAACCACTCTCAGATCTTAACATTTTGAACCATGCAAGGAGGAGTCATGTATAAGGTAGGTTAAGTGAAAACTGGCATGAGAACTGAAAGTAGGAGAGCTCAAGGAAGTTGGGTTGCTCATGTTAATTTTCAGCTGCAAAGTTGAGTAAAGATTTAGCGTCCAAAATCCGGAGTTCTGGAATCCGGACACTGGGTTGATCCATGACGGGGTCGTACGGAATCCGGACACCCTGCCAAACTGCTTACTGCCGCGAGCCGGGCCCAGAAAAAATCCAAAAATCAAAAACTCTCAGAACACTCTCAGGAATAAAAAAAAACAACTCCTCCAACCCACTTCTTCTGCCAGGTCTTCACACCCACAGGCGCCGCTGCTCCTGGGTCCACAACGCAGATTCCCCCCCAGGCGCCTTCCCTCGGCCAGAACAAAAGCACGCCAAAACTGCAAAGCACGGCGACTGTGGCACCCCCAGCCTTGCAAGCCGGCGGTCTGCCTAAAACTGCCACGCAAGCCCCCGGCGAAACTCTGCAAATGGCACTTGCCTTCTCTACAGGGGGATAATACAAGTTTTCCTTTCCCCTCCTTCTGCCACTCTGGTCACAATGCTCCACACAATTCCTGCATTGTTTATTCTTTCACCTTTTCCACTATTTACTTCCAGAATTAAATCCAAAACAGCGTCAATTCATCATACTCCTCGATTGAAACCGTGAGTTAACTGGCCCAGTCCTGGAAGCGGAAGCAATCACTGGCGATTTTCCACACTGTATTTTGGGGGGTTACTTGTATTGTGAGTAAGAAATTTTGATTGAAGTATCGCTGTTTATTTCCATCAAACGGCCGTCCGAAAACCGGACACACACACTGCAGCTCCCCAAACCAGCCGGCCCATGCCTGCCCCCAAATGAAACTGCGCAAATCGGGAGCTGCGATCGGATCGCAACGCCCCACGACTCTGAACAGAGTCAGAAAGATGTTCTGAAATCCGGAAATACCCGAACCTCGGCTCGGGTGTTGCCGGATTCGGGACGTCAGAATTGCACTCCGAAATCCAGAAATATCCGGAACGGCCTCGGTCCTGAGTTTTCCGGATTTTGGTCGCTCCGTCTGTATCGAGTTTTGTATTTGTTAGAGGTCTGCATTCATGAAACTCTCATGAGACAATTTATTGCAAATTCTCAAAACTTGTGACATTTATAGCATCAAATGTGAGCTTTTTGCCTTGTATTTCTCGCTTCTAGCACCCCCCCCCCCCCCCCAGGCTTCCCCAACAAAAGTCTTACTTTTGTTTGGCACTTTAAGCAGATTTTGACTTGGTAATGTTTGAGTGACATGACTAATTACTAATTTACTTATCCAGACTGCTATTGTATGTGCATTACATTAGGCTAATTCTGCAGGAAGGGCTAAATTTCCTGAATTTTGTTGACCAGCCATATTGTCCAAGGAAGTTTGTCTTGTTTCTTGTTCTGAAGAGGAAAATAAGTGGTGTTTCTATACATTCATGTGTACATTTAATATTGGTGTTTATTCTTGGCAAAGAAAAAACACTTGAATGTTAGAGTATTAAAATTGTAGTAGTTTAGTGATTGGTCTAAGTTCAGTAAAGCTTGCAATCAATCATTATGTGGTAATTAATATCTAAATTGCTTTTATCCTACGCGCACTGGATAAATCGGAAATGTCAATTTCAGACTCCGAAGAGACATTTGGATGACTTGAGGTGTCTGGAATATTTCCTGCTAATCAGGAAGCATTCTGATTCTGTGGCACTGCTATTGAACATTCTAGGCAGGATTTTTTTTTTTAATTTAAAAAATTGTGGTATGCTTGCTTCTGCATTGAGTATGCTTTCATGAAACTATCCTCTTTGTGCCAGTTAACTGCTTGCAGTTCCTGAGTGTGAATGCATTGAGTGCACAGACAAGTATTGTTATAAAATTAGAACATTATACTGCTATCATCATGGATTTTGTATGTTTTGTAATGAAGAAAGATCATATTCTAACCCACAAAAAACAGGAGTAGTAACTGGGCTTTTCTGCTACTCAGTAAATTGAACATTTGGCAACTACTAATATCTTTGGTATTATACAGGTACAACCGTCGAAATCCGGAAACCTCGAGACCGAGACCATTCCGGTTTTTCCGTATTTCAGAACAGAAATCTGACGTCCCGAATCCGGAAACCCCTGGGCCGAGTTTTGGGTTTTTCCAGATTTCGGAGACTAAATCCGATGTCCTGAATCCAGAAACCCCTGGGCAGAGTTTCAGGTATTTCTGGATTTCGGAGACGGGAACAGCGGCTGCAGGGGTGATTCCCCCCAAAAATGTGTTTTATTATGCTTTACCTTGTTTTTGACTGCTATTGCTCTGTATTGACCGCACGTGCACCTGGTGTGATCTGGCAGGACTGCATCCAGGGCTGACACCAGATCAGACACGCATGGGCTAAACATTTGCCAACCTTGCACCTGTTTTTTTGTGATATTTCACCATTTTTGGCGAAAACAGGAAATTTGGAGAAGTCTTGCGCCGGTGGTTTTTAAGTACCGCTGGGGAGCGGACCACCGGTGTGCAAGACTTGAAATAGCACTTTTGCCAAAAATTTGACGCTCAGCGCACTCGTATGAATGGAAAAAAACACCCGGGGAAAAACCTGCATTGCAGTCTTGGAACAGCAGAGGTATGAAGACCTGCAAAAAAGATAAGTTAAAATTTTTATTTTTTCATTCTTTTGCAGCGATTCGATAGTTAAGTGTCTTGTGAATGTTTTGTGATTTTTTTTGTTGTTGCAATTTTTGTGGGGTGGTGGTGGGGGGGGGAGATTTATTTACAGGATACTGATCAGAATACCAAATGTCCATTTCTGAAATTTTACTACTTTCATTTTATGCCGTTTATATCACTGTTCTGAAAAGAATGTCCGATTTTCGGAAAAGATTTCCGGATTATGGACGTCGACTCGTGCGATCTGCACGGTGTCCGGTTTTTGGAACATTCCGGTTTTTGAGACTCCAGATTTCGGGCGCTCTGTCTGTTGGCAGTCAGTAACTAGTGGGGTGCCCAGGGATCAGTGCTGGAACCCCAACTATTTACAATCTATATTAACGACTTGGAAGAAGGGACCGAGTGTAACGTAGCCAAGTTTGCTGACAATACAAAGATGGGAGGAAAAGCAATGTGTGAGGAGGACACAAAAAAATCTGCAAAAGGACATAGACAGGTTAAGTGAGCAGGCAAAAATTTGGCAGAAGGAGTATAATGTTGGAAAGTGTGAGGTCATGCACTTTGGCAGAAAGAAAATCAAAGAGCAAGTTATTATTTAAATGGAGAAAGATTGCAAAGTGCCGCAGTACACCGGGACCTGGGGGTACTTGTGCATGAAACACAAAAGGTTAGTATGCAGGTACAGCAAGTGATCAGGAAGGCCAATGGACAGTTATACAGGGTATTGGTGAGGCCACACCTGGAATACTGCGTGCAGTTTTGGTTTCCATATTTACGAAAGGATATACTTGCTTTGGAGGCAGTTCAGAGAAGGTTCACTAGGTTGATTCCGGAGACTTATGAGGAAAGGCTGAGTAGGTTGGGCTTCTACTCATTAGAATTCAGAAGAATGAGAGGTGATCTATCGAAACGTATAAGATTATGAGGGGACTTGACGAGGTGGATGCAGAGAGGATGTTTCCACTGATGGGAGAGACTAGAACTAGAGGGTATAATCTTAGCATGAGGGGCTGCCCATTTAAGACTGAGATGAGGAGAAATTTCTTTTCTCAGAGGGTTGTGAATCTGTGGAATTCGCTGCCTCAGAGAGCTGTGTAGGACGGGACATTGAATAAATTTAAGACAGAGATAGATAGTTTCTTAACTGATAAGGGAGTAAGGGGTTATGGGGAGTGGGCAGGAAAGTAGTCCTGAGTGCATGATCGAATCAGCCATGATCGTATTAAATGGCGGAGCAGGCTCGAGAGGCCATATGGCCTACTCCTGCTTCTATTATGTTCTTATGTTCTTGTATGCTAAATGTTTAATTTCCCACTCCCCCATCTCTTAGTCTCTTAAACAAACAAACACGCACACGCACACACACATGCAACTGTGTTATACTTAGCTTTTTGCATTCAAAGTTTAATGTCATTTGCACTTCCAACATTAGTATGATCCTAGCTTGAGAATCTCAGAATACAATTTGAATTGTATGATTTGAAATGTAATGGTAATTTTTAGCATATGATTTTTTTAAATAACCAGACGGCTTGCTAGGAGCTTTTAAACAACACAGTCTGCTGAAGTTTGTCCTAAGTAAGTAAAAGTAACTAAAATGTACTGTCAGATTTCAGATTTTTTTTTTAGTCAGGCTATAGAACTTCAGACACTGAAGATGAGAGAGAAAAAAATGGTATATATGAATATATTAGTTGAGCCAAACAACTACCACATTTTCTGCCAGTGGTATTGATGCAGTAACTGAAATCCTCAATGTGGTAACTCTAAACTGTATGCTATTTCCGTCAAAAGGAAACTTCCTTTTGAGTGTTGCTTGAAGATAACGCTCAGTGACTACCTATTATCAATACAAGTGTTTGCGCAGTTTCCTTTTTCCTGTGTTGAGTTCTTCATATATGTTCTGTTTGTAAGCCCCTGGGAAAACATTCTTGTTCGTATGCAAGATAAGCAAAACCCCACCTATGTCGTCTGGTCCCCCGGGATTTTTAAGTAACTGAAAATACATACTATTTGATAGTAAGTTTCTTTCGTGGCAATGGGGGAATTTTTAGGGTTAACAGATTCTACTCATAATCACACCTGTTCCTGTTCCCTGCCACACTTAATAGCAGACCAGCTCTAAAGTTAAAAAAGTTATGGTTAGTACATGCAGTTTGGATAAATACTGAAATATTGAGCATATTTGTACTTAATGTCTATGATGTAGAAATGATCTTGACATGCTCTGATGTAGGTAGATGCCTTTTATATGCAGGAGAAATAATATCTAAAGAATAGGCAGTCCATTTTTGCATCACAGTTATCCTTTGCTAATACCTTTAAATAAAATAAATGAATATATCGAAAGAAAGTTGGGGTTTGGACGTTATGACTCAAATTATGCAATATCGTAAACTAAATCTCTTGCACAATTAATCAATTAGCTAGCTGACTGTTATTTCTGGTCAGTGAAAAGTATATTCAAATGATGCCAACTTTTGGCTATTTGCAGCTGTGGTTGAGGGAAGTTTATTTAACCTTTTAGAACTATGTGGCCATTCTAATAACATTCAATTTTGTCACCAAGTACACAGCATCATGCCTATTCAAAGGATAAGTACTTAAACAGTTATCACTGCATTCCATAAAATAAATAAAACAACAATGCACATTGTTGGTCCTGTGTAATGATGGATGTATATTTTTTTCGTAAATATTGATCACATCATTCAGCATACTTAGCTAGTGTTTCCCCAGCATGACAGAGCACAAATTGACATTCCAGAGGCATAAAACCGTCGACGGGGTTAAAGTATAGAAGGAGGCCATACAGCCCATGTCGATGCAGGTGCTATGCTTGAGCAATCCAAAACTAATCCCACTGCCCTGCTTTCTTCTCATAGCTGTGTATCTTCCTTGATTCAAATATTTATTCAATTTTCCTTCAAAAGATGCACTAGTTGCTGCCTCAACCACTCCATGTAGCAAAACATTTCAAAGCTCCAACAACCCTCTATGTTTAAAAAAAAAAGTTCTCTCTCTTAGTGATTTTTATATTGATGATTCCTCATTACTGATTTCTCAACCAGAAGAAGTAGTTTCTCCTTATTCACATTATCAAAATTCTTCATCAGTTTAAGAACCTGTATTAATCCTTTCTTCTTTTCTGCTCCAGTGAGCATAATCCTTGTGTATCAAGTATCTCCTTGTAATTATAGTTTCCATATCCCTGGCAGCATGCTGGTAAGTCTGTGTTGTATGCTCTCTCTGGCTTTAATATGGGGTCTATAATGAGCATCCAAAACTGTACAAAGTACTCTAACTGTGTCCCAGCAATGCTTATATAAATTTATCATTATTTCTTTACTCTTCTGCCCTTTGCTTTATTTATAAAGCCAAAATGTCATTGGCCTGTTTTATGGCTTCAGCTATCGGCACTCGCAGAAGGAAATATGTATTTGGCCCTCTAGGTGTTCATCCACACACTTCAGAATCTTTCCGTGAGCATATATTCCATATGTTACACCTCTCTTGTCAGCATTAAGTTGTATCTGACCCTTGTTTTCCCATTCTGCTTGTATCTCTGTCATCCTGAAGTCTTAATACAGTCTTCCTCACTGTGTTATCAGCATATTTCAAGATTGAGCTCCATATACCCAAGTCCAAATTATAGATACAAGAACAAAAGTGGCCAGCATTAGCCCCTGGGGTACACCACTTCCATTCTAAGCAACATCCATTTATTCAAGCTCTTTGCTTCCGGTCCATCAGTGACATTTTTACCTATGCTGCTACATTTTATCCACTACCATACACCCAATTTTAACAAGGTTAAGTTACCTTATTGAACATCTTCTCAAAATCTAAATAAACTCCACCTACATCCCTTGATCTATTCAGTCGGTCCCTTTTTTAAAAAAAAACTCCCTTGAATTTGTCAAATGTGACTTTTTTAACAAACTTAGCCTAGCTGTGGAATAACCATTGCATTTCAAAATACTCATTAATGTTATCTTGTAGGGAAAATTGAGGCCCAATTTCCTTTGATTTGGGATTTTCAGATGGTAATCAAATGAGGAAAAATAGAGTTGTATCCATCCAAAGCGTCTTTTGAAACATAATTTGCTAAGTTTAAAGCAAAAACACAATGGGCCCCAAGTTTCCACACGATAAAAAACGGGCGCCCCTCCGAGCTGGGCGCCCGTTTTTCGCACCTAAAATGGCGCCGGAAAAAAAACTCGCGATTCTGGAGAGCCCTGCAGCTCCTTGTCTGTTTGGCGCGGCGCCCAGGGGGGCGGAGCCTACACTTGCGCCGATTTTGTAAGTGGGAGGGGGCGGGTACAATTTAAATTAGTTTTTTTCCTGCCGGCAACCCTGCCCGTGCGCGTTGGAGCGTTCGCGCACGCACAGTGTGAAGGAAAACATTGGCACTCGGACATTTTTATAGTTCTTTGTAGCTGTTTAATTTTTGAACATTTTATAATAAAAGCACATTGCCATCAGCACTGAGGCTTCCTGCAGCCTTCTCACTGTCTCCTTCCCGCCCGCCGTCTGGATACTAACAAAATGGGCCCAAGTTTCCACATGATTTGCCCCTGCTTTTTAGGAGCAACTGGTGGAGAACGGACTATCTTAGAAATCGCAATTCTCCACATTTTTTTTTCTGCAGTTCTAGTCAGGTAGAACAGTTCTACTTTGGAACAGAATTTTTTCTTCAAAAGGGGGCGGGTCCGGCCACTGACGCCTGATTTCAAAGTTTCCACAGTGAAAACGTACTCCAAACTAACTTAGAATGGAGCAAGTGAAGATTTTTGTAGAACTGAAAAAACCTGTTCTACACGTTAAAAAATCAGGCGCAGGTTACAAATTAGGTATCCAGAACTAGGTGGGGGGTGGGGGGGGAAAGGGAAGTCATTAAATTCTACAAAAAATCCTTATTTATACTTATACAAATATTATACAAATAAATCCAACCTGAATAAACATTTATAAGCAAAGAAAAGATTAAATAAACCATCTTCCTACCTGTGTGAAAGTGCTTCAGGCAGGCCTTTTGGGACCGAAGGCTGGGCCCGTCCCCAGCACCAGATTTACAGGTAGGTGGCGTTGGGTCGGGTCAGCGCGGAGGGGGGGGGGGGGCGCGGAGCTGGGGGGATGAGGGAGAGGGGGGGGCGCGGAGCGGGGGGGAGGAGGGAGAGCGGGGGGGGGGCAGAGGCGGAGCGGGGGGGGAGGAGGTAGAGGGGGGTGCGGGGCGGAGCGGGAGGAGGGTCTGGGGGGGGGGAGCACGGGTCGGGTCCAGTCGGGGGGGTGGGGGGAAGCGGGAGCAGGAGCGCGGGTTGGGTCGGGTCCAGTCGGGGGGGAGCGGGAATCGGGTCGGGTCCAGTCCGGGGGGGAGCGGGTGTCGGGTCCGGTCCGGAGGCAGGGGTGGGGAGGGAGCGGGTGTCGGGTCTGGTCGGGGGGGGGGGAAGCAGGAGCTGGCTGTGGGAGGAGCCTTATTCACGCAGCCCCAGTGAGGCCATTCGGCCAGGGCTAGGGGCTGCGTGCTTCGGGCCCCTCCCACACAGTTCGGCGCCTGGAGCTACTGCACTTGCGCGCATGTGCAGAGGTCCCGGCACTGTTTTCAGCGCAGGGACCTGGCTCCGCCCCCCCACAGCTCGTGCTGCGCTGCGCCGAGGGCCAGAGGACCTGCAGGGAGGTGGAGAATACAGAGGATTTTTTTAGGCGCACTTTGTGGCGCGAAAAACGGGTGTCCAGGTCGGGACTGCGCTGTTCTAGGCGCGTGTGGAAACTTGGGCCCTATGTTAGGAGGAGGAAAGACTCTCTTCAGGGTTTGTATTTTCTTTAAACTTATAAAGCCTGCAGCCTTTGTGAGGTGAGTTGGGTAGATGAATAGTCTGTGTTAGGGTTCTAATTCAGTGCGCCATTTAGTCAGCATCCATCTATCCCGGTAAGGAACAAAACAAAATCTGTGGGCTGGATATTTTTCGATACATTATGAAAACTAGATGAAAGATGATTTTTCGTGTTGCTGACATGACATTTGATCTTGCCCAGTCTAGGAACTATTGAAGTTAAATGTACCTGTCTTTGAAAATCTGGTAGCAACACCTGTTTGTCGTTGGGTTAACTGCACTAATCACAACTTTGGCATTCATTTTTTTATTAATTCATGGGCTATGCAAAGCCAGCATTTATTGTCCATCCATAGTTGCCCTTGAGAAGGATGTGGTGGGCCTTCTTGAACTGCTGCTGTGGGTCTACTTTCCATCTGGTGAAGGTACACTCATAATGCTATTAGGTAATGTTCCGGGACTCCGTGGCAATGATATAATCCAAGTCGGGTTGGTGCAGGTAATTGGTGAGTAAATGTTGCTGGTACAGGTTATTGGTGAGTAAATGTTGCTTGATAGCACTGTTAATGACTCCTTCCATCACTTTGCTAATGATTGCGAGTAGGCTGATAGGTCAGTAATTGGCTGGGTTAGAGTTGTCTTGCTTTATGTGGTGAGGACATATCTGGACAATTTCCCTTATTGTTGGGTAGATCCATACTGGAATAGGTTGGCTAGAGGCACGGCTAGTTCTGGAGCATAGGTCTTCTGCACTACATTCAGGATGTTGTTAGGGGCAGTAACCTTTGCTGCATCCAGCCGTTTCTTGAGGTCATGTGGAGTGAACAGAATTTACTGAAGACTGGCAGCTATGATAGTTGGATCCTCAGGAAGAGACTGAGAGGGATCATCCACTCGGCACTTCTGGCTGAAGATGGTTTTAAACGCTTCAGCCATTTCTTTTGCACTCACATGCTGGTTTTGGTCATCATTGAGAATGCAGACATTCATGGAGCCTCCTCCTGTTAATTGCTTAATTGTCCACCACCATTCCTGACTGGATATGACAGGCATGTAGAGCTTTGACCTAAATTGTTGATTGTGGGATGATTTCGCTCTGTCTGTAACATGCATGTAATTGTGGCTTCCACCCATCAAGATTTAGTTTGGGACCTGGAATATTAGGTCCTTCATTGAAACACCTGTGAACTTTTTGGCGTGGAAGCAAGTCATCCTCAACTCGAGGGACTGCCTATGATGATGATGAGTCGTGTATTGTAGCTTCATCAGATTAGCACCTCATTTTCAGGTATGCCCGGTGCTACTTCCAGGATGCTCTTCTATACTCCTCATTCAACCATGTTTGGTTATCTGGTTTAATGGTGGAGGAATGACGGATATGCCGGGCCATGAGGTTGCAGATTGTAGTGGAATGCTATTCTTCTGTTGCTGATGGCCCACAGCAATTCACGGATGTTTGAAGTTGCTAGATCTGTTGATCTATCCCACAAGTGCCACATGACATGATGGAGGGTGTCCTCAATGTGAAGACTGGACTTAGTTTCACAAGGACTGTGCAGTGGTCACACCTACCAATGCTGTCATGGACAGATGCATCTGCGATAGGTAGATTAGCGAGGACTAGGTTAAGTAGGTTATTTCCTTCTATTGCTTCTCTCACCACTTGCCGTAATGTCCTTCAGAACTCAGCCAGTGATGATACTATCGAACCACTTTTGATGGACATTGAAGTCACCCATCCAGAGTATATTCTTTTCAATCCCAAACTGGGCTTCTGACCCTATCACACAGACTGCCTATTTTCACTTCAGTAACAAATCCTACCATTGCCTCTACCTCAGCCCATCTGCTGCTGTAACTCTCATCTATGCCTTTGTACCCTCCAGACTCAACTATTCCAGTGCTCTCCTTGCCGGCCTCTCATCCATTACCCGCCATAAACTTCAGCTCATTCAGAATGCAACTACCCGCACAAAGTCACGTTTGCCCATCACACCTGTCTTGCTGAATTAGCTTCCAGTCCCCCTATGCCTCAAATTTAAAATTCTCATCCTTGTGTTTGAATCACTTCATGGACTCATTTCTCCCTATCTCTATCACCTCCTGCAGCCTTACAACCTGCTTCCTCCGAACTCTCCATTCCTTAAACTCTGGCCTCTTGTGCATCGCTCCCTCCCTTCACCCCACAATTGGCAGCTGTTACTTCCTTCCTAGACCCCATGCTCTGGGATTTTTTTCCTGAGCCCCTCTGTCTATCCACCTCCCTGTACTCCTTTAAGACCCTCCTTAAAATGCACCTCTTTGATCAAACTTTTGGTCATCCCATCTAATATATCGTCCTTTAGCTCAGCATCCATTTTTTTCCCTTGCGCCTCTATGAAGTGCTTTAGATGTTTTTCTACGTTAGAGCTGCTATATAAATGCAAGTTATTGTAGGTTGCCTGGTTCCCTTAATCTGATGGCTCAAGCTCCAGAGACTACCTAGTAAATATGCTGAGTTTGACTCGGTCAGTGTGTATGGTGAAGTATTATTATTGTTATTATGCCTTTGACAATGCAACTGTCATGATCTGACTACTTTGCGCATGCATAATGTTATAGCTATTTGGACATGCACAAAATCTGTGGGTTTATGATTTGGGAGCTAATCTACATCGTGACTGGCTCTACTGTAGGTCATAAACATGGGAGATTGGTGGAAGTA
Organism: Pristiophorus japonicus; assembly: GCF_044704955.1. Lineage (NCBI taxonomy): Eukaryota > Metazoa > Chordata > Chondrichthyes > Pristiophoridae > Pristiophorus > Pristiophorus japonicus. The sequence goes on from NC_091985.1 coordinate 90,597,503, forward strand.
GGTTGCTGTCCAAGATTTGGAACTGTATTCCATAGAAACATAGAAACATAGAAAATAGGTGCAGGAGTAGGCCATTCGGCCCTTCTAGCCTGCACCGCCATTCAATGAGTTCATGGCTGAACATGCAACTTCAGTACCCCATTCCTGCTTTCTCACCATACCCCTTGATTCTCCTAGTAGTAAGGACTTCATCTAACTCCTTTTTGAATATATTTAGTGAATTGGCCTCAACAACTTTCTGTGGTAGAGAATTCCACAGGTTCACCACTCTCTGGGTGAAGAAATTCCTCCTCATCTCAGTCCTAAATGGCTTCCCCCTTATCCTTAGACTGTGTCCCCTGGTTCTGGACTTCCCCAACATTGGGAACATTCTTCCTGCATCTAACCTGTCTAACCCCGTCAGAATTTTAAACGTTTCTATGAGGTCCCCTCTCATTCTTCTGAACTCCAGTGAATACAAGCCCAGTTGATCCAGTCTTTCTTGATAGGTCAGTCCCGCCATCCCGGGAATCAGTCTGGTGAACCTTCGCTGCACTCCCTCAATAGCAAGAATGTCCTTCCTCAGGTTAGGAGACCAAAACTGTACACAATACTCCAGGTGTGGCCTCACCAAGGCCCTGTACAATTGTAGCAACACCTCCCTGCCCTTGTACTCAAATCCCCTCGCTATGAAGGCCAACATGCCATTTGCTTTCTTAACCGCCTGCTGTACCTGCATGCCAACCTTCGATGACTGATGTACCATGACACCCAGGTCTCGTTGCACCTCTCCTTTTCCTAATCTGTCACCATTCAGATAATAGTCTGTCTCTCTGTTTTTACCACCAAAGTGGATAACCTCACATTTATCCACATTATACTTCATCTGCCATGCATTTGCCCACTCACCTAACCTATCCAAGTCGCTCTGCAGCCTCATAGAATCCTCCTTGCAGCTCACAAACAGCTGGGGCCCCAGCACAGAACCTTGCGGTACCCCACTAGTCACTGCCTGCCATTCTGAAAAGTCCCCATTTACTCCTACTCTTTGCTTCCTGTCTGACAACCAGTTCTCAATCCATGTCAGCACACTACCCCCAATCCCATGTGCTTTAACTTTGCACATTAATCTCTTGTGTGGGACCTTGTCGAAAGCCTTCTGAAAGTCCAAATATACCACATCGACTGGTTCTCCCTTGTCCACTCTACTGGAAACATCCTCAAAAAATTCCAGAAGATTTGTCAAGCATGATTTCCCTTTCACAAATCCATGCTGACTTGGACCTATCATATTACCTCTTGCCAAATGCACTGCGATGACATCCTTAATAATTGATTCCATCATTTTACCCACTACCGATGTCAGGCTGACCGGTCTGTAATTCCCTGTTTTCTCTCTCCCTCCTTTTTTAAAAAGTGGGGTTACATTGGCTACCCTCCACTCCATAGGAACTGATCCAGAGTCAATGGAATGTTGGAAAATGACTGTCAATGCATCCACTATTTCCAAGGCCACCTCCTTAAGTACTCTGGGATGCAGTCCATTACAATAAGAAAGTGCATCATGTAGTTTTGGTAAGTACTTGGGAGTGTTGCCCACTACTTGAGCCACTGTATAATAACTGGTGCTGAGAGCCCCAAAAGAGAGAGATAATTTATTTTAAGCTGTTTTTAGAATCATTAGAAATATAGAATGGTTACAGCACAGAAGGAGGCCATTCGGCCTGTTGAACCTGTGCCGGCTCTCTGCAAGAGCACTTCAGCTAGTCTCACTCACCTGCTTTTTCCCTGTAGCCCTGCAAATATTTTCCTTCAGATACTTATCCAATTCCCTTTTGAAAGCCACAATTGAATCTGCCTCCATCACCCTTTTAGGCAGTGAATTCCAGATCCTAACCACTCGCTGCGTAAATAAGTATTTTCTCATGTCGCCTTTGGTTCTTCTGCCAATCACCTTAAATCTGTGTCCTCTGGTTCTCGACCCTTCTGCCAATAGGAATAGTTTCTGTATCTACTCTGTCTAGACCCCTCATGATTTTGAACATCTCTATCAGATCTCTTCTCTAAGGAGAACAACCCCAGCTTTTCCAATCTATCCACGGAGCTGAAGTCCCTCATGCCTGGAACCATTCTTGTAAATCTTTTCTTTACCCTCAGTAAGGCCTTCACATCCTTCCTAAAGTTGATGCGCAGAATTGAACACAATACTCCAGATAAAGTCGGAGCAGTGTTTTATTAAGGTTTATCATAACTTCCTTGCTTTTGTACTCTATGCCTCTATTTATGAAGCCCAGTATCCCATTTGCTTTTTTTAACCACTTTTTTCAACCTGTCCTGCCACCTTCAACGATTTGTGTACATATACCCCCAGGTGTCTCTCTTCAGACACTCCCTTTAGAATTGTATCCTTTAGTGTATATTGCCTCTCCTCATTCTTCCTACCAAAATGTATCACTTCTCACTTTTCTGCGTTAAATTTCATCTGCCACATGGCCTTCCATTGCACCAGTCTGCTTGAAATCTATCACTATGCTCTCACTGTTCACTATATTTACAAGTTTTGTGTCATCTGCAAATTTTGAAATGGTGCCCTGTACACCCAAGTAAGTCGTTAATATACATCAAGAAAAGCAGTAGTTCTAGTACCGACCCATAGGGAACACCACTGTATACCTTCCTCCAGTCCAAAAAACAACCGTTCATCACTATTGTTTCCTATCATTTAGCCAATTTCATATTCGTGCTACCACTGTCCCTTTTATGCCATGAGCTCCAACTTTCCTGGCAAGCCTATTATGTGGCACGTTATCAATGTCTTTTGGAAGTAACTTTTTCAAATAAAAGCTACCAACAGAATTTTTCTTACTTGTAAGGTCTAATCTTCCACAAGTGCATACACTCTTTTGGCTATTGTTATAATTGTCTTTGTTATTCAGCTTTCCTAACATTAAGAAAAACAATGAATAGTTTGTCACTTGATGTCTAAAACTAAAATACAATCCTTTAGAGTAAGATAAGAAATAGGAGCGCAGGAATAGGCAATATGGCCCCTCGAGTCTGCTCCACCATTCAATAAGATCATGGCTGGTCTTCAACAACAATAACAACTTGCATTTATATATTGCCTTTAACATAGTAAAATATCCCAAGGCACTTCACAGGAGAATACAAGACAAAAAGTTTGACACCGAGCCATATAAGGAGAAATTAGGGCAGATGGCCAAAAGCTTGGTCAAAGAGGTCGGTTTTAAAGAGCGTCTTAAAGGAAGGTAGAGAGACAGAGAGGTTTAGTCAGGGAATTCCAGAGCTGAGGGCCTAGGCAATAGAAGGCACGGCCACCAATGGTTGAGCGATTATAAGCAGGGATGCTCAAGAGGGAAGAATTAGAGGAGCGCAGATATCTCTCGGGTGGGGGGTGGATTTGTGGGGCTGGAGGAAACTGCAGAGATAGGGAGGAGCGAGGCCATGGAGGGATTTGAAAACAAGGATAAGAATTTAGAAATTGAGGTGTTGCTTAACCTGGAGCCATTGGAGGTCAGTGAGCACAGGGGTGATGGGTGAACGGGACTTGGTACGAGTTAGGACATGAGCAGCCAAGTTTTGGATGACCTCAAGTTTACGTAGGGTCGAATGTAGGAGGCTAGCCAGGAGTGTGTTGGAATAGTCAAGTCTAGAGGTAGCAAAGGTATGGATGAGGGTTTCAGCAGCGGATGAGTTGAGGCAGGGGCTGAGACAGGTGCAGTTACAGAGGTGGAAATAGGCGGTCTTAGTTATGTCGCAGATATGTGTTTGGAAGCTCATTATGACACCAAGGTTACAAACTACCTCAACTCCACTTTCCTGCCCTATCTCCATATCCCTTGATTCCCTTGGACATAACAGTTAGTTATATTGGTTTCTGGCATCTAGAATCTAGAACAGTGATTTCATATTTTGTAGTTCATGTCAGTTATATTGGTTAATGAAAATGTGTTTTGAAATCTTGGGATAGATTAGATTAGATGATTTTCCTAGAGTGCATCATACAGCAATATAGTGCTATTGTATTATTGTTAACCCATTAACTTCCACTCTGTAATTGGTGTTATTTCTCTTCCTTTCTCTTTTTTAACTCTACTCAGGGGGGGCTTCAATTCTGAGAGAGGTTACACCTGAAACTTAATTTAACTTTAACTTAATTTAACTTTAACTTAATCTGTATAGATGCTAACAGGCCTGCTGTGTACTTACAGCATTTCCTGTTCTTGGTTCAGATTTTGAGCATTTATAGCTTTTGTCTTTTTGTTTGCATTACTGTTTGCTGCATTCTAAGATGAAGAACTCAGAACCAAATTGACTTATGGTTACGCCGCACCTGCATGCTCAAAACCAAATTCAAACCAACACATTGTGCTGGTTTTGCTTGTTGTGGTCTTATCCAGTTCAAGGGCAAGTTAAAGGCATTGCATTACATTTCTGAAAGAGGTGATTTGAGTCATTCAGGTTATAATAGTGCAACATAAATGGAGAATTAAACCAAATATACAGTGCGCATCAATGTATGATATGTTAATAGTTGGTGTATTTGAGGTGTTGGTCCAAGAGAATCAGAGATCACATTTGCCAAATCCTTTGCCACAATAGTGAAGATTTGTTTTAATTCTTTGTGGGAGGTTGGTTTGTCAGTTGGCATATTTTTTGGTACTTTATTTTCAGGGCTTCTGTAGATTGTGGACCCCTGATTATAAGGTGACTACACCCTGTCGACAAGTCAACATTGTCCCACCATGGGATTTATTTTAACTTCATGCTCTCTCATATTATCTATTCCCTATCCTCTATTTAAAACCAGGACATATCTTTCCTGATCTTTGCTATGCCTGAGTTTCCCCTATGCCTACTCGCGTGTACATTTTGGCTGGTACTCTGGATCCGAGCCAATTACTTCTATCTCTCATTTTCTCTCTCCTCTTGGCCTCTCTCTCCTGTTTCCTCCCCTCTCTGTCATCTAGTCATGGCAGCTTTCATTTCTACCCTCTTGGGGCACTTTCATCTCCCCCCCCCCCCCCCCCCCATCCCCTCCCGCAGCACCAAATCCCTACCCCAACCTTTCACTTCCTCTACCTTTCTATTCTCCTGCCACCATCCCAGGCTTGAATTCTCCCCTTTCATAAGCTCACAGCTATCTTTTATGCCTCTCTTGGCATTCTGCAAAGGGCTCATCACATCATCCATTGCTGCCCCCTGCTGAGTAGCAACCCCAACTTTCCTGTACACCTCTCGCGTTGACCTTCTTGCCTAGTCACCAGACTATTCACGAGAACCTCCTTCCTGTTCCACTTACCCTGCACACTGCTGATCCCTTGACAGCAGAGCAACAATCACCACCATTTCCCTCCAGAAAGTTTGTTAATTCACGAGCAAAGCCATTACCATCCACAACCTTATTGTGGATGATTGCATTGATATCTTGACTTTGAGTGAAACTTGGGTGCTGAAGCCTGTCCCCCTGACCAGCCCCACCCAAACTGCAATAGTGGCCCTTGTCACCAATTATCATCTTGATGTCTCTCTCAACTTCTGGCACCGTCTCCTCCTTTACGTACCTCGCCTTGTTCCATCCCTCTCATTTAAATTTGTCATTCACTACTGCCCCTCCAAGGCCCACACCAAATTTCTCATTGAGACATCCCTTCCTCCCTGAGCCTCTGCATTGAGTGACTTCTCATACTCTGATTTCAATCTCCATTTCAGCTCACCTGGCCCCTCTCTGCCCTTAACTTCTCCCTTCACACAAACACACCTACCAATATTAAAAACTCCCCCTTAGATCTTGCCACTTCATGTGGCACATCTACTGCCATCATCTCAATCATAGACAAAGCCATCTCTGGCCACTTCTATCACTCACATTTCTCTATTCCTTTCCACCCCCATTTCCTTCTGTGCCTGCCTCTGAAAAAAACTCTTCCAGGTCATTTACAACAGAACTTTCAAACACCCAACTGTCTTCACTTTTGGCCCTCCATTTGCCACTATACTTCTGCAGCGGTCAATTTACTCGATCACTCCCTCACTTCTCCCTTTGATGCCCTTGTCCCCAAGCACTTACTCTCTCCCACCCTTTTTTTTCCTGCTAGTATGGCCCTCATCCTTGCTCCCTCAAGTCCAAGGAATGCAGAATTAAAAGTACCTGACTCACAAGTGATTTTGCCATCCATTGCCAGATCTAGCTGGATCATATCAAACACTATTGAGCTCTGTTCCCCTCTACCAAAACTATTCACTGTTCCAGGATCAACCTGGACTGCAAAGGTAACTAACCCCCCGACCCCCACCCCTGACCCCTCTCATCCACTACCAAGCATTTCCTAAACTCCTGTTCACTGCTCTCACCACCAGCAACTTTGTCATTACGATTGAGACAATCGATTCAACTGGCTCTTCCCTTGTCTGCCAACTTCCTCCAAGGTTTCCTCAATTCTCTGAACCCACATCTTTCTCTAGTTTTTCTCTTATCTCCCCTCATACTTTATCCAAGCTCACCTTGTCAGTGAGATCCAGCTCCTGCTCTCTCGACTCCAATCCCCCTAATTCCCTGACCACTCATGTTGCCTTCCTGGCCCATATGGGAGCTAACATTGTAACTCGCTTCCTCTTCTCGGGTACTGTCCTCCTCCCTTTCAAAACTTCTGTTGTCGTCATCCTCTACAAAAAGCCCACTCTTGGCCCCTCTGTTGTTGGATTAATTTAAAAGGGAGTTGGATAGGTTTCCAAAAGTAAGAATATAAAAGCTTACACAGCAATGATTAGAGCAGGTATCTAAGTATTCTGGGCCAAATGGCCTCCATCTGTGCTGTAATTTCTGTGATTCTGTGGGTGCTATAATTGCCAGGTGTAGAAATATTCATGAGCTGTTGATCTAAGCTAGTTACTGGAGACAGATTGAAAGGTCAAGCAGTAACAGTGTTTAAGTATTGTCCTAACAAGTGAGAGCCTTATTAAAAACCTATTGTGATTGCACAACTGTATAGAAAGCACAGGTGACCAAAGTATTTTGATTTGATGCATCTCTTTGAGGGTCCTCCTTTGTACACTGCTTTGAGATAAAAATTGGTCATCATCTTCTGGTATCTTATAGGACATTATAGTTGTGAGTGAGCTTTAAATATTAAATGCGTAGTAAGAGGAGGGGGTGGGGTCGATTTAGGGACCAAAAAGGAGACCTACGCATGGAGGCCGAGGGCACGGCTGAGGTACTAAATGAGTACTTTGCATCTGTCTTCAACAAGGAAGATGATGCTGCCGAAGCTATAGTGAAAGAGGAGGTAGTGGAGATACTGGATGAGATAAAAATTGATAGAGGAGGTACTGGAAAGGCTATCTGAATTTAAAGTTGATAAGTTGGGTATGGTAGCATAGTGGTTATGTTACTGGACGAATAATCCAGAGACCTGGACTCAAAATCTGGAGACGTGAGTTCAAATTCCACCACAGCAGCTGAGAAATTTAAATTCAGTTAATTAAATAAAGCTAGTTTTGGTAATGTGACAATGAAACTATTGTATTGTTGGAAAAACCCAACTGGTTCACTAATGTCCTTTAGGGAAGGAAATCTGCCGTCCTTACCTGGTCTGCCTATATGTGACTCCAGACCCACAACAATATGGTTGACTCTTAACTGCCCTCTGAAATGGCCTAGCAAGCCACTCAGTTGGACCAAACCGCTATGACAAAGTCAGCACTGTGGGAGTACCTTCACACATGGACTGCAGCTGTTCCAGAAGGCAGCTTCTCAAGGGCAATTAGGGATGGGCAATAAATGCCAGTGATGCCCACATCCCAAGAATTAATACTTTTTAAAAAAAAACGTCACCAGGACCAGATGGGATACATTCTAGGATGCTGAGGGAGGTTAAGGAGGAAATCGCGGAGGCACTGGCCATAATCCTTCAATCCCCATTAGATACGGGGGCGGTGCCAGAGGACTGGACAATTGCAAATGTTTACACCCTTGTTCAAAAAAGGTGCAAGGATAAACCCAGCAACTACAGGCTCGCCAGTTTAACCTCAGTAGTGGGGAAGCTTTTAGAAACAATAATCAAGGACAAAGTTAACAGACACTTGGACAAGTGTGGATTTGTTAATGGTAAATCATGTTTAACTAACTTGATCAAGTTTATTGATGAGGGCAATGCGGTTGACTTGTTGTACATGGACTTCCAAAAGGCATTTGATAAAGTGTCACATAATAGACTTGCCAGCGAAGTTGAAGCTCATGGAATAAAAGGGACAATGGCAACATGGATACAAAATTGGCTAAGTGACAGGAAACAGAGTAGTGGAGAAAGGTGGTTTTTCGGACTGGAGGAAGGTATACAGTGGTGTTCCCCAGGGGTCGGTACGAGGGACTACTGCTTTTCTTGATGTATGTTAATGACTTGGACTTGGGAGTACAGGGCACAATTTCAAAATTTGCAGATGACACAAAACTTGGAAGTATAGTGAACAGTGAGGAGGATAGTGATCGACTTGAAGACATAGACAGCCTGGTGAAGTGGGTGGACACATGGCAGATGAAATTTAATACGGAAAAGTACAAAGTGATAGATTTTGGTCGGAAGAATGAGGAGGGGCAATATAAACTAAAGGGCACAGTCCTAAAGGGGGTTCATGAACAGAGAGACTTGGGGGTATATGTGCACAAATTGTTAAAGGTGGCAGGGCAGGTTGAGAAAGCGGTTTAAAAAGCATACGGGATACTGGGCTTCATAAATAGAGGCATAGAATACAAAAGCAAGGAAGTTATGATGAACCTTTATAAAACACTGGTTCGGCATCAACTGGAGTGATGTGCCCAATTTTGGGCACTGCACATGAGAAAGGATGTGAAGACCTTAGAGAGGGTACAGAACAGATTTACAAGAATGGTTCCAGGGATGAGGGACTTCAGTTACGTGGATAGGCTGGAGATGCTGGTGTTGTTCTCCTTAGAGCAGAGAAGGTTGAGAGGAGGTTTGGCAGAGGTATTCAAAATCATGAGGGGTCTGGACAGAGTAGATGGAGAGAAACCGTTCCCATTGGAACGGTCGAGAAACAAAGGTCACAGGTTTAAGGTGATTGGCAGAAGAACTAAAGGCAACAGAAGAAAAAACCTTTTTACGCAGCGAGTGGTTCAGATCTGAAATGCACTGCCTGAAACGATTGTCGAGGCAGACTCAATCGTGGCTTTCAAAAGGGAATTAGATAAGTACCTGAAGGAAAAGAAATGGCAGGGCTACAGGGAAAGGGCGGGGAGTGGTATTAGCTGAAGTGCTCTTGCAGAAAGCCGGCACGGGCTCGACAGGCTGAATGGCCTCCTTCTGTGCTGTAACTGTTCTACGGCCCAAGTTTCTGCCCTCTGGAAAAATGGCGCATCTCGATAAGGTGCGGCGACTTTCTGGAAGAAAAAGGGCGGCGAAAACTTACTTTGTGATTCTGCGAACTCCTCTTTGTGCTCGGCGTGGCACAGCACAAGGGGTCAGGGGCGGAGCCAAGTCCCGCCGCTGAAAACAGTGCCGGGACCTCTGCATACACGCGCTAGAGTGTGCGCGCATGTGCAGTAGCTCCAGGCCCCTGAGGCTGCGTGGGAGGGGCCCGACCCTAGCACTGGCCGAATGGGCTCACCGGGCGAAAATTGGACTGGACCTCCCTCCCATTCAGCTCCCTCCCTCCCTCAGGTTCAGCTCCCTCCCCCTCCCTCCCTCCTGTTCAGCCTCCCACCCTTCTTCCCCCTCCCCCCCTCCCCTCTTCCCTCTTTTCCCCCCATTTCCCACCCTCCCCGTCGTTGGTGGGGCCTGCCCGCCCGGCATCTCGCTGGGGGCAGGCCCCGCCCGAAGTGTCGGCGGCAGCAGCGGCGGCAGCCTGACCTGGTCCGTTCAGCCTCTCCCTCATCCTCCCTTCCCTCTCCCTCTCCCCCTCCCCTCTCTCTCCCCCTCGCCCTCTCTCCCCCTCCCGCTCGCCTTCTCTCCCCCTCCTCCTCGCCCTCTCTCCCCCTCGCCCTCTCTCCCCCTCGCCCTCTCTCCCCCTCGCCCTCTCTCCCCCTCGCCCTCTCTCCCCCTCGCCCTCTCTCCCCCTCGCCCTCTCTCCCCCTCGCCCTCTCTCCCCCTCGCCCTCTCTCCCCCTCGCCCTCTCTCCCCCTCGCCCTCTCTCCCCCTCGCCCTCTCTCCCCCTCGCCCTCTCTCCCCCTCGCCCTCTCTCCCCCTCGCCCTCTCTCCCCCTCGCCCTCTCTCCCCCTCGCCCTCTCTCCCCCTCGCCCTCTCTCCCCCTCGCCCTCTCTCCCCCTCGCCCTCTCTCCCCCTCGCCCTCTCTCCCCCTCGCCCTCTCTCCCCCTCGCCCTCTCTCCCCCTCGCCCTCTCTCCCCCTCGCCCTCTCTCCCCCTCGCCCTCTCTCCCCCTCGCCCTCTCTCCCCCTCGCCCTCTCTGCCCCTCGCCCTCTCTCCCCCTCGCCCTCTCTCCCCCTCGCCCTCTCTCCCCCTCGCCCTCTCTCCCCCTCGCCCTCTCTCCCCCTCGCCCTCTCTCCCCCTCGCCCTCTCTCCCCCTCGCCCTCTCTCTCCCCCTCGCCCTCTCTCTCCCCCTCGCCCTCTCTCCCCCTCGCCCTCTCTCCCTCTCTCCCTCTCTCCCCCTCGCCCTCTCTCCCCTTCGCCCCCTCTCTCCCCCTCGCCCCCTCTCTCCCCCTCGCCCCCTCTCTCCCCCTCGCCCCCTCTCTCCCCCTCGCCCCCTCTCTCCCCCTCGCCCCCTCTCTCCCCCTCGCCCCCTCTCTCCCCCTCGCCCCCTCTCTCCCCCTCGCCCCCTCTCTCCCCCTCTCTCCCCCTCGCCCCCTCTCTCCCCCTCGCCCCCTCTCTCCCCCTCGCCCCCTCTCTCCCCCTCGCCCCCTCGCTCCCCCTCGCCCCCTCTCTCCCCCTCGCCCCCTCGCTCCCCCTCGCCCCCTCGCTCCCCCTCGCCCCCTCGCCCCCTCTCTCCCCCTCGCCCCCTCTCTCCCCCTCGCCCCCTCTCTCCCCCTCGCCCCCTCTCACCCTCGCCCCCTCTCACCCCTCGCTGTCAGAAACACTGACAGAGAGACATTGCGGCGGCGGGCGGGGGGGGGGGGGGGCATCCCAGCATGCTGTTGGAGGGCTCCCGGTGCTGCAGTAGGTGAGTGGAAATAATTTTTTATTCATTGATTTTTAAAAGTTTTTTTTATATATATTTTTTGATTTATTTATTTATAATTTATTATTGATGATGGCTCTTTATTTGTAAAAGTGAAGTGTTTTAATGTTTGTTAAATTCCCTCCCCTCCGACCGCCCATCTTTCATTCCCTACGCCTGATATCCAAGTGTAGGCAAGGTTTTTCTGATACTCCATTCTAAGTTAGTTTGGAGTAAGTTTTCGCTGCCTAAACTTGCAAAACAGGCGACGCCCCCTTTGGGGGAAAAGAAAATCTGTTCTAAAATGAAACTATTCTAACTGACTGATAGAACTGGAGCAAACTAAATGCCGAGAATTGTAATTTCCAAGATGCTCCATTCTAAACCAGTTGCTTCAAAAAAAATAGGAGCAACTCAGGCCGAAACTTGAGCCCTATAATTCTAAACTATTTCTGTTTACCTCTAGCATTATTTTGTTGTATTTAGTAGTTTTTAAGATTAATTTTCTGCTGTTTCCATTCCATTCAGGCAGAAGAAAATAGATTGTCAGTTTATCAGGCTGTAAGTAAATAAGTAGGCCTACAATAAAATACCGAGACTGAAAAACTCAATTATTTATTTATTCTTCAGACGGCAGCTGAAGGTCATTTGATGCATTATATGTTGCTTAGCAGCAGTGTGAATTAATGTCAGAATAACGGTGCTTGTGTGATCCATAAATAATATGATCATATCACTCATCTCTTAGCATGAAAAACATAGGAGAGACTGCTGTGCAGTAGTTAGAAGAAGGTTGCCTTTTAATGTGACTACGGCATTGATCAGATTGAAGCTTTGTTTTGAATATTTGAGTGAACCTGTAAAATGCTACATTGCACACTTGCATAGTGAATCTGTCTCTGAGGACTATCGTGGCAATGTTTGAGCAGAACTCCACTGTGTTTATGACATAAATGTGTATGTCAGTGGCACCACCCCCATTGTATCCATCACCCTTTTCAATTCTAATTACTGAATCAATCAGAGTGCAGACCAGCGATTAGCTGTAGCCATGGAAGTTAATTTATAATCGCAAGCTGATAATTCTCATCTTGAGATGAAAAGGGCCACATAATGCACTTCTCAGGCATTGAGTAGGTTGGGCCTCTACTCATTGGAATTCAGAAGAATGGGCCCAAGTTTCGGGCTGCGCCTAGAACGGCGCAACCCCGACCTGGACGCCCGTTTTTCGCGCCACAAAGTGCGCCTAAAAAAAACTTACAGATTCTCCGGCTCCCTGCTGGTCCTCGATCCGGGCGCGGCGCAGCACGAGCTGTAGGGGGCGGAGCCAGGTTCCTGCGCTGAAAACAGTGCCAGGACCTCTGCACATACGTGCTACAGTGGGCGCGCATGTGCAGTAGCTCCAGGCGCCCAAAACTGTGTGGGAGGGGCCCGAAGCACGCAGCCCCTAGCCCTGGCCGAATGGCCTCACTGGGGCTATGTGCATAAGGCTGCCTCCCACGCCCAGCTCCTCCTTCCTCCCGACCCGACTTGACTCCCGCCCGCCCCCGGAACCGACCCGAACCCCCCCCCCCCCGGACTGGACCCGACCCGTGCTTTCCCCCCACCCCCCCTGAACCGAACCGACTGACCTCCTCCCCGCCGACCCGACTCGACTCCCGCGCCCCCGGACCGGACCCGCGCTCCCCCCGACCCGACCCAACGCCACCTATCTGTAAATCTGGTGCTGGGGAAGGGCCCTGCCCGAAGTCTTGGGCCCGGCCAGGCTTGGCCCGTTCAGCCTCCCTCCCCCTTCTCTTCCCCTCCGCCCTTCTCCTTTCCCCCCCGCCCTTCTCCTTTCCCCCCCCGCCCTTCTCCTTTCCCCCCCCGCCCTTCTCCTTTCCCCCCCCGCCCTTCTCCTTTCCCCCCCGCCCTTCTCCTTTCCCCCCCGCCCTTCTCCTTTCCCCCCTCGCCCTTCTCCTTTCCCCCCCCGCCCTTCTCCTTTCCCCCCCCGCCCTTCTCCTTTCCCCCCCCGCCCTTCTCCTTTCCCCCCCCGCCCTTCTCCTTTCCCCCCCCGCCCTTCTCCTTTCCCCCCCGCCCTTCTCCTTTCCCCCCCCCCCGCCCTTCTCCTTTCCCCCCCAGCCCTTCTCCTTTTCCCCCCCAGCCCTTCTCCTTTTCCCCCCCCGCCCTTCTCCTTTTCCCCCCCCACCCTTCTCCTTTTCCCCCCCCGCCCTTCTCCTTTTCCCCCCCCGCCCTTCTCCTTTCCCCCCCCGCCCTTCTCCTTTCCCCCCCCGCCCTTCTCCTTTCCCCCCCCGCCCTTCTCCTTTCCCCCCCCGCCCTTCTCCTTTCCCCCCCCGCCCTTCTCCTTTCCCCCCCAGCCCTTCTCCTTTCCCCCCCGCCCTTCTCCTTTCCCCCCCGCCCTTCTCCTTTCCCCCCCGCCCTTCTCCTTTCCCCCCCGCCCTTCTCCTTTCCCCCCCGCCCTTCTCCTTTCCCCCCCCCCGCCCGTCTCCTTTCCCCCCCCCGCCCGTCTCCTTTCCCCCCCCGCCCGTCTCCCGTTCCCCCCCCCTGCCCGTCTCCCGTCCCCTTGTCCTCTCCCACCTTCTTTCCCCCCTTCCCCCCTCTCTCCCTCCCCTCGCTGTCAGAAACACAGACACTGACAGACAGAGAGTGAGAGACACACACAGACAGAGAGATAGAGACACTGACAGAGACACACTGGGGGGGGGGGGGGTGGGGGCTCCCGGTGCTGCAGTCGGGAAGTAGAAAATGTTTTATTTATTTCGTATTAATTTTTTTTGATTGATTTATTGGTTGATTTATTGATGTTTTTATCATTTATTATTGATGGCTCTTTATTTGTAAAACTGAAGTGTTTAATGTTTGTAAACTTGCCTTTAACCGCCCCCCCCCCATTCCCTACGCCTGATTTGTAACCTACGACTGATTTTCCAAAGTGTAGACAAGGTTTTTTCGAGCGTACAAAAATCTTCACTTACTCCATTCGAAGTTAGTTTGGAGTAAGTTTTCACTGCCGAAACTTTGAAAACAGGCGTACGTGGCCGGACACGCCCCCTTTTGAAAAAAAATTCTGTTCCAAAGTGAAACTGTTCTAACTGACTAGAACTGGAGCAAACTAAATGCCGAGAATTTGAATTTCTAAGATACTCCGTTCTACACCAGTTGCTCCAAAAAATCAGGAACAACTGAGGCCGTAACTTGGGCCCAATGAGAGTTGATCTTATAGAAACGTATAAGATTATGAGGGGGCTTGACAAGGTGGATGCAGAGAGGATGTTTCCACTGATGGGAGAGACTAGAACTCGACGGCTTTATCTTAGAATAAGGGGCCACCCATTTAAAACTGAGATGAGGAGAAATTTCTTCTGAGGGTTGTGAATCTGTGGGATTCGCTGTCTGAGAGCTGTGAAAGCTGGGACATTGAATAAATTTAAGACCGAAATAGACAGTTTCTTAAACGATAAGGGGTTATGGGGAGCGGGCAGGGAAGTGGAGCTGAATCCATGATCAGATCAGCCATGATCTTATTGAATGGCGGAGCAGGTTCGAGGGCCTTATGGCCTATTTCTGCTTCTATTTCTTATATTCTTATGTAAACTCACTTCCCCTAATTTTTTATATCATTAGTCAAGGTATCAGGATCCCAGTTTTCTTAAACTCTGACAAAAATGACAAACTTCAAGTCTGTGTTTTTGATAACGCCAACAAAACACCAGAAATCATAGGGAAAACATTTAATATTTTCTCCAAGTGCTCCCCTAGTCTAAAATTTTAAAACAAATTCCTATCTGCACAACTATGACAGGAAAGTCAGACCAAGAGGTTCATTGTGCTTATATTTGCTTTTCTGGGTTAATTATGTGTCTACTGCCTCTGGTCACTGACCCAGCTGTGTCGAACTCAATCCAAATCTGTCAACTCCCAGATATGCCATGTCAATTGAAAACTGCAGAAGATTTTACAAGGGATTATTCTGATTTTTTCATTGAGGATATGAGAATGGAGACAGTTTTGAAATGTAACAATAACTCTCATCACTGGAAACATTGCAGCCTGTATATAACTGAATTGTTGCAATTGTAGATATGTTCCAAATATAACTCACTACCAAGTAAAGATGGGAGTGATCGCAAACTTATGTCCCTTGTTAAGACAATGACTGGATTCAAAAGGAAAATCAAAGCTAATAAAGACGCCACTCCTGAATTTGCCCTTGCCATTTGCTGTCTGGAGTTGGTCTAAATCCATGGTGATCTGTTCCCAAAGAGAGCTGTTACCCAAATCTACCCATATCTGTGAATATTAACGTAAAATATGAGACTTAATTTGAAATCTCCAGCTTTCCATGCATAGGGACCCAGCAATTTCTGTATTTAACATTGAGTGACAATGGGTGGCCTAGAAGTTGAGTCTTGAAATGCTGCTTTTTTGGCAGCTCTGATCCAGAACCTGCTTCCAAATTTTGTAAAACAGTGAATTTTGAGTAACGTGTGAAGATGTTGTACGATGATTGACAAAAGTCCAAGGCAAAGTTCAAATCCTTTCTGATCCGTGACCCGTGCCTTTTATTTGATGGTATCTTAAGTCCGCTTTGAAGTCCAAAAGTGTGACCACCTCTGGTGCTTTATCTAAATATACATGGGAATTAAAAAATAGATTTCACAGTTTGATGTTGATTGGAAATTAATATAAAGTCGCTTTTATATTGCTGGCCAGAAGAACAACTAATCTTCCACAGTTATAGAATCATAGAAATTTACAGCACAGAAGGCGGCCATTTTGACCCATCATGTTCGGCCGGCTGACCAAGAGCTATACTTGAAAAGTGCAGCTGGTCTTTGTAAAAACCAGTTGGAAACTGGATGCAGCTATGTATTTAATGTCTGCACAGAATGGCTGTGATTGTTCAGCTAGTGTACATGTGCAAACTACTGACTGGTGTTGTGATGCTGGTCAGATATGCATCTTTACATGCTGATATAATGATATAACCAACAACTTGTATTATTAATGGCTTCAACATAGAAACACATTTCAAAGCACTTCAGAAGTCACACGACAAAGCAATCAGAACCGCACATTTACTGGGCCCAGATAGATTGTGGCAGTTGGGAATAAAAACAGGTTGCCCTGGCTTTAATAAATCTAATAAGTTTCGGTTGGAGTTGCTGTGATTGTCAAGAGCCAGCAGCATAACATCAGTTACAGTAACTGAGTCATCCCATCTTTACAAAACCAATGACGATTGGTTGTTGAAGCACTTGATATGTTACTTACTGTTTGGCACCCTTTAACGATATTTTTGTTCAGCAAAGAACCAGTCAAAAAAATTGAAGCTGTACATCTCCATATTAACAAAGTGATGGTTTATTTGCATACTGTGACTTAAGTGTGAATATGATTCCTGAAGTGGAAATAATGAAAAGGCTGGAATCTGAGAATATATACATTGATGAAGTATTCAGTATTGTTGGAGCTGATACCAGAATTCTATTTGAGAGTAACCTAGGTAAAGTTACCTGTTAACAGCACATTTGTTTACCATATGATAAACAACAGAACATAGAAGCAAGATTTAAGGTTCTTTGGCCAACATTCATAACATGGCAAGCAGTCTTTGTTTACAGTACCTGGATGATACTTGAATCCTGCTGCTCAGAAAAGAGCTTTGTGGATAGACAGTGCAGGCTATAGTATCTGCATTTGCTAACCATTTAAATTAATTGTAGCTAGATTTTAAGTGCGTAGAGTTCAAGATTTGACACAGTACTCCATGCAGTGTCAGACTGAAGCATTGTAAGACACACTCCTCTAGGAAGTCTGATTCTACTTTACTCAAGGTTCAGGTTGCTAGCTGTTTCACACAAACACTTGCATACAAAGGTAAAAGCTCTTTTTTAGAAAGAAACACTCTTGCAAATTTACAGAATTCAAGTAGCACATTTACATTAGTAACATTGAATAACTGGTGAGTAATTACACTCGTTTAAACTGTTCACTGAATAGAACTTGCTTTGGTAAGAATCTGATCTCTGTATGTGGACCACATAATTTAAGAAATTAAAGTGTTCTCTTGCTAAAGAGACTTAAAAGACAAATCAAAGACCCAAATGATTTTGGAAGAAGGATGAAAGAACCAAAGTATTTTCCATGGCAATCCTAGACACCCTGTAATTATCAGAATAATCATCTTTGAATATCTTAATCTAATCTGCATTTTAGAAAACCCAAAATATTGCAAAATTACCATAGATTTCAGGAAAGAAATGGCTTCCTGCATATGCAAATCATAAAAATGTAAGAACAAAAGAAATAGGAGCAGAAGTAGAACCTCTGGTCCCTCGAGCCTGCTCCACCATTCAATAAGATCATGGCTGATCATTGACCTCAACTCCACTTTCCCGTCCGATCTCCATCCCTTGATTCACCTAGACTCCAAAAATCTGTCTCAGCCTTGAATGTATTCAGATACTCAGCATCCACAGCCCTCTGGGGCAGAGCATTCCAAAGATTCACACGCCTCTGAGTGATGAAATTCCTCCTCATCTCATCTGTCATAAATGGCCTACCCCTTATCCTGAGACCCTGCCCCCTAGTTCTGGAGACACTAGCCAGGGGAAACAACCTCTCAGCATCTACCCTGTCAATCCCCTTCAGAATCTTAGAATCTTAAATGTTTCATGAGATCACTTCTCATTCTTCAAAACTCCAGAGAGTATAGACCCATTCTATACAGTCTCTCATCATAAGACAGCTCTCTCATCCTCGGAATCAATCTTGTGAACCTCCGTTGTACCGCCTCCAAGGCAACAATATATTTCCTTAGATAAGGAGACCAAAACTCTGCACAGGTGTGGTCACACAAAGGCCCTGTATAATTGTAGCAAAACTTCCTTATTCTTATATCCAACCCCCTTGCAATAAACGACAACATGCCATTTGCCTGCCTTATTGCTTGCTGTACCTGCATGCTAACTTTTTGTGTTTCATGCACAAGGACACCCAAATCTCTCTGAACACCAACATTTAAAAGTTTCTCACCATTTAAAAAAAAAAAAGAAATTCTGTTTTTCTATTCTTCTTACCAAAATGAATAACCTCACATTTCCCGACATTATACTCGATCTGCCACCTTACTGCCCACTCACTTAGTCTATCTATATCCCTTTGTAGATGCTTTGTGTTCCCCTCAAAGCTTACTGTCTCACCTAGTTTTCTATCATTAGCAAACTTGGATACATTACACTTGGTCCCTTCACCTAGGTCATTAATACAGATTATAAATAGCTGAGGCCCAAGCACTGATCCTTGCGCCACTCCACTGCCAACCTAAAAAAAGACTTGTTAACCCCTACTCGCTGTTTTCTGTCCATTAGCCAATCCTCCAATCCCATGAACCCTTATCTTGTGTAATAACCTTTTAAGTGGCACCTTATCGAATGCCTTTTGGAAATCTAAGACTAGAACATCCATTGGTTCCCCTTTATCCACCCTGCTATTTACATCCTCAAAAAATAATAAATTTGTCAACATGATTTCCCTTTCATAAAAAACTGTGTTGACTCTGTCTAATCATGTTATGATTAAACAAGTGTCCTGATGCCACTTCCTTAACAATGGATTCCAGCATTTTCCTGACGACTGATGTCAGGCTCACTGGCCTGTAGTTCCGTGTTTTCTCTCTCCCTCCTTTCTTGAATAGCGGTATTACATTTGCTACCTTCCAATCCGCTGGGACCATTCTAGAATCTAGGGAATTTTGAAAGATCAAAACCAATGCATCCACGATCTCTGCAGCCACCTCTTTTAGAACCCTAGGATGTAGGCCATCAGGTCCAGGGGATTTGCCGGCTTTTAATCCCATTAGTTTCTCTAGTACTTTTTCTCTGCTTATATTGATTACTTTAAGTTCCTCACCCTCATTAGATCCTTGGTTCCCCATCATTTTAGGTATGCTTTTTGCATCTTCTACTGTGAAGACAGATACAAAATATTTGTTTAACATTTCTGCCGTTTCCTTATTCCTCATAATTTCTTCTGCCTCAGTCTCTAAGGGACCAATGTTTACTTTTGCTACACTCTCCCTTTTTACATATTTGTAGAAACTCTTACAATCTGTTTTTATATTTCTTGTTCTTAGTTTATTTTTTCCCTTTCAATTTTTTGGGCATCCTTTGCTGGTTTCTGAAACTCTCCCAATCCTCAGCCTTACTACTATTCTTCACAACATTATAATCTGCTTCTTTCAATCTAATGCTATCCTTAACTTCTTTAGTTAATGACGGATGGATCACTTTTCCTGTGGTGATCCATCATGATGGAATA
The DNA here is from genome assembly GCF_044704955.1 of Pristiophorus japonicus. Lineage (NCBI taxonomy): Eukaryota > Metazoa > Chordata > Chondrichthyes > Pristiophoridae > Pristiophorus > Pristiophorus japonicus. Next base: position 90,616,951 of record NC_091985.1, read on the forward strand.
TCCAATCGTCATGAACTAAATTCTTGACCTGGAACCATACTCAGTTACTGCAGTACTTGCAATGTTGTGGTCAAACACACAAAAATATGGAGCCACTTTCTGTAGTATAACTGGGGCATATCCGAGCTTTCTATTTAAAATTCAGTCACCTGGCTATAATAGCAGACCGTCATTGACTGTGCAGATGTTTAGACCTGGGCATTTTCAGTGCATTGCTTAAGCTTTAAACCCAATTATAGATTCGTGCTATTTGAACCCTTTTGTGGAGTTACTTAATTTCTAACTTTAAGGATGTTGAATAGTGAATAAACTAGTTTTTTTTGTTTTCATCTTATAGACGAGCGTGAAGCTGTTCAAAAGAAGACATTCACAAAATGGGTGAACTCACATTTGGCACGAGTGTCTTGCAGAATCACAGATTTGTACACAGATCTACGCGATGGCCGAATGCTGATCAAACTACTCGAGGTGTTGTCAGGAGAAAGACTTGTAAGTATTTAATTAACAGAAGGATGCATGGCCAGCAATATTCCCTTGATCAAAATGTTATCGATTACTTTCTTCTTACACAAGCATCCGACTATGGAAGGCTTGTTCAGGTAGCAGTTCTTGGCATGGTTATTAAATTAAACTAAATGTCGATAAACTGCAGCTTCAGTTGATAACTGAAGCATATCTTTGATCTCTGAGAAGCATTTTTTCTTTGGACTGTAAGCAATATAATTATTTATGAAAGATCATTTTTACCAGTACAAACATGTAGTAGTCCTGTTTGTGTTTAATTTGACTTTTTAAAAAAAATGATTCTTCCTTAGCTGTTTAGAAGGGCCCAGTACCGTCACCTTATTTTTGCTAGCAAGAAAATCATGTATCCATAATCTTGGCATAGTCATTGCTGAGCTCTGGTGTCATGTCATATCTGTGTACATTAAGGAAATATTAAACTTGAGATTTGACATTAATCGGACTAAATTCTGTGTAGAGCAGTGGAGTTACAGGTTTCAGCTGTTCCAAGGACCCCACTGAGATCTTAAGTATGCAATTGATTGAAAGAGATTTTAAGTACCCCAATTGCATAAATAAAATTATTCATGACTGTTATACTACCATTGAGCGCCATTACTGTTCTCTTTTGTCTTTGTTTCTGATTGAACAATTTAGTTTTGAGACATGGGCGCAGCTTTCATCGTCTATGTGCCAACTTCTACAGATATTTCAACTGTTGTCAAATAAAGAATAGTGTGTACAAAAAGTGTAGGCTCTTGAGGAACAGGTACTTTGCATTGCACAACATTTACAATGGGGGTGAAAACCTCTGATTCATGAGGGAACTGAAGACAATGCAATTAAACACGCCTTTATTTGAATATACTCATAGGAATGTTTGTTGCAAAGCATGCTTACTGTAGATTAAAGATTAGTCTGATCATTAATCACCTGTGTAACTAGGTAGCTATGATTTCTAGATCGATGTTCCCAGAGTTAGGACATTGGTTTCTTAAGGTACATTCAGTCTAATACAGTCTTAAGAAAAACATACTTGTGTTTTCTTTCCCTCACATATTACTTGAAGCTTTCGGATGAAGTTAATTTGTGGCCCTGAAAGTGCATTATTAACTCACTGTCCATTCTTCATTCTCAGCCACATTTTAAATGATAAAACGGGTAGTTTTTATAGTGCTAAATTATCAAGAGACCAAGCTTAACAGATTTAATCCTGTGGGTTTATTTTCATGTATGGGCACAGGCGCCTTTTATCAAATGATCATGTCACGTGGGGTGTACACATGCAGTAAAAAAAAAACTCTGTAGAATTTTGTTTTTCGTCACAAAGTGTCATAGGTTCTTTAACAGCCACCTGAACCACTGGAGCAAGCCGACCATCTCCCCAAAGGATGACAGAATGTAGAATTACATAGAATTTACAGCACAAACAGGCCATTTGGTCCAACTGCTCTGCGCCAGTATTTATGCTCCACACGAGCCTTCTCCCACCCTACTTCATCTCACCCTATCAGCATATTCTTCTTGGGCAGGACTGGAACTGATGTCCTGGGGGTAACATTTGCTAATGCAGTTCGGGAGTGTTTAAACTAATATGGCAGGGAGATGGGAACCTATGCAGCGAGACAGGGCGAAGTAATATGGAGTCAGAAACGGATGGTAGAAAGGTAAAAAGCAATAATGGAAGGCCGAGTAAACAAAGGCAAGAAACAAAAAGGGCCACACTACATCATAATTCTAAAAGGACAAAGGGTGTTTTTTAAAAAAAAAACAAGCCTGAAGGCTTTGTGTCTTAATGCAAGGAGTATCCGTAATAAAGTGGATGAATTAACTGTGCAAATAGATGTTAACAGATATGATGTGATTGGGATTACGGAGACGTGGCTCCAGGATGATCAGGGCTGGGAACTCAACATCCAAGGGTATTCAACATTCAGGAAGGATAGAATAAAAGGAAAAGGAGGTGGGGTAGCATTGCTGGTTAAAGAGGAGATTAATGCAATAGTTAGGAAGGACATTAGCTTGGATGATGTGGAATCGATATGGGTAGAGCTGCAGAACACCAAAGGGCAAAAAATGTTAGTGGGAGTTGTGTACAGATCTCCAAACAGTAGTAGTGATGTTGGGGAGGGCATCAAACAGGAAATTAGGGGTGAATGCAATAAAGGTGCAGCAGTTATCATGGGTGACTTTAATATGCATATAGATTGGGCTAACCAAACTGGAAGCAATACGGTGGAGGAAGTTTTCCTGGAGTGCATAAGGGATGGTTTCCTAGACCAATATGTTGAGGAACCAACTGGGGGGAGGCCATCTTAGACTGGGTGTTGTGTAAGGAGAGAGGATTAATTAGCAATCTCGTTGTGCGAGGCCCCTTGGGGAAGAATGACCATAATATGATGGAATTCTACATTAGGATGGAGAATGAAACAGTTAATTCAGAGACCATGGTCCAGAACTTAAAGAAGGGTAGCTTTGAAGGTATGAGGCGTGAATTGGCTAGGATAGATTGGCGAATGATACTTAAGGGATTGACAGTGGATGGGCAATGGCAGACATTTAGAGACCGCATGGATGAACTACAACAATTGTACATTCCTGTCTGGTGTAAAAATAAAAAAGGGAAAGTGGCTCAACCGTGGCGATCAAGGGAAACCAGGGATAGTATTAAAGCCAAGGAAGTGGCATACAAATTGGCCAGAAATAGCAGCGAACCCGGGGACTGGGAGAAATTTAGAACTCAGCAGAGGAGGACAAAGTGTTTGATTAGGGCAGGGAAAATAGAGTACGAGAGGAAGCTTGCAGGGAACATTAAGACGGACTGCAAAAGCTTCTACAGATATGTAAAGAGAAAAAGATTAGTAAAGACAAACATAGGTCCCCTGCAGTCAGAATCAGGGGAAGTCATAACGGGGAACAAAGAAATGGCAGACCAATTGAACAAGTACTTTGGTTCGGTATTCACTAAGGAGGATTCAAACAACCTTCCGGATATAAAAGGGGTCAGAGGGTCGAGTAAGAAGGAGGAACTGAGGAAAATCTTTATTAGTCGGGAAATTGTGTTGGGGAAATTGATGGGATTGAAGGCCGATAAATCCCCAGGGCCTGATGATCTGCATCCCATAGTACTTAAGGAGGTGGCCTTGAAAATAGCGGATGCATCGACAGTCATTTTCCAACATTCCATAGACTCTGGATCAGTTCCTATGGAGTGGAGGGTAGCCAATGTAACCCCAATTTTTAAAAAGAGGAGGGAGAGAGAAAACAGGGAATTATAGACCGGTCAGCCTGACATCGGTAGTGGGTAAAATGATGGAATCAATTATTAAGGATGTCATAGCAGCGCATTTGGAAAGGGGTGACATGATAGGTCCAAGTCAGCATGGATTTGTGAAAGGGAAATCATGCTTGACAAATCTTCTGGAATTTTTGAGAATGTTTCCAGTAGAGTGGACAAGCGAGAACCAGTTGATGTGTATTTGGACTTTCAGAAGGCTTTCGACAAGGTCCCACACAAGAGATTAACGTGCAAAGTTAAAGCACATGGAATTGGGGGTAGTGTGCTGATGTGGATTGAGAACTGGTTGGCAGACAGGAAACAAAGAGTAGGAGTAAATGGGTACTTTTCAGAATGGCAGGCTGTGACTAGTGGGGTACCGCAAGGTTCTGTGCTGGGGTCCCAGCTGTTTACATTGTACATTAATGATTTAGACGAGGGGATTAAATGTAGTATCTCCAAATTTGCGGATGACACTAAGTTGCGTGGCAGTGTGAGCTGCGAGGAGGATGCTATGAGGCTGCAGAGTGACTTGGATAGGTTAGGTGAATAGGCAAATGCATGACAGATGAAGTATAATGTGGATAAATGTGAGGTTATCCACTTTGGTGGTAAAAACAGAGAGACAGACTATTATCTGAATGGTGACAGATTAGGAAAAGGGAAGGTGCAACGAGACCTGGGTGTCATGGTACATCAGTCACTGAAGGTTGGCATGCAGATACAGCAGTTGGTTAAGAAAGCAAATGGCATGTTGGCCTTCATAGCGAGGGGATTTGAGTACAGGGGCAGGGAGGTGTTACTACAGTTGTACAGGGCCTTGGTGAGGCCACGCCTGGAGTATTGTGTACAGTTTTGGTCTCCTAACTTGAAGAACATTCTTGCTATTGAGGGAGTGCAGCGAAGGTTCACCAGACTGATTCCCGGGATGGCCGGACTGGCATATCAAGAAAGACTGGGTCAACTGGGCTTGTATTCACTGGAGTTCAGAAGACTGAGAGGGGATCTCATAGAAACGTTTAAAATTATGATGGGTTTAGACAGGTTAGATGCAGGAAGAATGTTCCCAATGTTGGAGAAGTCCAGAACCAGGGGTCACAGTCTAAGGATAAGGGGTAAGCCATTTAGGACCGAGATGAGGAGAAACTTCTTCACCCAGAGAGTGGTGAACCTGTGGAATTCTCTACCACAGAAAGTTGTTGAGACCAATTCACTAAATATATTCAAAAAGGAGTTAGATGTAGTCCTTACTACTAGGGGGATCAAGGGGTATGGCGAGAAAGCAGGAATGGGGTACTGAAGTTGCATGTTCAGCCATGAACTCATTGAATGGCAGTGTAGGCTCGAATGGCCTACTCCTGCACCTATTTTCTATGTTTCTATGTTTCTATTGATTTCTCCCTCATGTGCTTACCAAGTTTCCCCTTAAATGCACCTATGCTATGCAACTCAACTACTCTTTGTGGCACCAAGTTCTGCATTCTAACCACTCTGGGTAAAGCAATTTCTCCTGAATTCTTTATTATTTGATCTTATATTTATGAGCCCCTAATTTTGCCCCCCCCCCCCCCCACAAGTGAACAAATCTTCTCTATGTCTACCCTATCAAACTCTTGCATAATTTTAAAGACCTATAGGTCACCCCTCGGCCTTCACTTTCCTAGAGAAAAGAGACCCACCCTGTTCAGTCTTTCATGATTGGTATAACCTCTCGGTTCTGCTTTCATCCTTAGAAATGTGTTTTGCACCTTCTCCAGTGCTTCTATATCCTTTTTATAATGTGGAGATCAGAACCGGTCACAGTACTCCCAAGTGTGGTCTCACTGTTGTGTACAAGTTTAACTTAACATCTCTGCTTTTCAATTAGACCCCTTGAGAAATAAACCCGAGTACTTTGTTTATTTTTAATGGCCTTATTAACTTATGTTGCTACTTTTAGTGATTTGTGTATCTATACCCTTTGATCAATTTGCTCCTCCAGCCCATTTAGACTCAATGGGCCCAAGTTTCGGCTGTCCCGCAGAACAGCGCATCTCCCGAGAGTCCGGCCTATTCTATAGAATTAAAAGCGCGCCTAAAACTTCGCTCACAATTCTGGCCCTCCCAGCCCGTCCTGTCTCCGGACGACCCTATCCCTGGCCGAAGGGATGTCGCGATGTTCACTGCCCCTATCCCGGGCCGAGTGGCCTGTCTGCTTCGCCGTCCCTCGCTTCGCCCGACCTTGGGCCTCGCCTCATCGCCGCTGCCCTTACCTCTAGGCCTCCTCGCCAGCCCGTCTAAACACCAAAACACCACCTCCGCGATGGGGCAGCCTGACCAGCTCTTCGGCGGGCCCCACCCAACCACCTCTCCAGCGGCGGGGCCCGCCCGAACACCTCGGCAGGCAGGGCTGCGTGTGCTGTTGGAGGGCTCCCGGTGCTCCCAAATGGATAGGTGCTGCAGTAATTACTTTTTATTTACTGATTTATTGATTTTTTTTATTGATTTATTAATTTATTAATTGGTTGATTTATTTGTCATTTATTATTGATGGTTCGTTATTGCTAAAAGTGAAGTGTTTAATGCTTTGGAAAATTGCCTAACTTCCCTCTAATTTCCCCCCCCCCCCCGATCTCTGGCAGCCACTTATGCCTGCCAAAACAGACAGGTGTAAGTGGCTGCTAATGCCCCCTTTTGGAAAAAAAACTGAACTAAAACTGAACTAAAACTAAACTAAACTAACTCACTAGAACTGGAACAAACTAAATGCTGAGAATTGCGATTTCTAAAATACTCCAAGCTAAACTAGTTGCTCCAAAAACATAGGAGCAACTCCAGCCGAAACTTGGGCCCTTTAAAAGGGAAGTAAAAAAAATTCCTTTACAGTGAATAGACTGTGGGTCAAGCTGTTACTGTCCCAGTGTTCTAATAGTAATTAGATAGTTGCTTGAGAATAGGTATACTCCCTCAGTACTACATTGGAGTGTCAGCTTATGCACTCGAGCTCTAGTGTGGAGTTTGAACAACCATCTAACTCAGAAGTTAGATTGCTATCAATTGAGATGATTTGAAATGGCAAGTGTTAAATCCTGATTTGGAAACAGTGGAACGTTGGCATTTAACCAATTGCTGTTCAGTACCTGTATATGCCTTCCGTGTGTTGATTGAACTGCTTTTATATTGCATTTAATGGGGGGCTAGTCAATGTACCCTCTCTTTTTTTTGGGGGGATGCGCGACCCCTTCAAACTTACGTGCATGCGTGTTTTTTCCATTGGGAAACCAGCAAGCAGCTTACTCGAGAGCTTCAGAATGATGTGTGGCCATGCAGCTAAACGGGAACATTGGTGCTGGCGACCATGAGCTCCTGACACATGGCTCTCACGCAGCCGGCAGCAATCCCAACTCGCTGGATTCACTAAGACTCTCAGCCATTGAGACGTATTTTTACTTGATCTTCCCAGCTGCCAACCTTAAGGCATCCAGCTAGTTTACATAGTGGTTGCTGCTGACTACAGAACACCAGCCCATTGTGGGCTGGCAACCCACTAGATCCAATATGAACACAGATTTAGCCAAGTTCTTATTGACTTCTTTATGATAACAAATGATACGATGGCTATAGCCTCTCATAGCGTTGAACACCATTTTTTTCAGTTTTTACAAGCTGCACTATGTGACCAGATGTCACATTGCTGCTATCAAACTTGAAGATTTAAAGTTCAGTGGGGGTGCAGAGTGGTTCAACTAGAAAACGGCCATCTCAGGACAGAAAACACTGATAATTAACTACATGAAATTGTAATAACATTTCAACAAAAATATTGAAACAAAGGGTTTTAGCATGGTAACATTTTGTAATGAAATCAAATTTTGTGTAAATTGATGCAGGGATTGTGTTTCTGAGCTGATGAAGTTCTGATGTCAAACTACAGTATTCGAATCCAAAGAAAATGTTTCAACCTGTGACTGTAATCCCAGCCACACGCTTTGCACATTAAATACAATAAGATGACAAACAGTTCATTGGCTGATCTGATCCAATCTTTTGCTCTACTGCCGAGTTTTATTTGGAGAATTTTGCAATTTTCAAAATGAAAAATATTAGTCCTAAGAAATAACACACGTCCCATTTCAGACCACCACAATTGATACCAAGCATTTCCAGGCTAGCACAATGTAGGCTTGATTTAGTGTCAACTTGGCTGCAATGTGAATGAGCTGGAAGATTGTCCAAGTGCTTTGCATGCTGTCTCAGTCAAGCTGTAACAGGCCGAAAGAAACTCGTTCTCGGAAAAGTCAGTGGCCCCGATATTTGCAGTGAGGGAGCAGGGGCGTGTATTAGTGGCCGTGAAACCCAGAAATACCAGGAAGGCAGAGCTACTGTTGAATTTAATGGCAGGGGCTCCTTGGAGCTGTTCCTGCCCAGCAGCTGACCAAAATGGGAGGCTGGCTGGCTCACCAGCTGAAAAGTCTGCTGTGTAATGCAGCAGCTGGGGACGGTCCAGAAGCTCAGGGTTTAGTGGGGATGGAGGGAGGTGGCTTGGAGTGCGGCAGCAAGGAGGGAAAGATTGTGGCAGGTTTTCTTGAGGGACCTGGAGGAAGCAATGCTGCTCCTCTTGGCCCACAAGCAGTGCTGGAAAAGCACTTCCCTGCTGGATGCAGCAGTTCTCGCTTCCGCTCAGCTGCCAGCCAGCGTTAAATTTAAATGGCTGCCAAAATCTGAGGAACACCGCCTCAATATCATTAAAATAACTCACTTGCCTATCTTGAGCAGGTTACTTGGACATCCCCAAACTGGAAGTAGTGGGCACATTCACAACGGGCTGGGGTCGGCTTTCAGAATTTTGGAAATTTAACCCCCATCCTGTCCCTCTCCCAGGGTTAAGATTTCCCCCAATTATGTCTAGAGTTTTAATTTGTCTAGAATCATGTTGAGTAGTCTTATTTTGGCAGTTTTCCTGAGGCTGCAAAATGTCTTCCTCATCTGCCAGAACCTCTGCATACCAGTGTATTTACTTTTTTGGCCAACCCCTCCCACACAATGCATTTGGCTCATTTGAGGATTTCCTGGAGTGCATAAGGGATGGTTTTCTAGACCAATATGTCGAGGGACCAACTAGGGGGGAGGCCATCTCAGACTGGGTGTTGTGTAATGAGAGAGGATTAATTAACAATCTCATTGTGCGAGGCCCCTTGTGGAAGAGTGACTATAATATGGTGGAATTCTGCATTAGGATGGAGAATGAAACAGTTATTTCAGAGACCATGGTCCAGAACTTAAAGAAGGGTAACTTTGAAGGTACGAGGCGTGAATTGGCTAAGATAGATTGGCAAATGATACTTAAGGGGTTGACTGTGGATGGGCAATGGCAGACATTTAGAGATCGCATGGATGAATTACAACAATTGTACATTCCTGTCTGGCGTAAAAATAAAAAAGGGAAGGTGGCTCAACCGTGGCTATCTAGGGAAATCAGGGATAGTATTAAAGCCAAGGAAGTGGCATACAAATTGGCCAGAAATAGCAGCGAACCTGGGGACTGGGAGAAATTTAGAACTCAGCAGAGGAGGACAAAGGGTTTGATTAGGGCAGGGAAAATGGAGTACGAGAAGAAGCTTGCAGGGAACATTAAGGCGGATTGCAAAAGTTTCTATAGGTATGTAAAGAGAAAAAGGTTAGAAAAGACAAACGTAGGTCCCCTGCAGTCAGAATCAGGGGAAGTCATAATGGGGAACAAAGAAATGGCAGACCAATTGAACAAGTACTTTGGTTCGGTATTCACTAAGGAGGATACAAACAACCTTCCGGATATAAAAGGGGTCAGAGGTTCTAGTAAGGAGGAGGAACTGAGGGAAATCCTTATTAGTCGGGAAATTGTGTTGGGGAAATTGATGGGATTGAAGGCCGATAAATCCCCAGGGCCTGATGGACTGCATCCCAGAGTACTTAAGGAGGTGGCCTTGGAAATAGCGGATGCATTGACAGTCATTTTCCAACATTCCATTGACTCTGGATCAGTTCCTATTGAGTGGAGGGTAGCCAATGTAACCCCACTTTTTAAAAAAAGGAGGGAGAGAGAAAGCAGGGAATTATAGACCGGTCAGCCTGACCTCAGTAGTGGGTAAAATGATGGAATCAATTATTAAGAATGTCATAGCAGCGCATTTGGAAAATGGTGACATGATAGGTCCAAGTCAGCATGGATTTGTGAAAGGGAGATCATGCTTGACAAATCTTCTGGAATTTTTTGAGGATGTTTCCAGTAAAGTGGACAAAGGAGAACCAGTTGATGTGGTATATTTGGACTTTCAGAAGGCTTTCGACAAGGTCCCACACAGGAGATTAATGTGCAAAGTTAAAGCACATGGGATTGGGGGTAGTGTGCTGACGTGGATTGAGAACTGGTTGTCAGACAGGAAACAAAGAGTAGGAGTAAATGGGTACTTTTCAGAATGGCAGGCAATGACTAGTGGGGTACCGCAAGGTTCTGTGCTGGGGCCCCAGCTGTTTACATTGTACATTAATGATTTAGACGAGGGGATTAAATGTCGTATCTCCAAATTTGCGGATGACACTAAGTTGGGTGGCAGTGTGAGCTGCGAGGAGGATGCTATGAGGCTGCAGAGTGACTTGGATAGGTTAGGTGAGTGGGAAAATGCGTGGCAGATGAAGTATAATGTGGATAAATGTGATGTTATCCACTTTGGTGGTAAAAACAGAGAGACAGACTATTATCTGAATGGTGACAGATTAGGAAAAGGGGAGGTGCAACGAGACCTGGGTGTCATGGTACATCAGTCATTGAAGGTTGGCATGCAGGTACAGCAGGCGGTTAAGAAAGCAAATGGCATGTTGGCCTTCATAGCGAGGGGATTTGAGTACAGGGGCAGGGAGGTGTTGCTACAGTTGTACAGGGCCTTGGTGAGGCCACACCTGGAGTATTGTGTACAGTTTTGGTCTCCTAACTTGAGGAAGGACATTCTTGCTATTGAGGGAGTGCAGCGAAGATTCACCAGACTGATTCCCGGGATGGTATGACTGACCTATCAAGAAAGACTGGATCAACTGGGCTTGTATTCACTGGAGTTCAGAAGAGTGAGAGGGGACCTCATAGAAACGTTTAAAATTCTGACGGGTTTGGACAGGTTGGATGCAGGAAGAATGTTCCCAATGTTGGGGAAGTCCAGAACCAGGGGTCACAGTCTAAGGATAAGGGGTAAGCCATTTAGGACCGAGATGAGGAGAAACTTCTTTACCCAGAGAGTGGTGAACCTGTGGAATTCTCTACCACAAAGTAGTTGAGGCCAATTCACTAAATATATTCAAAAGGGATTTAGATGAAGTCCTTACTACTCGGGGGATCAAGGGGTATGGCGTGATAGCAGGAAGGGGGTACTGAAGTTTCATGTTCAGCCATGAACTCATTGAATGGCGGTGCAGGCTAGAAGGGCTGAATGGCCTGCTCCTGCACCTATTTTCTATGTTTCTATGTTTTCCTTCTTTCGTATAAAAACCCAATTCTGACCAAGAATTTCCATGAATAAATAATCATGATGACCCTGGAAGGTGGGCCTTTCCCAAACTGTGTGAGCTCAATGTTTACATCGTGTCAGTCTCGCGAGCTGAGATTGGAAAATATACCATTATGGTGCTTGCCAATTAGACCAGGAAGTGTCTTCCTTCTTCATCCCCCATTCACATCAAAACTTCCCCAGGCAGCAATATTAAAAGTGACCCTTTCGCGCCCGTGCAGCTTAGAGGGAACGTTGATCATAACCTGTCTGCTTTTGGCAATTATAGGCTTTCTTATTCGGCAAATAGAAAAACAATTTGAACTCTGGACCCCACCTAACTGAGCACTGAGACTACCAACTGTATTTCTTGTAGGGTACTTGCTGCCAGCAGAAAGGAGAAATGTACAAACCCAGCTCAACTTCACCACCACTACCCTCGACCCCTCCACTGCCTCTGATTTGTCACGCTGCTTGTACGACATCTGGTATTGGATGAGCAGAACTTTCCTCCCAACTAAATATTGGGGGGACTGAAGCCATTCTCTTTGGTTCCCCTGCCACAAAGTGCATTTCCTAGCCACCAACTCCATCCCTCTCCCTGGCCACTGTCTGAGGCTGAACCAGATTATTCACACCTTGGTGTCCTATTTGACCCTGAGCTGAACTTCCGACTCACCATCATCAAGACTGCCTGCATCCAACTCCATAACATTACCCATGTCCGCCACTGCCGCAGCTCATCTGCTGCTAAAACCCTCATTCGTGCCTTTGTTACCTCTAGAACGACTATTCCAATGTTCTCCTGACCGGTCTTGCCCCCCACCCACCCCTTGCACCCTCTGTAAACTTGACCTCATCCAAAGATCCAAAGCTCTGCAGCCCGAATCCTAACTCTCACCAAGTCCTGTTCACTCATCACCCCTGTGCTCATTGACCTACATTGGCTCTTGCTTTGGCAAGGCCTTGATTTTTAAAAACTAATTTTTGTTTTCAAATCCCTCCATGGCTTTGCTTCTCCTATCTCTGTAACCTCCTCCAGCCCTACATCCTTCTGAGATCTCTGCGCTCCTCCAAATCTGGCCTTTTGCGTATCCCCGATTTTAATCTTTCCACCATCGGCGGCCATGCCTTTAGCTCCTTATGCCCTAAGCTCTGGAACTCCCTCACTAATCCTCTCTGCCTTCCTACCTTTCTTTTCTCTCTACCTCTCCCCTTTCTTTTAAGGTACTCCTTAAAACCTACCTCTTTGTCCCAATACCTTATGTGACTCGGTGTCAAATTTTGTTTGATAACACTCCTGTGAAGCGCCTTGGGATTTTTTTTTACTTCATTAAAGGCGCTAAATAAATGCAAGTAGTTGTAGTTGTTGAACATACAAAAATGATGGGCAAGAAAAGACCAGCTGGTACATCAAGGCTGCCCCACACTTATGATCTATCCCATTAATTTAGATTGGATTAAAACCCAAGTCCCAAGGTGAAAGAAAAGAGTGCTTACCCCACTCTGCTGCCTAGCCCTAAACTGTTACCTAACTTTACTGATAAAGGTTTCTGCCTTCCACACATTTCATTTTGCTCTTTGGTTGCTGTGAGTGGATTGCATGTGTTGCTGCCTTGTTGACAACAGTCTGTGAGGTGATCTCTACAGCACAAAAATGGCATCCATATTACAAATGTGACAGACCATAAATTCAGGCGAATTGCCTCAAGAACATTTCAGGAATATTTGTGTATAATTTCCTCTTAAATGGAAACTGGAGAAGTATCATTCACTCATTCATTCCGTTTGAGCAGTAATTCTTCAGCATCAGATTAATGAAAAACACAAGTGAGAATAATTTTTTTCCCCAATTGAAAGAATTCATCCCATTACTTCAGTGCATTGCTTCTGATAAGAAATCCAATAAGTGTTTTGTAAGTTTAATATTGCAGTTAATTATTCTGGAATAATGATGAGAAGAATATTTACTCAATAATTCAGCGCCATTGTTCTTTTACACAATGACGCTTGGTATTTATATGCATATTACACCTCTTTTTCTCTACCAGCCCAAACCAACAAAAGGACGAATGCGAATCCATTGTCTAGAAAATGTCGACAAAGCCCTTCAGTTCCTTAAAGAGCAGAGAGTTCATCTAGAAAACATGGGATCTCATGATATTGTGGATGGAAACCATCGACTAACCCTTGGTCTAATTTGGACCATCATTCTCCGATTCCAGGTAACTTCAGCTATGCAATGAATGCCACTAAGATCTTTAGGGTGAATTAGTGCTTGTTTTAATTATTGTTCTGAACTTTTGGCCACATTAACAAAATATGAGCACTCTTTTTTTTGTTAAAGCATAGAACATATTTAGAGCTACTTAAATCTGCTTCCTTTCAATTTTGGTTCCAGGAAATAATGAAATTAATAGAGATGAAAGATAGAAACATAGAAAATAGGTGCAGGAGTAGGCCATTTGGCCCTTTGAGCCTGCACCACCATTCAATAAGATCATGGCAGATCTTTCAACTCAGTACCCCTTTCCTGCTTTCTCTCCATACCCCTTGATCCCTTTAGCCGTAAGGGCCATATCTAACTCCCTCTTGAATATATCTAATGAACTGGCCTCAACAACTTTCTGCGGTAGAGAATTCCACAGGTTAACAACTCTGAGTGAAGAAGTTTCTCCTCATCTCGGTCCTAAATGGCTTACCCCTTATCCTTAGACTGTGACCCCTGGTTCTGGACTTTCCCAACATCGGGAACATTCTTCCTGCCTCTAACCTGTCCAATCCCGTCAGAATTTTTAATGTTTCTATGGGATCCCTTCACAGTCTTCTAAACTCCAGTGAATACAGGCCCAGTCGATCCAGTCTCTCCTCATGTTAGTCCTGCCATCCTGGGAATCAGTCTGGTGAACCTTCGCTGCACTCCCTCAATAGCAAGAACACCCTTCCTCAGATTAGGAGACCAAAACTGAACACAATATTCCAGGTGAGGCCTCACCAAGGCCCTGTACAACTGCAGTAAGACCCCCCTGCTCCTGTACTCACATCCCCTAGCTATGAAGGCCAACATGCCATTTGCCGCCTTCACTGCCTGCTGTACCTGCATGCCAACTTTCAATGACTGATGTACCATGACACCCAGGTCTCGTTGCACCTCCCCTTTTCCCAATCTGTCGCCATTCAGATAATAATCTGCCTTCCTGTTTTTGCCACCAAAGTGGATAACCTCACATTTATACACATTATATTGCATCTGCCATGCATTTGCCCACGTACCTAACCTGTCCAAGTCGCCCTGCAGCTTCTTAGCTCACAGCTTACACCGCCACCCAGCTTAGTGTCATCTGCAAACTTGGAGATATTACATTAAATTCCTTCATCTAAATCATTACTGGGGTCCCAGCACTGAACCCTGCGGCACCCCACTAGTCACTGCCTGCCATTCTGAAAAGGACCCGTTTATTCTGACTCTCTGCTTCCTGTCTGACAACCAGTTCTCTATCCACGTCAATACATTACCCCCAATACCATGTGCTTTAATTTTGCTCAAATCTCTTGTGTGGGACCTTGTCAAAAGCTATAATTCCCTGTTTTCTCTCTCCTTTTTTAAAAAGTGGTGTTACATTAGCTACCCTCCAGTCCATAGGAACTGATCCAGAGTCAATAGAATGTTGGAAAATGATCACCAATGCATCCACTATTTCTATGGCCACTTCCTTAAGTACTATGGGATGCAGACTATCAGGCCCAGGGGATTTATCGGCCTTCAATCCCATCAATTTCCTTAACACAATTTCCCGCCTAACAAAGATATCCTTCAGTTCCTCCTTCTTGCTAGACCCTCTGACCCCTAGTATTTCCGGAAGGTTATTTGTGTCTTCCTTAGTGAAGACAGAACCGAAGTATTTGTTCAGTTGGTCTGCCATTTCTTTGTTCCCCATTATAACTTCACCTGATTCTGACTGCAAGGGACCTACGTTTGTCTTCACTAACCTTTTTTTCTTCACATATCGATAGAAGCTTTTGCAGTCAGTTTTTATGTTTCCTGCAAGCTTCCTCTCATACTCTATTTTCCCCCTCCTAATTAAACGTTTTGTCTTCCTCTGCTGAATTCTAAATTTCTCCCAGTCCTCAGGATTGCTGCTTTTTCTGGCTGATTTATATGCCTCTTCCTTGGATTTAACACTATCCCTAATTTCCCTTGTTAGCCACGGTTGAGCCACTTTCCCCATTTTATTTTTACTCCAGACAGGGATGTACAATTGTTGAAGTTCATCCATGTGATCTATAAAAGTCTGCCATTGCCTATCCACCATCAACCCTTTAAGTATCATTTGCTAGTCTATCCTAGCCAATTCGCATCTCATGTCATCGAAGTTACCTTTGCTTAAGTTCAGGACCCTCGTCTCTGAATTAACTGTGTCACTCTCCGTCTTAATAAAAAATTCTACAATATTATGGTCACTCTTCCCCAAGGGGCCTCGCACAACAAGATTGCTAATTAGTCCCCTCTCATTACGCAACACCCAGTCTAGGATGGCCAGCTCGCCAGTTAGTTCCTTGACATATTGGTCTAGAAAACCATCCCTAATACACTCCAGGAAATCTTCCTCCACCGTATTGTTACCAGTTTGGTTCGTCCAATCTATATGTCGATTAAAGTCGCCCATGAAAACTGCTGTACCTTTATTGCACGCATCCCTAATTTCTTCTTTGATGCCATCCCCAACCTCTACTACTGTTTGGTGGTCTGTACACAACTCCCACTAGTGTTTTCTGCCCTTTGGTATTCCGCAGCTCTACCCATAGAGATTCCACATCATCCAAGCTAATGTCCTTCCTTACTATTGCGCTAATTTCCTCTTTAACCAGCAACGCTACCCCACCTCCTTTTCCTTTCTGTCTTTCCTTCCTGAATGTTGAATACCCCTGGATGTTGAGTTCCCAGCCTTGGTCACCCTGGAGCCATGTCTCCGTAATCCCGATATCATATTTGTTAATAGCTGCCTGCGCAGTTAATTCGTCCACCTTATTACGAATACTCCTCGCATTGAGGCACAGAGCCTTCACGCTTGCTTTTTTAACACACTTTGTCCTTTTAGACTTTTGCTGTAATGTGGCCCTTTTTGATTTTTGCCTTGAGTTTCTCTGCCCTCCACTTTTACATTTTTTCTTCCTGTCTTTTGCTTCTGCCCCCATTTTACTTCCCTCTGTCTCCCTGCATAGGTTCCCATCCCCCTACCATATTTGTTTAACCCATCCCCAGCAGCACCAGCAAACACTCCCCCTAGGACATTGGTTCCGGTCCTGCCCAGGTGCAGACCGTCCGGTTTGTACTGGTCCCACCTCCCCCAGAACTGGTTCGAATGTCCCAGGAATTTGAATCCCTCCCTCCTGCACCACTCCTCAAGCCACTTATTGATCTTAGCTATCCTGAAATTCCTACTCAGACTAGCACGTGGCACTGGTAGCAATCCTGAGATTACTACCTTTTGAGGTCCTGCTTTTTAATTTAACTCCTCGCTCCCTAAATTCAGCTTGTAGGACCTCATCCCATTTTTTACCTATATCATTGATCAAAAGAACCCTTTTGATTGGCATTCATTTGTATTCCCCAGATTCAAGATATCAGTGTTGAATCAGAAGACAACAAGGAAAAGAAGTCTGCAAAAGATGCCTTGCTGTTGTGGTGCCAGATGAAAACAGCAGGGTGAGCGCCACCAAAGGGATTGTTGTGTAAAGTTTCCGTGCAATGCAGTGGTTTTATTAGTTGGAATGTTGGGCTCTTTAAGCTCTTGGGGTTGAACAAAAAAATCTGCTTTGCTTTTCTTCAACCTCTCCAATTGACACACTCTTCAAATTTTACTTTTTGATGGAATGCTTCATTTAAGGTTATACTTGGGTGTTTGTTCAATACCTACAAATGTATACCTCTTGGTGTTTTTTAGTTCAGAATAAAAATAACATCTCAGACTTGTATTACATAATAGAGGGCCTCGTCAGTTGGAGCTATCGTTTCAAGGCATTTCTGATACTCTTTTCTGGTTGCATTGTTGGCATTGGTGCTTGGAAATAGTGTGAAATTGAGTATTTTAACCTATTTTTGAGTGATTTCTTGAGTAAAGAATCGGCCAGTGTATCATGTGGTAGATCCATGCATTTATCATGCTGATACTGCTTAAGGTAAATAATTTGGAAATTAAATGGGGTTTTAGGTGCTAAATAATTGTAGAAACATTATAATCTTAGTTCTCAAGGTGTACATGTACATGTACTCATATACACCCAAAAGCATGCACATGCTCTTCTCTTTAAAATTGCATTCAATGGTACCAAGTAGACTAATGTTAATTTTGGTATTAGCTTGCCATTAATCTCTGGGCTTCTATCTTTTAAATGTAGCAAGCAAAATCCTGAACAAATTAACTCTTGTTCTTTGTATTCTTTTCTTCACCCACCCTCCTTTTGTGGAAGTCTATATTTTGTTCTTTGGCACCCTATTTTTACTCTTGGTCTTATCCAGCAAACTGTTAGTTACTGTAAACTTACAAGAGTAACTACATATTTGATAAATGTGAAGTTTAATGTTGGGGTGATTTTTTTTTTCTGGTTACTATGGGCTAGAATTTCCAAAGAATCTGCCACCGCCGGATTGCTGCCCAAAATACTGCTCAGATTTTAAAATTACCATGGGCGAAAAATTCCACAAAAAATGGGGGAAAATTCCGCCCGGCAGAAGAAATGGACCTTTACCCCGATTGGGCAGAACTTAATTTATTTGGGCGGTACTTACTAAAATTTAGAGGCTGTGGGTTTGGCCTAGAGAGGGGGCAAAACACTAAAAATATTTTTTTCAAAGTACAAAAAATAAATACTACCAATACATTCTCGGAGCCCTTTTATACACAATTGCTGAAAAACAAAAGTAAATGAAAACTTTAACTTACTTTTTTTGCAGGGTTTCATACCTAAAGCCCAGCTCCGGCTGGTTTCTCGTGGGCGTTTTTTTTTAAACTGACCTACAAGTCACCACTGGAACAAAACTCGGGTGGTGGCGGTTTTTGGACGGTGCGCGCCGGCGGTCTGCTCCCCAGTGGGGTATTTCAAAATCGCCGGCAGAACTGTGTTCTGAATTTTCCGCCCAAACCGATCAATAACGCCGAGAAACCAGGCGGAGATGCCATGGAAATTCTAGCCCTATACGTTAGTGATATCTGGCCCAAATTTGGCCCTCCAGTTTGTATTATTTATTTATTTCTTGGTGGTTTTTATGCTTCTTGAATGTTGTTGTGAAGGTGTTTAGTGCTTTGCAAGGTCTTCCCCGCATCCCTCCCCCACCATCCCATCTCTGGCTACCTGCACTGACTACTTAACTCTCCGCAAGGGTTTTCTGTGCGGCCACAAGTGGCCACATACGCTAGCCTAAGTTAGTTTGGAGCAACTATTCGCTGTCCAAACTGGCTTAAATGGCCAAACCAGGCGTAGGTGACTGGTAACGCCCCCTTTTGGGGAAAAAAAACTAAACTTAAAAAAAATCCTAACTAACTCACTTACACTAGCGCAAATTAAATGTGCAGAATGGGGATTTTTAAGATACTCCAGAAAAATCTAGTTGCTCCAAAAAAACAGCAACTTCTGTGCAGATTTGGGCCCAATGTAACTAGCAAGTTTTCCTATTTTTCAAGCAAAACCATAAAACAACCTGTTCACCAGAGATAGGAATTTGAGGAAATCGTCCCACTGCGGTTACAATATTACTAACCTATAAGAAGATTTCCTCTCTAACCAAATCCTAAATCTGTTTATAAAGAATGGGTTTACAATTTTATTAAACATGGCAACCAGGAAATCTACCCATCAGATGAAAACTGGCTTGTTATTTTTAGTTTGTTGCACTTACTTTATTTCTGCTTTGAAATATCACATTTTCTTTTCCTCTCCATAGCTACCCCAATGTCAACATTCACAACTTTACCACCAGCTGGAGGGATGGCATGGCATTCAATGCTGTTATACACAAGCATAGGTATGTTGGCATTGTTGGATTCAAAGAAATATTTAAATAATCACACTGCATTCAGCTTGCAGTATGTGTGCGTCCATATCTCCTCCTCACTGTGTTTTCATTTTGGTCAGACCGGACCTGATTGATTTTGACAAACTTAAGAAGTCTAATGCTCACTACAATCTGCAGAATGCATTCAACCTTGCAGAGCAACACCTTGGGCTTACCAAGCTGCTGGACCCTGAAGGTTAGTTTCTAATGTTTCAATTTTATCATCTTGGCATGTTACTTCTGTTGGAAAATTTCATTAAATGTTTTTATATAATTTAGAACTGTTTGGAGACTTTTTTTCTTTCAGACTGCATTGTTAATTCCCCACTCAAAAACAATCCCCTTTTTATTTCCTGAACTCTTTTCCCCCCCTCCCCCATCTGTTGTTCGTAAAATATTTAAATTGAGCTTGGATTGAGAACGGCATTAAAACACCCATCAGCATTATTTACTTTGATTCCTCTCACTTGCCTTCTTGAAAATATGAATTGCCATCACTGCAATATAATAGTGCTTATTATGTAAAACAGATCACTGCCCTACATTCACATTTTATACAAGCTGCTATGCAGTAGGTAATACTCTGCATTTTGTTTACCAGATGTCAGTGTTGACCACCCTGATGAGAAGTCAATTATTACCTATGTGGTGACATACTACCATTACTTTTCCAAGATGAAGGCCCTGGCTGTGGAAGGAAAACGTATTGGAAAGGTATTTTAAAAATTCTTGTAATCTACCACATAATAATTGGGGGAGAACTTCCAGCAATTGCATAATGTCATTCAGTGGTAAACTAAGAATGTATAACAGTCCCCCCTGTAGCACTTGGAATGTTTTCATTGAAACTGTACTTGTTCCATCTTAAGTTCTTAGATACCAGTCTCAGTATTCAGACCTGTTCTCTGCCTCTGATAATGATGCTACTGAACCACATGTCCAGAGATAGAAGAGTTATTTGCCTTATTTAAAAATATATATTTTCCTTATTTTTGGGAAATGCCGCACCATTCCTTCATGGCTGAACCAAGATCATAAACTCGTCAGATGAATTTTAACACCATGCTGGCCCATAATAATCACCTTAAAAGTTCACACAGTACCTATTCGGTCGATTAAGTTACTAGGTTTAAAGTTGTTTTGTCATCTGACCATCTCAATCATGTTACAGCCATTTAACTCATTCCAAGGAATCCATATTAATACAATAAGTAGCACATTAAACCATCTCAAAAAAGTCATTTACTGAAGTGATTGTACAACAGTATTCTTTTTCTAGACTTGGCATGGCTGTGAGCTTTGTTGCAATAAAATTGCTCTATTTCCATTTGTCATAGGTACTTGACTATGCAATTGAGACTGAAAAAATGGTAGAAAAATACGAATCTCTGGCATCTGACCTGCTGGAGTGGATTGAACAGACTATCATCATCCTGAACAATCGTAAATTTGCCAACTCGCTGGTTGGTGTCCAGCAGCAGCTACAAGCATTTAACACATATCGCACAGTAGAAAAACCATCAAAGTAAGATTGTTAAAACAATGATTAAATTACTTCTTTAATTCCCTTCATAAGTCACTTGTGAGAACATAGCTAAGAGCTAATTACTGAACACTTACCATAATTATTTGACTCAGTATTTTTAACAATACACTCATGTCATAGCACACAAATAGCTTATCGTGTGGTAAACCAAGGAAAGCCTAGACGAATGATGACCAAAGAGTTTGAATTTTTTTAATTTATTCTCTGGATATGGGTGACACTGACGAGGCTGCATTTATTACCCATCCCAAGTTTCCCTGAGAAGTTATTGGTGGGATGTCTCCTGCAGGTGATTGCTCGCATGACCGTGTTAGGTAAAGAATGTCAGAAATTGACCAAGCGACAATGAAGGAATAACATTATAAGTCCAAGTCAGTGATTTGTCATTTGGAAATGATGGTGCTCCCATGATGCTCTTGAGCTTGTCATTAGGGCTGGGAGGCACTAGAAATAGATTTGCTACAAAGCTTCCTATAGATGGGTTGTACTGCAGTATGATGATGTTTGGCTAGCTCTTAGCTGACCAAAGAGTTTGAATTTTTTAAATTTATTCTCTGGATATGGGTGGAATGGATATTAAATTAATGGGAGGCTGGCATTCAAGCGAATTGCTCTGTACTAAATGACATTGAGCTTCTTTAACATTGTTGCTTCTGATGGCTTGAGCTTTGTCGATGATGTAGAAGCTTTGAGGGGTCAGACATAGCCACTTGTATCAAAGTACACAATCTCTGATCTGCTTTTGTAGACCATCTTGATAGGCTAATCCAGTTAAACTTCTGGTCAGAGGTGACCAGGCATTGATGGGAGTCTTGGCAATGGCGATGTAAGGGGTAAGTAGTTGGGCTTGTTCTTGTTGGAGATGGTCATTGCCTTGCATTTATGTAGTGCAGATGTTACCTGCTGCTCGTCAGCCAAAGCTGGATGTTAGTTGATCCAAAGTCACCTTTTCACCGTACAAATGGGCAATTCTGATTTTTCTCCCTTGCCCATACTTTCTCATTTCTTGATATTATAAGAACCAGTTTAAACTCATTCCATATGTGGCAGGTGCATTTTTGCTGGAATTTGCAACGCTAGTTATATCACTATTAAACTTCCTTGTTGCTTCACCTCTTGAGTTTACTACAGAAATGTTAAAAGTGTGCAATTTCTATTATTTTAGAAATAAATGTGTAGGAAAAAAATGGTTTGGCTCGCGTCTGATATTTTGTTTTCTTCTGGTGTAGGTTTACAGAAAAAGGAAACCTGGAAGTATTGCTTTTCACCATTCAAAGCAAAATGAGAGCAAACAATCAGAAAGTATACATGCCAAGAGAAGGCAAACTCATCTCAGATATCAACAAGGTAATCATGAAAATGTTTTATTTTATTTTATCCTTGAAGGAAATATTGTTTAACATCATCAGAAGCTCTCAATAGTTTCAGCTGACCCCAGGAACACACTCAATTGAACAGCTGCCTCCCTTTAAGTAGAACTAGCATATATTCACTCCTGGTTTCTGGATGTCGATCAAAAACAGACTTCAGCTGAGCGCATATGCTTAACATGCTGGATCCATGATGGGGGCAGCACAGCGTGGAGAGTAACATTTCTCATGGTTGAGATTTTTAATCTATGGCTACCTATATTATATTAAAAGTCTTGACCTGGTGTCCCCCTCCTAGTGCACTCAGACCCCTCCCCTTCATCACCCCCTTAAAGTACTGCCCGAGCCCAGGATCCATCTCAGTACCATCAGAATCTGGGTCTCTTTTCCTGTGTTCCTCGGGCCACTCCCAATGCTGAAGAATTATTGCCTTTGATGCTACTTGGCTTAACAAATAGGAACAGGAGTCGGCCATTCAGGCCCGCGGGCCTGTTCCGTCATTCAATTCGATCATGGCAGATCTATACCTCAACTCCATTTCGCCCCCTTTGATCCATATCTCTTGATACCCATACCTAACAAACATCTGTTAGTCTCGGTCTTAAAAATTTCAGTTGACCCAGCACCCACAGCCTTTTTTGACGAAAGTGTTCGACCTTTCCACTTCCCTTTGGGTGAAAAAGTGATTTCGAATTTCATCCCTATTATAAAACCTCTGACTCACTCTGAGCAGTCACAGGAGATCTTCAAGTATGAGAAGTCTTGCATACAACATACTTCCTGTTACCGTTAGACTTTCCCTTTCACATATTATTGATTAACTCCATGGTGGAATGCTAGTCATATACAGGTGCAGCGTTGAGAATCCGCGGCCGTTCTGGATTCCGGGCTTTTCTGGGCCTTCGATCGTCTTTCTGACTTCACGAATCCAGAAATACCCAAGCCCAGGTTTTTATACCTGAAAGGAGCGGAGGGGGAGGTGGTGGTGGTGTTCCCTGCCGAGGAGGTGGTGTTCGGGCGGGCCCTGCCGAGGAGGTGGTGTTCGGGCGGGCCCTGCCGAGGAGGAGGTGTTCGGGCGGGCCCCGCCGAGGAGGAGGTGTTCGGGCGGGCTGAGGAGGAGGTGTTCGGGCAGGCCCTGCCGAGGAGGTGGTGTTCGGGCGGGCTGAGGAGGTGGTGTTCGGGCAGGCCCTGCCGAGGAGGAGGTGTTCGGGCGGGCTGAGGAGGAGGTGTTCGGGCAGGCCCTGCCGAGGAGGTGGTGTTCGGGCGGGCTGAGGAGGTGGTGTTCGGGCAGGCCCTGCCGAGGAGGAGGTGTTCGGGCGGGCTGAGGAGGAGGTGTTCGGGCAGGCCCTGCCGAGGAGGAGGTGTTCGGGCGGGCCCTGCCGAGGAGGAGGTGTTCGGGCGGGCCCCGCCGAGGAGGAGGTGTTCGGGCGGGCCCCGCCGAGGAGGAGGTGTTCGGGCGGGCCCCGCCGAGGAGGAGGTGTTCGGGCGGGCCCCGCTAAGGAGGAGGTGTTCGGGCGGGCCCCGCTAAGGAAGCCCTGAGGTGCGAACGGCGGCGAGGCCCTGAGGTGCGAGCGGCGGCGAGGCGAGGCGAGGCCCGAGGCCGGGCAGTGGTGGGGCCCCAAGTTCAGCAGGTCCGGATTCCGGAACACTTTATGAATTCCGGGCGACCCTGCCACCGATTAGTCTGGATTTTCGTCGCTGCACCTATGTTAAATACAGTATGATAGTGCTTGGTTCATCCATAATGCTGTGGCTTCGCACTTTTTTGATTGACTGGAATAAAAATATATCTAGGGATAGAAATTGCGATCGGAAGCTTCCTGTGGGCAGGTGCCTCCGACCTGCAAAAATCTACGAACTTACCTGGCAAAAGAATTTCAAGCGCATTCGCTGGGCAGAACTTTCCACCAGTGAATGCCCATTTCTGTCAGATTTGCACGATCGCAAGTTCTGGGTTTCAGGGCATGCGCAGTGCATGCCTAAACCCGGAGCTTGTGGGGGCTCCTACGGGCGTGTGTGCACCTCGTACCCGCCCGTAGGTGCTGCAAATTCAGCCCCATTAAAATTGCACAATACACATGAAAAAACTTGACTGCAAAATTGTTATATTTGCAATTGAATGCCTTCATTAAGCTTTTTACTTGATGCCCTTGGCCTCTCTCAATAGCCTGGAGTTTGCAGTTGATCATTTTCCCACAGACATCTGAAATTTCAGTCTTAATTCCTCCCCAAGACACCCGAGATCTGTGTTATGCAGAGACCCAACAGTGTTTGCAAATCTTGTGGCATTCCAGT
This sequence comes from Pristiophorus japonicus, assembly GCF_044704955.1. Classification (NCBI taxonomy): domain Eukaryota; kingdom Metazoa; phylum Chordata; class Chondrichthyes; family Pristiophoridae; genus Pristiophorus; species Pristiophorus japonicus. The sequence continues at coordinate 90,641,489 of NC_091985.1, forward strand.
ATTGAAGACAATTTAGATGTGCTTCTGTCTATCCTTTGGACATTAGTTTCACAAGCTTCTTGCAGCTGCTGTTTGTTGTTGCTCAGAGTCTGCCTCTACATGGCTGGGCCACAAATTGATAAAAGCTTCAATCATTTTTGTTTTCATCTTCAATCTCCTTCATCTAATCTTGGTAATTTATATCTATTTTTCCTGTTAAAAATTTAGTTTTGATTTTAACAATTCAGTGAGTTATTTAAGGATTAATTAAAATTGTTGCAAAATTACTGGATATCATCAATCTCACTTGTAGGCCTGGGAAAGACTGGAAAAAGCCGAACATGAACGAGAACTGGCATTAAGGACTGAGCTGATCAGGCAAGAAAAGCTGGAACAACTTGCACGCCGATTTGACCGTAAAGCTGCTATGAGGGAAACTTGGCTAAGTGAAAACCAGCGCCTTGTTTCTCAGGTAATGCTTTACCCATTTTTTCAATGCATGCAAAAATATTTTTGTTTTAAATCAATTAACTTATAATTTATGTGAAACTATCAACATATCATGTAGGTTTACAGCATTGAGAATTCAAGACTACAGTAGTGCAAACAAGAATGAAGATCAACCCTGAAAGTCCGATATTTTCTTTCCTGTTCATTCAGTTGTTTTATAAAGAGCTGTTCATGCACACAATTTTTGTAGGTATGAAGAGCCCACTGATTTTCTTATATTGAAATAAAAATTATTAGATGTGTTTGCCAAAACTCAAATGCAACTGGAAGCAGACAGATGTGTGTGCTAATATGAAAACAGATAAACAGATTACATTGAAAATCCATTAGGAATAGATACACAGCCATGGCAGGCCACTATCATAAATGAGGTAATTTCAAATGCTTCCAGCAGCTCCAGGGATCTTTTTGCCATCTGAGTTCAGAGCAGGACAAAACATGGGACTCTTCCTCTTCATCCTCCAACAAGCATCAGCAACAAGCTGGTACACTACAATGAGGGGTGCTAAGCTTGTGGATTTATTCTTTAGTGTCTGTCTTCTAGAACTTCCACACTAATGTAAAAGTGGTCATAACTCTTCATAAACTCCTGATCCCAACTGAGCTGTCAAGAGGAGCAACTTCCTCACCATGTTACAAACTTTCAGGTTAAATCAACCTAGGCCGCAGTGATGAGACTGTCCTATTATTCAATTACATTGCGTCATTGGCAGAGGCCCTGGGTAACTGCTTGTTATCTTGACCACTGATTGGTGGGTTGTGGTAGGCAAAAACACAATTTTGAGGCAGGGGAGGAAAATTGAGGAAATCTTGTTCGACCACACATCTTTCTGGAGTGACTTGATAAGATTGAGTTTGAGTGCTACAGTGTGATGTTCATATAACTCTTTAAAGCTACAGGTGCTTTTTGTATTTTTAATGTCCTTTAGTGGTAGGGTTCTGAAAATAAATGCTTCATTGGCAGCATATGTTTCTATTCATAATGACCTACCCCAAGGTTAGCAGTCTCTCTGAATATTTAAAAAATATTATCCAAGATGACTTCCAACTCTTGTGCTACAGGACAATTTTGGTTTTGATCTCCCAGCTGTGGAGGCTGCTACTAAGAAGCATGAAGCTATTGAGACAGACATTGCTGCATATGAAGAGCGAGTGCAGGCAGTGGTGGCTGTGGCTAAAGAGCTTGAAGCAGAGAACTACCATGACATCAAACGCATCACAGCAAGGAAAGAGAATGTCTACAGGCTGTGGGAATACCTACTGGAATTACTGCGAGCTCGTCGTCATCGTTTAGAAATGAATCTCAATTTACAAAAGATTTTCCAGGAAATGCTGTATATTATGGACTGGATGGATGAAATGAAGGTATAACATTCAGTTCTTCTGTTCCTATTGTAAAGTGGATATGTAATGTGTGATTTATTTAATTTTTTTAATCAGTTATAACTAATATGTTAAAGCATCCAAGATAAGAATTTTAAAGTGCTTGTACCAGTATTGCAAGATTGGGAGGTTTCAAATTTCTTTCTAAATAACTTGTTCAATGTGTTCTAAACATTTTATGTTCCATTCAGTATATTTGTCGTAAACACTTAATGAAAGTTGTTGAAACTATTGCAGGTGCTATTGCTGTCACAAGACTATGGGAAACATTTACTTGGTGTAGAAGATCTCCTACAGAAGCATGCACTGGTTGAAGCAGACATTGCTATTCAGGCTGACAGAGTGAAAGTTGTCAATGCTTCTGCTCAGAAATTTGCTTCTGAAGGAGAAGGTATGTTTTAAGCTTTATCTTTTCCTCTCTGCTTTTTAAATAGTATTTTAAGTGCTCCCATAATGGCTCAGTGGGTAAATGCACTGTATATTGTGAGACTGAATGATGAGTGCAGACCTGGAAGGTCCCAGTAGCTAACAACCTGTGCTGAGTTAGTTAATCTCAGCCTGGCTAGTATAAAAGGAGATGCCTTGGTTTCCCTGAGGTAAGTAGGGGGGATAAAAATCATTTCGGGTTTCAGTTCTTGATTGCGATTCAGTCAGCTCTACTAGAAAAGGTATGTGGTGTGCCATTGAGGCACGTAGACCATAGAGATCTTGGGGTGATCCCTGATTTGTCTCAACTGATCTCAATCAGGATGGCAATCAAGAAAAAATGTAAAATGCTGGAAAAGTACAAGTGGTTAAATTGGGGAGCATAACAGCACAACCGATTTGAGCACAAATAGAAAGCTGGAACGAAGGAGAATCATCCTAAGCTACTCTCGTGTATCACCTAGTGGCCAGCTCAGAATGGCATTGGTGTAGAAACATAGAAACATAGAAAATAGGTGCAGGGGTAGGCCATTCGGCCCTTCAAGCCTGCGCCACCATTCAATAAGATCATGGCTGATCATTCCCTCAGTACCTCTTTCCTGCTTTCTCTCCATTCCCCATGATCCCTTTAGCCACAAGGGCCGTATCTAACTCCCTCTTGAATATATCCAATGAACTGGCATCAACAACTCTCTGCGAATTCCACAGGTTAACAACACTCGTGAGTGAAGAAGTTTCTCCTCATCTCAGTCCTAAATGGCCTACCCCTTATCCTAAGACTGTGTCCCGTGATTCTGGACTTCCCCATCATCGGGAACATTCTTCCCGCATCTAACCTGTCCAGTCCTGTCAGAATCTTATACGATTCTATGAGATCCCCTCTCATCCTTCTAAACTCCAGTGTATAAAGGCCCAGTTGATGCAGTATCTCCTCCTATGTCAGTCCTGCCATCCCAGGAATCAGTCTGTTTTGTGTTTTTGCCACCAAAGTGGATAACCTCACATTTATCCACATTATATACTGCATCTGCCACTCGTTTGACCACTCACCTAACCTGTCCAAATCACCCTGCAGCCTTTTAGCGTCCTCCTCACAGCTTAGTGTCATCTGCAAACTTGGAGATATTACACTCAATTCTCTCATCCAAATCATTAATGTATGTTGTAAATAGCTGGGGTCCCAGCACTGCGGCACCCCACTAGTCACTGCCTGCCATTCTGAAAAGGACCCGTTTATCCCGCCTTTCTGCTTCCAGTCTGCCAACCAGTTCTCTATCCATGTCAGTACATTACCCCCAATACCATGTGCTTTAATTTTGCACACCAATCTCTTGAGTGGGACCTTGTCAAAAGCCTTTTGAAAGTCCAAATACACCACATTCACTGGTTCTCCCTTGTCCACTCTACCAGTTACATCCTCACAAAGTTCTAGGAGATTTGTCGAGCATGATTTCCCTTTTATAAATCCATGCTGACTTGGACCGATCCCGTCACTGCTTTCCAAATGTGCTGCTATTTCATCTTTAATAATTGATTCCAACATTTTCCCCACTACTGATGTCAGGCTAACCGGTCTATAATTATCCGTTTTCTCTCTCCCTTTTTTAAACAGTGGTGTTACATTAGGTACCCTCCAGTGCAAAGGAACTGATCCAGAGTCGATAGACTGTTGGAAAATGATCACCAATGCATCCACTATTTCTATGGACACTTCCTTAGTCTGCATCCCAGAGTACTTATCAGGCTCCAGGGATTTATCTGCCTTCAATCCCAGTTTCCCACTTTATAAGGATATCCTTCAGTTCCTCCTTCTCACTAGACCCTCGGTCCCCTGGTATTTCTGGAAGGTTATTTGTGTCTTCCTTCGTGAAAACAGAACCAAAGTATTTGTTTAACTGGTCCATCATTTCTTTGTTCCCCATTATAAATTCACCTGAATCTGACTGCAAGGGACGTATGGTTGTCTTCACTAATCTTTTTCTCTTCACATATCTATAGAAGCTTTTGCAGTCAGTTTTTATGTACCCAGCATACTTCCTCTCATACTCTATTTTCCTCCTCCTAATTAAACCCTTTGTTCTCCTCTGCTGTATTCCAAAATTCTCCCAGTCCTCAGGTTTGCTGCTTTTTCTGGCCAATGTAGATGCCTTTTCCTTGGATTTAACACTATCCTTAATTTCCCTTGTTAACCACAGTTGAGCCACCTTCCCCGTTTTATTTTTACTCCAGACAGGGGTGTGCAATTGTTGAAGTTCATCCATGTGATCTTTAAATGTTTGCCATTGCCTATCCACCGTCAACCCTTTAAATATCACTTGCCAGTCTATTCTAGCCAATTCACATCTCATACCATCGAAGTTACCTTTCCCCAAGTTCAGGACCCTAGTCTCTGAATTAACTGTGTCACACTCCATCTTAATAAAGAATTCTACCATATTATGGTCACTCTTCCCCAAGGGGCCTCGCACAACAAGATTGTTAATTAGTCCTTTCTCATTACACATCACTCAGTCTAGGATGGCCAGCTCTCTCGTTGGTTCCTCGACATATTGGTCTAGAAAACCATCCCTAATACACTGCAAGAAATCCTCCTCCACTGCATTGCTACCAGTTTGGTTAGCCCAGTCAATATCTAGATTAAAGTCGCCCATGATAACTGCTGTACCTTTATTGCACGCATCCCTAATTTTTTGTTTGATGCTGTCCCCATCCTCATTACTACTGTTTGGTGGTCTGTACACAACTCCCACTAGTGTTTTCTGCCCTTTGGTATTCTGTAGCTCCACCCATACAGATTCCACATCATCCAAGCTAATGTCCTTCCTTACTATGCAAGCAGGTCATTTGTCATCTTAAAGCTGCCTTTGGTACACAACTAACGGAAGAAACAGCAAGATGTCACTGAAGTAGTTATTTAACATGTCAACCACAGGGAATGGTGAAAGTCTCTGCTGGCATATGGGACCCTGCGCTAGTGCTGTATTACTACACTGAATTGAAAAGAATTTTGTTTTTAAACTTATAAACCTGTCAAAAAAAGCATTCCCTTCTTCTCCCTCCAGGTTACAAACCATGTGATCCACAGGTTATTCATGATCGAGTGACTCACCTGGAATTCTGTTACCAAGAGCTTTGTCAGCTGGCTGCTGAACGAAGGGCTCGTTTGGAAGAGTCCCGACGCCTCTGGAAGTTCTTCTGGGAAATGGCAGAGGAAGAAGGCTGGATCCGGGAGAAAGAACAGATACTTTCATCAGCTGACTATGGCAAGGATCTGACTAGCGTGATTCGTCTTCTCAGTAAACACAAGGCATTTGAAGATGAAATGAATGGGCGCCGTGGACCTCTTCAGCAAACCATAAAGGAAGGTGAAGCAATGGTAGCTGAGGAGCACTTTGGATCAGAGAAGATTAAGGAGAGAATTAAGGACATTCAGGAGCAGTGGGCCCACCTTGAGAAGCTGTCTGCAATTCAGAAAAAGCGATTAGAGGAAGCTGCTAATGTTCACCAGTTTAAGGCTGATGGCGATGATATTGATGTGTGGATGTTAGATATTCTAAGAATCGTCTCCAGTAATGATGTTGGTCATGATGAATACTCCACTCAAGCCCTAGTGAAGAAACACAAAGATGTTGGTGAGGAGATTGCTACCTACAGACAAATCATTGATGCACTACATGAACAGGGACAAAGCTTGCCTGATGAGTACTATAAGTCACCAGAAATAGAAGGTAGATTGACTGATATTGAGGAACGTTACAAGGAGTTAGCAGAATTGGCACGGCTTCGTAAACAAGCTCTCCAGGATGCACTGTCACAGTACAAGATGTTCAGTGAAGCAGATGCTTGTGAACTGTGGATTGATGAAAAGGAGCAGTGGCTGAACAGCATGGAGATCCCAGAAAAACTTGAAGATCTCGAGGTTGTCCAACACAGGTAAGGAATAAAATGTTTGGATTATGAAAGGTAAAAGATTGACAATATTGATTCAAGGTTTACATTATACAAGATGTGATTGAAAATTAAAACAGGGTGGAGTGGGGACCAAGTATTCTAGGTCATGATTTGCTTTCATACAAGCACGAATTGAGATTTATTTTGGTTTTAAATGAGCACCTTTTGAATATTTAAATAGCATTGGTATTACACAAGCATTGTATACAGTGTATTGGAGGTCTAGTTCTACATTGTCTACTATGGTGATAACTTTGATCTTGAGTCTAGTGCCACAAATTGCTAAGAAATTAGATGAAGGGCTCTCAACGGGTCAAAAGCCAAATATTGCAAATACCGGAAATCTGAAATAAAAACAGAAAATGCTCGAAAATATTCAGCAGGCCAGGCAGCATCTGTGAAGAGAGAAACAAAGTTGTAGTTTCAGGTCGATGACCTTGCATCAGAATAATCATCCCTTAATAGCTCAGTGGTTAAATATACAGCAATTGTGTGTTACTGAGCTATAAAGACCCATAAGATCTCTGGATCCTTGGGCAGGACTAAGTTATCTGATCACTATTAGATTGGTGATAAATACTGCAATTTGTCTACATGTCCCTGGGCTTGAAAAGTGAAAAAACAGCCAAGATTTCTGCTTCTAATGACTGTTCAGTGACGTATGCCAAAACGCACACTTGTGACACATTGAGTGTGGATATGATGAGACTGAGCCAGGCAGTGATGCCTCCACAGTTAAAGAGCTGTCCCGGCTCACGCGTAAATAATGTCCACTATGGCAAAGTAGCAGAAAGCTGAAAGTACCAGTAACATTTTATTGCAGCATCAATTGCTTTCTTCACTTATGGAGAGAAAAAAGGGTAAAAAGCTGGGAACAGAAAACATTAGACAAATTCAAATTTTAGGTTTTCTAAATGTTCCCAGGGTCTGCTTGGTGCTACTATTTAAGATTTTAATTTTGAAAGAATTAGAGAATCCCCTAACCCAGCTGGTAATCCCCTCTCTTGATTTATGCAGGTTTAATTTTTACATTTCTACTCCAGGTTTGAAAGTCTAGAACCAGAGATGAACAACCAGGCTTCCCGTATAGCAGTGGTGAACCAGATAGCTCGTCAATTGATCCACAGCGGGCATCCTAGTGAGAAGGAGATCAAAGCACAGCAAGATAAGCTAAATACAAGGTATGTCTGTCACACAACGGGTAAATATTATGGCTGATAAGAAAATAGAACTCGATTGAGAAGTTTTGCAGAAAAAGCTATTTTTACATTGAGCATAAATATCTATGGAACCTTATTGCTTTATTTTTATGCACGATTATGATTTGTATGACTTTTTTGGTGCATACCTTCTGCAATAGCACCCCTGCCTACTTGGGCATATTGAATTTGCCGACTACGATTCAGCAGAGAGGTTGTCGCCAAGTTGTGCTGCCATTTGGAGCCTGACCTTCGGACCACATTCAGCACTGGTTATAGAGTCCTCATTGCATTGAATTTCTGTGTTACTGTTGACATTTGCCAAATTAGTCAGTAGTTCCTAAACCGATGCATCAAACAAATCACAACAGCCTTATTTGCCACTTTTGACAACAATAAATTAATTCCTCATTCTAATTTTACCACGATGGCAGCTTATTTAGATTCCCATTTCAAGTTTGTTTGAATTATAAAGTTAAATTAAGTCCAAAATGCCCTGATATTTTATATTTTCTGCAGATCTCAGTCAGAGACTATGTCCATGGTGAGGGTAAACTAATAATCTCTGTACCAAGGTGCCATTCTATGTAGCTGTAACTTATATAAGGTCCAGAGATTACAATAAAGCACAGTGCAGCTTTATTGGATTATGTCCTGGTTTAGTATGATGGTATGCACCCACCTGCAGTCTGTTAATTGAACTTGGACATAATTTCAGCTGTACCATCTATACAAAGCTTGGGGTGGCTTGACTCATCCACCTCCACGGAGGTGTGTGGGGGACCTGACCCATCCACCTCCATGGCACGAACCTGGTATTGCAGTACTTCCAGGAACGGTGCAGTGGCTCTAGGCCTTTTGGCTAAGAGCATTGGCGCAGAGTGATCCTTGGCGTGTGCAAGGTGACCTCTGGCGTTTGTGATTTGACAAAGAATTGGAACGATTGGCTACGAATTTAAAAAAAAAAAAGTTCTTTGTGTTTGTCCACTTGCTGCTAGATTTGTATTCACTGGTTACCTAACTCAGTGTAAGCAGCTGTGTGACCTGTTACATAGGTTTGTATTTCATGTGCATGGATCAGGCTTAAAACTATTAAGTCAGATCTACATTTTATTCTTCATTCAAATTTATTTTAGAGTGAATCATTTCACGTATCAAACTTTGCATAGAAATATAAACAGAAAATGCCGGAAATCAGGCAGCATCTGTGGAGAGAGAAACAGCGTTAAAGTTTCAGGTTGATGACCTTTCGTCAGCACTGGAAAAGGTTAGAGATGTAACTAGTTTCAAGCAAGTACAGAGGCGGGGAATCGGGGGAGAGGAGGAACGAACAAAAAGGGAATGTCTGTGGTATAGTATTAGGCAGTCCCTCCTATCGAGGATGACCCGCTTCCACACCAAAAAGGGATGAGTTCACAGGTGTTTCAATGAGGGACCTGACATTCTAGGTCCCGAACTACATATTGAAGGGTGGAAGATGCCTGTGCATGGATTCTTTTAACGTGGGGTGGCCGTTGCACACCGGCCACCCCTCTGTGGAAGGCAGGAGAGATTAAATGAGCAAAGGGATGATGGTGCAAGGTGAAAGGAGATGGTAATGGGACAAGTAAAGAAACAAAAGATGGGTTGAGAAGAGGTGTAAATGGGTATAGCAGAATCATCAACAGCTGCCATCTGAAAAAAATAGGGGCAGAGGTCATGTACTGAAATTATTGAACTCAGTTTTGATCTGGAAGGCTGTAAAATGCCTAATCGAAAGATGAGGTGCTGTTCCTCAAGCCTATGTTGAGCTTCATTGGAACAGTAGGAGGCTAAGGACAGAGGTCAGAGTGGGAGGAGCCCGTAGAATTAAAATGACACGTGACTGGAAGCTCAGCTCATGCGTGTGGATTGAACGGAGGTGTTCCGCAAAGTGGTCACCCAATCTGCACTTGTTCTTCCCACTGGAGGAGACTGCATCGAGAGCAGCTAAATTGAAAGAAGTAAAAGTAAATTGTTTCACCTGGAAGGAGTGTTTGGGGTTCTGGATGGTGGAAAGGGAGGAGGTAAAATGGCAGGTGTTGCATCTCCTGCACTTGCATGGGAAGGGGAGTGTTGTGGGTGATGGAGGAGTGGACCAGGGTGTCGGAGAGGTAATGGTCCCTTCGGAATGCTCAGAGAGAGGTGAGGGGAAGATGTGTTTGGTGGTGGGATCATACTGGAGGTGGAGGATGATCCATTGAATATGGAGACTGGTGAGGTGGAAGATGAGAACAAGGGAAACCTATTGTGGTTCTGGGAGGGAGGAAAAGAGGTGAGAGCAGAGGTGCGGGAAATGGAACCGGCACGGTCAAGGAGCCTGTCAACTACGGTGGAGGGGAATCTTCAGTTGAGGAAAAAAAGACATATCTGAAAGATTGGTATGGAAGGTGGCATTGTCGGAACAGAGACAGAGAAACTGGGAGAATGGAATAGAGTCCTTACAGGAAGTGGAGTGAGAAGAAGTATAGTCAAGGTAGCTGTGTGTCAGTGGGCTTATAGTGGATATTGGTTGTTAGCCTATCCCCAGAAATGGAGACTGAGAAGTCGAGGAAGAGAAGAGTTGAAGATGGACAATGTGAAGGCAAGGGAAGGGTGGAAATTGGAAACAAAGTTGATGAAATTTTCCAGTTCGGGGCGAGAGCAGGAAACGGTACCGATACAGTCATCAATGTACTGGAAAAAGAGGTGAGGGAGAGGACCTGAGTTGGACTGGAACAAAGAATGTTCCACATATCCCATGAAAAGGCAGGCATAGCTAGGATCCATGCAGGTTTGTATAGCAACACCTTTTATTTGGAAGAACTAAGTGGAGTCAGAGGAGAAATTGTTCAATGTGAGAACAAGTTCAGCCAGGTGGAGAAAAGTGGTGATGGATGGGGACTGGTTGGGGGCCTCTGCTCGAGGAAGAAGTGGAGAGCCCTCGGGCCGTCCTAGTGAGAGAAATAGAGGTGTAGAGGAACTGGCATAGAAAAGTAGATTAAAGTCTAAATAGATGCCACACTGAAGCTTAAGTGCACAGACATTATCACTCCGATTTTAACTCTCCCCACCTGGTGGAAACTGGGGGGGCGGCGGGGGGAAGGGAGGGTGCGCGCAGGAGGGGAGTTAAAATAATGCAAGACACTTTTGAGCCGGAAAGCAGGACATCCACAGGAAGGAAGTGGGATCCTGTTTTAAATATGCAGATCAGATCCGATTATGTCATCAGGACCCAATCTGCAATTTCAAGTTGAGCTAGGGGTAGGGGGCAGTGTCAGTTTAACATCTGGCAAAACCTGCCAGGAGCCAAATCCCTGGCCTGAAGAGGCCTAGAAGGTAAGTTGTAAATTTATTTTTCAGGTTTTCTTGCAGGTCAGGAGAGACACAATACTATGTTTACCTATTTATTTAATTCCATTTTGCTGTTTTGATTCCAGATGGAGTCAATTCCGTCAACTAGTGGACCAAAAGAAAGATGCACTCAATTCTGCACTCAGCATTCAGAACTACCACCTTGAATGCAATGAAACAAAGTCTTGGATTAGGGAAAAAACCAAAGTCATTGAGTCCACGCAAGATCTGGGCAATGATCTTGCTGGTGTCATGGCCCTCCAAAGGAAATTAACTGGAATGGAACGTGATTTGACAGCTATTGAAGCTAAACTAGATGACCTGCAGAAAGAAGCCGAAAGACTTGCAGCTGAACATCCTGACCAGGCACAAGCTATTATGAGCCGTCTTGCAGAAATCAGTGATGTCTGGGAAGAAATGAAATGTACTTTGAAGAACCGAGAAGAATCACTTGGCGAAGCAAACAAGCTCCAGCAATTCCTGCGCGATTTGGATGACTTCCAATCCTGGCTATCAAGAACCCAAACTGCTATTGCTTCTGAAGATATGCCCAACACCCTGGCAGAAGGAGAGAAGCTGCTCACCCAGCACGAAAACATCAAAAATGAAATTAATAATTATGAGGAAGACTACCAGAAAATGCGTGACATGGGTGAAATGGTAACGCAGGGACAAACAGATGCACAATATATGTTCTTACGCCAGCGTTTGCAGGCCTTGGATACTGGATGGAATGAACTGCACAAGATGTGGGAGAACAGACAGAATCACCTGTCCCAGTCTCATTCATATCAACTGTTTTTAAGAGACACAAAGCAAGCAGAAGGATTCCTCAACAACCAGGTAAGCTGAGCACAGAGTCTTATATTTAATTTTGACTTCTTGTTCCACCTTAAAGCCTGGAGCATTTGGTATGTATTATGGTTCTAGTATTGACAGAAGTTTGCTTCCAGCATAGTAAGATTTTTCCTCCTTTTGTATTACAAGAACATAAGAAATAGGAGCTGGAGTAGGCCATTTGGTCCCTCGAGCCTGCTCCGCCATTCAACAAGATTATGGCTGATCTTCTACCTCAATTCCACCTTCCCGCACTATCCCCATATCCCTTAATTCCCTTTGTTCTCAAAAATGTATTGACTTCTGTCTTGAATATACTCGACGACTGTGTATCCACAGCTCTCTGGGATAGAGAATTCCAAAGATTCACAACGCATTGTCAAGAAATTTCTCCTTATAAGAACATAAGAAATAGGAGCAGGTATAGGCCATACGGCCCCTTGAGCCTGCTCCGCCATTTAATACAACCTTGGCTGATCCAATCATGGACTGAGCTCCACTTCCCTGCCCGCTCCCTACAACCCCTTATTCCCTTATCGGTTAAGAAACTGTGTCTCTGTCTTAAATTTTTTCAATGTCCCAGCTTCCACAGCTCTCTGAGGCAGCGAATTCCACAGATTTACAATCCTCTGAGAAAATAATTTTTTCTTCATCTCAGTTTTAAATGGGCGGCCCCTTGTTCTAAGATTATGCCCCCTGGTTCTAGTCTCCCCCGTCAGTGGAAACATTCTCTCTGCAATCCACTTTGTCAAGCCCCCTCATAATCTTCGATAAGATCACCTCTCAATCTTCTGAATTCCAATGAGTAGAGGCCCAACCTACTCAAACTTTCCTCATAGGTCTATCCCCTCATCTCCGGAATCAACCTAGTGAACCTTCTCTGAACTGCCTCCAAAGCAAGTATATCTTTTCGTAAATATGGAAACCAAAACTGCTCGTAGTATTCCAGGTGTGGCCTCACCAATGCCCTGTATAACTGTAGCAAGACCGCCCTGCTTTTATAGTCCATCCCCTTTTCAATAAAGGCCATTATTCCATTGGCCTTCCTGATCACTTGCTGTACCTGCATACTATCCTTTTGTGTTTCATGTACAAGTACCTCCAGGTCCCGCTGTACTGCAACACTTTACAATCTTTCTCCATTTAAATAATAACTTGCTCTTTGATTTTTTTTCTGCCAAAATGCATGACCTCACACTTTCCAACATTATACTCCATCTGCCAAATTTTTGCTCACTCACTTAGCCTGTCTGTCCTTTTGCAGATATTTTTTGTGTCCTCCTCACCCATTGCTTTTCCTCCCTTCTTTGTATCGTCAGCAAACTTGGCTACGTTATACTCAGTCCCTTCTTCCAAGCCGTTAATATAGATTGTAAATAGTTGGCATCCCAGCACTGATCCCTGCAGCACCCCACTAGTTACTGATTGCCAACCAGAGAATGAACCATTTATCCCGACTCTCTGTTTTCTGTTCGTTAGCTAATCCTCTATCCATGCTAATATATTACCCCAAACCCCGTGAACTTTTATCTTGTGCAGTAAACTTTTATGTTGCACCTCAACTCTAAATGGCCTACCCCGTGTTCTAAATTCCTCAGTCAGCAGAAACATTTTCCCAGCATTCCTTAAGAATTTTAGATGTTTTAATTAGATCACCTCTCATTCTTCTAAACTCTAGGTAATATAGGTCTAGTCTATTTTAACTTAAATCTGATTTAAAAACTAAAAGTCACCATCAAAAACTCTAGTGGTCCACTGTTTGGGACGAACTGTCTTTAGGTCCAGATCAGCAGAAAAAGCTCAGCCAAACAGATACAGACAGTGGAATAGGTGAAGTAATCTATTGAGAAGATTTTTTTTGTATCTGTCAGCGGGTTTTTTTTTAACAGCTTTAGTCTAAATAAATCAAGTGAGATGGAAATCGAAACTTGAGGTGAAAAAGAGAAAGCAGTAAGAATTTGGAAAATACTGGACTGTAATCAAGGTCGCCCTAAGGAAAATCTTGTGATGAGCACTAATGACGTTAAAGTTGGAACTAGTTGTTTTCTGTGCAATCAGTGTTTTGGACCCTTGATTACAAGTAACAGTAAAAAGTTGACTGACAATTCTTTGATTTGTTGAAATAAAGGAGTATGTGTTGGCACACACTGAAATGCCCACTACACTCGAGGCTGCTGAAGCTGCCATTAAGAAGCAGGAAGACTTTATGACTACCATGGATGCAAATGAAGATAAGATCAATGGAGTGGTGGAGACAGGCAGGAGACTTGCCAGTGATGGCAATATTTATTCTGACAAAATCCAGGAAAAAGTTGACTCTATTGATGAAAGGTAAAAACAAATCTAATGAAGTAAGGTTCAGTCCTTTTTGTAAGCTTTTAAGTTTAATATTCTATATACTTGAAGTTAGTGCTTTGAAAATGGTTATATTCTACTTTACTAGGAGTGACTTGTTACTGTACGTGCTTCATTAGCCAGTGTTGGAGCCTTGGTTTGTTGGAGAATTTACTCTAAAAGGAATTTCCATTGAGTGCCATTTTGCAGCATCGAGAATCCGTAATGTTCCGGACTTTGGGACAATCGGTGGCAGGGTCGTCTGGAATCCATAAAATGTTCCGAAATCTGGATCCGATGACCCAGTCAACCTCGGGGCCCTGCCGCTGCCGGGCCTCGCCTCGCCGCCGCTGCTCTTACCTCGGGGCCTCCTCGCTGGGGCCGCCCGACTACCTCCTTAGCGGGGTCCGACGTCAACCTCCTTGGGCTCGGGTGTTTCCGGATTCGTGACGTCAGAAACAAATCAAAAGTCCAGAAAAGACCGGAATCCAGAATGGCCTCGGACTCGAGGGTTCCGGATTTTAGGCGCTGCATCTGTACCAATTTTATTGCCTTTATTTAGCAAGGCAACCAGAGTGGAAATGTAATTGTATGCACTATTTTCAAACTAGTATGAAAGAAGAATTCATAGAAATTATAATACAATCACAAACAGCCCATTAATGATTTTACTTGCCTTTTGAAAAGCTGTTTCTGAAAACCTACCCTGATGACTTGTTTTAAATGACCTCTTCCCATCTTTCTTTTAACTTTGCACTTGTGGCTATCGTTAGACCTGTTTAATGATGTTTGTTGAAAGCTAATCAGCAATTACAAGGATTAAAATCTGTTAGCTGTTTGAATCACAATAGATGGTTCCTTCCCCCCCACCCCTCTCCCTGGGCACTCCCCAGAAAAAAAACTGCAGTCTGAGCAGAGTGGTGAATACTTTCAAATATTTTGATGGTAGAATGTTTGTCAGATTTTAAATTCAGAAAGAGAAATCATAAGAAGTTCCTTGGGATCTTTTAAGTGATGTGTTATCAATACAGTTTTCTGTATCCAAGATCTTTACCAATAAATTACAGCCTGTTTTCATCCTAATGCCCAATGTTTGGCCAGTTACACAAATGAGAGAAGCCTTTGGAGAGCTGGCCTAAAGGGCTGTTTAAAGTTACCAGATTTTCTCGTCAGTCCAGAGATTTCCAAATAGAACCATCCCTGAATACAAACTTCTCCTGAGGTCCCCACCATCACAGAAGCCAGTCTTCTTCCAATTTGATTCACTCCATGTAACATCAAAAAATGGCTGAGTGCACTAGATACAGCAAAGACTATGGACCCTGAAAACATCCTGGCTGTTGTGATGAAAACTTGTGCTCCAGAACTAGCCGTGTCTCTATCCAAGCTACAAAATCTACCCAGCAATGTGAAAAACTGCCCAGGTATGCCTTGTCCACAAAAAGCAGGACAAATCGAATCTGACCAATTACCGCCTTGTCAGTCCATTCTCAATTATCAGCAAAGTGATGGAAGGTGTCAACGACAGCGCTATCAAGTGGCATTTACTCACCAATAACCTGGTCACCAATGCTCGGTTTGGGTTCCGCCAGGATCACTTGGCACCAGACTACATTGTCCAAACATGGACAAAAGAGCTGGCATCCAGAGGTGAGGTGAGAGTGACTGCCCTTGACATCACGGCAGCATTTGACCGAGTGTGGCATAAAGGAGCCCTAGTAAAACTAAAGTCAATGGGAATCGGGGGGGAAAATTCTCCACTTGTTGGAGTCATACCTAACACAAAGGACGATGGTTATGGTTGTTGGAGGTCAATCATCTAAGCCCTAGGATATCGCTGCAGGAGTTCCTCAGGACAGTGTCCTAGGCCCAACCATTTTCAGCTGCTTCATCATTGACCTTCCCTCCATCATAAGGTCAGAAGCAGGGATGTTCACTGATGTTTGCAGAGTGTTCAGTTCCATTCGCAACTCCTCATAATGAAGCAGTCCATGCCTGCATATGCAGCAAGACCTGGATGACATTCAGGCTTGGGCTGATAAGTGGCAAGTAACATTCCCATCATAAAAGTGCCAAGCAATGACCATCTCCAATAAGCGAGAGTGTAACCATTTCCCCTTGACCATCAACGGCATTACCCTCGCCGAATCCCCCACCATCAACATCTTGGGGGGTCACCGTTGACCAGAAACTTAATTGGACCAGCCACATAAATACTGCCACAAGAGCTGGGTATTCTGCGGCGACTATTTCTCCTCCCGATTCCCCAAAGCCTTTCCACCATCTAGAAGGCATAAGTCAGGAGTGTGATGGAACACTTTCCACTTGCCTGGATGAGTACAGGTCCAACAACACTCGAAGCTCAACACCATCCAGGAAAAAGCAGCCCGCTTAATTGGCACCCCATCCACCACCTTAATCATTCACTCCATCCACAACTGGCGCACTGTGGCTGCAGTGTGTTCCATCTACAAGATGCACTGCAGCAACTCGTCAAGGCTTCTTCGGTAGCACAACCCAAACCCACAACCTCTAACACCTAGAAGGACAAGGGCAGCAGGCGCATGGGAACACCATCACCTGCAAGTTCCCTTCCAAGTTACACACCATCCTGACTTGGAAGTATATCGCCGTTCCTTCATCGCTGGGTCAAAATCCTGAAACTCCCTCCCTAACAACACTGTGGGAGTACCTTCACCACAAGGACTGCAGCGGTTCAAGAAGGCAATTCACCACCACCTTCTCGAGGGCAATTAGGCATGGGTAATAAATGCTGGCCTTGCCAGCAATGCCCACATCCCGGAACTAATTTAAAAAAAAAGGCAGATTTCACATTCAAGGGATAATTTTTCTGGCAGAAGTTCTTAATGCTCTCCCCGCTAACACTTTTCTCCAAAAATTCAGAGCAACGGAGGCCAGGGATTTCTGATAGCAACGCACAACTTGCTTTCCATTCAATTCGACAGACTTGTTCAGTCTCTTAACACCCAGAACAGGAAGATTTACTGTTATATGGAGATTTTACTCTGCATTGTCCAGATTACAATTGACAACCTGGCTATTAGCAGGAAGAGCATAGTATTGAAGGCTGATTAATGAAAGTCATTGTCCAGATAACCCTACTATCGGGCCCACTTTTGGCCATGACTTCCAATTTTTTTTGGAGTAAGTTGGGTTTTCTGGCGTAAGTTTAAAAAAACGCCATTTTCCCCAATAAACTTGCTCCAGAGTTACTCAGTTAGGTACGATTTTTTTAGTTGAGTTTTTTTTTCAAAAGGGGGCATTCCCAGCCAGTTTTGGCCATTTATGCCACTTTGGCCAGCTAAAACTTACTCCAAATCGACTTAGGTCAGTGTATGTGGCCAGCTGTGAAAAACATTGCGGGCAGTTAAGAATTCGGCGCAGGTTAGTACATTTAAAGCACCACAGTTCCGAGCTTCACACCATTTATTCTGATCTATCTTTCTTGGGTCCAAAGTGGATAATCTCAGCCAGGGGAAACAACCTTTCAACAACTATTTAATCAACTTAGCTTATCGTTTTTTAGCTCATTACTTCATCTAGTTTAAGTTATAGGTAGATTATATGAAATATTTAAATATGTAGCATGAACCACTACAAATATTGAAGCCAAAAAACAGAACCACCTTCCCCTCTCTGCACCAAATTCCCACTTAACCAAATTCCCAACTTTTGCGTTCCATTTCTGACAACTCTGAGCGACCCTAAATAAATACTGCAGTATATTCCCCACTCACTGGGCGAACATCGGGGCATCACTTCGGCCAGGGATAGGGTGCAGCGAACATCAGGGGGGGTCCCTTTGGCCAGGGATGGGGTGAGGCGAACATCGGGGGTGTCCCTTTGGCCAGGGATAGGGTGCGGCGAACATCAGGGGCATTCCTTCGGCCAGGGATAGGGTGCGGCGAACATCGGGGGCGTCCCTTCGGCCAGGGATAGGGTGCGGCGAACATCGGGGGCGTCCCTTCGGCCAGGAATAGGGTGTGGCGAACATCGGGGGCGTCCCTTCGGCCAGGGATAGGGTGCGGCGAACATCGGGGGCGTCCCTTCGGCCAGGGATAGGGTGCGGCGAACATCAGGGGCGTCCCTTCGGCCAGGAATAGGGTGCGGCGAACATCGGGGGCGTCCCTTCGGCCAGGGATAGGGTGCGGCGAACATCGGGGGTGTCCCTTCGGCCAGGGATAGGGTGCGGCGAACATCAGGGGCGTCCCTTCGGCCAGGAATAGGGTGCGGCGAACATCGGGGGCGTCCCTTCGGCCAGGGATAGGGTGCGGCGAACATCGGGGGCGTCCCTTCGGCCAGGAATAGGGTGCGGCGAACATCAGGGGCGTCCCTTCGGCCAGGAATAGGGTGCGGCGAACATCGGGGGCGTCCCTTCGGCCAGGGATAGGGTGCGGCGAACATCGGGGGCGTCCCTTCGGCCAGGGATAGGGTGCGGCGAACATCGGGGGTGTCCCTTCGGCCAGGGATAGGGTGCGGCGAACATCAGGGGCGTCCCTTCGGCCAGGGATAGGGGTTGCGAGCATCGGGTCCTGCTCACAGCCTGCAGGACACGTTGGGAGGGTGAGGAGCATGCGCGCAGTGCGCAGGCGGACAGCTGCCGGCAGTGTTTTCTGCGCTGGGTTGTTCCGCCCCCCACTTCACTATCTACGCCGGAGACTCGTCAGAGCGGGCAGGATGGGGCCACTTTTTTTGGCCCCGTTTCCAGCGCGCAATGTCGGCGCATTTAGGGTAAGTGCGCCGAAAAAAGGGGTTAGGGAAAATTGGGCCCATCCTAACTCTGTGCAACAGTAAGTGGCAGAAAACCGAAACTATTGGTCACAATCCCTAATATCCATTTCTATCTTCAAAGCTTGTGAAACTCCAGTTTCAGTCGATGTTCCTTCAGGGTGCATCTTAAAACTCAGGTGCATTCAACTCTCACAAGAAGTGTCTCGTGACTCTCAACTATTTGAGATTTGTCCTTGCATTTAACCTAATCTGAAGCATTAGCTCATGTTACAGTTTTGAACTGCAGTGTAGTTTTCAAGATATAGTTATTGTACAAAGTAGATAAATTAATTCCCTTCTCTTTGACACACTCAAGAACTGAAATTTTTACATCAGGATGCAATATAGGATATGAAAAGGAGGAAATTATATGTTGAAAAGCTAATGTATAGTGGGCCCGAATTTGGTGAAAACCAAGTTCCACCTGTTCCTGTTTTTCGGCGGTCCCCGGGCGGTGCGAGATTTTTTACTGCCCGGTACCGTTGGGGCCGAGTGAGCAGGAATTTCATCCCGCTTTTCTCGCCGATAGCGGGAGCGGAGTGCAGCGCGTGGTGTGCGGCGGAGGAGGTCTATCAACTCAGGAATCTTGGAGTCCCGAGTTGTGTGTGTGCGCGCGCGCGCGGCTGTCAAGCTCCGATCACTGTAGGGGGTGAGACAGATTGGCAGGGTGGGAGACGAGGGGGGGGGCGGGGTAAGTGGGACTGGGGGGGTGCGAGACTAATGTGAGTGAGACTAGTGATTGAGAGAGACTAACGGTGTAAGTAAATAAGACATTATTAGACCATTTATATTATTGCCTAGCACTAGAAAATACTACAATCCATTTAAAAATCCATAAAACTGTGGAGAACTATAAAGAGCTGTGTAATATCAAACAAACCTGTCCGATCTGTGTCCATACCGCCCACTTAAGATCCAGTAAGACCTGCTTTTTCAGGATGGTATTAAGGTCTGGTGGAAAATGGATCTTAATGATGAAACTTCCATTTTGGCCGGTAATATATGGGCGGACAGTATCGAATATCGCCCGGCAGTAATGACTGGAATTTACTGCCGAGCAGTATCTGGATGGTAAATGTGTTTTTTTCGACAAAACTTGTATTTCTGGGCAGTAATTGGACGTTAGTGGGCGGTAAGTTGTTGAATTTCGGGCCCAGTGTCCCTAAAGTAACAGCTGTTTTAAATAAATAAAAAACGCTTTTTTCATTTAGAAATTATTCTAAATAACTTTTTAAAAATGTGACTATTGAATTCAACCTACAGACATAAAAAGAACCGTGAGGCTGCCAGTGAGCTTCTTATGCGTCTTAAGGACAATAGAGATCTACAGAAATTTCTTCAAGATTGTCAGGAAGTAAGCTTGCTGCACAACTTATTTTTAACAAAGTAACACAATACTATTTTGCGTTGTCTGTGTATTGTCTATTATAAATGTTATATTCCCTGAACACACACTGTTTTTGTTTTACAGCTGTCCCTTTGGATTAGCGAGAAGATGCTCACAGCTCAGGACATGTCCTATGATGAAGCCAGAAATTTACACAGCAAGTGGCAGAAGCATCAGGCTTTTATGGCAGAGCTCGCATCAAATAAAGAATGGCTAGATAAAATTGATAAGGTATGATAGCATCTCGAATATTCCAGAATTCAGTTTCTGTAATGAATATAATAAGGTAGCTTGGGTGATGTTTTTAGTTTCCAGTTTGAGAGATCTAACTTTTTTACTTCTATTAATTTTGTGATTGTAACATAAAATTTAATAATTGGTGTCAGCTTGCCTGATGCATAAAATCTTAAATTTGCAGGATTAAAGTATTGGTACTTGCTTCTGTGGAAGCACAGTTGCACCTTGTAAAAATTCAGCAAATAGGATTTGCCAATTCATACTATTATAGTGCTTTGCTTTTGTCCTGCAGAGTTGGAGGATTTGTGTTTAAAATTGTGCTCTCCCCCTTTTTGACCTCGTTATTTTTCAAAATTAGTTGTATAATCCTAACCTGTGTAGTTACCTAACAAGAAGGTTACTCCATCTCTTATCATTATGTAATTCCACATAAGTTTAGAGTTTAACCAGATAGTGCTTGGATGAACACACTCAATTTGAGATGTAACTGGTGGACTAGAATGGGTTGAATATATAGGCCAGGAAATCCCACAGAAGTTCTTTGGCAGGAGACCAGCAACCGACCCCCTGTCTTCTCTTTCCCCCCCCCCCCCCCATTTATCATGGGGTTCTGCTAAAGTTCCAGCAGGACACCAGGAAAAACCAATGTAATTTCAAGGGTTTACTATGATTATAAAACAGCAGTGCTGTGATAAGCTGAGCTGCAGCAGCACTGGTCAGTATCAGAATTGCAGCAAAATAGATGTTTCTGCTGTAGTTATTTGCAGCATCAGTTCAAAGGTCAGAATGTAGCTTTTTGTATTACTGCTTGGATAAAGCTAGTGTTTAGTACTTGGGTTATTGTCTTGAGTAGTGGCCATGTACAAGCAGCTAGTAATTTGGTACAAAAGGAGTAGAGGTATGAAAGCTAATTGGATCCAAAGGAATAGTTGTAGATTCATTGATTTGTTCTATTTCCCTTGTCCATGCACCATTTCCAAATGGGTAGAGAACATTCTGTTCCAAAACTTGTGCCAGTGCCATCTGAATGCGATTGGAGGGTGCACAAAAGCAACCTCGATTAGCTTGTCCTTTTGATTTTTATTTACACCCTCTGGTTAAATGCCACATGTCTGATTGGTGTTTCCCTCCAAGCGCCATCCTGAAATTGAGAACTTGTCATCAGGAATCCTGGGTGATCTCGCGCACAGGTACCCTACCATACTATCCATCCAGGTTTGCTTTATTGGTTGATGCTTTTACATTGTACACACTGCCCTTTGGATGACACAGCATTGGTGCAGAACCCTCACATACTCCAGTACTTTCTATTGATAGACAAATGCAAAAGATTCATTGTGCGGGAGGTGAAGTTAACATCGAAAGCTATATAAGGTGGCTTGCTTGAATTTCCACAATTACCAAGATTAGCTGCTGCGAGAAATTGGTCGATTGCTGACTATGTATTTCAATTTATCCTGTAGGAAGGAATGCAGCTGACTGCAGAGAAGCCCGAGACGGAGATGGTCGTGAAGGAGAAGCTGACAGCCCTGCACCATATGTGGGAAGAACTAGAATCTACTACACAGGCCAAAGCTCAGCGTCTGTTCGATGCCAACAAAGCAGAGCTTTTCACCCAGAGCTGTGCCGATTTAGACAAATGGCTGCATAACCTGGAAGGTCAGCTCCAGTCTGATGATTATGGCAAGGACCTTACCAGTGTCTCTATTCTACTCAAAAAACAACAGGTATATGACCAATAATAGTTTTGACAAGGGAACATGGGGGCACGCCAGCTGAACCTTCAAACGTATCTTTTTCTTTTCTATATTCCTCTGATCAGCCATTTCAAACTCCATGAATAAACACAGCTTTCGTTAGGCATCTTGGTGAAGAAGTATATGTTCAGAGCTTAGAGATGATCCTCACTGCATTAGTAGCAGGCTTCAGTGATTCAAATTATATTTTCATTGACAAATAGCAGTATCAAACCTCAACAGGATGAAGATTGGAATAGTAACTTTGGTAAATTAATTGCAGTATTATACAGAACACAGTTACAGCTTCTGCTTTTGAAAATGATGTGAAATAGTAGGTAGTTTAGTACATCAAAAAAAAATTAAAATCTTAATTTTGGTTACTTTTAGGTATATTTTTGGGATCTTTTGGGCTAAATAGAATATTTCAGTGAAATTGTCATCAGGAATTACTGTTCCTAATTAATTCAAAATAAGTAATACGTTTCTCTAGCCCACTTGCATCTTAGTAGATAGAGTAAGCTGTAAATCTAATAATAAGGAATAACCAGTGTTAACTATGGAAAATTCAGACTGGGTAGTTTGGTGGCTCCTTTGAGTCACATTGCTAATTTAGTATTAAATTAGTGCTGTGAATCCACAACAACAACTTGCATTTATAAAGCACCTTTAACATAGTAAAGCCTCCTAAGGCATTTTACAGGAGCGTTTTCAAACAAAATTTACATGACCCGAGTCATGTAAGGAGATATTAGGGCAGGTGAAAGAGGTGGGTTTTAAGGAGCATCTTAAAGGAGGAGAAAGGGTTAGAAAGCCGGAGAGATTTAGAGGAGGGTATTTCGGAGCTTGGGGCCTTGGCAGTTGAAGCACATCCGCCAATGGTGGAATGATTAAAATTGGGGATGCACAAGAGGTCAGAATTGGAGAAGAACAGAGATGTGGAAGGATTGTAGGGTTCAGGAGGTTACAGAGATAGGATGGGGTGAGGTCATGAAGAGATTTGAAAACCAGTATGAGAATTTTAAAATCTAGGCGTTGCCAGACCGGGAACCAATGCAGATCAGTGATCACATGGTGACCGGGACTTAATGAGAGTTCGGATTTAGGTAGCAGAGTTTTCGATGAGCTCAAGTTTATGGAGGGTGGAAGATGGTAGGCCAGCCAGGAAAGCATTGGAATAGTCCAGTCTAGAGATAACACAGGCATGGTGCGATTTTAGGATATGGACACCAAAGTTTTGGGAGCTGGATTGAGCTTGAGCATTAAAATGATTTCACATAGAATCCAAACACTTGGTAGAAATAGGAGGCTTTCATCCTGTAAGTTTAGGGCTGGATTTGAATGTAGATCCAGAGGTGGAAGGATAACCTTTTAACCAAATGTGCCACTCAAACTCTAGTCCACTTTTGACAAAACGATATATTTTTATAGTGGTCAATTTATGCTAGTTCCTTGTACAGTACAAAAATAATAGTTTGCAACTCTGTTAAAATTGAGCTTCTTATGCAGTGATTTTTTTTTCCCTTTCCATACACCCAACACTCTTCAGAAATTCCAGACATGCTTGTTTTCAAGTGTTGAGACAAAGCTCCTTGGTTTTTAAAGGGTAGGCTCAGAAATAATTATCAAGACTTCATGATTTTAAAGAACTGTTTATTAAATTCAAGGTGTCAGCATGCTCGCCTCTGATTCAGAAGCTTGTGGGTTCACAACCCACTCCAGAGACTCGAGCACATAATCCGGCTATGAGGAAGGGCTGCACTGTCGGAGGTGCTATCTTTCAGATGAGAAGTTACACTGAGGCTCTGTCTGCCCCCTCGGGCGGATGTAAAAGATCCCATGGTGCTATTTTGAAAAAGAGCGGTGGAGTTCTCCCTAGTATCCTGGCCAATATTTATCCCTCAACCAACATCACATAATAATTACCTGGTCATGATCAGATTATTGTTTGTGGGAGCTTGCTGTGTGCAAATTGCCACCCGTTTCCTGTATTACAACAGTGACTACACTTCAACAAGTACATCATTGACAAGTACGTCTTTGGGACGTCCTGAGGTTGTGAAAGGTGCTATATATATATATATGCTTTTATATGGCATCTGTTTTTTTTTTTCTTTTTCTTTTATTCAAAAAGATGCCATTCAGGCACACCTCTAAACAAATCAACAACATGTGTTTATTAGAATTGAGAGGCTTGACTCCTTTCTCAAGTGAGCTGCCCAACACCCAATAGAATAATTGTTGCAAATAATCTGTCAACTTAAGCTGGGACATAATCTTTGTGAGTGAAGCTGGTTTTTAAACACCCTCTATCATTATAGAACTAAAAAAAAACACGCCAATACAAAGCTAAATATTAGACAAAAATGTTTAATTGTTGCCATAGTTAGTTTGCCGTTTCAGTTTTTCTAGTCTATTGCACTTTATGTTAATCCCTTATTTTGGAAAGATTATGGGCTAGATTTTCCCCAGCCTAACAAACGTTTTAGCGTGATTTATTCGCGTTAAAAGTGCTTTTTAGTCCTTAAACTGAATTGCTAAAATTTCCCCAAACCTTAAGAATAACGTTTTCAAAATATTGCCAAAAAGCGGATCATACTGGTGCAACCTGAAAAAAAAACGCACTGTCTAAGTTTGGCCATTCGGTGAACATGTTTTGAGAAGAAAAAAAACGCACAAGAAAAACAGGCGTTGCAGCCTCAGAAATGTCGGTAAGTAGGAAGACCTACAAAAAAGGTAAGTTTAAGTTTTTAATTTTTAATTCTTTTGCAGCAATTACTTAGTTAAGGGTCTTGTAAATGTTTTGAGATTTTTTTGTTTTTACAATTTTTTTTTTCTCCCCTCCCAGGGCCTGTGTTTTTCGTGTTGATAGGCCTTGGGCTAAAGTTGACGACATCGCGGTTTTTAACGCAAATCATCGTGGAACGCTGTTTTTTTTTTTTTAAGAACAGGCGTATTTTGTGGCCAAATTTATCCCCTTAAAAATGGTGACATTTTTATTCTTAGTTATTCATTATTTTGTCGTTATGTAGCAAATGATGATAGGCTGGGGAATTTCTAGCCCTTCTAAGACTCTTGAACACATTTAAATAAAAATGTTTTTCTTTATGTTCAAATCTATTCAGATTCTGACTCCAGTGTACAAGATAAATGAATAGCATGACACTGTGGGTGTGTTTGTTTGGTGGATAGGGAGTGGTAATTCATCCTAATTCATGCAAGATATAATATCAACTAATACGTCATTGAAACTGCACAGCTTGTTTTCTGATCCAACAAATAATTGTAGACCACATGAAGAGAAATTCCATATTACAGTATGTTTGTCAATTGGTACAGATTACAATTACAAACTTTTTTTTCTCCTCCTCTTTCATTAGATGTTAGAAAATCAGATTGAAGTGCGAAAGAAAGAAGTGGAGGAACTGAAAGGCCAGGCCAAGGTTTTGAGCCAAGAAGGTAAAGATATTGACGAGGTGGATAGCAAGCGCACGATAGTTGAAACAAGATTCTTGCAGTTACTGGAACCTCTGCATGAAAGGAAACACTACTTGTTGGCATCTAAAGAAATACATCAATTCAACAGAGATCTGGAGGATGAGATTGTAAGTAGGAGCACCAATATATATAATTTAAAGGGAGCACATTAACTTGTATTTTATTTTGGCTTGACATAAATCCATGCAAACTTAAACAATTTAACACTTTTACATCACCGTGTTGTCTTGGGTCTTGATCTTTTTGTTAAGTACTGATTGTTTGATCAAGAGTAGAATTGCCTGACTACAAAGTAGCTGATGCTACCCCTGTACTTTAGGTATTTCAAAACTGGAAGCAATCTTGTAAATAAACATCGACCTGAAATGTTGGGGGGAATTTTGCAGGGGGTCAGCAGGCCTGATTAGTGGCGGGTTTTTTTTGACAGTGGGTCGGGACCCTGCTGCCACGCGCCTTTCCCAAATGTCGGATCTGTTAAAGCTGAGCAGACCCGACATGCATCAGTGGGGAGGCAATTCAGATCATTATGACCTTGTCAACAGAACAATTGTTAAGAACTATTTTCAGATCTCCTTCAGAGTTTACAAGGGCACATTTTCAGAGTTTACCAGGGTGCCCACGTAGTCCACGCTGCTCGGGGATCACGTCAGGTAAGTAGGGCGGGAGTTGAATGGCCATGGAATCTTCTCATTGAGAAGATGAAAATGTGCTGTAAAAGCTCCCATCTCGCAGCTGTTCACTTTCCAAGCTCATGTGGAAGACAGATTGAGCTTTATGCAGGTTGCAAATGTTTGGCGTAAACTCTCTATCCAGTGTCACCTCACATTGGAACAACCTCTCTCACCACTGACAGATCGCTTCTGTCAACTCAAGTTCACCTGCCATCTATCACATCAGCAGCAGTGCCCTTGAAACGATCTCACCTTGGTCATCAGAATCCCACCACGATCAGCCCCAACACCAACAGCACCAACCTTCTCCACAATCACCTGCTGTTGCACAGGACACAGAGCGTCAGCACCTGACCACATTGCTGCCAGGGATGGCATCACCATGACCAGATTTCCTTCACTTGATGCTGTACACCCTGGCTGCCACATGATAAACACAAGAAATAGGAGCAGGAGTAGGCCATACGGCCCCTCGAGCCTGCTCCGCCATTCATTACGATCATGGCTGATCCGATCATGGACACAAGTCCACTTCCCTGCCCACTCCCCATAATCCCTTATTCCCTTATTGGTTGAGAAACTGTCTATCTCTGTCTTAAATTTAGTCAATGACCCAGCTTCCACAGCTCTCTGAGGCAGCGAATTCCACAGATTTTACAACCCTCTGAGAGAAGAAATACCTCCTCATCTTAGTTTTAAATGGGCAGCCCCTCATTCTAAGATTATGCTCCCTAGTTCTAATCTCCCCCATCAGTGAAAACATCCCCACTGCATCCACCTTGTCAAGCCTCCTCATAATCTTATATGTTTCGATAAGATCATCTCTTACTCTTCTGAATTCCAATGAGTAGAGGCCCAACCTACTCAACCTAGTGAACCTTCTTTTGAACTGCCTCCAAATCAAGTATATCTTTTCTTAAATATGGAAACCAAAACTATATGCAATATTCCAGGTGTGGCCTCACCAATACCATGTATAACTGTAGCAAGGCTTCCCTGCTTTTATACTCCATCCCCTTTGCAATAAAGGCCAAGATTCCATTAGCTTTCCTGATCACTTGCTGTATCTGCATACTAACCTTTTGTGTTTCATGCACCAGGACCCCCAGGTCCTGCTGCATTGCAGCACTTTGCAATTTTTCTCCATTTAAATAATAACTTGCTCTTCGATTTTTTTTTTTCTGCCAAAGTGCATGACCGCACACTTTCCAACATTATACTCCATCTGCCAAATTTTTGCCCACTCATTTAGCCTGTCTATGTCCTTTTGCAGGGTTTTTGTGTCCTCCTCACACATTGCTTTTCCTCCCATCTTTGTATCGTCAGTAAAATTGGCTACGTTACACTCTGTCCCTTCATCCAAGTCGTTAATATAGGTTGTAAATAATTGGGATCCCAGCACTGATCCCTGCGGCACCCCACTAGTTACTGATTGCCAACCCGAGAATGAACCATTAATCCCGACTCTGTTTTCTGTTAGTTAGCCAATCCTCTATCCATGCTAATGTATTACATTCAGCCCGTGAACTTTTATCTGTGCAGTAACCTTTTATGTGGCACCTTGTCAAATGCCTTTTGGAAGTCCAAATTCACCATATCCACTGGTTCCCCTTTATCCACTCTGTTCGTTACATCCTCAAAGAATTCCAGAAAATTTGTCAAACATGACTTCCCTTTCATAAATCATGCTGACTCTGCCTGACTAAATTATGCTTTTCCAAATGTCCTGCCACTGTTTCTTTAATAATGGACTCTCAATTTTCCCAACCACACATGTTGGGCTAACTGGTCTATAGTTTCCTACTTTTTGTCTGCCCCCTTTTTTAAATAGGGGCGTTATATTTGAAGTTTCCAATCTGTTGGGACCTCCCCAGAATCCAGGGAATTTTGGTAAATTACAATCAATGCAACCACTATCCCTGCCGCTACTTCTCTTAAGACCCTAGGATGCAAGCCATCAGGTCCAGGGGATTTAATCTGCCTTTAGTCCCATTATCTTACTAAGCACCACCTCCTTAGTGATTGTGATTATGTTAAGTTCCTCCCCCCTTAAAGCCCCTTGGCTATCCACTGTTGGGATATTTTTAGTATCCTCTACCGTAAAGACTGATATAAAGTATTTGTTCAGAGTTTCTGCCATCTCCATGTTCCCCATCACTAATTCCCCGGTCTCGTCCTTTTTATATACCTGTAGAAACTCTTGTTATCTGTTTTTATATTTCGGGCTAGTTTACTTTCATAGTCTATCTTCCCTTAATCATTTTTTTAGTCATTCTTTGCTGGCTTTTAAAAGTTTCCCAGTCTTCTGCCCTACCACTAGTTTTGGCCACTTTGTATGCCCTTGTTTTTAATTGGATACCATCATTTATTTCTTTAGCCATGGACGGCTATCTTCTTTTACATCCTTTCCTCCTCACTGGAATATATTTTTCTTGAGAGTTACGAAAATCTTCTTAAATGTACACACCACTGTTCATCAACCGTCCTACACTTTAATCTATTTTCCCAGTCCACTTTAGCCAACTCTGCCCTCATGATGCGCGAGATTGGCACCACCTCACACCACTAAAGCATCCCTACAATGCCCAAGCCATTCCTTTCACACTCATCACCATTGCGAAGGGTACCGTTATGTCTCACCATTCACTGCAACTCACCAAGCCACTTCCAAAGGTGCGCACAGATCTGTCCAAGAACGCAAAGTGTTGAAATAAAACTTTAAATGTTTAACACCACATTAACAAAAACCTTACATGAACATTGCATAAAACACCGAAGTACCTACCCTTGTGTGTTGTTATTTGGTATGATTGGACTAGGATGAGGGTGAACGTGATGGTGGCTAGTGAGATGGGGAAGTGATAATATAGATAGAGAGGGATGGGTGGCGGTGCAAGGTAAGTTGCTGTGAGTCAGGATGTGCAGGAGTAGGGTAGGGAAGGCAGAGTGATGAGTGGCACAGCAGGATAAGGTTGAATGTGACTTTGCAGTAATGTTTTGTGATCTATTGAGATCATTTAAAGGTTTGCGCTACTGCAGTCTGGTCCTCCTGACGACATCCCTGTTTGTATCCTCCTGTGCAATGTGCAACCAGGCTGCGTTGGTCTCCTGGGGAGGTCTCTTCCGCCCATTGGAAGGGACGAGAACCTTCCTACGTACTGAGGCTTCCTCCATAAGCATATAAAGGGAGTCATGGGAGAGCCTGGGTGCAGCCGTGCACCTCTGTGCAGTGCTCGTCAGTGTTGCAGCACCTCAATGCTGTAGAACACTGACAGCACAAATGTCAAAATCAATTTGTGCATGGTCCCTTTAAGGAAACAGGCTGATGACGCATAATCAATTGATGTCATCAAACCAGCTTCCTTCAATTGGCCGGCAAACGCGCTGGGCAGGCTTAACAAGCCCAAGCATCGGTAAATCATTTTGGACAGCGAGCTGGAGCCAGCAGCGAGGCCGGAACCCGCCACCGACGTTGGCCGCCTTGGGCCTGCCAAGGCTGGTAAAATCCAGCCCGTTAAATCTGTTTCTCTCTCTCCACAAATGCTGCCTGACCTGCTGAGTATTTCCAGCATTTTCTGTTTTTATTTCAGATTTCCAACATCGGCAGTATTTTGCTTTTGTATTAGTTACACCTTTAACTGTGTTTGAAAGGTTATCTAATTACTTTCTAAATGAAGATTTAACCTGTCCCTCTCAATTTTTTCAAATAATTTTCCCACTGTCTTCAGAACGCTGAGAAGGACTGCTCCCTCCGCGACACCCTGGCCCATTCCGCAATCACCCCCTCCCCTTCCCACGGCACCTTCCCATGTAAGCGCAGGAGATGCAACACCTGCCCGTTTACCTCCTCCCTTCCCACTATCCAGTCCCCAAATACTCCTAGGTGAAACAGCGATTTACTTCTACTTCTTTCAATTTAATATACTGTATTCGCTGCTCACAATGTGGTCGTCTCTACATTGGGGAGTTCACAAGTGTAGATTGGGTGACCGTTTTGCTGAACTCCTCCATTCAGTCCTTAAGTGTAACCCTGTCACTTTAATTCTCCACTCCACTCCACTCCCACTCTGATATCTCTGTTCTCGGACTCCTCCACTGTTCCAATGAAGCTCAACACAAGCTCGAGAAACAGCACCTCATCTTTTGTTTAGACACTTTACAGCCTTCTGGACTCAACATAGAGTTCCTCAATTGCAGAGCATAACCTCTGGCCATCTTTGGCTCCCTTTCTTCCTCCCTTTTTTTTCTCTTTGTCCATAATGGCAGCTGGTCATTAATATGCCATTCACACCCTATCTAGATTTACCTTTTTCTAACTTCTGTCATTACCATTTCAATTCGGCCCCTTTTGTCTCTAATCTCTCCTCCCTTCCACCCTATCACAGTCCTTCCCTTTTGTTCTTTCTTCCCCTCCCCCTTTCAGTGCTTAAGAATGTGTTATTTTCGAACAATCAGCAGTTCTGGCGAAGGGTCGTCGACCTGAAACGTTAACTCTCTTTTTCTCTCCACAGATGTTGCCTGACCCGCTGAGATTTCCAGCATTCTCTGTTTTTATTATCTGCTATTTCCTCTCTTAACAGCCTGGGATACATTTCATTTGAACCTGGAGTTTTATCCATTTTCAAAGCTGCTAAACCCCTTAATACTTCCTCTCTCACTGTGTTTATTTCACACTCCTCCTCCCTGATTGTAATGTATGCATCGCCCCTCTCTTTTGTGAAAGCAGACGCAAAGTATTCATTAAGAACCACACCCACGTCTTCCGCCTCCACACACACATTACTTTTATGGTCTCTAATAGGCCCTACTCTTTTTTTTAGTTATCCTCTTGCTTTTAATATATTTATAAAACATCTTTGGGTTTTCCTTGATTTTACTTGCCAACATTTTTTCATGCTCTCTTGCATTTCCTAATTTCTTTTTTAATTTCACCTCAGCACTTTCTATCCTCCTCTAGAGTTTCTGCAGTATTGAGCTCTCAGTATCTGTCATAAGTCTCCCTTTTTTTTCTTTATCCTACCCTGCATTTACCCTTGACAACCAGGGGGCTCTAGATTTGTTAGTCCCACCCTTTTTCTTTTAGGGAACATACTTGCTCTGAACCCTCACAATCTCCTCCTTGAATGTCACCCGCTGCTCTGACCTTCAAGAAGGCTCATGTGGAGTATAAATGCTGGCATAAACCAGTTTTCTTTGTACACTAAAAGAATCAAGGGATATGGGGATAGGGCGAGAAAGTGGAGTTGAGGTAGAAGATCAGCCATGATCTGACTGAATGGCGGAGCAGGCTCGAGGCGCAGTATTGTCTACTCCTGCTCCTATTTCTTATGTTGGGCCGAGAGGCCTGTTTCTGCAGACTCTCTTTAATTCTATGTAATAATTTTACCTTTCACAACAGATATTTTCACAACACAAATATTTGACATGGCTGAAGATTGTAATAAAAAAACATTTTCCCAAAAGTGAGAGTATGGACACGGCATAGAATCTTACAGCACAGAAGGAAGTCATTTGGCCTATCATGCTGCCTGTACATATATGAGCTATAGCACCCAAAAATGAAAGCGAGTGTATTATTGTTCCCATGTGGTAGCAAGATCACGGGAACACGATCACCGTCAAATCACGCACCATCCGGACTTAGCCATATACTGCTGTTCCTTCATTGTCACTGGGTTAAAATCCTGGAATAACTTATCCTCATCAGAAATACTGCAGTGGTATAAAGAAAATAACTGATATCACCACCTCCAGGCAATTCTGGATGAAAAGCAACCTGTCAAGTATCATCCACATCACAAGAACATTTTTTTTATTTTGTAACCCAAAGGTCATTAACACTCATTCCACCAATGCATACTGCAATCAGGGCCAATCTCACTACACTCTTTGAGTTAAATTATTGAATTAATATTAACACTGTTGTTATGACGAGTATTAAACTTGAAGCCTATATATTAGGTTATTGCTGGTGAAAAAGTTAAAACCAGCATGTATTATCAGGTAGTGAGCAGTGTGGAAATTCTTTCAATGGTGTTTAGTGTTTCATTTTAAGATACTCCTGATTGTCTGATTTTCTACGCTGATACTGAATCTGAATACCAGTTCTCGTCCACATAAGTTGATCGCATTCAGAAAATATATATATTTTGAATTTTTTTGTCATTATCTCACTTATATTTATTTATATTTATGTGGTGAAACCAAATGACCATCAGTTACACTAGGAACATAATTCTTGCAGCTTTAAGTCTTGTGTTTCCATCTATTTTTTAGTTGTGGGCTGAAGAACGTATGCCTCTTGCAACATCCACCGATCATGGCCACAACCTCCAGACTGTACAGATGCTGATCAAGAAAAATCAGGTGACCGAGATGAAAAATATCTAAGGGCACAAATGTTTTGAAAATTACTGCTAGTGACCGAATAACCGGAAATGTTAGTTTGGCTCAGTCTCTGAGTCAGAGGGATGTGGGTTCAAGCCTCCATCCAGGATTTGAATTTATAATCTACACTGACACTTCACTGCAGTACTGAAAAAATGCTGCATTGTCAGAGATGCCACCTTTTGGATGAGATGTTAAACTGAGCTCAGTCTGCCTTTTGCGATTGACCGTAAAAGATCCCATTGCACTTTTTTGAAGAAGGGTAGGAAGATCCCTCAGTACTGTTCCCCGTAAGCTGCACTTTGTTCTGCATGACCTGTTTCTTTTAATGCGCAGCCCTTTAAATTTCTCCGCATGCGCGGTATTTACAATGTAAAAGCTGGTCGCAGCCTTGCACCTTAGTGGGAACATTGTCCCTTAGTGGCTTGGCTAACATTCAACCCTCAACCCATGATATCTATACAGATTAACTGGTTATCCATGTCATTGACATTCGTGATGATTTGTTGTTTGAGAATTCGCTGCCATGTTTGCTTAGAAAACAACAGTAATTATATCTCAAATAATTTCTTGGCTGTGAATTGTTTTGGAAAATCTTTTGGATGTGAGAGGTGTTATTTAATGCAAGTTATTTTCTTCTGTAATGTAGAAGAACAAACACAAAATCTATTGAACTTTTTGATTATCATTATTGTAAAGTTAACATTACTTCATCAGATAGATGAAGCTTACCATTTTTAAGCGTATTGAAGCACAGTCCCCACCACTAAAACATCAATGTTTAAAACAGGCAGTCGCTTATAATTGGCCAAAAAGCGATACCATTATGAATTAGCAGTAAATGCTCCATTTATTTCAGGCAATAATTTCTGTTTAAACACAGTAGTTCGCATGGGCACTGAATAAACATAAGTAAATAGAACCTAGTTAAGGTGCATTGAATGTAATAAGAGCTTTATTAAGGCAGATGTCACTTCCCTTAGACTATGACAGCTTTGATGAGTGAGAAACATTGGCACGGATTTTACTATATTAATACTGCAAGACTAACAGCCTCAACGTTATTACAGGGTAAATCTGACACCAACTTCTGGCGTCTGTAAATGGGCAGTTAAATACAGAAATCCAGTACCGCGCTCCTCCACAGGGTGCGCTATTGCCTTGCCGATAGGCTGGGCTCTGAAGTCACTTTAATGGCATGAACTTGGGGTAATACCCACTTGTCTTGCACTAAAAATGGCTAGAAACATTAGACTACTGTATTCAAGAGTAAGTGAGTTTTTAATGGCGTAATAAGTGATAGTTACCACTGAACAGCCTCCCTGTTCAAATGTGGAGTCTCACTCCCTCAGAAAAAAAGTAATGTTGCAGATTTTAAAAAAAATGTAAATAACTTTTTTTCGGGTTTTTCTGTTTGTCTCTCTTATCTTGCTCCCTTAATCTGATCTGTATGTCCCAATCTTTATTTTACTTCCTGTACAGTTTAATTTATATTTCCTGTTTTTTTTAACTTGCTGGCTTGGAGTCTGCGTGGCTCAGTGAGGATTCTTCAATCTGATTGGATGAAGACCCTCTCTGCTCACAGATGCCATAGATCCCCTGTAGAGGGTACTGCATTGGATCAGATGGGATTAGTAGAAATCTCTGCTGACAAGCCCACATAAAGTCTCTGGGCAACTGTATGCGAGGTGAACGACGAAAGCTGTTCCTTCACTGCTGAGAGGAAAATCCGGGCCATTATACAGTTTGCAACCAGTTGTGCTTAAACAATATTCAATGCATTTAATTCACTTTACATTGAAACTATAAGAGAGCTAAATTTATTTACAGTGTATTATGGAGAGATCATAGCAGTAATCTAGCAGTTGTAATATTATTTAGACCAAAATACATTTCATGCCTTTTTTCTTTTTAAACAACCATTTAAACAGAAACTTTGAGAAGAATAGCAACATTTACAAAGTATTAAAACTGGACAAAATGTAAGGCAGATTATAAACCCATTTAATTAATGACGTAAAAGAACCACTGCGTTGACATAGAAACCCAACAGGTCAAAAGGCCAAAGTGCTTCACACACAACAAATTTACAGTACTTGAAATTAACTCGACATTAACGCTTCCTCGTTATACCGGGCAGCACATATAGCGGCAAATCGTGTTCACATGAATGCACCCACTATAAGTGGTGGGGACTGTGTTCGTTCTCTGTTGTACTAATAAGTCCACATATTTTTTGTTCTGTCTAGACTCTGCAAAAGGAAATTCAGGGCCATAAACCACGTATTGATGATATATTTGAGAGAAGCCAAAGTATGGTAACTGCTGACACCCCAAGTGCTGAGGCTATTCAGCAAAGATTATCAGATCTACGAGAACTTTGGAACTTATTGTCTGAAGAAACAGAGAAGCGGCACAAACGCCTTGTGGAGTCTCACAAAGCCCAACAGTACTATTTTGATGCTGCAGAGGCTGAAGCCTGGATGAGTGAACAGGAATTGTACATGATGTCGGAAGAGAAAGCGAAGGTTTAATATTGCATATTTTATCATTCTGAGAGTGCTAATAACTAAAAAAACACACACAAAAAAAAATTGTTAGTGTTTTTAAAGCTATTGTAAAAGCAGCATTATTTACAAAAGTCAGCGGCATCTCTATAAAGTCTGTGGACAATTTAACTAAAATCCATGGAGACGTCTCTCAAAAATTTCCGGGGAATGATATCCCAAAATTACATTTTTCAATAAGTTACGGGATTTTCTATACTTATAATTTAATTATGTTTCTTTGCTATCTCCATATTTCTACAATATTTCAACAAAAGATAGTTGTCTAATGGCCAGTGCCCCCACCCCCCAACAAATGTTTTGGATATGTTGGGTACTGTACTCAAAATAAAATATGTCTTTGGAAAAAGGAATGGGAAAGAATAGCAATCAGTGGGGGCAATTTTTACCTGAAAAAACAGGTGGCTTTGGAGCTTGGGGTTAGTTAAATTGTTAAAAATCAGAATCCTGACCTGAGCATGACTCAAAAGCCTCCTGCTTCTGGTTTTAATGGGGGCGAGCAACGAAACCACTGCCAGGAGGCAGGGCATCAATTTCAATATTACAATGAGGCTGGAAGCCTCTTCTTTATCCACCATTTTATTTTAAACTCTTCTGGTTGGGTTTTGCACACTTCATAAAACCTGGCAGTTACAGCAAGGCTGCTGCATCCAGGAAATAAGTGCCATTATACCTATCTGACCCCCCCGCCCTGCGATCAGAGACCCCTCACAAGGCCTCCGATCGCCTTGTCGGACCCGCCCCCCCCCCCCCCCCCCCCCAACCAAACGATCATCCTGAGGCCGACCACAATCCTCTGATAGCCTGTCCTGATCCTCCTTCCCTCTGTGTAGCCTAGTGCTGCAGGACCATCCGCATGCATCTAGCCAACCTCTCCATTTGGCTGGTTGCGGGTGGGCAACAGATGCTTCAGATGCAAATCAGAACCTGCCAAACGTATTCTCCCGTGTTTCCCGCCCACACCGGAGCCCCCCAACCCAAGTTTTCCCATGAAAATCCAGCCCTGGATTTCTATACATCTTTAAAAGTCTGTATCTGGATTTCTTAAACCACTTAAATCATTAGTCACAGCATTTGTGGTGCTCTGTTCAATCATTCAATATTTTTAAATGGAAATTTAGAATAGTCCCAGGGAACTGTTTAAAAACAACTTTTCATGGATGTTTCACTTTGCAGGATGAGCAGAGTGCAGTGATGATGTTGAAGAAACATCAAATTTTGGAGCTAGCAGTGGAAGATTATGCTGAGACTGTTCATCAACTCTCAAAAACGAGCAGAGCTCTGGTGGCAGATGGGCACCCGGAGAGGTTGGTTTAATTCTTGACATTAGTATTACATCTAAATTCATAAGAACATAAGAAGTAGGAACAGGAGTAGGCCATACGGCCCCTCAGGCCTGCTCCGCCATTCAATAAGATCATGGCTGGCATGTTCAGTAGCATTGAAATACAAAAAGGGTGAAATTGTTCTTCGGCGATAGCATAACATAAGAACATAAGAATTAGGAACAGGAGTAGGCCATCTAGCCCCTCGAGCCTGCTCCGCCATTCAAAAAGATCATGGCTGATCTGGCCGTGGACTCAGCTCCACTTACCCGCCCGCTACCCATACCCCTTAATTCCCTTACTGGTTAAAAATTTATCTATCTGCGATTTGAATACATTCAATGAGCTAGCCTCAACTGCTTCCCTGGGCAGAGAATTCCACAGATTCACAACCCTCTGGGAGAAGAAATTCCCTCTCAACTCAGTTCCAAATTGGTTCTCCCATATTTTGAGGCTGTGCCCCCTAGTTCTAGTCTCCCCGACTAGTGGAAACAACCTCTCTGCCTCTATCTTGTCTATCCCTTTCATTATTTTAAATGTTTCTATAAGATCACCCCTCATCCTTCTGAACTCCAACGAGTAAAGACCCAGTCTACTCAATCTATCATCATAAGGTAACCCCCCTCATCTCCGGAATCAGCCAAGTGAATCGTCTCTGTACCCCCTCCAAAGCTAGTATATCCTTCCTTAAGTAAGGTGACCAAAACTGCACGCAGTACTCCAGGTGCGGCCTCACCAATATCCTGTACAGTTGCAGCAGGACCTCCCTGCTTTTGTACTCCATCCCTCTTGCAATGAAGGCCAACATTCCATTCGCCTTCCTGATTACCTGCTGTACCTGCAAACTAATTTTTTGGGATTCATGCACAAGGACCCCCAGGTCCCTCTGCACCGCAGCATGTTGTAATTTCTCCCCATTCAAATAATATTCCCTTTTACTGTTTTTTTTTCTCCAAGGTGGATGACCTCACATTTTCCGACATTGTATTCCATCTGCCAAACCTTAGCCCATTCGCTTAACTTATCTAAATCTCTTTGCAGCCTCTCTGTCCTCTACACAACCCGCTTTCCCACTAATCTTTGTGTCATCTGCAAATTTTGTTACACTACACTCTGTCCCCTCCTCCAGGTCATCTATGTATATTGTAAACAGTTGTGGTCCCAGCACCGATCCCTGTGGCACACCACTAACCACTGATTTCCAACCTGAAAAGGACCCATTTATCCCAACTCTCTGCTTTCTGTTAGCCAGCCAATTCTCTATCCATGCTAATACATTTCCGCTGACTCCGTGTACCTTTATTTTCTGCAGTAACCTTTTGTGTGGCACCTTATCGAATGCCTTTTGGAAATCTAAATACACCACATCCATCGGTACACCTCTATCCACCATGCTCGTTATATCTTCAAAGAATTCCAGTAAATTAGTTAAACATGATTTCCCCTTCATGAATCCATGTTGCATCTGCTTGATTGCACTATTCCTATCTAGATGTCCCGCTATTTCTTCCTTAATGATAGCTTCAAGCAGTTTCCCCACTACAGATGTTAAACTAACCGGCCTATAGTTACCTGCCTTTTGTCTGACCCCTTTTTTAAACAGAGGCGTTACATTAGCTGCTTTCCAATCCACTGGTACCTCCCCAGAGTCCAGAGAATTTTGGTAGATTATAACCAGTGCATCTACTATAACTTCTGCCATTTCTTTTAATACCCTGGGATGCATTTCATCAGGATAGTGATTTGGCAATCGTTTTACACCCCGCTCGATTTCTTTTCCATTGATTAGCTGTAAAACTGTTTGCTGATTTGTTATCGCCCATCTTGCGCTACCGTCAAAGATTAATTTCACCCCCTAAATGTTTAATCATTCCTCATTTGTTCATTTTCCTATACCAGTGTATAGCTGTCATCCAACTATGGCAAATTGTGAGACTGTCTCTTTAAGGTTTTTCACTTTGTAGCCTTTGCAAAAAAATGTCTGGATTGTTTCTTCCTGTCTACCCATAGTATTGGTGCAAGTCAGATAGCCACCAGTAGAAAATGAGCAGGAATTTAATTCCATCTTAGCTTGGCTCCAGCGTAATTTACAGGGCGCAGGGACCAGTGGTGACAGAAGCACCCACCTCAAATAGTTGTTTCATTTCAGTATTAATTTGGGGCAGGGATGACCTGCATATCATTTTGGATGTTGTGGTATGTACATTATAGTTTGTAAATTACACCCATATGAAATGAACATCAAAGGTTGCTTGGTGGTGGTAAATATACAGAAGCTTACTGAAAGGACGCAGTAATGTTAAGATAAGTGTATTTCAGTCATTTTGTAACCTTTTTTTGTGCTTTCTTTGTCCCTTCTGGCACTTATGAACATTTTTGCCAGTTGCTGTAAATTATTTTTTTTGTCCCCTACACAAATTGGTTTCATAATATTCCTATCTTAGGTGGTTGGACAAAGAGGAAAATCGGTAATGTGGTACACACATCTGCAAATTAACTATTTTCAGAAAATTGGATGGGAACAGCACACTTTCACTAGAGTCTGTCTAAAACCCACAACCAGAATTCAGGTTGAAACGATACTAACAGCAGAAAATCTATGTTACGATCTCCTCTGACCCCTGCAGTACACACAGCCTCATTTTAAATTTGCCGTTTTTGTCCTTCTCATTGGTATGCTTGTGCTGCAACATAGTTACCAAATCCTTATTCACAAAGTGCAGTGTGTTTTCCATAGTTGTGATGTATGCCAGTTAATTGTTGCTGGTGTGACCAAAAT
The DNA here is from genome assembly GCF_044704955.1 of Pristiophorus japonicus. Lineage (NCBI taxonomy): Eukaryota > Metazoa > Chordata > Chondrichthyes > Pristiophoridae > Pristiophorus > Pristiophorus japonicus. Next base: position 90,680,837 of record NC_091985.1, read on the forward strand.
CCTATTTCATTTATGCCTGCTGAACTCCACGGTTGCATGTGTTGCCATTGGACTTTTCCAGAAAGAAACCTGCCAGCAGTGTAACTTCACACATTGTATAACTTCTTGCAATTTACAGCCTATTCCAACCTCTCCAATTATGAGTGCTGGAAAGTGATCCTGGAAGAAATGACAGGGATGTTGATCCTCCAGGCGCAGCCAGTGCAGTTCACATTCAAAACATGAGGACAAGCGGACAAAAAAAATCGAGTGCAACTAATAGCCATGTTTTAGACAATACTTCTCCAAAGGAAGCTGCCAAGCAATGTTCTTCTTAGAACTGTGGAAGTAGAGTGAAATTTTAGGGCCCTTTGCAACTCGCTTAAGCTTTTTTAGGTATCTCAAAAGGTCTTTGGTGCTGAGCAAAGGCTCCCATTGGATCTGGCATTCTTTACTGGCAAATCCTGTACTAAAGAAGCTTTAACTGTTACTTTATCCAGAGAGATATTGCATGACATACTATTTTGCTTGGGTCCAGTCTGCTGCTGATTCTTCTACTTGTGCTGCAGTAAATTCCTGAGCAATGAGAAAAATATACTCTTAATTTTCTCTGCAAGGCAGCTACTTGGAGGAATTTTAGGATTTTTCTAAACATTACTCTCAAGATAAGTGCATTGGTGCCTTTGTTTTCCAAGCAGGTCTAATAATTAAGTCCAAGTTTTTACCATGTATTATACTATTTTATTATAACCAGTGAACATGGAGCATGCATGGGTGAATTTCTCTTCTATTTCATCCTTGTACAAATCTTCCTTACTATTAATTTGTTTCTCACTGACATAGGGCTCAATTTTTCCCAGTGTCGCGTGCTGCTTTTTTTGGCGAAAGTTTAAAAAAAAATTAAAGTTTCCCCAAGGAATGTGCGCCAGCGTAACTCCGTTAGTTACGATTTTTTTAGGTTAGTTTTTTTTTGTGTCATGGGGCGTAACCTGATGTCTGCGCCAGTTTTTTTGTCAATTATGTAAGTTTGCCCCAAAAAGATTTCTCCTAGGTCGGCGTATGTGACCACTCCCAAAAAACCTTCTGGTGAGTTAAGAAAAAGCAGCGCACATTGAAAAATCAGTGCAGAAAGACACCATTGCTTTTCAGCAAGTCAAGAACAGGAGGACTACTTTGTTAGTTGAAGTGAAGATTACAACTGCACTTTCATTCTATGCATCTGGATCGTTCCAAGCTACAACTGGGGATGTGTGCGCCATTTCTCAACATGCAACACATGTCTGCATTCGGCAGGTGACTGCTGCACTATATTCCCGGAGGAATGACTACATAACGTTCCATCCAGGCAATGCGTGACAGAGCTGTGGGCTTCTCCAGGATAGCTGGCTTCCCAAAGGTACAGGGCTGCATTGATGTACCCACATCGCCTTACGAGCACCTTTGGAGGATTCCAAGATGTACAAACAGAAAAGGCATCCACTCCATTAACGTGCAGCTCGTGTGTGCCGACATGCATCGCATCATGTCAGTTGATGCAAGATACCCTGGGAGCACCCATGATGCGTTCATCCTATGTGAGAGCGTTATATCTGCCATGTTTCAGCAGCAGCCAGAAGGGCTACTGGGAGACAAAGGGTACGGCCTCGCCACCTGGCTCATGATGCCCCTATGCGTAACCTGGACGGAAGCTGACCGGGAATACAACATGTCGCACATTGCGATGCGCAGCATAATAGGACCATTGATATCTTGAAACAGCGTTTCCGATGCCTGGACTAATTCCGGAGGCTACTTGCAATACTCCCCTGAGAATGTCGGTCAGTTCACTGTTGTGTGCAGCATGCTGCATAACTTGGCCATCATGTGGCAGCAGCAGCTGGTAGTAGAAGACCCACCTGAGGTGAGAGCAGCTGATGAGGAGGAAGATGCAGATAACGAGGAGGAGGACGAGGAAGCCATGCAACTACCTGAACCCCGAGCACGACGGTGGAAGAGGGCGGGCCATCGTGCTCCTTTGATTGCTCGAGCCTTACGCCAGCAGTTCATCCGTGAACGCTTTGCTGGCTGAAGGCTCAGCGGCAACTATTCTACATGGACCAACCATGTTTACTGTTTGGACCTGTTGCGTAATGTCGTATTGTGTTAATGGAACAAATAATGGAAATGATTTAGTTCCAAAAGTTGTATTAATAATGGAACAAATAATGGAAATGATTTAGTTATAATTTAAAACATTTTTTTCAAAAGTTTAGCAAACATTTGTTTGTATTTAACTTTAATAAACATATTCTTGTATCAAACTTTAAAGTTTTCACAAGGTCACTTACTAACTTTTAAACTTGCAAATTTACATAACTTACAAAAAGCTTTTAATTTGAGAACAGCTACAACAGTAACAACAATAATCATAGCAGCAAAGAAAGGCTGCACCCAACTCTCCTCCACCTTACTGTAAGACCGCCCGCTGCGCTTGGTCTTGGTGAGTCCACCACCCCTGCCTGCAGACAGTGAGGCAGCATTTCTCAGGTTGGTACCAAGCTTATTCTTCTGAACATCTCTGGTAACGTGCACTTCTTGATGGGGGGGGACAGCCGGTAATGTAAAAGGCCCGGCTTGGGCCTCTTCAAAGGCAGGACTGGGGATTGGAGTGAGAGTGGCAGTTGATTCTTGCAATGGGCGCGGGGTCTGGGCATGTTCCCTTATTGCAGCAGCTAACTCCAACATTCCCTCCTTCGTGCCCTGACAATGCCTCAACTACCTCTAACATTCCCTCCCTCATGTTCGTCAACAGCGTCTCACCTACCTGTGACATGCCCTCCCTCATGTTAAGCAAAAGTGTGTCGACTACCTGCACCATTGCCTCCCTCATGTTCACTGACAGCGCATCAGCTAGCTGCGACATTCCCTCCCTCGTGTACCGACGTTGTTTCTGAAGACTGAGATCTTCCCTCCCTCATGTTCCCGGACAGCGTTCTCATTTCTCATGAGTGTTGTTACTTCTCCCGACAGTCCCGATACCTCATCACCCACCCCACTGATGATGTCCAGGTCAATGCTTGCCGCACTCAATGAGAATTAAAGTCCTTGCACACAACTGGCTCTTTAAAAGTGACCGATTGCAGAATGGGAGCTGTACTGTGCATGCGCGCCCATAGGAATCAAATCAAAAATGCCCTTTTTTTTCGCGCAAGCGCAGAAGGGGTGGCGTCGTTTTTTCGTAGCAGACATTAGGCTCCACTCCCTGAGGCTACAGGACAGGCTGCGTGGCAGCAATTTTTTAAAAAAATAGAGCGGGGAAACTTGGCACATTTATTTTTGGAGCAGTTGTGGCGTTTCTCTGGCAATACACCAAAAAATGGCTTTGGCCAAAATTGAGCTCTTAGAGTCTAGTGGTTCATAACTTTTAAATAAAATTGCTTTGAATTAGCTACCTCTGCTGATAATGATGTTCGACTAATTGGCCTATAGTTACCCGGTCCAGTTCTATCACCTTTTTTGAATCTAAGTATCACGTTAGCATGTTTCCAATACTGCAGAAATGCCATAGTGTCCAATGATTCCTGCATGATTGTGACCAGTTCTATGTATAATATCCTGCCGGATTTCTGAATCCTAGAGCATATGGTCCAGGGGATTTGTTGTCCTTAACTTCCTTTTAACCTTTCAGTCTGGCACACTGACTGCAAAAACTAGATAACCAGACTTATCCTTTTTCCCATGGAAAATACATATCTTAACTATTTTTGCCATCCCCATCAACTTTAGCTGCATTTTTATTTTACAGAATGATAGCTTTTTCTCGAGCTATTCTTTTACTATTATGATATTAAAGAATAATTTGAATACATTCTTAACTGCTTTTGCTATTTTGATATCCTGGCACATTTTGTACCTGTAACATCTTTCAGAAAATCCATATATGTTTTTCCCATCACCATTGTTCTTGCTCTTTGTTTTCTTCCAATTTTAATTGGCCTATTGATTGCTGGGTTTGATTATTTAGTTTACATAACTTTATTCAACATTATGGATAAATGTTACACATTCATGCTCCCAGTGTGGAGCTTCACCTGCCGTGAACACACAACCTGCAATTTGGGCAGGGAAGTAGATGTGGCTTATAGGACTTTCCATCTATTAAAATTAATGGACATTCCTTCCTATCTGACCTCCATGTCCAATTTCCTGGTATGTATCCCAGCAGGCAAAGCTCCATGTCAGGAGCACAAGTTGGTAAAATAGCTCTTAAATCATTTTACGTGTTTTTTTTCTTCAACTCCGTTATCTTTTAGCAGCACTTCCTAGTTCATTGCTCCCTTATTCCATTGAAGTTTGTCTGTCTAAAATCATGCATGTTTCGCCTTGAGTGATCAGCAGTTGGTCTTAAATTTATCGCATTGTTGTCACGAGTACCCAGCTAAGGACCAAGGTGCAATTCGAGAATGAGATCTTACAAATGGCATGGAATGGATGAACTCATTAAAGAAGCAAAGTCAAATGTAAATACACAGTGACATCACAATCATTTGTGATACTGAGACTAACTACAGCAGGAATATCCATGGAACTGGGCAAAAGTAAGTGCATGCCAAGCAGAAGCCATGGTATCACAGACAAGGTGGCAGGTGTGCCATAAGATTAAAATGTATTTTACCCACTTCCCTGTGCAGTTGCAGAAAACCCATGCTCCTCCATGTTCTTCATTATTGTGTGTTTGATCTACTTTGCATCTTAGTTTTGTATAAGAGTGATTGGCATTTGTTTTTACAAGAAGCTTCGCTATTAATTATTGACAATTTTGGTTTTTCAGTGAACGTATCAGCATGCGCCAGTCCCAGGTGGACAAGCTTTATGCTGGCCTGAAAGATTTGGCTGAGGAGAGAAGAGGGAAACTGGATGAGAGGTACCGCCTTTTCCAACTGAACAGGGAGGTGGATGACTTGGAGCAGTGGATCGCTGAACGTGAGGTGGTCGCTGGATCACATGAGCTTGGACAGGACTATGAGCATGTTACGGTAAACATTTGTCTGAAAAATATTTTTTAATACATTTTCCAAGTTTTTTTTTGGCTGATTATTCAAGACTGGAACTTGTCTTAGAAACATAGAAAATAGGTGTAGAAGTAGGCCATTCGGCCCTTCAAGCCTGCACCACCATTCAATAAGATCATTCACCTCAGTACACCTTTCCTGCTTTCTTTCCATACCTCTTGATCCCTTTAGCCGTAAGGGCCATATCTAACTCCCTCTTGAATATATCCAATGAACTGGCATCAATAACTCTCTGCGGTAGGGAATTCCACAGGTTAACAACACTGAGTGAAGAAGTTTCTCCTCATCTCAGTCCTAAATGGCTTAGTCCTTATCCTTAGACTATGTCCCCTGGTTCTGGACTTCCCCAACATCGGGAACATTCTTCCTGCATCTAACCTGTCCAGTCCCGTCAGAATTTTATATGTTTCTATGAGATCCCCTCTCATCATTCTAAACTCCAGTGAATACAGGCCCAGTCGATCCAGCCTCTCCTCATATGTCAGTCCAGCCATTCTGGGAATCAGTCTGGTGAACCTTCGCTGCACTCCCTCAATAGCAAGAATGTAAGAATGTCCTTCCTCAGATTAGGAAACCAAAACTGAACACAATATTCCAGATGAGGCCTCACTTAAGGCCCTGTACAACTGCAGTAAGACCTCCCTGCTCCTATACTCAAATCCCCTAGCTATGAAGGCCAACATACAATTTGCCTTCCTCACCGCCTGCTGTACCTGCATGCCAACTTTCAATGACTGATGTACCATGTCACCCAGGTCTCGTTACACCTCCCCTTTTCCTAATCTGCTGCCATTCAGATAATCTGCCTTAGTGTTTTTGCCACCAAAGTGGATAACCTCACATTTATCCACATTATACTGCATCTGCCACTCGTTTGCCCACTCACCTAACCTGTCCAAATCACCCTGCAGCCTTTTAACGTCCTCCTCACAGCTCACACCGCCACCCAGCTTAGTGTCATCTGCAAACTTGGAGATATTACACTCAATTCCCTCATCCAAATCATTAACGTATATTGTAAATAGCTGGGGTCCCAGCACTGAGCCCTGCGGCACCCCATTAGTCATTGCCTGCCATTCTGAAAAGGACTCGTTTATCCCGACTCTCTGCTTCCTGTCTGCCAACCAGTTCTCTATCCACGTCAGTACATTACCCCCAATACCAACCATGTGCTTTAATTTTGCACACCAATCTCTTGTGTGGGACCTTGTCAAAAGCCTTTTGAAAGTCCAAATACACCACATCCACCGGTTCTCCCTTGTCCACTCTACCAATTACATCCTCAAAAAATTCTGGAAGATTTGTCAAGCAGGATTTCCCTTTTATAAATCCATGCTGACTTGGACCGATCCCGTCATTGCTTTCCAAATGTGCTGCTATTTCATCTTTAATAATTGATTCCAACATTTTCCCCACTACTGATGTCAGGCTAACCGGTCTATAATTACCCACCTTCTCTCTCCCTCCCTTCTTAAAAAGTGGTGTTACATTAGCTACCCTCCAGTCCATAGGAACCGATCCAGAGTCGATAGACTGTTGGAAAATGATCACCAATGCATCCACTATTTCTAGGGCTACTTTCTTAAGTACTCTGGGATGCAAACTATCAGGCCCCGCGGATTTATCGGCCTTCAATCCCATCAATTTCCTGCCTAATAAGGATTTCCTTCAGTTCCTCCTTCTCACTAGACCCTCGGTCCCTTAGTATTTCCGGAAGGTTATTTGTGTGTTCCTTCATGAAGACAACCAAATTATTTATTTAACTGGTCTGCCATTTCTTTGTTCCCCATTATAAATTCACCTGAATCTGACTGCAAGGGACCTACGTTTGTCTTCACTAATCTTTTTATCTTCACATATCTCTCGAAGCTTCTGCAGTCAGTTTTTATGTTCCCAGCAAGCTTCCTCTCATACTCTATTTTCCCCTCCTAATTAAACCCTTTGTCCTCCTCTGCTGTATTACAAAATTCTCCCAGTCCTTAGGTTTGCTTGTGTTTCGTGCCAATTTATATGCCTCTTCCTTGGATTTAACACTATCCTTAATTTCCCTTGTTAGCCACCGTTGAGCCACCTTCCCCGTTTTATTTTTACTCCAGACAGGGATATACAATTGTTGAAGTTCATCCATGTAATCTTTAAATGTTTGCCATTGCCTATCCACCGTCAACCCTTCCTAAGTATCACTCACCAGTCTATTCTAGCCAATTCACATCTCATACCATCGAAGTTACCTTTCCCCAAGTTCAGGACCCTAGTCTCTGAATTAATTGTGTCACACTCCATCTTAATAAAAAATTCTACCATATTATGGTCACTCTTCCCCAAGGGGCCTCGCACAACAAGATTGTTAATTAGTCCTTTCTCGTTCTACATCACCCAGTCGAGGATGGCCGGCCCTCCAGTTGGCTCCTCGACATATTGGTCTAGAAAACCATCCCTAATACACTCCAGGAAATCTTCCTCCACTGCATTGCTACCAGTTTGGTTAGCCCAATCAATATGTAGATTAAAGTCGCCCATGGTAACTGCTGTACCTTTGTTGCACACATCCCTTATTTCTTGTTTGATGCTGTCCCCAACCTCACTACTACTGTTTGGTGGTCTGTACACAACTCCCACTAGTGTTTTCTGCCCTTTGGTATTCCGTAGCTCCACCCAAACCGATTCCACATCATCCAAGCTAATGTCTTCCTTACTATTGCATTAATTTCCTCTTTAACCAGCAACGCCACCCCACCTCTTCCTTTCTGTCTATCCTTCCAACACCCTTTGCCCCTTTAGAATTATGCTGTAATGTGGCCATTTTTGCTTTTTGCCTTGGGTTTCTCTGCCCTCCACTTTTACTTTTTTTCGTTCTATCTTTTACTTCTGCCCCCATTCTACCTCCCTCTGTCTCCCTGCATAGGTTCCCATCCCCCTGCCATATTAGTTTAACCCCTCCCCAACACGAGCAAACACTCCCCCTAGGACATTGGTTCCGGTCCTGCTCAGGTGCAGACCGTCTGGTTAGTACTGGTCCCACCTCCCCCAGAAACGGTGCCAATGTCCCAGGAATTTGAATCCCTCCCTTCTGCACCACTCCTCATGGCTTAATGTTACTAGAGCATTCCTCTTAGCTCTGCTTAAAACACATTGGGCTGGAAATTGATCAAAAACTGCCACCGTTGGTATACCTGCCCAAAAAACCGCTAAGATTATTAAATTAAGGCCAGCGGAAAATTAATCAAAAAATGGAAAAAATCCGCCCGGCGGGAAAAATCACGTTGTACGTGGATTCTCAGTGGAAAACGCGAGCCTTGTCAAATTTAGACCGAGGCTGAAAGTTGGGCCTAGGGAGGGGGGCAAACACACACAGACATTTTTCAATAAAACAAAAAATAAAAAAACGAGAAACATTCTCGCGACCCTTTTTCACTGAATCGCTGCAAAAGAATTTTTAAAAAACGTTAACTTTTTTTTACAAGGTTTCATACCTACCGCTGAGCTCCAGCTGGTTTCTCGGGGGTGTTTTTTTTCCTGCTTGCCTACGGCTCACCGCTGTGACCAAACTTGGGCAATAACGGTTTTTCTGGCGATGCACGCCGCCGGCAGTCCGTTCCCCAGCAGTATTTCGAAACTGCCGACGGAACACTTCAATGAAATTTCCGCTGGATGGTCTTCTGCCAAAAGTGAAGAATGCCGGTGGAAATGCTCACCAAATTCCAGCTCATTATATACATGTACATGGTACTCTACTTCTGGAGACGGCCTGGGAGGACAGACACACAAACATTAGCGTCCTCGTCCAGGCCAACATCCCCAGCATTGAAGCACTGACTGCACTTGATCAGCTCCGCTGGGCAGGACACATAGTTCGCATGCCAGACACGGGACTCCCAAAACAAGCGCTCTATTCAGAACTTGTCCACAGCAAACGAGCCAAAGGCGGGCAGAGGAAACGTTCGAAGGACACCCTCAAAGCCTCCCTGATAGTGGGGTGTCGCACTTTTGACACCTGGGAGTCCTTGACCATAGAACGCCCTAAGTGGAGGAAGTGCATTCAGGAGGGCGCTGAGCTCCTCGAGTATCGTCGCCGAGAGCATGCAGAAATCAAGAGCAGGCAGCGGAAGAAGCGTGCGGCAAACCAGGTTCCCTGCCCACCCTTTCCCTCAACGACTATCTGTCCCACCTGTGACAGAGACTGTGGTTCTCGTATTGGACTGTGCAGTCACCTAAGAACTCATTCTAAGGGTGGAAGCAAGTCTTCCTCGATTCCGAGGGACTGCCTATGAGGATGAGACTACTTCTGTGGAAAATATTTCAGTACACCACTAATATCACCAACTTTTCTTATCTCTGGGGAAATCAGTTACTGAAATGCCTTTAGTCAGAGCTATTAATCAAGTGTTGGTTATTGTGTCAAGCAAGTTTCTCTTCCATACTGCAGTACTCAATGGTGCATTTGCAGCAATGGCAAACAAAACTTGAATTTTTCTTTTATATTTTGCTGTTTTGACAACTGCTACATTTGTAAGAATGACAACACTAAACATACTTGGTGTTTGCTTTCAGATTACTCGCTTTGTGATTTTAGTGTCTGTATTCCATTGATAAGAACATAAGAAATAGGAGCAGAAGCTGGCCATAAGACCCCTCGAGCCTGCTCCGCGATTCAATAAGATCATGGCTGATCTGATCATGGACTCAGCTCCTCTTCCCTGCCCGCTCCCCATAACTCCTTATTCCCTTATTGTTTAAGAAACTGTCTATTTATGTCTTTAAATTTATTTAATGTCCCAGCTTCCACAGCTCTCTGAGGCAGCGAATTCCACAGATTCACAACCCTCTGAGAGAAGAAATTTCTCCTCATCTCAGTTCTAAATGGGCGGCCCCTTATTCTAAGATCATGCCCTCTAGTTCTAGTCTCCCCCCTCAGTGGAAACATCCTCTCTGCATCCACCTTGTCAAGCCCCATCATAATCTTATACGTTTCTATAAGATCACCTCTCATTCTTCTGAATTCTAATGAGTAGAGGCCCAACCTACTCAACCTTTCCTCATAAGTCAACCCCCTCATCCCCAGGATCAACCTAGTGAACCTTCTCTCAACTATCTCCACAGCAAGTATATCCTTTCGTAAATATGGAAACCAAAACTGCATGCAGTATTCCAGGTGTGGCCTCACCAATACCCTGTACAGCTGTAACAAGACTTCCTGCTTTTATACTCCATCCCCTTTGCAATAAAGGCCAAGATTCCATTGGTCTTCCTGAACACTTGCTGTACCTTCATACCATCCCCCTGTGTTTCATGCACAAGTACTCCCAGGTTCCGCTGTACTGCAGCATTTTGCAATCTTTCTCCATTTAAATAATAAGGTGCTCTTTGATTTTTTTCTGCCAAAGTGCATGACCTCACACTTTCCAACATTATACGCCATCTGCCAAATTCTTACCCACTCACTTAGCCTGTCTATGTCCTCCTGCAGCCTCTTTATGTCCTCCTCACACATTGTTCTTCCTCCCATCTTTGTATTGTCAGCAAACTTGGCTACATTACACTCAGTCCCCTTCTTCCAAGTCGTTAATTTAGATTGTAAATAGTTGGGGTCCCAGCACTGATCCCTGCGGCACCCCACTCATTATTGATTGCCAACCAGAGAATGAACCATTTATCCTGACTTTCTGTTTTCTATTAACCAATCCTCTATCCATGCTAAGATATTACCCCCAACCCCGTGAACTATTATCTTGTGCAGTAACCTTTTGTGTAGCACCTTGTCAAATGCCTTCTGGAAGTCCAAATACACCACATCCACTGGTTCCCCTTTATCCACCCTGTTCGTTACATCCTCGAAGAATTCCAGCAAATTTGTCAAACATGACTTCCCCTTCATAAATTCATGCTGACTTCCCTGACCAAATTTTGCTTTTCCAAATGCCCTGTTACTGCTTCTTTAATAATGGACTCCAACATTTTCCCAGCCACAGATGTTAGGCTAACTGGTCTATAGATTCCTGCTTTTCCCACTGTGTTCTAATTGAAACAATGCTGACATTGATAGAGGTAGATACATCATTTCTACTGATTATAGTCTCTGAATTATTTAAAATATTAAAAATGATTTTCCCTCATAAAACTATGAATCACTTTTCCTGTCAAGATTGCTGTTTTACTTTACGAGGGAATCGCGGATGAGTTATATTAATATTCAGCAATATATTCCTTTCCTTGAGTGTCCTACTATAAGCCACCTTAGGCCAGGTCACAACTATTTGGGCAACAATTTTATCCAGTGCTGAAAGTGCCACGAGGTGACAGTGGAAAAATGGCAAAATACAGAAATTAATTTGAGTGTAATACTGAAACAACTTTTTATAAAATATATGTTTGATATCATAGACCTGAAAACATAGGTGTAGCTAAGTAATTTGTTGAATTTTCTGAAAGCAAGCAACCTTCTCAAACTCATCCACCTGCTTTTGTTTTCTACCTCATAGACACAGGAGCTCCATGACCAGGGAGGGGTTTGAGTGCAGTGTGGGCAGACCACCATATAAAAGACGAGGAGCCAGTTGGCGACTCGGCCATCTCTTTTTTTTTTTCCCTCCCAACTTTGAAAGATGTCTGACTACTAAGCAGATCTTCAGCCCCTTACTGTGACAACTATCCCCATGCTCCTTATTTTTTTTCTCTTCCCACCCCGTCCTACAGACCAACTTTTGGACCTTTTCTCCTTCGCTTCACTCGTCCCCATCCACAAAGAATCAAAATGGATCCAGGGAAACTGGTTCTCTCACACCACCATCACTAATCATCCTCCTCCCCCGTCCTACTCCTCTCATTCTCTCTCTCCCCTTCCTGTCTTCTGACCATCACTCCTTCCTTTCTCCTTACCCCCCTCCCCTAGCATCACACACTCCTTTCTCCCACTCTCTGTCGACCCATCTAACATCTGTCGTCTCCTCCTTATCCTCCCCCATCCCTCCACCTCTTTTCCCCCCCCACCGCCCCATGCCTCCACCTCTCCCTCCCCCATGCCTCCACCTCTCCCTCCCCCATGCCTCCACCTCTCCCTCCCCCATGCCTCCACCTCTCCCTCCCCCATGCCTCCACCTCTCCCTCCCCCATGCCTCCACCTCTCCCTCCCCCATGCCTCCACCTCTCCCTCCCCCATGCCTCCACCTCTCCCTCCCCCATGCCTCCACCTCTCCCTCCCCCATGCCTCCACCTCTCCCTCCCCCATCCCTCCACCTCTCCCTCCCCCATCCCTCCACCTCTCCCTCCCCCATCCCTCCACCTCTCCCTCCCCCATCCCTCCACCTCTCCCTCACCCATCCCTCCACCTCTCCCTCCCCCATCCCTCCACCTCTCCCTCCCCCATCTCTCCACCTCTCCCTCCCCATCTCTCCACCTCTCCCTCCCCCATCCCTCCCCCATCCCTCCACCTCTCCCTTCCCCCTCTCCCTTCCCCCATCCCTCCACCTCTCCCTCCCCCATCCCTCCACCTCTCCCTCCCCCATCCCTCCACCTCTCCCTCCCCCATCCCTCCACCTCTCCCTCCCCCATCCCTCCACCTCCCCCATCCCTCCACCTCTCCCTCCCCCATCCCTCCACCTCTCCCTCCCCCATCCCTCCACCTCTCCCTCCCCCATCCCTCCACCTCTCCCTCCCCCATCCCTCCACCTCTCCCTCCCCCATCCCTCCACCTCTCCCTCCCCCATCCCTCCACCTCTCCCTCCCCCATCCCATTCCAATTAAATACTGGAACGACCAAAGCCATTGTCTTCAGTCCCCGCCATGAACTCCGTTTCCACCGTCCCTCTCCCTGGCCACTGTCTGAGGTTGAACCAGACCATTCACAAATTTGCTGAGCCTCCGACCTCCCATCCTCACCTTCACCAAGCCCGCATAATTCAACTTCCATAACATCGCCTGTCTCTACCTGTGGCTCAGCTCATCTGCTGAAACTATCGTCCATGCCTTTGTTACCTCTAGACATGCCTATTCCACTGATCTCCTAGCCAGCCTCTCACCTTGCACCCTCCGTAAACTTGAGCTCATCCAAAACTCTGCTACCTGTATCCTACCTTGCACCAATCCAGTTCACTCATCACCCCTGTGCTCGCTGACCTACATTGGCTCCTGGTCTAGCAATGTCTTGATTTTGAAATTCTGATACTTGTTTTCAAATTTCTCCAGGGCCTCGCCCCTCCCTATCTCTGTAACTTCCTCCAACCCTCCAAGATCTCTGCGCTCCTCCAATTTTGGCCTCTTGCCCATTCCTGATTTTCTTTGCTCCGCCATTGATGCCGTGACTTCAGCTGCCAAGACTGTAAACTCTGGAATTTCCTCCCTAAACCTTTCCACCTCTCTACTTCTCTTTCCTCCTTTAAGATGCTCCTTAACATCTACCTCACTGGCAAAGCTTTTAGTCACCTCTCTTAGGGATCAAGTTTTGGCCTGAGTTGCTCCTATTTTTTTTTGAGCAACTGGTTTAGAATGGAGTATCTTAGAAATTGCAATTCTCGGCATTTAGTTTGCTCCAGTTCTAGTCAGTTAGAACAGTTTCATTTTGGAACAGATTTCTTTTTCAGAAGGGGGCGTGTCTGGCCACTTATGCCTGTTTTGAAAGTTTAGGCAGTGAAAACTTACTCCAAACTAACTTAGAATGAGTAAGTGTAGATTTTTGTATGCTCAGAAAAACCTTGCTTACTTAGAAAATCCGGCGTAAGGAAGAGAGATGGGGGTGGGGAAAGGGAAGTTTACAAACATGAAACACATCACTTTTACAGATAAAGAGCCATAATCAATAATAAATGATAAATAAATCAATAAATCAATCAAAAAAATAAAAAATAAAAACATTTTAATCAATAAATAAAAACTTAAGTTTCTACTCACCGACTGCAGCACCGGGAGCCCTCCAAAGTGTGCTGGGACGGGGACCCCCCGAGTGTGTGTCTCTGTCTCTGTCAGTGTTTCTCTCTCTGTCAGTGTCTGTGTTTCTGACAGTGAGGGGGGGTGGGGGAGAGGAAGGAGGGAGGAGAGAGAGGGAGGGGGTGGGAAGAGAGGGAGGGGGAGGCTGAATGGGCCCGACCAACGAGAGGAAGCCGGGCCGAAGACTTTGGGCGTGGCCCGCCCCCAGCAAGATGCCGCGTGGGCTGGCCCCGCTGAAGACGTGAAGAGGGAGCGGAGCGGGAGCTGGGGGGGAGTGGCAGGCAGCGGAGCGGGAGCTGGGGGGGGAGCGGCAGGCAGCGGAGCGGGAGCTGGGGGGGGGGGCGTCAGGCAGCGGAGCTGGGGGGGGGGGGCGGGGGGAAGAGCGTCAAGCAGGGGATGGGGGGGGAAAGCGCGCCAGGCAGCGAAGCGGGAACTTGGGGGGGGGGGAGGGGAGCGTCAGGCAGCGGAGCGGGAGCTGGGTGCGGGGGGGTGGAGCGTCAGGCAGCGGAGCGGGAGCTGTGGGAGGAGGGGGGAGCATCAGGCAGCGGAGTGGGAGCTCGGGGGGGGGGGATCGTCAGGCAGCGGGAGCTGTGGGGGGGAGGGGGGGGAAAGAGCGTCAGGCAGCGGAGCGGGAGCTGGGGGTGGGGGAGGGGGAGAGTGGCAGACAGCGGCGGGGGGGGGGGTGCGGGTGAGAGCCAGAGGGAGTGTGAGCTGAACAGCGCGGGGAGCCGGAGCCCACAGCCAAAGCAGGAGCTGGAGGAGGGAGGTGCAATCTGATTTTCACCGCCCCAGTGAGCCCATTCGGCCAGGGCTAGGGGCGGCATGCTTCGGGCCCCTCCCACACAGTTTTGGGCGCCTGGAGCTACTGCACATGCACGCACACTAGCGCGCATGTGCAGAGGTCCCGGCACTGTTTTAGGCGCGGCCCGAAACTTGACCCCATAATATCTCCTTATGTGGCTGTGTCAATTTTTTTTGATAATCACTCCTGTGAAGCTCCTTGAGATGTTTTACTACATTAAAGGCGCTATATAAATACAAGTTGTTATTGTTATGTTGTAGCACTTCAGGTTTGCGTTGCTCAGCATGTTGTGCAGAGAAATTCTTGTGCTGTAACTATCTTAACTTTTTGCTTCCCAAATTGCGGTATATATTGCTATTTAACTATAAATAATATAACATCTTGCAGTTATATAGCACCTTTAATATATAAAAACATCCTACGTGCTTCACAAAGTATTATAGAAAAATAAAGACAGAATATAGGAATTTTAAAATTGTGACTGAATTATATCTGCATGCCCTGGTCCACTCATCCCCAGCCCTCCAACCCAGCTGCACCTGAAAACTGCACTTGGTATCAACTCCTCATGTACAGCACCACAGGAGGGCAACTAGTGTTTTATTAAAATGTATTGAGTTTTATTTAAAATGTTAGTTTGAGCTAAGCAACTAAATCAAAAAACATACTCTGTTCTTCTTGATTTAATGTGTTATTTCTTTTCAGATGCTACAAGAGAGGTTCCGTGAATTTGCCCGTGATACTGGTAACATTGGTCAGGAGCGTGTCGACAGTGTGAATCATATGGCAGATGAGCTGATCAATTCTGGACATTCTGATGCTGCCACAATTGCTGAATGGAAAGATGGACTCAATGAGGCTTGGGCAGATCTCCTTGAGCTTATTGACACCAGAACACAGATTCTGGCAGCCTCTTACGAACTGCACAAATTTTACCATGATGCTAAGGAGATCCTTGGACGAATTCAAGACAAGCACAAGAAGCTTCCAGAGGAGCTAGGGCGAGATCAGAACACTGTGGAAGCATTGCAGAGAATGCATACAACATTTGAACATGACATTCAGGCTCTTGGTACTCAGGTAGTATATCAAACATTCTCATTACAGTTAATAAGATGACAGCCATAGCTTGGGTTTGTTACCTTTTTAATGGAATCTTCTATAACCCATAATACGATTGCAAATTTATTTTTCCATTACTGGGCCTTCATAGTCAAGGTGGTCTTACTAATGCTTTTGAAGATCATTACACAATGGTACTGTATGCCACATTTTATTTAAAAAATAGATTTAGTTTCTTGTCTTCCTTTCTAATCTCCCAGTTGGCATAGAAAGTCCAGCCCAGATGTCCATTCGGAAAACCTGTTGCAAGATCTCTGCCAGCCGCTTGATAACTGAGGATGAGAATTATGCTTTTTTAATTAAAAAGGGTATTTCTCTTCTTCCTTCTATCGACCTGTATCCCCAGGCAAAGCAGTGAGTGGGTAACCTGCTCCAGAACACTCCCAGTGCCACTTTGAAATTGGAAGCGAGGAGCTATACAAGATTGATTCCCTTTGATTTTTTTCCCCACCTTCTGTGGGGGAACAGCAGGCCTCCACTCAACATCTTGTCATGACTGTATGGCAGGAGTTGATGCCTCGCTGTGCAGGATCGCAAGCGGAAACCTGCAAACTACTACCCTGTGGATCACAACATTTTAATCACCTTTATCATCCAAACATTATTCTGCAGCCACACATACAATGACGATTAAGCTGTCTTGTGTTAAATTAAAAAAAAAAAGAAAAGATCTGTTAATTATTATGGTGGAAAATTAATTTCATTTTCTCCAAGAATAATTTTGCTACTCTCTGAAAGTGTTCTCCTTAGTAATTCTAAATTGTTGTATACCTTTTACTGGAATGAAAAATTAGAATCGGAGGTTATTCTGTTTTTTCTTCTCAATCTTACAGGAATTGCTACCTTGTAAATAATGGGGCTGAATTCGAGGCCCCTACGGGTGCGTACGAGGTGCACGTATGCCCATAGGGGCCGTGCAAGTTCCGGGTTTAGGCATGCTCTGGATATGCGCCAAAACCCGGAACTTGCGATCCTCTTGACAGATTGTACAAATCTGAAGTAAATGGACATTCGCTGGTGGAGCGATGGGCTATTTGCCCAACTTCTGCCCAGGGGATGTCCATGAAATTCTTACGCCTGATAAAAGCAGACGTAAGACTTTTAAAGGACAGAAAAATGCATTTCTCTCAATAATTTAAACATTTAAAAACCTGTGATAAGTTAAGTTTATTTATAGACCCTTTAAAATATGTAAATTTTTCAAAAAATAACATTTTTGTTTTAAATAATTAATTAAATTCCATTTTGCTTAATTTTAAATATGATGTTTTTTAAAATTTATTTTAAGTGTTCGTGTATTTTGAGGGGTATTCCCATTCATACTTATGGTGATTCTGTAGAAACGGAACTCACCACAAGTATGAATGGGAATACCCGTACTTTGATTGGTTGGGCTGGTCCACGTGATCCCAGGGCTGCTTGCAAAATGCCTGCGCCCCTGGGATACACGTAGAGGCCCAGGACCGCAAGTCGTCGAACCTCCCAGACTGCCAGGTAAGTTTCTAGATTTATTTTCAGGTCGGTTGCATCCGTCCGCAGGAAACCTCCAACTGCAATTTTTGCACCATAATTTTTGACTCAACAGTCTTTTAATTATTTTTTCGACCAAAATTAATCAAACATAGTTGCACCTTTTTAAGAAATGCAGGTAATGGTTGTAAAATGTATCCTGAATATAAATCTGAAGGTTAGAAAGTTTAGACTGGTAGGGAGGGCTGGGGGGGGATTAGAACAATCTTATAGATGATTAAGTAACGTACTTTAAATGGAGTTCATGGGTATTACTTTCATAGTGCCTGTTTCCTCGCATTGAAAGAATAGAGCTTTTGAACATACAGGGAAATGAGAGCTACAAAATCGAGTAATGCCAGCTGTGGCGATGTTAAACCAGTGAAACTTTTCTTTTCTTTTTCTGGATTCTTTAAAAGAAAAAGGTATAATCTAGCATTATATATAAGATATGGGATTTACATAAATTGTCATAATTGAAATCTGTGGAAAAATACAGTGCTTTTAACATTAACATTACAACACGATCAGTACATATAACTTAAAATGCTGTTATTAGATTGCTTGCTTCACATCACTCAAAACCACTTTAATTTGTAATTGATTTTGTTAGCCTTTGCATAGTTGTTGGGTTAGAAGCATTATAGTATCTAAGTGAAGCTAATGGGGGCAAGAAAGAATAAATGATTATGGTACAATGCTGATATATTGCTATGTTATAGGTAAGGCAGCTGCAGGAGGACGCTGCTCGTCTCCAGGCTGCTTATGCTGGTGACAAGGCTGATGACATTCAGAAACGTGAAGCAGATGTTTTGGAGGCATGGAAAACACTTCTTGATGCATGTGAGGCTCGGCGGGCAAAGCTTTTTGACACTGGTGACAAGTTCCGCTTCTTTAGCATGGTGCGTGATCTGATGCTTTGGATGGAAGATGTTATTCGGCAAATTGAGACCCAGGAGAAACCAAGGTAAAATTAGTGTGCCAAGTTAAGGGAGGGAAAGAGAGAGAATAGTTAATAATGATTACCTTGTATTTTTTTGTGGGCATGTTACATCATCATCATCATCATCATAGGCAGTCCCTCGAAATCGAGGAAGACTTACTTCCACTCAGAGTTCTTGGGTGACTGAACAGTCTAATACGGGAATTACAGTCTCTGTCACAGGTGGGACAGACAGTCGTTGAAGGAAAGGGTGGGTGGGAGTCTGGTTTGCCGCACGCTCCTTCCGCTGCCTGCTCTCGGCGACGAGACTTGAGGTGCTCAGCGCCCTCCTGGATGCTCTTCCTCCACTTAGGGCGCTCTTTGGCCAGGGACTCCCAGGTGTCGGTGGGAATGTTGCATTTTATCAAGGAGGCTTTGAGGGCGTCCTTGAAATGTTTTCACTGCCCACCTGGAGCTCGCTTGCCATGTAGGAGTTCCGAGTAGAGCGCTTGCTTTGCCCGCACCGTCATCGTTGCCCGGGAACTTAGATGCTTCGATGTCGACATCGCCGCCCTAAGTGAGACCCGGCGGGCAGGGGAAGGCCAGCTCAAAGAACAAGATGGAGGTTATACTTTCTTCTGGAAAGGCAAACCAGAGGAAGAATGCCGCCTCCATGGAGTCGGTTTTGCCATCAAGAACGAGCTGGTCGACCGCCTCAGACTCCCCCTGCAGGATTAGCGAACGTCTCATGACTCCAACTCATCCGAATCCAGAACCAGTGCGCCACAGTCATCAGCGCGTTCGACGCAACAGATGAGGCCGAAGACGGATTTTATTCCAACCTCGAACAATCCCTGTCCCACGTCCCTACGGACGACAAACTGATCCTCCTCGGCGACTTCAACGCCAGAGTCGGTAAGGACACAGACCTCTGGGGAGGCGTGATCGGCATGTTACATAGGATTACAATGGATATACAGCACAGAAACAGGCCATTTGGCCTAACTTGTTCATGCTCCACTCGAGCCTCCTCCTGTCTTTCCTCATCTAAATCTATCAGCATAACCCTCTATTCCCTTCTCCCTCATATGCTTGTCTAGCCTCCCCTTAAATGCATCTATACTATTCACTTCAACCACATTCTCACCAGTCTTTGAGTAAAGAAGTTTCTTCTGAATTCCCTATTTGATTTCTTGGTGATTATCTTCTATTGATGGTCTCTAGTTATGCTATTCTCTCTGTATCCACTCCATCAAAATCTTTCATAATTTTAAAGATCTCTATTAGGTCATTCCTGAGCCTTTTTATCCAAGAGAAAAGAGACACAGTCATGTTCTGTGACCTTGTCAGCCATCTCTTCCAGTATTTGTCAATTTTTGGCTGAATATACGCCTGTGAAGTGCCTTGGGACGTTTTATTATGTTAAAAGTGCTATACAATTGCAAGTTGTTTATAATTATAGTATATATTTTATCTTCTTCCAGAGATGTTTCGTCAGTGGAATTGCTAATGAACAATCACCAAGGCATCAAGGCTGAAATTGATGCCCGTAATGACAGTTTTACAACGTGCATTGAACTTGGCAAGTCTCTCCTGGCAAGAAAGCACTATGCATCAGAAGAGGTAGCATTTCCTTTATCAACAAATCTGCTCAGCCTTGACGTTAGGACTGCTGGACGCATTTTTAATTGTTGCATTTTGTCAGCTTTCATTATGTTTGAATGGTCCAGTCACTATAAATAGAAACAATAAAAACAGATTACGAAGTTTTACTGGATTATTGGAACAGGAGAGAATTTGAGTTTTGTTAATACTGTTTGAGAATTTTTGAACTTATGAAGATGTGACAAAGATCAGTTTTGGGGACTGGAATACTTTCTACTTTGGACACTGAATGTGTGTGAAGTACTCCCAAGTGTAAAATACTGCGAGATGCAGAGTAAAAAGGTTCTAATTTCAGGGTATGTTTGTAGAAATGTTTCACGATGCATGTTTAAGGAGAAGATGACTGAACTTTTATTACGTTCAATATTTTCATAGCTGTTTACCTCAATTTCCAAATGAATGCTTCATGATTGTAGGTACTTAGTTGTAAGATGAAGGAGAGAGGCCATGTTAAATGAAACAGTAAAGATTATCCTACCTCTACTCAACTTAATTTTCTGTTCACGTACAGATTAAGGAGAAGTTGTTGCAGCTAACGGATAAGAGGAAAGAAATGATTGACAAATGGGAGGATAGATGGGAGTGGCTCAGACTAGGTAAATGTACTTACTATTCCTACTGCACAACAGAAATCCTATTGAACAAAGCACATATTTTGCTGAACATGTAATGCACGTCTATTTTCCTACAATCAAGTTCTTTCTAGGAACTTTTTAGTCAATCTTTCTGACTACTTTGCAACCTTTTGATTGAGGCCTTACAATTTTTCCTGGGTGTTTTGTCTATGTGAGTTGCATCTGATGTTAATTGGAAATCTATGAATGTTATTGCTTTTCCACTGCATTTTATCTTTAATTTGTGAAGCTTCTTCTTGAATGTTGTTTCTTTGCATAGTTTTGGAAGTGCATCAGTTTGCCAGAGATGCAGGTGTGGCAGAAGCCTGGCTTTTAGGCCAAGAGCCATACCTGTCCAGTCGAGAATTGGGTCAGAGTGTGGATGAGGTGGAGAAACTGATTAAGAGGCATGAGGCATTTGAGAAATCAGCAGCTACATGGGACGAAAGGTTTTCAGCATTGGAGAGACTGACAACAGTGAGTATTTTTTTTTTTTAATTGCTTTGCAATCATGAAACAATAGGAGAACTGGATCTGCACTGACAACCTATGTTTTTATTAGCAACTGAAATTACTTGTCAGCTCAGCTTAGATGGTATCACTCACTTTTGGGTTAGAAGGTTAGGGGGTTGAATCAAACGCTTTAATTTAGACTGACTCCTGTCCTCTCGGAGGTACTTTTATTCAGATGGATGTTAAAAATCCCTTGGCAATTATTTGAAGAATAGCAGGACATTCTTCTGATATCCTACCCAACATTCATCCCTCAACCACACCATTAAAAAATCCACCTGCTTAACTAATTATTCACCTCATTGCTGTTTATGGGACATGGCTGGTGTAGACTGATTCTCTCATTTGTCCATGTAGCAATCACTGTATTCCAAAAGCAATTCATTGTGTGAAGCATTTTAAGAGGTTTCAATAACATGATAATGATATATAGATATAAATATAGGTAGTCATAAAATTGCTTTTGTGTTTTCATGATCTGAAGCTTAGCTTGTAACTATTTCATGAATCTGATTTTTGTGGAGTAATTTACAGAAAATAGCCATACAAAATAATTTATGCATGACAGGAGAAAAGTGGGCATCCAGCAGGAGGGAAAAAGAGAAACTGAAAGGTTGCCGGTAGATTGAAAGCATTGTCAAAGAGAAGGGATTTGGACTTTTAAAATTGTGGAGTGATGTGGCAAGTGTGGGGGCGGGGGGGACTTTCAGAGAATAGAGGCATAGGGAAAATGTGAAGTAAACCAATTTCCGAGGAGTGGAGCATGCTTGTGGGGCAAATATGGCTGGTAGAGATCCCTAAGTAAAGAGTGATGAATTTCAAGGTGAGGATGAGGATTTTGAAATCAATTCACTGAGGGACATTATAGCTTGATAAGGATGGAATGATGCAAGTGCAGGACTTTGTCCAAATATGGAAGTGAGAATGATGTTACAGAAGTCAAGCCTCAAGTTGATAAAGGTGTGGATTAGAGTTTTTGCAACAATGGGGCAGAGGCAGGCTCCTGAGATGATTATTTTATAAGTTCTGAAATTCTAATTTGGTCATGGAAAAAGCTTCTATCTTGACAATTTTCTGATGAATTATTTATGCTAAATGTATGAATTAATCACATTCTACATTGCACATAATACTCAAAACAAATTGAAGTTACAGAAAAATACTTTAAAACAAAATGAAACCGCTGCTTTAAGATTTGAGGTTTCACAAATGTAACAATTACACTCTTTATTCCTACAGCTAGAGTTGCTTGAAGTACGTAGGAGGCAGGAGGAGGAGGAGAGGAAGAGACAACCATCACCACAGCCAACCCCGCAGCCTTCCGACGAGTCTGAATCACTACAACAGTGGTAAGGCACTATAGGAGGCTTGAAATAAAACCTGTTGAAAAGCTTTAGCCCCTTAGAAAATAGTAGTTAGTCATACTATAACATACTAACTAGTTACCACGCTTACTATTGCAGGAGAATATGAGGAATGCTCAGAAGTTAAGAAGTTTGTAAATACGAGTGGGGGGAGACATTCTTTTTTGTTAATTTTAATGAAAAGTTATGTTCCCCTTTGTACTCAAGCTGACACTTTCACTAAAATTGACAAAAGACATTTCACCCCCTGATGTCCACTCTCGGAATAAGGGTGCAATTTGTTTTTTTATTTAAATTTGTTTTGTTTAAGCAGTGGCCAGTCGCTTCTGCAGATAATTTTCAAGTTTGGGTATCAGTCAGTGGCTTTATTCAGGCCCTTGGGAGTTATGGTTGAGGTGTTAATTGCATATTGAGCATTGCCTTGACTTTTAGCAGTCTGGCTTAGATGGTCTGAGCTTCTCATTGGGGCTTTCTCAGATCTTCCTGTTCAATAATGTATTTTAATAACATTGTCCCTCTCCAGCTATTGTGCCCCTCCTCAAAAAGCCCAACCTCAATCCCTCGCCCTTGCAAACTACTGCCCCTTCTCCAACTTCCCTTTACTCTGCTCTCCAAAGTGCTTGAATGTGCTATTGCCTCCCAAATCCATGTCCGTCCTTGATGAAACTCTGGCCCCGATATTGGTGATGAAACATAGAAACATAGAAAATAGGTGCAGGTGTAGGCCATTCGGCCCTTCAAGCATGCACCGCCATTCAACAAGATCATGGCTGATCATACAACTTCAGTACCCCATTCCTGCTTTCTCTCCAGGAGCAGGGGCGACTATCAGCGGCCGGGAAATATGGGCAAGTCAAAGGTCCTGCTGAATTTAATGGCAGGACCCCATTTGAGTTTTTTTTTTCCTCTGCGTTTCCTACCCAGCAACCAGTCCAATTGAGAGGCTGTTGCACAGGAATGCCTGCCATACAAGGCAGCGGACCAGAGAGATGGGGGGGGGCATCGGATCAGGGGGGTGTCGGCCGATTGCTGGGTGTGAAACATCGGATTGCAACGATGTCAGCTGATCATCGGGGTGAGGCATCGGGATCGCTGGGGTGGGGGCGGCCGATCGCAAGGAGGTAGAGATCGCGGTAGGTTAGCTTGGGGGGTTGCTGGGTGGAAGCACTCCTGCTTCTCCTGGTCCATAAGCCATACTGGAAAAGCACTTCCCTGCTGGATCCAGCAGTTCTTGGCTCCCTTTAGCTGCCAGGTTTCCCGAGCCCTGAGAAACGCACCCGCAGCCGTTGAATCTAATTAGCTGCTAAAATCTGAGGCACGCAGCCTCATTAACATATTCTAATTATCGACCAGCCTCGAGCAGATTACTCACCCGTCCCCTAACTTGCCCCAGTTAAACTGGAAGTAGGCGCGTTCATGCCAGATGGGTTGGGCTTCCCAGATTTAAGAATTTTACCATGCCCCACCCCTTCTGGAGTGCTGAGATTTCCCCCTCTCCAATCAGATTTCTGCAGCACCAAAACAGCCCTAATCAAAGTCACAAGTAACATCCTCTTTAATTATGACCATGATGCATCCTCCTTGACTTCTCTAGCCTTTTACAAAGCCGACCACACGATCTTCCTACCGCACCTCCTTTGTTGTTCAGGTTAGTGGCACTGTCCTTGCTTGGTTTCACTCTTATCTCCAACAATGCCGCCTTTTCCCACCCCTACAGCGTTGGCTCCGGCATCTCCCAAGCGTCTTATCCTTGGCACTCTTATCTTCCTCATCCATATGCTGTCTCTTGGTAACATCACCTGTGATGATGGAGTCAACCTCCACATGGACACTGATGACACATGGTTCCCTGCTCCACCAATCACTCTACTGTCTGTGTTGTCAGAATGCATCTCCAACATCCAGTCTTAGATGTTTAGTTCAAACATTGGGAATGGCCATTGACACAAACTCTGTACCACCAATTCCTTGGCCACTGTCTCAGGCTGAACCAGACTGTTCACAACCTCAGAGTCATATTCAACCCCAAACTGAGCTTTCAACCCCATATCCTCTCAATCATGCAGAGCACCTACTTTCACCTCCATAACATCGCCCGTCATCAGCCTTAACCCTCATCCCTGCCAAGATTCGACAATACCAATGATCTCCTGGCCGGCCTCCAATCCTGCAAACTCCATCCTCTGTAAACTTGATCTCATCTAAACTCTGCTGTTCATATCTTCTCGCACCTTAAATCCTACTTGCCCATCACCTATAGTGCCTCCTTCCTGGTCCCCCAACACCTCAAATTTAAAATTCTCATCCTGGTGTTTAAATCCCTTCCTAATTCTGAAATCTTCTCCAACCCTACAACTTCCCCCATGAACTCTCCAGTTCTGGTCTCTTGTATCCCCTCTCCCTTCACTCCACTATTGGCAGCCATGCCTTTAGCCACCTAGGCCCTAAGCTTTGGAACCCCTCTGTCTCTACACCTGCCTCTTCCTTTAAGACCCTCCTTAAAACCCATCTCCTTGATCGAGTTTTTTCTTAGCCCTCCTAATAATGCCTTTATTTGGCATCCATTTTGTTCTGATTATGCTTCTGTGAAGCACCCTGGGATGCTTTTCCATGTTAAAGTCACTCTATAAATCCAAACTGTGTAGCAAATTGAACAAAACAGTGCACCTTTTATCCCCTATCTAACATACTCAGCAGTATGTTGATGTTTAATATCTGACAAAAGCATTTCTCCAAAAAAGTACATAGGATATCCACATTCAATCCTAGTCTTGACTGGAATTCATACGTGTGGTAAGCCTCCCCAGTCGAAGTATCAGCTGTGGCTCATTTGGGAGCACTCTGGCCTCTACGCCCGACACTCCAGTGCAGTCCTAAGGGAGTGCTGCACTGTTGAAGGTGCCATCTTTCGAGTGGACATAAAGGATCCCATGACACTATTTTGAAAAAGAGCAGGAGAGTTATCCCCGGTGTCCTGGCCAATATTTATGCCTCACCTAACATCACTAATCCAGATTATCTGGTCATCATCACATTGCTGTTTGTGGGAGCTTGCTGTGTGCAAATTGGCTGCCGCATTTCCTATATCACAATAGTGACGACACTTCAAAAGTACTTCATTGGCTGTAAAGCACTTTGAGACATCCTGAGGTCATCTCAAAACACATTATAAATGCAAATCTTTTCTTTCAGAATGAATATAAAAGGATAAGGGAAGAGAACTTCACTTCACAGTCAGAAAGTTTTGATTGTGCGTGGCTGTTCAATAACGTGTATCCTGTCACATGAGACTTTTCCTTCTGTTTTTTTCCAGGGAAGGGGCTAGAGAAGAACACATCTCTCAGAATGGATTACCATCAGACCAGGAGCCTCCACGGGTTAGTTACCGCTCCCAAAACTACCAAATCTACAAAAACTTTCAGAACAGACGAGCTGGCAATGAATGGGCCCGATCTGGATTGTGAAATCCAACCCAGGCAGAATGAAAATAAATCTACCTTCTTATACTAACCCATGCATTCATTCCCATTTAACGGCTGCTTTTTTCACCTGCTTTATTTATTCAAATCAGTTTCTTTCATGGAAGATCGAGTTGAAAAGTATCCATCCATCTCAAGAATTCATACTGCTTTTGATCTTCTGTCATATTTAATGGTCAGCAAGTTATTTTGGCAGCCTTGCATGAGAAGAGCAGCAGAAACCTAACATTTTATGTGGAAATTAAAGCTTTCAAGTAGATATGCTCCGTGATTAGTCCAAGAGCTCATCCCTGATGCAAGCAGATTTTTTTATTACAATTATAGGGATTATAAATAATTCATGAGACACAATAGCTCCTGTGTCACTGGAACAGGTGAAAGTTTTGTTTGTGATGGGCAGCCATCCAAGCTTGAATGGTCGAGATGTGGGAAAGTATAAATATTCTGGAGTTTTCTTTGACTACAATAGAAGATTAGGGAGGGTTTTGTTTGATTACAATGGACGATTAGGGAGGATTTAGCCATAACTTTCCTTCAAAAGATTAAATAGCTTGTATGGAGTCCATAAAAGGGCAGATTGTACATAGCCTACAGAAGGAATGAGTTTTTGTTCTGTGTTTTATGTCATGTAACTGAATTTCCGGCATCCATTAGATTAACAAAAGGTACTAATTCAAGGTAGTGTGAATTTGAAAAAGATTGTTTCGCAACCTGGAACATTATTCACCTCTCGCAGTAAAAACGTGGCTCCTAGTTAAGATTGGTAACTGTCAATTCTGTGTTCCCGGGGAAACGTGAGCACACTTGCATAAACAGATTGGGGAGCTGACATCACCAGGTTCTACAAGGTCAGTTCATTTTAATCACTTTTTACAGGTGCTCCTTGCAAAGCTTGAGCCTCGCATATGAAGTCTAATGAAGTGGGGGGTGGGGTGGGTGGGGTGATGAATGAATCCAGAGCACGAGGCCTTTAAAGAACTGTTGTTTAAAAATAAAGGGATGCAACCACTTAAAGTTAATAAAAATGTTGAAGCCTTATTAAGGTTTTGAAATTATCACCGTAGTTTTCAGCCTTTGCAGTGCTGTTATTGGGGGTGGGGGCAGGGGAGGAGGGAAGAGAATTGACTGGTGAGGTTATATGGTCAGACTATGTAACGTAGAGGCACAAAACAAAATCTGGGCAAAAAGAAAAGTGCCGCTGCCCCCAACCCTTGGAATTGATGGCTGCGAAATGGATGTTCTGCTGCGTGAAGCAGGCGTAAGGAAAGTTGTCCTATTTGGCACTCCAGTGCACCCTCCCCAGTGTGTGGCAGTGTATCATGTCTGGCAGGAGGTAGTAGCCAAACTGAACATTGTCTCCAGTGCCTGAAGGATCTGGAAACAGATACATGAGAAGACAGCACACCAAGAATGTGCCATGGTGAGACTACTCAACAGTACCATGAACCAGGTTAGATGACACATGCCATAACGTGTAGCCTGTTCCACTTTTACTGCTGGCCCATCAAGCCCTCACAAAATCTTACCAGTTCTTTTATAGCATCTCTTGCATATCTCAATAGGAAAGATAGTCAAAATGGCGCTTACAATTGAAAGCCTTGCCACACTTTCATCTTCCATGGCCTTCAGGTTGCACTTCAGAAAATGCACCAATGTGGTAATATTGAGTATGTGTGTCATGGTTTTCAGTGGGAAAGAAGATTAAGAAAACCTGGCCATTCTGACCAGTTACCTTTTGATTCAGACACAACCTGATATTACAGTGCTGATCAGTAGTGGGCCATAGGTATACCAATTGAGGATAGTAGTGATCATGACAAAGCTCTGTCCTGCTGACTTGTAACAAGGTGAGTCACTTGTCCCCATTGGCAGGCAGGTGTGTCACAGTCTACAGGATGAATTGGGCCTTCGGATCTGCCTGGCATATTCCCTCTTTCATCTCGTACCACCTCAACCATGAAACAATATTTATTTGAAGTGTTTTAAAAGCAAGCTTACGTGGAAAAAGTTTATTAAAAAAACAGCAGCCAATGGTTTTCAAAAAATTAATACAAATCAGAAATATGCAAAATGTTCAACAAACTGAACTATAAAAGTACTATAAACATTACAAAATAGACCCTTCCAAAGGGTACTTTATGTTCCTGCACCCATGAAGCTTCCCTTACTCCTATTCCAAATGAGGCCAACAGAGGAAAAAAGAGTAAACCTCGCAGAAATACCACTGAATTGTGCTAGGCGTCCATTTAAATCTAATTTTCATGAAATCTATGGTCTTAATGAGGTTCACGTAGGAAATGGGTACAAGCACTTCAGCTCTCTTTTTATATTTAAAAAAAATATAGAGAGGAACTGAATTGCAGGCCGAAAAGGAATTGGAGCTGAGCCTGCTCCCTTTGGACCATTTGTGCAGCTGCTCTCCTGGTGCACAGTACTGTATAGTGTTTTTTTCAGACTGGATCATCATATGCCTACATTAGCAGAGTTTTTTTTATACTAGTCATGGACAATAAGACCATATTATTGCATTTTCAAGATATCTAAGAGTACTACTTGTGGGTATTAAAAAAAAGCTTCATTCTCTATACAGTTGTTTGTTTACCTAGGGTGGATTAGAGAGGTTTATTTAAAGTATTAGATTGGATGTACACCTGCAAGGAGACGTTGGATAGATAAATTACTACAAGCAATTGCTATAATTGTATAATACTGGGTTGCCCTTATCTCAGGTTTATTCTTTAATACCAGTCACAAGAGGACTCATGAATTATACTTGTAAACCTCAATTATGAACAGTTTTAAAATGAATATTGAATTTTTGTCTTCATCAAATTGATTTATGATACTTTATTAATAGTTCAGTGGCTGTCTCAGATGTGATGGCAGTGGCTGTTATTCCCCTGTTGTCATACCATGAACTGACATGCTTGTTGAGAGTCTGGGCAGAGAGACCAAAACTACTGCAACTGGAGCACTGAGTTGAGGGGTGACTACAAATTATTTTTAAGAACATACTAATCTCCCCAGTAGGCAGTCTTTTTACACTTTAGAGGTGTAAAAGGAATATTCACATGAGGTGATATCAAATGAATACATTTTATTTCTGACTGGTGTTGAAGTCCGGGGAAAGCAAGATTCAGCACTTAGCACTTCTACTTATTCATAAATTATTCTGGAGAAGAGATTTGGTCATTGTTTTGGCTATTCCAAAGTCTTAGGTGGCTTTTAGAATTCTTCTGATTGTGATTTTTAACTTAGTATCTTGAGTTTTCAAGTAAAAGGTCGTAAGTTTTTACTTTAGGAAAGCAAAGGGGTTATACTGTACAAGGGGGTTAATTTCAGTCAAAAAGTGGCTTCCTACATTCTATTTACACCAACTCCTTTTGCTAATGGTGAATGGAGGAAAATTTGTCCCAAGTAGTTTACTCCAAATGCAAGACACTAGGCACTAACATGTAAACACATATGCTGAGAAGGATTTATTAACAAATTATTAGCATGTTTAGAAGCTACTAATTCAGCCTATATCATCAAGGCCCTATTTTACATGCAAATAACAAAGTCTACAGGCAGCACATTGACATCACTAAACAGTGCCCAGAGCTATTAATGTATTTCTTTCTAACCAAGTATTACAGAGCGACAGAACTAGGTGTAAACCTTTTTCTGTTGATGTTGAATAGCAAAGACTAAAACTTAAATTTTGTGTATATTTACTGTGATGGTACTTGTAGTAGTTTATTTTGTAGATGTAATGGAGTTACCATGTTGAGTTATGTTCCTACTCTGCAGTGTAGTTAAATTACAGATGATTTCTTAGCACTTTCCTATAAACTGATTCAAATTAAATAGTCAGTATTCTTTACTTCTCTGCATTTCTTGTACCATTTTCTAGTCTGTACCTTGTAGTGATGCTTATTGCAATATTAATATTTTGTGTTTTTTTTCTGCACTGGTGGTGATGGACTGCATACCAGTACTGGAACTCTGCTTTGGTGAATGGTTCATAAAGCACTGTATGATGACAAATGTCCCATGTGTTGACAATTTTATTTAATGAGTTGTGTTGAGGCCTAAAAATTGTGGTAACAAAAATTAATCTGTAGCAGCATTTAGACTCTTGTTTAATAGCAATAAGACAAAAACACTATTTTAAATTAATTGAACTTCTAACTAATGAGCTGTAACTTACTCTAAATTTTTATGTGTCAAAATCAGTCCATTCTCAAACATTAAAAGTGGTTATTATTCATGTCTGGGTTTGATCTTAATGATCTTAAGCAGCTTGCTGGATCAAATACATGTATAATTTTCCTATACCCCTTAAATAATGTTTATTGGAATTAGTTTAGGCCGAGTTTAAACTTTTTTGTCTTCGGATTTTTTTCATGCATTTTGTCAAATGTAATCTACCATTGGACCAGCACGCAAAGGTTGTTGATGAATTTTGTTTTCATCTTTAGTCATAGACTTACTGCATGTTAATCTTGATTTAGTTGTTACAATGTCGGCCATCACCTAATTGGGCATTAAAGCCTTGCTACTAACATACACTAATATTGTTAAAAATTGAACAAATCTGATGTTTGTCATGATGCTGTTGTAACTATCACTAAATTAACAAACTTGTCAATTTATGTTTCATAATGGTATTAGTTTATTTTTGCATGCACTTAGCATGTTTTAAGCCTTCATTATTAAAGTTCATCTTACATTTGAATGTTTTCTTAACTTTGTGTTTGTAAGTGTTTGCAAAAGAACATTATCATCATTTTTTGCTTTCTGTACATATTTTTCTGAGAACTGTACATTTTTAAAGCATTGCTGTGAGTAAATTTAAGCCTATTAGGCCAAAGATCACAATAGCAAAAGTGTACATACTTTTGAAACCCGTAAGTTCTTCATTTCAGAGCTCCAACTTGTACTATGTTGCAGCTTTTGAAGACATTTTTTGGTATAGAAAGTGTACATACAACAGTCAAGGTTCAAGGTTTTATTAGTAGGTTATGTTCTCTAGTCTTAACTTGCCGTCTGTGTGTTCTCACTGAATGTACTAACACTGGCTTGATTAACATTTCATCAGCTTCCTTGTCTCCCATTAGCTACCATTTTCTTACAGTAGAGGGCACCATTGTATTGAACTAAAATGTTCTATATTACTAGCCCTTTACAGATCTTCAACATGCAAAGTTCATGCATGTTGAAGAAGCCTTTTAGTCTACCAAATTTTATGGAAAAGTATTGACACAGATAAATGGTGATTGAGGGAAATATATCACCAAATGAGGTTCTTTAGCCAGAAAATACTTTTTTAAGGGCATCTTAGTTTAACTGGAAATTGCTTTGATATGAAATCTCTGCAACCCCAAATTAACACGATAATATGACAGTTGAAAGTTATTTTCTTACCATCAATTTTCTTTTGTGTGTTAATGCCTGAACTTGATTTTTCAGTTATTAAGGTACACTGAGTTTAGGGATAGTTTAACTACTGAAATAGTGTCAACTTTAAAACAGTAAGCTTTATTGTGTAAACTATAGTAGTTTAATGAGGTCTAAATGTACTTGAGCATATTTATTATGTGGAAGTTTAGAGATTGGCTGTTTCTGCGGTGCTTTCTATTTTTCGAAAATCTTTAAAAGAAGGTAATAGGTACACAGTATGAATGATGATTTCTGAGTGAAATGCCAAAGGAATAAAGCAGCTAATTCTTGGTTTCCCATTTTCTAAAAATAAGTTGCATGTGAAAAGTTGACAGCTCTCAATTATTCAAATATGACCTATGAATACAATCTTGATAATCCAAACACGGTTGTTGAATGTGAACTAAATGTAAAAAATAATTAGAAAGCAAAGGAGAAGACAATCAGTCAGATGAATAAGGTATTGCTATAGTCCACGATCGAGAATTCACACACAGCACCTGCTTCTGTTTGTAAAAAGCATTCAAAATGTTGGTCTGAGGTTTTCTATGACTTTATTTGTTTCAACACTGGTATAAGTTTGCACATCTCTCAAAGAGTGCACATGCTTGATCATCTTTTAATTAAAGCTAAAGCATTAGTAAATATTTAGCTGTAGTAAATTGCTAATTACATGCTGGTCATTGTGTGACTAGTCGACTGCTGCATCCACCTTACAAATACGATTCAGAAAAACGAGAGGAAAGTATTGATAGCACAAGAACCAAGAGTGATCTGAATTTCTGTGGCTAAATCTAGTGGAATTACAGTTCAAATAATTTGGATGACTGGATTCTGAAGATACCCACCTTGTCCAGATAGAAACTGCAGAGCTGCTGGAAGCTTGGCTGCTCTCTAGGTTGTCAGGATCACACTGCACCAAGCAACATGAACAACAAAGCAAGTAATGGACAAGACCTTGGGTCTGTCTGTTTTTGGGGGTAAATAACTGTATTGGCTTTGAGTGACTTTCTTGGCTTTTTTTTAACAAAATTTCAAATCCATAATAGTTAAAATTTGATAATTGCTCTGCTTAAGATGCTGTTTGCATTGAGAACTGTGCTCCTTCCTTTATTTTATCAAACTACAAATAACTAAACCTGGGTGGTGGTGTTGGTCTGCATGATGTGATCTATAAAGGTTGAAATCTCTGCATGCCTGAATGATGTCTTCATCGAAAAGAGTGAATGAGCATAAGCAAAGTCTGTGTTGAAGGAGAATTTGATCTGTATTGAAGGGGAGGTCAATAGAATGGGATAGTACAAGGTTTTTAAAGTACCTCATAATTTATTTTTATTTCTATGTCCGGTTTAGCTCACTGTCAAAATTTTCCCACCTTTCCATAAGCACCTATATGGAAGACCACTCTAGAACTAGTTTTTGATGAACTAAATGCACTGAGTTATTTGGGGGTAATACATTTATTTGCTAGCATTGAAAATAGATTTCAATTTTTGCACCATCAGCTTTCCTTTCCATTTTAAAAGTACAACTTCTGTGCTTTTTATGTTTTTGATTCTATTGGAATGGCTTCATACTTATTTGAATGCTAGTGTAGAGCTGCATTCTCACCATACTTCTATCAAAATGTCACATCTGGGTCTCCTTCAGATGATATACAAGAAACTAAGCAAAGCAGTACAGTGTTAATTTTAGTCCATTTGAGAAAAATGGAAAGGAAAAGAGGGAGAGGACTACTTCTAAAAAGGTTTTACTAAACCATTCACTGTTTTTAAAAAAAAATCAAAAATCATTGTAGACTTTGTTTATACTGATTCCATATACATAACAGTTTACCTTGTCCAGGTCACTGTTAAAGTTGCTGTGTGCTTAGTCTCTCTGGGTGAAAATGAATATTGTTATGCAAGAATGATTTAAATCTGCTCCATAATCAGAGGCTGCTGTTGCATGTCATTCGTGTCCACCTCAGAGGCTACATAATTTCTTGGTAATTCACCAATGAGTGAAATTCCTCTCTATTATTTATAGGATTAAAGCTTTTCACAAGGAGCACTACTCATGTTGACTTTTTCATTAGAATTAGCAATGCCATTCTCTTTCCTCCCTCCCTCCGCCCCCCTCCCCCCCGCCCCCAAAGATTTGTAAGGTCTTGAGGCAACCAGTCATGCTAAGATACATGGGCACCATTAGCTTTCTGGTACCTTATTCAAGTTGCAATATGTAAACTCAGACAGCAAGTGTTGGCGCTAGCTATTTGACTGTGGTGACCATTACAGTTGTGCTTGCTCCTCTCCTCGCCCATACATGCAATTCCAGCACAGATCAATGGTTAGGGATCTGGAGTCAAAATCCTGATTAATTTTTCCCCTACTTAGTACAGGACTCCTGTTATCTCTTTGGCTAACTCCCCATACAACATGGATCTAAGTTAGGACGTTGATGATCTACATTATTCAATGCCACACTACACTCTGCAATTCCCGCAAAGCCTTTGGGGGTGGTCATCGACTCATAGCAATTCTTAAATAGTTAATGTTCCATTGTAATGTGACTCAATCCACTGAATATATAAATACATACAATTCATATACCAATAATGACATTTTCAGTGCATGAAGAATACACAGCCTCAGATATCAAGGTGTTTGGTTTCAATCTATTTTTGGACTACATTAAAATGGTGATTCATTCATTATTTGTTGAATCCAGATGTCTGAGACAATTGAGACGAATGAGATGGTGAATGGCGCCACTGAACAGAGAACCAGTTCCAAAGAGCCCAGCCCGGCAGCTTCACCAACTTCAGATCGTAAAACCAAGACCTCACCTTTGCAGTCCCAATCTGCTACTTTACCTGTCAAGTCTCAAGAAACTCCCTCAGCACAGATGGAGGGATTTCTGCATCGCAAGCACGAATGGGAAAATCACAATAAGAAAGCGTCAAGCAGGTAACAATCAATTTCTTAAGGACACATTTTTGTGAAGTAGCTTGAATCTGGGTTATTTCATGTAATTCAATTTTTTTTTTGCCCGGGGCGGGGTGGGGGTAAGGAAGAGTAAAAATCCCTTTTCCCCTGTCCTGCACCTCTGGTAGCTGAGAGGCTGGGTAATCTGCTTTCAGGCCTTCTCCACTCCTGTTGTGAACTGGGAGTTGGGTGTATAAAATCAAACCAACTCTTCCTCTTCCTCCCCGCACCAGCCTTCTGCCCTCGGCATGATCTGTTCTTGCCATGCCCCTGTTTGTATCTCTCCACAGTAGTCTGCCTGAGATCAGGAGTTTAATGATGTTGTTCAGAAATGCTGCATTGCAACTTAACACAGCAAACAATTATTTTAAGAGTGTTATGCAGGTTGTAGTAGAGTAACCTAGTATGCATATAAAGGCTTCTATAGTATACAAAAAAAATTGAGACATGTCAAAAGCATTGTGCTTATAAAGTGTGAAAAGGCACTCCTCTACAGATAATAAGCTATTAAAAATTCTAACAGGCTTTTGGGAGTAGAATCTGATCAATATTATCTAGCAGGTAGACATAGAGCTTAGTACATATTTAATCTGTAGTAAAACATTCCACTTGGGGAATCCCCTTATGGATTACTGAGTAAATGCTAGGCGTATTACTTCATCATCATAGGCAGTCCCTCGAAGCAAGTATGACTTGCTTCCACGCCAAAAAAGGATGAGTTCACAGGTGTTTCAATGAAAGACCTAATATTCCAGATCCCGAACTACAACTTGGAGGGTGGAAGATTCCTGTGTTTGAATTTTTTTGACATGTATGGCCATTGCACACCAGCCACCAAACGGGCTTGACAGAACTAGGTCTTGGTCCAGTGGCAAGGATTACCCCAGATGACTGGAGACCAGCTCTGCTGCACGGACCGAGCGCGCACATGTATAGCAGTGTGGGCTGGTCTATGCTGCCCCTCGGCCCTTGCCCCAGACTCGTGCCTCTCCTGGGCCCCGGTCACTTCCATCTACAAACTCTTGCCGCTTCTTCGCCCCTCCTGCTGTGCCTGCCCGCACTGCAATTAGCGACCTGACTTCGCAACCTTCACCCTCCTCCAGTGGTATGCTGCCGCACGCTGCTCCCTCTGATGGCCACGGCCTGCTGATGGTCTTGCAGGCCGGGACCACGCCGCCGCACGCTGCTCCCTCTGATGGCCACGGCCTACTGATGGTCTTGTAGGCCGGGACCACGCCGCCGCACGCTGCTCCCTCTAATGCAGCCTTTCAATCACAGTAAATCCCCTTCAATTCACTAACGTGGCCTTTAGATGGTGGTGCATTTACCCAGCACTTAACCAGACCAAGAAAGTCCTAAGTTAAATTCTTAATATATTCTGAGCTAGTTGATGTCAGCCAGGTTGACGATATGTATACTACAGTTGAAGTTAAGAAACAACCAGTCAGCCAGGGATACCGCTCTTGAGCACTATTCGATTACCTATACTAGCAAGTGCAAGTGTGGATGTTGCATGAAGACAGAATTGGGTTTGGCTGTCGTGAATAGCCTGCTGACTCTAACTAACACACACGAAGAATGATTGAGCAAGGAGGGCTGATTGCACCCATTGAGGTCCCAAAGTTTAAAATAAAGTAAAATATTTTAAATTCAACATTATGACTTTGCAGTATCGCATGTTACATGATACAAATGTTGAACTATTGATAACTGATTTCATTTTTTCATTTTTCAGATCTTGGCACAATGTGTATTGTGTAATAAACAACCAGGAGATGGGCTTCTATAAAGATGCAAAGAACGCGAGTTCAGGTATCACATATCATGGTGAGGTCCCAATTAGCCTAAAGGAAGCAATGTGTGAAGTAGCTGTTGACTATAAGAAGAAGAAGCATGTCTTCAAACTAAAGTAAGTGCTTCCTTTATTATTCAATTTTTTGTGCTAGACATGTCATGAGATTTACACTTTCCACATCCATTCCAAATCAATTAAACTTCTTACCATTGAGAGTGTAACGTTGT
This sequence comes from Pristiophorus japonicus, assembly GCF_044704955.1. Classification (NCBI taxonomy): domain Eukaryota; kingdom Metazoa; phylum Chordata; class Chondrichthyes; family Pristiophoridae; genus Pristiophorus; species Pristiophorus japonicus. The sequence continues at coordinate 90,717,188 of NC_091985.1, forward strand.
GTTTTTTAATGCATTTCATGAACCTTTATTAAATAAAGACTGATAGAAGCGATTACAAGAAAAACTGGAATACTGAAAATCTGAAATAAAAAAACAAAATTCACAGCAATGTCAGCCAACTCCTGAAAGAGGAGATAGGTTAACATTTCAGGTGTAGACTGAAAGTTTTATTCAATCATAGATGAAATAGTTAAAACATGGCATTAAGAAGTGGCTAAGGGAACTGAGGGAATTTCTGACTGCATTGATTTATGTCTGTCCTCCATAAACAACAGAGAATCATTCCAAATTAAATACAGCCAACTCTAATTCCTTTTGAAAACTGCTATGTGGAGAATTGACTGTCTCGTTCACACAGATCTGCAGACACTTGCATCAGTAGCTTGAATTATTTGCATAAATTTCCATTCAAGCTGATTCTCATCAACCTCTGTTTTTAAAAAGAAACTATGCAGAGGATCCAACAGACCTGTACATTTATGTACATGGTTCACACACTGCATATTGTAACCTGTTGATTGGTCAGACACATTTACCTGTTGACTTAATAATGTAAAATGCTTTACTTTCACTAAACTTCACAAGTAACTTCTCACAGCTGAGTGACATAGCAAGTTTGAGCACTGGCTCAGTGCTCTGTGAAACAACAGATGGATGCCTGTGAGGTTTTTGTATTGCAATCTTTGCCCTTCCTCTTCTGGAGGCATTGCCTCCCCTTGCCTAGGTACAGTTCCACAAATGCTAGATGCATAACAGTATATCACTTAAGTGGCCGATGTTCATGTGTGAGCCTTGACAATGACTATTACTCAACAGGCTATTCAAATCAAAAGGGACATAATAGTGAGCCCAGTAATTTTGCCCAACATCCAACCACGTACACACACACCAGCAGGGATTACAAAATAGTAATCTATTCACGCTGATGATGATTTTTTGTTCTTCCCTACCCTAACCCTGAGACACTGAGGCAAGTTGTAGCAGTTTCAACCAATAGGTTTGCCGAAGTCAACTAATTCATTTCAGCTCAAGGATTGAATCTGGAATCTTTCTAGTCTGTAGGGCTTTATGTGATGGAGAGGATATGTGGTCAAGCTCAACAATTATTGATAAAATGGAAAAAAGCAGAATTTAAGAAAAACAATTCAAAGTTACTGTTTAGTACACAATTCTGCATTTCTGTTTAACCTACATTGCCATTGAATGTGAAGATGATTTTTGAAATTTCTTATGTATAGGTGCAAATATTTTGTAAATAACCAAGCAAGACATGTATAGCAGTCTATTTTCTGTTTGGTCCTCACCTCCTGAAGATGATGTTGGGGTACAGTTCAATGAATTGCAGTTGCCCTCCAGTATCTTACCTGAGTGGCCATTTTTTGTTTATGGGTGAGGCAGTGTCTTATCAGCATGCTAGTTGATCATGGGAGTATCATTGCTCTCCTTTTTACTTGTCCACCGCACACGCATGCCAGCTAATATTCTCTTCCCTAGCTTGGAAGCACTGCAGCTGTGACTTGGTGCCAACTGGGGGTCAAACCTGGAACTTTGCTGGTGTTAGGTTTTATGTTGTAACAAATACATATAATGTGTGCCTTTTTGTTAAAAACAGGCTGAGCGATGGCAATGAATATCTCTTCCAAGCCAAAGATGATGTAAGTTTCTAAATTTGTCATGAACTAAATCTGTCTAGGCATTTATTATCTTGTTTGCATTTTGATATTCAAGTTAGTTTTATTGTACTCAGTTATGCCTCATTACCATCTCCCTGAATCTTTGATGCTTGAATTAAAATTTTCAGCAATTATTTCTGTGTATGTACAAACCTTTTAATTTTTTTTGTTAACTGGAGTTTTTACTATATGTATTAGCCAACCTCATTGAATTTTTGAAGAGGTAACACAGAGTAGACAAAAATAATGCAGTAGATGTAATTTATCTAGATTTTCAAAAGGCCTTCAATAAGGTACTGCATAATAGATTAATGAATAAGGTCAGAGAATGCAGTCAGTGGACAAGTGGCAGAATGGATAGCTAGCTGACTTCAATACAGAAAGCAGAGAGTAGGGGTAAAGGGTAGCTAATCAGAGTGGCTAAGGTGGAAAGTAGTGTTCCACAAGGATCAGTGCTGGGACCAGTGTTGTGCTCAATTTATATTAACGATTTGGACTTTGGAATCAAAAACACAATTTCTAAATTTGCAGATGACACCAAATTGGGGGGGCGGGGCGGGGCGGAATAGTCAATACTGAGGAGGACTGCAACAAATTACAGAAAGACATTAATAAACTTGCAGAATGGGCATATAGTTGGCAAATTAATTTCAACACGGATAAATGTGAGTTATTACATTTTGGTAGAAATAATAGGGAGGTCACTTATTACTTGGAGGGTGCGAGTCTGGGTGGGGTGGAGGAGCAAATGGATCTGAGTACAAATACAAAAATCACTAAAAGTAGCGACATAGGTTAACAAGGCCATGAAAAAGCAAACCATGCACTAGGGTTTATTTCTAGAGGGATAGAATTGAAAAATAGTGAAGTTATGCTAAACTTGTATCGAACCTTGGTTAGACAACAATTGGAGTTCTGTGTACAATTCTAGTCGCCATATTATAAATGGGATGTAGAGGCACTGGACTGGGTGCAGAGAAGATTTACAAGGATGATACCAGAAATGCAAGGATATACCTATCAGGAAAGGATGAACAGGCTGGATCTCCTTTCTCTTCTCTTGAAAGGGGAAGGCTGAGGGGTGACCTAATAGAGGTCTTTAAAATTATGAAAGGTTTTGATAGAGTGGATACAGAAAGAATATTTCCACTTGTGGGGAAGAGCATAACTAGAGGCCATCAATATAAGCTAGTCACCAAGGAATCAAATAGGGAATTCAGAAGTAACTTCTTTACCCAGAGAGTGGTGAAAATGTGGAACTCGCTACCATCATTATCATCATCTTCATCATAGGCAGTCCCTTGGAATCGAGGAAGACTTGCTTCCACTCCTGAAGTGAGTTCTTTGGTGGTTGAACAGTCCAATACGAGAGCCACAGACCCTGTCACAGGTGGGACAGACATTCGTCGAGGGAAGGTTTGACTGTGGGTGGGACTGGTTTGCCGCACGCTCCTTCTGCTGCCTGCATTGAGATTCAAAGAGCTCAACGCCCTCCTGGATGCACTTTCTCCACCTAGGGCGGTCTTCGGCCAGGGACTATCACAGGGATTGGTTGAAGCGAATACTATAGGTGCATTTAAGGGAAGGTTAGACAAGCATATGAGGGTGAAGTGAATAGGGGGTTATGCTGATAGAGTAAGATGAGGAAAGACGGGAGGAGGCATGAGTGGAGCATAAATGCCGGCATGGACTGATTGGGCCAAATGACCTGTTTCTGTGTCATATATCCTATGTAAGCCATTCTAGTGTAATGCACTTTGTCGAGTCATACATAGTTCATTTATTAACGCATAGTAATTACATCAATACTTTGTACTATGAAAACGTCTTCTTTTAACTTAGTGACTACTTTATTTCATTAAACAGGAGGAAATGAACAGCTGGATTCAAGCTATCACTTCAGCTGTGTCTACAGATAAGACCGAGGCATCTCCAAGCAGCCAGAGTACCCCAGCAGCTAGCCGTGCACAGACACTGCCAGCTAGTGTCGTGTTAGCTGGTGAATCAAGCCCTGGCAGACGAGAGAAAGACAAAGAGAAAGACAAAGAAAAGAGATTCAGTCTGTTTGGCAAGAAGAAGTAGAGCAGCTCAGCAGCCTGCACTTCTTACATTTCCAACAAAACTCCAGCATGAGCGTTTAGAACCAGTACATTACACTCTGTGCCTAATGTCCCTCAAGCCAGTTAGTTTTAATTTACGGAGAGCATCAGAGCGTTGCTAATCTGTAGAATGTGAGGTGCATTGGGCAGTTTTCATTTAAAAACGAAAGGACCAGTTGTTGATGATTTGTATGTAGTTTAGGGTCCAAGCATCTAAATTTCTCCTCAATTTTGTGAGGCTGTCTTGGAAGTAAAACAACCTACATCCATGTGCTACTGGAATGCAAGGCAGCAGTGCTTTTGAAAACTTTTATTGTGCACATGGAATGTGAATTTAAAAAAAATCCAAAATACTTGTCCAATTCCATTTACTAAAGTTGCTATGCTGAGTCTTGGCTAGTAGAAACTTCCATTCCCATTTATTTAAAAAGTATATTGTATCATCTTTGCTATAACAAAAGGCAAACATGCATTAATTTGCATTTTAATTAAAAAAAAATCATATTAGCCTGGCAGTAGATATTAACAAAAACTGCTGGGTCTTTGTGAGCAAGCGTGATTAAAGAATGTTGGTATATAAGAATGAATTAGTATACTGATTCACTTTTAAATAATCTGTAATTTTAACAATTTCTTTTTTGTTGCTCAGTTGCATTATACTGTATGTTTCAAATAATTCTAGTACAAAGTATAAAACTTTAGATGTATATTGAAACCTTTCAAGGCATTGATGTTAAGTGTTGAAGTGGGGATTCATTCTCTGGAAAAGTAATGTTACTCAAGTGGTTATTTGCTTGTTGGCTAAAGCACTGCGTGTCATAATTTTGCTACATTACCTTACTATTTGATACATAGTGTGTACTTCTGTCACTGTAACTATTGTAATGAAAATGTCATCTTACTGCACAATCAGGATACATAATAGGAATGAATCCTTGCAAAGACTGGGCCCGTAGTCATGTAGTACAACAGGCTTTCAGTTGTATGGGACTGCACCTGTAGACTTTTACCCTATCTGTTAAAAATGTGCGATGTCATTAAATGCTTTTAAAACTTATTGTGCCATGGGTATTCTTGTATAAGTTTCAATAAACCTTCTGTTTCAGAGCTAAATGCAGTTTGTGTACATTATGGGAACTTTTGCCTCAATATATAGATGTCAACTAAGTTCTAACTGCTGATTATAATCAGTGAGTTTATCACTTTGGAAAGCCTTTGCTGGTTTCCCAGGACTTGAACCACAATAGATTAGATGCAGGGTGGAAATGTTTAGATAACAATATGTGTTAATCTAAAGTAGCTAATATTGTATGCACCCTATATTTTAATTTTCCCATACCAACAATCCTTGTTGCATCTCTTGAGTGAGGCAATGGGTGCCAAATGACAGGTAGTTTTATGTTGACGGCACTACTCTTCTATGATCAGACCTAAACCTGATCTAAAATTTATATTGCCAATTTCAACAGTTGGATATAAATTTCTGTTGCCCAGAAAAGTCTTATTGCAAAACAGATATTTTACAGATTGAAAGTCTTATCCACTTGGATCAAATCTAAATCCTTCATTATTTTAAAGACTTCAATTATGTTCCCTTGAAGTCTGCACTTTTCTGAGTGAAAAGCCCCAGTTGTCTAAGCCTGTCCTGATAACTAAGGGCCCTTTAACTAATTATGAAGCAGGTGGCCCTCCTTTGAACCTATTTCAGAGCCTCTAAAAACCCTGCCACAATTGGAGGCAGTATTTTAGATGAGTCCGAACCAAGGTCTTGTACAAGGTAAGAACTGTTACTTCTAGTTTTATATTAATGTTCTGGTTTTCATCCTAACATCTTGTGTAGTACTGTATCACAACAACATTGTGACACTGGTGATGGACCTTCAATATTTCATGAACTACAAGCTCGAGGTCCTTCTGCTCAGCACCCTTGACCAATGTAAGTTAGGGCCCTAACTCGTGCATGGTATCAGCAAACTTGTGGATACTCCTCTAATGCCTTCATACTGATCATTAATAAAGATGATGAGCAATGGATCTAACCAGATCCCTGCGGGACACCACAAGTAAAAGAGCCCCAAAGCAGAGCTGACACCATTAATAACCACCCTGTCTATGCAATGCAACCAATTTGGTATCCAATCTAGAATCTATCCACACATTCTACAAGACATAACTTCGCAGCCATTTTTCACAACTTTATCAAAGATTTTTTTGAATGCATCCACTAAGCATCAAGCATTCTCAAGTCTGGTTTAGCTTGACAGAAGAACAGTAAAAGCTCCCTTACTTTGCTCTAACAGCATACCTCATTATCAGGCATAAAAGAACTCCCCCTCACTACTGCACCAGAATGACACTATTTCCATTTCTGAGTGAGAATTTTCAGTAGTGCCAAAATTAGGGGAAAGTTTTGACCCGTATACATGTGCCCACTAGGAATTGGACTTCACATAAGACTTTTGCAGCCAGCAGACAGAGGAGACTTTCATCCCATCAGTCTAACTGCGTATTGAGACTAAACTCCAAGTCATAGACAACACCTGACCCCGCCACACAGCACTAGCCCCCCTCCCCCCCGTCATCAAGATCCACAGCACGGCCCTGGACAACGTGGACCACTTTCCATAGCTCGGGAGCCTATTATCAGCAAAGGCAGATATAGATGACGAGATTCAACACCGCCTCCAGTGCGCCAGTGCAGCCTTCGGCCGCCTGAGGAAGAGAGTATTCAAAGATCAGGCCCTCACAGGCCACCAAGCTCATGGTCTACAGGGCTGTAGTGATACCCACCCTCCTGTATGGCTCAGAGACATGGACCATATACAGTGGACACTTCAAATCGCTGGAGAAATGCCACCAACGATGTCTCCGCAAGATCCTGCAAATCCCCTGGGAGGACAGACGCACCAACGTTGGCGTCCTCGACTAGGCCAACATCCCCAGCATCGAAGCACTGACCACCCTCGACCAGCTCCGCTTGGCAGGCCACATTGTTCACATGCCTGACACAAGACTCCTACACGGCAAGCGATCTCCAGGTGGGCAGAGGAAATGTTTCAAGGACACGCTCAAAGCCGCCTTGATAAAATGCAACATCCCCACTGATACCTGGGATCCTTGGCCAAAGACCGCCCTAAGTAGAGGAAGTGCATCCGGGAGGGCGCTGAACACCTCGAGTCTCATCGGTGAGAGCATGCAGAACCAAGCGCAGGCAGCGGAAGGAGCGTGCGGCAAACCAGTCCCACCCACCCTTTCCTTCAACGACTGTCCCACCTGTGACAGAGACTGTAATTCCCGTATTGGACTGTTCAGTTACCGAAGAACTCATTTTAGAGTAGAAGCAAGTCTTCCTCGATTTTGAGGGACTGCCTATGATGATGATGATGTATTGATGTACTTCCCCATCAACTCCCTTGATTCTATTGCAAGAAATAAAGAGTAGGAACAAAACGGTTACAGGGAGATACAAGGATATATTGTACGCCTGATTATATGTTGGGAATTCAGGTGCAGAGGTCAGTAGGCCCCACAGGATGTTCTGTCCATCAGATGGAAAATTCTGCAGGGGTTACTGACTGCCTCTCCTGCCCCCACCACCACACATTTTTAAAATTAATTCTTGGGCTGTGGGTGTTGCTGCCATTTATTGCCTGTCCCGAGTTGCCCCGAGAAGGTGGTGGGCAACCTTCTTCCTTGGAGTGGTTTGATACAACTCAGTAGTCATTTCATAGGACAGTTGAGCTCATCAAGTTAGTGTGGGACTGGAGTCACATATAAGCCAGACTGGGTAATGACCGCAAATTTCCTTTCATAAGTATATTAGTAAACTAGTCGGGTTTTTACATCTGACAACTTCAAGTTTACTTTTACTGGTACAGGGTAGCAGCTTTTTATTTCCATTTTAAACTGAATTCAAATTTTCAAACTGCCATCGTGGGATTTGAATTCACATTCTCTGAACTTAACTATGATTTGAGACTGCCTTAACTTGGGTTTTATTTTCTGTAGTTGAGAATGCCAAGGGTGATCTGATTGAAATGTTTATTTGGCAAGATAGGTAGGGAACATTCTTTTTGTGATGGTATCCAGAACAAGGGAACATATTCATAAAATTCAAACCATATGGGTTAACATTAAATTCAGGAAAAATGTCTTCACAGAAAGGCCTGTGAAGGTGTGGAATGCAATGTCCTGGAAGACGATAAATACAGAAGGTGTTTGAAAGGAAAATGAACACTTAGAAAGTAAAGGATATAAAGTAAAACTGGAGAATTGGGATTAAAAAGATAAAAGCCTAGAAATTCGGGCAAGCGTGTCCAGCATGCCCATATTTGGACAGATGTAGAGCACAGTGCCATCCCTGCGCCCAGCAACGTGTCACTAAAGATTAGGCTGCTAATTGAACCAAAACCAGTGCCGATTAATTTTTACTGCATGATGTTTCAATTTAAGTAAACAATCTAAAATAAATGTTAAATTAATATAAGCAAGAAATAATTATATAAAATAGTGACTATAGAAGAGTGACTAGGGAAGGTATAAAGCATAGGGGACACCAGACAAGAAACAGAGCAGAAGTTAAAGACTTTAAACTTTAAACTTTAAAAAAATGATTAGTATTAATCCATCCATCATCATAGACGGTCCCTCGTATCGAGGATGACTTTCTTCCATACCAAAAAGGGATGAGTTCATAGGTGTTTCAATGAAGGACCTAATATTCCAGGTCCCGAGCTACATATTGAAGGGTGGAAGATACCTGTGCGTGGATTTTTTTAACATGTGGTGGCCGTTGCTCACCAGCTACCACACAGGCTTGACAGAGCTAGGTCTTGGTCCAGTGGCAAGGATTAACAAAGACGACTGGAGACCAGCTCTGCTACATGTACCTGGTGTGCACACAATCGCAGTGTGGGCTGGCCTGTGCTGCCCCTGGGCCCACGCCTCTCCTGGGCTTCGATCGTGTCACTCACGATCACTTGCTGCTCCTGCTGTACCTGCCCACGCTCCAATCATCGACCTGGACCTTGACGTCCAATCCAGTCGCCCTCTTCGCTGCCATTGCCCTCCTGCACCAGCTTGCGCTGTACCTTGCAGTGATATGCCACCATGCTGCTCCAGGCCGCCGCTCGCCACTCCTTTTGTGGCCCCTACCTACCGTATTAATCAGAGTCCATGAATCACTAACATTACAGTAATAGACGATTTTCAATATCCGTGTGTGTACTGAGATCTCAAAAACTGGCATACAGAATTCAAGGAGTGCAGAGTATCCTGCAGTGGTGATATTTGTATTAAATATAATATACCACTTGACAGATTTTTTTTTTCAACACTTTACCTGAAAAGTACAGATTGACAGCCAGCTGGCAGTCACCACACTTCTTCCTCTGACTGACCTAGAATTACTTAGAAGGAGCTCTTTAAGCTCTTGCTCATGTCTATCTCGGGGCGATCATAAATCAAAGTGGAAGCAATCAGTCCAATTTTCCTAACTCGTCAAATTTCTGTCACTGCATCCTTGTGGATGTAAAAATTGCGTAGCGTCCCATTTGGGGCAATAACTTTTGCGGGAGCACAAAAGTATCGTCGGGCGAAAAAGATTTGCAACTTGGAGCGCTAACTCAAGCGCCATCACTTCCCTTAGAGCACTAAAGCGAGTGAGAAGGGATGTATCGCCAGAGAGCTGAGCAATGTTCAGTGCAGCACTGCCATCTGTACAGACTCCTTCCCTCGCTTAAAGGGAAGGGCCAATGCCGGGGTGAATAAGTTTTCCTGCTGACTGTGTTGGGCCACGGTACCTGTGCTACATGCATAGCTGCCCCAAGCACTCGAGTGTAGGGCTGAGCAATCGCGGCAGCGAAGGAACCAAAATGGGGACAAATGTTGCCCTACATCCACTGCCTTTGATTAGCGCTCCCTAAGCCACCAGCCAAGGTGACGATGCTTCCTGCAGCTGCCGTTGTTGATGCCCGGCATTGCTGCAGGGGGCGGGAACTAATATTGCATCCAGACCATAGAAATTTACAGCACGGAAGGCGGCCATTTTGGCCCATCGTGTCCATGCTGGCCGACCAAGAACTATCCAGCCTAATTCCACTTTCCAGCTCTTGGTCCGTAGCCTTGTAGGTTACGGCACTTCAAGTTCATATCCAAAAATGTTTTAAAAAGTGAGGGTTTTAGCCTCTACCATCTTTCAGGTAGTGAGTTCCATACCTCTACCCACTCCCTCCCCCCCCCGTGGGCAAAACAATTCCCCTCAAATCCCCTCTAAACCTCCTACCCCAATTACTTTCAATCTATGCCCCCTGGTTGCTGACTCCTCTGCTAAGGGAAAAAGGTCCTTCCTATCCACTCTATCTCGGCCCCTCATAATTTTATACACCTCAATAAGGTCTCTCCTCAGCCTCCTCTGTTCCAAAGAAAACAAACCTAGCCTATCCAATCTTCACTCATAGCTAAAATTGTCCAGTCCAGGCAACATCCTCGTAAATCTCCTCTGTACCCTCTCCAGTGCAATCACATCTTTCCTGTAATGTGGTGACAACTGCACGCAGTATTCTAGCTGTGGCCTAACTACTGTTTTGTTTAGTTCCAGCATAACCTCCCTGCTCTTGCCTTTATTAGCTGAGGCATAGAATACAAGTATTCCATATGCCTTCTTAACCACCTTATCTACCTGGCCTACTGCCTTCAGGGATCTATGGACATGCACTCCAAGGTCCCTTTGTTCCTCTACACTTCTCAGTGTCCTACCATTTAATGTGTATTCCTTTGCCTTGTTAGCCCTTCCCAAATTCCTTATCTCACACTTCTCTGGATTGAATTCCATTTGCCACTCTTCTGACCAGTTTATTGATATCTTCTTACAGTATACAGCTTTCTTCTTCGTTATCAACCACACAGCCAATTTTTGTATCATCTGCAAACTTCTTAATCATACCCCCTACATTCAAGTCTAAATCATTGATATAGACCACAAAAAGCAAGGGACCCAGTACTGAGTCCTGCGGAACCCCACTGGAAACAGACTTCCAGTCACAAAAACACCCATCAACCATTACCCTTTGCTTCAATTTTGGATCCAACTTGCCACTTTGCCATGGATCCTATGAGCTTTTACTTTCATGACCAGTCTGCCATGTAGGACCTTATCAAAAGTATTGCTAAAATCCATATACACTACATCAAACACACTACCCTCATCGACCCTCCTGTTACCTCCTCAAAAAATTCAATCAAATTAATCAGACATGAACTTCCCTTAACAAATCCATGCTGACTGTCCCTGACTTTCTAAATGAAAATTTATCCTGTCCCTTAGAATTTTCTCCAATAATTTTCCCACCACCGAAGTTAGGCTGACTGGCCTATAACTACTCGGTCAATCCCTTTCTCCCTTTTTAAACAAAGGTACAATGTTAGCAGTTCTCCAGTCCTCTGGCACCAGATTGGCGAGGATTGGAAAATGATGTCAGAGCCTCTGCTATTTCCTCTTTTGTTTCTCTTAACAGTCTGGGATACATTCCATTCAAGCCTGGGGATTTATCCACTTTCAAATCTGACAAACCTCTTAATACTTCCCCTCGCATTATGTTTATTTCATCTAATATTTCACACTCCTCCTCCCTGATTGCAATGTTTGCATCGCCCCTTTCCTTTGTGAAAACAGACACAAAGTATTCATTAAGAACCATACCCACTTCTTCTGCCTCCACAAATAGATTACCCTCAAGGTCTCTAATAGGCCCTACTCTTTAGTTATCCTCTTGCTCCTAATGTATTTATAAAACACCTTTGGGTTTTCCTTGATCTTACTTGCTCTCTCTTTGCTTTCATAATTTTGTTTTTAATTTCACCCCTACACCCCTCTCGGGTTTCTGCAGTATTGAGCCCTGTCAGGTATCTGTCATAAGCCTCCCTTTTTTCTTTATCATAAGAACATAAGAAATAGGAGCAGGAGTAGGCTGTACGGCCCCTCGAGCCTGCTCCGCCATTTAATACGATCATGGCTGATCTGATCATGGACTCAGCACCACTTCCCCGCCCGTTCCCCATAACCCCGTATCCGCTTATCGTTTAAGAAACTCTATTTCTGTCTTAAATTTATTCAATGTCCCAGTTTCCACAGCTCTCTGAGACAGCAAATTCCACAGATTAACAACCCTCAGAGAATAAATTTCTCATCTCTGTTTTAAATGGGCGGCCCCTTATTCTAAGATTATGCCCTCTAGTTCTAGTCTCCCCGCTCAGTGGAAACATCTTCTCTGCATCCACCTTGTCAAGCCCCCTCATAATCTTATACATTTTGATAAGATCACCTCTCATTCTTCTGAATTACAATGAGTAGAGGCCCAACCTACTCAATCTTTTCTCATAAGTCAACCCCCTCATCCCCAGAATCAACCTAGTGAACCTTCTCTGAACTGCCTCCAAAGCAAGTATATCCTTTTGTAAATATGGAAACCAAAACTGCATGCAGTATTCCAGGTGCGGCCTCACCAATACCTTATATAGCTGTAGCAAGACTTCCCTGCAAGACTCCATCCCCTTTGCAATAAAGACCAAGACACCATTGGCCTGCCTGATCACTTGCTGACCTTGCATACTATCCTTTTGTGTTTCATGCACAAGTACCCCAAGGTCCCGCTGTACTGCGGCACTTTGCAATCTTTCTCCATTTAAATAATAACTTGCTCTTTGATTTTTTTCTGCCAAAGTGCATGACCTCACACTTTCCAACATTATACTCCATCTGCCAAATGTATGCCCACTCACTTAGCCTGTCTATGCCCTTTTGCAGATTGTTTGTGCCCTCCTCCACACGTTGCTTTTCCTCCCATCTTTGCATCATCAGCAAACTTGGCTACGTTACACTCAGTCCCTTCTTCCAAGTCGTTTATATAGATTGTAAATAGTTGGGGTCTCAGCACTGATCCCTGTGGCACCCCACTAGTTATTGGTTGCCAACCAGAGAATGAACCATTTATCCCGACTCTTTTCTCTGTTAGTTAGCCAATCCTCTATCCATGCTAATATATTATCCCCAACCCTGTAAACTTTTATCTTGTGCGGTAACCTTTTATGTGGCACCTTGTCAAATGCCTTCTGGAAGTCCAAATACACCACATTCACCGGTTCCCCTTTATCCACCCTGCTCGTTACATCTTCAAAGAACTCCAGCAAATTTGTCAAACATGACTTCCCTTTCATAAATCCATGCTGACTCTGCCCGACCGAATTTTGCTTTTCCAAATGTCCTGCTACTGCTTCTTTAATAATGGACTCCAACAGTTTCCCAACCACAGATGTTAGGCTAACTGGTCTATAGTTTCCTGCATTTTGTCTGCCTCCTTTTTTAAATAGGGGCGTTACATTTGCAGTTTTCCAATCTGCTGGGACCTCCCCAGAATCCAGGGAATTTTGGTAAATTACAACCAATGCATCCACAATCCCTGCCATTACTTATCCTACCCTGTATGCCCCTTGACATCCAGGGGACTCTAGATTTGTTAGTTCCACCCTTTTTGTTTAAGAGAACATACTTGCTCTGAACCCTCAGGACCTCCTTGAATGCCTCCCACTGCTCCGTCACTGATTTACCTTCCAGTAGCTGTTTCCAGTCCACCTTGGCTAAATCACCTCTCAGCTTAGTAAAATTAGCTTTCCCCCAATTGAGAACCTTTATTCCTGGTCTATCTTTGTCCTTTCCCATAACTACCCTAAATCTAGCAGCAAAATGCTCTCCCACTGATACCCCTTCCATCTGCCCAGGTACATTCCCTAAAACTAAGACCAGAACCACCATCTCCCTTGTTGGGCTTGCTACATACTGGCTAAAAATGTTCTTTTGAATGCATTTTAGGAATTCTGCACCCTCTATACCTTTCACACTACGTCTATCCTAGTTAATATTAGGGTCGTTGAAATCCCCTACTATTACTACCCTGCACTAAAGAAATTTGCCTACATTCTTGCTCTTCTATCTCCCTCTGACTGTTTGGGGCTCTATAGTACATGCCCAGTAATGTGATCGCCCCTTTTTGTTCTTCAATTCAACCCATATGGCCTCATTTGATGATCCTTCCAAACTATCATCCTTCTTCACAGCTGTAACTGTTTGTTTAATACTGAAACCCTCCCTCCTTTTTTATTTCCCTCTCTATCCTGTCTGAAAACCCTGTAACCAGGAATGTTGAGTTGCCATACCTGACCTGCTTTCAGCCATGTCTCAGTAATAGCTATAATATCGTACTCCCAAGTGTCTGTCTGTGCTCTCAGCTCATCTCCCTTTTCCACTAGACTCCTTGCATTGAAGTATCTACCATTTAGCACTGCCAAACTCCCTTGTTGTCTATTTTCTCTGTGTTTCTTCAGCTTTCCAAATTCACTTTCTAATTTTCTGCTTTTCAATTCCAGTTTTGCTTCTCTCTCTTCTGAATCTACTCTCAGGTTCCCATCCCCCTGCCAAGCTAGTTTAAACCCTCCCGAACAGCACCAGCAATGCACCCCCATCCGCCCCCCCCCCCCCCCCCCCGGCTATGTTGAGGTATAACCTGTCCGGCTTGTACTGGTCCCACCTCCTCAGAAACGGTCCCAATCAGGAATCTAAAGCCCTCCCTCCTGCACCATTTCTCCAGCCACGCATTCATCTGCTCTATATCCTATTTCTGTACTCACTAGCATGTAGCACCGGGAGTAATCTGGAGATTACTACCTTTGAAGTCCTGCTTTTTAATCTCTCTCCTAGCTCCCTAAAATCTGCCTGCAGGACCTCATCCCTCTTTCTTTCTAGGTCATTGGTACCGATATGGACCACAACCTCTGCTGTTCACTCTCTCCCCACAGAATGCCCTGCAGCCGCTCTGTGACATCCTTGACCCTGGCAGCAGGGAGGCAACATACTGTCCTGATGTCAGGTCTGCGGCCACAGAAATGCCTGTCTGCTCCACTATCAAATCCCCTTCCGCTATTGCTCTTCTCTTCTTCCTCGCGCCCTGTGCAGCTGAGCCATCTGCCGGGCCTTCTCTGTTGCACTCCTTTATGGCCCCTCCGCCTTGATGCTGGTCCTGCTGCCGCTCCCACAGAGGTCCGCTGCCGCCTCTGGCGTCGGGCCTCCTCTGCCACGCTCCTTTATGGCCGCTCCGCCTTGCATCTTGAGTTGCTGCAGCTCCCACGCAGGTCCATTGCCTCCTCCAGACAAGTAACAGGGCGCTGTGCACCAGATGACATCACAATCTCCGGGGCACAAGAGAGCATGGTGGTAAGTGTTAGCACCAGCGCATTACCGCCCTGTGCAGGTGCTAATGGGAAGCGTAAACCAGGCCAATTTCTCCCCCATAGCCTCTTGAGCAGATCTCTTCTACCATGTAAAGGTATCTATAAATGTGACTGAGTAAGAGTGGGTGTAGAATGACTGCCTAAGGTAAAAACACCTCCCTCTCATGTCTCCTTAAATCCTCCTCTAGAGTAAGCAAATATAATGTCCTTGCTGTGAATTGTGACACTGATGCTGTGAGAACACCCATAGTTGGGAGATATGGTCCAGATGAAAAATGGGAAATAATGTTGTGGGAAAAAAGATGGAAGAAACAGGCATAAAATCACTAAAATAACAAGTTCAGAATCTAATTAAATGTGCCTTACCTAAATAAAATTATTTTCAAGACAGCAAATCCCAAAATTGATGAAAAGATCTTCCAGGCAGTGCTCATTTTATAGGGGCCCTGAAAGTAGCCTTTTCCCATTGGAGGGATAGGTGTTTTTTATATATATATATTTATGTAGCTAAATATATATTTCTTTCTCCACAGATACTGCCTGACCTGCTAAGTATTTCCAGCAATTTCTGTTTATTTTTCAGATTAAAGCATCTGCAGTATTTTGCTTTTGTATGAGTATGTATATATATATATATATATATATTTTTAGGCTAGTCCTAGACTCACCAACCAACATAAATATTTTCTCTCTATCTACCCTATCAGTTCCCCTTAATATCTTGAAAACTTCAATCAAATCACCCTTTAATCTTCTAAATACCAGCCCTAGTTTGTTAAATTTCTCCTCGTAATTTAACTCTTGGAGTTCAGCTATCATTCTAGTAAATCAATGCGGCACTCTCGCCAAGGTCAATATATCCTTCCAAAGGTATGGTGCCCATAACTAAACACTGTCCTCCAGATGTGGTGTAACCAGGGCTTTCTATAGCTGCAGCATAACTTCTACCCCCTTGTATTCTAGTCCTCTAGATATAAAGCTCAATATTCCAGTTGCCTTTTTGATTATTTTCTGTACCTGTCCATGACATTTTAATCTTCTTCTTTCGTATGGTAGTAGCGAAGCAAATCAAATGTCAATATCCAAGTTAGATATCCAGGCCAAAGCTTCCGGTGTAACAGCGTGGATATCTTGCAGGCTGCCTGCAAATTTCCTCTGAGGGCAGTGCTCAATGATGTGCTCCAGGATCTGATTAGGAGCTCCATAGTTGCATAATGGGGATGCTTAAATCTTCCACCTATGGAAAAGGTGGCAGTATCTACCATGGGCAGTTCTGAGGCGATTGATGGTTGTCCTCTGTTTGCAGGGAAGGTTTGATCCTACAGGTTGTACTGTGGGGTCTTCTATAAGGAATCAATTCCATATGTCGCAGTTCTTCCAAGCATTTCGGCATCGGCTAAGGGGAGATCGCTGAAGGGCTTCTGTGATGGTCCAAAAAAGGCCTTCTAAATTTGAGACAGGTTGATGGTAGGTTGTTCAAGTCGGTCTAGATCGGCAAGTCTTTGCTGGTGTAGTAGTTGTATTTTTTGGAAACTGCATAGGTGTGGCGGTGCGATGCTAGCAAGCATGGGGAGCCAAGGTGTTGGTGTCGATAAAAGCGTACCGGTGATAATTCTCATATTTTAATTCAGCTGGACATCAACGGATTTGACATGCGGACTTGATAGCCATGCCGGAGAGCAATACTCTGATATTTTAATGATCTATATACATGGACCCTTAAGTCTCTTTGGTTCTCCACTATTTCTAGCTTTTCACCATTTAGAAAGTACTCTGACCTATCCTTTTAAAATCACATATCCTTTTGCTGTACTGTCAGCTGTTAATCAGTACTACCTCACATGACACAGTGAGAGGGTGTAAATTGAGTTCTTTGTCTCAGCTGTACCATTGGGAGAAATGGTGAGACTGGGTCAAACACTTTCCTGTGTGAAGGAAAGGAAATCTATAACGTGAGTCCTCCATGGATTCTTTTGGACACCTCCTGTTGGCCAGCTCAAGAATGGTACTGTCAAAGGCCTGGGAGAAAGTAATTTCAAAAGCCTGGAAGGAGATAGCTTATTTTCAGGTCTGTGAATGACTCCAGGAAATATAAAAAAAGGAATAGAGAAAATACAAAATAACTTATCAAAGAAAGACCAGAGTTAATAGAAGAGTGACAAATCCACTAGGTCTGTGAACACATTTCAAGGCAAAAGCACCCATACTCATCATCATCATAGGCAGTCCCTCGGAATCAAGGAAGACTTGCTTCCACTACTAAAGTGAGTTCTTTGGTGGCTGAACAGTCCAATATGAGAGCAACTGACCCCGTTACAGGTGGGACAGACATTCGTCGAGGGAAGGGATGGGTGGGACTGGTTTGCCGTGCGCTCCTTCCGCTTGGACTCGTCATGCTCTCGGCGTTGAGACTCGAAGAGCTCAATGCCCTCCTGTATGCATTTTCTCCACCCAGGGTTTCCCAGATGTCAGTGATGATGTCACATTTTACCAGGGAGGCTTTGAGGATGTCCTTGTAATGTTTCCGCTGCCCACCTTTGGCTCATTTGCCATGAAGGAGCTCCGCATAGAGCATTTGCTTAGGGAGTCTCGTGTCTGGCATGCAAACTATGTGGCTTGCCCAGCGAAGCTGATCGAGTGTGGTCAGTGCTTCAATACTGGGAATGTTAGCCTGGACGAGGACACTGATGTTGGTGTATCTGTCCTCCCAGGGGATTTGCAGGATCTTGCGGAGGCATCGTTGGTGATATATCTCCAGTGACTTGAGGTGCCTTCTATACATCGAACATGCCTCTGGTCAATACAGGAGGGCGGGTATTACTCCAGCCCTGTAGACCATGAGCTTGGTGGTAGATTTGAGGGCCTGGTCTTCGAAAACTTTTTTCCTCAGACAAGCTCCCCGCTGGAGTGGACCTAAACGACAGAACCAGTGGGAAGCTGTTCAACCTATGCTGCCTCCAGGCCAGGTCTAAGATCACCCCAACCTCTGTCATTGAGCAGCAGTACGCGGATGACGCCTGTGTCTGCGCACATTCTGAGGCTGAAGTCCAGGATATAGTCAATGTATTCACCGAGCATATGAAAGCATAGGCCTTACGCTTAACATCTGTAAGACAAAGTTCCTCCACCAGCCTGTCCTCACCGCACAGCACTGCCAGTAATCAAGATTCACGGCGTGGCCCTCGACAACGTGGACCATTTCCCATATCTCGGGAGGCTCCCATCAACAAAGGCAGACATTGATGAGGAGATTCAACATCGCCTCCAGTGCGCCAGTGCAGCCTTCTGCCGACCCATCCTACATAATCCTCCTACACACAAAGTATGTCTATTTCAGGCCTGCTAAAATTTACTCTGCTATGATTTCTTTTCAGTTATTGTGTTGCCAGATGGTTCTTTAATCTTAATTTCAAGCCTAATGTTATTCCAACTTTCACAATTAATTTCTAATCAGGTAATCCAATAGTATGTGAATTGGACCTGCAACAGTGAAAACTACAAATTTACTGGAATTGATTCGGGTGGTAAGTTTCTCTACTAGTCTCTATCAAATTAATCCTATGATTTGAAAAAATATGCAATTGAGTTATAGTGTCCCTAGCTATGTGTCTTCACTTATTCAAAATGTTTGCAGTTTCTTATATAATCTTAGGCTCTTTTAATTTTTATGAGTTACTATGAATTATGCATTTAGCTCAACTCTCTAAAAATGAGCATTAATAATTAATATTTATAGTCAGTCTATCGCCAAGTATTAAAGTGAGCATTCATCAACTGAAAGAAATATAAGATACATGATAAATCTTCTGTTTTATATCTCTAATTAATTTCCCTGTCCCTGTAACAACTCTTTACCATGCAATGTTCTTTATCTAGGAATGCAGGGGAGTAAAGACAAATTGAAAGTGAGCCAGTTCCTCAATGGGAGGAAAGAAAAATCAGATAATCAATTAAATTTAACTTCTCTCATTAACATCCTAGAGACTGGTTACAGTGTGGCATTGACAGTGCCTATAAACAGGTTTTTAACCTAACTATTGTACTTAGTTAGGAATGGTGCATTTTATGATGAATTTCAATTTCAAGGGTCTGCCATTTTAGATCTTTCCTCTTATTAGGTAGGAGCTCTGCCAGTTTTGGGACAGTCAGGAAGAAGAAAGAATATTATAAATAATATTTAACAAAGGCTAATATAGTACCAATCTACATCCAGTGTTATTGTAGATATGCTAGGACATTACTTATCATTATTAGAACCAACAGTAGGTCCCTCAAAGTAAAATAATTTGGGAGGGCTACAGTTTAGTAGTGGCGTGAACTAGAACAAATCTGAATTGATCTAACTCATCTGCTTAGCATTATAGTTATTCTATATTTCTGATAAATGATAATTTAAGTGAAACTTTGGGATGGGTGCAGGACTGAGGGTGACTGAACACTGCCAGCTTGAGAGCATTGGACTTAAGTAATTGAGTAGCTCATATGCTCCCCCAACTGTTTGAAGAGGCTGTGCAGTTTGCCGTCAGGTAGGGGAGTAGACAAATGGTTAATAGTTGGAAATGAACCTGTCCTGAGTGAGGCAAATGTTATGATTGGTGATTGAACTGAAATCTGAATAATGTGATTCTGCTTGTAAAGCTATACAATCATGGCTCCCAAGTTCTCCGTGTTGTTTTCAATCCAAGAGTGAACACTGTGGTAATTGTGGTTGGAATGGTTTGTTTACTATAAGTAGAGTATCCAATGACTGAGATGTTAAAATGCTGCTGATCAGAAATGGAAAAGCAAGCAGATGTGCTGAGAAAAGTATTGTATTAATACTATGATTTGTGGAAGAATTGTAAAAGAGTGTATTTTTCCTGTTCTGTGGTTGTTTAGATTCTTGATATAATTTTCAATAAAGTCTTGCTGTTTCTGATATACATTAATGACTTGGACTTGGGAGTACAGGGCACAATTTCAACATTTGGAAGTGTAGTAAACAGTGAGGAAAATACTAATAGAATTCAAGAAGACATAGACAGGCTGGTGGACTGGGCAGACACATGGCAGATGAAATTCAATACTGAGAAGTGTGAGATGATACATTTTGGTAGGAAGAATGAGGAGATCATACATACTAAATGGTACATTTTTAAAGGGGGTGCAAGAACAGAGAGACCTGGGGGCGCTTGTGCACAAATCTTTGAAGGCGACAGGACAGGTTAACAAAGCAGTTAATAAAGCATATGGGATCCTGGGCTTTATTAGTAGAGGTATAGAGTACAAAAGCCAGGAAGTTGTGCTAAACCTATAAAAAACACTAGTTTGACCCCAGCTGGAGGATTCTGTCTAATTCTGAGCACCACACTTTAGTAAGGACATGAAGGCTTTGGAGAGGGTACTGAAGAGATTTATTAAAATGGTTCCAGGGATGAGGGATTACAGTTAATGTAGATAGACTAGAGAAGCTGGGGTTGTTCTTCTTGGAGCAGTCAAGGCTAAGAGGAGATTTGATAGAGGTGTTTAAAATCATGAAGGGTTTAGATAGATTAAATAAAGAGAAACTGTTTCCAATGGCTGAAGGATCGATAACAAGAGGGCATAGATTTAAGGTGATTGGTAAAAGAACCAGAGGCAACATGAGGAAAAACTTTTTTACGCAACAAGTGGTTGGGATTTGGAATGCACTGCCTTAGGGTGGTGGATACAGATCCAATATAGCCTTCAAAAGGGAATTGGATAAATACGTGAAGGAGAAAACATTGCAGGGATATGGGGAAAGAGCGGGGGAGTGGAACTAACTGGATTGCTCTTCGAAAGAGCTGGTGCAGACTCGATGGGCTGTATGACCGCCTTCTATGCTGTACTATTCCATACTCAGCAGAGGAGGACAAAGGGTTTGATTAAGGCAGGGAAAATGGAGTATGAGAAGAAGCTTGCAGGGAACATTAAGACGGATTGCAAAACTTTCTATAGATATGTAAAGAGAAAAAGGTTAGTAAAGACAAACGTAGGTCCCCTGCAGTCAGAATCAGGGGAAGTCATAACGGGGAACAAAGAAATGGCGGACCAATTGAACAAGTACTTTGGTTCGGTATTCACGAAGGAGGACACAAACAACCTTCCGGTTATAAAAGGGGTCGGGGGGTCTAGTAAGGAGGAGGAACTGAGGGAAATCCTTATTAGCCGGGAAATTGTGTTGGGGAAATTGATGGGATTGAAGGCCGATAAATCCCCAGGGCCTGATGGACTGCATCCCAGAGTACTTAAGGAGGTGGCCTTGGAAATAGTGGATGCATTGACAGTCATTTTCCAACATTCCATTGACTCTGGATCAGTTCCTATCGAGTGGAGGGTAGCCAATGTAACCCCACTTTTTAAAAAAGGAGGGAGAAAACAGGGAATTATAGACCGGTCAGCCTGACATCAGTAGTGGGTAAAATGATGGAATCAATTATTAAGGATGTCATAGCAGTGCATTTGGAAAGGGGTGACATGATAGGTCCAAGTCAGCATGGATTTGTGAAAGGGAAATCATGCTTGACAAATCTTCTGGAATTTTTTGAGGATGTTTCCAGTAGAGTAGACAAGGGAGAACCAGTTGATGTGGTATATTTGGACTTTCAGAAGGCGTTCGACAAGGTCCCACACAAGAGATTGATGTGCAAAGTTAGAGCACATGGGATTGGGGGTAGTGTGCTGACATGGATTGAGAACTGGTTGTCAGACAGGAAGCAAAGAGTAGGAGTAAATGGGTACTTTTCAGAATGGCAGGCAGTGACTAGTGGGGTACCGCAAGGTTCTGTGCTGGGGCCCCAGCTGTTTACACTGTACATTAATGATTTAGATGAGGGGATTAAATGTAGTATCTCCAAATTTGCGGATGACACTAAGTTGGCAGTGTGAGCTGCGAGGAGGATGCTGTGAGGCTGCAGAGCGACTTGGATAGGTTAGGTGAGTGGGCAAATGCATGGCAGATGAAGTATAATGTGGATAAATGTGAGGTTATCCATTTTGGTGGTAAAAACAGAGAGACAGACTATTATCTGAATGGTGACAGATTAGGAAAAGGGGAGGTGCAGAGACCTGGGTGTCGTGGTACATCAGTCATTGAAGGTTGGCATGCAGGTGCAGCAGGCGGTTAAGAAAGCATATGGCATGTTGGCCTTCATAGCAAGGGGATTTGAGTACAGGGGCAGGGAGGTGTTGCTACAGTTGTACAGGGCATTGGTGAGGCCACACCTGGAGTATTGTGTACAGTTTTGGTCTCCTAACCTGAGGAAGGACATTCTTGCTATTGAGGGAGTGCAGCGAAGGTTCACCAGACTGATTCCCGGGATGGCGGGACTGACCTATCAAGAAAGACTGGATTAACTGGGCTTGTATTCACTGGAGTTCAGAAGAATGAGAGGGGACCTCATAGAAACATTTAAAATTCTGACGGGGCTAGACAGGTTAGATGCAGGAAGAATGTTCCCAATGTTGGGGAAGTCCAGAACCAGAGGTCACAGTCTAAGGATAAGGGGTAAGCCATTTAGGACCGAGATGCGGAGGAACTTCTTCACCCAGAGAGTGGTGAACCTGTGGAATTCTCTACCACAGAAAGTTGTTGAGGCCAATTCACTAAATATATTCAAAAAGGAGTTAGATGAGGTCCTTACTACTAGGGGGATCAAGGGGTATGGCGAGAAAGCAGGAATGGGGTACTGAAATTGAATGTTCAACTCATTGAATGGCGGTGCAGGCTAGAAGGGCCGAATGGCCTACTCCTGCACCTATTTTCTATGTTTCTATGATTCTTGTGCTCTGCAGTAGTATATGAACCAAGTAGCAATGTCTGAGACCAGAAGTGCAAGACCCCTTTGCTTGCAACTGTGGACTGATTGAAGATCAGGGTAATTCCATCAAAGAACTTGGGAATCCAGAAGGGACTTTGTATGAGACGATCAAGGATGAATCAAAGCTTTATGATGCTATTCTCACATGTGTACTCACTGCAAGAAAATGTGAGCTGCTATGATGCAATACTGCACAATGGGGCATTCACACAATTTGTAGAGAGGGAATTCAGGGTACCTCTGTCAAGGGCAATTGCGAATCAAATGGCTGAACAGCTTTTCAAAAGATTTAACAGAGGTTTCTCTGGAGATTTCAGCATGGACTTCATAGGGGAAAGATTTCCTCTGTTCATGATTTATGGCAAACGAGGAAATGCATTATTTATAAACATCCTCATAATTTTGTTAGAAATCGCAAACAGAGGCAACCTTTCACTACCTCCCCACACATCCCAGCAAACTGTTCAGGATGAACCCGAGGAAGTGAAGCCATCAACAAGCAAAACTGTTTGGCATTTGGAGAAAAACTCCTCTGGTTAGAATTCCCACCAGCTGAGCCTGTACAACGGCCCCAACTCAGAAACAACTTGGAAGTATGTCAGAAATGAAAAACAATGTCTGTTATGCCATTGGGTATTGACAGTTTGTGAATCTATTAAAGAGTGTATCTTGGTGTATTGTACCATATTGAATTTTGGGGAAATATGTGATGCTTTCTATATTGTGATTGTATCTTTTAGTTTTACAGTAATGTATTGATATCTGTTGTTTGCTCCCAACACCAGCACAAAATAAAATATTCAATACAGTATTTATCAAAATATTCCATTTCTGTTATTGTATTTTTCCATTTTCATGATTTGCATATAGGAGTTAAAAAAAGATCTTAAATGCACAACAATCTTCTTACTGATTTCTATTGAGACTATATGGTACATCTTGTATAAAATATTTAGTTTGAACCTTGAGAATAATGTTTTAATGAGACTAAACTCATGTTTTTGTACAATGTTAATGGGGAAGAGTAATTCCTATGGTTACCAAGAGCAAAACATCATCATAACTTTTTTTACTCATTCGTGGGATGAGGACATCACTAGCATTTATTGCCCATTCCCGTGGTGGTGGTAGCTGAGTGGCTTGCTAGACCACTTCAAATGCAGTTAAGAGTCAACCATGTTAGTGTGGGACTGGAGTCAAGGACAGCAGTTTTCCTTCCCGAAAGGACATTAGTGAATCAGTTGGGTTTTTATGGCAATCTGAGAGCTTCATGTTCAATTTTACTGATACCAGTTTTTTAAAAACAGAATTAAAATTCTCAAGTTGCCATGGAGGAACTTAAACTCACATTTTCCGGTTTATTAGTCCAGTAACATAACCACTGCACTGCTGTACTTATTGACATACATAAACTTTCCAGAAGAGTGTTGCATACATGGATCTTGGAAATTCAACAGTGAGCAACATTTTAATGTTCTGTGCATGAGTAGACACCTAATATGGAAGCACTGACTCAGTTGAAGCATTTGAAAGTAAAAATAATTGATTCATGAGTCAGCAAGGATTATGATGAATTTGAGACTGGCGAAAGATAATTATGAAAAATGGTCAGATCGGGTCCTGAGATAATAATTGGACAAGCTGAATGGTCTTTATTGACTATTACATTCTTAGGTTCTTTCTCCTTGCTCTCTAGTTTTTTGATTTATCAGTCTTCTGTCCAGTAATTATCTCCTAGTCTGTCACTTTTTTTAATGTATTGAAGACCATGTAAAATTAAGGCTGCAGGTCTTCTAACTTACCTTCATTTATTTCGTTTTTGATCCAAGTACAATGCTATACGTTGAATCGAACAGAATAAATTAGTTTTGTAGCCACCCAACACTTCTGGGGATTTAAAGCGGTCCACAATCCCCAGAAAATCGGGCTACAACGCATGACTCCATAAAAAAAGCAAAATACTCAAATGCCCTTGAGTTCTGATGCGTAGAAGTCGATTCTCTTTACAAATGTCAATTGACGTGCTGCGTATTTCCAGCTGTTTCTGTTTGATTCAAACCTTCATCACTTTGTCCGAGTTTTCTTCCTCTCATCATATTGCAAGTTCTGGACAGCCTAGTTTTTGATTGGGTTGTCTTGAAATCTCTAATATGCAAAGCAGACCTCAATAGCCCTATTTAAAAGTTAAAGTTATTTTTTCATTTATTTATCTGTCTTATGGTGTGGAGACAATTAAAAAAATGTTGTAATTGCTATCACCAGCAAAGAATATTAGAACTCAAACATAATCCCATCCATTATGGCATACTGATACTTGTATTGAATTTGGACCTGCCTTAGCGTGCAAGCTTTGGGGAGAAAAAAAAAGGTCAAAGTTAAAATAAAGCAAAAAATAGAAAAGGACATTTCCCAAATTCCTTTTGTTCTCGGCGAAAGAAACACTTTTCAAGCGACCGCTAAAACATCTCCCCCCATCCCGCGCCGTGCGCGAGCGCTTACGCGATAGCACGCATATTGCACGCGGCCGACGTCCTCCCCGCCCGCCGGACGTCAACGGCCGCTGCGGCGTTGTTACTAAGCGCTTCTTCCCACCTGGTAACGAGCGCGCGCATCACTTCCAACGAACTGATCGGCGTCCTTCACTGTCGGCCGCTTGCTGCTGCTGCATTCAGCTGACATCATTGGTAGTTATTGTGCCGCTGTGAGAGCTACTTTTGAGTTAACGGGTGTCATTTTTTTATTGAAATGTTAATAAAGATGTTTTCTTCTTAAAAGCGTTATTTGGAGCAGCAGTCTGCCTGGGGCGGAGAGAAGGACGAGAGAGAAATAATAGGAAGGAAAGGAAATGGCTGATAGAACTGCACCGAAATGCCAGCTGCGGTTAGAGTGGATTTACGGTTACCGAGGTCACCAGTGCCGGAATAATCTATACTACACGGTTGCTAAGGAGGTGGTCTATTTCGTTGCCGGAGTGGGAATTGTATACAACACCAGGGAACACACGCAGAAATTTTTCCTTGGTCACAACGATGATATTATCAGGTAGTGTACACCATGCGGAATGAAATGTGACACTTCACTGAATAATAGTTCTCGGTTTCACCATCTGTGTTTAAAAATATGATTCGTGATGCAAAGATTTGAATGGTTAATAAATTCAGTAATGCAATATTTATTTTTGTACAACATACATATTGATGCATTATTGATGGTCATAGTTTGCTTTTGTAAAATTATAAATGTATTAATTTCAAGCATCAAGTTTTACGATAATTTATAGACGTCTTTATGTATTAAAATATGCAACCTGTACATTAATTTTTGTAAGCTAATAAGATCACGATAATTGTATCTGTAATTTCAATTTTTTTAAGTAGTAATGTTTTATTTAAGCTCGGATTTCATATTTTTGAGTAGTTTTTAAATTGATTATTTAACGTAGAATTCAGGTGCATGTTTCCAGGTTTGTTTCCATTTTACATTGATTTAATGCTAAATTCTGGTACTGCTCCACTAGTCTGTTGTTTCATTGCAACTTGTCGAGTCAAATCACAGTCTGTTTCGATATGTTTTCGTTCGTACTGGAAAGATAGGTGAAATTAATCTTTAAGGAAATTATACAATATCTCTCCTAACACTAACGGGAAGGTGAACGAAATTGCTGTAGTACGCAAAGCTCAACCAAGTGATTTCGGAGGGAGGTACCGTATTTGACAGCAATGAATGGTTTTGTCCTGAGCCGAATCTATCTAACCATATCTGTACCGCTGGATCACACTGCTGGATTTAACAAGTATTCAACACAACGATGAAGTCCGGTGCAGTACGTTAAAAGCCATGTATCTTTATGGATACTGGGCTTGGTTTTATTCTTTTACTTTTGGAAATTGGAACCAAAATCGGCCTCGAGAGTGTATATTACAATACATCTTTGAAATAATTTCCACTTCGTTTTGAAAATTGGTGTTCTGCTTCCAATTTTTGGAATTTATATTTTTAATAGCCCCTATGAAAGTCTAGTTTTAATTCATTTTATTGTTTTAATATTGCTGTAATATTGTAGTAGTGCAGCTTTCACAGACAGTTTCCATGATACAGTGATGTAGAAAATACATTTTTGATGTTGATTTTGAATTTAAGAAATTAGCCTGAAATTGACAAATGTAGTAGTTTAGCAGAAGAGTGTAAAACTGTGCACATATATTATGATCTCTATTTACAGGTATTCAGTGTCTGCCTCCAGCAATAGAAATCCTCCAAGCAATAGTACCAAATTTTAAAATAGCGCTTTTAAAAATTTGTCTTCATTATACTTAAATATAGTACTTGGTTGCAGACTAAAGATTGTACTGCTGAAATAGCATATCCGTCCTCCTTGGTTAGTATGGTGCCTCTACTTGAAATTTCTGAGTGACTGACATAGTGTTTAAAATGAACTGTTAACTCTTACTTTCAACAATTGGGCACTCTACATTATTAAATTACAACAAATGTCATTTTCTTTCTATCTAACATATGTGACTACTGTTTTAAGGTTACTATGAGTTTTAAAGAAAACAATAATAAGAAAGAAAGACTTACATTTATATAGTGCCTTTCGTGATCACTGGAGGTCCTGAAGTGATTTACAGCCAATGAAGTACTTTTTGAAGTATAGTCACTATTGTAATGTAGGAAATTTTGCACACAGCAAGCTCTCACAAACAGCAATGTGACCAGATAAGCTGTTTTTTAGTGATGTTGATTGAGAGATAAACATTGGCCAAGACACCGGGGATAACTCTCCTGCTCTTCGAAATAGTGCCATGGGATCTTTAGCGTCCACCTTAGAAAGCAGACTTGGTTTAACGTCTCTTCCAAAAGACAGCATCTCCGACAGTGCAGCGTTCCATCAGTACTGTGCCAGAGTGTCAGCCTAGATTTATTGTGCTCAAGTCTCTGGACTGGGACTTAGAACCCACAACCTTCAGAGGCGAGGGTGCTACCAACTGAGCCACGGCTGCCTAATGGGAAAGATTACTGGTAAATAGAGTTGTCAGTTTCATTATATCAAATCAGTACTGTAATGCAGCAACATAAAAATCTTAGCTATGCTATATTTGCAAAACTATTATATTTTCTCTTTTTGGGATGCCATTTATTGTTTTGGATACCAGTTTATATTGTATTCAGGACTAGGAGTTAAAAGCTTTTTTTGTTGTCCATTAATGCTGCCAGTTGAAAAGAATAACTGTAATCTGTCACCATAGCAGCATCAGCGGCATTGCAATTGTCTTGGGACGATGCCCAGTTCAGTGAAAAGCTGATCTTGATATTTTCAACATTTATAAAACGTAGACTTTGTGCTTGATTATAGCAATTGAATCCAAACGTGCACCTGGCATTCTTTTAAAAGATTGAAAATGGGTCAGTAAAAAGCAATCCATATACCAATTGCAATGTTTTCTTCTCTACTAATTTGACTTCGTAAAGGTTATGGCGTCTGTTCAGCTGAGGGACACTCTTAACAACAATGATTGTAAAGTTATTAGCCTTGTGATGAACTTGTAGTCCCAAAGTAATGTGTTAATAGGCTCAGCCCATCTAAAAGCAAGTAGATGATAAATTCCTAAATGTGATACTTTGCAAACATATGATTAATTTCAGGCTCCCATAAATAGAATAATAGATCATAGTTATTCACATTCAAAAGAATTGTTTGACTTGTTACACATTAAATTTGATTAAAATTGTTCAAAATCGAACATTTTTTGTGGAATCTGCTTAATTGCAACCGCTCGGGATAACCTCGCAAATTGCCATAAAAAGGGAATATCTACAAAGTGGGAAGCATCAAAAATCAAGGCTGGTTTGGTGCGTGACCACCTTTATTTGCCTAAATGTTATCTAACATCTTGCACTATATTCACCCTTGTTGCAACATCTTAAAAATTGCAACTTCTTTCAATGTCTTAAAAAGGTGAATACAGTGTACCATCTTAGAAATGAAGGGAAAATACTCATATTTCGTGAGTTTTTTTATGCTTCAAGAAATTCTATGAATTCATTTTGGGGGAGGTCAGAAGTCATCAGCTTCTGCACTTTACCTTCTATTACATAAAAATCATGAAGCATTTCATTATCTTTTGAAATGATAAATCGAACTCCCTAACTTTGGGAATTTCCAGCTCCGGCATGTATGCATTTATGTCTTTGAAGTCTCTGTTTCCGAGTCTTTCAGAGAAGAAATTATTTCTGCATTCGTCATCTCTCCACGCTTTCCAAGCCAAGTTGTTTGGCAATCTCATTAGTTTTAACTTTCAACAGACATCCATCAATTGGGATTTTCAGAGTTCTTTTGTGATGAACCACCTAAACAAGCACTTCTTCAATATTGGCTGTCTTATTTTCATACTTCCATTTCCCATCCCAGTTCTCATTTTGCCCCAGTCCTTCAAGATGTTCGCATTTTTTTTGAGAATTCTAGAAACCTGAGATTCAGACATGCCATGTTTCTGTGCGACCAACTTCTGAATTCTCAATTCCTTCAAACTGTTCAAAATATCCACTTGCTTGTGTAGCAAGAAGTCATGTGCATGTTTTGTTTAGCCACCTGGAAATTCAACTTCCACTCCTCCCTCACCCACACAACACTAACAAACAGATGGAATCCAAGTCAAAGCAGTTCTTAGGCATGTTGACCACTGAACCCAATCAGATTGAGTGATGAAAATCTCTGGTTCGGAGGTGGCAAGCCTTGTTAAAGTGGGATTCCTGTGCATCACACTTGTATATAAGTGGAAATTGCAATAAAACAAACATTTTACAATTGGTAGGTGGGAAAATGGGGCTTGAGAAAAGTTTGTGTTAAAACAGGAATTGCAATTAAGCAAGTTGCGAATAAACGGGTACGACTATTTTACCTATTTTAAAAGTAGTTGCTGGCATAATATAATGTGCTGTATCGTAGAGGTAGAGTTAGAATTCCCTCATGGCAAGTCCCTGTTATTTCATCAGTTCATGCTGTAGGGGGAGGAGCAAAATAGAGACTTGGGGGTAGAAATTCAGGCACATCTATCTTTGGCCGTGTTGGGAGGGAGGGCACAGGATTAAATCATTTCCCTTAAGCTGGCGAGGCACGAAGTGTCTGCTGGCAAAGAGTCATTGAATATTGGGCCGCTGCTAGCGTTGCAGCAGCCCTCAGGTAAGTGATGACCTGGTTGAGAGGATCGGAGGCCGGGGGAATCTGAGCAGCGCCGGTGGGGGAGTGGAATGGCAGTGACCTGTGTTCATTAAATGTGGGTTCAGGAGGAGCATTCTATTTCAGAAACTTTCCTTGTTGGTACCAAGGTATAATTTTCTCAAGTGCAGCCGACATTGGCAGTGACTGCCTCAGGACAAACCCATCTTGCAGTGGGGGCCTCAAACAGGCGTTTGGCTCCTTATTTGCAAATGCAAAGGACCTATAACGCCTGTTTCAGGATGATGATTTTTCGTCCTTTCCCATTATGGTGGGTGGCACATTTTTGGTAGGAAATGTGCATGCACTTTCTGCCCACCATATGGGGGGTTTAGTAGGCTGGTTATCGTCCTAATGATAGACCTGGGACTTTTCTCCCCTAAAGAGATGGAAGAAAAATTAAAAGTAGAAATTACTTAAGGTTTCTCTTGTGAATCTGCTTAGCAGCCAAGAAAAATATTGGCAAGGGCCTGGGAGCAGATTTTTGTTTTATTCATTCATGGGATGTGGGCGCCACTGACAAGTCCAGCATTTATTGCCCATCTCTAATTGGGGTGGTGAGCCGCCGCCTTGAACCGTTGCAGCCCATGAGGTGAAGGTACTCCCACTGTGCTATTAGGGAGGGAGTTCCAGGATTTTGACATAGCGACGATGAAGGACCGACGATATATTTCCTAGTCAGAATGGTTTGTGACTTGCAGGTGGTGGTGTTCACATGCGCCTGCTGCCCTTGTCTTTCTAGGCCAGTGGTGGGCAAAATACGGCCCACCAAGTCATTCTATCCAGCCCGCTGGATGGGGCAGAAATAGAACACGAGCCGGAGCACGAGCTGCACATTCATCTATCCACTTTCACTTCTCATGGATCAGAGACAGACCCGAACTGCAGCCAAGGAAAAAACACAGCAATACTTCATTCAAATTAATCATTCGCAAAAGCAGTACTCCCTGGCCCGATTCTAAAAGGATCTGTTCTGTGATTCTGGGTCCCAAATAGTAGACGCCTGTACCCAGAATGCACTGCTTACTTGCATATGCCCTATCCAATTTAGAATGGAGTCATGACTGCTCAT
Organism: Pristiophorus japonicus; assembly: GCF_044704955.1. Taxonomy (NCBI): domain Eukaryota; kingdom Metazoa; phylum Chordata; class Chondrichthyes; family Pristiophoridae; genus Pristiophorus; species Pristiophorus japonicus. Next base: position 90,748,351 of record NC_091985.1, read on the forward strand.
CTCCACAACTCTTGTACTGAAGAAAGTGACCGGTGCTGCACCTTTCCTATTCCGGTATCCAGAATACGACGGCAGGGGAGTTTTCATCTGGCACCAATTGGGAAGGCTTTAGTAATCTTTGCAGAGGGACATAAGGATGACTGAGTTGGGAAATTGATGCTGATACAGACTCAGAAGAGGGTACAGTTCTATTTCACAGCACTGATTTACAGAGACCAGAAACTATCATAATATTTTCATCTTTTATCTTGGATTCATTTCTAAGCAGAATACATGTGTATGTAAGATAGCACCGGTCACTACTATCTGAAATTATGTTTATGCAATGTTTATGTTTATGCAATATACCCTCTAATTTTTTTTTGCATGCGGTCCCTTTAAATTTGCTGCACGACCGGCCATCATGCAGCCGCGCATGTGCAGTATCTCATCCAGTGGCAGGAGCTGCCTTAGCGGGAACATTGGTGGGCAGCCCTCAACAGCTCACCAAAACTTGTTAACTGGCCCTCCAACCCCAAATAATTTCCCACCCCTGTTCTAGGTGGTAGAGGTCGCAGGTTAGGGAGGTTGCATTGCTGGTCAATGAAACAGGAGATCGTGCACAATCCAAATAGGGTAAATAAACACTTGGAGAGGAAATTATATTATCGTTTTGTAAGGTTTGTAAACCGAGTTTGGCAATAATATCCAATGAGCTTAATGTGAAATTGATATGAAAAGCAGAAAAATACCAATTTACAGAAGTTCACATTGCTGAAGTGGCTGTTGCTTTACCCTTTTGATTTATATGGCCATTGGGAGTAGATTTTCTGTGCCTGAAGACCCAACATAGTAACAGAGACTATCTCACTTGATTCTGTGTTTTAGAAAATATACAGATTATATTTTTCAAAACTAGTTGACTGGAGGTGATCTTGGTTCCAAGGTCCTACCAAGAGCAGAGGTCAGAATTAGCATTCAAAAACTTTATACAGCAATATATAAAAGTTACAACTGAAAACAAGCCATTCGGCCCAACCAATCCCTGTTGGAGTTTATGCTCCATGCGAGCAAATAGTCATAATCACATTTATCTGCCATATTCCTATATCTTTGTATTCTTTTTTCCTTCATTCACCTATCCAATCTAATCTTGAATGTTGACGATTTCTGCATTGACCACTAACTCTGAAAGTAATTCTATAACTTCACAGCTCCATATAAAGAAGTTTCTCCTGCTCTCTGTTCTAAATCTCTTACATTCTCTTGTATCTATGGCACATAATTTTTGTAAGGAATAAGTATTTACTGCAGCATTAGGCATACTTTAGACAATAGCTGAAATTACTTTGTAAGAGCTGTTATTCAGGTTAATATTGAATATTCATTGATGGTGCAGTGTGATCGATAGATTTTTGGATATTAAGGAAATCAAAGGATATGGGGATAGTGCAGGAAAGAGGTAGAAGATCAGCCATGATCTCATTGAATTGCGGAGCAGGCTCGAGGGGCCGAATGACCTACTGCTGCTCCTAATTCCTATGTTCACTGGAGAGTCCGTGACAATGGGCACAGCCCTTCCAAGCTCTGCTCAGCTGGACACAGATGCTATACCCCGGGGGGCTGTCAATGAAAAGGAGAATCATTAAGAAGCAACAGAGAATGTCTGATGCACTTCTGACAGGCCTGCCAAGCACACTGATACTGCGCAGATAGCAGTTAACTGGTATGATGTAATTGGCATCATGGAGACATGGCTCCAGGGTGACCAAGGCTGGGAACTCAACATCCAGGGGTATTCAACATTTAGGAAGGATAGACAGAAAGGAAAAGGAGGCGGGGTGGCATTGCTGGTTAAAGAGGAAATTAATGCAACAGTAAGGAAAGACATTAGTTTGGATGATGTGGAATCGGTATGGATGGAACTGTGGAATACCAAGGGGCAGAAAACGCTAGTGGGAGTTGTGTACGGACCACCAAATAGTAGTAATAAGGTTGGGGACAGCATCAAACAAGAAATTAGGAATGCGTGCAATAAAGGTACAGCAATTATCATGGGTGACTTTAATCTACATATTGATTGGGCTAACCAAACTGATAGCAATGCGGTGGAGGAGGATTTCCTGAAGTGTATTAGGGATGGTTTTCTCGACCAATATGTCGAGGAACCAACCAGGAAGCTGGCCATCCTAGACTGGCTGATGTGTAATGAGAATTAGCAATCTTGTGCGAGACCCCTTGGGGAAGAGTGACCATAATATGGTAGAATTCTTTATTAGGATGGAGAGTGACACATTTAATTTAAAAACTAGGGTCCTGAACTTGAGGAAAGGTAACTTCGATGGTTTGAGGCGTGAATTGGCTAGAAGAGACTGGCAAATGATACTTAAAGGGTTGATGGTGGATAGGCAATGGTAAACATTTAAAGATCACATGGATGAACTTCAGCAATTGTATATCCCTGTCTGGAGTAAAAATAAAATGGGGAAGGTGGCTCAACCGTGGCTAACAAGGGAAATTAAGGATAGTGTTAAATCCAAGGAAGAGGCATACAAATTGGCCAGAAAAAGCAGCAGACCTGAGGACTGGGAGAAATTTAGAATTCACAGAGGAGGACAAAGAGTTTAATTAAGAGGGGGAAAATAGAGTATGACAAGAAGCTTGCCGGGAACATAAAAACTGACTGCAAAAGCTTCTATAGATATGTGAAGAGAAAAAGATTAGTGAAGACAAACGTAGGTCCCTTGCAGTCGGATTCAGGTGAATTTATAATGGGGAACAAAGAAATGGCAGACCAATTGAACAAATACTTTGATTCTGTCTTCACGAAGGAAGACACAAATAACCTTCTGGAAGTACAAGGGGTCTGAGGGTCTAGTGAGAAGGAGGAACTGAAGGATATCTTTATTAGGCGGGAAATTGATGGGATTGAAGGCCAATAAATCCCCGGGGCCTGATGGTCTGCATCCCAGAGTACTTAAGGAAGTGGCCCTAGAAATAGTGGATGCATTGGTGATCATTTTCCAACAGTCTATCGACTTGGGATCAGTTCCTATGGACTGGAGGGTAGCTAATATAACACCACTTTTTAAAAAGGGAGGGAGAGAGGAAGCGGGTAATTATAGCCCGTTTAGCCTAACATCAGTGGTGGGGAAAATGTTGGAATCACTTATTAAGGATGAAATAGCAACGCATTTGGAAAGCAGTGACAGGATCGGTCCAAGTCAGCATGGATTTATGAAAGGAAAATCATGCTTGACAAATCTTCTGGAATTTTTTGAGGATGTAACTAGTAGAGTGGACAAGGGAGAACCAGTGGATGTGGTGTATTTAGACTTTCAAAAGGCTTTTGACAAGGTCCCACACAAGAGATTGGTGTGCAAAATCAAAGCACATGGTATTGGGGGTAATATACTGACGTGGATAGAGAACTGGTTGGCAGACAGGAAGCAGAGAGTCGGGATAAACAGGTCCTTTTCAGAATGGCAGGCAGTGACTAGTGGAGTGCCGCAGGGCTCGGTGCTGCGACCCCAGCTATTTACAATATCCATCAATGATTTGGATGAAGGAATTGTGTGTAATATCTCCAAGTTTGTAGATGACACTAAACTGGGTGGCGGTGTGAGCTGTGAGGGGGACGCTAAGAGGCTGCAGGGTGACTTGGACAGGTTAGGTGAGTGGGCAAATGAATGGCAGATGCAGTATAATGTGGATAAATGTGAGGTTATCCACTTTTGGGGTAAAAATGCAAAGACAGAATATTATCTGAATGGTGGCAGATTAGGAAAGGGGGAGGTGCAACGAGACCTGGGTGTCATGGTTCATCAGTCATTGAAAGTTGGCATACAGGTACAGCAGGCGGTAAAGAAGGCAAATGGTATGTTGTCCTTCATAGCTAGGGGATTTGAGTATAGGAGCAGGGAGGTCTTGCTGCAGTTGTACAGGGCCTTGGTGAGGCCTCACCTGGAATATTGTGTTCAGTTTTGGTCTTCTAATCTGAGGAAGGACGTTCTTGCTATTGAGGGAGTGCAGCGAAGGTTCACCAGACTGATTCCTGGGGTGGCTGGACTGACGTATGAGAAGAGACTGGATCAACTGGGCCTTTATACATTGGAGTTTAGAAGGGTGAGAGGGGATCTCATAGAAACATATAAAATTATGACGGGATGGGACAGGTTAGATGCGGGTAGATTGTTCCCAATGTTGGGGAAGTCCAGAATCAGGGGACACAGTCTTAGGATAAGGGGGAGGCCATTTAGGACTGAGATGAGGAGAAACTTGATCACGGCCATGAAGACTCAAGGTGATAACCTTATATGCCACCTTAAATAGAATGACAGATACCTTAGCTTGACCTTACAGTGTCGCACTGATCTGCACCAAAGTGTTTTCCAGCAGAGTGGTAGCAGTGAAATGCAGCTGGGCCATGAGGGGGATAATGGCGAAAGGGGACATGGATGTGGGGACTCCACTCAAAGCACTTTCATTTCTCGCCAGTTGTCTCCCCTGTACCAATCATGCTGCCTTGTCTCCTCCTGGCCCCTGCACAGGTGCAGGTGGAGCCGTCTTTGGCGGGACTTTCATGGGATCCAATACCCAGAGGTCGTCGGCCAAGAACATCTCAGCAGTCAGAGCAGGGATCTGAGCAGCTTGCTTCTACCTCTGCTCAAGCCACAGCGGGTGCACCACGTAGGAGTGGAAGAAAAAGGAAGGGGAAAGTTTTGTAGTTATACAAAGGTATGCACATGAATGTATAATAAAACGTAATGTTTGTTTGTTTATTAAAGCACATAATTTTATTATTTTGCACCACATTCCTGACTTGTCCATTCTTGATCGGTGGCAAATTACCTTTCAGCTTGCTTGATGAATGTGAAGACATGTATTAACCAGGCCCAATGGGGTATGTTCAAGGGGTGGTTGGTTGTTTTGCAGGACTTCTTTGTGTCAGTGGCATTGGGAGTGGCCGGAAGAGAGGTGGTTGCATGTGCTTCTACATTAGTCCACTGGTGCAACCTAAATGAACTTTGCATTAATAAGGGCATTCTGGACAGCAATGTGAGCAGCTGGTGGTACATTGCCCTTATTGGCGCCTTCCTCCTCATGTTCCTCCCCCTCGGAATCATTGGAAAGGGAACTGAGCCCTGTGCCTTGTTCCTCCTGCAAGTCGAAACTTCGCCGTTGCATGGTGCAGAGCGCAGGACACCCTGACCATTCTGGATGGTGGTGCATAATGAAGGGCACCTCCAGAACAATCCAGGCATTTTCAGCATGCCGATGACTTGTTTGATCACACATCTGGTGGTCATATGGCATTCATAGTAGCGCTGTTGGGCTTCATTGGTGGGGTGTCTGCCGAGTGTCGTCAGCCAAGTTTGAAGTGGGTATCCTTTATCACCTAGCAACCATCCCTCAAGTCTGCTTGCAGGTCCAGTGACGTCAGGGAGCTTGGATTGCCACAGGACGAAAGCATCGTGGCAGTTGCCCGAGAATCTTGCACACACCTGCATAAATATCTTTTTGTGGTTGCTCACCAGCTGCACATTAATGAAATGGAAGCCCTTGCGATTGACGAATCCTCCTGGTTGATCAGGGGGTGCTCGGATTGCCACGTGTGTGCAGTCGATGATGTCCTGCACCTGTGGGAAGCCAGCCAAAGGTGCAAACGCGAGCTGCCACTCATTCTGACTGGTGTCGTCGCAGGCGACATTAACATAATTTCTGGCTCTGGCAAACAAGCCATCCGTCTGTATCATATCCCAGACCCTACCCACAACTCTAATCCTAATGACCTCAGACCCTAACCTGTAATCCTAATCCTAACTATTTCCCCGGATCGTACCCACAATAATAATCCGACAGACATACTAGATTATGGATGGGCTAAAAATTGATAGAGGAGGTACTAGAAAGGCTGGCTGTCCTCAAAGTAGGTAAGTCACCAGGACCGAATGGGATGCATCCTAGGAAGCTGAGAGAAGTAAAGGTGGAAATTGCAGAGGTAATGGACATAATCTTCCAATCCTCCTTAGATACGGAGGTGGTGCCAGAGGACTGAAGAATTGTACCCTTGCTTAAAAAAGGGTGTAAGGATAAGCCCAGCAACTGCAGGCCAGTCAGTTTAACATTGGTGATGGGGAAGCTTTTCGAAACAATAATGCAGGACAAAATTAACAGTCACTTAGACAAGTGTGGATTAATTAAGGAAAGCCAGCAAAGGTTTGTTAAAGGCAAATCGTGTTTAACCAAATTTTTTGATGTAGTGTACATAGATTTCCAAAAGTCGTTTGATAAAGTGCCACATAATAGGCTTGCTAGAAAGGTTGAAGCTCATGGAATAAAAGGAACAGTGGCAGCATGGATACGAAATTGGCTAAGTGACTGGAAACAGAGAGTAGTGGTGAACAGTTGTTTTTCAAACTGGAGGAAGGTATACAGTTGTGTTCCTCAGGGGTAGGTACTAGGACCACTGCTTTTCTTGATATATATGAATGACTTGGACTTGGGTGTACAATATTTGCAAATGACACAAGACTTGGAAGTATAATGAACAGTGAGGAGGATAGTGATAGACTTCAAGAGGACATAGACAGGCTAGTGGAATGGACGTACATTTCATCTGCCATGTGTCACGCAGAAAAGTGCGAATGTTTGATTTTGGTAGGAAGAACGAGGAGAGGCAATATAAAGTAAAGGATACAATTCTAAAGGGGTGCATGAAGAGAGAGGCCTGGGGATATATGTAACTGTCATGTATCCTACATAGTTACTGCTTGTACTATTACAAGGTGTGCCACCAGAGGGCACTGCAGTGGGAGACTTGTAGGTTGCCTGTACAGGTGTGCCAGGCCTAGTATAAAAGGCAGGCCACCATGTGATCCTCACTCTGGAGTTACATTAAATGGACTAAGGTCACTACAGTTCAAGCACAGCACATTGTCTCGTGGAGTCATTATTAGAGCACCTGAAGACATAACAATTGGTGACGAGATTATGGGCCTGCATGCGAAAATGGCTAACCTTGGTACGTTGCAGCAGTTCACCGATGGTGATAATTGGGAAGCCTTTGTGGAGAGGCTCGACCATTTCTTCACAGCAAACGACCTGGCAGGCGAAAATCTTGCCACACTGGCTAATAAGCACAGAGCCATCCTGCTAACCGGTTGTGGGCCCACCGTCTATGGCCTCGTCAGGGACTTGCTGGCACCAGTGAAGACAATGATCAAGAAGTACGAGGAGCTTGTAACGCTGATCCAAGAACAACTCAAGCCCAAAGAGAGCATCCTCACAGCCAGACACCGGTTTTATACACACCGACGGCCAGGAGATCGTGAAATATGCTGCAGACCTCAGGAGGCTGGCGGCACCATGTGATTTCGGCAACCACCTCACCGAAGTGCTGCGGGATATCTTTGTCATCGGAATCGGCCATGAAGGCCTTCTTCATAAGCTACTATCTCCGGATACCACAGTCACACTGCAGAAGGCCATCTCCATGAGCCAAGCATTCATAACCTCGACCTGCGGCTCTAGGTGGATGACTCATCCTCAGGACTCAAACCCGGCAAGTACTGTGCACAGAATGGCACCCTTTAGAGGCTGGACTGTAGAACGTGAATCTTAGGGGAGAGAGAACAGGCCCCCCGAGTCCCTTAACTCGGAGTCCGCCGAGGGGGACTAATCGAGTAGCACCATGCTGGCGTTGCGGAGGGAATCACAGGGCTCACTAGTACCATTTTAAAGACTATATGTAAAGGCTGCAGAACAAAGGGCCACCTCCAGCGAATGTGTAAAAGAAATATGATTCACTGTGTTGATGAAGCCTGCAGATAGCCATGAATCCAGTGTGGATTATGAAGCGATAGTCAGAGAGGCAGCTCAGCCCTATGATGAGGTATATAGCATGTTTACCTGCACCACCGAATGTTCTCCGTTGAGGATGGAAGTCGAGATAAATGGCGTTCCAGTCTTCATGGAAGTGGACATGGGGGTGAGCCAGTCAGTAATGAATCAAGAAGCCTTTGAGAGGCTATGGAACAATCAGGCTGAACGACCCAAGTTGGTTCCGGTTCAGGCAAAGCTGCGCACCTACACCAATGAACTTATCTCGGTTGTTGGTAGTGCGGATGTAAAGGTACTCGATGATGACCCGGTGCACAAGTTACCCCTGTGGATTGTTGCAGGTGATGAACCACCGCTACTCGGAAGAAGGTGGATGGAGAAGATCCATTGGAGCTGGGAAGATTTCATCCCTCCAGCGATCGACGTTCCCCGTGCTCAGAGGCAAAGCAAACCCCCACCTGAAGTTGGATCAGGCACCAGAGAGCAGGCCAGCACCGCACCCGAGGCACAGACTGCTCAGCACGACTGCGTGGACATGATCCAGCTGAGACTCCCCGAACGCACCTTCCAGGCTCCAGTGGCAGGACTACGGAGGAAGAAAATCGGACTCTGAGGCGACTTCCCAGCTTTGGTGGCGGAACCCAGGGAGAAGAGGATCACAGCAGTCGACATCGTGGATAGAAGAAAGATGGCACCCAAACCACGAGGTGAGGCGCTGAAGAAAAAGATGGCGGTGGCTGGACCACTAGGTGCAGCGCTGATGGAGCAACACGTGGCACCAAGCGAAGAAGAGGATTGGGGTAAAAATAGCAAGGCTCTCTTAAAGGATGCCCACAACTCACCACACTTACATTGATTGAGTGTGTAGAACTGTCCATTTAACAGCAAATGTGAGTTAGATGTAAAATGTGTAATTGATGATCAGAGTTGTGTACATGCAATAAGCAAGGAAAAGTGGAGCTACAGGCCATTTACAATAAGTAATGAAACGTTGTGCGATGTAGGATTTCAACTGCATACAGTCAATGCAGCAGGCAAACACCCATCGGGAGCACGCAGGTTCAGCAAACTACCCAATGCTGTAGCCTGCATCCCTGGGACCAGAGTGATGCACCACGGAGTGTGGCCACAAGCAGCTAATATATATACAAACTGCAGAGCAAGCGATCTCAGGAGAGCAATGGTATTGATACCCTGCCCCCGATCAGCTCCACCTCTCAGGCATCCGATGGCACCAACCGCCACATGCCTGAAAGAGCAAACTGCACTAAGGCGCAGCCCCCAGACCCTATTGCCACCAAGGCTACATCCGGGAACGAAGGATCACCTGCAACGGTTCTCCCAATTGAGACTGGGACCAGTCAGGATCTCAAACCAAATAACGCCCAGGCAAGTGAGTCAGCAGTTCCCTGTGCACTGCGAGACGACTGCTCCTCAGGGAGCAGTAGCGACCTGGGGCACAAGGAGAGGACAGGGAGGTCACAGGCATTTGTGAACTTGCCCGACACTAGAAGCAAAGGCAAAAACCCCGAGAGCAGGCAAATTGGGCCAACCAGGTTCCCACTGCCAGCACTGGGCACCGCGCCACCATCAGACTACCTGGACACCATCCAGCAGTTCTGGCACTAGTTTGTCCTCATGCACTGGTGCTGACTCCAGCACTGACTCCAAGTATGCACCTCACCATTCAAATGTACTTACCTCACCACGGTACCACAAATGCAATACTGTAAATACAAATTTTTTGTTGGACTTGAATGTAATGAGCTAACGCCACAAGCTGTATGTTGGGGGGGACGGTGGGGTGGGGGGGGGGGCGGGCGGAGAGAGAAGAGAATGGAGTGGTCATGGACGCACAAACAGAAACCACCAGCCACTCTACTGCCAACGAAACACCTCCTACTCACCCAAGATGGAAACGACCCTCCAAGGGTCAACTAGATAGAGCTAAGCCCAGAGCACAGTCAATGCAAAGGCGATTTGCACTAAAGACTTGGGGGAGAGTGATGTCATGTATCCTACATGGTTACTGCTTGTACTATTACAAGGTGTGCCACCAGAGGGCACTGCAGTGGGTGACTTGTAGGTTACCTGTACAGGTGTGCCAGGCCTAGTATAAAAGGCAGGCCACCATGTGTGATCCTCACTCTGGAGTTACATTAAATGGACTAAGGTCACTATAGTTCAAGCACAACACATTGTCTCGTGGGGTCATTATTAGAGCATCTGAAGACATAACAGTAACAAATCATTGAAGGTGGCAGGGCAGGTTGAGAAAGCGTTTTTTTTAAAAAGCATACGGGATTCTGGGTTTCAAAAATAGAGGCATAGAGTATAAAAGTAAGAAAGTTATGATCGTTTATAAAATTTTGCAGATGACACTAAACTAGGTGGCGGTGTGAGCTGTGAGGGGGATACTAAGAGGCTGCAGGGTGACTTAGACAGGTTAGGTGAGTGGGCAAATGCATGGTAGATGCAGTAAAAATGTGGATAAATGTGAGGTTATCCACTTTGGGGGCAAAAACACGAAGGAAGAATATTATCTGAATGGTGGCAGATTAGGAAAAGGGGAGGTGCAACGGGACCTGGGTGTCATGGTTCATCAGTCATTGAAAGTTGGCATACAGGTGCAGCAGGCGGTAAAGAAGGCAAATGGTATGTTGTCCTTCATAGCTAGGGGATTTGAGTATAGGAGCAGGGAAGTCTTGCTGCATTTGTACAGGGCCTTGGTGAGGCCTCACCTGGAATATTGGGTTCAATTTTGGTCTCCTAATCTGAGGAAGGACGTTCTTGCTATTGAGCGAGTGTAGCGAAGGTTCACCAGACCGATTCCCGGGATGGCCGGACTGACATATGAGGAGAGACTGGATCAACTGGGCCTTTATACATTGGAGTTTAGAAGGATGAGAGGGGATCTCATAGAAACATACAAGATTCTGACGGGACGGGACAAATTAGATGCGGGTAGATTGGTCCCGATGTTGGGGAAGTCCAGAACTAGGGGACACAGTCTTAGGATAAGGGGTAGGCCATTTAGGACTGAGATGAGAAACTTCTTCACTCAGAGAGTTGTTAATCTGTGGCATTCCCTGCCACAGAGAGTTGTTGATGCCAGTTCATTGGATATATTCAAGAGGGAGTTAGATATGGCCCTTACGGCTAAAGGGATCAAGGGATATGGAGAGAAAGCAGGAAAGCGGTACGGAGGGAATGATCAGCCATGGTTTTATTGAATGGTGGTGCAGGCTCAAAGGGTCGAATGGCCTACTCCTGCACCTATTTTCTATATTTAATACTGATTCGACCTCAGCTGGAGTATTGTGTCCAATTCTGGGCACTGCACTTTAGGAAGGATGTGAAGACCTCACAGAGAGGGTGTAGAAAAGATTTACAAGAATGGTTCCAGGGATGAGGGACTTCAGTTACTAGATAGACTGGAGAAGCTGGGTTGTTCTTGGAGCAGAGAGGTTAAGAGAAGATATGATAAAGGTGTTCAAAATCATGAAGGGTCTAGACAGAGTAGATAGAGAGAAACTGTTCCCATTGGTGGAATTGTCGAGAACCAAAGGACACCGTTTTAAGGTGATTGGCAGAAGAACCAAAGGCAACATGAGGAAAAGCTTTTTAACGCAGCGAGTGGTTATGATCTGGAATGCACTGCTTTAAAGGGTGGGGGTGGCAGATTCAATCGTGTCTTTCAAAAGGGAATTGGATAAGTACTTGAAGGAAAAAGAATTGCAGGGCTATGGGCAAAAGGTAGGGGAGTAGGCCTAGTTGTGAGGTTAGGAATCTCCTATTTTTCCATAATTGTCCGAAATCATGGGCCACCCCAAAGGCATACCTAGAGTCGGTATAGATATTGACTTTGAGATCTTTGGCCAAGATACAGGCTCGGGTGAGGGCGAATAGTTCAGCTTGTTGAGCAGAATAGGCGGTTTCAAAAGCGGCAGATTCCAAGACCTGATTCTCCTGGTTTACTATGGCGTATCCTGACATTCGTGTATCTTCTGGATTAATAGAAGTACTTCCGTCAATCATACATAATACAGTCTGGATCTTCAATTGGTACATCAACAAAATCTTCCCTGACTGATGTGGCCTCTTAAATTAAAGATAAACAATCATGACTGGGTTCTTCCTCATCTTGGGGTGGCTCAGTAAGAAAACAGGCCGAATTAATTGCAGTACAGTGCCGAAAGGTCAGCTTAGGATTGTTTAGTAAGTAGATCTCATATCTGCCTTGCCTGGCCATGGTAAGGTGTTGAGTCTGCAGTTGGCCCAGGAGGGCAGCTACGGAGTGAGATGTGCTAAGACAACGGTAGCAGTCTTTCAGAATTGTAGCTGCCTTACTTATTTGTATACGGGGTGAGGTGCTTAGTCATCAGGGCAACATTAGGGATCTAGGATCTGCAGTAATTGATCATCCCCAAACACTGTCGCATTTGTTTAGCCGTGCTAGGGACTGGAAACTGGCAAATTGGTTCGACTCGGCTAGCCTCCAAAGCTCGGTGGATACTCTGTGTATTGCCTGTGATAACCCACTTGGGAGGGGTCCTCTGCCCACACATGAGGATCCACATAGTCAGGTATGTCAGAGCCAGTATGATGCTGCAGAGTCTTAAGACCTTCTCAGGGTCCCCGTGGAATTGGACTGTTCGGCCATGTTTTACAATTTGCACATCCCGGCTGGTAGGGTCAGCCTCGTCTATAGCCTGGCGCACCATAACTCCCAAATCTTTAGCGTGGTGGGGAGGTAATACTTCACGAGTAATATGTGGTGCCACCGTTGGGGGCTGTCCATTTCCACAAAATCTGCCTTCCCTTCCGGTCCAGTCACTCGAGCCCTTAATAAAATGTCCTTCACTTCCCCTTTGTGATCCTGATAAAAGTTCTGCAGGTCCTGATTCTTTCCACTGGGATCGTATGCTAGGGTCACGTGATAGGGTGCCTGCGGCAGGTCCAGAGACCACCACTGAGGGGTTCTAGTGGTATAATACTGCCGCTTAAGGGTTCCCTGTTTTACAATTATCCCATCATCTCCACACTCCAAATGCAACTGGAATTTGCAGAGGAGGTCTCTAGCCATCAAGTTACAATCCAGATTGGTTGTGATAACAACTCGATGTTCCACCGATTCTTCCTGGTAACCCATTTTAACCGGTTCTGACACTGGGAATGTCGAGATTTGTCCCAGGAATCCTGAAAGTTCCTGTGTTTCAGTAGAGGCAGGGAGTTTAAGCTTTGATTGTACAGAAGACATGAAGGCTCCCGTATCTATCAAAAAGGGTTGCCACTCATTCAGAATGGGTTCGTCGTCCGGGGAGGATCCCTGCACAATCAAGCTGCGTAGTCAATCGGGGGACAATTGACCAAAGGGGTTGTTCTGGGAGAAGTTAGTGTGAGATCCTCCTCTCCCCCCTTGCCCCCCTCCTCTTCCTCCTCTTCCTTTTCCATGCTGACGGTAGGGGCAATTTTTATTCCAATGTCCTTCCTACCCACAATTAAAACAGTCAATTCCTCTTACCCAGTCCCAGCCTCTTCCCATACCATGCCGGGGACAATAGGGAGGTTTCAGGGCTCGGGTCGTTTGGTTGTTTAGTATAACCGTATCCTTGCTTATCCATCCAATCCTGTATGCAACACTGCGGTTCTATTGATCCATCCTCCCGAGATGGCTCTTCCTTTCTAGTCATGTATTCAGTCTTGACCCGGGTTGGGGGCGCACCTCCCCCCTCCCCTTTCTTTTCCTGCCAATAATATCTAACTGCCCTTTCCATTTGTCTGGATAGCGTGAGCAATCAAATAGTTGTTCGAAGATCACATAGACATCTATAGTGGGGTGGTCTGCAACTTGTTGTGCATCAGGGTTTGGCATTGGTCTGACAGGGAATTGGTGTCGGGACTTTGGGATCTTGGAAATCATTTCTAAGTCGGAGGATGTTTCGGAGCTGTCTGACTGCTTGACAGTTCTGCGTCTCGATCGGCGGGGGTGTTTGCTATGTCTTTCACAACTTGGACTGGTAAATTGACTAGAAGATTTACGGGACTGTCTGTGATATCGAGATATAGTTCTGCCCTTTCGAGTGTGAGATCTGGTCCTTTCGGCTATATTGCTTGTGAACTGGGGATCCGAATCGCTATCAGAGGATGAGGAGTCAGTTTGGGTTTGTTGCTTTGGTGGTATGGGGTTATTTTTAACTCCTCTCGCCGGAGTGTAAGGTGGAGGGTGTTGGGAAGAGGACTGGAGCAAGGGGCCAGGGGGTACGGGAGGCACCGTTGGGCGCTGAGTCAGTGACCACTCATCAATTTCATCATCAGCCTCGGTTAACACAAAGCCAGCCATTTTACTACGTAGTCGGTCAATACCTTTCTCAGAGGTCCCAGAGGATCTCTTAGTAAGTTTCTCGTACGCACATTCTTTTTTTAAGACGTCTACAGTTTTAACATGTGTTCCCTCTGTCAATGAAAGTCCTAATTTAATCGCACTTATTTGCCAACTTGACAGAAGTGATGCATCTTTTAATTTTTGACAATAATGTCGCCATGTTGCAATTAAATGTTTGTCCCCTTTTCCTCGTCCCCTTCTCCAAATTAATCCCTGTGTTTTTTTTTGCTACCTCTACGCTTCTAGTGCCACCTAGAGGCCATTGATCATCTCCCAATAATTTGTTCAGGGCTCCTGATAATTTTCTAAAGTCTTCAGCTCTTTCAGGGAATTCTTCACATAACTTTTGTAGCGGACTACCCGCATCCATTGTTTTATCCAACTGATTACCCATTATCGTGTCGTTACGCGTTCACGTAGTCGTGCGATTTAAACAAACTTAAAACGAACAGACTTTACTGAAAAACAGACTTAACAAACTTTAACACAAAGCCGCGTCGCCCCGCGGCTCGCGTCACCACGCGATTCCACCTAAACAAGCTTAACAAACTTAAAACAAAGCCGCGTCGCCCCGCGGCTCGCGTCACCACGCGATTCCACCTAAACAAACTTAACAAACTTAAAACAAAGCCGCGTCGCCCCGCGGCTCGCGTCTCCATGCGATTCCACCTAAACAAACTTAACAAACTCAACAATAAACGGACTTACAGAAATCAGCACTGACTTTCGCGGTTCGCGTTGCTGCGCGTTCGCGTCGGCCCACGTTTACTCGTGCGCTCGCGCCGCTGCACGTCTCGCATCACCACGCGTTTACGTTGCCGTGCGTCTGCGTCTGCCCTCCTCCACTCGGCCGCACGCTCACGCCGCTGCGCGTCTCGCGTCGTTGCGCGTCTGCGTCAGCCCTACTCCTCTCGGCCGCACGCTCGCGCCGCTGCGCGTCTCGCGTCGTTGCGCGTCTCGCGTCGTTGCGCGTCAGCGCCGCTGCGCGTTCGCGTCGGCCCTACCTTCCGAGTTGCTGCGTGATTTTTCAATCAGTGCCTAGACGGGCCAAGTGATATACAAGGTCGACGTCACACCTGATTTGAACACATTTAATTCCCTGTGAGCCTAATTTTCTAAATTTGATTTCTTATGAGCCTTATTTAATTTCTTTTAGTCTCCAAATTTCCCTATCCTTTCGCGTCACTGCGCAGTTTAAATCCAATCAGTCCATGAAAGCCCTAATTTAATGGAGTTTTTCTGCCTACTGGACAGGAGTGATTTTTTTCTTTTAGACTGCAGTGGAATTTTTCTCATAATTTAAAATCTCAGAACATTTTGTTTTCAGCACCTATTTAGTACGTTACTTTTTTTTGTATTTTCCATAACTAGAGAGAAGTCTGGCACGTAGGCTGTGGACTGCTTTTCGTTATCTCAATTGTTCCAGCCTCAAGGTCGTGTTATTTAACATAATATTTTTTTTTGAATCCTTTTGAATCCATCTCAGTTGTTTTGCTGTGCCTTCTCTGAATGTTTTCTTTCAACAAGTTTTTCTTTTTTTTTAACAAACCTATCCTTTGTGCATTTCCTGGCTCCGTAACTTATCATCCGAATATACGGAATTCAATAAGGTTCACACTCTTAAACTTCCCACATACAGGACAACACTACGAAGGGTTAAAACAAACTTTCATTCTGTTTGAGATAAAACAAACCACAACTCCCCGGCTTTTTTTTTTACAGTAAAAATCACAGAAGCATTTCTCATTTAAACAGACATTCACAAGAGTCTCTTTTCTTTCCTATTAATTTTTGGATCCATGATTGATCATCTATCCCTATCTAGCTCTAACTATAACCTATCTTTCCAAGTCGCCGCTTGGTTTGCGTCATCGCGCAATTTCCCTATCTCTATCCCTATTCTAAGTTTGAAAGGTATTCACCAGATTGTCCTGGATCTCGTTCAGACACTACCTGAGAACCAGCGAGTGGCTAAACTTTCCTCAGACTTTTGAAACCGGGGGAAACTGGAGCAGTATTGAAATCATACTCACTCCAGTGGCCACTTTCCCCTCGTCTCGTCCAAGGCTAGCCTGGCTCTTAATTCGCAAGTTTTCGGCAGTCGTCCGTTGAGATCCCACTTCTGACACCAAATGTAAATGTAGATTCTTTTCTCTCAATCTGGTTCAGTAAAATTACTGAGTCGAATACCTCTTGTGCTTTGAACAAAGCAGTCTTTATTTTACCGGCCGGCAAGACTTATCAGACAGAGGATATACATTCTCGATCGAGCGTACACACTCCCTACGGATAAGTGACGTTACATTGTCAAGGCACGATGGTTATACATTTTCGGCAAAAGATAACAAGATAGGGCTAGAGTGACATCCCAGCTCAGCCCATCTCTTTTGATCCCTCCTTCCCTTCGTCCACTCATAAGCCGACCCAAGCATGGTCCGATTTTAAACAAAGACCTTCTGTCAATGTTTCAGGTTAATAACATGATTTAATAAGACCTTGAGGTTTTTCTGCAAGCTGTGGGTTTTGTTTCAATATGTGTTAGTGTTGTAACATTTCGCAGTCTCGAGTCTGAGATGTCATGGCTATTCCTCCATGAATTGTTTGTTAGCTTATACTGTCCCTATACAATTCCCACGTTCTCAACTTCAATGTCTCTATACATTTTTAAACATTCACAAGGTGCTCTTGCAGAGAGCTGGCACAGGTTCGACTGGCTGAATGGCCTCCTGTGGCCGCAATTTCACCAACTGGTGCGAGTTGGATGCGGACGGTATCGGTGATATGTGGGAAACGCGCTCAAGGCTCCAACCTGCCCTCTGACAGCAATGTTCTCTAGATTGACCTTGTTAAGCCCGCCCTGCGGGGTTCCCAGCCAATAAACCGGAAGCGGGTCTGATAACGTAATTTGATGGCGCGTCATCAGTCGGTTTCCTTAAAGAGACCATGACCAACCTTTTTCTGACCGTTCTTCTGTCAATGTTCTGCATGAGAGTGAGGGTGTCTGTGAGGGGTGGCTAGTGAGATGGGGGATGCTTATGGAGGGATTCACAGCACGCAGGGAGGTTCTCTTCCCTTCCAATGAAAGGAAGAGACCTCCTGTAAGCAGTTTTGATCCTAGCCCAATTGCTAGACGGACGGTTCGAATCACCCCCGCCTTACGAAGGTTCTTGACCCGGGAATTATTATTCAGAGTGTAAATGAAATAAGTCATGGACAGGAATGCTTCAGTGAAAAATCGTACTTGTATTTATTTGGTCTAACATACACTGGCTAAAACATGCACTACTAGATGCATTCACTGTCTCGGTGGAGAATAAAATCCAGGTTACAAACAATATACATATAGTACAGAAATGAGACCTAGTAACATGCAGTAATTTCCTGGTGGATTCTAACTCCACCCCTACCAACGAATTACCCAGTCATAAGAACATAAGAATTAGGAACAGGTGTAGGCCATCTAGCCCCTCGAGCCTGCTCTGCCATTCAACAAGATCATGGCTGATCTGGCCGTGGACTCAGCTCCACTTACCCGCCCGCTCCCCGTAACCCTTAATTCCCCTATTGGTTAAAAATCTACCTATCTGTGATTTGAATACATTCAATGAGTTTAACCTCAATTGCTTCCTTGGGCAGAGAATTCCACAGATTCAGAACCCTCTGGGAGAAGAAATTCCTTCTCAACTCGGTTTTAAATTGGCTCCCCCGTATTTTGAGGCTGTGCCCCCTAGTTCTAGTCTCCCCGACCAGTGGAAACAACCTCTCTGCCTCTATCTTGTCTATCCCTTTCATTATTTTAAATGTTTCTATAAGATCACCCCTCATCCTTCTGAGTAAAGACCCAGTCTACTCATCAGTCGGTTTCCTCCCCAGAAGCTTCCTCCCCAGAATAGCCCTGAAAAGCTTCACTTCTGAGCCCTTACACCTCACTCAGTTCGTCTGGGATATCTGATTACTGGCTTGGGACACTCGCAACCATGCTCACCACCACACGCAGCCGGTCTCGATCGCTCTTCTCCTGTGGAATTGCAGCTTCCTCCTTGGTGGAGCGAGAGGGAGAAGCAGCAGCTTTCTTTCTCTCCCTTCCCTTCCTTTCTTCTCGTACATCGATCTTGGTGGAGCGAGAGGGAGAGAGAGCTCTCTCTAGCTGCAAGCTGCAAACTCCAAGCTACAAGCTAAAAATAAAGTGGAAAGAGCCTGTCTTTATGGGACTCTTGCTACACCCTATCTTTCCCGCCAATTTAAAAAAAATCCTTTTCGTTTCTAAGCACGGGTACTTAGTCAGTGATGGGCCATCCAACCCATGTGTATTGGACTGATGGCCCTTAATCTGGGCATCTCTCTGTTTTTGTGTTGGGAAAGACCTGGCTCCTCTTTGGCTGGCCAGGCTAGTGGGTTCATTGTTCTGCTTTCCTTCTGAGATGGAGGTGAGGTGTTTTTGCATATTGGAGTGGCTTTGTCAATGGCCCCCCTTCCTGGCTGACAGCTCTTTTGTCAATGGATGATTGACAGTTCTTTTGTCACAGCTAACTGCCATGCAGCCTCTGGAGTTTTAACAAAAACAGCTTTTTCACTTATCTGCGCTGGGTGATCCCATCACAGGGAAAATACCCTCAGAAAAACCCATAAAGTCCACGAAATATTCTTGACTAAGTCCATTCTTTAAACAGAAACTTTGTGATCTCTTCAGTCCCCAGGGCACCAATGCAGCCCGGGTGCACATGCGTGCAGTGGCACACACCTTTCAATGATCTCCGTTCTTTGTTACTGAAATGTTACTGCAAAGCCACACTCAACCTCATCCTGCTGTGCCACTCATTACATCCCCATCACTCTGCCTTCCCTACCCTACCCCTGCACATCCTAACTCACAGCAACTTACCTTGCACCTCCACCCATCCCTCTCTCTCTATCTCCAAGTACATTATCACTTCCCCCATCTTACTAGTCACCCCTCACACTCACACTCACCCTCATCCTTGTCCAATCATACCAACTAACAACACGCAAGAGTAGGCACTTGGGTGTTTTAGCCAATGTTCGTATACACTTTCTGCTAATGTGTTGTCAAACATTGACATTTTTATTTTCAACACTTTGAGTTCTTGGATAGATTTGTGTGCACCTTTGGGAGTGGCTTATTGAGTTGTAGTGAATGGTCAGACATAAGGGTAACCTGCACAATGGTGGTAAAGGAATGGCTTGGGCATTGCAGAGATGGTTTATGGTGCTGGGGTGGTGCCAACCTGGCACATCATGTGGCAGCCAGGGTGCACAACATCAAATGAAGTAAATGTAGCCATGGTGAGGCCATCCCTGGCCTCCCGGGTAGCAATATGGTCGGGTGCTATGCCCTCTGTCCTGTGCAGCATCAGGTGATTACGGAGAAGGTTGGTGTTGTTGGTGATGCTGGTGTGCCTGGTGGTGATGGTGTTGGGATGGATCGTGAAGGGATTCTGAGGACCAAGGTGATATTTTGTTAAGGGCTATGATGCTGCTGGAATAGATGGCAGGTAAGATTGAAATGACGGAAGCAATCTGTCAATGGTGAGAGAGGTTGCTCCAAGGAGGGGACAGTGTTCACTGCAAACACTTCCAACCTCCATACAGCTCAAAAGTTTCTTCCAAATCTTGAAGGCTTCATCTTCTGACATTGGAAAGTGAACAGCTGTGAAAAGGTAGCTTTTATACCACTTCTGCAACTGTCAACTTGCCAAAGCAATAGAGAGTCACTGAGAACCCGATTCCACTTAACTGGCATGTTCCCCGTCAAAAAGTTGGTGATTGTAAATGCCTGCTTATAATCCTCTTAAATAGCACGAAACTACCTGTTAAGTACCTTTTAATGAAGTAGCCTGCCGCTTGGTGTCGGGTCTGCGATTCGCACGCAAACTTGACAGCTGACACGAAGGCGTGTTCCGAGTGGGATCCCCCCGTTATCAATCAGGGCCATTTTGACAGCGGGCCCGCCTCCAAACCCTCGCAGGGCTGGAAAGAATCTAGCCTCTGATTCTGTGAGGACTCTGAGTTGGACCCTAAATCTAAAATACCCCCAACCTGTCTTTGTGGGCGGCTGACTGGGAGATCCTGCATATAAGAACATAAGAAATAGGAGCAGGAGAAGGCCATACGGCCCCTCGAGCCTGCTCCGCCATTTAATACAATCATGGCTGATCCAATCATGGACTCTGGTCCACTTCCCTGCCCGCTCTCCATAACCCCTTATTCCCTTATCGTTTAAGAAACTGTCTATTTCTGTCTTAAATTTATTCGATGTCCCAGCTTCCACAACTCTCTGAGGCAGCGAATTCCACAGATTTACAACCCTCTGAGAGAAGAAATTTCTCCTCATTTCAGTTTTACATGGGCGGCCCCTTATTCTAAGATCATGCCCTCTAGTTTTAGTCTCCCCTATCAGTGGAAACATCCCCTCTGCAAGCACCTTGTCAAGCCCTCTCATAATCTTATATGTTTCGATAAGATCATCTCTCATTCTTCTGAATTCCAATGAGTAGAGGCCCAACCTACATAATCTTTCCTCATAAGTCAACCTCCTCATCTCTGGAATCAACCTAGTGAACCTTCTCTGAACTGCCTCCAAAGCAAGGTATATCCTTTCGTAAATATGGAAACCAAAACTGCACGCAGTATTCTAGGTGTGGCCTCACCAATACCTTATATAACTGTAGCAAGACTTCCCTGCTTTTATACTACATCCCCTTTGCAATAAAGGCCAAGATTCTATTGGCCTTCCTGATCATTTGCTGTACCTGCATACTAACCTTTCGTGTTTCATGTACAAGTACCCCCAAGTCCCGCTGTACTGCAGCACTTTGCAGAGCTCTAAAATTGCAGTTGGGTACCAATGACATCAAGGTGTTCTTGCCATATGCTCAGGAAAGCAGGTTAAAATTGCAGATGGCAGAATCTTGGCGGCTCCAGTGCGTGTAAGTAACTCGGGGCATTTTAACTGCCTACCCACCCACTTTCCACTGGTTGGCTAGATTAATATTCACCCCCCCCACCCACCACCACCACTACCCCAAATTCTACCTGCACATTTCTGCCACAATCCAGGACCCACACCTCAGTTCTGCAAAATCTCATGCTCGTACCAAAGCAAAATGAGGTTTTGCAAAACTAAATGTCATGACACCTGCCCCCTTTTTCATTACTGTTAAATATCAGATATCCACCTTGAACCTAGTGCATTTGCTGTGTATTCTTGGGTTTAAAAAAGGAAAGTCATAAAAATTGAAATACGGTTTATCATAGTTTTAACAGAATGAGAGTCATGGATTAAGGTGAGACTTCTGCTCACTGCCCTGAACCTGACATTTTTCTGGGTTGGTCGTTATTATATATGCAAGGTGGTGGTGATCCTGGAAGAATCCCCGCCAGCAAGACGCAACCCACCACTGCAAAAGCAATAAATAACGGGCCAACCTTTCAGGTCGATGATGGTATGTATGGTGTGGTGCCGGAGGACTGCTAACATGGTACCTTTGTTTAATGACCCGTACTTGTCTCTTTAAGTCATTCTACTTTCAGAAAAGTTGGAGAAGTGCAGGTTACAAAGACAACAACAACTTTTATTTATATAGTGCCTTTAATGTAATAAAACATCCCAAGGCGCTTCACAGGAGTGTTATAAGGCAAAACAAATAAATTTGACACTGAGCCACATAAGAAAAAATTATGGCAGATGACCAAAAGCTTGGTCAAAGAGGTAGGATTTAAGGAGCATCTTAAAGGAGGATAGAGAGGTGGAGAGGTTTAGGGTGGGAGTTCCAGAGCTTAGGGCCCAGGCAGCTGAAGGTATGGTCACCAATGGTTGAGCAGTTATAATCAGGGATGCTCAAGAGGGCAGAATTTGAGGAGCGCAGACATCTTGGGGCGGGGGGGGGAGCTGGTTGTGAGGTTGAGAGAGATTACAGAGATAGGAAGGGGCGAGGCCCTGGAGGGATTTGTAAACCAGGATGAGAATTTTGAAATCTAGGTGTTTTGTTACAGACTTATTGTTACAGCCCAGGTTACGCTATTGTGCAATTAGATATTGGGCAATATGGACACTGATGTTCAGACTACTTACAGGAATGATCAGCAGTGCTATATCTGAGAGAATATTTAAGACACAACCAATAAAAATTGACGACTTTATCTCTAAACAATATTGATGAATTAGCTGTTCTGCGTTAATTAAGTAATGAAAGATCAGGGGCTGGAAATTTGTTGGCAAGTGCCTTTGTTAGCGTCCCGGAGGGGCGGTAATGTGTGTTGAATTGCTTACCGCCTGGGCGGCCAGCTTCAAGCGCCCCGTCAGGAAATTTGGTGCAGGTTTTGCGGCGGTGACAACCAGTACCGTCTCGCTCTGTAGTTTCATTCAGATCATGACGTCAGTTGTCATGCAACATCCCGCTAGCAC
Source organism: Pristiophorus japonicus (assembly GCF_044704955.1). NCBI lineage: Eukaryota > Metazoa > Chordata > Chondrichthyes > Pristiophoridae > Pristiophorus > Pristiophorus japonicus. The sequence goes on from NC_091985.1 coordinate 90,770,982, forward strand.
CCGGGTCACAAAATTAGGTGGATACGCCTCATTTAGCTTTGGACTCTAATCACGCCAGAAAAACCAGGCAGTTCCACGCTTCATTAGCGCTACCTGCAACATATTTAAAGTGAGGGAGGAGGATCCTAAATCGGAGGCCAGATTGAGCGCAACGTTTTCGCTCGGGTCGCTCTGTCAACCCCTGACTTTAAATGTGAAGAATGATCTGCCATGACTGGATCCTTACAGGTTGAGTGAAATAATTTAATGGGTGCATTATCTGGTTAGGCAGCCTGAAGATACAAGGGCTGTTGAATATCCAGGGCCATGAAAGAGGAGAGATCGCGGACGTCTGGACAGGAGGCCTTACCCCCCCCACGAGGTTACAGGAAGTAACACTCAAACCTCCAGCTCTCTGAGGAGCAGTGTGTGCGAAGGATGCGCTTCTGAGAGGAAATGCTGAGAGAGATATGCCATCTCCCACAGGCAGACCTTGTATCGGGAGAAGGAGAATGAGGAACAGGAGCCTGGCGAGGCCCCGAATGGCCAGCCACACCAGGAGAAGCAGCATCCACGGTGGAGGCAGCGTGGCAATGCTGCGCGTGCAATAGCCACATGTCAGCGGCTCATAATACATCGTGTCTCTTGAATGGAGGAAGCTGAGGGCTGTAGCTAATACTGACACATAATGACACATCTCCGTTAAAGTCCACAATCATATTCAAGATGCCATTGCAAAACGGTCAAAGTAACATTTTATTGATGACACCAACGTGGTCGCCTAAAACCACAACCAAAGCCCTCCCCAGCAAGTAACAAAACAACAACACAACATCCCGTTGAGAAACCATCAAGCACATTGAACTTAAACAATGTCTGGACAAAGCGCCTTTCCATTAGTCATCGCACAGCAGCATCCATGTGGCATATTAGGCACACGTACTCAAAACAATAAGTTGCGTCAAACAATGCAATGACATTTACAGCCATTACTTACATGATGAGTACATCTGTCCATGGTGCGCAAAGTCCTCACTCAGACTTTGACTGACATTTCCCACCCCTCACTTTTACCCTCGTCTCATGCCTAGCACTCCTCAATGTGGCCTCAGTGCCTACAGCAAGGCTGCTTGAGGGCTGCTGTGTGTGTGGGGCAGACAGTACAAATGGCCTAGCAGGACACTCTGAGCCTGGAAGGCCCGGCTGCGACAACCCCCTCTGCATCGGCGGCAGCAGTCTGGGATGGCTCTGGTGTAGACCGCGGCAGATGTAAAGGCGGAGTGGCAGTGGTGGGAGCCGGAATGCTGTAATCTTGAGGAAGAACAACAATTTAAATTTCCAGCGTCCGCATCCGGAGCAAGGTGCACATTGCTGGCCTGCTTCGGCACCGTCTGTTCCCCGTTGGACTGTGGGGAAAACAGAGGATGGCAACAGTCAGTGTGTGCATAGCATCACTCTGTGACTGACTCAGCACACTGAGCCTGAAAAACAGCAGCCTGCGAGTTCATGCCAGCAATCACTGACAGCATCACCTCACAAAGTCCTTGCGTGGCTTCGGCCGGTGATGTGATAGTTGCTGCCATGTCAGCCATTGCACGCGCCATCCCCTCTTTGACTCCACTGTCACTCGTTGGGCCCATCTCCCTCTGTAAACTGGCAAGGATGGGCTTGTTGGACTCCTGAGGTGCACGGTCAATGCTGAGGTGGCCTCCGTCACACTCCGAGCAAATGCGTCTATGCTCTGCGGGACCACCTTCAATGCACCCATGAGGTCGTGGTGCATTTGCGTAATCTCCCTGGCATAGCCTCCAAGTCCAGGTGCACATCTGACTGTGTCTCAGCAGGACTCCTGGGCTGACTCATCCTCCAGGGAGCTGGCCTCCAAGCTTCCCCTCCCACTTGGCATTGCTATAGGCCACTGGGTATAAGAGCCTCAGGCTGTTCAAACCATGCGAATTCAGGCTCCTCCACCGATATGGTGTCCCCACTCAGTGGGACTGATGGAGTGTCCCGCTTAGTTATCACACTGTCGTCCCCTCCCTCATCATCTCCTCCATTGCCAGCTGTTGATGGTTCAGAGTCAGACTGCTGCTCTTCTGGCTGATCATCTGTAGACACAAAGTAACAGACGTGTGGTTAGCAGCAGGGGAGGGGGCAGAGTGATGAGAGGAAGGTGACATTGGACATCAATATGTAAAGGGGTAGGCCACTTGATATCAGTGGTCAGGGAACTCACACAAGTCGCAAATGCCATTCACATATCATTATCCATAGGGGGCTCTGACTTGCTGCCCGTCACTGCGCCAACTGGGGTGTCATGAGGGCCGATACTCGCTGCTTGACCTCGAGGTTCTGTAGGTCAGGTTCCCCCACCTCCCGTCCACTGATGCTCTTGGCGATTGTACGCCAATTTCGCCTACGATAAGAAAAAGGTGTGAGTGAGTTTGCGGCTCATCGTGTGGCACATGTGCCTTCCATTGTAGAGTGGCTGCTACTGTCTGGAAGTGTGAAGATGTCCATTATCATCTGCGTGTCTGAAGGGGATGAGGAGAGCCACCCAGGATTGCAGTTCAGGTGATGTTTGGTAAACGCATACGAAGAGTCAAATGGTAGTGCGAGGAGGGGTGAGACTGATTAGGGAACATGAGGTTGCGTGACGCTTGCATGCGCGGGGTATGGCTGGTGAATTGAGCCTCCAATTTTCAGGTGGCTTCACCAACCCACACCATGGGCTGGAACACAGAGAAGGGGCACGTTCTGCAAAGACTTTACATTGTGTGAGTCAGTGAGTTTGAACTCCTGGCGTTGGTGCATTAATGTAAAGCCTCGTGAGGTTATTAAACTTTTTATGACATTGTGTATCAGTTCACCCCACCGTTTCCTTTGCTGTGACGTCTTGTGCCACCTCCCTCCAAAGCCTCAGAAAAACTCTTGGAACAGGCCTCCTTCTTCCAGGAAGAATCGAGACATGCCACCTTCTCTCTACAGCCTCTATCAATGCTGCAGTGGCTGTGGCTGAGAAGCAGCGTGCTCTATGGCGACCTTCCTGTTCCTCCATTTTCCCGCTCTGTTCAAAGTGCACAGGTGGAACTGCGCATGCGCATATAACCTTGAATTTTTGCATTGAGATTTTTGCTTGGAGTGGCCAAGCACAGGTGTGGAATGACTGATTTTAGCTTCCTCTATCAATTTAGCTGCGTTTGTAACACATTTTCCAGTCTCAGTCACAAACTTTTAGAGGGTGCTGTATTTATCGCCCTGTCATGAATAATGCCACAAAATGTACGGAACCGAATTTCCAGCCCTTATTGTCAACATAAAAACTTAAGGGGTAGGTGTCATACCCTTCTCTCTCTACACCAAGTGATCAACGATTTTGTAGCAGCAACAAACATGCCATCTGTCCTTTTAAAAGTCTGAACCAGCTTATCTTGAAAAGGTTAAAATAGAGGTGAGCCCATGCTGAGAGAGATTGTAAGTTGCAACAAACATGGAACTCCATTTGCCATTTTAGGATAGTACTGGGCGAAGTGTGTACTGCGCACCCTCTGCCCAGTATCAGTTGGTAGTCTAACCAAAGAAGCCGACCAGTAAATGTTTTTTTTTTGGAGTCAGGCTCCACAAAACCAGCCTGGGTTGTTGCCACTTGGCTTCCAATCCACCGAGACCGAAACCCCGTACTGGACCTAGCGAGAGTCAGACGATATTGCAGTGGGTGGCTCCAGGGTGCTCATTTTCCGCCGGTAGCCTGTCGGCTGAATGCTCGTGAGGCCTGCCCCTCAAAGCGGTCTGGGACTCTTGTCGGCACTGTTGGGTGGCTCCGCAGTCGGCTACTCAACAGCCAAAATCTACCCTAAGGTCTCCCCTTCAATCACCAACTCTGCTTCTTAAATATTGACATGGGTTCTGCTTCAATCGCTAACTCTGCTAGTGCATTCCATAAGAACATAAGAAATAGGAGCAGTAGTAGGTCATTCAGCCCCTCGAGTTTGCTCCGCCATTCGATAAGATCATGGCTGATCTTCTATCTCAACTCAACTTTCCTGCACTATCCCCATATTTCTTGATGGCCTTAATATCCAAAAATCTATCGATCTTTGTCTTGAATATACTCAACGACTAAGCTTCCACAGTCCTCTGGGATAGAGAATTCCAAAGATTCACAACCCTCTGAGTGAAGAAATTTCTCCTCATTTTAGTTCTAAATGGCCGCACCTTTATTCTGAGACTGTTGCCCCTGGTTCTAGACTTCCAGTCAGGGGAAACATCCTCCCTGCATCTACGCTGTCAAGCCCTGTAAAAAATGTTGTATGTTTCAATCAGAGCACCTCTCCTTCTTGTAAACTCTAGAGAATAAAGGACTAGTCTACTCAATCTCTTCTCGTAGAACAATCCCCCCATCCCAGGAATCAGTCTAGTGAACCTTTGTTGCACTCCCTCAATGGGAAGCATAATCTTCTTTGGGTAAGCAGACCAAAACTGTACACAATACTCCTGGTGTGGTCTCATCAGGGCCCTATATAATTTCAGTAAGACGTCTTTATCTTTTACTCAAATTCTCTTGTAATAAAGGCCAACATACCATTTGCTTTCCTAATTGCTTTCTTTACCTGCATGTTAACTTTCAGTGATTCATGTACAAGGACACCCAGGTCCCTCTGAACACCGACATTTCCCAATCTCTCACCATTTAAAAATATTCTGCTTTTCTATTTTTCCTACCAACGTGGATAACTACACATTTCTCCATGTTATACTCCATTTGCCATGTTCTTGTCCACTCACTTATACTCCCCTTGAAGCCTCTTTGCAATCTCCTCACAACTTACATTCCCACCTAGCTTTGTATCATCAGCAAACTTGGATATATTACATTTAGTCTTCTCATCCAAAGCTTTGATATAAATTGTGTACAGCTGAGGCCTGAACACTGATCCCTATTAGTTACAGCTGGTCAACCCGAAAATGACCTGTTTATTCCTACTCTCCGTTTCCTGTCTATTAACCAATCCTCAATCCATGCTAGTATATTGGGCCCAAATTTGGCCAGGAGTTGCTCCGTTTTTTTTGGAGCAACTTGATTTTTCTGGAGTATTTGAAAAAAAATACCCATTCTGCACATTTAATTTGCGCCAATGTAAGTGAGTTAGTTAGGATTTTTTTAGTTTAGTTTAATTTTGCTCAAAAGGGGGCGTTACCAGGCACCTACGCCTATTTTGGCCATTTAAGCCAATTTAGACAGCTAATTGTTGCTCCAAACTAACTTAGGCCAGCGTACGTGGCCATTTGTGGTTGCACAGAAAACCCTTGAGGAGAGTTAAGAAATCAGCGCAGGTAGCCAGAGATATGGGGAGGGGGAGGGGGGGGGGGAAGGGAAGCTCCTGCTCATACTATTTTCCCATATTTTGATACTTTGCTTTCTATCTTTGAAACAACTCTTCATTAGTTCACAGAGGACCTTGCAAAGCACTAAACACCTTCACAACAACATTAAAGAAGCATTAAAACCATCAATAATAAATAAAAAATAAAATAAATAAAAAATAAAACTTTAGTCATACCTTCCTAACTCGACCCCCCGAGGGACTGGACTTCTCTCCGAGGGACGAATTAGTTGTAACCTAGTACCAGGAAGAGCACCAGTCCTCTAAATCCCTGGACATCAGTCACAGATGGTGGGTGTGTATCTTTTGTAATAAAGTCTGTGATCTCCTTTGACCTTGAGACAACACACTGTCAGGGGTGCTTTCATTGATCGTTAGCTTTGGTGCCCCTGTATCGACTTGGGTGAACTTTCTAGTGAGGCTCTGAAACAACTGCAGAAAGTTCCATTGGTTTTCTCTGGTGCATACAATTTTTCAAATTCCAAGCCAAGCAGAACGAACAAAGCTTTGAGGCGTTGATATTCTGTTACAGCCCTGGTCAAGTTTCAGGCATAAATTCCTACTTCATTAAAATGAGACTGAAGTCACTTTAGCAGAAGCACCTCAGCAGCAGTATCAGTACTGAAGATTATCGGGTCATGTCTTCGGCCAGGGATAGAGGCGGCGAGCATCAGGTCGTCCCTTCAGCCAGGGATAGGGGCGGCGAACCTCGGGTCCCGCTCACAGCCTGCAGGACGTGCTGGGAGGGAGAGGAGCTGCTGCACATGCGCGCAGACTCCACTGTGCATGTGTGCCACTGCCGGCACTATTTTTGGCGCAGGGCTGTAGCCCCGCCCCCCACTCCATGAGAAATGCCGTGCCAGGACCAGGGACACACAGCAGAGCGGCCAGAATTGTTAGTAAGTTTTTGGGCGCCGTTTTGAGCGCACAAAGTCGCCGCCTCTCAGGAGAGTGCGCCGGAAAAAGGGTTGGGAAAATTTGGACCCATTATCCTCAATCCCATGAGCCCTAATTTTGTTTAATAACCTCTTGTGTGGCACCTTATCAAATGCCTTCGGAAAATCGAAATACACCACATCCACTGGTTCCCCCTTTATCCTGCTAGTTCAACCTCAAAAATCTTTTCACAGATTTGCCAATCATGATTTCCCTTTCATCATCATCGTCATCATCATCATCATAGGCAGTCCCTCGGAATCGAGGAAGACTTGCTTCCACTCCTGAAGTGAGTTCTTTGGTGGCTGAACAGTCCAATACGAGAGCCACAGACCCTGTTACAGGTGGGTCAGACATTCATCGAGAGAAGGGGTGGGTGGCATTGGTTTGCCGCACGCTCCTTCCGCTGGCTGCGCTTGATTTCTGCATGCTCTCGGCATTGAGACTTGAGGTGCTCAGCGGCCTCTCGGATGCACTTCCTCCACTTAGGGTGGTCTTGGGCCAGGGACTCCCAGGTGTCAGTGGGGATGTCGCACTTTATCAGGGAGGCTTTGAGGGTGTCCTTGCAATGTTTCTGCTGCCTACCTTTGGCTCATTTGCCATGAAGGAGCTCTGAGTAGAGTACTTGCTTTGGGAGTCTCTTGTTTGGCATGCGATCTATGTGGCCTGCCCAGTGGATCGAGTGTCGTCCGTGCTTCAATGCTAGGTAGCCTGAATGAGGACGCTGATGTTGGTGCGCCTGTCCTCCCAGGGGATTTGTAGGATGTTGTGGAGACATTGTTGGTGATATTTCTCCAGCAACTTGAGGTGTCTACTTACGTGGTCCATGTTTATCAGCCATACAGGAGGGCAGGTATTACTACAGCCCTGTAGACCATGAGCTTGGTGGCAGTTTTGAGGGCCTGGTCTTCAAACACTCTTTTCCTCAGGCGGCCGAAGGCTGCACTGGCGCACTGGAGGCGGTGTTGGATCTCGTCGTCGATGCCTGCTCTTGTTGATAGGAGGCTCCCGAGATATGGGAAGTGGTCCACAGTGTCCAGGGCCGCGCCGTGGATCTTGATGGGGGCAGTGCTGTACTGTGCAGGCTGGTGGAGGACCTTTGGCTTATAGATGTTTAGCGTAAGGCCCATGCTTTCGTACGCCTCAGTAAATACATCGCCTATGTCCTGGAGTTCAGCCTCTGTATGTGCGCAGATGCAGACATCGTCCGCATACCGTAACTCGATGACAGAGGTTGGGGTTGTCTTGGATCTGGCCTGGAGAAGGCGCAGGTTGAACAGGTTCCCACTGGTTCTGTAGTTTAGTTCCACTCCAGCGGGGAGCTTGTTGACTGTGAGGTGGAGCATGGCGGCGAGAAAGATTGAGAACAGGGTTGGGGCGATGACGCAGCTCTGTGTGACCCCAGTCCGGATGTGGATTGGGTCTGTGATGGATCCATTGGTAAGGATCACGGCCTGCATGTTGTCGTGGAGCAGGCGGAGGATGGTGACTAACTTTTGGGGGCATCCGACCCTCGCGGTTGATAGTGTCAAAGGCCTTTGTAAGGTCGAAGAAGGCCATGTATAAGGGCTGGCGCTGTTCCCTGCATTTTTCCTGTAACTGCCGCGCTGCAAAAATCATGTCCGTTGCGTCCCGTAGGGGACAAAATCCGCACTGTGACTCCGGGAGGAGCTCCTCGGCCACGGGAAGAAGATGGTTGAGGAGGACTCTAGCGACTACTTTCCCAGTGGCTGATAGCCGGGAGATTCCTCTGTAGTTGCCGCAGTCGGACTTGTCCCCTTTTTAAAAGATGGTCACGATAACTGCATCTCTGAGATCCCCCGGCATGCTCTCCTCCCTCCAGATGAGAGAGATGAAGTTATGTATTCGTGCCAGCAGTGCATCTCCGCCATACTTCAATCCCATGTTGACTGCCCAATCCTGTTATTTTCTAAGTGCCCTATTACTTAGTCAAAAAGCCGGAAAAATGGTAAGTAATGGTGTTTAATTGACTTTTAACAACCACTTAATAATCTAAATTGCCTCCCCGCTGCTTGATGTCGGGTCTGTTCAGACCCCAAGGAGACTAGCGTGGAGGAGGGTTGACAGCGGGCTCCTGACCTGTCGATCATTTCAATTTTGACAGTTGACCCGCCTCCAAACCTGTCCCCTCAGTGCTAGTAACATTTCGGCCAAAGTATTTGTTTAATTTCTCTGCCATTTCCTTATTCCCCATTATAATTTCTCCTGTCTCAGCCTGTAAGGGACCCATGTTTACTTTCGCTAATCTTTTCCTTTTCACATACCTATAGAAGCTTTTACAGTCTATTTTTATCGCTAGTTTACTCTCGTATTCTATTTTCCCTTTGTTTATCAATTTCGTGGTCCTCTTTTGCTGAATTCTAAAATCCTCCCAATCGTCAGGCTTATTATTTTTGGTAACGTTAAAGTTTCTTCCTTTAATCTAATGCTGTCTTTAATTTCTCTTGTTGGGGGTAATATATTAGCATGGATAGAGAATTGGCTAACTAACAGAAAACAGAGTTGGGATAAATGGTTCATTCTCTGGTTGGCAACCAGTAACTAGTGGGATGCTGCAGGGATCAGTGCTGGGACACCAAATATTTACAATCTATATAAACGACTTGGAAGAAGGAACTGAGTGTAACATAGCCAAATTTGCTGACGCTACAAAAATGGGAGGAAAAGCAATGTTTGAGGAGGACACAAAAAATCTGCAAAAGGATATAGGCAGGCTAAGTGAGTGGGCAAAAATTTGGCAGATGGAGTATAATGTTGGAAAGTGTGAGGTCATGCACTTTGGCAGAAAAAAATCAAAGAGCAGGTTATTATTTAAATGGAGAAAGATTGCAAAGTGCCGCAGTACAGAGGGACTTGTGCATGAAACAAAAAAAGGATAGTATGCAGGTACAGCAAGTGATCAGGAAGGCCAATGGTATCTTGGCCTTTATTGCAAAGGGATGGAATTTAAAAGCAGGAAAGTCTTGCTACAGCTATATAAGGTATTGGTGGAGTCTCACCTGGAATATTGCGCGCAGTTTTGGTTTCCATATTTACGAAAGCATATACTCCTGCTCTTATTTCTTATGTCACGGTTGGACCATTTTTGCCTTGGTGTCTTTATTCCTTAAGGGAATGTATATTTGTTGCAAATTATGAATTATTTCTTTACATGTTTGCCATTGCTTTTCTAGTGTCATATCTTTTAATCTAGTTTCCCAATCTGCCTTCGAAGTTCTGGTTTAGGACCCGAGTTTCGGATTTAACTAAATCACTCTCAAACTCAATGTAAAATTCTATCATATTACAATCACTGCTCCCCAGAGGCTCCTTTACTACAAGGTTATTAATGAACCTTGTCTCATTGCACAGTACTAGATCTAAAATAGCCAATGGGGCCACGGCGACGCCCCTGCCCGCTGGGGCCATGGCGACACCCCTGCCCGCTTGGGCCACGGCGACACCCCTGCCCGCTGGGGCCACGGCGACACCCCTGCCCGCTTGTGCCACGGCGACACCCCTGCCCGCTGGGGCCACGGCGACACCCCTGCCCGCTGGGGCTACGGCGACACCCCTGCCCGCTTGTGCCACGGCGACACCCCTGCCCGCTGGGGCCACGGCGACACCCCTGCCCGCTTGTGCCACGGCGATACCCCTGCCTGCTGGGGCCGTGGTGACACCCGACCCACTGGGGCCGCAATGACCCCCGTTGGGGCCGCACCAATACTCGGCCCGGCGACACCTCGTGCCTGCCCGGGCGCCGACCTCCTTGCACCCCCCTCCCCACGCCCCCACCTCCCCGACCTCGGGCCGCTGACCTCCCCTCATCCGGCAAAATCCCTTATTCGGCACCGGCTAGATCTCGAGGGTGCCGGATAAGGGAGATTCAACCTGTATAAAGCTATGCCTTTGTTTTGATAAAAGCAGGGTTATGGAGTTAGGGTTCTCTGGGTTGTGCTATTGGTGCTGAAATTCCAGCCTCTCCGGGTGCATATGATGTGCGTACGCGCCCGGAGAGGCCCCACAAATTTCGGGTTTAGGTGCACGAAGCGCATGCGTGTGAACCCGGCTCTTGCTATCTGTCAAAATGTGATTTAGCAGATTGCACGCATCCCCGGGAGAAAGGCCTTCGCTGGCGGAGATTTGGGCTATTTGCTCAATTCTTGCTCAGCTAATGTCTTTCAAACTCTTACCCCTGGTATGTTTATTTTTTAACACTATTAAAACATTTTAAAAACATTAAAAAAACATTCTCAATTAATTTAATGCAATTTCTATTAATTTTAAAAAAGTGAAGTTGTTTTTAATTTATGTTTGTATTTTATTTGATTTTAGGGGAGCTCTCAGCCCCCATTACTATGAATGAGTGTACTATATTGTGATTGGTGGTCCAGGCCTACGTGATGCCAGGATGCGCTTACGCTCCTGGGATGCATCGGTCCCTGCGCTGGACTGCGCCTCTGGGTCTCGGACCCGAAGTGTTCGTTCCTCTGGGACCACGGAGTACTTTCGGATTTTTCTTTTTTGGTCTGAGGCATCTGCCCGCAATTTTTGGCCCATTTTTTAACTAGATGTTGGGCAGAAAACGATGTACTTTGGATTGTAGAGATGAGATCTGTTTATGGAAGTGACTGAACCTGAGAGAATATCTAATGCAAAAATGTGAAAATTGTGACAGCCATTATCTTCTTTCTTCATTAAGCTGTGTAGAAAAATTAACTGGTTTGATTAAGGCCACTTTGAAAGGGTAAAATAGACTTAAGTTTTGTTTGAATATTTAATAACATGTCTCTTGCCTTTCCACCAGAGTATTTATAACCAAAGTGTGATCTTTGATGAGATTAAATATATTTGACATAGATTACACTATGTTAGTCTACAGAAGTAGAGTTAATATTTAAAGCTGTAATTAAAGTTGTTAACTTGTCAGTTGTACAGTTTGGTGAGCGAATTCTGCAAGGGGCTTGAGCAAATAATCTAGACCGACACTTCAGTATTGAGAGAGTGTTTGACTGTTGGGGGTGCCATCTGTTGGTTGAGACTATAAACTGAGGCCTCATCTGCCCTGTCAGATGGAGGGGAAAAAATCCCATAGCCGTTTTCAAAGGAAATAGAGTAGTTTTCCTAGTGTAAAAACAGAAAATGCTGGAAATCTCAGCGGGTCAGGCAGCATCTGTGACGAGAGAAACAGTGAATATTTTCAATGATCCTTCGTCCGTTCTGACGAAGGATCATCGACCTGAAACATTAACTTTGTTTTTTACTCTGCAGATGCTGCCTGACCTGCTGAGATTTCCAGCATTTTCTGTTTTTATTTCATCATCTGCAGTATTTTGCTTTTGTATTGGAGTTTTCCTGGTGGCCTGGCCAACATTTATTCTTCAACCAACACCACCACAAACAGATTCTGTCTTTTATCTCATTGTTGTTTGTGGGACCTTACTGTGTGTTTGCCTCCATTAAAAGTGATTGCACTTCAAAAGTATTTAATTGGTTGTGAAATGTTATGGGACATTCTGAGGATGTGAAAGGTACTAGATAAATGCTAAGTTTATTCTTTATTTCTTTATAACCTCTGTTTAAGTATGTTGTGTACTCTCTAGTGCTGGTATGAAGGTGATATTAATCATGTTCGTCTAAATGTTAATAAAATGTTAGTTCATGGTTCCATTCTCCCTCCTATCCCACACTGTTCAAGATGACACTTTTCTTTTTACTTCCCAGTCCATTTTGGAACTCTTCTCCCATCCCCCCCCCAGTTTTTTTTAATAGCGGTAGCAGAGGATCTTGGCTGCTCAAAGTCCTAATCTGGCGGGCCGTGACAGGTGATTTATTATTTTCAAACGCTTCCATGACCATCAACAAGTCTGCGGGCTGCGCCACCATCAACAAGTTTGCAGGCTGCGCCATTTCCACCCCCGTGGTGGAAAATGGCAGCCGACTGAGAGCATCCGCACAGTTCTCGATGCCTGGCCTGTGGCGGATGGTATAGTTATAATCTGAAGCGCGAGTGCCCACCTTTGTATGCGGGCTGAGGCATTAGTATTTATCCCCTTGTTTTCAGCGAACAGGGATATGAGGGGCTTGGGATCGGTTTCCAGCTCAAATTTGAGGCCAAACAGGTACGATACATTTTCTTTACCCCGAACACACACGCTAATGCCTCTTTCTCAATCATGCTGTGGGCCCTCTCGGCCTTAGACAAGCTCCTGGAAGCATAGGCGACAGGTTGCAACTTCCCTGCAACGTTAGCTTGTTGTAATACACACCCGACTCCGTGCGACGATGCATCACATGCTGGCACAAGTCTTTTACACGGGTTATGCAATACAAGCAGCTTGTTGGAGCATAAAATGTTTCTGGGTTTCTCAAAAGCTATTACTTGGCTTTTTCCCCCATACCCAGTTCTCACCTTTACGCAATAATACATGTAGGGGCTCTAAGAGGGTGCTTAACCCCGGTTGGAAGTTACCAAAATAGCTGAGGAGTCTCAGGAACGACCGCAGCTCCGTGACGTTCTGTGGCCTGGGCGCGTTCCTGATAGCCTCTGTCTTGGCGTCTGTGGACCGAATGCCGTCCGCCGCGAACTTCCTTCCCAAAAACTCCACTTCTGTTGCCATGAAGATGCATTTCGACCTTTTCAGCTGCAGCCCTACGCGATCCAGGCGCTGGAGGACCTCCTCCAGGTTTTGTAGGTGCTCGACGGTGTCCCGACCCGTGACCAATATGTTGTCCTGAAAAACCACCGTGCGTGGTACCGACTTGAGTAGGCTCTCCATGTTTCTCTGGAAGATCGCTGCAGCTGACCGAATTCCAAACGGGCATCTGTTGTAGATGAACAGTCCCTTGTGCGTGTTGATGCAGGTGAGGCCCTTCGAAGACTCCTCCAGCTCCTGCGTCATGTAGACCGAAGGCAGGTCGAGCTTGGTGAACGTCTTGCTCTTGCCAGCGTCGCAAATCGGTTGTCTGCCTTAGGTAGCGGGTATTGATCCTGTCACGAGAAACGATTAATAGTTACTTTGTAATCGCCGCAAATCCTGACTGTGCCATCACTTTTGAGTACTGGAACAATCGGGCTGGCCCACTCGCTGAATTCCACTGGGGAGATGATGCTCTTGCGTTGCAGCCTGTCCAGCTCGATTTCCACTCTCTCCTCATCATGTGAGGTACCGCTCACGCCTTGTGGTGAATGGGTCGTGCCTCTGGGACCAAGTGGATCCGCACTTTCGCCCCGGAAAAGATTCCAATGCCTGGCTCAAAAAGGGAAGGAAATTTGTTAAGAACCTGGGTACATGAGACCTCATCGACATGTGATAGCGCTCTGATGTCATCCCAGTTCCAGTGGATCTTGCCCAGCCAGCTCCTTCCAAGCAATGTGGGGCCATCGCCCAGGACAATCCATAGTGGCAGTTCGTGCACCATGCCCTCGTAGGTGATCTTGACCATGGCGCTGCCCAGGACAGTGATAAGCTCTTTGGTGTACGTTCTCAGATCCGTGTGGATGGGGCTCAGGGCTGGTCTGAATGCCTTGTTGCACCACAGTCTCTCAAATATCTTTTTACTCATGATGGATTGGCTAGCGCCAGTGTCTAGTTCCATGGCTACGGGTAAGCCATTCAGTTTTACGTTTAGCATTATAGGTGGGCATTTCGTCGAAAATGTGTGCACCCCGTGTACTTCAGCATCTGCCTCCTCTCTCTGAGGCTCGAAATTGCTTTGATCCACCATGGACCGATCTTCCTCTGCCACGTGGTGGTTAGCAGGCCAACAAGGTGTGAATTACCTTGCATTCATCCTTTGTTGCGGACTCTGAATCATCTGGGTCACCTGGCAGTTGCAGACTCGTGGTTTCTGTCCTATACATTTCTGCTCGCAAACACAGTTCCAGTTAATTTATGAACAATGCTAGCACTTGTGTGCTGAGAGATTTGTTTGGTGTTATCACTGGTGGACATAAACGCCTGTGCTATCGCAATGGCCTTACTGAGGGTCTGTGTCTCTACAGTCAAAAGTTTTCTTAGGATGGTCTCGTGGCCAATGCCCAGTACAAAAAAGTCTCTGAGCATTTGCTCCAGGTAGCCATCAAACTCACATTGTCCTGCAAGTCGCTTTAGCTCGGCAACGTAGCTCGCCACTTCCTGACCTTCAGATCGCTGGCACGTGTAGAACCGATACCTCGCCATCAGCACGCTCTCCCTTGGGTTAAGATGCTCCCGAACCAGTGTACACAGCTCCTCATACAGCTTATCTGTGGGTTTCACTGGAGCCAGAAGATTCTTCATGAAGCTGTAGGTCGGTGCCCCGCAGACCGGGAGGAGGACCGCTCTCCTTTTTGCAGCGCTTTCTTCTCCGTCCAGCTCGTTGGCTACAAAGTAGTGGTCTAGACGTTCGACATCGGCTTCCCAGTCCTCACCCTCCGAGAACTTTTCCAGGATGCCTACAGTTTGCTGCATCTTTGTGTTGGATTCGTATACTCGTTGCCAGTTATTGTGTTCCTAACACAGATGAGACTGCACACAGGGAGGTTAAAATAACAGTGACCTCCATCTTTATTAAGGCACTCCAGAGTGAGGAACAGATCTTAGGGGCTGGCTTATATACACTGCTCCCAAGGGTTGCTGGGATCCCTTGGGACTTCAGGGGATGCGCTCCCTGGTGGAGGAACATGGGAGTGCATGCTTTACAGATGCACAACAGGGCGGTATCCCGCTCTGAACCCACCTCTGATTAAGTTTCTCAAGTAATGGGTCTGCCTGCGCTTTATAGACCCAGCACTAAGAGGCGGGTGAGCCAATTAAAATAGTTAAGAGGGTGTTTAAGTAGTTACGCAGCATTTTACCACCTATGAACCATTTTTCTAGCTTTTTGACGACTTTCACGACATTTGGGGATCACAACAGGTAAGTAGGTTGGGTTTTCAATGACTCCATTGCTCTGAATAGGTGACAGCTGCAAAAGTTTTATAAAAGTTACCATTTCACAGCTGTTCACTTTCTAATGTTAGAAGCTGGAGTCTTAGGATTTCAAATACAATTTTCAGCTTTATGCAGTTTAGGAGTGCTTGGAGTAAACTCTCTATACACTGTCACTTCCTTGGAACAATCTATCTCACCATTGACAAATCACTTCTGTCATCACAACTTTATCTGTCATCTATTCCATCAGCATCTGTGCCCTTGCAAAAATCTCACCTTGGTCTCCAGAATCCCACCATGATCAGCCCAAACACCAATATCACCAGCAACAGCAACGACAACATCAACTTTCTCCGCAATCAATTGATGCTGCATAGGACACAGGAAATTAGCACCTGAGCACATTGCTGCCCGAGAGGTCAGAGATGGTCTCACTATGGGCAGATTTACTTCACTTGATGCTGTACACCCTGGCTGCTACATGATGTGCCAGGTTGGCACCACCCCACACCAGCACCATCAAGCATCCCTACAATGCCCAAGCCATTCCTTTCACATTCATCACCATTGCGGGGGGTACCCTTATGTCTCACCATTCACTGCAACTCAATAAGCCACTTCCAAAGATGCACACAAATCTGTCCAAGAAGGTAAAGTATTGAAAATGAAGATTTCAATGTTTGACAACACATTAGCAGAAAGTGTACATAAACATTGGCTAAAGTACCCAAGTGCCTACCCTTGTGTGTTGTTAGTTGTTATGATTGGATAGGATGTGAGGGTGAGTGTGAGGGATGGCTAGTGAAATGGGGATGTGATAATGTAGATAGAGAGGGATGGGTGGCGGTGCAAGATAAATTGGCGTGAGTAAGGATGTGCGGGAATAGGGTAGGGAAGGCAGAGTGATGGGGATGTGATGAGTAGCACAGCAGGATGAGGTTGAATGTGGCTTTGCAGTAATGTTTCGTGAGCTACTGAGATCATTGAAAGGTTTGCGCCACTGCAGCAAGATCCTCCTGACGACATCCCTGCTTGTGTCCTCCTGTGCAACTATTGAAAAAATTGAGCAGGCTGGGGTCCTTCTCTCTGGAAAAAGAGAAGATGAAGAGGCGAGCTGATAGGTATTTAAAATTATGAAGGGGTTTGATCGGGTGGATGTGGAGAAACTGATTCCACTTGTGCTGGAGTCCAGAACAAGGGGGCATTAATATAAGATAGCCACTAACAGATCAAATAAAGAATTTAGAAGGGATTTGTTTACACAGAGTGGTGTGAATGTGGAACTTGCTGCCACTCGTGGGACCCAAGTTTCCACACGATAAAAAACGGACGCCCCTCCGAGCTGGGCGCCCGTTTTTCGTGCCTAAAACGGCGCCGGGAAAAAAACTCGCGATTCTGGAGAGCTCTGCAGCTCCTTGTCTGTTTGGCGCGCCGCCCAGGGGGGCGGAGCCTACACTCGCGGCGATTTTGTAAATGGGAGGGGGCGGGTACTATTTAAATTAGTTTTTACCTGCCGGCAACCCTGCGCGTGCGCGTTGGAGCGTTCGCGCACCCGCAGTGTGAAGGAAACATTGGCACTCGGCCATTTTTGTAGTTCTTTGTAGCTGTTTAATTTTTGAAAATTTTTTAATAAAAACACATTGCCATCAGCACTGAGGCTTCCTGCAGCCTTTTCACTGTCTCCTTCCCGCCCACCGTCGGGAACGTCTTCCTCTCCCCACCCCCCCCCCCCCCTGCTGCGGTTGTGCCCGCCCGCCGTCGGGAACGTCTTCCAACCCACCCCCCGCTGCGGTCGGGCGGTCCCGCACTCCCTCCCGCCCGCCGTCGGGAACGGCTTCCTCCGCCCCCCCCCCCCCCCCCGCCGTCTGGAACGAATGAACGAACTTGTGAGGCTGGCTGAAGCACTTTCACACAGGTAGGAAGATGGTTTATTTAATCTTTTCTTTGCTTATAAATGTTTATTCAGGTTGGATTTATTTGTATAATATTTGTAGAAGTATAAATAAGGATTTATTGTAGAATTTAATGACTTCCCTTCCCCCCCCCCCCCCTCCACCTCGTTCTGGACGCCTAATTTGTAACCTGCGCCTGATTTTTTTAATGTGTAGAACAGCTTTTTTCAGTTCTACAAAAATCTTCACTTGCTCCATTCTAAGTTAGTTTGGAGTACGTTTTCACTGTGGAAACTTTCAAATCAGGCGTCAGTGGCCGGTCACGCCTCCTTTTGAAGAAAAAATTCTGTTCCAAAGTAGAACTGTTCTACCTGACTAGAACTGCAGAAAAAAAATGTGGAGAATTGCGATTTCTAAGATAGTCCGTTCTCCACCAGTTGCTCCTAAAAATCAGGCGCAAATCATGTGGAAACTTGGGCCCGTGGAGTGGTTGAAGTAGATAGCATTGATGAATTTAAAAGGCTTGATGCATACATGAGGGAGAAAAAAAAAGAGGGATACGGGGGCAGGGTGAGAAGAGGTCGTTGGAGTGGGAGGAGGTTCATGGGAAGTTTCAGCACCAGCATGTTTCTGTACTGTAGATTCTATGTAATTATATGTAAAATGTTTGAGGAAACCTATGCTAACAAATGCAGTGCTTTTAACTGGCATGAATTCCCCTGAGGGCTTTATGAAGCCACCAATCCTTAATTTAGGAAAGGTAATCAAGCCCAGAGGAGGTTAATTATCTTGTCCAAGAGGCCCACTTGCTCCACTAGGAGCAGAATATGAAAAAAAATAGATTTTCTTTAGGTTCTTCTAGGATCTCTTCTGCTACTTTCAGCACTGACGATGCAAATGACCTAATCTCTGCAATTTGGATGGACTCTGCTTCTTTGGGCATGGGTGGACAGGAGTTCTGGTCCATTGCATTTGCATTGATGGAGTAGGACGAAGAATTTCAGGGCTCATGCTTTAAAGGGAATACTACAGTGCAGGTGTTTGTAACCACTGCTTTGCATTGTCTGGATTCATATAACAGTAATTGAGTTGGCCAGGAGTGTGTGGTGTGATATGCTTCAGGAATCGAGGACATTGATAGGTGTTTGAAAGAGCAAGTGTGAAATACCCTTTTGATTAGATCTGTTTGAGGCTTTTCAATTGATCTCAAATTAATCTCTCGTAACTTTATGCAATTGGATTTATATATTGTTAAATTGCCTGTTGTTAAAATCTGCATAATGTTCCACTGGAGGCCGGTCCTGGCTGTGCTTTGTATGTTTTATACAGATTTGAATTTGAATTTGTGTATTGTTATGGCTGTATAAAGTTATAATTCGTCTACTGTTATGAAAATTTGCAGTCCCGATTTAACAGAAGATTGAATAATATTATACCGTATTTCAACCACCAACAACAGCAACTTGCATAGTGAAGATTAGAAGAGACATGTTTTGGTCACAAACAATGAACATTTCCCCCTTACTCCAGATGCCTTGTATCAGATAGATGAAAAATTGTTACACTCTGTATCCCTGATTGTTGCAATAAAATGTTATATTACTTAATTAACCAATTGTCTGTCCACAAGTGCAGAACTTCACTGGATCCAGAACTTCACTGGATCAACAACCTCACCAAACATTAAAGCACTCCTCAAAGTGTAAATTCCTGGATTCTTTTACCTCAATCTGGTTCAGTAAAATTACTGAGTCGAATACCTCTTGTGCTTTGAACAAAGCAGTCTTTATTACCGGCCAGTATGACCTATCAGACAGAAGATATACTCTCTGGATAGAGCGTACACACTCCCTACGGATAGGTGAAGTTACATCGTAAAGTGTCAACAGTTATACAGTTTTGAAATCAGATAACAAAATACAAATGGATTGACAGTCTAACTCAGCCACTCATTAGTCAATCTATATGAGATGTTCTTCTTGAAAGCTCAAGCATTGCCTCTAAATGTTTCAATCTAATGGTGTGACTATTAGCTGAGACCTTGCAATTCTGCAGATTTATTTCATGTTACAATTAGATGTTATTGGCAGGATTAGTGACTTGAAACCTTGAGACAGACTGTTAGCTATGCTGATGTTGCACTATTTGCAATCTGACATTCTCCCCAGCTATTCTTCCATGGCTTATACATTTTCATATATCCCGTTTACTTTACTGTCCTTAATTCCATATATTTCGTTCAGATATCCACAAAAGCAAGGCCCACAAACCCAACAGAAGTTGTCCTTTTTTACTGAGGTTTAGTGGGCAAAGGCACCGATCCCTGTTCTTTTCTGATTCCCTGAGGGTTTACTGGGTAAAGGCACGTCGGTGTTTAAGCTCTCAGGCATTGTATACCTCTCCCTTAAGTTGGGCCCTGCCACTTAAGGGAGTAGATTCTGCCAAGTTGCAGAATGGAACATGCAAAGTGGGTCGGATCAGGCAGCTGAAGAAAAAAAACAGATATTGGGCTGGGTTAGATTGCTGAAGGGAGCATTGGATCATGCAACAACAGCACCACAGTGGAACCAGAGTGAAGAGCAGAGGGATTTGTAGTGACGAGGACTACAGCTAATTAGGAGGATCCAAGTCATCAGCAGAAAAAAAACAGATGACAAAGTCCTACTCAGTAATTTAACCTCCAGAGAAATACTTTGAATTGAAACAGAAGGTCTGTGACTAAATTACAGACAATTCTATGAACAAGTATAAGCATTTTACTCTGAATTGAATTGTTTATTAATTATTTATGTTATAAGTGTTGCTTAGATGGATATATTTATAGCTAGCTAAAAATTGAGTTGTAGTTCACACCAGGTTCACTAATTTATTTCAAGGATTTAATTGGTTGGTTTCTGCAAGCATGATCATTTGGCATTGGTAGTTTTGAAATGAAATTAATTTCATTGCTTAGTTTTTTCTGCTTGGACCGCATTTTCTTATTGAATGAATCAAACTACATTTGATTATTTCATGTTTAATTGGTAGTTTAACAGTTAAGTCCTTATTTCATTCACTACATTTTGCCCATTAGATGTTTGATCATCCTGAAGTGTGACACTTTGTAGTTGCAACAGCTTTGAGATTGGGACTGTAATGTTAGGTCATGCCATTGAAAGGTGTGACATGACGAAGCATTCTGGATGCAAGACTTCATTATACACTTTTCTTGACTTCAACATAAAAAAATGGGCTTTAACTATAAGCTAGCTGTTTGTTGTCATTTGGCAATGTCCTTAATATGGGCACGAGGACCTGCATACTTGATCTGTGATTTCAAAGAAAGAAAAACTTGGATTTATATAGCGCCTTTCACGACCACTGGACGTCTTAATTTTGCCCAAGTGCATATGTGAATGTTTGAAAATGTATAGAGACATTGAAGTTGAGAACGTGGGAATTATATATGGACAGTATAAGCTAACAAAGAATTCATGGAGGAATAGCCATGACATCTCAGACTCGAGACTGCAAAATGTTACAACACTAACACATATTGAAACAAAACCCACAGCTTGCAGAAAAACCTCAAGGTCTTCGTAACTCATAATGGGCCTTTGTGTAAAATCATACCATTCTTAGATCGGCTTATGAGTGGACAATGCTAAAGAGGGATCAAAGAGGATAGGCTGAAATAGGATGTCACTCTAATTGTATCTTGTTATCTTTTACCGAAAATGTATAACCGTCGTCCCTTTACAATGTAAACTCACTTTGTCCGTAGGAAGTGAGTGCAATCTATCAGGAAGCATTCCTTCTGTCTGATAAGGTCCCGATCGGGATCTTCTTTTGAAATAAAAACTTGCTTTGTTTAAAGCACAATCGGTATTCGACTCAGTGATTTCACTGAACCAGATTGAGCGAAAAGCATCCAGAAATCAACATTTGGTGTCATAAGTGGGATCTCAACGGACGACTGCCGAAAACTTGCGAATTAAGAGCCAGACTAGCCTTGGACGAGACGAGGGGAAAATGGCCACTGGATTAAGTATAATTTCAATACTGCTCCAGTTTCCCCCGGTTTCAAAAGTCTGAGGAAAGTTTGGCCACTCGCTGGTTCTCAAGTAGTGTCTGAACGAGATCCAGGTCAATCTGGCGAATACCTTCTAAACTTAGGAAATAAGTGTCCAAGTCAGTTGTGACGTCGACCTTGTATATCACTTGGCCCGTCTAGGCACTGATTGGATTTAAACTGCGCGGTGACGTGAAAGGATAGGGAAATCTGGAGACTAGAACAAATTAAGTAAGGCTCATAGGGGATAAGCGTCCAAGTCAGGTGTGACGTCGACCTTGTATATCACTTGGCCCGTCTAGGCACTGATTGGATTCAAATTGCGCAGCAACGCAGAAGATGGGGCTAGATAGGGTTAGATCAAATCGCGGGGACGCGATCCGTGCAGCGACATGGAAGGTAGGGATAGATCAAATCACGGGGCCGCGATCCGTAAGGCGACACGGAAGGTTGGGATAGTTAGAGCTAGATAGGGATAGATCAAATCGCAGGGACGCGATTCGTGCGGCGACACGAACAGGAAAACCGTGCGGTGACACGGAGGGATAGAGAATCGCGCGAACCGCGTAGGGAAAGGCGGAGGTTAGGGAATTACGTAAAATTAAGCCGCGGGACTGTGTAAATTTTAAATTGTACTTACGCCAGGTACGGCGTCGATCTTGTATATCACTTGGTCCGCCTAGGCTCTGGGTAAGATAACTGAAACCACCATGGGGTGACGTGGAGACAATCGGGACTAATTAGGACCCTGATCCAACGTGCGGCGACACAGGATGGGTAATTTAGATAAAACTGCGAATTCCCTGAAAGGTCATGGATCCAAAAATAGAGCCGGCCAAAACAATTAATAGGAAAGAAGAGAGACTCTTGTGAACGTCTGTTTTAAATGAGAAATGCTTGTGTGATTTTTACTGTGGGAAACCGGGGAGTTGTGGTTTGTTTTAGCTCCACCCACTTTTTCAAACAGAATGAAAGTTTTTTTTAACCCTTCGTAGTGTTGTCCTGTATGTGGGAAGTTTAAGAGTGTGAACCTTATTGAATTACAAGGTTTGAATCGGGATTTTGAGATATTCAGAGAAGGCACAGAAAATACTGAGATGGATTCAAAAGGATTCAAAAAAAAAATTATTATTATATTAAATCTGCAGTTTAGAAGAGATAGTATAACACGACCTTGAGGCTGGAACAATTGAGATAACGAAAAGCAGTCCACAGCCTACGTGCCAGACTTCCCTCTAGTTATGGAAAAGACGGAAAAAAAGACGTAACGTACTAAATAGGTGCTGAAAAAAAAAATGTGTTCTGAGATTTTAAATTATGAGAAAAATTCCACTGCAGTCTAAAAAATATGCATCACTCCTGTCGAGTTGGCAGAAAAACTCCATTAAATTAGGGCTTTCATTGACAGAAGGAGGACATATTAAAAACCGTAGACGTCTTAAAGAAAGAGTGCGCGCACGAGAAATGTACTAAGAGTTCCACTGGGACCTCTGAGAAAGGTATCGATAGACTATGTAGTTTAAATGGTTGGCTTTGCATTGACCGAGGCTGATGACGAAATTGAATTTCAGTAAACAAATAGCTATTAAAATGTGTGGTCTCGTTTTAAATCAATTAAAAAAAATCTTTGGCAAGTACTTGAATAAGAAGTTAAAAAAAAATATTGGAGTTTAATCAAATGCTGCCTTTCCTGATGAAAAGATTTTTTTTTCAGATGGTTACGTGAAGTCACGTAATGACATCAGGTCTTCTTACAAACCTGTAAAGGAGTTAACCCTTTCCATTGACAGCCGTTTCATAATGAACATTATTAAATAGGATTTCTTAATAGAAAAAAGACTCACCTAGCAGAGGAATGGTGCGATAGTCAGAATAAAAATAAAAACAGAACTAGCTTATGTAATAATACTTGCCTGATACAATAGATACTCAAACAAAACAAATTGAAGAGTTAAAAGGCTAAGATAAATAAGCTGAAAGGGATCCACAAACCCAACTTAACCCTGACCTCCGATTTCATGGAGTGATCTCGACATGCATGGATATAATTCAGAATCAAGGGACCTGTGGGCCCTGGTAAAGCAAACCCTGAGCCCAACTGAGCATGCCCGATTTCTAACTCACCTAGGACGTGCTACTCATGATGCATTGTTGGTTGCTCACCCTAACGATGTCCAGGATCGCCTAAACGCTATCTTTAATGCTCTCACCACGACCCTTCAGAAGCCCATCAGTATGGCCGCAGTATTAGAAACTAAACCCAAACGAGAAGAAACTGCCGATGAATTCATGGAAAGATTTATTGAAATATTCTGCGCTAACCTACTTCAGTGCCTGCCCTATTCGATTGCTCACGCTATCGGGACAAATAATATGAATTGGGCAGATGGGAAGAGGTTGGGGCTGGGAAAGACGAGATGGATGCTTTAATTGTGGGCAAGAAGGACATTGGAATAGAAATTGTCCCTCCCGTCGGCACGAAAAAAGAAGAGGAGGAAGAGAAGGGGGAGAGGACGGGGATCTTACACTAACTTCTCCCAGAACAACCCCTTTGGCCAACTGTCCCCCGATTATTCGTATTGACTACGTAGCTTGATTGTGCGGGTACCCTCCCCGGATGACGAACCGATGATATTGTTAAAAATTCGGAATGAGTGGCAACCCTTCTTGATAGATACGGGAGCCTTCATGTCTTCTGTACAATCAAAGCTTAAACTCCCCGCCTTCACTGAAACACAGGGACTGTCAGGATTCCTGGGACAAGTCTCTACATTCCCGGTGTCAGAACCGGTTAAAATGCATTACCAGGAAGAATTGGTGGAACATCGATTTGTTACCACAACCAATCTGGACTGTAACTTGATGGCTAGAGACCTCCTCTGCAAATTCCAGTTGCATTTGGAGTGTGGAGATGATGGGATTATTGTAAAACAAGGAACCCTTAAGCGGCAGTATTATACACTAGAACCCCTCAGTGGTGGTCTCTGGACCTGCCGCAGGCACCCTATCACGTGACCCTAGCATACGATCCCAGTGGAAAGAATCAGGACCTGCAGAACTTTTATCAGGATCACGAAGGGGAAGTGAAGGAAATTCTATTAAGGGCTAGAGTGACTGGACCGGAAGGGAAGGCAGATGGACAGCCCCCAACGGTGGCACCACATATTACTCGTGAAGTATTACCTCCCCACCACGCTAAAGATTTGGGAGTTATGGTGCGCCAGGCTATAGACGAGGCTGACCCTACCAGCCGGGATGTGCAAATTGTAAAACATGGCCGAACAGTCCAATTCCACGGGGACCCCGAGAAGGTCTTAACGACTCTGCAGCATCATACTGGCTCTGACATACCTGACTATGTGGATCCTCATGTGTGGGCAGAGGACCCCTCCCAAGTGGGTTATACTCCCATTGATCCGATTGAGATCCCAGTGCAGGGCAATGTGGACTGGCCCTCTATCCGACAGTACCCGCTGAAATCACAGGCAATACCGAGTATCCACCGAGCTTTGGAGGCTAGCCGAGTCGAACCAATTTGCCAGTTTCCAGTCCCTAGCACGGCTAAACAAATGCGACAGTGGTTGGGGATGATCAATTACTGCAGATCCTGGATCCCTAATGTTGCCCTGATGACTAAGCACCTCACCCCGTATACAAATAAGGAAGGCAGCTTTGAAATAGAAACCGCAGACGTCCAAGCCTTTAAAGAACTAAAGACAGCCCTGCTGCAAGCTCCGGCTTTGGGCCGGCCCCTCTACGACCGGCCCTTTCAACTGTATTGTATAATCCTGAAAGACTGTGCTACTGCTGTCTTAACTCAGAAACACGGGGATAAGCACAGGCCTGTTGCCTACTACTCTTCTAAAATAGACCCCGTTGCCTTGGGACAACCTGTATGCACTCAAATATTAACCGGCATCTACAATAGCCTTCAATCCGCTGACAACACACATATTGTCAGAAAACCACTAAGTCCTGGAATGTTTTTTATCTGCCATGCTGACCTATATTGTAGCTGTCTTTAGTGTTGTGCTTGAAACTGTAAATGTAGAATTAATATTTTGCTACTGAAGAGTAACTGTTATATTACAATAGAAGGATTAGGAAAATCAATCCTATGGCAGCTGGTTAGAGTTCAGATTATCTGCAATTGTGAAATGAATGCTTTAGAAAAAAGAATGAAAGAATTGTTTTCTAGTTAAGCAGCCATCTGTTGCAAATGCATTATGAAGCTATATTCTGCATGTCATTCTTTGCACCGAGCTTGTCATTATATTTCTCTTGCATATTACATAATTCATCCTACCATTATCTACTAACATTCTATACAATGACGCTAGATATCTTACAGCTTTTTTTGATCAGTTTTCAATTCTTGGCTGTTCAAATAATTGAATAAAATGAACAAAGTCTGACTGGTACTGTTCAGCTTTATCTCTGTGTTTATATACACAGCAATGTAACTCTAATTCCTCCGTTTATATTATAACAGATGATCTCCTAAACTGCTGCTCATGGTGTGCCAGAGGATGTACTGTTTTACCATATCACATACACTACATAGAATTACATGGAATATACAGCACAGAAACAGGCCATTCGGCCCAACCAGTCCAGGCCGGCGTTTATGATGTACTTGATGCTCGTCTCATCTAAATGCATCAGCATAACCCTCTATTCCCTTCTTCTTGATATGCTTGTCTAGCCTCCCCTTAAATACATCTATACTATTCGCTTCAACCACTCTCATGGAGTCTCGTGTGGCAGCGAATTCTACCTACATCCCACTCCCTGGGTGAAGATGTTTCTTCTGAATTCCCTATTTGATTTCTTGGTGACTATTTTATATTGATGGCCTCTAGTTTTGCTCTTCCCACATTACAACAGTGATTACACTCCAAAAGTACTACATTGACTGTAAAGCGCTTTTAGACGTCCGGTGGTCATGAAAGGCGCTATATAAATCCAAGTCTGTCTTTTTTCCGCACAAGTGGAAACACACTCTATCAAAACCTTTCATAATTTTAAAGACCTCTATTAGGTCAGCCCTCAGTCTTCTCCTTTCAAAAGAAAAGAGACCAATCCTGTTCGTCTTTTTCCTGATAGGTACAATCTCGCATTTCTAGCATCATCCTTGTAAATCTTGTTTGCACTCTCTCCAGTGCCTCCATATCCTTTTTATAATATGGCAACCAGAATTGCACACATTACTCCAAGTGTGGTCAAATGAAGGTTCGATACAAGTTTATCAGAATTTCTCTATTTTTCAATTCTATCTCTCGAGAAATAAATGTTTATGCTTGGTTTGCTTTTTAATGACTTTATCAATCTGCGCTGCTACTTTTAGTGATTTGTGTATTTGTATTCAGAGATCCCTTTGCTGTTCTACCCCATTTAGATTCTTATTTTCCAAGTAATAAGTGACTTCCTTACTTTTCTTACCAAAATGTAATACCACACATTTATCTGTGTTGAAATTAATTTGCCAATTTGTAATTTGTTGCAGTCCTCCTCAATATTGACTACCCCCCCTCTTTCTCCCCCACACCCCCCCCCCCCAAATTTGGTGTCATCCGTAAATTTAGAAATTGTGTTTTTGATTCCAAAGTCTAAATTGTTAATATAAATTGTAAACAACATTGGTCCCAGCAATGATCCTTGTGGGACCCCATTTCCACCTTCTGCCACTGTGAATAGCTTTACCCCTACTCTCTGCTTTCTATCTTGAAGCCAGTTAGCTATCCATTCTGCTACTTGTCCCTTGACTCCGCATTCTCTGACCTTATTCATAAGTCTATTACGTGGTACCTTATCGAAGGCCTTTTGGGAATCCAGATAAATTACATCTACTGAATTACCCTTGTCCACTTTCTGTGTTACCTCTTCAAAGAATTGAATGAGGTTGGTTAAGCAAGACTTTCCCTTTTGAAATCCATGCAGACTGTTCATTATTATATTTTTGGTTTCTATTTTTTCCTCTCTTAGGGATTGCATTATTTTTCCTACCATTGATGTTAAGCTGACTGGTTTATAGTTCCCTGGACATGTTCTATCTCCCTTCTTAAATATAGGTATTACATTAGCTATCCACCAGTCCTCTGGTACTACACCTTTTTCTAATTAATTATTAAATATGTATGATGGTGCCTCTGCTATCCTAGACGCTTTTAAAATGCGCGGAAGTAATGGATTTTATCCTCTGAGTTTGATTAGTTTAATATTTTTCCTCTTTTTTAAAATGTTATATCATTTCTAATCTCGCCATCCAATGTCATGTCCACCTGATCTGTCTCCCATGTAAATACTGATGTAAAATAATTAGTTAATATTTCTACCATTTTGCTTTCGCTGCCTGTGATTTTATCTTTACCGTCCCTTAGTGGCCCTATTCCCATCCCGATTTTCCTTTTTTTTTTGTGTGCCTGTAGAATATTTTACAATTTTTTTAATGTTCCTTGACAACTTAATTTCATTGTTCCTCTTTGCCTTCCTAATTTTTTTTTGACTTCTCTCCTAATTTCTTCTAATTCTCCCTTGTCATGCTCTCCGCTGCTGTCCATGGATGCCTCTTTCCTTGCCCTCAATTTTTGCCTTGTGTATTTATTCATCCATGGTGTCTCATTAGTGTTTAACTACTTGTTTTTTGGCAGAATATATTTTTCCTGGACTCTGTTGAACATTGTTTTAAATGTTTCTCGTTGCTTGCCAATATTGTTGTCCATTTTATTTTCCCAAATTCTATTCTATTGTTGCGTTGAATGCTACAAAACATGCTTCCTTTGCATTTTAGACAGACTGGTGAAGTGGGCAGACATGTGTCAGATGAAATGTAATGCAGAGAAGTGTAAAGTGATGTAATTTGGAAGGTAAAATGAAGAGAGGCAATATAAATTAAATAGTGCATTTTTTAAAATGGGTGCAAGAACAGAGAGACCTGGGGCAAAATCAAAATACTGCAGATGCTGGAAATCTGAAATAAAAACAAAAAGTGCTGGAAATACTCAGCAGTCAGGCAGCATCTGTGGAGAGATAAACAGAGTTAATGTTTCAGATCAATGACCTTTCATCAGAACTGGAAAAAGTTAGACATATAAGGGGTTTTAAGCCAGTACAGAGGCAGGGAAAAGGGAGAGGGGAGGAAAGAACAAAAGAGAAGGTCTGTGATCGAGTATAAGGCAGGAGAGATTAAATGTCAAAGGGGATGATGGTGCTAGGTGATCATCATCATAGGCAGTCCCTCGAAATCGAGGAAGACTTGCTTCCACTCTAAAAGTGAGTTCTTAGGTGACTGAACAGTCCAATAAGGGAATTACAGTCTCTGTCACAGGTGGGACAGACAGTCGTTGAAGGAAAGGGTGATTTGCCGCACGCATCTTCCGTTGCCTGCGTTTGCTTTCTGCATGCTCTCGGCAACGAGACTCAAGGCGCTCAGCACCCTCCCGGATGATCTTCCTCCACTTAGGACGGTCTTTGGCCAGGGACTCCCAGGTGTCGTTGGGGATGTTGCATTGTCCTTGAAACGTTTCCTCTGCCTACCTGGGGCTCGCTTGCCGTGTAGGAGTTCCGAGTAGAGCGATTGCTTTGGGAGTCTTGTCAGGCATGCGAACAATGTGGCCCGCCTGACGGAGCTGGTCGAGTGTGGTCAGTGCTTCGATGCTGGGGATGTTGGCCTGATCGAGAACACTAACGTTGATGAGTCTGAACTCCCAAGGGATTTGCAGGATCTTGCGGAGACATCGTTGGTGGTATTTCTCCAGCGATTTGAGGTGTATACTGTATATGGTAAAGGAAATGGTATTGGGCCAACTAAGGAACAAAAGATGGGTCTAGAGGAGGTGTAAATGGGAATATCAGAATCATCAGCAACAGCTGCCATCCAAAGAAATGGGAGCAGAGGATATCATCTGAAATTGCTGAACTCTGGAAGGCTGTAAAGTGCCTAATAGAAAGATCATTTGCTGTTCCCCGAACTCTATCCCCCTTGCAATTAAGGCCAATATTCCATTTGCTTTCCTGATTACTTGCAGTCCCTGCATACTAATTTTTTGTGTTTCATGCACAAGGATCCCCAGTTCCCTCTGTCCTGTAGCACTTGGCAATTTTTCTCCACTTAAATTATAATTTGCTTTTCTATTATTTCTGCCAAAGTGGATAACCTCTTTGAAGGTGGCAGGACAAGTTGATAAAGCTGTTTTTAAAAATTAAAAAAAAATCATGCAGGAAGCTTGGCTTTATAAATAGAGACATGGGGGAAAAATTCATTATCGTCCCATTTGGGGGCAGTAACATTTGAGAGGCGGGAAACTTAGCACCAGACGCAAAAATTTTCCCCCACAAAAAATTTAGTTTAGTGTTCCCAGAAGGAAGTGGAGAGCTAAGTAAAGTGCTTCACTTCCTTCTTGGAGCGCTAACTGGGCAGATGCCTCAGCAGTTCTGCACACTGGGCCATGCAGCGTTGCTGCATCCAAAGGGCCCTTCCCTCCCTTAAAGGGAAGGGCCCATGCTGCTGACTCTGCAATTAAAAAGGGAACTAACCTGGACCACCTAGGGAGTGGAGTTGCCACACGATGAGCCCGGCATTCAAGCAGCGTGCCGGGCTGAGCGATCGTGGCCAGAACCTCGCGAAGAAAACTGAGCAGCGCCGCGAAAAGCGAGGTGTGATATATATATAGCTCCACTGTGGATTCCTGTGGCACTGCTGCCAGTGCTGTTTATAATAAAGTGAACAGGTCACCTGACTGGGGTGAGTTCCAGTATGTTTTGCCATCTTAAGGCTGTGTGTGTTTCTGTGCATTACTGAAAATATAACAATGGTGACGAAGATGGGTTTATCGGGAAAAAAAGCTGAAATTTTTGTTGGAGGATTCAGCCAGCCGACAGAGACTTTGAGAGCTTCGCTGTTTTGATTAAGAGCTGCAAATCCAAAGTAAATTACAAGCACACGTGTTTGAACTGTCAGAGTCCAGATGGCTGCGTTTATGGGAATAATAGGGCGTTTGGGGGCGTTTCAACGTGTATGTGGAGTGGCTAGAACTGTTTTTCACCACAAATAATATCATCGAAGTCCCCAATGATGAAAACCATCGCCGAGTGGTGACGGAACAAAAAAGGGCTATTTTCTTAACTGAAGTGGGGCCCGAGGTGTATGAAACCTTGAAAAATTTGCTTATGCATTTCAAGCCAAAGGACACAATTCTTAAGCAAACAACAGCACTACAGCCCTGAAATTGCTGAAAGTTATCGTTTCGGAATACGAGATCAGTTAACCGAAGAAAATATCAGTGAGTACATTATAGCATTAAAAAACTATCTCTTCACTGTAATTTCAGAAACTTTTAGGACCGAGCATTGCGTGACCGCTTTGTTTGTGGGATGAAAAATGATGCGATCAGAAGAAAGTTATTGACAACGCCGAACTTGACTTTTGATTTTGCTTGTCAGACAGCTATGTCAATGGACATAGCCGACCAATATTCCCGAGAATTTCATACTATTTCCAGTCGTCAGACAAACAAGGTGAATCGCTTGCAGGTAAGGCAGTTGGGCCCCAAAGTCTCAGCAACTGGCAATGGTAACAGAGCATTGAAATCCTGCGATTGGTGCCTGAGACAATACATTGCTCAAAGTTGTCCATATGTGAAGGCAGAGTGTTTCATCTGCAGGAAAACTGGGCATCTTGCGAAGGCATGCCGACTGAAGGGTAAACTAGCTTTTAAAGCTATGAGTAGAAATCCCCAAAGACTACATAGCAGAGAAGAAAAACAATAGGACGAGGAGGTTTTAGAGTTACACATCGTCAGGAGCATGAGGGTAACTAACAGCGATTCGAAAAGGATCATAATCCACATAGATGTTGCAGGAACCAAGATACCCATGGAAATCGACACTGGTGCATCTATGAGTGTAGTACCGGAGTCGCTATACCTCGACAAATTGCATGATTTCCCATTGGAAAAATCCAAGTTAGAGCTGCGAGGCTACTCTGGAGAGAACATTCCTGTGGCAGGTCGTGTCACTGTACCGGTGAAATACAAGGATCAATTTCAGAGCTTGCCTCTATTAGTAGTGGCAGGAGACAAGCCTGCCTTACTAGGAAGAAATTGGTTGGGATCACTGAAGCTGGATTGGAGTGTGATTTTTTTTTTTGTGTTGAAACAAGATTTGCATCAAAGGATGATGTCATCAAGAATTATCCGATGATGTTCTGTGAAACTGGCAGTCCTATTCAAGGCGAGTGTCAGGGTAGAGAAGGACGCTAGAGCGGTTTACTGCAAGCCACGTTCTGTACCATATGCACTCAAGGAGAAAGTTGAGCAAGAACTCAAAAGATTAGTGACTGAGAACATTATTTCTAAGATCGATCTATGTAATTGGGCTACACCCATTGTTGTTGTACCTAAGTCCGATGGTAAGGTAAGATTGTGTGATGATTATAAAGTCACCGTAAACCAGGTTCTTGAGGATAATGTCCCCAATACATTGCCAAATGTAGAAGATTTATTTGCAACACTGACAGGTGGTCAGATCTTAAAGTTGGATCTTACGAATGCCTACTTACAGCTTGAACTAGATGGGAGTCCAAGTTATGCTTGACTATAAATACTCATCTCGGCCGATATCAATTTAATAGGCTATCATTTGGAGTGTCTTCTGCCCCTGCCATATTCCAAGGGGTGATGAACCAGATTTTGCAAGGTATTGAAGGGGCAGTATGTTATTTAGATGA
Organism: Pristiophorus japonicus; assembly: GCF_044704955.1. NCBI lineage: Eukaryota > Metazoa > Chordata > Chondrichthyes > Pristiophoridae > Pristiophorus > Pristiophorus japonicus. Next base: position 90,802,865 of record NC_091985.1, read on the forward strand.
CATTAATTTCAGCACCAAATAGACAAATTCATAATAACATATTGAATTAAGTCCTCAAACGGCTAGAGAAGCACAGAGTACGAGTGTCTGCTCGCAAGTGTGAGTTATTTCAAAACTCAGTGGAGTACTTAGGGTACAGAGTAGACCAAGATGGTTTATATCCAACCAAGGGGATGCAATCAGAAATGCCCCCACTCCCATGAATGTCACTGAATTTCTATCATTTTTGGATCTTTTGAACTATTAGGGAAATTCCTGCCAAATTTGGCTACAATATTACATCCACTGAATGAACTATTGAAAAAACAGATCTATTGGAAGTGGTCAGAAGAATGTGATACTGCATTCAAACAGTGTAGAAGCAAATTGGTGGAGAGCACCATGTTAGTTCACTGTGACATATCTAAGGAGATCAAGCTAGCATGTGATGCCTCTCCATATGGGTTTGGGGCAGTGATCTCTCATGTATTACGTAGTGGGGAGGAGAGACCAATTGCTTTTGCTTCATGCACTCTCAGTGCCAGTGAGCATAATTCTGCGCAAATCGAAAGGGAAACTTTGGCATTAATTTTTGGGGTCAAGAAATACTTGTATGGTTGTAAGTTTACCATTGTTACGGACCATAAGCCCCTGACAGTAAAAGTCCCCAGTTCCAACATCAGCTGCAGCCTGAATGCAGAGATGGGCTTTGATTTTGTCAGCATATACATATGATATTGAATACAGACGATCAGCTGATCACAGTAATGCTGATGCTATGTCTAGATTGCCTTCCCCATCACAAGTTACACCCGATAGGGAAGAAGTGTTCTATTTTTCATACATTGATGAACTGCCAGTCACAGCTGAAGAGATTGGTAGAGCAACCAAATGTGACCCAGTGATGTCAAAGGTGTATGATTATATTGCAAATGACTGGCCAAACCAGGTAACAGACAAAGGATATTGATCCATTCTTCATTCGTAGGAATGAATTATCAGTCGATAAAGATTTTATCATGTGGGGTGCAAGAGTGGTTATACCAAATAAATTCAGGTCCAAATTATTAGGAGACCTCCATAATCAGCACCTGGAAATGTGCTTGACTAAGAGTTTTGCACGCAGTTACTTATGGTGGCCAGGTCTAGATAATGATATAGAGTACATAGTCAGTCAGTGTACGACATGTCAATCGATGAGCAAGCAACCACCATCAGTACCATTACAGCCATGGAACTACCCTCCCAGGGTGTGGCAAAGGCTACATATCAATTTTGCTGAGCTAGAAGGACAACAATTGTTCATTGTGATTGATAGCCATTCGAAGTGGGTAGAATTTCCAATGTGGAAAATAACAAGTAAAACAATAGACATTTTGTGAAGATTATTTTCTTCATTTGGCCTCCCAGAAGAAATTGCTTCTGATAATGGACCACAATTTCGTTCAGAAGAATTTGCACAGTTCATGAGCAAAAATGGTGTGAAACATATACGGTGTCCACCGTACCACCCTGCTTCAAATGGTGGAGCAGAGCACACAGTGCAAATTGTAAAACGCGCCCTCATCAAACAGATGTTGGATCCAAATCCAAAGAAACGAAAGTTGTCATTGGACCACAAATTGGCTAATTTTCTAATTACGTATCGTAATACTCCTCACACAACTACTGGTAGAACACCAGCAGAGTTGTTTCTCAAACGACAGCCACGAACCAGATTCTCATTGTTAAAACCAAACTTGGCACAGTCTGTAGAAGAGACACAATTAAGACAGAAAGAGAATCATGATCGAGGTAGAGTAAAAGAAAGAAGTGTGAAATTAAAGCAAGAGGCGAGAGTGAAGAACCATCACCATAAATGGTTAAAGTGGTTATCAGGAAGAGTGGTCAAGATATGTGTCCTCGCACATATTTGATCAAGATGTTTGATCATGGACAGATTAGGTTTGTTCACATTGATATTTTACCTACAGATGTGGAAGTAGTTGAAGATGGGAATGGTACAATTATTTCTGACTCATCAGATAGTTTTGATACACCAGTAGCATATCCTACATCCAATGTACTGGAAACAAGTCCAAGAGAAAGTCAGAATTTAAGTCGGAGTCCGAGTCAGGCAGACCAACAGTCTGAAATTAGTGAGTTCAAATGGAAATCAAGGGCATGGCTTGGAGGAAAATTTTCCTCAGGATCAGCCTCGAATGAGTTTAAATTTGGCACCATGTTTGGAAGGTTCTATTCGAGAGTGAAGGTATCCTCTTCGAAACAGAGAACAAGTGGTTAAGCTTGATTTGTAAATATGGCAAAATAAGTCCATATCTTTTGTTATGTATAACCATGCAAGTTATGTATGATGACTATTTTGTTATAATTACTTCTTCATTAAGGAGGGAGAAGTGTAATATATATAGCTCCACCTGTGGACTCCTGTGGCACTGCAGCCAGTGCTGTTTATAATAAAGAGAACAGGTCACCTGACTGGGGTGAGTTCTGGTATGTTCTGCCATCTTAAGGCTGTGTGTGTTTCTGTGAGTTACTGAAAATATAACCCAAGATAAGTGTAAAGCCCTGACCCGGCAGTACAGACTTACACGAGGCACATGCTGAAGTCAAGGTCACTCTCTAGACCTGCACCTTTATTGCACAGCACTCAAGTGCCACACTTGCCTGAGACCTGCCTTTATATACCTGTGTGGGACAGGTATGCAGTGTCTCCTGCAAGTGCACCCCTGGTGGTAAAGTATGCTTGTGGTTACAGGTCATATCTAGTTACAGTCATGTATAGCATGGTAAGATACAGTTATATACAGTAGTGTGAGATACATGACATCACCCTCCCCCAAGGTCTTATTGTCTTTATAGATTCAGTCTCTCAGGTGGTCTGTGTTCTCGCGTAGAGCGTCTTAGTTGTGGTTCAGTTGTTTGCCTTGGTGTCTGTTTTTCTTTCGGTGTGATTGCTGGTATCTCACCTGGGCTGTCTGTTTCGTTCAGTATGATTGCTGGTATCTCGCCTGGGCTGTCTGTTGAGACTGCCCTTTCCTCAGGTTGTTCCCTCTGTCTGTCCATCAGGTGTGGTGTTGTAGTCTGCCTCTGGTTCTTCAGTGTTGTTGGTGAATCTACTTTTTACTTGATCTACCTGCCTCTGGCAGGTTTGGCCATTATCCATTTGTACAGCCAGTAGCCTGTATCCTTCCTTGCCTGTTACTATCCCTGCAAGCCATTTGGGACCCCTGTCATAGTTTAGCACAAACACTTTGTCCCCTATCTCATTCCACCTCCCCCTCGAATTTCGGTCATGGTACTCAGTTAGCTTCCGGCGCTTTGCCTCAACAATTTCATGCATGTCTGGGAGGATTAACGAGAGCCTAGTCTTTAAGGTCCGTTTCATCAATAGTTGCGTGGGGGGAACCCCAGTCAACGAATGTGGACGAGATCTGTATGCCAGCAGCAGTCGCGACAGGCGGCTCTGCAGCGTGGGACCTTGGATTTTTAGCATGCCTTGTTTAACGATTTGCACTGCTCGCTCCGCCTGGCCATTGGAGGCCGGCTTGAACGGTGCCGTCTTAACGTGATTTATGCCGTGGTCAACTATAAAATCTTGAAATTCTGCGCTGGTGAAGCACGGACCATTATCACTGACCAATATGTCAGGAATTCCGTGCGTTGCAAACATGGTTCTAAGGCTCTCCACAGTGGTGGAGGTGGTGCTCGAGTTTAAAATGGTGCACTCGATCCACTTTGAAATTGCATCGACGACTATGAGGAACATTTTGCCCGTGAAAGTCTACATGCACCCGCGACCACGGTTTGGTGTGCCAGGGCCAAGGGCTTAGGGAGGCCTCCCTGGGGGCATTACTGAGTTGGGCACAAATGGTGCACCGCCGGACGCAGAGCTCCAAGTCCGTGTCGATGCCAGGGCACCAGATGTGGGATCTGGCTATGGCCTTCATAAGGACGATCCCCGGGTGCTCGCGGTGGAGCTCCTGGACAAACGCCTCTTTGCCTCGCAAGGGCATAACTAATTGGCTGCCCCACATCAGGCAGTCTGCCTGTAGTGATAGTTCATGCATGCGCCGATGGAAAGGCTTGATCTCCTCGGGGCAGGCATCGTGAGCCTCACCCCAGTCACCAGTTAAAACACATCTTTTGACTAAAGATAACGTGGGTCGCTGGTCGTCCAGGCTCTGATTTGGCGAGCCGTCATGGGCGAACCTGTTGATTCAAAGGCATTGATTGCCATGACCATCTCACAGTCCTGTTCGTCAGACTCTTTCGTGGTCACCAGGGGTAGCCTGCCAAGCGCGTCAGCACAGTTGTCTGTGCCTGATCTGTGCCTTATTGTGTAGTCGTACGACGCCAGCATGAGAGCTCACCGCTCTGTGCGCGCCGAGGCGTTGGCGTTTATTGCCTTGCACTCGGATAGCAGGGACGTGAGGGGTTTGTGGTCGGTTTCTAACGTGAACTTGGCCCTGAAAAGGTATTGGTGCATCTTTTTGACAGCGTACACGCACGCGAGCGCCTCCTTCTCAACCATACCGTACCCGCGTTCCGCCCGCGAAAGTGACCTGGAGGCATAAGCAATGGGTTATAATTTACCCGCATCATTGACATGCTGTAACACGCACCTGACCCCATACGCTGACGCATCACATGTGAGAACTAGCTTTTTACCTGGGTCAAAAAAGGCTAAAACACTGTTAGAACATAGAAGGTTGCGTGCTTTATTGAAGGCGCGTTCTTTGGTTTTGGGGGGACACCCATCGCACCCCTTTCTGAGTAGCATGTGGAGAGGCTCCAGCAGCGTGCTCAAGTTCTGCATAAAATTTCCAAAGTAATTGAGTAGCCTGAGAAAGGCGCGCAGTTCTGAGACATTCCGGGGCCTGGGTGCCAGATGAATTGCTTTGGTTTTGGATTCTGTTGGGCGGATTCCATCAGCGGCAATCCTTCTGCCCAAAAATTCAACCTCGGCGCGAGAAACAGACACTTGGATTTTTTAACTCTTAGGCCTACCCGATCCAATCGACTTAGTACTTTCTCCAAATTGCGGAGATGGGAGTCGGTGTCCCTGCCAGTGATGAGTATGTCATCTTGAAACACAACGGGATGGACTTGAGCAGACTCTCCATGTTGCGCTGGAATATAGCAGCTGCCAACCTGATGCCGAATGGGCATCGATTATACATAAAAGGCCTCGATGTGTGTTGACGGTGGTAAGTAACTTAGACTCTTCGGTGAGTTCTTGCGTCATATACGCAGATGTGAGATCTAGTTTCGAGAAAAGTTTTCCTCCAGCCAACGTGGCAAATAGGTCCTCCGCTCTGGACAGCGGGTATTGGTCCTGTAGGGAGACTCTGTTTATGGTAGACTTGTAATCCCCACAGATTCGTACGGATCCATCCGGCTTCATGACTGGAACGATGGGACTTGCCCAGTCTCTAAATTCCACGGGTGAGATAATGCCTTCCCGCAGAAGCCGGTCCAGTTCGTGTTCAGTCTTTTCCCTCATCACATAAGGCACAGCTCGAGCCTTGTGATGGACCGGTCTGGCATCCTGTGTGATGTAGATTTTAACTTTAGCCCCTTTGAAGGTGCCCACACCTGGCTGAAAGAGATGTTCAAAACGACTTAGAACTGTTGAGCAGGAGGTCTGTTCCTCTGACGACATGGTGTGAACATCATCCCATTTCCAATTTAGTTTTGCCAGCCAGCTTCTCCCCAACAGTGCTGGGAGATCTCCGGGGACAATCCACAGGGGAAGTCGGTTCACCATCCCTTTGTGTGTGACTGAGAACATGGCGCTGCCAAGGACTGGGACGATTTCTTTGGTATAGGTGCTTAGTTTGGTGTCGATCCTTGTGAGTTTTGGTCTGTTGCTTTTGTGCGGCCACAACTGTTCAAATTGTTGGACGCTCATGAGAGATTGACTAGCTCCCGTGTCTAGTTCCATGTTGATGGGTATCCCGTTGAGTAGGACCCTCATCATTATTGGAGGCGTCTTGTTGTAAGAACAGTGGACATTGATCGTGTTGACCCGCTGTACCTCGGCGTCCCGGGCACTGTCCCCACCATCTTCTGGTCCGCTTTCCGACCCTTCCAATTCGTATACCAGCCGAGCTGCTGTTTTTCTGCACATGCGAGCCAGATGCCCTGTATAGTTGCAGTTTCTGCAAACAGCATGCTGAAATCGACACCCCCTTGTTGAGTGCCTTCCCCCACATCTCCAGCACAGACCGCTTCCATTGTTTCCGAAGGATGAGCTGCATCTGGCTGATCCCTCTTGAGCTTCTCTCAGTCTGTAGTTGATTGCTCGCATTGTGGGTTGATGAGGTGTGAACTGCCGTTCATGTGGCCCTTGATGGCTTCTGGCGCCACTGCCTGTTGTTGAAGGCCTGCTCTCCTGCCTTTGTCTGTGTGTGGGGGTAGCGGCTTGTACCGATGTTTCGTTAGTTGTCGTACCCGCAGTATTGATTAACCTCGTTGTTTCTTCTCCTGCCAAGAATGTCTGTGCAACCCGTGCTGCTGCCTTTAGGGTCAAGTTCTTGGTCTCTATAAGCTTTCGGAATATGCCTACGTGGCCTATTCCTTCAATAAAAAAGTCTCTCAGTACTTCTCTCCTTAGTTCATCGGAGAATTCACATAAACTAGCCAGCCTTCGAAGTTCCGCCACAAAGTCTGGTATGCTCTGTAATTGTAGAACCTGTGTCTGGCCATGTGTAGGCTGCTCGCTGGCTTCAGGTGGTCTCTCACCAGTGTGCTCAACTCCTCAACGACTTGCTTGCTGGTTTCTCGGATGTCAGCAGGTCCTTCATTAAGGCGTATGTTTTTGAGCCACAGCTGGTCAAGAGATGGGCCCTTCTCTTCTCTGCCGTATCATCGCCCAACCAGTCTTTGGTTACAAAGCTTTGCTGGAGCCTTTCTATACAGTCATCCCAATTGTCTCCAGCATTGTATTTCTCATCTGAGCCGTTGGTAGCCATTCTGTGGATTCTGTGATCCCGTATCTCATCGCCACTGTAAAGTCCTGACCCTGCAGTACAGACTGACATGAGGCACATGCTGAAGTCAAGGTCACTCTAGACCTGCACCTTTATTTCACAGCTCTCAAGTGCCACACTTGCCTGAGACCTGCCTTTATATACCTGTGTGGGACAGGTATGCAGTGTCTCCTGCAAGTGCACCCCTGGTGGTAAAGTATGCTTGTGGTTACAGGTTATATCTAGTTACAGTCATGTATAGCATGGTAAGATACAGTTATATACAGTAGTGTGAGATACATGACAGTTTATTTTTTTACTTCCCTTAGCCACCTCGTCTTTAATTATTGCTCCAGTAGCGGCCAGCCGCCCGATCAATGCCTCCTGCCGCTGACGGTGTTTTCGCCCGGCGCTGCTGCAGGGGCCGAAAGTGAATTTCTGGGCCAGGGCGATGTGTTGGTGGTCTCTGGGCGCAGGAGATCGGGGCGCAAAGCTGTAGTGCCGCCGCTAAACTCCTGCCCAATGTGACTGGAGTCATTGTCAGCGCTGCGCCCGGTCAGTAATGCATTTGCTTACCGTTAGCGCGCCCCTGCGAGTGCTAACGGGAGGTGCAAATGCATTGAATTTCGCCCCCATAGAATACAAAAGCAAGGAAGTTATGGTGCACCTTTATAAATCATTGGTTGGGCCTCAGCTTGGGTATTGTGTTCAATTTTGGGCACCATACTTTTGGAAGAATGTCAAGGGCCTGGACAGGGTGTAGAGGAGATTTACCAGAATGGTACCAGGGATGAGGGACTTTGGTTATGTGAAGGGACTAGAGAAGCTCAGATTGTTCTACTTAGAGCAGAGAAAGTTAAGGGGAGCTTTAATACAGGTGTTCAAAATTATGAGGGATTTTGATAGAGTAGATAGAAAGAAATTGTTTCCACTCGCAAGAGCGTTGGTAACCAGTGGACACAGATTTAAAAATCCAGGGGGTAATGAGAATTTTTTAAATGCGATGAGGTGTTATAATCTGGACTCACTGTCTGGAGTAAAAATAAAACTGGGAAGGTGGCTCAACCGTGGCTAACAAGGGAAATTAAGGATAGTGTTAAATCCAAGGAAGCGGCATATAAATTGGCCAGAAAAAGCAGCAAACCTGAGGACTGGGAGAATTTTATAATTCACCAGAGGAGGACAAAGGGTTTAATTAGGAGGGGGAAAATAGAGTATGAGAGGAAGCTTGCTGGGAACATAAAAACTGACTGCAAAAGCTTCTATAGATATGTGAAGAGAAAAATATTAGTGAAGACAAACGTAGGTCCCTTGCATTCAGATTCAGGTGAATTTAAAATGGGGAACAAAGAAATGGCGGGCCAGTTAAACAAATACTTTGGTTCTGTCTTCACGAAATTATGGAAACATAGAAAATAGGTGCAGGAGTAGGCCATTCGACCTTTTGAACCTGCACCACCATTCAATAAGATCATGGCTGATCATTCACCTCAGTACCCCTTTCCTGCTTTCTCTCCATATCCCTTGGTCCCTTTGGCCGTAAGGGCCATATCTAACTCCCTCTTGAATATATCCAATGAACTGGCATCAACAACACTCTGCGGTAGGGAATTCCACAGGTTAACAACTCTTTGAGTGAAGAAGTTTCTCCTCATCTCAGTCCTAAATGGCTTACTCCTTATCCTTTGACTATATCCCCTGGTTCTGGACTTCCCCAAAATCGGGAGCATTCTTCCTGCATCTAACCTGTCCAGTCCTGTCAGAATTTTATATGTTTCTATGAGATCCCCTCTCAGCCTTCTAAACTCCAGTGAATAAAGGCCCAGTCAATCCAGTCTCTCCTCATATGTCAGTCCAGCCATCCTGGGAATCAGTCTGGTGAACCTTTGCTGCACTCCCTCAATAGCTCGCAAGAACATCCTTCCAGCAGATTAGGAGACCAAAACTGAATACAATATTCCAGGTGAGGCCTCACCAAGGCCCTGTACAACTGCAGTAAGACCTCCCTGCTCCTATACTCAAATCCACTAGCTATGAAGGCAAACATACCATTTGCTGCCTTCACCGCCTGCTGTACCTGCATGCCAACTTTCAATGACTGATGTACCATGACACCCAGGTCTCGTTGCACCTCCCCTTTTCCTAATCCGCCGACATTCAGATAATATTCTGCCTTCGTGTTTTTGCCACCAAAGTGGATAACCTCACATTTATCCACATTATATTGCATCTGCCACACGTTTGCCCACTCACCTAACCTGTCCAAGTCGCCCTGCAGCCTTTTAGTGTCCTCCTCACAGCACACACCACCACCCAGCTTAGTGTCATCTGCAAACTTGGAGATATGACACTCAATTCCCTCATTCAAATCATTAATGTATATTTCAAATAGCTGGGGTCCCAGCACTGAACCCTGCGGCACCCCACTAGTTCACTGCCTGCCATTCTGAAAAAGACATGTTTATCCCGACTCTCTGCTTCCTGTCTGCCAACCAGTTCTCTATCCACGTCAGTATATTACCCCCAATACCATGTGCTTTAATTTTGCACACCAATCTCTTGTGTGGGACCTCGTCAAAAGCCTTTTGAAAGTCCAAATACTCCACATCCACTGGTTCTCCCTTGTCCACTCTACCAGTTACATCCTCAAAAAATTCTAGAAGATTTGTCAAGCAGGATTTCCTTTTCATAAATCCATGCTGCCTTGGACCGATCTTGTCACTGCTTTCCAAATGCGCTGCTATTTCATCCTTAATAATTCATTCCAACATTTTCCCCACTACTGATGTCAGGCTAACTGGTCTATAATTATCCATTTTCTCTCTCCCTCCTTTTTTAAAAAGTGGTGTTACATTAGCTATCCTCCAGTCCAGAGGAACTGATCCAGAGTCGATAGACTGTTGGAAAATGATCACCAATGCATCCACTATTTCTAGAGCTACTTCCTTAGTCTGCATCCCAGAGTACTCATCAGGTCCCAGGGATTTATCGGTCTTCAATCCCATCAATTTCCCTAACACAATTTCCCGCTTAATAAGGATTTCCTTCAGTTCCTCCTTCTCAAGTATTTCCGGAAGGTTATCTGTGGCTTCCTTCGTGAAGACAGAACGAAAGTATTTGTTTAACTGGTCCGCCATTTCTTTGCTCCCCATTATCAATTCACCTGAATCTGACTGCAAGGGACCTACGTTTGTTTTCACTAATCTTTTTCTCTTCACATATCTACAGAAGCTTTTGCAGTCAGTTTTTATGTTCCCAGCAAGCTTCCTCTCATACTCTACTTGCCCCCTCCTAGGACACAAATAACCTTCTGGAAATACTAGGCAACCGAGGGTCTAGTGAGAAGGAGGAACTGAAGGAAATCCTTCTCGGCGGGAAATTGTGTTAGGGAAATTGATGGGATTGAAGGCAGATAAATACCCTGGGCCTGATAGTCTGTATCCCTGAGTACTTAAGGAAGTGGCCCTAGAAATAGTGGATGCATTGGTGATCATTTTCCAACAGTCTATCGACTCTGGATCAGTTCCTATGGGCTGGAGAGTAGCTAATGTAACACCACTTTTTAAGAAAGGAGGAAGAGAGAAAACGGGGAATTATAGACTGGTTAGCCTGACATCAGTAGTGGAGAAAATGTTGGAATGAATTATTAAGGGTGAAATAGCAGCGCATTTGGAAAGCAGTGACGGGATTGGTCCGAGTCAGCATGGATTTATGAAAGGGAAATCCTGCTTGACAAATCTTCTAGAATTTTTTGAGGATGTAACTGGTAGAGTGGACAGGGGAGGACCAGTGGATGTGGTGTATTTGGACTTTCAAAAGGCTTTTGACAAGGTCCCACTCAAGAGATTGGTGTGTAAAATTAAAGCACATGGTATTGGGGGTAATGTACTGACGTGGATAGAGAACTGGTTGGCAGACAGGAAGTAGAGAGTCGGGATAAACGTGTCTTTTTCAGAATGGCAGGTAGTGACTAGTGGAGTGTCGCAGGGCTCAGTGCTGGGACCCCAGCTCTTTACAATATACATCAATGATTTGGATCAAGGAATTGAGTGTAATATCTCCAAGTTTGCAGATGACACTAAGCTGGGTGGCTGGGAGGACGCTACGAGGCTGCAGGTTGACTTGGACAGGTTAGGTGAGTGGGCAAACGCATGGCAGATGCAATATAATGTGGATAAATGTGAGGTTATCCACTTTAGTGGCAAAAACACGAAGGCAAAATATTATCTGAATGGCGGCAGATTAGGAAAAGGGGAGGTGCAACGAGACCTGGGTATCATGGTACATCAGTCATTGAAAGTTGGCATGCAGGTACAGCAGGCGGTGAAGAAGGCAAATGGTATGTTGGCCTTCATAGCTAGGGGATTTGAGTATAGGAGCAGGGAGGTCTTACTGCAGTTGTACAGGACCTTAGTGAGGCCTCACGTGGAATATTGTGTTCAGTTTTGGTCTCCTAATCTGAGGAAGGACGTTCTTGCTATTGAGGAAGTGCAGCGAAGGTTCACCAGAATGATTCCCGGGATGGGAGGACTGATATATGAGGAGAGTCTGGATCGACTGGGCCTGTATTCACTGAAGTTTAGAAGGCTGAGAGGGGATCTCATAGAAACATATAAAGTTCTGATTAGATGCAGGAAGAATGTTCCCGATGTTGGGGAAGTCCAGAACCAGGGGACATGGTCTAAGGATAAGGGGTAAACCATTGAGGACTGAGATGAGGAGAAACTTCTTCACTCAAAACCTGTGGAATTCCCTGCTGCAGAGAGTTGTTGATTCCAGTTCATTGGATATATTTAAGAGGGAGTTAGATATGGCCCTTACGGCTAAAGGGATCAAGGCATATGGAGAGAAAGCAGGAAAGGGGTACTGTGATCTTGAATGGTGGTGCAGGCTCGAAGGGTCAAATGGCCTACTCCTGCACCTATTTTCTATGTTTCTATGGTCACTGCCTGAAAGGGTGGTGGAAGCAGATTCAGTAGTGACTTTACCAAAGAAATTAGATACATACTTGAAAAGGAGAAATTTGCAGGGCTATGGGAAAGAGCAGGGGAGTAGCACTAATTGGATACCTCTTTCAAAGAACTGGCACAGACACAGTGGGTCGAATGTTTCTATGATCTATGTTTTCTTTGGTTTATACAAAGAATTTTGAAATTATTATTATGGAAAATATACTACTGTATCAGTAAAATATTCAAGTGTGTTTATTCTTATCCTTAAATGTATTTTTATCCTCTTGAACTCCCTGGAGCAGCAGTAAAGACATGGCTGATTTAATAATCATAAGTATATCTTTTTAGTTGTTTTTCACATTTATTTGAAGAAAAGACATGGGACAAATTTCAAAAGCTTTATCCAAGTAAAATTTATTTGAGTGTTTTATAAATCAAAGAGGTTATGTGTGTGTGTGAGACAGGGAGAGAAATAAAAACATACTATACTTATTACATACCTGTTGTATTTTTAGTAGATATTTGGATTACACTCCATATACTTCATTAAGCTCATCAGCTGAGAGTGAGAGAGAATTATCTTTCCCTATTAGGAGGTCTGAGTGGTTTCCCTGTAGTGGGCAGTGGAAATGGTTCTCAGTGGAGTGATGACCCGAGTTTCTTTTCCATGGGGATTGTGCGAAGAGGCCATGGGCAGAGAGGGAGAGGAGGATTCAGAAATGAGGACAGAGTAGGTTGGCTTCATTCAGTTGTGATGATGGGGAAGGTGAAAGGAGAGATGTCCTCAGATGAGGAGGCTGGGCTCTAGTTAACAAAAAGAATGCTCAGTTGGGTGGTGGTGCTGGTGGAGTTTTGTTCGACTGGTCTCTATGTGGGGAAAATGTTCTGAGATGTGTATGGGCTTGAATCACCAAAATGTTGGTCAGTTGTGAGAGGAGTGTTACTTGGCTGAGGGGGCTGGTGGCTCCAACTTCCGAGGGACTGCTCAGTGGGAGGGAGGGACGATCATTATATTTTTTCAGTGCGGGGAGGCGCAAGTGCGGTTTGGAGGCTGCTTCCACATATCTGTGCTCAAGCGGGAGGGAGGGGCTAAGTGCAGGGCGGGTAGCACAATATCTGTGCTTGTGTGGAGGAGTAGTGGAGAAAATCCAATGTTGGGTTGATATGTGTGACAGTATTTCTGGTCTATGGGAGGAGGTCAGTATTGTGGGAAGGTGCGCTCTCTCTTTGAGGGGGATTGAGATCCAATCACTATTTCTGCTCACTGAGGGCTAAGTGGTCTAATCTTGGAAATTCTGATCAGTGGATCGGGCAGTTGAGGTTTAGTGTAGATATGTGGTCCTAGGACAGAAATTCTGTCCAGTAGGATGGGAGGAAAGTTCAGGTCCGGTCCCAATTTGAGGTCTGATCTCATTAAAGTTTTATGCCCCTTGATTATTGACTTCTCTGCTAAAGGAAATAGGTCCATCCTAGCTATTCTATCTCGGCCCCTCATAATTTTATACACCTCGATCAAATCTCCCCTCAGCCTTCTCTGTTCCAAAGAAAATAACCCCAGCCTATCCAATCTTTCCTTGTAGCTAAAATTCTCCAGTCCTGGCAACATCCTCATAAATCTCTTCTGTGCCTTCTCTAATGCAATCACACCTCTCCTGTAATGTGGTGACTAGAACTGTACGCAGTACTCTAGCTAGTGTTTTATACAGTTCAAGCATAACCTCCCTGCACTTATTCTGTGCAAATTGGCTGCAGACTGGCACATGTGATGGTAGGGACCTCATAGAAAGGCTGAGAAGAATAATTCATTTGGCACTACTGGCTGAAGATTGTTGCGAACGCTTCAGTCTTGTCTTTTGCAGTCACTTGTGGGCTCTGCCATCATTGAGGATGGGAATGTTTGTGGAGCCTCCTCTTCCCCTGGTTGCTTAATTGTTCACCGTCATTCACGACTGTATGTGGCAGGACTGCAGAGCTTTGACCTGATTGTGGAATCGCTTATTTCTGTCCATAGCATGCTACTTTTGTTCAGCATGCATGAAGTCCTCATTTTTAGGTATGCCTGATGCTGCTTCCAACATGCTCTTTTACACTCTTCATCGAATCAGGGGTGATCAGCTGGCATGATAATGATACCATTAGGTTACAAATTATAATGGAATACAATTCTGATGCTGCTGATGGTCCACAGTACTCATGGATGAACCTCCTACCTAAACTATCATGGACAGACGCATCTGCAACAGGTAGATTGATGAGGATGAATTCTATAGGTTATATTTCTCTCCGCCTGCTACAAGCCATTTCTGACAGCTATGTCCGTCAGGTCTCTGCCAACATTGGTACTACCAAACCACTCTTGGGGCCCAAATTTGGCCCTTCGGGTTTTTTCAGCGCACTCAGATGAGGTGCGCCAACTTCCTTTACTTAAAACGGTGCCGAAAAGATATCCACGTATTCTCCCCACTCTGTCGACTGTCCTTGTGCTTGGTGCAGTGTGGCAATTCAATTAGGGGGTGGAGCTAGGGCCCTGTGCTCAAGAGTGCTGGCAGCTCAATGCATGCGCACTGGAGGTTTCGCGCATGCACAGTAGCTCCTCTGCAGCGTGGGACCCGATGTCCCGCCCCTATCTCAGGCCGAGTGGTGTCACGACGCGTGCTGGGCTTCCCGTTGACTTCCCGTGCCGAGGTAGGACTTGAGTTTTATTTTTTATTTATTGATTGTGCTTTGTTTAGTGAGGAGAGTTTTGATGGGCGGAGGTGGTGAAAAAGAGCAAGAGTTTTGATCCGGGGCGCGGGGGGACGAGGGGGAGGGGGTGGGGGGAGGGGAAGGGAAGAGAGGAAGAGTTTTGTTCCGGGGCGGGGGGGAAAGTCAGCAGTCTTCGGAGAGAGAAGTCCACCAATCCCTCGGAGTTGACTCCTGCAGCCTCCGTGTTCTGTGAGCCCAGCCTGCTGTGTGTTGTGTGTGGCCAGTTACCTGCGCGCGCTCTCCTGCCCGGGTGTCCCACCCATCCGCACCTATCCCCAATAGAGTGGCCTCTCGCACCGGCAGACCCGCTGACTTCCCGGGCCGAGTTATGAAGGTAGGACTTAAGTTTTATTTTTTATTTATTTCTTTATTATTTATTATTGATGGTTTTTATGCTTCTTGAATGTTGTTGTGAAGGTGTTTAGTGCTTTGCAAGGTCCTCTCTGCTCCCCCCCCCCCCCATCCCAATCTCTGGCTACGTGCGCTGATTTTGTAACTCTCCGCAAGGGTTTTCTGTGCGGCCACAAGTGGCCACGTACGCTGGCCTAAGTTAGTTTGGAGCAACTATTAGCTTTCCAAACTGCGAAAACCCTTTTGAAAAAAACTAAACTTAAAAAAAATCCTAACTAATTCACTTACACTGGCGCAAATTAAATGTGCAGAATGGGGATTTTTAAGATACTCCAGAAAAATCAAGTTGCTCCAAAAAAAACGGAGCAACCCTTGGGGAAAATATCGGCTCTTAGTGATGGACATTGACGTCCCCCATCCAACTACTCTGTGCTTTTTCCAAGTGGTGTTCAATATGGAGGAGTACCGATTCATCAGCTGACGGAGGTGGCAATCAGCATGAGGTTTCCTTGCCCATGTTTGACCTGAAACTATGAGACTTCGTGGGGTCCAGAATCAATGTTAAGGACACTCATATTTAATAATTATGAAATTTAATTTAGTCAGTCACTGTAAATCAGCAGCTCAGATGTTGTCCTCTACATGGAATAAACACTCCTATTGTTTTTAAAAC
Organism: Pristiophorus japonicus; assembly: GCF_044704955.1. Taxonomy (NCBI): domain Eukaryota; kingdom Metazoa; phylum Chordata; class Chondrichthyes; family Pristiophoridae; genus Pristiophorus; species Pristiophorus japonicus. Next base: position 90,818,539 of record NC_091985.1, read on the forward strand.
ATTGTATCCTCCGACTCACCATGAACAGTACGATGGGAGATCTGCTGGTCAATCAGAAAAATATAAGATAACTCAAGATAGGTGGTTGTGAATAAATTTTAGGAATAAAAACAGAAAATTGACATTGATCTGAAACGTTAACTCTGTTTCTCTCTCCACAGATGCTGCCTGACCTGCTGAGTAGTTCTAGTATTTTCTGTTTTTATTTTGGATTTCCAGCATCCGCAGTATTTTGCTTTTGAATAAATTTTAGGAACCGTATTTGATGTTAGCTGTTTTTCATTACCATTTAGCTGCTAAATATTCCAATCCTCTGCTGCTTAATATAATGGTGACAGTAATTTAATTGAAATTATTTAAATTTACTAATCTGACAAGCAGAAATGAAGCATTTAATTTGTGCAAATAAATGTGACTTATAATATCTGGTGGTGAAGGGTGGAGAATAGCACTGAAACTGAATAGTTTAAGTGAAACAGTGGGGTTGAAAATCTTCACCTGAACCTGTCGGACTTTCCATAGTTTCCTTATTTAAATAATCCGGGTGAGCGCTAGCGCCACTGGGAGCACATCTCTGGCACTTGCCAAATGGGCAAAACCGGCAAATGCACCAGATACTGGTCTTAGGGAAGGTATTGCCCAACTGCCACTTGAGAAATGCTGAAAGTTTGCCTGCAGCAGAAAAAATTAGTTAGTCCTGTCTGGTACAGCTGCAGGCCATCGTAGCAGGTTTTTTTTGATAGGAACAAGTACTTGCTAGTGGCCATGTCAGAGGGCAGTTAAGAGTCAACCACTGCCCTCTGACAGTCACATATAGACGAGACTGGGTAAGGACGGCAGGCTTCCTTCCCTAATGGACATGAGTGAACTAGATGGGGTTTTCCAACAATCATGATCACCGTTACTGATACCAGCATTTTTATTCCAGATTTATTTAATTAACTGAACTTAAATTCCTCAGCTGCTGTGGTAGAATTTGAACTCAAGTCTCCGGAAGATTAGTCCAGGCCTCTGGATTACTGGTCCAGTAACATAACCACTCTGCTTCCATTCCCAAAAACACAGTTTCAGTAATTTCAAATATCTGTATTTTACAAATGAAATAGCTTGAACTAGAGTGAAGAAAGTAAACAAAGCTTTTCCTAATGCAGAAGACTTTGCAAAGCAGATTGAAAACTAAAATGAATGGCTAGATTCAAAATAGCACACAGCAAAAACTCAACAATGCAGAAACAGAACCTCTCCAAAAAACCCTTTGCAAGATTTGAAAAAAAACTGAAGAAATTTACAATAATCTGGGTGAAGATGCCAACACACGCCACGATCTCCCAGTTATGGCAAATAATCTATACAAGTCTTTAAAATCAATTGATAAGTAAGAAAATAAGTGCCCCTTCTAATTATGGGGGGGCTCCCTAACTTGCATAAAGTTGGTGCACCAGCTTCTAGGCGCTTACCATGCAATCAGTACATTGGATGGGTAATAGGCCTTGGGCTTCTGCTTCTGATTAAAGGGGGGAGGCTCTGTCTGTAAGCAAGAAGTCATCTTCCATACGTGCACTGATGGCACCCAACATTATCTCTGGCACCACCCTCAACTCCATGACTGTTGGTGTACTGTCTGCAAGTCTTTGCTGAGCCATAACTTCTTCAGCTGTTGGCAAGCCAAAGCCATTCTGTTAAATTCTTGAGAAGCTACCGACCGTATCTCCGATTCCATCCTCCTCCCCAGCTATTTGCTTAGGTTAAAAAACAGTATTTAACTTTAATATCCTAATTAATCTTGTGATGAGTTTTAAACTTCATAATCAATCCTTCACCACGACCACCTATTTCTATCTCTGGATTAACAACTGCCTCCATTTCTACCTTACTTCCACCACTAGTAAATCTCTAGTCCACACCTTTGTCATCTCTAGGCTCAATTTCTCCAAGTCTCTCCTCACCAGTCTCTTGAGCTCCACTCCACATAAACTCATCCAGAACTCTTCCGCCTGCATCCTATCTTATACAAAGTCCTGCTTAACTCTCATTCGCTGATTTCCACTGCTTTCCCATTTTTCATGCATTGAATTCAAAATGTATTCACATTTACATTGCCATCATGGCCATGCCTAGCCCTACCCTTATAACGTACATCAGCCTACATCTCTGTTCACAATCTCTGCTCTCCTGTGTCTGGTCTACTTGCATTACTTCCTCTCTCTGATCCACATCGGGGGCAAAACCATCACTTGTCATATTCCTGCTGTCTGGAATTCTTCTTCTAAACATAGAAATATGGAAGTTTACAGCACAAAAGGAGGCCATTTCGGCCCATCGTGTCCGCGCCGGCCTACAGAGCCACACGGGCCCTTGGTTAACAGCCCTAAAGGTTACATATAAACCAATGAACAATGATGGAAAGGCAAAGAGCATCCAGCCCAACCAGTCCGCCTCACCACAAATGCGACACCCCTTATACTAAAACATTCTACACTCCACCCCCACCGGAGCAATGCGATCTCCTGGGAGAGGCAAAAACCAGATTAAAAACCCAGGCCAATTTAGGGAGAAAAAATCTGGGAAAATTCCTCTCCGACCATCCAGGCGATCGAAACTAGTCCAGGAGATCACCCTGACCGTATTCTATTCCCTGTAGTGCTTACCATTATATTTGCTCCGTCCAACAAAAGGTCATCCAGTCTAATCCTATTCAGGTTACTGCCCATCCAACCATCTCTTAAAAGTGGTGAGGGTTTCTGCATCCACCACTCTTCCAGGCAGCGAGTTCGAGATCCCCACAACCCTCTGCATAAAGAAGCCCTTCCTCAAATCCCCTCTAAACCTTCTACCAAACATCTTAAAACTATGCCCCCTCATAGTGGACCCCTCCACCAATGGAAATAGACCCTTACTATCCATTATGTCCAAGCCCCTCAATATTTTGTATACCTCAATGAGATCTCCTCTCAACCTCCTCTGTTCCAATAAGAACAAACCCAGCCTATCTAATCTGTCCTCATAACTAAGATTCTCCATTCCAGGCAGCATCCTAGTAAATCTCCTCTGCACCCTCTCTAGTGCAATCACGTCCTTCCTATAATACGACGACTAGAACTGCATGCAGTACTCCAGCTGTGGCCTAACCAAAGTATTATACAATTTAAGCATAACCTCCCTGCTCTTATATTCTATGTCTCTGCCAATAAAGGCAAGCATTCCATATGCCTTCTTAACCACCTTATCCACCTGGCCTGCTACTTTCAGGGATCTGTGGACAAGCACTCTAAGGTCCCTTTGTTCATCTACACTATTAAGTGGCCTACCGCTTAATGTGTATACCCTTTCCTTATTAGCCCTCCCAAAGTGCATCACCTTACACTTTTCTGAATTAAATTCCATTTGCCACTGCTCTGCCCACCTGACCAGTAGATTGATATCCTCCTGCAACCCATGATTTTCCTCTTCATTATCAACCACAGCCAATTTTAGTGTCGTCTGCAAACTTCTTAATCATACTCCCTGTATTCAAATCTAAATCATTGATATATACTACAAAAAGCAAGGGTCCCAGTACTGAGCCGTGCGGAACCCCACTGGAAACATCCTTCCAGTCACAAAAACATCCATCGATCATTACCCTTTGCTTCCTATCTCCAAGCCAATTTTGGATCCAACTTGACACTTTGTCCTGTATCCCATGAGCTTTAACCTTCATGACCAGTCTACCATGTGGGACCTTATCAAAAATTTTGCTAAAGTCCATATATACTACATCGTATGCACTACCCTCATCGACCCTCTTGGTTACCTCCTCAAAAAATTCAATCAGGTTAGTCAGACACAATCTTCCCTTAACAAATCCGAGCTCACTGTACCTAATTAATCCTTGCCTTTCCAAATGTAGATTTATCCTGTCTTTCAGGATTTTTTCCAATAATTTTCCTACCACTGAGGTTAGGCTGACAGGCCTGTAATTACTCGGCCTATCCCTTTTTCTCTTCTTAAACAAGGGTACTACATTAGCAGTGCTCCAATCCTCCGGCACCATGCCAAGATCCAAAGAGGACTGGAAAATGATGGTCAAGGCCTGTGCTATTTCCTCTTCAGTCAACAGCCTGGGATGCATTTCATCCGGACCTGGGGACTTATCTACTTTCAAAGCTGCTGAACCCCTTAATACTTCCTCTCTCACTATATTTATTTCATCCAGAATATCACACGCCTCCTCGATAGCAGTATCTGCATTACCCCTTTCCTTTGTGAAAACAGATGCAAAGTTTTCGTTAAGAACCCTCACAACATCTTCCGCCTCCACACAAAGATTACCCTCATGGTCTCTAATTGGCCCTACCCTTTCTTTAGTTAGCCTCTTACTCTTAATATATTTATAGAACATCTTAGGGTTTTCCTTAATTTTACTGGCCAAGAATTTCTCGTGCACTCTCTTAGCATTTCTAATATCCTTTTTAATTTTGCCTCTTAACTTTCTATATTCCTCTAAAGATTCTATAGTATTTAGCCGTTGATATGACAGAAGTGTCCTTTTTTTTTCTTAATCCTCCCATGTAAGTCCCTAGACATCCAGGGGGCTCTAGAATTATTTTTCCCAGCCTTTTTCTTTAAGGGCATATGCTTGGCCTGAGCCTTCCGGATCTCCTCCTTAAATGCCTCCCACTCTTCCGACACTGATTTACCCACAAGTAGCTGTTTCCAGTCCACTATGGCCAAATCACTCCTTAACTTAGCAAAATTATCCTTTTCCCAATTCGGAACTTTTATTCCAGGTCTATTCTTGTCCTTATCTATAACCAACTTGAATCTGACTGAATTATGGTCACTGGCACCCAAGTGCTCTCCCACTAATACCCCTTCAACCTGTCCAGCTTCATTCCCCAAAACTAAATCCAAGACCGCCCCCTCTCGTGTTGGGCTTGCTACATACTGACTAAAAAGGTTCTCTTGAATGTATTTTAAGAATTCCACACCCTCTATACCCTTCACACTAAATTTGTCCCAATCAATATTTGGATAGTTAAAATCCCCCACTATTACTACTCTATGGTTTTTGGACTTCACAGCAATTTGCCTACATATTTGCTCCTCTATCTCCCTCCCACTGTTTTGGGGTCTATAATACCCCAAGCAGTGTGATTGCCCCTTTTTTATTTTTCAATTTGACCCAAATGGCCTCATTTGATGATCCCTCTAATATATCATCCCTCCTCACCACTGTAATAGTTTCTTTAATCAGTACCGCAACCCCCCCCCTTTTTTTACCCCCCTCTCTATCTTGTCTAAAATTCCTGTAGCCAGGAATATTGATCTGCCAAACCTTGCCCCTCTTTCAGCCATGTTTCTGTAATGGCTATAATGTCATACTCCCAAGTGTCTACCTGTGCTCTTAGCTTATTCGCCTTATTCGCTATACTCCTTGCATTAAAGTATATACCATTCAGCACAGGAAGACTTCCTTGCTTACTACAAACTAAGCCCTGTTTCTTCTGTCTTACAGGTTCACTTTCTAGATTCTTGCTATCCAATTTCTGCTTTACTTACTTCCATTTTGAATTCGTTCTCAGGTTCCCATCCCCCTGGCAAGCTAGTTTAAACTCTCCCCAACAGTACTAGCAAAACTCCCCGCGAGGATATTGGTCCCGGTGCTGTTGAGGTGCAACCCGTCCGGTTTGTACAGGTCCCATCTCCCCCAGAAGTGGTCTCAATGCCTCAAGAATTTAAAGCCCTCCCTCCTACACCAACTTTCCAGCCACGTGTTCATCCTCTCTATCCTTCTATTCTTATACTCATTAGCACGTAGCACCACTAGTAACCCGGAGATTACTATCTTCAAAAGCCTTCCCAATGTCTACCTTTTCAACTTCATTTTTGGTCACCTCGTCTAATTCTTTGCCCATTTGCTGCTTAGTGTCTGAATATCTCCTCTTTTTTGTGAAGCATCTTGGGGTATTTACTATGTTAAAGATGCTAATTAATGTCAGATAGTCACTAATAAATCCAAGAGGGAATTCAGGAGAAACTTAAGCAGAGAGTGGTTAGAATGTGGAACTCGCTACGACAAGGAGTAGTTGAGGCAACTGGCATAGACGCATTTAAGGGGAAGCTAGATAACCACATGGAGAAAGGAATAGAAGTATATGCTGATGGGATTAGATGCAGAAGGGTGGGAGGAGGTTTGTGTGGAGCATAAATACTAGCATGGACCTGTCTGGCCGAATGGCATGATTCTGTGCTGTAAATACTATGTACTATGTAACAATTAAGATCTGAAGGAATGAGACTCTATACTTGTAAAAGTAAATTTTCAATGCCAGAGAGGTTCTTTGGTATTAATTAAGACTTATCACACCGTTAAAAGGGTATTTACATTAAAATATGCCCTAACTTTTTCTGGCGAGTTTAGTTCATATACAGCAACTTCACGCTGTTCAATGTATTTGAATGGTGAGTCAGACGGCAAAATACCGTTAATGCGCAACTGTTGGATAAGCAGGGCATCTTTCTGATTTCCATGTTTAACTGTGCATGTGTGAAAGTTGCTGTCCGATATCCAAGTAAATGATAGTGAGCGCTGTTATTTCTACAGCAAAATCTGTCCCTATATATTTTAATTACTGATTACATTATTTTGAAGAAACAGTATCAACTGATGTACAAAGTGGTTGCATGGAGTTGTCAGAAACAGAGTGCATCGTAAACCATGTAAAAGTTGGGAATTTAGTGAGAATGAAACGCTCTGGTAAGTAGTGGGTAAGTAGGGTTCAAACTGAAATTAAATTTAACATTTTTGAATTTAACTTGCTGCACACATCCTCCACTTTTCCTAGGGTTGCCAAATCTCCCAGATTGCCCGGGAGTCTCCCGCAATAAGATGTGGATCTTCTGGCCGATCTTCAAATACATTTTCCACCGGAGGGTCCCCTGTTTCCCCCCCACCCCCTGTGACCTCATTGGCTGCCACTGCAGCAAGACCTTTGACTCTGTGACGTCATCTCCACTAGCCCCGCCGCCACCGTGGGAATGGGATTCAAAGGAAGAAAAGGGGACTGGGGTTCAGGGGGATTGCGGCTCGAGCAGGGGGCGGGAGACGGGGAATGGGGTGGGTACCAATATTTTCTGCAGAGCAGAGAGCAGCAGCAACCTGATGAGAGGAGAAGTCAGTATCTGGGTGGGTGAAACAGCGGACCTTACTGTGGGTAAATAAAGATAGTGACCAAGGATTCCCACTGGAAAAACCAAGGGAAAAGATATATTCTTGAATTTGCACCTATTAAACCATGGGATGTTTCACCACAAGTGGCTTTTGAGGCAGCCGAGACCATAATTTAAAAGGGAATGGGATAAATATTTGAAAGTGGAAATATATAAGGATATGGTGCGAATGCGTTACAGGAGAGCGCGCCGAATGGCTTACTCCTGTGCTGTAATTTCTATCGTTAAGAACATAAGAAATAGCAGCAGGAGTAGGCCATTTGGCCCCTCGAGCCTGCTCCGCCATTCAATAAGATCATGGCTGATCTGATCATGGACTCAGCTCCACTTCCCTGCCCGCTCCCCATAACCCTTGACTCACTTATCGCTCAAAAATCTGTCTAGCTCCGCCTTAAATATATTCAATGACCCAGCCTCCACGTGTATCTGGGGCAGAGAATTCCATAGATTTACAACCCTCAGAGAAGAAATTTCTCCTCATCTCAGTTTTAAATGGGCGGCTCCTTATTCTAAGACTATGTCCCCTAGCTTTAGTTTCCCTTATGAGTGGAAATATCCTCTCTGCATCCACCTTGTCGAGCCCCCTCATTATCTGATAAGTTTCAATAAGATCACCTCTCATTCTTCTGAACTCCAATGTGTATAGGCCCAATAAGTCAGCCCCCTCATCTCCAGAATCAACCTTGTGAACCTTCTCTAAACAGCCTCCAATGCAAGTATATCCTTAAGTACGGAGACCAAAACTGTTTGTAGTACTCCAGGTGTGGCCTTACCAGAAGCAGGACTTCTCTGCATTTATACCATATCCCCATGCAATAAAGGCCAACATTTCATTTGTCTTCCTGATTACTTGTTGTACCTGCATACTAACTTTTTCTATTTCATGCACAAGGACCCCCCAGGTGTCTCTGTACTGCAGCACTTTGCAATTTTTCTCCATTTAAATTATAATTTGCTTTTCTATTATTATGCCAAAGTGGATAGCCTCACATTTTCCTACATTATACACCATCTGCCAAATTTTTGCCCATTCACTTATCCTGTCTATATTCCTTTGCAGATTTTTTGTGTCCTCATCACAATTTGCTTTCCCACCCATCTTTGTATCATCAGCAAACTTGGCTACATAACACTCGGTCCTTTCATCCAAGTCATTAATATAGATTGTAAATAGTTGAGGACCCAGCACCGATCCCTGCGGCACCCCACTAGTCACTGTTTGCCAACCGAAAATGACCCATTTATCCCGATTCTCTGTTTTCTGTTAGTTAGCCAATCTTCTATCCATGCTAATATATTACTCCCAACCCTGTGAGCTTTTATCTTGTGCAGTAACTTCTAATGTGGCACCTTATCAAATGCCTTTTGGAAATCCAAATACACCCCTTATCCACTCTGCTCATTACATCTTCAAAGAACTCCAGCAAATTTGTCAAACATGAATTCCCTTTCATAGAACCATGCTGACTCTGCTTCATTGAACATGCTTTTCCAAATGTCCCGCTACTGCTTCCTTAATAATGGACTCCAGCATTTTCCCAACGACAGATATTAGGCTAACTGTTCTATAATTTCCTGCTTTTTGTCAGCCTCCTTTTTTAAATAGGGGCATTACGTTTGCGGTTTTCCAATCTATTGGGACTGCCCCAGAATCCAGGGAATTTTGTTAGATTACAACCAATGCATCCACTATCTCTGCAGCCACTTCTCTTAAGACCCTAGGATGTAAGCTATCAGGTCCAGGGGACTTGTCTGCCTTTAGTCCCGTTATTTTACTGTGTACTACTTCATTAGTGATATTGATTGTTCCTCCCTTCCTATAGCCCCTTGATTATCCACTATTGGGTATGTTTTTAGTGTCTTCTACCATGAAGACCGATACAAAATATTTGTTCATCGTCTCTGCCATTTCCCTATTCTCCATTATTAATTCCCCAGTCTCATCCTCCAGGTGACCAACATTTAATTTAGCCACTCTTTTCCTTTTTATGTACTTGTAGAAACTCTTACTATCTCTTTTTATATTTCATGCTCGATTAGTTTCATAATCTATCTGCCCTCTGTTCATTTTTTTTTATCGTTCTCTGCTGGATTAAAAAAAATTTATCAATCCTCTGGACTCCCACTAGTCTCGGCCACATTGTATGCCTTTGTTTTCAATTTGATACCCTCTCTTATTTCCTTAGTTAGCCACGGATGGTTATCCCTTCTCTTACTGTCTTTCCTTCTCATCGGGATATATTTTTGTTGCGAGTTATGAAATATCTCCTTAAATGTCTGCCACTGCTCATCAACCGTCCCATTCTTTAGTCTATTTTTCCAGTCCACTTGAACCAACTCCGCACTCATACCTTTGTAATCTCCTTTATTTAAGCTTAGGACCCTGGTTTGAGAACCAACTGTTTCACCCTCCAACTGAATTTGAAATTCAACCATATTATGGTCACTCATTCCTGGAGGATCTTTTACTACGAGATCATTTATTAATCCTGCCTCATTACACCGTACTAGATCTAAGATCGCCTGCTCCCAGGTTGGTTCCACAACGTACTATTCAAGGAAACTATCCCGGATACACTCGATGAACTCTTCCTCAAGGCTACCCTGGCCAATTTGCTTTGTCCAATCAATATGACGGTTGAAATCACCCATGTTTATTGCCGTTCCTTTATTACAAGCCTCCATTATTTCTTGATTTATACTACGTCCACCAGCGACGTTTTCCCTTTATTATTCCTGATCTCCACCCAAACTGATTCAACATCTTGATCTCTGAACCAATATCATTTCTCACTAACTCACTGATCCCATCCTTTTATTAACAGTGCTACCCAGCTCCTTTTCCTTTCTGTCTGTCGTTCCGAATTGTCAAATACCCCTGAATATTTCGTTCCCAGTCCTGGTCACCTTTCAACCACTTCTCTGTAATGGTTATCACATCATACCCATTGGTATCTATTTGTGCCATCAACTCATCGTTCTATGAAAATTCTCCTTCATTAAGTCCAAGCTCAAGGAGTGGTTTAGAAATGCTGGTGATGAGTTGAGTTTAGAACGACGTGCCCTGTGCGAAGTGCCCTAAACACCGAGCTCACTGCTGTATTACAGGAAATATGGCTAAGAGATGAGAGTGCTACCTTCTAGCTAAGACGAGTGCTACCCACTGAGCCACGGCTGACACTCCTGTCCAATAGTGAGGGAGTGTTGCTAATAAAGAATTATTGCACCTTCCCTTGGGATGTGCACGCAAATATCCTGGAGTGATTTCCTGCTGATTTTTTTCCTATGTGTCTGATGAGTTAGAGTTTGACTTAGCTTCTTGATGACACAGCAATTTCAATAACACCAATGTTGTATCTTAGCAGTACAGAATAGTTGAAAATATTCGCTGTCTAATAAAGAGTGTAAAAACATATTTCACTGGGGGAAAAAAAAATGAAAATATGTATAGGATCAATCCATGACCGTACAAGGCTGGCATTTTTCTGTGCTATATATTTTTTTAATCGATTAAGCACAAGTTGTATATGTACATTGAAAAATTTCTTAGTCTCTTGCAGATTCTTCTGAACCAGGCAATCCCTTTATTCATGAATCACCTTTACATCAGTGCCAAAGCATGTATTATATTGGACAATTAAGATGCTTAAGCTGCTAACTTCAACGATTTAATTTTTAATTAGAAACTGACATTTTCATCTTTCCTCTTCTCCACCATTAGTTTTGCTCAATTGCCCAAATAACATTTTCCTGGGATAAGAGTAATATGAAATTAAAAGTACTGAACTGAAAGGTTATAATTATTGTAAAGTCCTTACTCTACAGTATGAAACCACACGAGGCACATTCTGGGGATAAGGTCACTCTGTGACCTGAACTCTTTATTCACAGGGCTCCAAAGACAGTGACCCTGCATAGGACCTCCCTTTTTATACCTGAGTGATCAGGTAAGGAGTGTCTCCCACAAATTCACCCCTTGTGGTCAAGGTGTGCATCGAGGCTGAGTATATACAGTAATACAGTGGTGTTACATTGTGGTTACATACATGACATCACCTCCCCCCACAAAGTCTTATTGGAATCATCGGTTTAGTCTTTCAGGTGGTTTACGCTCCCTCGTGAAGCGCCGCAGTTGGGGCTCTGGTTGTTGGACACTGACGTGAGTGTCTGTCACCTGTGGTGATTCCGGCCTGTCCGGGCTAACCGCAGGGACTGTGCATTCTTCTGATTGCTCTTGTTGCTTGTTCACTGGCGGTGTGGTGAGTTCCAGCTCATGGTCTTCTTCAGGTACTGCTGTGTCGATGCTGAACCTTTTTTTTTACTTGGGCCAGATGCTCACAGCATATCTGACCATTGTTGAGTTTTACCACGATGACCCTATTCCCCTCTTTGTCAATTACAGTGCCCTCAAGCCATTTGGACCCCATGGCGTGATTGAGGACGAATACAGGATCATTTATCTCTATACATCTCCCCCTCGCATTACGGTCATGTACTCATTTTGTGACTTGCGCTTGCCCTCAACTATGTCGGTCAGGACTGGGTGAATGAGGGACAACTGAGTTTTGAGTGTCCATTTCATTAGTAGCTCTGCGGGCGGGACCCCCGTGAGCGAGTGCGGTTGGGATCTATAGGCCAGCAAGAAGCGCGATAGGCAGCATTGTAGGGAGGGCCCTTGAATCCTGAGCATACCTTGCTTAATGATTTAGACCGCACGTTCCGCCTGGCCATTGGAGGCCGGCTTGAACGGCGCAGTCCTGACGTGGTTGATGCCATTGCCCGACATAAACTCTCGGAATTCGTAGCTTGTGAAACATATGGGCCATTATCACTAACCAAGATGTCTGGCAAGCCATGGGTTGCAAAGATCGCACGTAGGCTTTCCAAAGTGGTGGATGACGTGCATGAATTCAGAATGATGCAGTCGATCCATTTCGAGTACACATCTACCACATTAAGGAACATTTTACCCGTGAACGGGCCCGCGTAGTCAACATGAATGCGTGACCATGGCCTGGTGGGCCAGGGCCATGGGCTGAGCGGGGCCTCCCTGTGGGCATTACCCAGCTGGACACACGTTGTGCACTGCGAACATAGTGTTCCAGGTCGAATTAATTCCACGCCACCAAACGTGTGACCAGGCAATGGCCTTCATCAGCACAATGCCTGGGTGCTCACTGTGGAGTTCCCTGATGAATGCCTCCCTGCCCTTCTGGGGCATAACTACCCGGCTGCCCCATAGTAGGCAGTCGGCTTGGATGGAGAGCTCATCCATCTGTCTGTGGAATGGTCTGACCTCCTCAGGGCATGCTCCGTGTGCGGATGCCCAAACCCCAGTCAGGACACACTTGTTAATCAGGGATAGGAGGGGATCTCTGTTTGTCCAGATTTTGATCTGGCGGGCTGTGATGGGGGAGCCTGCGCTGTCAAAGGCATCGACAGCCATGACCATCTCGGCGCTTTGCTCCGCTGCCCCCTCAATGGTGGCCAGTGGAAGCCTGCTGAGCACGTCGGCGCAATTTTCAGTGCCGGGCCAGTGCCGGATGGAGTAGTCATAAGCAGCCAGCGTGAGAGCCCATCGCTGTATGCGAGCTTGATGCATTGGCATTGACAGCCTTGCTGTCTGACAACAGGGATCTTAATGGCTTGTGATCCGTCTCTAATTCAAATTTCCTACGAAATAGGTACTGATGCATGTTTTTTACACCGTAGACACATGCAAGCGCTTCCTTCTCGACCATCTCACATCCCCGTTCTGCTTGAGAGCGCGACCTGGAGGCATAAGCCACAGGTTGTAGTTGACCCTCAGCATTGCCCTGCTGCAACATGCACCCAACCCCATAGGACGATGCATCACATGTCAGAACCAATTTTTTACAGGGTCGTACAGAGTCAACAACTTGTTTGAACAAAGTAGGTTTCGCGCCTGATCAAAAGCACGTTCCTGATAGTCCCCCCAAAACCAATCACAGCCCTTTCGCAGGAGCGCGTGTAGCGGCTCCAACAACGTGCTCAAGTTTGGCAGAAAGTTCCCGAAATAGTTCAACAGTCCCAGGAATAAACGCAACTCCGATGTGTTGCAGGGCCTGGGTACTCGTCAAATCACCTCTGTTTTGGATTCGGTGGGCCGAATCCCATCGGCAGCAACCTTCCTGCCCAGAAACTCAACCTCAGGAGCTAAGAACAAACAGTTAGACTTTTTGAGTCGCAGGCCTACCCGGTCCAGTCGGCGTAGCACCTCCTCCACGTTGTGGAGGTGTTCCTCGGTATCCCGACCCGTGATGAGGATGTCGTCCTGGAATACGATTGTTCCAGGAATGGATTTAAGCAGGCTTTCCATGTTTTGTTGAAAAATCGCGGCTGCTGATCGAATGCCAAACGGACACCTGTTATAAACGAACAGTCCCTTGTGCGTGGTGATGGTGGTCAGTAGTTTAGATTCGTCGGCCAGTTCCTGGATCATATAGGCTGACGTGAGGTCCAACTTGGTGAACAGCTTGCCACCTGCCAGTGTGGCGAAATGGTCCTCCGCTCTCGGGAGCGGGTATTGATCTTGTAGGGACACCCAATTAATGGTCGCCTTGTAATCGCCACAGATCCTGACAGAGCCATCTGCTTTTAGTACGGGCACGATGGGGCTCGCCCAGTCGCTGAATTCAACAGGAGAGATGATGCCCTCTCAACAGCCAGTCCAGTTCACTCTCAATCTTTTCCCGCATCACATACGGCACCGCTCTGGCTTTGTGGTGCACTGGCCTGGCATCCGGGGTGATGTGTATCACTACTTTAGTGCCTTTGAAAGTCCTGACGCCAGGTTGGAATAGTGAATCGAATTGTTGTAGGACTTGTGAGCACGAACTTCGCTCCACAGATGACATTGTGTGAACATCCCCCCATTTCCAGTTCATCTTGACTAACCAGCTCCTCCCCAACAGTGCGGGACCATTGCCCGGGACAATCCAAAGCGGTAGCCAATTCACTAGCCCATTGTGTGTGACAGCCAACATTGCACTGCCTCGCACCGGAATGATTTATTTCGTGTAAGTCCGTAATTGTGTGTCAACACGTGCTAATTTGGGTCTACTGGCTTTAAGTGGCCATAGCTTCTCAAATTGCTGAACGCCCATGAGTGACTGGCTGGCGCCAGTGTCCAGCTCCATACATACAGGGATACCGTTTAATAAAACTCTCATCATCATTGGTGGTGTTTTGGTGTACGAACTGTGAATATTCGCCACATGGACCCGCTGAACCTCGGCGTCCATCGATTTGCCCCAAAGGTCATCCTGCCTCAAAGAACCCTCTTCTGGTCCATCCGCTTCATATATTAGTCTGGTTGCAGGCTTCCTGCACATTTGAGCTAAGTGGCCACTGAGATTGCAGTTCCTGCAGACAAACTGTTGAAATCTGCAAAATCTAGCTGAGTGTTTTCCCCCACACCTCCAGCATGAGTTAAAGTTTCCATTGTTGGAAACAAAAGGGCTATGGCCAGGCATTCTGCGCTGACTGTTCCTTTGACTGCTCTTAAGTACCCTATTAGTGGATGTCAATGGCCCCATCCCGGGTCGCATTGTCCACTATGATGGCATGAATGTCCGTTCAGCCTGCCATTGTCTCTGTTGAAGTCCTGCTCTGGGGTCTGTTGCTTCGGACTGCCCCTGCCTGCCTGCGGGGCTCTGAGTCGCATCGATGATAACTCCCTGATCCATCGCCACGTTAGAGGCAGAATTGCGCGCGTATATTATTTTTGTTTCTTCCTCCCCAGCCATGAAAGTTTGAGCCATCAACACCGCTGCTTCCAAGGTCAAATCCTTGGTCTCAATTAATTTACGGAAAATTCCCGCATGACTGATGCCCTCGATAAAGAAGTCCCTTAGCATCTCCCCCTTGCAGGTGCTTGTGAACTTAGAGGCTGGCCAAACGCCGGAGGTCCGCTACGAAGTCCGGTATGTTCTGTCCTTCATGACGTCGGTGGGTGTAGAATCTGTGTTGGGCCGTATGTATGCTACTCGCCGGTTTGAGGTGCTCCCCGATCAATTTGCTAAGTTCTTCAAAGGTTTTGTCCGCCGGCTTTTTAGGTGCTAGTAAGTCCTTCATGAGCGCGTAAGTTTTTGGTCCGCAGCTGGTCAAGAGATGAGCCCTTCGCTTGTCAGCCGCTGCATCCCCCAGCCATTCTTTCATAACGAAGCTTTGCTGAAGCCTCTCGACAAAATCGTCCCAGTCTTCCCCAACACAGCACCGTCCCTCTGTGCTACCGGTGCCGTTCTCGTGGGTCAATGTAAAGTCCTTGCTCTACAGTATGAAACCACATGAGGCACATTCTGGGGATAAGGTCACTCTGTGACCTGAACTCTTTATTCACAGGACTCCAAAGACAGTGACCCTGCGTGGGACCTCCCTTTTTATACCTGAGTGATCCAAACTTACCTGAAAGATGTTTGTGCCCCTTAAAGAAGCAGGGCTGCTTCAAGCATCCTTTTCTAAGCGTGCTTAGGACCCGGCGTTAAACAGAGTTTAAAAAGTCGAAGTTTGCAGTCGTGGCGTCAAGTTGTTGTGGATGTCAAGCTCTGCTCATTTACATTTCAGAGGCCAGCGCTGCCAACAGCCAATGGAAATAGCGCTGCCAACGGCCATTGGAAACAGTTCATCTTTATTTACTCAATCCAAACCCTTCATGATTTTGAACACCTGTATCAAATCTCCTCAGCCTTCTCTGCTCCAAGGAGAACAACCCCACCTTCTCTAGTCTATCCACATAACTGTAATCCCTCATCTGTGGAACCATTCTAGTAAATCTCTTCTGCACCCTCTCCAAAGCCTTCAAGTCCTTCCTAAAGTGTGGTGCCCAGAATTGGACATAATACAGCAGCTGAGGCCAAACTTGTGTTTTATATAGGTTGAGCATAACTTCCTGGCTTTTGTACTCTGTGCCTCTCTTTATAAAGCAAAGGATTCCATAAGCTTTATTAACTGCTTTGTTAACCTGTCCTGCCACTTTCAAAGATTTATGCACAAGCACCCCAGTTCTCTCTGTTCTTGCAAGCCCTTTAAAATAGTACCATTTAGTGTGTATGGTCTCTTCTCATTCTTCTTATATTGCCTCACACTTCTCTGCGGTGAATTTCATCTGCCATGTGTCCAGCCATTAGATTAGCTGTCTATGTCTTATTGCAGTCTATTACAATCTTCCTCACTGTTTACTACACTTCCAAGTTTCGTGTCATCTGCAAATTTCAAAATGATGTCCTGTACCCCCAAGTCCAAGTGATGAATGTATATCAAAAACAGCAGTGGTCCGAGTACTGAACCTTGGGGTTACGTCCCTCCAGTCCGAAACAGCCATTCACCACAACTCTCTGTTTTCCATTCTGCTACTGCCCCTTTTATCCCATGGGCTTCAATTTTGCTAATATGCCCAGTATGCGGTATTATATCCAATGCCTTTTGAAGTCCATATACACAACATCAACTGCAATGCTTTCATCCACCCTCCCTGTTACCTCATCAAAAAACTCAATCAAGTTACTCAAATACGATTTACCCTTAACAAATCCGTGCTGGCTGTCCTTTATTAGTCCATGCTTGTCCAAGTGGCTGTTAATTTTCTCCCGGATTATTGTTTTGAAAAGCTACCCCACCACCGGTGTTAAACTAACTGGCCTATAATTGCCAGGTTTATCCTTTTCCTCTTTTTTGAACAAGGGTGTAACATTTGCAATCCTCCAGTCCTTTGGCACTACCCCCTGTATCTAAGAAGATTGTGGCCAGCACCTCTGCAATTTCTATCTTTACTTCCCTCAGCAAACTAGGATGCATCCCATCTGGACCAGGTGACTCATCCACTTTAATTACCACCAGCCTGTCTAGTACCTCTTTTTTAATCTATTTTTATCTCATTCAGTATCCCAGCAATCTCCTTGTTTACCACAGCTTTGGCAAATTCCTCTTCCTTGGTAAACACCAATGCAAAATACAGGTACTCAGAAAAGGATTCAATTTTCCTGGGTCATTTGCGCTGTTTTTTTTGACCTAGGTATTTAAATCAAAGTTTTCCCAGGAATCTGCGTCAGCGTAACTGAGTTCGTTACGATTTGTTTACGTTAGGTTTTTTTGACGTCATAGGGGGCTTCATGTCTGTGCCAGTTTTGATGATTTTTCAGTGAGGCCAAAAACATTTTCTGCTAGGTCGGCGTATCTGGCCTCTCCCGAAAAACCTTCTGGAGAGTTAACATAAAGCAACGCACATTGAGAAATCGGTGCTGAAAGACACCATTGTTTTTCATCGAAGTTTTTGGAGGGAGTCAAGAACACTTTAAATATCCATAATAAAGATTAAATTTTTTTTACCTTTCAATGGAGTACATGGAAGTTTCATTGAATTCGGAAGGTTTCATTTTTTTTACTCACACCACCACCGAACATCTTCAAACAGGGCTGGAGGATCGCAGTGTGGGCCGGCAGAATCAGCCCCACGCCCGGACACTGGCTCGGGGCTCGGCTGCAAAACAAGGCCAGGGGTGGGTGGGGAGGTAGCGATCGGAAGACTGCACTAGGCAGCAAATGAGTCCGGGGGAGAAGAAGTCACAAGACTGCAACGAGCCCGGGGGGGGGGGGGGGGGGCGGAGAGAGGGGGGAAGTCACATGACTGCTGAGACCTGGGTGTGGTCCATACAGACATTGGGGAGCGACAACAAGGAACCTGTCCTGCTTGCCTTCCTGCTGTTTTGAGCTTCTTGCAAAGGTAAAATTTAACCATGGGGTTAATACTGACAATGACATAGCTTGTGCGAGCCTTCTGAATCATGGTGCTACAGAGGGGACAAATGATTCAACGTCATCGCATGAGGAAACTCAGAGCCCATTGAGTGCTGGGCAGGAGGCCTTACCCACCTCTGGTATATTGAGACAGGTATTCGTACCTGCACCTGAGTGATGCAGACTGTGTCAGAAGGCTGCGTTTCCACAAAGTAGTTGTAACTGAGATCTGTGAGTTGGTGAAAGCAGACCTGCAACCTAGAAGCATCAGGAGGACTGCTATTTCAGTTGAAGTGAAGGTTACAGCTGCACTTTCATTCTATGCCTCCGGATCGTATCAAGCTACAACTGGCGATGTGTGTGCCATTTCTCAATATGCAACACATGTCTGCATTTGGCAGGTGACAGCTGCACTATATGCCCGGAGGAATGACTACATAAAGTTCACCATGACTACCCAGGCAATGCGTGACAGGGTTGTGGGCTTCTCCAGGATTGCTGGCTACCCAAAGGTACAGGGCTGCATTGATTGTACCCACATCGTCTTGCGAGCACCTTTTGGATGATTCCGAGATGTAAAGGAACAGAAAAGGCTTCCACTCCATTAATGTATAGTTCGTGTGTGACGACATGCATCGCATCATGTCAGTCGATGCAAGATACCCTGGGAGCATCCATGATGCATTCATCCTACATGAGAGTGCCATATCTGCCATGTTTCAGCAGCAGCCAGAAGAGCAGAGCTGGCTTCTGGGAGATAAAGGGTACGGCCTCACCACCTGGCTCATGACGTCCCTACGCGTAACCCGGATGGAAGCTGACCAGGAATATAACATGTTTCACATTGCGACGTGCAGCATCATAGAGAGCATCATTGGCATCTTGAAATAATGTTTCCGATGTCTGGACCAGAGGCTACTTGCTATACTCCACTGAGATTGTCGGTCAGTTCATGTTGTGTGCTGCAGGTTGCATAACTTAGCCATCATGAGGCAACAGCAGCTACTAGTAGAGCTATGGTGAGAGTGGCTGATGAAAATGATGAGTAAAATGCAGATGACAAGCAGGTGGACAAGGACAAGGAAGCCACGCAAGTACCTGAACCCAGAGCACAATGGCTACTGTGCCCCTTTAACGATTACTCGAGCTATGCACCAGCAGCTCATCTGTGAACGCTTTGCTGCCTGCAGGCTCAGCGACAACTATGCCACATGGACCATGTTTACTGTTTAGACCTGTTCCGTAATGTTGTGTTGTGATAATGGAACAAATGAAGGAAATGATTCTTGCTTACTTCTAAAGTTGATATAATACAGGAACAAATAATGGAAATGATTCAGTTTTAATGTAAAATATATTTTATTCAAAAGATTAACCAACCGTTCATTGTACTTAACTTCAATAAAATTATTCTTGTATCAAACTTTAAAGTTTTCAGTTGCGATCACTTAAAAACTTTAAGATCACTTACTAATTTTTAAACTTGTAAATTTACATAACTTACAAAAAACGTTTAATTTGAGAACAGTTACAACAGTAACAATAATAACAGCAGCAAAGAAAGGCTGCACCCAAACAAAGGCTCCTCCACCTTATTCTAAGATCGCCCACCGTGCTTGTTCTTGCTGACTCCACCACCTCTGCCCGCAAGCGCTAGCGCAGTGTTTCTGGGTAGGTACCAAGCTTATACTTTCTAAGATCTTGGATAGTGTGCACCTGTTGAGCCGGCAGGGGGCGGGGGGGGCAGGCGGCAATGTGGAGGGCCCGGCTTGGGCTCTTCAGAGGCTGGTGTGGGGATTGGAGTGGGAGTGGCAGTTGATTCTGTCGATGAGCGTGAGGTCTGGGCGTGTTCCCTTATTGCAGCAGCTAACTCCAACATGCCGTCCCTCGTGCGCCCTGACAGTATCAACTACCTGCAACATTCCCATGCCTCATGTTTACTAACAGTGCATCAGCTACCTGTGACATTCCCTCCCTCATGGTCACTGACATATTTCCCATTTCTTGTGAGATTGTTGTTACTTCTCCCGACAGTCCCGCTACCTCATCATCCACCCCATTGATGGTGTCCAGGAGTGATCGCATAATGTCAATGCTCTCCCCACTCATGGCCATCATCTGAAGCACATCTGTTAGATCGTGCACCCCAGGAGAGCGCAGTCGAGCTTTCCTTCCCCTCCTCCCCATGGGTGTGGCTCGCACCCCACCACTGGGACCTGCAGCCTCGGAAGGTGGGGCCCTGGGTGTACCTCGCTGCACCACACCACTGGGACCTGCAGCCTCGGACGGTAGGGAACCATGGAATGTCCCACCAACACTCAAACCACAAGTCGTGGAAGGGGCTGGCATCTCAATGGGCAGCACCTGCACCTCTTCCAAAGTCAGTAAAACGGTGGGGGCATTATCCATCTCCATCCCCTCCCCATCACCCCCATGGTCTGGAGCTTGATCTTGAAAGATGTTATCCTCTTCAGGCTCGTCCTCATGTGAATCTTCTTCTGCATAGTTGGGGTTTGCCTCAGGTTCTGCAAAATATAATAGATCACAGACAAATGGTTAGCAGCAGAGGAGGGGGCTGGGTGGGTGGCATGAATAAGCTCACACAGCGCAGGCAGCAGGCTGATTTGAAGGGCCACATACATGTACACACGCACGCACGCCCATTGGGATCACGTCAAAAACATCCTTTTTTTTCTTCGCACATGCGCAGAAGGTGCGGCATCGTTTTTTCGGCGCAGACAACAGGCTCCACCCCCCGAGGCGACTGGACAGGCTGCGTGGCGGCAAATTTTAAAAATACAGCGGGGAAACTTTGGACAAATATTTTTAGTGCATTTCTGGTCCAGAAAAACGGGCGTAACTCTGGCAATAAGCCCAACAGCGAGCTTGGGCAAAATTAAGCCCATTGTACCTCAGCCATGCATTCTGCCTCCACCAGTAGTTCTCCATTTTGGCTCCTAAACGGCCCTACTGCTCCTCTGACAACCCTTTTACTGTTAATATTCCGTATAGAAGATCTTTGGATTCCACTTTATGTTAGCCATCAATCTATTCTCGTATTCTCTCTTTGCCCCTCTTATTTCCTTTTTCACGTCTCTACTTTTTATATTCAGCCTGATTCTCCCTTGTATTATTATGCTGCCAACTGTCATATGACCCCTTTTATTGCTTCATCGTACTCTTCAACTCCTTCGTCACCCAGCAAGCTCTGGCTTTGGTTGCCCTCCCTTTCCCCCTTGTAAGTGTATACCTAGACTGTACCTGAACCATCTCCTCTGAAGGCTACCCATTGCTCCTACATTTTTTCCTTGTCTTTTTATCTCGTCCAGTATCTCGTCTTTTTATCTCGTCTTGGTTACTCTATCAGAAAACATCAAGACTGGTTTGATGAGAACAACCAAGAGATCCAGGAGCTAATAAACTACAAACGCAAGGCATTTCTGAATTGGAAACAACTCAACAATTCGAGTGAAAGAAAGCAGACCTACAGACAACTGAAGGCAGAGGTCCAATGAAAAATTTGTGACCTAAAGAACAAATGGTGGGTCGAAAAAGTGCAGGAGACCTAGCATCTAGCCGACAATTATGACTTGCATGGATTTTTTAGCGCAGTCAAGTCCACCTACGGCCCAAGCACTCAAGGTCCTATTCTACTGAGAGGCAAGAACTGAGAGGTGCTCATCAAGGACAGTGACGCAGTCAGTGCCCGCTGGAAGGAGCACTTAAAGGATCTTCTCAACCAAGACTTTGTCTTTGACATGAGTATCCTTGACTGCATCCCACAGCTTGCTACCCATCACCATCTCAGCACAATCCCAGCACGGCATGAGGTTGAAGAGGCCATCTGACAACTAAAAAATAACACCTCAGGAGCAGATGGAATCCCCGCCGAAGTACTGAAGCATGGCGAAGAAGTATTCTTGGTGCGAATCCATGACCTCGTCTCTTATCTGGAAGGAGGGGAGCATGCCAGGGGATCTCAGCGACGCTGTAATAGTGACCATCTTCAAGAAAGGGGACACGTCCGTCTGCAGTAATTACAGAGGAGTTTCCTGTTGTCTGCCGCAGGGAAAATCATCGCAAGAATTCTCCTCAATTGTCTCCTCCTATGGCTGAAGAGCTCCTCTCGGAGTCGCAATGCAGATTCCGCTCACTAAGGGGCACAACTGACATAATCTTCACCACGCAAAAAATCCAAGAAAAATGTAGGAAGCAACATCAGCCTCTGAACATGGCTTTCTTTGACCTCACAAAGACCTTCGACTCTCAACCGCGAGGGATTATGGCGTGTCCTTCTCAAATTCGGCTGTCCTCAAAAATTCGTCACCATCCTCCACTTGCTTCACGGTGACATGCAAACCGTGATTCTTACCAACTGATCCACCACAGATCCAATACAAGTGCAGACCGGGGTCAAGTAAAGCTGTGTCATCGCACCAACGCTCTTCTCAATCTTCGTCGCTGCAATGCTTCATCTCACTCTTAACAAATTTCCCACTGAAATGGAGTTAATCTACAGGACAAACGGGAAATTGTTCAACATTCGACACCTCCAGTCCAGATCCAAGGTTGCTCCAATCTCTGTCATTAAATTACAATATGCAGATGACTCTTGCGTTTGTGCACACTTGGAGCCCAAACTCCAAATCATTGTTGACACCTTCACTGAAGCATACGAGAGTCTGGGCCACACATTAAACATCAGTAAGACAAAGGTTCTCTAGCAAACTGCCCCCACCACACATTGTCCAAGGTCTCATTGTGTATCTTGATAACCGGGGGGACCAGCAATGTGGACCACTTCCCATACCTTGGCAGCCTACTATCAGCAAGGGTAGACATCAATGACTAAGTCCAACACTGTCTTCAGTGTGCCAATGCAGCCTTCGGCCGCCTGAGGAAAAGAGTGTTCAAAGACCAGGATCTCAAACCCGGCACCAAGCTCATGGTCTACAGAGCAGTAGTGATACACGCCCTCCTATATGCTTCAGAGACGTGGACTATGTACAGTAGGCACCTCAAAGCACAGGAGAAATATCATCAACGCTCCCTCAGTAAAACCCTGCAAATTCATTGGTGCGCCTATCCTGCCAATGTCAGCATTCTCTCTCAGGCCAACATCCCCAGCATCGAGGCATTGACCACGCTTGATCAGCTCCGGTGACCGAGCCACATTGTCCGCATGCACGATGCTAGGCTCCTGAAACAAGCACTCTACTCCAAGCTACGTAATGGCAGGCGAGCCCCAGGAGGGCAGAGAAAACCCTTGAAAGACACCCTCAAAGCCTCCTTGAAAAAATGCAACATTCCCACCGACTCTTGGGAATCCCTGACCTAAGACTGCTCAAAGTGGAGGAGGAACATTCGAGAAGGCACCGGACACATCGAGTCTCTTCGCCGGGAGCACACGGAAGCCAGACACAAAAAGCGGATGGAGCGTACGACAAATCAAGCACCCCATCCATCTGTCCCTCCAACCACCATCTTCCCCCACCTGTGATAGAGACTGTAGATCCCACATTGGCCTCATCAGTCACCTTAGAACTCAGTTTAGTGTGGAAGCAAATTCACCTCGACTCCGAGGGGTCTGCCAAGAAGACATATTTTCCTACCAGTCTTTGCTTTAAATTTACCCGGGCCAGATCTCTCCTCATTTCATGAAATTAGTCCTCCTCCAGTTAAGTATTTTTATTCTAGATCGCTCTCATCCTTGACTATCCTATCCATAACTAATCTAAACCTTATGTTACTATGGTCGCTGTTCCTGACATGCTCTCCAACTGTGACATTTTCCACTTGACCCACTTCATTCCCCAGAACTAGATCCAGCAATGCCGCCTTTCTCGTGGGGCAGGGAACATACTGATCAAGAAAATTCTCCTGGACAGACTTGAGAAATTCCTCCCCTTTTCTGCGCTTAACACAACACAATTCAATATTGGGGTAATTAAAGACGGCCGTAATTTTCACGGTACGATGTGCTTGTAGTGGGTGAGCCCTATAGCGCGTGGAGCACCTGGAGGTTTCAGCAGCACGTTAGCATCTGACCTCTGTGTTTCCCAACCAATTAATGTGAGCGAGCGTGATGACAACACGTATGGGTCTATTTCAGCTGAAATATTTAAAGATGAAAGTTGAAGATTTGTCCAGGTGGGGAAACAGAGGAAGCAACTGCATTAATGGAGTCCCATCATGGCATGGCTGCACCTCATTTAAAAGATGTCTCCCTAGAGCTGATGCTGCGTTCTGTAAGGAACCCGCAGAGAGATTCTCTTCACAAGCCGATTCCAGCTCATCACACCTCATATGCACTTACCTTGCAGGTGCACCCATTCCAATATCTGATGGCATCTAAAGCGCATCTTCAACTTTCCGATTGCTTGTTCTATGATGGTTCGTGTTGTCATGTGGCATTAATTGTACACCTCCTAGGCCTCATTGTTTGGGCTACTAACGGGTGTCATCACCCACGTCTTCAGGGGTAAGCCCTTGTCTCCGAGGAGCCAGCCGCTAACTCTGCTTCGATGTCAGAAGAGCTCCGGGAGGATGGGTTGGCGCAGAATGAAAGCATCACAGCAGCTGCCTGGGAATCTTGCACACACCTGCATGCACTATTCCCCGTAATTTTGTATTGGGGTGCGCGACCCCTTTAAGGGCCTGCGTGGCTCATTCACAGTTGTACATGTGTATGTAGGCACCTTTAGTAATGACTCCACGAGGCAGGGTATGGTACTTAAACTGTGCAGACCTGCAGTCCTTTATTAGCAGCTCCTGAGTGACGACAACAAGCTGTGTGTTCTTTTTTATACTGGGTTACCTGCCGTGTGCAAGCAACCCCTGGGTCTCCAGCAACAGCACCCTCTAGTGTACCGGTTAGATGTGTACAGTACAAGGGTACATTCAATGTTGCATACAGTGTTACAGACATCACACAGTGAACAGGCATGCCTACACAACAATACTCCCCCTGAGCATTTTTCATATCCTAGTTGTCATGACCAGGGGAGGTGATCAGTGGTGGGCTATTGGAAGTTGTGGTGAGGGTTGTGTGGTTGCCAAGTGTGACCCCTATGCTTGAGGTTGGTCTCGTACATTTCCCCTCCCTCATAGACAAACCAAGTGGGTGTCACTGTTTTGGGATCCCTTGGGGAGGTAGCCACGGCAGCAGTGGGTGGTGTGTATACACTGATGTGGGTAGTTGTGGGGTGGTGGGCAGGGCCACAAGACTGGGCGGGCTCCTTGTCCACCATTGGGGATGAGGGTCCGGTCATGCCAGGGAAGCTGGAGGGTATTGGCCTGGTGGCCAGCGGCTGTAGGGCTAGTCTGGTGCAGGTTGCCATTGGTGGTGGCTAGGCTGCCCATTGACCACTGTCCCTCTAGTGGGTCTGCTCCCACTGCCTGTGTGTGTGTGTCCTGCAAGGGGCATCACATTTGTTCCAAAGGTCCAGGCTGCATGGTCAGGTAGCCTGCTGGACATGGGGGTCTCCCACAGGGGGATTCCATTGGCATCAGCATGGTCCCGGTAGGACCCAATGTTCTTTGGCAGTGTCCTACTGGTATACATGTCACCTTGGCTCTGATTACACATAGAATGTATAATGCAGGCTCAACTAACACTTGCATCACTTTTAGGTGTCCTGGTTTCAACAGACATGGTTACATTAGGCATTTTGCAATCTCTATCATTATTGTTAAGCATAATAAACTTGTTCTTAACCTTACTGACACCTGCATTCATTTCATTAGTCACATTAGTTAAACCAGCATCACAATTCATGGTTATATTGAATACATTTTCATACTTGCACCCTTTAATTGCATCTTTAGCTTTAAAGTCCGTGTACTCAAATAGTTGGAACTTCCCCTTTAAATTTTTTTTGTTACCGGTCTCCTTTAAGGGAGCCTTCAAATCCGATTAGCCGCTCGATGTCACATGATGCTCCTCCATGTTGACTCGTGGCATGGAGGAGACCATTTTGAATGCAGGTCTGCTGCTTGTGGTGCTGCAGCCATTTTGTGGTGCTCTTTTCTTCCACATGCTTGTGGTGCTGCAGCCATTTTGTGGTCTTGCAGGCAGGCTGTGGTGCTCTTTTCTTCCACATGCTTGTGATGATGCAGCCAATTTGTGGTCTTGCTGCAGGCAGGCTGTGGTGCTCTTTTCTTCCACAGCACCACTTTGCCTGATGTGGACCCGGTTCATCCAATTCCTGCCCAGCAGCGTGGGACCATCGCCAGCTACAATCCATAGGTGGAGTTTGTGCAACACGCCGTCCTGGGAGACCTGGACGTCCACACTGCCAACGATTTGGATTTTACCTTTGGTATAGGTGAGCAGCTTTGCCTGGATAGGAGTCAGTTTTGATCGAGTGGCAGGATTCCTCCAAATTTTTTCAAAGGTCTTTTGGCTCATCACAGACTGTCTCGCCCCTGTATCGATCTCCATGGAGACTGGGACCCCGTCAATGTCCACTTCCATCATCCACGGAAAACTTCCGGTGGAGCAGGTAAAGATTCCATACTCTTCTCCCAGGGTTTGAGCAGCTTCGTCTTCATCTGTGTCAGAGCCCCGGGGATTAGCCAACTCATCAGAGACACAGTGAGTACAGCCTTTTCTGCACATTCTCTGAAGGTGCCCTTTTTCTTTGCAGCCTTTGCATGCATAGTCTTTGTAGCGGCACTGGTGAGCCCTGTGGTTTCCTCCACAGCGCCAGCACGGGTCCATCCGGTTTGCCCCATTTGATGGACTCAGGGTTGCGGGACGCGGGGTAGCATTTCTGCCTTTAGAAGTGTCCATGCGGTGCACTGCGCTCGCCGGTTTAGAGTCCTGGGTCAGTATTCGCCTGGAGTCGCTGGCCGAAACCATGTAGGCCTAGCTCACTTGAATTGCTTTCTGCAGGGTGACCGTGATGTCAGTCGAGAGCAATTTGTGTAGGAGGCCTTCTGGCCGATTCCGATGACAAATATGTCCTAGTGCTTCATTAAGGTGGTCGCCAAACTCGGTGCAGCTAGTTTTAAGTATGCACATACTTGGCAATTTCTTGGCCCTCAGGTCGCCAGTAAGTTAGAACCGTGAGGATGCTTTCTTTCGGTTTTAGTTGTTCCTGTATGATTGTTACAAGTTGCTCATAGCTCTTGGTGGTTGTCTTCTCCGGGGCTAGTCAGTCCCTGACGAGACCGTAGATGGTGGGCCCACAACTGCTAAGCAGGATGGCCCTGCGTTTGTTCGGTAGTGTGGCCGGTGTGTCCCTGTCCAGGTCGTTGGCTATAAAGAAGTGTTCCAATCTTTCCACAAAAGCATCCCAATCCTCCCCCTCTGTAAATTGCTGAAAGTTGCTGAGGTTAGACATGTTGAGCGTGTAGTTCGTGATCCCGTATTCCCGTCGCCAGTTGGTGTATGTAGGCATCTTTAGTAATGACTCCACGAGGCAGGGTATGGTACTTAAACTGTGCAGACCTGCAGTCCTTTATTATCAACTCCTGAGTGACGACAACAAGCTGTAGTGTTTCTTTTTATACTGGGTTACCTGCCATGTGCAGGCAACCCCTGGGTCTCCAGCAACAGCATCCTCTAGCGTACCGGCAAGGTGTGTATAGTACAAGGGTACATTCAGTGTTGCATACAGTGTTACAGACATCACACAGTGAACAGGCATGCCTACACAACAGTATGCATGCACGAATTTTAACATTGCAAAAGCCAGTTCTGGGCTGGGAACGTTGCCTGCATGATGATCCTTTTGTGGTTGCATACGAGCTAGACATTGATGGAGTGGAAGTCCTTGCGGTTGATGAAGACTCCAGGGTTATCTGAGGATGCCTTCATTGCCACATGTGTGCAATTGATGACTCCCTGGACCTGTTGGAAACCAGCCAGAGCCACAAAGCTGAGCATCCACTCATTCTGACTGACCTCATCGGTTGCAAAGTGCACATAATTGCTGCCTCTGGCAAATATGGCATTGGTCACCTGAGTGATGTGTTTGTGGGCAGCAGATTGCAAAATTCTCCCTGGTAGAAGCCAGAGGCGAAGAAATTGAGGACGTTGGTGGCTTTTTGACAACCACTGGCAAAGCATGCCCACCATGTCCACTTAGCAGGAGGTTTTCTTCCAGGAGGCTGCAAATATCTGCGACCACTTGACGTGATATCCTGAGGTTTCTGAGACACTGGTGCTCCGACATGTCCAGGAAGCTGATCCTCTGCCTATATACCCTGTGTTGGGGGTATCGCTTGCTGCGAAATGCACTCCTGTGTTTAGCCCCTTCTCCTGTGGAGCAGCAGGTCAGTGAGGAGGAGCTTGTGGTGCTGTTGCTGCTGATACACATCTTGGTCCTCATCTGAGGTCCAAGGTAAAGCTGCATAAGCGGCATCCATGCCGAACTGATGCTTGACAGTTGGAAAATTTAGATCAGACTCAAAAATCCAAGGTCGCAGAAATGACCTCCAAAGTAGTGGAAGTCAGCTGCAAAGTAGTGAAGGCACACTCTCCAAAAGCCTTCCACTTAGGCAAGGAAGCAGTTGTGAGGTCTGAGTACTTACAGAATTGTTTGCCTGTCATTTGGTCAGCCCCCTCAATTCACACTGTCATCTCACCTTGCTTTCACTGGCGAGTTTGAGGAAGCCATGAAGAACTGTGCACTCAGAATTAAAGCTCAAATCTGCAGTTAAAACTGCTCCTAATTGCCTCTTAACATCTTTCAATTGTCATCTTACCTTTCCCACGGTGGTTTCTCACAAGCAACTGAAAGCATTGCAGTTAAAAACAGAAGTTAGTGGGTTCGAGTGGCTTCCTGACACGCTGTCAGTTTCATCCCTTTTAACCACATGTTCATTCCCATTGATTAAGAAGGTTCTCCTGTATACATTTTAGGAATTCTTCAGTGTCCTTGCCCTTTCTTCTGTTTTTTCCCCAGTCTGTGTTAGAGTAATTACTATTACTGCTCTATTATTTTTAAATTTTTCTGAAATTTGTCAACAGATTTGCTCCTCTATCTCTTTCTCACTGTTTTGGATCGTTGGTAAACACCCAGCACTGTAACAGCTCCTTTTCTGTTCCTTAACTTTAACCAAATAGATTCAGTCTTTGAAACCTCCAATATATTGTCCTGCTGTAGAACTGTAATATTATCCTTGATCAATATTGCCACACCGCACCCTCCCCCGCCTTTGTTTTTACCTTCCCTATCCCTCCTGAATACCTTGTAGCCAGGAGTGTTTAGTTTGCATTCCTGCCCATGTTTAAGCCAGGTCTCTGTTAAGCAACTTTCAAGTAAGTTACTGCTTGGGATTATGATCCTCGATCAAAGGTTAGTGGGCTCAACAACATCCAGGACAAAGCTTGATTGGCACCCCAGCCACCACCTGAAACATTCACTCCCTCCACCACCAGCCTACCGTGGCTGTAGTGTACACCATCTACAAGATGCACTGCAGCAACTCGTCAAGGCTCCGTCGGCAGCACCTCCCAAACCCGCGACCTCTACCACCTAGAAGGACCAGGGCAGCAGGCGCATGAAAACACCACCACCTTCAAGTTCCCCTCCAAGTCACACACCATCCTGACTTGGAAGTATATCGCCGTTCCTTCATCGCTGGGTCAAAATCCTGGAACTCCCTCCCTAACAGCACTGTGAGAGTAACTTCACCACAAGGACTGCAACAGTTCAAGAAGCCAGTTCCCAAGGGCAATTAGGGATGGGCGATAAATGCTGGGCTTGACAGCGACGTCCACATCCCATGAACGAATACAAAAAGATATTCTTTACAGCCTGCGGAAACAGCTAGCAGTAACCAATTTTAACTCTGTGACCAGCAAGAAAGAATCCAATAAATAATCCATTTTTGTCACATTATCCCTTTCAAACGCTCCCTCGCATATGAATCTGACACCTGACTTGTAAGAACTGTGCATGGCATGTTGCCATGAAACAGGCTGGCTGAGCCACCTGTTCTCATATTTTTTCCAGGTTGCCCGACTGATGTGCCTTGCTCTTGCCATAATCTTGTTCAAATTTGTTTTTACCTTATAACACTCCTGTGAGGTTGGGATGTTTTACTATGTTAAAGGTGCTATATAAATACAAGTTGTTGTTGTTGTTGTTATATGGCAGTGGTTGAGGGTGTGTCCTGGCTGGTATTCAATTGCAGTTGGCTGCTAGTATACGAGCCCCATTGTGTAGTCGCAAACTACAGTACGTGGACGGCGCTTGCCTCTGAACACTGAGGCCGAATTCCAAGTTATCATCAACACCTTCACCGAGGCGTACAAAAGCATGGGTCTTACGCTAAACATCTGTAGGACAAAGAGCCTCCATCAACCTGACCCCGCGATCATCAAAATGCACAACTTGGCCTTGGACAACGTGGATCATTTTCCATACCTCGGGAGTCTACAATCAGCTAGGGCAGATATCGATGACTAGATTCAACATAGCCACCAGTGTGCCAGCGCAGCCTTCGGTTGCCTGAGGAAGAGAATGTTTGAAGACCAGGACCTCAAATCTGGCACCAAGCTTATGCTCTACAGAGCTGCAGTGATACCTGCCCTCCTATATGACTCAGAGACGTGGACTATATACAGCAGACACCTCAAAGCACTGGAGAAGTACCATCAGCGCTACCTCTGCAAGATCCTGCAAATCCACAGGGAGGATAGATGCACCAACATCAGTGTTCTCGCTCAGCCCAGCATTAAAGCATTGACCACACTCGACCAGCTCCATTGGGCGAGCCACATCGTCCGCATGCCTGACACGAGACTCCCAAAGCAAGCGCTCTACACGGAGCTTCGACACGGCAAGCGATCCCCAGGTGGGCAAAGGAAACATTTCAAGGACACCCTCAAAGCCTCCTTGATGAAGTGTAATATCCTCACCGGCACCTGGGAATCCCTGGCTCAAGACCGGCCAAAGTGGAGGAAGAGCATCCGGGAGGACGCTGAGCGGATCACTGATGTATGGATAGCTTTTCCAGTCAGGAAAAGTGCCTGCCAGTAAAGCAGGCGGTCTAACTGAAGTTTGTCACACGCGGGTGGTGGTAGAGCGTGCAGTGCTACCTCTTAGCGCCGCCCCCAGAGCCTAACTAAAGTTTTCTGGAGATGAGGACACTGCTCCGCTGCGTCGGTAAGTCCTTAGCCGTCTGTTAGCCGCCCTTCTCTGGCGGTAACGGGTGCCATTTAAAAAAACGAATTTTGATCCCTTAGGATTTGATGATATAACAGACATAATGGGCAGCCCTTTTCTTCTCCTGCTGGCCCCATCTGCCAGTGCAGTGCTACTGGAACACTGAAGGCAGTGCCTTTTGTCATCAGAAACCGAAAAAGGGGAAAGAGCATTTTAAACTACTTATCTTTAAAATTTCATTTTACTTAGCTCTGTAGATCCTTTCCCATTTTGCTTGTTCCATCGAGATGATATGAACACATTGCACCAGCAATGTGAGGAGAATCTGCCTTAACTATCCACTCTAGTACGTTAATTAATTTAACACCGAATTTGGGAACATTCATTTTGCACTTCCTTTAGCTCTCCAAGAATATCGGTGATGTCAGGTGTGGTGAGTTAGCACAATACTCAATTTCCAGTATTGGTTCCCGCTATCGCTGAATTTCTGCTTGCATAAAGTTTTACACCAACAGCTCTTTCTAGACTCATGGATATGAATGTTTAGAGAATTCAGTGATTAATTGTATATTTTTTCAACTTAATTAGGTACAACGACCAAAAAAAACACCAGCTTGAGTGCAAGTGTTCCCAATTTATGCTTCTGTATAAAACAAAGCTGCAATTTAAATCTGTTTAAAAAATGAACTGTTATTCACTCCTGTAGACTACTTGGGCCAAATAGCACTTGTTTTTTAGGTGCTTCACAGCCACCTAATGCTCGAATGAGGTCCAAAATGCACGTGCACATCTCCGACGTTAAATATAAGCAACATCTCGCAGTTCGCAGTACACTGCTGCATAACGGATTTCACTGAAGCTCTCTATACACAGAGAAAATGTTTAATCTCATTCCCTCTTGCCAGAGATAAGCAGGTGGAGCGAGCACAAGGGTTTGTACAGATTGCAGGCTTCCCCATTGTGCAGGATGTCATTGACTGTATGCACATTGCCTTGCATGCACCTCATGTAAACTTGGCCATTTTTATGAACCGAAAGGGATTCCACTCCCTCGGTGCGCAGCTGGTGTGCGACCACAGGCAGCGTATCATGTAGGTGAATGCCCGTTATCCTGGCAGCAGTCACGACTCTTTCATTCTGCGGCAGTCCTTTGTACTAGGAGCAATTGACCCACCATGGCAAGTCAAAGGCTGGCTACTGGACAACAAGGGTTATCCACTCATGACATGGCTCATGACTCCAGTCTGGAATCCAGGCACATATGCACAGCTGACCTAAAATGAGAGCCATGCTGCCACAAGGAACATTATAGAGCACTCCATTGGTGCCCTGAAGCAACATTTATGGTGCCTGGACCGCTCTGTAGGAGCCCTCCCTGCAGGACTCAGCTGAGCGGGTATCTAGATTTGTAGTACAGGTGCAGTGTCCCGAATCCGGAACCCTCGAGATCAAGGCTATTCTGGATTCCACGTTTTTCCGGACTTTGGAACGTCTTTCTGACGTCATAAATCCGGAAACAGCTGAGCCCAGGTTCGAGTATTTCCGGATTTCGGAATGTCAGAAGGGTGGGGAGGGGGTGGGGGGGGGGGGGGGGCGGCGGTGGGGGGGCAGGGGTACTTGCCGAAGAGCTGTCCGTAGCCCGCTGAGGAGGTCGTCGGGCAGGCCTGCCCCGCTAAGGAGGTCGTCGTGGGGCTGGCCCCGTCGGGGCCCGTCGAGGAGGTGTTCGCGTCGGGCGGGGCCCTGCCGAAGAGGCTGTTGGGCGGGCCGGCCCCGCTGAGGAGGTCGTCGAGCAGGCCTGCCAGGGCCCGTCGAGGTGTTTGCATCAGGTGGGGCCCTGCCGAGGAGGTCGTCGGGCGGGCCGGTTCCGCTGAGGAGGTCGTCGGGCGGAACGGCGAGGAGGCTCCTAGGGAAGGGCAGCAGCAGCGAGGCCTGAGGTCAGGCAGCAGTGGGGCCCCTGAGATCGGCAGGGTCATCGGGTCCGGATTCTGGAACATTTTATGGATTCCGGACGACCCTGCCACCAATCGGTCCGGATTCTGGAACATTCCGATACCGGAACTCCGGATTCTGGATGCTCCACCTATAGTATTGCATGCTGCACAATCTCGCCATTGTGAGGGAACAGCCTCTGCCGCCGCCTATCAGGCAAGAAGCTGAGGAGCAAGAGCACAAGGTGGTGGAGGAGGAGGAGGAAGTGGAAGAAAGACTACAACGTAGACTGCTCCTTTCTGCCTGGGCACTACGTGATCAAATAATTCATGATCAATACCAGTAACCACAACTAGACCTCACCAATCACCAAAAGTGCCACGCTCCTTACCTTTCCTCTATCACTGACCATCACAACATTCTTTTTCCAACAACACAAAGATTAAAAAAACCTTAAAATGCACATTCCAATCCAATTTTATAAATTCAATCATTACTTTATTTTTGTTTACATTATGTAATCACCCTTGTGCCATCCCTTAGGGCCTGTCTTTTATGTGCCTTTGCCTAACCTAGCCTCCTACAAGGTGCTTCCCCAATGGCTGGATCATGGGTGGTGGAAGGCTGCTGACCTTCAATGGAGGAGACTGCAGACGACCCTTGAGTGCAACCTCGGGCAGCTCTGGGCCAAGAGGGCCCGGGTTCAGACTGCACCATCTCTGCTTGGACGACAGCAGTCTACGCTGGCTGGCTGACAGGCAACAACAAGGGCACTGGTGTAGTGGCTTGGGTGGGAGCAGGAATGCTGTCATCCTGAGAGAGGACAGAAGGTTTATGTTCCAAGGAGCCAATCTCCCAGGCTCCCCTCAGCAATCATACTCATGAGTTGGAAAACAGATTGATGGACTGCTGTGATGCCCTCGAAGCCCCTTTAAACAGTGGTATCCAGAGCCATGATGGCAGCAGTCTGAGCTTGCAAGGCAGCAGTCTGAGCTTTCCCTATAGCACTCGGACGGTTTGATGGAAACTGTTGTGTTGCAATGTAAACTGTGATATCGTCCATCAGATGCTGCATCATGGTGTGTTCCACAGGTGTGCTAATGGAGGTGACCACCAATGTTCCCACTAAGCTGCGCGGCTGCACAGTCATCTGCAAGCTGCTGAACAGGCCGCTCGCCGACTTTTACATTATAGGTACCATGCCTGTGCAAAAATTTCAATGGACCTCGCATTGTGGGAGGCAGGCCGCACAGGAGGCAGTGCAGTTCATGGAGGGAATTGGTGACCAATGTTGGAAAGGATGGGCTCCACGCTCTGCAAAGTCCTGTGCCCAATTTAGTGCTGTACTCCTCTATGCTCCTTGACATTGAACACAGGCTTTCCAGTGTACTACGCATTTGGTTATGTACACCCATCAGTCTTTTTCTGTAGCCTGGCCCATTGAAGTGCTCATCTGACTCCTCTACAGCAGAACCAGTCTTTTTCTGTAGCCTGGCCCATTGAAGTGCTCAACTGACTCCTCTACAGCAGAACTAGTTTGTGACCTTGCCCCCCCGGTGATCTGGAACTTGCACTATTCTTTCCTGCTGCCCTGGCTCCTGCGCACCTGTGCCTGGTGTCTCACACCTGTGGATCCCTCCTTTATTTTAAGGACGCGTTTATTTATACTGTCAAAATGACCAACATGCTCCACCCTTTTATTCTGATTGGTCCCCTTGGAGGATAAGCCATGGGGATGGGAACCTATGCAGGGAGAGAGAGGGGAATAAAATGGAGACAGAAGCAAAAGATAGAAAGAAGAATAGTAAAAGTGGAGGGCAGAGAAACCCAAGGCAAAAAACAAAAAGAGCCACTTTACAGCAGAATTCTAAAGGATCAAAGTGTGTTTAAAAAGACAAGCCTGAAGGCTCTGTCCCTCAATGCTAGGAGTATTCGGAATAAGGTGGACGAATTAACTGCGCAGACAGCAGTTAACGGATATGATGTGATTGGCATCACGGAGACATGGCTCCAGGGTGACCAAGGCTGGGAACTTAATATCCAGGGGTATTCAGCATTTAGGAAGGATAGACAGAAAGGAAAAGGAGGCAGGGTGGCGTTGCTGGTTAAAGAAGTTGTTAATGCAATTGTAAGGAAGGACATTAGCTTGGATGATGTGGAATCGGTATGGGTGGAGCTACGGAATACCAAAGGGCAGAAAACACTAGTGGGAGTTGTGTACAGGCCACCACATAATAGTAGTGAGTTTGGGGACAGCATCAAACAAGAAATAAGGGATGTGTGCAATAAAGGTACAGCAGTAATCATGGGTGACTTTAATCTACATATTGATTGGGCTAACCTAACTGGTAGCAATGCGGTGGAGGAGGATTTCCTGGAGTGTATTAGCGATGGATTTCTGGACCAATATGTCGAGGAACCAACCAGAGAGCTGACCATCCGAGACTGGATGATGTGTTTTGAGAAGGGACTAATTAGCAATCTTGTTGTGCGAGGCCCCTTGGGGAAGAGTGACCATAATATGGTAGAATTCTTTATTAACATGGAGAGTGACAAAGTTAATTCAGAGACGAGGGTCCTGAGCTTAAGGAAAGGTAACTTTGATGGTATGAGGCGTGAATTGGCTAGATTAGACTGGCAAATGATACTTAAATGTTTGATGGCGGATAGGCAATGGCAAATCTTTAAAAATCATATGGACGAACTTCAACAATTGTACATCCCTGTCTGGAGTAAAAATAGAACGGGGAAGGTGGCTCAACCGTGGCTAACAAGGGAAATTAAGGATAGTGTTAAATCCAAGGAAGAGGCATACAAATTAGCCAGAAAAAGTAGCAAACCGGAGGACTGGAAGAAATTTAGAATACAGCAGAGGAGGACAAAGGGTTTAATGAAGAGGGGGAAAATAGAGTACGAGAGGAAGCTTGCCGGAAAGTTAAAAAATGACTGCAAAAGCTTCTATAGGTATGTGAAGAGAAAAAGATTAGTGAAGACCAGCGTTGGTCCCTTGCAGTCGGATTCGGGTGAATTTATAATAGGGAACAAAGAAATGGCAGACCAATTGAACAAGTACTTTGGTTCTGTCTTCACAAAGGAAGACACAAATAACCTTCCCGATGTACTAGGGGTCCGAAGGACTAGTGAGAAGGAGGAACTGAAGGATATCCTTATTGGGCGGGAAATTGTGTTAGGGAAATTGACGGGGTTGAAGGCCGATAAATCCCCAGGGCCTGATAGTGTACATCCCAGAGTACTTAAGGAAGTGGCCCTGAAAATAGTGGATACATTGGTGATAATTTTCCAACAGTCTATCGACTCTGGATCAGTTCCTATGGACTGGAGGGTTGCTAATGTAACACCACTTTTTAAAAAAGGAGGGAGAGAGAAAACGGGTAATTATAGACCAGTTAGCCTGACATCAGTAGTGGGGAAACTGTTGGAATCGATCATTAAGGATGAAATAGCAGCACATTTGGAGAGCAGTGATAGGATTGGTCCAAGTCAGCATGGATTTATGAAAGGGAAATCATGCTTGACGAATCTTCTGGAATTTTTTGAGGATGTAACTAGTAGGGTGGACAACGGAGAACCAGTGGATGTGGTGTATTTGGACTTTCAAAAGGCTTTTGACAAGGTCCCACACAAGAGATTGGTGTGCAAAATCAAAGCACGTGGTATTGGGGCTAATGTACTGACGTGGATAGAGAACTGGTTGGCAGACAGAAAGCAGAGAGTCGGGATTAACGGGTCCTTTTCAGAATGGCAGGCAGTGACTAGTGGAGTGCCGCAGGGCTCAGTGCTGGGACCCCAGCTCTTTACAATATATATTAATGGTTTAGATGATGGAATTGAGTGTAATATCTCCAAGTTTGCAGATGACACTAGACTTGGTGGCGTTGTGATCTGTGAGGAGGACGCTTGGAGGCTGTAGGGTGACTTGGACAGGTTGGGCGGGTACATGGCGGATGCAATATAGTGTGGATGAATGTGAGGTTGTCCACTTTGGGGGCAAAAACACGAAGGCAGAGTATTATCCGAATGGCGGAAGATTAGGAAAAGGGGGAGGTGCAATAAGACCTGGGTGTCATGGTACATCAGTCATTGAAAGTTGGCATACAGGTACAGCAGGCGGTGAAGAAGGCAAATGGTATGTTGGCCTTCATAGCAAGGGGATTTGAGTATAGGAGCAGGGAAGTCTTGCTGCAGTTGTACAGGGCCTTGGTGAGGCCCCACCTGGAATATTGTGTTCAGTTTTAGTCTCCTAATCTGAGGATGGTCGTTCTGGCTATTGAGGGAGTGCAGCGAAGGTTCACCAGACTAATTCCAGGGATGGCTGGGCTGTCATTTGAGGAGAGACTGGATCAACTGGGCCTTTATTCACTGGTGTTTAGAAGGATGAGAGGGGATCTCATAGAAACAGATAAGATTCTGACTGGACTAGACAGGCTAGATGCGGGAAGAATCTTCCCGATGTTTGGGAAGTCCAGAACCGGGGGACACAGTCTTAGGATAAGGGGCAAGCCGTTTAGGACTGAGATGAGGAGAAACTTCTTCACTCAGAGAGTTGTTAACCTGTGGAATTCCCTGCCACAGAGAGTTGTTGATGCCAGTTCATTGGATATATTCAAGAGGGAGCTAGATATGGCCCTTATGGTTAAGGGGATCAAGGGGTATGTAGAGAAAGCAGGAAAGGGGTACTGAAGGAATGATCAGCCATGATCTTATTGAATGGTGGTGCAGGCTCGAAGGGCCGAATGGCCTTCTCCTGCACCTATTTTCTATGTTTCTAAGCCACACCCTGAAGTTTCACAGGAATGTGTCACTGGAACATAGAAACATAGAAAATAGGTGCAGGAGTAGGCCATTCGGCCCTTCTAGCCTGCACCGCCATTCAATGAGTTCATGGCTGAACATTCAACTTCAGTACCCCATTCCTGCTTTCTCGCCATACCCCTTGATCCCCCTAGTAGTAAGGACCTCATCTAACTCCTTTTTGAATATATTTCGTGAATTGGCCTCAACAACTTTGTGGTAGAGAATTCCACAGGTTCACCACTCTCTGGGTGAAGAAGTTCCTCCGCATCTCGGTCCTAAATGGCTTACCCCTTATCCTTAGACTGTGACCTCTGGTTCTGGACTTCCCCAACATTGGGAACATTCTTCCTGCATCTAACCTGTCTAACCCCGTCAGAATTTTAAATGTTTCTATGAGGTCCCCTCTCATTCTTCTGAACTCCAGTGAATACAAGCCCAGTTGATCCAGTCTTTCTTGATAGGTCAGTCCCGCCATCCCGGGAATCAGTCTGGTGAACCTTCGCTGCATTCCCTCAATAGCAAGAATGTCCTTCCTCAGGTTAGGAGACCAAAACTGAACACAATATTCCAGGTGTGGCCTCACCAATGCCCTGTACAACTGTAGCAACACCTCCCTGCCCCTGTACTCAAATCCCCTTGCTATGAAGGCCAACATGCCATTTGCTTTCTTAACCGCCTGCTGCACCTGCATGCCAACCTTCAATGACTGATGTACCATGACACCCAGGTCTCTCTGCACCTCCCCTTTTCCTAATCTGTCACCATTCAGATAATAGTCTGTCTCTCTGTTTTTACCACCAAAGTGGATAACCTCACATTTATCCACATTATACTTCATCTGCCATGCATTTGCCCACTCACCTAACCTATCCAAGTCACTCTGCAGCCTCACAGCATCCTCCTCGCAGCTCACACTGCCACCCAACTTAGTGTCATCCGCAAATTTGGAGATACTACATTTAATCCCCTCATCTAAATCATTAATGTACAGTGTAAACAGCTGGGGCCCCAGCACAGAACCTTGCGGTACCCCACTAGTCACTGCCTGCCATTCTGAAAAGTACCCATTTACTCCTACTCTTTGCTTCCTGTCTGACAACCAGTTCTCAATCCATGTCAGTACACTACCCCCAATCCCATGTGCTCTAACTTTGCACATCAATCTCTTGTGTGGGACCTTGTCGAACGCCTTCTGAAAGTCCAAATATACCACATCAACTGGTTCTCCCTTACCCACTCTACTGGAAACATCCTCAAAAAATTCCAGAGTATTTGTCAAGCATGATTTCCCTTTCACAAATCCATGCTGACTTGGACCTATCATGTCACCTCTTTCCAAATGCACTGCTATGACATCCTTAATAATTGATTCCATCATTTTACCCACTACCGATGTCAGGCTGACCGGTCTATAATTCACTGTTTTCTCTCTCCCTCCTTTTTTAAAAAGTGGGGTTACATTGGCTACCCTCCACTCCATAGGAACTGATCCAGAGTCAATGGAATGTTGGAAAATGACTGTCAACGCATCCACTATTTCCAAGGCCACCTCCTTAAGTACTCTGGGATGCAGTCCATCAGGCCCTGGGGATTTATCGGCCTTCAATCCCATCAATTTCTCCAACACAATTTCCCGGCTAATAAGGATTTCCCTCAGTTCCTCCTCCTTACTAGACCCTCCGACCCCTTTTATAACCGGAAGGTTGTTCGTGTCCTCCTTCGTGAATACCGAACCAAAGTACTTGTTCAATTGGTCCGCCATTTCTTTGTTCCCCGTTATGACTTCCCTTGATTCTGACTGCAGGGGACCTACGTTTGTCTTTACTAACCTTTTTCTCTTTACATATCTATAGAAACTTTTGCAATCCGTCTTAATGTTCCCTGCAAGCTTCTTCTCATACTCCATTTTCCCTGCCCCTAATCAAACCCTTTGTCCTCCTCTGCTGAGTTCTAAATTTCTCCCAGTCCCCAGGTTCGCTGCTATTTCTGGCCAATTTGTATGCCACTTCCTTGGCTTTAATACTATCCCTGATTTCCCTTGATAGCCACGGTTGAGCCACCTTCCCTTTTTTATTTTTATGCCAGACAGGAATGTACAATTGTTGTAGTTCATCCATGCGGTCTCTAAATGTCTGCCATTGCCCATCCACAGTCAACCCCTTAAGTATCATTCGCCAATCCATCCCAGCCAATTCACGCCTCATACCTTCAAAGTTAGCCTTCTTTAAGTTCTGGACCATGGTCTCTGAATTAACTGTTTCATTCTCCATCCTAATGCAGAATTCCACCATATTATGGTCACTCTTCCCCAAGGGGCCTCGCACAACGAGATTGCTAATTAATCCTCTCTCATTACATAACACCCAGTCTAAGATGGCCTCCCCCCTAGTTGGTTCCTCGACATATTGGTCTAAAAAACCATCCCTTATGCACTCCAGGAAATCCTCCTCCACCGTATTGCTTCCAGTTTGGTTAGCCCAATCTATGTGCATATTAAAGTCACCCATTATAACTGCTGCACCTTTATTGCACGCACCCCTAATTTCATGTTTGATGCCCTCCCCAACATCACTATTACTGTTTGGAGGTCTGTACACAACTCCCACTAACGTTTTTTGCCCTTTGGTGTTCTGCAGCTCTACCCATATAGATTCCACATCATCCAAGCTAATGTCCTTCCTAACTATTGCCTTAATCTCCTCCTTAACCAGCAATGCTACCCCACCTCCTTTTCCTTTTATTCTATCCTTCCTGAATGTTGAATACCCCTGGATGTTGAGTTCCCAGCCCTGATCATCCTGGAGCCACGTCTCCGTAATCCCAATCACATCATATTTGTTAACATCTATTTGCACAGTTAATTCATCCACCTTATTGCGGATACTCCTTGCATTAAGACACAAAGCCTTTAGGCTTGTTTTTTTAACACCCTCTGTCCTTTTAGAATTTTGCTGTACAATGGCCCCTTTTGTTGTTTGCCTTGGGTTTCTCTGCCCTCCACTTTTCCTCATCTCCTTTCTGTCTTTTGTTTTTGCCTCCTTTTTGTTTCCCTCTATCTCCCTGCATTGGTTCCCATCCCCCTGCCATATTAGTTTAACTCCTCCCCAACAGCACTAGCAAACACTCCCCCGAGGACATTGGTTCCGATTCTACCCAGGTGCAGACCGTCCGGATTGTACTGGTCCCACCTCCCCCAGAACCGGTTCCAACGCCCCAGGAATTTGAATCCCTCCCTGCTGCACCATTGCTCAAGCCACGTATTCATCTGAGCTATCCTGCGATTCCTACTCTGACTAGCACGTGGCACTGGTAGCAATCCCGAGATTACTACTTTTGAGGTCCTACTTTTTAATTTAGCTCCTAGCTCCTTAAATTCATTTCGTAGGACCTCATCCCTTTTTTTTACCTATGTCATTGGTACCAACGTGCACCACGACAACTGGCTGTTCTCCCTCCCTTTTTAGAATATCCTGCACCCGTTCCGAGACATCCTTGACCCTTGCACCAGGGAGGCAACATACCATCCTGGAGTCTCGGTTGCGGCCGCAGAAATGCCTATCTATTCCCCTTACAATTGAATCCCCTATCACTATCGCTCGCCCACTCTTTTTCCTGCCCTCCTGTGCAACAGAGCCAGCCACGGTGCCATGAACTTGGCTGCTGCTGCCCTCTCCTGATGAGTCATCCCCCTCAACAGCACTCA
The DNA here is from genome assembly GCF_044704955.1 of Pristiophorus japonicus. Taxonomy (NCBI): domain Eukaryota; kingdom Metazoa; phylum Chordata; class Chondrichthyes; family Pristiophoridae; genus Pristiophorus; species Pristiophorus japonicus. Next base: position 90,860,074 of record NC_091985.1, read on the forward strand.
AAGCAGTGTATCTGTTTTGCAGTGGGATGACCACAGGGGACCGCTGCACTACCTTCCTTGCACTACTCTTCCTGCTGGTCTTCCATTCCCTCGCTGGCTGTGGACCCTTCTCCTGCGGTAAGACCAACTCGCTACACGTGATACTCACGTCATTCTCAGCATCGTGGATGCTCCAGAGTGAATCCACCCTCAGCTCCAACTCCGCAACGCGGACCGTCAGGAGCCGGAGGTGGACACACTTCCTGCACCTGTAGTCGTCAGGGACACTGGTGTTGTCCCCGTGTTCCCACATGGTACAGGAGGAGCATATCACGTGACCGAGCTGTCCTGCCATGAATTAACTCTTAGATACACTTAAATTGCCGACAACAATGTTAAAAGTTACTGACTAATAAAGAAAAAGAAAAACTACTCACCAATCAGCAACCAATCACTTACCACATTGGCTGTGACGTCAACTTTTGATTTCTTTCTACTTCTTTTTTGACTTCTCTCAGCTGGAGCTGCACAAGTACGCCTCTCTCGACGCTCCCCGGACTGCTGAGCCTTTTGTAGGCCGCTGCCTCTTTCGACTCCCGCCTCTCTCGACGCTCCCCGGACTGCTGAGCCTTTTATAGGCCGCTGCCTCTCTCGACTCCCGCCTCTCTCGGCGCTCCCCGGACTACTGAGCCTTTTATAGGCCGCTGCCTCTCTCGACTCCCGCCTCTCTCGACGCTCCCCGGACTGCTGAGCCTTTTATAGGCCGCTGCCTCTCTCGACTCCCGCCTCTCTCGATGCTCCCCGGACTGCTGAGCCTTTTATAGGCCGCTGCCTCTCTCGACTCCCGCCTCTCTCGACGCTCCCCGGACTACTGAGCCTTTTATAGGCCGCTGCCTCTCTCGACTCCCGCCTCTCTCGACGCTCCCCGGACTGCTGAGCCTTTTATAGGCCGCTGCCTCTCTCGACTCCCGCCTCTCTCGATGCTCCCCGGACTGCTGAGCCTTTTATAGGCCGCTGCCTCTCTCGACTCCCGCCTCTCTCGACGCTCCCCGGACTGCTGAGCCTTTTATAGGCCGCTGCCTCTCTCGACTCCCGCCTCCCAAGGTCTCACTGACTTTGCTAATTGTAATTCGATCCACGTTGACTTCCTGAAGCGACAGAGGACCAGCTGAAGTGCCTTACCCCAGTCCAAGTACATCCCTCCTCCAGTCCAAGTACATCCCTCCTCCAGTCCAAGTACATCCCTCCCCCAGTCAAAGTGCTTTACCCCAGCCCAAGTGCATGCCTCCCCCAGTCGAAGTACATTACCCTAGTCCAGGTGCATGCCTCCCCCCAACCCCCCACCCCATCTTAGATGGGGCAGGCATTGTGTACAGATTGTTAACAGGTTTATTGGGTATGAAGTGAATAGTGATAGTGTCGTGACTTCTGGATTATCATCCACTCCAACGATGTACCTTGTAGGGGGTTGGAAGAACGTGATCCGTCTTCCCTGAGTTCCCTCTCTCCCCTCCGATCCCCTTCCCCATCTATGTCTCTCTCTTCCCCACCCCCAGTCCCTCTCTCTCCCCCACCCCCAGTCCCTCTCTCTCCCCCAGTCTCTCTCTCTCTCTTTCCCCCCCCCACCCCCCCCCCACTGACCCCAGTCTCTCTTCCCCCCCCCTCCCCCTCCACCCGCTGCTGCTCGGGGCTTGCAGCTCAGTGGGAAGCGCGGTTGGTCGCCGGGTCCCACTTCTCTCTTTTCCCCCCCAGCACCTCTCTTGCCATCAGGCCTAGGCCCGCCGCCTTCGGCCATCTCCCGCCAGCATCTCTCCACCGCCCCCCCCCCCCCCCCCCACCGCAAGAGTCTCTCTTGCCATCGGACCCAGACTGGCCAGGGGGGAGAGAGTCAGAGCCTCCGGTCCTGCTGTTCACACCATGCGCATGGAATGATTCGGGCCGGGAGGGGAGGGTGGAGCTTGGCGGGGCGGGGCTTGTCACCTGTCAGTCAAAAAAGAGCAGTGTGGGGGGGTGGGGCTTGACAGACATCTGTCTGTCAAAAAAAGTGCAGTACAAATAGTCCCTTATTTTAACCTTAAGTACGCACAATATTTGGTATCTGCAAGTGCAAGATTGAGTGACTGTGTCTCTTCATCTTCACTGTCTTCTTCCTTTTCGTGCTGTCACAGGGGAGGTTCCAGTTCTTGGGTATCTGAAATGAAAAAGGAACAGGGTTAGGTTGTGGTGAGGGGAGAGGAGAAGAAGTGCAAGCTTACATCATCTACAGCTTCTCATTCAGAAGAAATTATGGGATGACTGAGAAGTGGGAAGAAAGAAGGAGGATTGGTATGCAGATACCCTCATCATCGATCTCTCCAGCCCCACCAGTGACCACAGCCTCAACGATGTCCCTTCCCTTGATGGCCAGCATTGTCTTCTCCATGGGGATTAAAGGTGTGCTTGTCCTTTATTTTTTACTCATTTCTGGGATGTGGCTGTTGCTGGCAAGGCCAACATTTATTGGCCATCCCTCCTCCAGTTCTTGCCTTCTGTCTCCTGTATGCAACACCTTCTGTAAGAAAGAGGGTGTGTCAGTGAGTGTTGTATAATATGATTGGGTAATGTGGCTGTCATGGTTGAATAGCTGATGGTGTGTGCAAGCTGTGACCTGTGGGTGCGAGGCTTGCAACAGTGCTAAGTATGTGAGATAAAGCATATGAATTGAAGGGTTGACAGAGATTGTTGGTAGGTGGTGGCGATATCAGGCTCCCTGCTGATGCATGCAGCCAATGTACAGTGCAGGTAGCTCTGGCTTCACACAGCAGTCATTTAGAATAACAGGCAACATGATTTTAGTGTGCTGCCTACATCATGGTGGATGGGTGCGGATTAATCGCGTACAGCAATCCCCCCTCCCCCATTTTTGCTGGTTAGGCAATTCAACCTTTTTTACCTCATTGTAAGAGACCGTTGCTAGATTCATCATGTATGAATTAATGTAAGGGAGGTGAGAAGATAATTAGAACACTCTCTGCCAGCGTACTGGGTTTATACACAATAGCACTCAAAAGGACCCAGGTTTAATTCCTGATATACTAGCTGAATTTAGTTACGGCAATGGTAGGGGCACTATAATTAACAGCAGCCACCCCCGGCTTACGGTTCGTGCTGCTGACCATAATCTAATTATTCTTCCTGAAACTTTGTGGATGTCTGGTGAGGACTGTATTGAACTGAGCTTTGATAGTGCCGCAGTCAAATGGTCTGTTGATACTCATTGTCAAGTCTCAGAAAAATAGGGTCTGGGAAGCCATTTGAGTAAGGAATGCCTGTTTCTATGGAACTGTAACCCAGCAGGAATGAATGCATCATACAGGTGTGAGTATTAAAAATTGGTGCAGAAATTTGGCAAGGAAATTTAACCACCTGCCCATCTGGCAAAATCAGGCCAACAGTGGTTAAATTTGGTTCGTTGATTTATCCGCCAAAGTTCTGCACCCATCCCACTGTCTTTAATTTTAACCTGCTCTACTAAGTAGACAATAAGATCTAGGGTCTTGAGAAGTAGCGGCAAGGATTGTGGATGCATTGGTTGTAATTTACCAAAATTCCCTGGATTCTGGGGAGGTCCCAGCAGATTGGAAAACTGCAAATGTGACGTCCCTATTTAAAAAAAGGAGGCAGACAAAAAGCAGGAAGCTATAGACCAGTTAGCCTAACATTTGTGGTTGGGAAAATGTTGGAGTCCATTATTAAAAAAGCAGTAGCAGGACATTTGGAAAAGCAAAATTTGATCAAGCAGCGTCATCATCAATAATAAATGACAAATAAATCAATAAATCAATCAAAAAAAAAATCAATCAATAAATAAAAAATTAAACATTTCTATTCACCTACTGCAGCACCGGGAGCCCTCCAACAGCCTGCTGGGACAGGGTCCCCCCAGGAGATGCCGTTCGGGCGGGCCCCGCCGCTGACTAGGACTTCGGGTGGGCCCCGCTGCCGATGCCGAGGACTTCGGGCGGCGCCCGCCCCCAGCAGATGCCGAACTGCCGCCCAGGACTTCGGGCGGGCCCCACCGCCGATGCTCATTATTTGTAAAAGTGAAGTGTTTAATGCTTGTAAATTTCCCTCCCCCCACCCCCTATCACTCGCTCCCTGCACCTAATTTATAAAGTGTAGGCAAGGTTTTTCTGAGCATACAAAAATCTACACTTACTCCATTCTAAGTTAATTTGGAGTAAGTTATCACTGCCTAAACTTGCAAAACAGGCGTAAGTAACGCCCCCTTTTGGAAAAAAAAAACTTTTCTAAAACTAAACTATTCTAACTCACTAGAATTGGAGCAAATTAAATGCCGAGAATTGCAATTTCAAGATACTCCATTCTAAACTAGTTGCTCCAAAAAAATAGGAGCAATCAGGCCGAAACATGAGCCCAATGCTACTAAATGAGACTGACTTATTCTGGTGCCAAATACAAACACACGATCAGGAAAAGACATTTTTGCAAAAGGTAATATAAGAATAGTTGAATAGTTGATGAGGGATCAGCTATTGTCATTGTGTTGGTGTCCTTTCACTGTATCCATTCAAGGCCCCTGACTGGTCGTGAACCTGTGCAATTGCACAGGTTGCATAGCCCTAACCCTCACCCCTGTGCATTTATAGAACACCTTTAGTACAAAAATGTCCACGGTGCACTCCATAAAGCTCATGCATGCACAGAAGAGGAAAATTATGAACTATATGGAGTGGACATCAGTTGGAGCTAGAAACATGATTTGAAGACGCAAAAATGCCCGAATCTGGAGATCGGCTCAATTGCTTTCAGGGCTTCTAATGACTGCAAGGAGGGGGGAGTAGTTGTAGGAAGGATGGTGTAATTCTGCATTGCTTTTGTATGTCCGCTTCAACAGGTGAAATGATTGCCATTTTGCATCTTTACTTGCTGGCAGTTTGATCCTCACTGCTGTAATCTGATCATTCTGCTTTACTGGAACTGTTTGCTACCTTGTGCTTCCACCTGGATACTGTTTAATATCCTGCACTTGCTGTACTCTGCACTTACAATAATCACCTTTCTACATGATAAACAACTGTATATCGAATCTTCTATTGTCTAGCTAGGAATCACAAAACTGGGCCCAAATTCTGTGTGATTGCTTGATTCTTTGATAAAGGGTACTCGGCAATTAGATCTGATATGATTCCCACCTGTCCTTCATCTGGTAGGTTAGTGTGGGAAGGAATGTTCTAAAAAGGCACTGCATAGAATAAAAAATGCTTTCTATACCACGTGTAGTTATTTTTTTCCCATGCACTATTAGATTGAGTTGGTTTTAATGCTGGGTTTTTAAAGCAATGTGTATTCTCATGAATTTAAAAAAAGGGGCAACAATTTAACTCCTGATTAATGTGCTAAATGCAAGTTGGTTATCTCATGGATTAAACAATAAATAATTAGCTAGCTTGTCCAACTAAATATTGCGAAGACTGGAGCCATTGTCTTCGGTTTTCTAGCCAGCAACTCCATCCCTCTCCTTGGCCACTATTTGAGGCTGAACCAGATGATTCACAACCTTGGTGTCCTATTTGATCCTGAGAGGAGCTTCCGACCCCATTTCTGATGCATCACCAAGACTGCCTACTTCCACCTCCGTCTCCGACCCTGCTCATCTGTTGAAACCCTCATCCATGCCTTTGTTACTTATGTGGCTCAGTGTCAAATTTTGTTTGGTAACGCTCCCATGCAGCACCTTGGGACGTTTTACTACATTAAAGGCGCTATATAAATGCAAGTGGCTGTTGGTAATCAGAAACACCTCTCGCCCATTGGCCGGAATTTTAATTTGGAGGTGGATAAGGAGTGGGAGGGCTGGAAAGCAGTCGGGAAATCTGGGATAACAGGTTTCCCTCAGGCCCCGCCAAATTTAACAGCAGGGCCTGTTTAGCATTTCAAAGCTCTGTTTCCTGCCCGCAGCCAGCCAGATACAGATAGTAAGGCAGCAAAATGCTGTATTCTGCCCTGGGCTCTAGGACAGAATGCAGAGCAGTTAATCTATTTAAATCAAGCAAGCTGACCTTCTGAAGTGGGGTAGCATAATGAGTTAATTATTTTTATGTTATTAGGTGATTCTCATCATAACTATTTCTTTGTACAGTCACCTAACTATGGAATAAAACATCTTAACATTTCAATAAAGCCGTTCCTCATCTAGTGTTAACTTGGTCTGCCTTCGACAGATTGTTGAAATTTATGTATAAAAGACATAGATATCTGGCTCGGGTCACAGTGGGGTTCCATTATTGTATCCTACTTCCCACTATCATACAAGTACATACGGGACACTGTGAATCAACTCCTGTAAATTAAGTCTTTGGACCGCTTATGGGTGTGACTGACTCCAGTGAACCTGAGAAGGTATGTACGACAAACGGGAAATTGTAACATTCACATGAGCGCCATTGTTACGGACTCCACACTCTGGGGAAACATCACTGAATTACCGCCAATCAGATATAAAACTTCATCTCATTTCTGCCTGTTGAGAAATTTAAACCACAGTTATATTACAAAGAAAATAAATCCCTTCTGTTTTAGTAATTGGGCTCCCAGTTTATTAGATTGTGAGTTCAGATTCCAGCATTGATTGACACTTAAGCCCTGATTTTATCTCGAAGTTTGAGTGCAACCTGCGGGGGTGTGGCAGCCAGACAGGAAGTGTCCATGATAGCAACATCGTTTGGCATGAGCTATTTTAACTCTCGGGCCTCTTTACCCTGAGAGTTGCCTAAAACAGGCGCTAGGCCCCTCATTTACATATATAAGGATCCTAACACTTGTTTTCGGCCCCTTTGCTAAGTTGGATTTCAGTGTGTGGAGCTTGCTCTGCTGAGAATTCTTAAGCAGTCCCTGTGGTCTGAGCAGAGACCACCACCAAAAGGTAAGTTTAAAAAAAAAACTTGGCTTTCGAGCCAGTAGGACTAGAGGGGCTCCCGTGACACTCGAGTTTACAATGGGCTCCTCCCCTGTTGCTGAACAACATCCCCTCCTGGGACTTAACTTCTGCTGAGGCAAGCAGGTCAAAATTCATCAACTTAAAATGGGCGAGCTGCCTGTGAAAGCATGACCGGTGCTGACAACTAACCCAAATAATGTAAATTAGACTTGAGGCCCAATTTTGGGCTGGCCTTGGGCCTTCCCGTTCAGGTGCACGCTGATGATACATCACTGGTTATGTGCCCAATAACAGCCATAACCAATTTCTACTCCGATGATTGGACATTTAGGAACCAAAATTGCCCCCCGACTGAAAGTAGGTGCATCTACCATTTCTGAAGTTTTTTCTCCGCCCCAATCCATGAGGCTGATCTTGTGCCAATATTCAGGTCTTTGTATTGTATTTCTGGTCGGGGCGGCGAAGTGTCCTTGCAGCGGGTCGGCCACTCCAACGCGTCATCAGCGTGTCGCTGATAGTGCAACATGGACGTGTCGTGTCACATTGATGTGTCACAACATCCCACCCCTTCAGTTTAAGGGGAGGGCCGCTGCGAACTCTGCATGGGGTTTAGTTAGGCCCACTGGGCTACCAGGGAGGGTTTTGGCCGGGCGAGTGGCCCAGTACCCAAGAGGGGTACTAGGCTGCCTATTGGCGGCCCCCCCATGGATCTATGAATCGGCCCGACAATTAAAACAAAATGGAGGCGCCGGCAGCGCGCCCTCCCCTTGAAGGGTGGACGCGCCGCCCAGCCACTCACAGCTTCCCACAGGGGAAAGTTGTCAGTGGCACCGACTGGCGGCGGCGGTGTCGCTCCGGCAGGGCAATTTCCCGCAGGGGTCGGAAAGGGGTCGCTGCCAGTCAGAAGGATGGTCGGCGCATGCCCGATGGGCAGCGCAGAATCCCGTTTGCACCACTCCTGGCCCAGAGGCAATATAGGGAGGGTCGGCCCATCCGCCTACCCCCGGTCGGAGAGGCCCATCCCGCACCACCTCAGATGCGGTAATGGACCTTGAGGGCATTTTAGGCCCCTACATGTCTTATATAATTATTCAGCTACAACTGACTTTTAAATCACAAGTATTCTTATGTTACTTTATTTTAAGGTGTTAAAGGAGCAATTTTTTAACATGACATTTGAATGAAGGGAAGTGAATTGTTCAATATGTTTTCCTGTGGGTACTGAAGTTGCGTGTTCAGCCATGAACTCATTGAATGGCGGTGCAGGCTAGAAGGGCCGAATGGCCTACTCTTGCACCTATTTTTCTATGTTTCTATTTATGCCACTGCCAGAATATTTTCTAGTCTATCAGATCATTTATAGGTTTATTGTTTGGTAAAGTATCTACCGCTTAGATGCATCCTGTTTGCTGAAAACTTTTTTTGTGGCTGAAAAAAGTTATTCTCAAAAGAGCCTGCAAGTATATTTGAATGTTTTTCAAGTTCTCATGATTTTTAATACTTATAATTGTACCTGTATTTGCTTGTCTGTGGCCAGGTATGCTGTAGTCATATTTTATGTCTGCCTGATTTAATTCAATTTGGACTTCAGTTATTGGCAGCATGGGCGATGTGGAAACCGGTTCCTGCCACTCCTGGCCCGGGGGCAATTTAGGATGGGTCGGCCCAACCATCTGCCCCCGGTCGGTAAGGTCTATCCGTTCCATTACTGCCTCTTGGAGGCGGTAATAGAGCTTGAGGACTGAAATTTTGGCCTCTTACTATTGATGCTAAACACTTTCAGCCATAAATCAGATGTATGCAACTGTCAGCTGCTGGCCTAATTTATGAGGAGTAAAATAGAACCATATGATATTTTTAACATGGTGACCTAATAGCTGCAGTGGTCATCTTCATTTGTTTCGGCAGGAGGGGAATTTTTTTTTGTATTCATTAAGGTGAAAGATGTTGATGATTATTTCTGCTTTCATCAGCCAATGATATATCAAGCATTTTGAAAGCAAGTATAGCAATCAGTTGCAGAATAAGTTCTCTCTAATCTGCCTCAACAATGCTACTTAGACCCCAACCTCAAGACCACCACTTGGTACCAATATGAATTAATTTTTTCACTTTCTATAAAAGCCATACTTATGAACCTTGATTTTAACATCCCCAGCCCCGCACATCAGGCAAGAAAAGGTCAGATGAGGAGTTAGTCTTGAAAATCTAAATCCTGCCTCTAACGCTCGGTTTCCTGTCTGCTAGAATAGTAACGGCAGCGATTCAGGTTATCAATAAAGCTCTCAATGAAGGCAGACGGGGACCTATTTAAGGTGCAAAATTCATGCCTCGATAGAAACATAGAAAATAGATGCAGGAGTAGGCCATTCGGCCCTTCGAGCCTGCACCACCGTTCAATGAGTTCATGGCTGAACATGCAACTTCAGTACCCCACTCCTGCTTTCTCGCCATACCCTTGATTCCCCCTAGTAGTAAGGGCTACATCTAACTCCTTTTTGAATATATTTAGTGAATTGGCCGCAACAACTTTCTGTGATAGAGAATTCCACAGGTTCACCACTCTCTCTGGGTGAAGAAGTTTCTCCTCATCTCAGTCCTAAATGGCTTACCCCTTATCCTTAGACTGTGACCCCTGGTTCTGGACTTCCCCAACATTGGGAACATTCTTCCTGCATCTAACCTGTATAAACCCGTCAGAATTTTAAACGTTTCTATGAGATCCCCTCTCATTCTTCTGAACTCCAGTGAATACAAGCCCAGTTGATCCAGTCTTTCTTGATATGTCAGTCCTGCCATCCCGGGAATCAGTCTGGTGAACCTTCGCTGCACTCCCTCAATAGCAAGAACGTCCTTCCTCAAGTTAGGAGACCAAAACTGTACACAACACTCCAGGTGTGGCCTCACCAAGGCCCTGTACAACTGTAGTAACACCTTCCTGCTTCTGTACTCAAATCTCCTCGCTATGAAGGCCAACATGCCATTTGCTTTCTTAACTGCCTGCTGTACCTGCATGCCAACCTTCAATGACTGATGTACCATGACACCCTGGTCTCGTTGCACCTCCCCTTTTCCTAATCTGTCACCATTCAGACAATAGTCTGTCTCTCTGTTTTTACCACCAAAGTGGATAACCTCACATTTATCCACATTATACTTCATCTGCCATGCATTTGCCCACTCACCTAACCTATCCAAGTCACTCTGCAGCCTCATAGCATCCTCCTCACAGCTCACACTGCCACCCAACTTAGTGTCATCAGCAAATTTGGAGATACTACATTTAATCCCCTCGTCTAAACCATTAATCTACAATGTAAACAGCTGGGGCCCCAGCACAGAACCTTGCGGTACCCCACTAGTCACTGCCTGCCATTCTGAAAAGTACCCATTTACTCCTACTCTTTGCTTCCTGTCTGCCAACCAGTTTTCAATCCACATCAGCACACTACCCCCAATCCCATGTGCTTTAACTTTGCACATTAATCTCTTGTGTGGGACTTTGTCGAAAGCCTTCTGAAAGTCCAAATACACCACATCAGCTGGTTCTCCCTTGTCCACTCTACTGGAAACATCCTCAAAAAATTCCAGAAGATTTGTCAAGCATGAATTCCCTTTCACAAATCCATGCTGACTTCATTGTAATATTAACAGCACACCAGGGGAAGTCCTGCAGAACCTTGGCAAGAGAAGCTGACTGGCCATGGTACATTTCAAAAATGTCCTTCTCTTTGAACTCTTGGTGGGCCAGGAGGAGTAGGAGTGCTCTCCCCATGCCCCTCAATGAATCCTTGGGCCACTTCAGCCTCCATCTCTCCTGTGAGTGAATCCCCATCCCTCCCTGGTCGCGTACCATGTAGCAATCTCCAGACCGTGCACTGCGATTGCCCTGGAACAACTCCTCTAATTGATTACAAGGAACCATACCCATGGGTCCTCAGCTGTGGCCTCCTGCGGCCCACCCAGGTAATGAATCTGGTTGGGTGTCTGATGGAACTTCGGGAAGTTTTATTTAAATGAAACCCTGCCGTTAAGATATTGACAGGATTTTCAACCCCTGAAAGACTCTTTGCTCGTAATCCTAACTTAATGTGTAATTGTGGTGGTAGCTGGAGCAGGAGACCCCTATATATGTATTTTGAAGTTCAAAATTCAAATTCAGATCTCAAGCTGAAATTTGAACTTGATTGCATTTAATACACGAGTTTGCGGGTTCTTGAAGATCACAAAATGAGAGTATAAAGTTTTAGCTGTAATATTAGAATCAACAAAATCTTACAGTACAGACAGAGGCCATTTGGCCCATTGTGCCTGTGTTGGTTCTTTGAAAGAGCTGTACAATTAGTCCCACTCTCCTCTTTCCCCATAGCACTGAAAAGTATATATCAAAATCCAGAAAGTTACTGCTGAATCTGCTTCCACCACCCTTTCAGGTGGTAAATTCCAAATCAACAATTCTCTGCATAAACAATTGCTCCTCATCTCCCCTCTGTTCTTTTGCCAATTATCTTAAATCTTTGTATTCTGGTTACCGACCCTCCTGCCAGAGGAAACAGTCACTCCTTATTTACCTTCTTCTATTAAAACCCTTCATAATTATGAACATCTTTATTAAATCTTCCCATAACCTTCTGTGCTCTAAGGAGAACAATCCCAGCTTCCCTAATGTCTCCATATAACCTCTTATCTGTTATGTATGGAGAAAGAGTCAGACTGAACACTGTGAGCTCAAAGTAAAGTGTGACCGTAGTCTTTTATTGCAGGTCTCCAGAGTGCCTCGTCAACCTGTGAGGCCTCCTTAAATACCTGTGCTCCCAAGGGATTATGGGATCTCTTGGGACTCCATGGGATGAGCCCTCTGGTGGCTGTACAGAGTAAATACAAGTTTACATATATAACATTATCAATCCTCTTCTCTAACCTTTTATTAGAACCTCTTATCAAATTCTCTCAAAAGTTGTCATGAGTTTAAATGTAAAGTGAAATTGAAGCTAAGTTGCAAAGCATTTGGGAGTGATTTCAGCAAATAGGTTTGATTCCCACTGATATTTCTCAGTCTGTCTACATGGCAGTTGATGACTCTTTGATCAACAAACCTCCATCAACCCAGTTGGAATTAAATAATGAAATTAGTGAGGACAGAAAACATTTTGAAGATCATGATGTTGCTCCTGTCCTGACTCCAGCAGCCCGCCATCCAAGGAGCGTGCATGATGCTTTCATCCTGCGTGAGAACACTGTGACGATTGCTTCGGCCAACATGGGAAGGGTGCGGCTGGCTGCTCAGGGACAAAGGATATGACCTAGCCACCTGGCTAACATCCCCCTTTGGCAACCCCACCACAGAAACGGAGCATCACCACAATGAGAGCCATCGAACAGACAATAGGGATGCTCAAGCAACATTTCCGATGCCTGGACCGGAGGCAGCCTTCACTACTCCCCTCAACAGGTGTCTGAATTCATTGTGGTGTGCTGCAGGCTACACAACTTGGCCATCATGAGGGGCCAGGCATTGCTAGTGGGGATTGCACCCCCACTCAGGAGGAAGAGGACAAGGAACAGGAACCTGGCGAAGCCCTGAATCATCATCCACACCAGGAGGAGCACCATCTACGTCATCGGCTCATAATGGATCAGTTCTCTTGAATGGAGGAAGCTGAGGGATGCAGCTAATACATAGCTCTGTTAAACTCTAAATGATACACAAGACGCCATTGCAAAACGGTCAAAGTAACATTTTACAAACAACACCAATGTCGTCGCCTCACCCAACAGAACCAAAAAACCCCCACCAGCAAGTAACAAAACACAACGTCCCGTTCAAACACCATCAAGCACAATGAAGTGCAACAATGTAACTACGTATTTACGGTGATTATTTACATTGGGATTAGTTCTGTCCATGGTGGGCAAAGTCGTCACTTAGACTTTGCCTGACGTTTCACACCCCTCGTCTTTACCACCCTCCTACGCCTAATGCACCTCCTCAATGTAGCCTCAGTGCCTACAGCAAGGCTGCTGTGTGTGTGGGGCAGACAGTACAGACGATCAACCTGGAAGGCCTGGCTGCAGACTCCTCCACCTCAGCATCAGCGGCAGCAGACTGTGATGGCTCAGGTGTAGACTGCAGTAGGTGCAAAGATGGAATGGCAGTTGTTAGGTATTGAATCAATAATCTGACCAGATACTGTAAGCTCAAAGCAATGTGTGACCGTAATCCTTTATTACAGGTCTCCAGAGTGCCTCTCCAGCCTGTGAGGCCTCCTTATGTACCTGTGCTCCCAAGGGATTGTGGGATCCCTTGGGACTCAAGCAGATGAGCCCTCTGGTGGTTAAACATTGTATTTACAGGTTTACATATATAACAGCAGTGGTGGAACCTGGAATACTGCCATCTTGAGGAAGGATAGCACCTTCCATTTCCAGGGGCCCACTGCCACTCACACAGAGTGGAGCGTCAGCAACCGGAGCATGATGTGTGAGCATAACTTGTTAGCCTGCTTCAGCACTGTCACTTCCCCGTCGGACTGTGGGGAACACAGCAAAGATGGCAGCAGTCAGTGATTTAATGGCATTACACAGGGACTGACTCAGAGCAGTCTGCCAATTCATGCCAGCAATCACTGACAGCATCACATCATAAAGTTCTTGCGCGGCTTGGGCCTTTGATGTGATTGCTGCTGCCATGTCGACTATGACTCATGCCAGCCCCTCTGGGACTCCATCATCGCTCATTGAGCTCATCTCCCTCTGTGAGCGGGCAAGGATGGGCTCGTTGGACTCCTGAGAGGCATAGGCAATGCTTAAGCTGGTCTCCGCCACCCTCAGCAAATGGGTTGATGCTTTGCGGGACCCTATCCAATGCACCCATGAGGTCGCGATGCATTTGCGTGGTCTCCCTGGACAGAGTCTTGGTCCACATCTGCCTGTCTCTCAGCGGGTCTCCTGGGCCGACTCGCCCTCCAGAGAACTGGCCTCCGAGCTTCTCCTCCCGCTGGGCGATGCTGTAGACCACCGGGCCCAGCAGCCTCCGAATGCTCAAACCCCTCAAAATCAGACTCCTCCACCGAGGTGGTGTCCCCACTTGGTGGGATTGATGGCGTCTCCCCCTCACCGCCCCCCCCCCTCGCCCATCATCTCCCCCATCGCCCGATGTTGACGGTTATGGGGCCAGCTGCTGTGCTTGTGGCTGATCATCTGTAAGCACAAAGCAACTGATGTGTGGTTAGGAACTAGGGAGAGGGCGGGGTAATAAGAGGAAGGTGGCATTGGACATCTATATGTAAAGGGGATAGGCCACTTGATATCAGTGGTTAAAGAACTCACACAAATCGCCAATGCCATTCACATACCGTCACTATCCACAGGGGGCTCTGCCTCGCCGCCGGCCACTGCGCGAACTGGGGCGCCCATGAGGGCCGACACTCACTGCTCCACCTCAGTGAAGTCCTGATGATCAGGCTCCTCACCTTCGGTACGCTTCTCCTTCCGGCGATTGTGCACCAATTTTGCCTACAATAACAACAAGAAGAAGGTGTGAATGAGTGTGCAGCTCATCGTGTGGCACATGTGCCTTCCATTGTGGAGTAGCTGTTACTATCTGGAAATGTAAAGATACGTATTATAATCTGCGTGGCTGTGCACAGAGCATGTGGGAAGGCTGGGAGGAGGTGAGAGCCACCCAGGATTACGGCTCAGGGTGACATTTGCCAAATGCATAACAAGAGTCAAATGGTAGTGCGAGAGGGGTGAGAATGAATAGGGGACAAGAGGGTGCATGCCACCTGAATGCACAGGGCATGGCTGATGAGGTGAGCCTCCAGCTTTCAGATAGCTTCACCAACCCACACCATGGACTGCAACACATAGAGAAGCGGTATGCTCTCTGGCGTCCTTCCAGCTCCTTCATTTTCTAGTTCTACTCAAAGTGTACAGGTGGAATTGTGCATGAGCAAACTTATAACACCGTGCCCATAACATTTGGCTGGGCTCGGGAACTAGAGCGGGCCTCTGCGCATGCGCAAGTCAAGTTGCGGTTTTTGCGCGGTGGTTTTTGGTTGGGATGGCCAAGCACAGGTGTGTAACGCCTGATTTAGCGCCCCCAATCATTACAGCTGAGTTTTGAGCGAATTTCCTGGATGCAGTCGCAAACTTTTATAGAGCGCAAAGTTTACCGTCCCGGTGCCATTAGCACCTCAAGAAGCCTCCAACTGAAAATCCAGGCCTAGATATTATGTTCAAAACTCATCTAGTGATTTGTTTGATTCAAATATATTGACTGGTCTGGCAAAAATTAAAGAAATAATTGCTTGTGATTCAATTTAGAAGGTTAAACAGTCAAAATTAATTGATTTTGTTTTTTAAAAAAAAAACTGTTAAGGTGAAATTAAAGCAAAATATTAGATTTTTTAATGTATTTTTTTAATCCATGAGATTGTAAATTCTTTCAAAACAGTCTGAAAGTGTTTATAAGGAAAGTGCCCCACTTATTGTAGTACATGTAATGTTATAATTTTGTTATATGCGAGGTAGAGTAGTGTTGTCATCTGGCCTGTCACAAGTGAGCGAGGGAAGATGGCGGAGACAGGGGACACCGATGCCTCCTCGGACAGTGAAGCCTGAGTCTGCCCCAGCAGTCACAGGAGAAGCAGACACGGGCTCGGGGCTCGCCTTCAAAAGAAGCCCAGGGAGGGCTGGAAGCCGAACCGAAGGCATGAGAAGCCTTACACCATGCAGCAGCTTCAAAAGAAGCCAGGGGTGAGGGGGAGTGGGTGTTTGCTGAGCCCCTATGACCGGGCGAGGGAGCGATTCTGCCGGCCGACCCTCGAGCCCGGTGAAGAGACGTTCAGTTGGTGGTGGGGTGGTACTTTGAAAAAACTCTAAAATTAAAGAATTGCATTAGACTTCGTTGCCTCAACTGTCCTCATTGAATGCCTGACTTCCTGTTCTAAGCAAGCCTATTGCGCATGCGCAGACCAGGGTGTGGTCCATATTGGGGCATTGGCCTTGGCGGGGAGAGAGGAGAGAAGCTTTAACTCCTTGTCCTGTTGTTTTGAGCTTCTGGCAAAGGTACGATTTAATTATGGGGGCAATATTGACAATGCCATACCTCGTTCAAGCCTTCTGCATGATGGTGCTGCGGAGGAGACGATTGATTCAACGTCATCACATGAGGAACCTCAGAGCACACAGGAGGCCTTACCCATGGCGGGTATATTGAGACAGGCATTCATACCTGCACCTGAGTGATGCAGACTGTGTGAGAAGGCTGCATTTCCGCAAAGAAGTTGTAACCGAGATCTGTGAGTTAGTAAAAGTAGACCTGCAACCTAGAAGTGTTGGGAGGACTGCTTTGTCAGTTGAAGTGAAGGTTACAGCTGCACTTTCATTCTATGCATCTGGATCATTCCAGGCCACAACTGGGGATGTGTGCGCCATTTCTCAACATGCAACACATATCTGCATTCGGCAGGTGACTGCTGTACTATATGCCCAGAGGCCCAGTGTGGAGGCCCTGACCTGCATGAGAACACTAGCAGCAGGTCGGGGCCATAAAAGGAGCAGTGAGCAGCGGCCTGGGAGCAGCATGGAGGCCTCGACCTGTGTGAGAGCACCGGTGGCAGGTCGGGGCCATAAAAGGACGGTGAGCGGCGGCCTGGGAGCAGCATGGAGGCCCCGACCTGCGTGAGAACACCAGCGGCAGGTCGGGGCCATAAAAGGACGGTGAGCGGCGGCCTGGGAGCAGCATGGAGGCCCCGACCTGCGTGAGAACACCAGCGGCAGGTCGGGGCCATAAAAGGAGCAGTGAGCGGCGGCCCGGGAGCAGCGTGGAGGCGTACCACTTCAGGGAGCAGCGCGAGCTGGTGCAGGAGGCGATGGCAGTGAAGAGTGACATCATCAAGGTCCAGGTCAGTGATTGGAGGGTGGGTAGATACAGCAGGAGTGGCGAGAGACTGGAGGGATGTGATCGGGGCCCAGGAGAGGCGTGACTTCGGGACCCTGGGGCAGCACGGGCCAGCCCACACTGCAATGTGTGTGCGCATTAGGTCTGTGCAACAGAGCAGGTCTCCAATCGTCTTGGATAACCCTTGCCACTGGACCAAGACCTGGCTTTGTCAAGCCCATGTGGTGGCTGATGTGCAACGGCCACCACACGTTAAAAAAATCCACGCACAGGCATCTTCTACCCTTCAGGATGTAGTTCAGGTCCTGGAATATTAGGTCCATCATTGAAACATCTGTGAACTTATCCTTTTTTGGCGTAGGAAGCAAGTCATCCTCATTTCGAGGGACTGCCTGTGCTGATGATGCCCGGAGGAATAACTACATAAAGTTCCTCATGACCGCCCAGGGCTGTGGGCTTCTCCAGGATTGCTGGCTTCCCAAAGGTACAGGGCTGCATTGATTGTACCCACGTTGCCTTGCGAGCACCTTTGGAGGATTCCAAGATGTATAGGACAGAAAAGGTTTCCACTCCGTTAATGTGCAGCTTGTGTGTGAGGACATGCATCGCATCATGTCAGTTGATGCGAGATACCCTGGAAGCACCCATGATGCATTCATCCTATGCGAGAGCGCTATATTTGACATGTTTCAACAGCAGTCAGAAGGGCAGAGTTGGCTGCTGGGAGGCAAAGGGTACGGCCTTGCCACCTGGCTCATGACGCCCCTACGCGTAACCCAGATGGAAGCTGACCGGGAGTACAACATGTGGCTTGCTGCATCCCACTGAGACCCGCAGCCTCGGACGGTGGGGTCCTGGGTGCGCCTCGCTGCACCCTACTGGAATCCCCAGCCTTGGACTGAGAAACCATGGAATGTCGCAACACTCGTACCACTCAGGAAAGGGTCTGGCACCTAATTGGGCGGCACCTGCACCTCATCCAGAGTGAGTACAAAAGTGGGGGCTTCAGCCATCCCCTCCCCCTCCTCCTCACCCCCATGCTCTTGGACTGGAAGGTGGGATTAAAAGATGTTCTCTTCAGGCTCGTCCGGGTCTGAATCATTTTCTGCATCAGCTTCAGCTTCGTCAGGGTTGGCCTCAAGTTCAGCAAAATATAACTGAACAGACAAATGGTTAACTGAAGAGGAGGGGGCAGGGTGGCATGAGTAGTCTCTCACAGTGCAGGCAGCAGGCTCATTTGAAGGACCACGATGAATGATAGCACATTGCATCAATCGAAGCGTAGCTGGCGGCGATATCCCCATGAACCGAAGCATGGCTAGCCTGCGCAGTACTTGACATTTAACAAAGCCAGACTGTGGAATTTGCAGTGTGGGCCCAGCTTGTACAGTGGTGGTTGCTTTCCTCCAGCAAGACCCATCAAAGCAGCGACCCTGTCTTCCAAGGGTGTCAGTGGGTGCAGATTTGCCGGGCCTCCTCCTGTTCGAGTTCTTTCCCTTTTGTTGTTTGCCACCTTCCTCTGCAAAGATGAAAATGCAACTTTTTAGAGAGGGTGTCTTTCTGCTGGTTGAGTCACGTACAGATGGTCACATTTACAATTGGAATTCCATTGAAAAATGAAAATATTACTTACACTAATTACTTGACCAAGGTCCTGCCACTTCTTTTTGCACTGGCCTCCAGACCTCTGAGTGGTCACCATTGCACAGTAATCTTTTGCAAGTTGGTTCCAGCATTTCTTCTTTTCTTTTGGTGAAACTTTTATGTGACCTCTGCTGGTGTCCAGCTCGTGCCATCTGGTCGCAATTACAGTAACTAGTGCTCCACTTCATCCTGCAAGAAATTCTTGGTCCTTGAGCCATGTTGCATATTGTATTGCAGCTCTGATTTTTCCAAGGAGGATTAAACTTCTGACACACAACTGGCTCTTTAAAAATGGCCGAATGCAGACCGGGAGCAGGCCGTGCGCGCCCATAGCAGTCACGTAAAAAAAACTTAATTTTATTTCCCGCACATGTGCAGAAGGGGGGCATCATTTTTTCGGTGCAGACATTAGGCTCTACCTCCCGAAGCTAAAGGACAGGCTGCGTGGTGCCAACTTCAAAAAATAGAATGGGAAAACTTGCTAGTTATTTTTTTGGAGTAGCAAAAAAAAACGGATGTAACTTTTGCAATATGCCAAAAAAAGACATTGGGGAAAGTTGAGCCCTAAAATACCTCTGATATTCATCCCAGCGATCTCTCTGTCACTAGGAAAGTTAATAACAGCATCCTCTGCGTTCAATTGTCTGTGTACAACAGTCTAACCATAAGCATTGTGCATAATTTTCCATCATGCATCAAGGTGATTTTCTCAAGTAAGCTCTGCAATAAATCAACGCTTTGTTTTTCCAAATGATTTCAAGACAAACTGGAGGAGAAACTTTAGAATCATTTTTGAAATAAATTTTGATGAGAACACACACATGGAATTCATGGCAAAAACTGTTCAGCCAAGAGATTTATTTATTCAGCTGAGATATCTATTTATCTAGCTGCAGTTGGTAAGAAAACAACTATTTATTTATTTTCCAGGAACCAATGAATTAATTTCCTTCACTATATATGAGCTTAATTCTTACAAACTCATTTCTAAATCTTTTCATTAACGGTGTGCACCACCCCTACCTCTACACTCCAGCACCCCGCTTGCAACAGCATGACCTCCGACTTGCTGTGAATGAACTGAAGATCCGCTTATAGAAATAAAAAGTATTTCCGTTAGTTAGTGCCCCAGTAGCTTGTGTAAAAGCTACACAGGCCAAAAGGTCAAAGGTTTGATGCCCAATTTGTTCCCCAATAGCTAATCTTGAATGCTGCAGATGTGTTGGTACGACAATTGGACATTTGTGCTCCTGGGATAGGGAGGAGAAAAATTGGTCAGAGTTTATACGTCTGATCATTATATGTTGATACTGATTCCTGGAGGAAACTGGGTGTACATGCTGATGTTGCATAAGGAAGGACTGAGCTCAACGATAATCCACTCCATGGTTGAAAACCCGCCGACATTCATCATCTGGGCTCACACATGAAGAATGGCCACTTAAGAAAGAGACTGAACTGTGCCTGGCACCCATGGAATTGTACTCCAGGAACATTCAGGAAAACATGGGAGAAAATTGGGTGGAAAAAGTGTTGTAAATGGCTGCTAAGAGCTGAATTTGAAGAACAATTCATGCCCAGCATAAGGGAATTACTTTAAAGGAAATTTACAAATAGTGTGATTATCAAATATTGATTAAATCTGTGTGGAACATGATGGTTCACAATAAATTTGAAAAGATTTAGGTACACTATTATTTTACATGAATATTCACAGCGACTCCAAAACGGAAAGTTTTTTCATTGGAGGAAAGATTACGAAGAGACATGATCCAGGATTTTGCTGTGAGGAATAGGTAGTGTCGATCAAAGCATGTTATTTAACTTGACTCTTGAAGACAGGTACAAAATTAACCAGCCTCAAGTCATATTTGAGATTTTTATTTCTCCCTGCATAGTGAAAAGAATGGGTGAACCAGATTTTTAACTAATGCAATTGATAATTTGTTGAATAACACCTTTTTTGAATAAAATGGCATGGAAAAACAGTACATGGACAGAGGACAAAAAAGGATACAGATATGCTAAAGAGCTCGGTTGCTAGTGGAATTACATGATTTATAGTATGTGGAGGATAACTATTTAAGGATGAGGAATACTACATCTGAAGATGATGAGTGAAAATTAGCTGATTCATTGGTGGGTTATACATTAGAATAATACGCTGCTATAATCCCATTTCATTCTATAAAATAAACCACGCAGGAGGAAAATACAATACAACTTGTTGCTTTAGGAAATCTAGGCTGAATTATTTCTTTAGGTCTTGACTTATAAGAAAAAAATTCACATTTAAATATAATGAAATAACAAATGCAAAATGATTTGTACTCTTTCCTTTGCAGCCTTGCTTTACATCCAGAAAGAAGTCTGGTTGCAACAGGTCAAGTTGGGAAGGAGCCTTATATCTGCATTTGGGATACTTACAATGTACAGATGGTTTCTATTCTGAAAGACATTCACACGCATGGAGTTGCTTGCTTGGCTTTTGATTCTGATGGACAGGTATGTGTATAAAAATTTCAGGGATTTAGCAAATCTGGGCAGTTTGTAACCTGGATTCTGTACTTAGTTAATTGAATAATATTGTTTTTTAGCTTTTAGGCTCGTTATTGATGCAAATTTCAAGCAAACCAACCAAGATGTTGCAAACTGTAGACATTGGAAAGTGTTAGGTACCATTATTCAACTATTGATCTGATACAAGTGCTCAATAACATCAAGATAATTTTGCCATTTTTTCTTAATTATTCATCTGCTGCACACAGTTAAATTCTTTTTCTCCCATCATCAGTAACCGCATTAATAATGTTCCAGACAGTCACTTGTTTTTGGTAAACTTACTATTTTTCATGGTTCTTCTGTGAACTAATAATTGGTGGGATAAATAACTAATTTTTACAAGTTCTTAAACGGGTCCTGTAATGTTCAGAATTTTTCTTCAACATTGCATTTACAGTCATTGTTATTAATTCTCTGTTAAAAGTATGGTTTGTCATTGCCCAATTTTAGACTCTTTGATTTGGCGTACGGTGGCATCGTGGTTATGTTACTGGACTAATAATCCAGAGGCCTGGACTAATGATCCGGAGACATGAGTTCAGATCCCACCACGGCAGCTGGGGAATTTAAATTCAATTAAATAAATATGGAATTTAAAAAATATATCAGTAATGGCGACCATGAAGTTACCAGATTGTTATAAAAATCCATCTGGTTCGCTAATGTCATTTAGGGAAGGAAATCTGCCATCCTTACCCGGTCTGGCCTGTGTGATTCCAGACCCACATCAAGTGGTTGACTCTTAACTGCCCTCTGAAATGGTGGCTCACCACCACCTTCTCGAGGGCAATTAGGAATGGTCAATAACTGCTGGCTTTGTTAGCGATGCCATATCCCTTGAATGAATAAAACATTTTTTTGGATGTTTGTCATTTGCTGTGGTTATTCCAACTGGAGTTTTGTTCTGGTGGTTCTGATAATCATGTCAGTTGGGCCAGTATTATAGAAAGAAAATAAAGAAAAAACAGACATGTTAGAAGAACAGGGATAATGAACATTATGAAAGAAAAAAACAAAGAGAATAAAAATAGCTGCTAATTAATAATAATGAGTAAAGTTAAGGTCGTGTTTATTTCCAACACCAGATTTCCAATTGGTCACTTTGAAGGACAAGACCTGATTTATGATTGGTCCCCTTGGGGACAAGACACATCCAGTAGCTTATCTGGAACGTATTATTAGATCCTGCCTGCCTAAGTAATCAAGTACTTTGCAAAGTGTAATTTGAGCCTTTGACTGCCAGGCTCCAGATAGAACAGAGCTCACTCTTGGGGATTTGGACCTTCTCCAACCCCCCCCAAACAAGTTCCTGCCTCTCCCACCAACACCTCCCCCCCCCCCCCCCCCTACAAGAAGTTCCTAACCTTTCTCCCAACCCCAAGTTTCTGACCTCTTTCCTCCCAACAAGTTCTGACCTCTTCCAGCCCCCCCCCCCCCACCCCTCCCAAGTTCCTGACCTTCTTCCACTCCCCAAGTTCCTGACCTTTCCTCCTCCTCCTCCCCCCCCCCCCCCCAAGTTTCTGCTCTCCTGCACGCTCCTACCCAAGTTCCTATCTTTCCTCTCCTCCACGCCTCCACCCCCTCGGGTTCCTGTCCTTATCCCTCCAACAAACTCCTAACCCCGCCCCCCCCCCCCTCTGCCCATAGATTAGGCATTGTATGTGGGTCACAGATTGTTCAGAGGTCCGATGCCCCCTCCTTCCCCTTCTGATTCCCTCTCTCCCTCCCCCCTCTGATCCCCACTGTCTATTCAATTCCTTCTCTCTTACCCCCACTGATCTTTCTTTCCCCCCCTCTGATCTCCTTTCTCTCGCCGTTAAAGTTGGCAGGGTCTGCAGGAAACCCATTCTCCCACCCGCATCGTAGCCTCCCCACCCCCAACCCATCTTCCCCATGAAAATCCAACCCATTGTTTGTTTAAATGATGAAATAATTGATATGATTTCTTACAGCGCTTGGCCTCGGTCGGACTTGATGCCAAAAATACAGCCTGCATCTGGGATTGGAAAAAAGGGAAAGTGCTTGCAACGGCAACTGGTCACTCAGACAGGGTAAGCATCCTAGACATTAAGTTGTAGTCATTGTGTATTAAACAACAAAAATGCCATAGGTCAGTGAAAATGCAATATACAATAATTATATTGAAATATTCTGGTATGTTCAACTTTATGCAATCTTATTTATGATATTTCCTTAAATATATCAATATGATTATTGGACAATACTGTGAAATGAGAAACAGGTTAAAATGTGATTCATAAGTCTGCAAACCCATGTAGAAAATATTACTGATTATCCTGTTATCAAAGAACATAAGAAATAGGAGCAGGAGGAGGCCATTTGGCCCCTCAAGCCTGCTCCACCATTCAATAAGATCGTGGGTGATCTGATCTTGGCCTCAACTCCACTTCCCTGCTCACTCCCTTATCATTCAAAAATCTGTCACTCTGCCTTAAATATATTCAATGACCCAGCCTCCACAACTCTCGGGGGAAGAGAATTCCAAAGATTCACGACCCTCTGAGAGAAGAAATTCCTTCTAATTTCCGTTTTAAAATGGGTGACCCCTTATTCTGAAATAATAAGGTAAATGTCTGTAATGAATGACTAGAAATAGCACAAGGTGATATCTGAATAGTTAACATCTCTGTACAAGAACCTTACCCTGATTGTTTTAAGTACTAAGTAACAAAATGGGATTATATGTTGGGATTGAAGTTATATGAAGTTAAGTATACCCCAAAAAACCACTCAAAAATTAAACTGGGATGCAGTAAATGCAGTGTATTCGTTATGGCCAATAGGAACAAGCTATCTGGAAAATTAAGAATATTTTGGGTTGTACTTCAGGAATTGTGATATTGATTCCCTGTTTCATAACATTATTAATGGGAAGACTGAGTACAGCCGATCCAAATTTGATTACTATTTTCTGATCCAATCACCAAGCTAGTTTAAAATTAGTTCTTTATCAGAACAACTAATTTGCAAATTGAAAATTGTAGTAGGTAGTTTCATAATATAAATGAGTTGTAAGTTCTTTCTCTCCCATTTATTACAATCTGGGTATTCCTTGGTTCTTCTCAATATTTGATATATCAGCAGTATCTCATAGTGTAGTAGATAGGTAAATCATAAATATCCTCTCATAAATATCCTTGGTTTGATGTTTTCTCCTTCTCCCCCATAATTTTCTCTGCTCCTCTTTTGAAGGTGGTAAGTCCTGTTAGTGTGCAGTCCACACGTGCCAGCAAATTTCCTGTATCTTGTATGAGCTGTCGTTCTTCATGAGTAAGCCCAAACAACAGTTGCAGGGCTGCTTAATCTCGGGGGCATCTTCGCCAAGCTCAATCCTGTCCTCAACCAATGGCTACTCAACATAATGAATCTCCTCTAAAAATGTTCTGTAAAAGATAGTTCCTGAAGCCCAAAGATAACCAGGCAAAACTCCAGCATATTCATCCATCCCCACATCTCCATAATTCTGCCCAGGCAATCTGCCCTTCGCTTCTACCAGCCTCAGCAGCATAGGAACCATTTTGTAGAATACATCATCAATTCAGTCTGCATATATCCCTATAACCTTCAATCCCATTCGCAATCAAATGTTTATCGTCCTTTTTGAAGGAATTATTTGACACAGCATTAATTATTTTTGTTGAGATTCAATTCTACATACCGATTGATCGTTGGGAAAAATATTTTTATGGATCATTAGTCTTGCTAATTTAATCTAGTTCTGCAATCATAGAAATAAACAAAGAGAGACAGAGAGGTACATATCCAGGAGGGTTTAAACTAGCTTGGCAGGGGGTGGGAACCTGAAAATAGATTCAGTAGGGAGGGGAGTAAAGCTGGAATTAGAAAGCAAGAATATAGAAAGTGAGTTTGAAGGACAGCGGAAACAAGCAGGAAAAAAGAGTAAAAAACACATTTAAAAGCTTTGTCTAAATGCAGGTATCATTCATAACAAAATAGATGAGTTGATGTCACAAATAGATACAAATGGGTATGATCTGGTAGCCATTACAGAGATGTGGTTGCAAGGTGACCAGGACTGGGAACTTAAATATTCAGGGGTATTTGACAATTCGGAAGGACAGACAGAAAGGAAAAGAAGGTGGGGTAGCTCTGTTAATAAAGGATGGGATCAGTGCATTAGTGAGAAACGATATTGACTCAGAGAATCAAGATGTTGAATCAGTTTGGGTGGAGATAAGGAATAATAAAAGGGAAAAAGTCGCTGGTGGATGTAGTTTATCGGCCCCCTAACTGTAGCTACACTGCTGGACGGAGTATAAATTAAGAAATAATGGAGGCTTGTAATAAAGGAATGGCAATAACCATGGGTGATTTTAACCTTCATATTGATTGGACAAAGGAAATTGTTGAGGAGCAGTTCATAGCGTGTATCCGGGATAGTTTCCTTGAACAGTACGTTGCGGAACCAACCAGGGAGCAGTCTATCTTTGATCTAGTACTGTGTAATGAGGCAGAATTAATGATCTTGTAGTAAAAGATCCTCTCGGAATGAGTGACCATAATATGGTTGAATTTCAAATTCAGTTGGAGGGTGAGAAAGTTGATTCTCAAACCAGGATCCTAAACTTAAATAAAGGAGAGTACAAAGGTATGAGGGCAGAGTGGGTTAAAGTGGACATTTAAGGAAATATTTCATAACTCGCAACAAAAATATATCTCAATGAGAAGGAAAGACTGTAAGGAAAGGGATAACCAACCGTGGCTAACTAAGGAAATAAGGGAGGGTATCAAATTGAAAACCAAGGCATACAATGTGGCCGAGAC
The DNA here is from genome assembly GCF_044704955.1 of Pristiophorus japonicus. Lineage (NCBI taxonomy): Eukaryota > Metazoa > Chordata > Chondrichthyes > Pristiophoridae > Pristiophorus > Pristiophorus japonicus. The sequence continues at coordinate 90,885,912 of NC_091985.1, forward strand.
TAGTGGAAGGTCAGAGGATTGGGAATTTTTTAAAAGCCAGCAGAGAACGACCAAAAAAATGACTGCGAGGGAAGATAGATTATGAAAGTAAACTGGCACGAAATATAAAAATAGATAGTAAGAGTACCTACAGGTACATAAAAAGGAAAAGAGTGGCTAAAGTAAATGTTAGTCCCCTGGAGGTTGAGACTGGGGAATTAATACTGGAGAACTGGGAAATGGCAGAGACGTTGAACAAATATTTTGTATCGGTCTTCACGGTAGAAGGCATTAAAAACATCCCAATAGTGTATAATCAAGGGGCGAAACGTCGGGAGGAACGTAATACAATCACTATCACTAATGAAGTAGTACTAAGTAAAATAATGGGACTAGAAACATAGAAAATAGGTGCAGGAGAAGGCCATCCGGCCCTTCGAGCCTGCACCACCATTCAATAAGATCATGGCTGATCATTCCTTCAGAACCCCGTTACTGCTTTCTCTCCATACCCCTTGATCCCTTTAGCCGCAAGGGCCATATCTAACTCCCTCTTGTATATATCCAATGAACTGGCATCAACAACTCTGCGGTAGGGAATTCCATAGTTTAACAACTCTCTGAGCGAAGAAGTTTCTCCTCATCTCAGTCCTAAATGGCTTACCCCTTATCCTAAGACTATGTCCCCTGGTCCTGGACTTCCCCAACATCGGGAACATTCTTCCTGCATCTAACCTGTCCAGTCCCGTCAGAATTTTATATGTTTCTATGAGATCCCCTCTCATCCTTCTAAACTCCAGTGAATACAGGCCCAGTCGATCCAGCCTCTCCTCATATGTCAGTCCAGCCATCCCAGGAATCGGTCTGGTGAACCTTTGCTGCACTCCCTCAATAGCAAGAACGTCCTTCCTCAGATTAGGAGACCAAAACTGAACACAATATTCCAGGTGGGGCCTCACCAAGGCCCTGTACAACTGCAGTAAGGCTTCCCTGCTCCTATACTCAAATCCCCTTGCTATGAAGGCCAACATACCATTTGCCTTCTTCACCGCCTGCTGTATCTGCATGCCAACCTTCAATGACTGATGAATCATGACACCCAGGTCTCGCTGCACCTCCCCTTTTCCTAATCTGCCGCCGTTCAGATAATTTTCTGCCTTTGTGTTTTTGCCCCCAAAGTGGATAACCTCACATTTATCCACATTATACCGCATCTGCCATGTATTTGCCCACTCGCCTAATCTGTCCAAATCACCCTGCAGCCTCTTAGCGTCCTCCTCACAGCTCACACCGCCACCCAGCTTAGTGTCATCTGCAAACTTTGAGATATTGCACTCAATTCCATCATCCAAATCATTAATATATATTATAAAGAGCTGGGGTCCCAGCACTGAGCCCTGCGGCACTCCACTAGTCATTCTGAAAAGGACCTGTTAATCCCGACTCTCTACTTCTTGTCTGCCAACCAGTTCTCTATCCATGTCAGTACATTACCCGCAATACCATGTGCTTTGATTTTGTACAACAATCTCTTGTGTGGGACCTTGTCAAACGCCTTTTGAAAGTCCAAATAAACCACATCTACTGGTTCTCCCCTGTCCACTCTACTAGTTACATCCTCCAATTCATAAATCCATGTTGACTTGGACCGATTCTATCACTGCTTTCCAAATGTGCTGCTATTTCAACCTTAATGATTGATTCCAACATTTTCCCCACTACTGATTTCAGGCTAACTGGTCGATAATTACCCGTTTTCTCTCTCCCTCCTTTTTTAAAAAGTGGTGTTACATTAGCAACCCTCCAGTCCATAGGAACTGATCCAGAGTTGATAGACTGTTGGAAAATGATTACCAATGCATCCACTATTTCTAGGGCCACTTAAGTACTCTGGGATGTAGACTATCAGGCCCTGGGGATTTATCGGCCTTCAATCCCATCCATTTCCCGAACACAGTTTCCCGCCTAATAAGGATATCCTTCAGTTCCTCCTTCTCACTCGACCTTCGGACCCCTAGTACATCGGGAAGGTTATTTGTGTCTTCCTTTGTGAAGACAGAATCAAAGTACTTGTTCAGTTCGTCTGCCATTTCTTTGTTCCCCATTATAAATTCACCCGAATTCGACTGCAAAGGACCAACGTTTGTCTTCACTAATCTTTTTCTCTTGACATATCGATAGAATCTTTTGCAGTCATTTTTTATGTTTCCGGTAAGCTTCCTCTCATACTCTATTTTCCCCCTCTTAATTAAACCCTTTGTCTTCCTCTGCTGTATTCTAAATTTCTCCCAGTCCTCCGGCCTGCTACTTTTTCTGGCTAATTTGTATGCCTCTTCCTTGGATTTAACACTATCCTTAATTTCCCTTGTTAGCCACGGTTGAGCAACCTTCCCCGTTTTATTTTTACTCCAGACAGGGATATACAATTGTTGAAGTTCGTCCATATGATCTTTAAAGATTTGCCATTGCCTATCCACCGTCAACCCTTTAAGTATCACTTGCCAGTCTAATCTCGCCAAATTCGTGCCTCATACCATCAACGTTACCTTTCCTTAAGTTCAGGACCCTAGTTTCTGAATTACTTTGTCACTCTCCACCTTAATAAAGAATTCTACCCTATTATGGTCACTCTTCCCCAAGGGGCCTCGCACAACAAGATTGCTAATTAGTCCCTTCTCATTACACATCACCCAGTCGAGGATGGCCAGCTCTCTGGTTGGTTCCTCGACATATTGGTCTAGAAATCCATCCCTAATACACTCCAGGAAATCCTCCTCCACCGCATTGCTACCAGTTGGTTAGCCCAATCAATATGTAGATTAAAGTCGCCCATGATTACTGTTGTACCTTTATTGCACACATCCCTTATTTCTTGTTTGATGCTGTCCCCAACCTCACTACTATTTGGTGGCCTGTACACAAATCCCACTAGCATTTTCTGCCCTTTGGTATTCCGTAGCTCCACCCATACCGATTCCACATCATCCAAGTTCATGTCCTTCCTTACAATTGCATTAATTTCCTCTTTAACCAGCAACGCCACCCCGCCTCCTTTTCCTTTCTGTCTATCCTTCCTAAATGTTGAATACCCCTGGATGTTGCGTTCCCAGCCTTGGTCATCTTGGAGCCGTGTCTCCGTGATGCCAATCTCATCATACTCGTTAACTGCTATCTACGCAGTTAATTCGTCCACCTTATTCCAAATACTCCTCGCATTGAGGCACAGAGCCTTCAGGCTTGTCTTTTTAACACATTTTGACCCTTTAGAATTCTGCTGTAAAGTGGCTCTTTTTGTTTTTTGCCTTGGGTTTCTCTGCCCTCCACTTTTACTATTCTCCTTTCTATCTTTTGCTTCTGTCTCTATTTTATTCCCCTCTGTCTCCCTGCATAGGTTCCCATCCCCCTGTCATATTAGTTTAACTCATCCCAAACAGCACTAGCAAACACTCTCCCTAGGACATTGGTTCCGACCCTGCCCAGGTGCAGACTATCCGGTTTGTACTGGTCCCACCTCCCCCAGAACCGGTTCCAATGTCCCAAGAATTTGAATCCCTCCCCTCTGCACCACTGCTCAAGCCACATATTCATCTGAGCTATCCTGCGATTCCTACTCTGACTAGCACGTGGCACTGGTAGCAATCCTGAGATTACTACTTTTGTGGTCCTACTTTTTAATTTAACTCCTAGCTCCCTAAATTTGTCTCGTCGGACCTCATCCTGTTTTTACCTATATCGTTGGTACCTATATGCACCACGACAACTGGCTGTTCGCCCTCCCTTTTCAGAATGTCCTGCACCCGCTCCGAGACATCCTTGATCCTTGCACCAGGGAGGCAACATACCATCCTGGAGTCTCGGTTGCAGCCGCAGAAACGCCTATCTATTCACCTTACAATCGAATCCCCTATCACTATTGCTCTCCCATTCTTTTTCCTGCCCTCCTGTGCAGCAGAGCCCGCCACGGTGCCATGAACCTGGCTGCTGCTGCTCTCCCCTGATGAGTCATCCCCCTCAACAGTACCCAAAGCGGTGTATTTGTTTTGCAGGGGGATGACCGCAGGGGATCCCTGCACTACCTTTCTTGCACTGCTCTTTCTGTTGGTCTTCCATTCCCTATCTGGCTATTTACCCTTTACCTGCGGTAAGACCAACTCGCTAAACGTGCTATTCACGTCATTCTCAGCATCGTGGATGCTCCAGAGTGAATCCACCTTCAGCTCCAGTTCCGCAACGCGGTTCGTCAGGAGCTGGAGGCAGACACACTTCCCGCACACGTAGTCATCAGGGACACCGGAAGCGTCCCTGATTTCCCACATGGTACAGGAGGAGCATAACACGTGTCCGAGCTCTCCTGCCATGACTTATCCCCGAGATTAACTTAATTTGGCAACAACAATGCTAAAGGTTCCTTACTGAAATAGAAAAGAAAAAGAAAAACTAGTTACCAATCACTTACCCTTTTGGCTGTGACGTCACCTTTCGATTTCTTTTTACTTTTTTGCCTTCTGTCCCCGCTGGCCTTTATAGGCCTCTCGCCAACCCCGGACTCGCGCTGCTCCGAGCTCCCACCTCCTCGACTAAAGGTGGACAAATCCCCTGGGCCTGATGCCGTATATCCTCGGGTCTTAAGAGAAGTGGCTGCAGAGATAGTGGATGCATTCTTTGTAATCTACCAAAATTCCCTGGATTCTGGGGTGGCCCCAGCAGTTTGGAAAACCGCAAATGTAATGCCCCTATTTAAAAAAGGCCATCAGCAGGCCGGGACCATTGGAGGGAGCAGCGTGTGGCGGCCCAGCCCGGAAATCAGCGCGGTCCCAACCTGCAAGACCATCAGCAGGCCGGGGCCATTGAAGGGAGCAGCGTGCGGTGACATACCACTGCAGGGAGCAGCATGTGCTGCTGCAGGAGGGCGACAGCTGCGAAGCCAGGTCTCTGATTGCAGTGCAGGCAGGCACAGTGGGAGGGGCAAAGGAGCGGCAAGAGATTGTAGAGGGAAGTGACCGGGGCCCAGGAGAGGCGTGAGTTTGGGGCCCGGAAGAGGCGAGGGCCCAGGGGCAGCACGGGCCAGCCCACACTGCAATGTGTGCGCGCACCTGGTCCGTGCAGCAGAGCTGGTCTCTAGTCGTCTTGGGTAATCCTTGCCACTGGACCAAGACCTAGCTCTGTCAAGCCCGTGTGGTGGCTGGTGTGCAACAGCCACCACACGTTAAAAAAAATCCACGCACAGGCATCTTCCACCCTTCAAGGTGTATTTCGGGATCTGGAATATTTGGTCCTTCATTGAAACACCTGTGAACTCATCCCTTTTTGGCGTGGAAGCAAGTCATCCTCGCTTCGAGGGACTGCCAATGACTGACTGATTTTTAAAAAAGGAGGCAGATAAAAAGCAGGAAACTATGGACCAGTTAGCCTAACATCTGTCGTTGGGAAAATGCTGGAGTCCATTATTAAGGAAGCAGTAGCAGGACATTTGGAAAAACATGATTCAGTCAAGCAGAGTCAGCATGGTTTTATGAAAGGGAAATCATGTTTGACAAATTTGCTGGAGTTCTTTGAGGATGTAATGAGTAGGGTGGATAAGGGGGAACCAGTGGATATGGTGTATTTGGATTTCCAGAAAGCATTTGATAAGGTGCCACTTAAGAGGTTACTGCACAAGATAAAAGCTCATGGGGTTGGGGGTTATATATTAGCATGGATAGAGGATTGGCTAACTAACAGAAAACAGAGAGTCGGGATAAATGGATTCTTTTCCAGTTGGCAAACAGTGACTAGTGGGGTGCTGCAGGAATCGATGCTGGATCCTCAACTATTACAATCTATATTCATGACTTGGATGAAGGGACAGAGTGTAATGTAGCCAAGTTTGCTGATGATACAAAGAAGGGTGGGAAAGCAACTTGAGAGGAGGACATAAAAAATCTGCAAAGGAATATAGGCAAGCTATGTGAGTGGGCAAGAAATTTGGCAGATGGAGTAATAATGTGGGAAAATGTGAGATTATCCACTTTGGCAGAAAAAATAGAAAAGCAAATTATAATTTAAATGGATAAGAACTGCAAAGTGCTGCAGTACAGAGAGACCTGGGGGTCCTTGTACATGAAACACAAAAAGTTAGAATGCAGGCACAGCAAGTAATCAGGAAGATAAATGGAATGTTGGCATTTATTGCAAGGGGAATAGAGTATAAAAGTGGAGAAGCCCTACTAAAACTGTACAGGGTATTGGTGAGGCCACACCTGGAGTACTGCGTACAGTTTTGGTCTCTGTATTTAAGGAAGGATATACTTGCATTGGAGGCTGTTCAGAGAAGGTTCACCAGGTTGATTCCGGAGATGATGGGATTGACTTATGAAAGTAGGTTGGGCCTATACTCATTGGAGTTCAGAAGTATGAGAGGTGATCTTATTGAAACTTTTAAGGGGGCTTGACAAGGTGGATGCAGAGAGGATATTTCCACTCATAGGGGAAACTAAAACTAGGGGACATAGCCTTAGAATAGGGGCCGCCCGTTTAAAACTGAGATAAAGAGAAATTTCTTCTCTCAGAGGGTTCTAAATCTATGGAATTCTCTGCCTCAAAGAGCTGTGGAGGCTGGGTCATTGAATATATTTAAGGCGGAGATAGACAGATTTTTGAGTGATAAGGGAACAAAGGGTTATGGTGGGCGGGCAGGGAAGTGGAGCTGAGTCCATGATCAGATCAGCCATGATCTTATTGAATGGCGGAGCAGGTTCCAGGGGCCAAATGGCCTACTCCTGCTCCTATTATGTTCTAAGAGCGTTGGTGCGATGACACAGCTTTGCTTGACACCGGTCTGTGTTGGGGTAAAAAGTAGACTTCTCTTCCTCAAGGTGGACTCTCTGATATAAGGAATCGACACCCGTCCACGGAATCATTCAGATGAAACCTGGGTTCAACCAGTTTTTATTCAAGCATGCAGGGAAAGGATTCTGATGAACACTTCTCAGAACAAAGGTTTTACAATTACAGTTATACATTTTTCGAGGTGTGCGACCCTCCTACAAAACCACCGATTGGCCTGCTGCTATCAGTGAAGTTACATTGATTTGTTGACCTTTGACAGGCTGGCTCTGAGTGGTTCTTCCCCACCTGTCCATCTCCCATCACATGTCACCCTTCTGGAATGTGTTATTCAGTGGTGTCAACTTTGCCTCAGTTCCTCATGACGTGTGAATTGACCTTGCTTCCCAGGGTTTGCTATCTTTCTAGACTGTTGACTCTCCACTGCCCTTGGTGGATGTATCATTCAATACTGAATGTATGTTTTCATCTATCAGTCTGTGCCAAAGGTCAATGCATTGTTGGCTACTTACATTGGTTCATTAACCAGCAAGCTTTGCTGCTTCCCCTTCTTAAAACCCATTCAAGCACGTGCATAAGCGTGCTTTACATACGTAAGCGAGTTTTACATCCAGTCGGTCAATTACAATCTTTACCGTAAGGTAGAGGAACTCCCGATTCTTCAGAACCTCCTAATACTGATAAGCCCTACAATCTGGACCATGTGTCAGATCAATTCACTACCTTCAGTATCCACTTTAGTGACCATCTGTCTGTCTCCACTGTAGTGACCGTATTTTATCCCCTTACAATCCCCCCTAACGGCCCTTGGCTATATGCCCAAGATAGGCCATTTCCCAATTAATTCCTCATGGGTGAGTCTCCAGGGTTGTACTTTTGCTTGGGTAGCACTACTTCCAGAACTGCAGGACCCACCTATTGGCTTTCCCATCAAGGTTGTACTAGATAAGTCCCTTCTGCCAGACTGTCTATATTCCCTTTATTCAATGTTTTAACTGTAGTTCGGGCTATGGCCTGTCTCTTATGTCGGTTACACTTTTAAGTGGCTAACAATAGCAAGATAACCAGTATGATCCCTTGCACTACAACAAGTACATTGAGTCCAGCATAGTTTGTGTACCAAGGCTACCTAGCCAACATTTTCTCAGTGTTCGAATTATGCCCCGCCTGGGGTATCCTCTGTTTCTTCTATCTTTCCTGATTTTCCCCCACCTGGGGTCTTCTCGATGTTGCTTCAGATATACTCTTTCATTGTGTTCAATTCACAGCTCCAGTCGAGTTTGTTCCTCATTCAGTTCGGGTATCGGTTTTCCTTGTGGCCCGATGGCCTTCCCATACCTTTCTCGGATAGTGTCTATCATTGTCCCATTGATGGCTTCTTCTTTCAGTTCAGTGTTTATAACGTATCCATGTGTCTCGTCAAGCGGGGTAAAGCAGAAGTCCGTATTCATGATGGCGCATGAGGTATTTCCTCCATTATTTGTGACCGTCATCTCAGTTGTCACGGTGCTCACACACCATTCCCCATTTCCTCGTGGAAGCAGTAGTTTCGTAGTCCCGTGCTCGGGGGGTGATACTTAAGGTGCACCCGTCAATTTGGCCATATCCACTGTCGTCTTTGATCATTCGTAGTGGATCTCGACATAAAACAACTTGGTTATTTTTGTAACAATCATCTATGCTGAGACTCTTAGTACTGTTGCTCTCTTCAATTACATATCTGGATTGTCATGGTCTAAGTCCTTGATCTCTAGCCTATGCTTTTAAGTCATGTAACTGCTTACAGAGTTCCGTCACAAACCTCCGTATCCTTAGGTCCTGCGTCCTCGCTTCCTGTAACCAAGACTTCTGGCAGTCTCATAGCCCTTTCGGTCATTCATTCAAAGGGTGTTAGTCCTGTCGTCCGACTAGGGGTTGCCCTGAGTTTCATCAGCACTCGGGATAACCTGTCTACCCATTCCTTTTCCAGTCTCTTCGATCTTCCCTGTGAAGTGTGTACCTTGATCTGAGTCCAGCTGTAGTGGCATAACTAGGCAGTATGTCTTCCCCTTGTTGCTGGATAACTGTCCAGTAAAATCTATCTAAGTTTTCCCAGTTTCCTTTCGGTGGGGGCTGATGTCCCATTCTGACCTTTACTTTCCCTCCTGGGTTATATTGTGTGCATGTCACGCACCTTCGACAGTGGTTCTCTATATCTCTATCCATTCTCTTCCACCACCACCATCTGGACATCGAGCTTATCATGTTGGTTCTACCTGTATGGACATACCCTTGGTATAAATTCCCATCTTTCCTCCATACCCAGTCGGTCCCTTGTTGGCTCCTCTCTGCTTCCACCCCTCCTTTTCCTGTGGAGTGGCTTCTCCCTGTACTTTAAGCATGTTTCCTTCCTCAGGCCCGATTGTACATGCTCTGACCTGGGCTTCCCCGGCCAGTGTACCTGTCTCCACCACCCCCTTGGCTGCCTCGTCTGACCACCACACACTCTTGGGGTAGGAGGGAGGCTTCCACTAATTTCTTAACAATATCCACGTGTTTTATTGGCCCTCCTCCTGAAGTCATGTATCCCCGTCTATTCCAAGCTATCATATAATCATGCACTACTCCAAAAGCATACCAACTGTCTTTATAGATGTTTACTCTTTTTCCCTTAGCCATCCTCAGAGCCTCGGTGAGAGCCACTAATTCAGCCACTTTAGCCGACAGGCCCCCTTCAAGCCGTCCTTCCCTTCTAACCTGTCTGCTGCTAACTACCACTGCCCATCCCGTCCATGGTGTCTTGTTGATACAGCGCCAGGACCCATCTACGTATCGATCCATGTCTGCCTCCTCAAGCCTTACTACTTCCCTCGTCTTCTCCTGTCGGGCTTCACTGATGCTTCTCTCACTGCGTAATGATCCACCCTGTAGGGTTGTTACAGTTGTCTTTTATTGTTACTATCCTGTTGGGGTGGTATGAGCATTGCTTCCCACCTCGCCCTTCGCGCGTCGGATACCGTTTTTAGCCTTCCTGTGTTTAATGCGTCCTCATTCAGGCTAACATCCCCAGCATTGAAGCACTGACCACACTCGATCAACTCCGCTGGACAGGCCACTTAGTTCGCATGCCAGACACGAGACTCCCAAAGCAGGTGCTCTACTCGGAGCTCCTTCACGGCAAATGAGACAAAGGTGGGCAGCGGAAACGCTACAAGGACACCCTCAAAGCCTCCCTGATGAAGTGCGACATCCCCACTGACGCCGGGGAGTCCCTGGCCCAAGACCGTCCTAAGTGGAGGAAGTGCATCCGAGAGGGCGCTGAGCACCTCGAGTCTCAACGCCGAGAGCATGCAGAAATCAAGCGCAGGCAGCGGAAGGAGCGTGCGGCAAACCAGTCCCACCCACCCCTCCCCTCAACGACTATCTGTCTCACCTGTGACAGGGACTGTGGCTCTCGTATTGGACTGTTCAGCCACCAAAGAACTCACTTCAGGAGTGGAAGCAAGTCTTCCTCGATTCCGAGGGACTGCCTATGATGATGGTTAAGCACTTCTACTAAGGTATGCTGAGTATGTAGGATACGTGTCTCGACATTATGCCATTGGCCTATGTCTGTCCCCATGTAATTGAGTCACCACCACATTATTTCGGCAGTAGTGGAATAGCCTTAGTACCTGCCTGACCCCTTTCACGGTCCCTGGCTTTGGTATCGATCTAATAGCCCCCTTTCTGCCCTTGGGCATTTGTCTTTTCCCTTATGTTATGATGTATTCTAGATATGTTACTTCACTCTTTCCATATTAAAGATTACATATTTTTTTAAAATTCTTTATAACAGTTACAATTTTATTTTCCTTCTGGCATGTGGAAAAATATTAATTTCCAATTAAGAAACCCAAATTAATAATGTCCAGTATTTTTTTAAATTCCATGCAGCATGCTAAAGTTGTTTGTGAACTGAATAAAACAGCTGTCAGTGGAAAGGGTTAATCCTTTGCAGGTTTGAAAGAATGCCTGACGTCATTACATGACTTCGCGTAATTCTTTTTTTAAAAACCTTTCCCGATATCAGAATACGGCATCCATTTTAAAAAGGTTTTCAAACCCGAAATTTAAATCTCCTTTACTGAAGTAGAAACTTTCCTGTAACTTAAAATAGCATTTTCCAAACAACCAAACGGCAACTTTTATTTTGCCTAGCAAAAATCATTATCAACATAGAATGTCTTTTATCTCTTTTCAAATGTGTTAAGGTTTTATATTCATACTTTGAAAAGGAAGTGGAATTTCATCATGGCCATGATGGAAGTCTGGTTTTCATTGGTTAATTACCTTCAATAATCCAATTAAACCAATATCTTTTTCATAGCCAATATAAAATAGCATCCAGTAAGTTACATCATTTTCCATTTTCTCCTTTGTTCAAATGCCTTTCCAATGAACTGTAAAAATACTGAATTAGTTTTTGTATCTAACAAACATTTTACACAGAAGGCTTGTGGTTCCGAGAAATTGTTAATTTAAACTACATGAGACAATCGCAATTTTTTGTACTCCAATTAAACGTTCAATTTGTTTTTCTTTTAGCAATTGTAACTTCAAGGTTGAATGTTTTATCTTTTGATAAACAACCTGTCCTTTGTGCCTTTCATTTTCCGTAAATCGAATTAACTCTGCGCCTGCTTTCTAACTTAAAATCCAGTTCAATTCCAGGTGCACAATGAACATTTTAACACAGCTCCATACCTGAAAAGTGGGGGAGCTAGAACAAACATATAGACTCATCGTCTCTCTCCCCCCCCCCCCCCCCCACCCTCCTTGAATCCTAACTTAATAATCTTCTGATGGCCTTCCTCCAGCCCATCGTTAAACATTTTTGTTTTCTCTTTCTTGGCACAAAAGCTGCAGCTTCTGTGTCGGTTTTTGACTTGTACATTTAAAAAAAATTATTTTCATATTCTTTCCTGCTAGCATTTATACTCAAGACCCTTCTGGTCCATATCTCCGAGACCCCTCCCCCTGCCCCTTGGTCTTCATTCCATCCCACTGGCCAGTTTTTACTAACTATCCTGGGCACCCACCGCCCCTTTAGGTTGTAGTCCTTCTTGTTTGCACTGCGCACGATCAATACAGGCTTCTCCCTGTTATTACCGTGTCACCATCAAGCTTCGGGACATACACCTATCCTATATGTTCTTTAGCTCATGAGTTTTTTGTTGGACCATGGCCTTCAGTTGTCTGTATATCTGCTTTCTTGCCCTCCTGTTGTGATGTTGTCTCCAATTCAAGAATACCTTGCGCTTGCAGTTTATTAGTTCCTGGATCTCCTGGTCGTTCTCATCGAACCAGTTTTGATTTTTGGTAGATTGACCAAGAGTCTCTTCACAGGTGCTAATTATGGTGGACTTGAGGGCAGACGAGGCACTGTGGACACTCTGCAGCTCCGGTTCATTGGAAGTCGTCGGGTTGGCTGTGAGCTGCTGACTGAATAGGGCTTTCTTAGCAGGATCTTTGAGTGCTCCATCGTTGATTTTCTTGTGGCAGCGTTTCTGTTGCCGCCGCTGTTTTGAGGCTACATTGATGGAGATAGCAGAGCGGATTAGGCGTGGTCAGTCCAGCAGTCCGGTGATGAGGATGTCCTTGCGGTCCCTCGCTCGGACGATCACGTAAGGATACCAGTGCCTAGAATGAGGGTGTTGCCATGAGGCCTTGTACTTGTCATAACCAACACCTTGTTTCGTCAGAAAGACAAGACCATGTTCTAAGCATTTCGTCAGGAGGAGGGTACCATTGGAGTTGGTTTTCCCTAACCCCTCTCTGCCGATCACACCTCTCCGGAGGTCTGTGTCCTTTCCAACTCTGGCATTAAAGTCGCCAAGGAGAATCAGCTTGTCGCCCGTTGGGACTCGGGACAGGGATTGTTCGAGGCTGGAGTAGAATTTCTCTTTGGTCTCGTCTGTAGCTTCCATGTTTGGGGCATACGAGCTGATGACCGTAGCATACTAGTTCCGCGCGAGGATGAGCCAAAGACGTTCGTTTATCCTGCAGGGGGAGGCTCTAAGATGCCTAACTAGCTCATTTTTGATGGCAAAGCCTATCTCTTGGAGGCAGTGTTCTTCTTCTGGTTTGTCTTTCCAGACGAAGGTGTATCCACCACCTTGTTCCTTGAGCTGGCCCTCCTCTGCCCGCCGTGTCTCACTCAGGGCGGCGATGTTGAAACGCCTGAGTTCCCGGGCAATGATAATAGTTCAGGTCTGTCGCCGTTGGGGTTGTCCATGAGGGACAATAAGAAACCACTAATTCAACAAAAACAACATCGATAAAAGTAACTTCCCACTAAAGTTTTCGTAGAATTTTATGACTTTTTACAATATACAGCAAGTTATAAAAATAATAAATAAAACCAAAACCAAAACCAAACCTAATTCAATACATTGATTCCCACACCCCACTGCTGAAGCCCAGCTTCAGTGAGGAGAGGCTCAGTCCTGAGAGAAGTACTAAAGCTGCCCGACTCCCAGAACAAAATACATACAACAGCGCATATCATAGGCCAGCATGAACTCTCTCTTCTCCAGTTTGGGTTGCACTTTCCTTCGCTCCCCAGTTTGTGTTTCTCTCTCCCCTTCCCCCATGTTGTGTTTCTCTCTGTCTCTCTCCCTCCCAATTTGTATATCTCTTGTTCACCCTCTCCCAGTTGCTCTCTCAGGTCTCTCAGCGTTTCCAGGCGATTTTAGTTGGCCCCGATGCCGTTCTCCTTATAACTGGCAATGAAGCACTGTGTTGCGTTCCGAATAACGGGGAGACCAGCAGGGCCTAGACAACGCGGTTTGATTGCGACAGCTGGGGTACTGCACCTGCGCGAACTATGCATACAAGGACTGTTTCTCCCGAGTTGCCCGCAGCACCGCTCGGGAGATCAATCGACTATTCCAGTAGACTCCTGCCGAAAGCGTGGAGGGTTGGGAATTTTAGAGATCTACTCTTGACTACCACAGCTGGTGGTGGCATGAAAATACATCACATGACACTCAACCTTGGAGGCCCATAAAGGGACCAGTGAAGCTGTGGAATTTCACTCCCAACAGGTAGTGAATTGTTCCTAGAGATTTGTTATGCTTTGTGTCTGTCTTTACAGTCTTGCCATTGACACTCCTGTTAGTGATGGAAGGCAACTAAAATGAGTTTTTTTTCCTATAATTTTTATGAAGGCCAATTGATGGTTACAATCCCATCTATTTAAACTACCAATTTATTCTCTAGATATTTGCAGTTATATACATATTGTGAACATGTAACTGGATTTATAGATCCTTTAGCTGGTAATACTAATGATAGTTCTCAAAATTAGATTGAGCATGAAGTTTAATTCCAAAATTAGGCAGAACATGAAGTTTAAACCCAAATTCCTTCTGTTTACAGATCTTTGATGTTGCTTGGGATCCACATCAGCCAAACAGACTTGTTAGCTGTGGAGTGAAACATATTAAGGTAAATAACCTAGGTTAATCTTGTAGTTTTTGTTATTTAAAAATGCTTATATCAAATAGTTGCTTTCATTAAAATAGAATCTTATCTGTTTACCTCTTCCAAAAGGCTTAGATATATTAAAACTGTAAGCTAATACTGTGGCCTGAATAAAAGCTGATATTTTACTTTGTGCAGACGTAAGAAGTTCCTGTTTGAGCTAATGACAGACTATTATGAACCTATCTAATAAATTACAAACAAAAATGTGAAAAGCTGAAGAGAAAATTAACATAATAGACAGCTTAGTAGCTAGGTAATGAAATTTACAACTGGAATAAGTGGCAATACTGTACTTAGTCTAAATCATTGGCTCACTTCCAGAATTTGTGCTTTACACAACTTTTTAAAGATGACTGAAATAGCTGTCGGATAGTTTCATTACATCTGGTCAAACATTTGACATTCAAGCAAGTTTTCTCTCCACACAAGCAAATCCATCTTGTAACTGTACTCATCAAGAATCACCTCACCCCTCCCTATCTCTGTAACCTCCTCCAGCTCTTCAAGCTTTTGGGATCTCTATGCTCCTTCAATTTTGGCCTCTTGCGCATCCCCGATTTTAATCGCTCCACTGGCAACCGTGGCCCTAAGCTCTGGAATTTCCTCCCGAAACCTCTCCACCTCTCTACCTCTCTCTCCTCCTTTAAGGTGCTCCTTAAAACCTACCTCAATCTGTCGTGATATCTCCTTCCGTGGCTCGGTGTCAAAATTTTTTTTATTGATATCACTCTTGTTAAGTGCCTTGGGATGTTTTGCTCCATTAAATGTGTGATTTAAATGTAAGGTGTTATTGCTGTACAAATATTGCCTTTTCAAAGAAATATTGGAACTTAATTTCCTGACCCTTGTCTCCAAGTGTGACTATCTTGGTGGTGTAATGCACGGGAAAAGTATTGTGGGGAAGATTTAAACTTTTGTGCAGCCAATTGGCAGAAGGTGCCGCCTGTGCATCTGTACTGGGTGCGAAGAGGCCGGAGCCATTTCAAGTCCCGGGCCTAACTTCTGACCAAGGAGCTATCAAAACAACAAGGGCAGTCAGTCTTTTATTATGGGACAAGCTATGAGGGCTTTTGCTGAAGTGAAGAGATTAGAAATAATGGAGCATTAGCAAGTAAATCTCTTGTTTAAGTTAAGTGAAATAAACCAACCAAAGTGAGAACGCACCACATGCTCTGTACTTTATATTCTTAAGAGAATATAAATTATACAGGTTGAACTAAGCCTCTCCAATCATAAATATTGTTCTTTATGTTTCACCATGACTATGGAATAAAGCAGCTTACAATTTGAAGTAAACTTTGCCTCAGCTAGTGTTTACTCAGTCTGCCTTCAGAGAGATTAAAGAGGTAACCATGTGAACACAAAAATATCCAGTTCAGATCGCAAAGGGATGCTTTTGTTGGGTCCATGGGATGTGCTGTCGCTCGGTGTTCCCATGACATTTCTGCTCTTATTATTCTTGGTGAAAGAGGTTGCAGGGGAGGGAGATGCTGTAGAAGTAGCCTGAGTGAGTTGTTGCAGTGCATCCTGTACCTCGTACATAGAAACATAGAAAATATGTGCAGGAGTAGGCCATTCGGCCCTTCGAGCCTGCACCGTCATTCAATAAGATCACGTCTGATCATTCACCTCAGTACCCCTTTCCTGCTTTCTCTCCATAACCCTTGATCCCTTTAGCTGTAAGGGCCATATCTAACTCCCTGTTAGATCTCTTAATTTCCAATGAAATACGAACTCCGATTGTAGTTTTAACTTTTTAATCTTGGCAGAGAGCAATAACAAGTTCTTGGCTTTAAGCCAGGTCTTTGTTCTTCTGGCACCACGTGGTCAAAATGGCTGTACTTATACCTGGATCAATTTACAGATAAGAACTCGCCTTCTTTGACCTTATTGGCTCAATTAATAGTCTTTTAACCTTTTAATTGGCTCGCTACCCAAGGGTCCTAAAATGTCAAGTTGATTGATGTCTTAATGCAACATGCTACCACTCACGAAGCATCTCTGACTTGTTGTCTGTGAATTTTCACAGCCTGTCTAAATGCAGCCTGTTTGAATTCTCTATCAATCCTCCCTTTGATTCTTTCACAAACTGAATCATAAAACATCAGGTATCACTGGTTAAACATTCTACAAAATAATTTCATACATGTTAATAGCGTTTCCTTCTAAAATTTGTTGATGTGTTTCGCCACATGTCCGGACTAGTAGCTTCCACACAAATTTACACCAACCCGAGTTCCATCGTGGCCACAATGGAAGTCTGGTTTTAGTAGGTTAATTAACCTTATTCCAATTTAATCCAAATCAATATCTTAATTCAACCAGTAAACAACCTTCCCTTAAGCATAACATACCCCGTGCCACGTACAGACGGTCTGCTGGGACCTGCAAGGTGTCTCACCTGCGGGACAGCAGCTACAGCCGCCTGGTCGCAACAACATTTAATCAACATAAACAAACAATATAAAAGTAAAACAATTACAACAAATAGAATTAAACCTTCCACCAATGAAGTTCCTATTGAACCTAGCCAGTTAGTGGCTCCACTCCACAAAGTGAATGATGGGGGTTGCTTAAGTTTTTCTACCTCCTTTTGGATATGCTCCGCTAAGTGGGTAATTTCTTCGGAGCTATCTGGGATATATGTGCAACACTCAGTTCCGAGTAGGGTGCAAGTACCTCCCTTTTCAGCCAGGATGTAATCAAGGGCCAGTCTATTCTGTAGGGCTACTGTGCGGATTGCTACCAATTCTGCATTGATTTTAACTCGGGCCTCTGAGGTATCATTGGCTACTCGTTCCACAACGGATGCCATGTTAATGGATTCCCTTGTTAGTTTGGCGGTCCCATACCCAGGGATCAGAATGGCAAAGAACCTCTCTGTTTCTGTGATAGCTCTCTTAGGACGGTGTAAATGTTCCGTCAGTGACTTTATATGATACATATAAGGCACAATGTAGGCTAAATAGCAGGATCCCATCCAATTCTGGGGCAGCCAAGGGTAGGCCTTGTGGCCACACACCCAATCGGCCCAGTTTGGACGGTTCCGTGGCTTGATTATATTATAATTCCGTGAGCAGTTACTATACCCCATATTTTGGTCTCCTTTGATGTTTCTAATCAGACAGGCCGATTCCCCCGGTCTTCCTATTCCCGTTGTATTAGTGATAACAAAAAATGGGGGCCGTTTGGAATTATTGTAGCACGGTTGGTATCCCCCTTCAAAGGTAGTCAGATTGTAACCTGCTGACTTCCATTTACGTGCCCAGTTTTCCGTATCCTGAAACGCATTGCCTGTTTTGTTTTGATTAATTATCCACTCAGCCATATCCGAGATATTCAAGGGAACTGGCCTCAAGGGAATCCCTCCCTTTGAGTGAATAGGAATATGCGCACACACCCAACAACTAGAAATGTTACCTTGTTTGGCATAAATGTAATACATATATAAAAAGGTATTTACATGTAATTCTCTTGCTACCCTACTATTTCTCTTTGGTGCAGAAGGTCGACTAGTAAGAAGTAGGCCTATGTCTCGGGATACCTACAATCAATAATACAGTAAATTTATACATTTTCGCAAAAAGTAATTGTCCTTATTAGATTTCAGCTTCAGTTATGGGTGCTCATTTAACGTGTAAAGCGTGGATCCAGGCTTTCTTTCCTTGGACTTTAACAGCTGCCTGGGTTGTCAATAACACTTGATAAGGTCCCTCCCATTTGGCACCCAAAGGTTCTTTATGCAACTTTTTCACATACACCCAGACTCCTGGGATGATGTCGTGTCCTCCTTCAGGTGGATTACCCCAAGCTGCCGATACCTGTCGGGAAACAGAACGAATAGCATTGGTTAAGTTCTGACAGTATGATAACAAAAGTGTCACTCATTAAGTGAACATCAGCTTTCCGTAAATCGATAGTTCCTGGCAGCGACATGGGTCTTCCTGTTATAATTTCAAATGGGCTTAGACCTGTAGTTCTGTTCGGGGTTGTCCTAATGCTACATAGCACTATTGGTAGTGCCTGGGGCCATGGTGTTCCTTCTTGGTGATATTTGGCAAGCCGTTGTTTCAGAGTTCGATTCATTCGTTCTACTTGTCCTGATGATTGTGGATGATAAGGACAGTGTAAATCCCACGTAATGTTCAGTAACCTACAGACTTCTTGGCAGACAGCACCTGTGAAGTGTGTTCCCTGATCTGAGTCAATGCTACTCGAGACTCCCCATCAGGGAATGTAATCCTTACACAACACCTTTGCAGTGTGATTGGCTGTGGCTCTTTTAGTTGGGACAGCTTCTACCCATCTAGAGAATCTGTCGACCATGACAAGAATGTTAGTGTATCCTTGGCATGAAGGAAGAGATATATAATCAACCTGCAGATGCTGGAATGGTCTGACAGGGGCAGGGGGCCTCAGTTGGGGCATTACCGTGATGGGTCCAGAATTATTTTTGGAATTATTTTTCTGGCAGACCACACAGCGGTCTGTTACCAGCTGGGCATGTTTTTTAAATCCCCGACCCCACCAGCTTTTCTGGAACTGTGCCGTCATCTGTTGTGAGGCCAAGTGTCCCCACGAGTGGATCTGTTGGGCTAAAAAAGGCATAAGCGCTTGTGGCGCGACTGGCTTGTCGGTAACTCTTTGTCTCCAGACACCATCTTCACATAGCTTAATTCCTGCCTCAATCCTTGTCCATTTTTCCTCTCGGGAGCATCCGCCTTGCATTGTTTGAAGGTCTCGTGTCAGAGTCCTGAGTGCTTTCAATCTGCACATCTGTGTTGGTTCTTCTGGAGGAACGCCTTGTGAGGCGGCATCTTTAGCTGCCTGGTCGGCTAGGGCATTTCCCTGAGCTTCTGTGGTATTTTCCTTGGTATGGGCCTTACACTTCAGGATGGACACTTCCTGAAGTAATTGTATGGCCTCCAGTAAGTCTCTGACTTCTTTTCCATTTCGGATAGGTGTACCAGCAGCAGTGAGGAATCCTCTTTTCCGCCATAACAGACCAAAGTCGTGAGCGACTCCAAAAGCATAACGCGAATCTGTGTAGACATTAGCTGTCTGTCCTTCTGCTATTCGACATGCTTCTGACAGGGCCCGTAACTCGGCCTGTTGTTCTGACGTTCCTGAGGGTAAACATCCTTTTGCCACTACCTCATATAAGGTTGTAACTGCCCATCCTGCTTTTCTGGTACCATTGTCAACAAAGGAGGAACCATCTGTAAACAGGATGAGGTCTGGGTTGTGCAGAGGCTCCTCTGCTGCTAAGGCTGCTTCTTCTGTTTCTCTTAAAATCTCCACGCAGTCATGCTCTTCACATTCTCCCCCCTCTTGCTCCCTCGATTCTGACATCGGGAGCATAGTTGCGGGATTAACCGGGCTGGCCCAGACGATATGGAGATTAGGAGCTTCCAAAACTGCTGTCCAGCGGGTCCATCTTGCTGCCGTCACCTGAGACGTTCTATTCATAGACAGCAAAGCGTGTACGGTGTGGGGACACTTGACAATCAGCTTTTGGTCGAGGACTAGACCCGCAGTAATTATTACCGCTCGACATGTAGCTTCCATGGCCCTTAGGCAACTTCCCCATCCGAGGGCTACCGCATCCAGTTTTGCCGAATAATAGCCAATAGGTCTTTGCCGATCCCCATGTTCTTGTGTCAGTATAGCTGTCATGTATCCTTCTTTCTCATGGACAAACAGGGTAAATGGCTTACCATTGTTGGGGATTCCCAGAGCCGGTGCCGAACATAAAGCCTTTTTCAAACTCAGGAAGGCCTCTTGCTGTTCTTTAGTGAGGGTGATGGCTTCTTTATAGGCACGTTTCCCCTTTAAAATATCATTCAATGGCTGAGCAAGCTGTGTGAAGGAGTCAATCCAATTTCTGTTAAAGTTACACAATCCCAAAAAAGACCTTAGTTCCTGAATAGTGGTGGGTTTTTTAGCAGCCCGAATGGCTGCAGTTCTATCC
This sequence comes from Pristiophorus japonicus, assembly GCF_044704955.1. NCBI lineage: Eukaryota > Metazoa > Chordata > Chondrichthyes > Pristiophoridae > Pristiophorus > Pristiophorus japonicus. The sequence continues at coordinate 90,906,196 of NC_091985.1, forward strand.
TGGATAAGTTCTCTCTTTCCTTGTGAAATCTTTTGTCCCAGGTATACAACCTCTTCTTGGGATATTTGTGCTTTGCCGATGCTGGCTTTATGTCCTTTCAGCCGAAGATGGTCCAGCAAAGCTCGTAAATCTTGTTCATGCTGTTCTTCCATGTTTGAAGCTAGCAGGATATCGTCTACATATTGGATGACTGTGGATGACAGGGGAGGTAATTCTCGCAAAAGGCTTTGTAAAGCCATGTGGAATACCGTAGGGCTGTTGTGGAAACCCTGTGGTAACCGGGTCCAAGTATACTGTTGTCCTTGGACAGTGAAAGCAAACCATTGTCGAATCTCCGGTGCCAGAGGCACCGACCAAAATCTGTTGGCCATATCTATAACCGAGAAATATTTATGTTCCGGTTTGAGGGCATTAAAAATGGTGGAGGGATCTGCGACCAAAGGAGCTTTTTGATCAATACACTGGTTAGCTTTCCTATAATCGACAGTCAAACGCCAAGTCTCATTAGATTTCTGTACCGGCCACACGGGGCTATTGGAGGAGCTATGCGTTTTAATAAGCACCCCTTGTTTCTCCAATTGCTGAATAACCGGTAAGATTCCCGCGATGGCAGTTGGACTGATGGGATACTGTTTAGTGCATGGAGGCTTGGTCCCGGTAAATGACGCAGGCTCCATCTGGAGTAGGCCACAATCGTTCTTATCTTTAGCCCATATCGGGTGTTCCTTCAATTCTTCTTTCTTCAAAGTTCTAATTGACCATGTCACCCGACCATCCTCGAAATGCAACGATGAATCTACTTGGATTAGAACATCCATTCCCAAAAGGGGTTGATCTACTGGGCCTATCCAGACCGGCGTGGTTAGTTCATGTGGACCCAGCCCTATAAGTACCGGTGTTGTCCTTTTAATTTCCATTTTATGGCCCCCAACTCCATAGGCTGTACGTGCCCTACCATCCAACGGCAAAAAGTCTCCATATTGTAGGGGTAAGCATGTTAATTCCACTCCTGTGTCTAAAAGACAGTCCATATCCTTATCGCCCACCCTCACAGTTATATATAGCCAATCTCCCCTTTGTTGTATTAGTGCGAGGAGGGGGGCCAGGGTGGGCTCTAATCGTTTTTTGCTATCCCATGTAATTCCTTCTGTTGTTGTATTGTCAGTCGCTTAAATGCTTCTATGAGGTCGTTATCTTGTGACGAGCCTGGCTTGTTGGCTGAATTGTATCCCTGGCTGCGTCCTCTTCCCCAGCCACGACCTTTCTGTTTTGCCCTGCACGTCTTGGCCCAGTGACCACCTTTCCCACAATAATGACATTTTCCGGGTAATTTTCCGAATAACTGTTTATCGGAATCCTGGGATTTCCATCCCATAGCCTGTACAGCTCGGACTTTAGCTCCCATATCCCGATCTAATTGGTTACATCGATCCACCAATGCTGCAAAGATAGTTCCTCTACCTTCCCAGTCCGGTAACACTACCTTAAGCATTTTGGACAGTTCTGGCTTTAGATCTGCCACGAAAGCTGCTTTTAGGGATCCAAACACTTGTTCATCAATTTCCTCATCCGTATTATTCATACCCGAATGTTCTAGCCACGTGCATCTAAACCGCTCATCATACTCCAGGACCTCCTCTGTTTCTTTCTGTTGGCAGGCTGCAATTTTTCCCCAGTCTGTCTTAGCTGGACTGAAGGCTTGCAGCCAGTGTTTAATCGCCTCCCACCCTGCATCTAAATCTTGCTCATCCTGCCCCAAAGCTTCTTCTACCTTGTCGTGCAATTTTCTTCCCTGTGTTTTTGGCACCATTATGGTCAAAATTTGCACTCCGTCCCAGGGATGAAGTTGATATATATTTCTTAAGCGGTCCAAATTGGTCCCACGTTTTTACTCCCCCTTTCTTTGGATTGGGCAATTCCTTGGACCATTTATCAATTTTCTCTGGGTCTGCCGGATCATGAATTAAGTATTTTTCATACAGCCTTTTCTTAGTTTCTTTGGTTCCGCCCTCATCCGCAGTCTCTTCTGATTTGATTACAACTCGTCTTTTTTTAAACGGGGCAAAGCGCACCCCTAATTCTTCATCCTCCGACACTGTATTGTCGGAGGATTCAGAATCCGTATCTATTCCTTGGTTGTGTCTTCGGGTTTGCGCTTTTAATTTATCCAAACATGGGTACCCTGAGAATTGACCAATACATTTTCCTTTTCCTATTACTGTCTCTTGACCTAATGATTTTTTCCGTTCTTTAATTTCACCTTTAAGATCTTTAACTTCCGCTTCCAGCTTTTCAAGTTCAAGCTTTTTCTGTCGCAGCTGCGCACAAACTGCTTGCAATTGATCCTTTGTACTGGTCAGTTCTCGATCATGTTGGGAATGCATTGTAATTTCATTCCGCTTTCGAATCTGGCCCATAACCGCTAGGGACCATCTAGTTCGCACTTTATTTTTCATACGGGTCGTTTTTCCCCAGACCCTTTTAATCTCGTCCAAGGACCATTGTCCTTTGAAGGTTCCGTACTTTTGTTCGATCTTAATACAGGTTTTAGATAAGTTGAATTGTTGCTCTTTCAACTGTTCGAGAATTAAATCTAGCGAAACCTCAGGTGGTGCCCCCCCACCTTTAACAGTTGTAGGAAATTCTTTGCTCTTATCTCCTGCTGCCATAATTTCTTTACTGCGGTCTCGAGTCGTAGGCTTTCTAGCCGATCAATAGGTCTGTGATTAATTAACTAACACACCGCCGAAGTTTAGACGTCTATGGGATCTCGAGCCGACTACCAACCGGAGGGTTCGCAAACCGGAGGCTTTCGGAATCGCGTAGAAGGAAAGGCGAATTTAGACTTTTGACCGAGGACTTTTAAAAAGAAGTGTCCTTATCTCAATATGTCGGTCCGATGTCCAAAATTCAGTTTCTTTCCTCAGCGATCCTGTTCGTGATGCCAACATTGTTAGATCTCTTAATTTCCAATGAAATACGAACTCCGATTGTAGTTTTAACTTTTTAATTTTGGCAAAGAGCAATAACAAGTTCTTGGCTTTAAGCCAGGTCTTTGTTCTTCTGGCACCACATGGTCAAAATGGTTGTACTTATACCTGGATCAATTTACAGAAAAGAACTCACCTTCTTTGACCTTATTGGCTCAATTAATAGTCTTTTAACCTTTTAATTGGCTCGCTACCCAAGGGTCCTAAAATGTCAATTTGATTGATGCCTTAATGCAACATGCTACCACTCACGTAGCATCTCTGACTTGTCTGTGAATTTTCACAGCCTGTCTAAATGCAGCCTGTTTGAATTCTCTATCACTCCCTCTTGAATATATCCAATGAACTGGCATCAACAACTTTCTGCGGTAGAGAATTCCACAGGTTAACAACTCTCTGAGTGAAGAAGTTTCTCCTCATCCCGGTCCTAAATGGCTTACCCCTTATCCTTAGACTGTGACCCCTGGTTCTGGACTTCCCCAACATCGGGAACACTCTTCCTGCATCTAACCTGTCCAGTTCCGTCAGAATTTTATATGTTTCTATGAGATCCCCTCTCATTCTTCTAAACTCCAGTGAATACAGACCCAGTCAATCCAGTCTCTCCTCATATATCAGTCCTGCCATCCCGGGAATCGGTCTAGTGAACCTTCGCTGCACTCCCTCAATAGCAAGAACGTCCTTCCTCAGATTAGGAGACCAAAACTGAACACAATATTCCAGGTGAGGCCTCACAAAGGCCCTGTACAACTGCATTAAGACCTCTCTTCTCCTGTACTCAAATCCCCTTGCTATGAAGGCCAACATGCCATTTGCTGCCTTCACTGCCTGCTGTACCTGCATGCCAACTTTCAATGACTGATGTACCATGACACCCAGGTCTCATTGCACCTCCCCTTTTCCTAATCTGCCACCTTTCAGATAATATTCTGTCTTTATGTTTTTGCCCCCAAAGTGGATAACCTCACATTTATCCACATTATACTGCATCTGCCATGCGTTTGCCCACTCACCTAACCTGTCCAAGTCACCCTACAGCCTCTTAGCATCCTCCTCACAGCTCACACCGCCACCCAGCTTAATGTCGTCTGCAAACTTGGAGATATTACACTCAATTCCTTCATCTAAATCATTGATGTATGTTGTAAATAGCTGGGGTCCCAGCACTGAGCCCTGTGGCACCCCACTAGTCACTGCCTGCCATTCTGAGAAGGACCCATTTATCCCTATTCTCTGCTTCCTGTCTGCCAACCAGTTCTCTATCAAGGTCAATACATTACCCCCAATACTACGTGCTTCAATTTTGCACACTTATCTCTTGTGTGGGACCTTTGTCAAAAGCCTTTTGAAAGTCCAAATACACCACATCCACTGGTTTTCCCTTGTCCACTCTACCAGTTACATCCTCAAAAAATTCTAGAAGATTTGTCTAACATGATTTCCCTTTCATAAATCCATGCTGACTTGGATCGATCCTGTCACTGTTTTCCAAATGCGCTGCTGTTTCATCTTTAATAATTGATTCCAACATTTTCCTCACTATTGATGTCAGGCTAACTGGTCTATAATTACCCGTTTTCTCTCTCCCTCCTTTTTTAAAAAGTGGTGTTACATTAGCCACCCTCCAATTCATAGGAACTGATCCAGAGTCGATAGACTGTTGGAAAATGATCACCAATGCATCCACTATTTCTAGGGCCACTTCCTTGAGCACTCTGGGATGCAGACTATCAGGCCCTGGGGATTTATATCGGCCTTCAATCCCATCAATTTCCTGAACACAATTTCCTGACTAATAAGGATTTCCTTCAGTTCCTCCTCCTCGCTAGACCCTCAGTCCTCTAGTGTTTCCGGAAAGTTATATGTGTCTTCCTTCGTGAAGACAGAACCAAAGTATTTGTTCAATTGGTCTGCCATTTCTTTGTTCCCCATTATAAATTCACCTGAATCTGACTGCAAGGGACCTACGTTTGTCTTCACTAATCTTTTTCTCTTCACATATCTATAGAAGCTTTTGCAGTCAGTTTTCATGTTCCCAGCAAGCTTCCTCTCATACTCTATTTTCCCCCTCCTAATTAAACCCTTTGTACTCCTCTGTTGAATTCTAAATTTCTCCCAGTCCTCAGGTTTGCTGCTTTTTCTGGCCAATTTATATGCCTCTACCTTGGATTTAACATTATCCCTAATTTCCCTTGTTAGCCACGGTTGAGCCACCTTTCCAATTTTGATTTTACTTCCGATAGGGATGTACAATTATTGAAGTTCATCCATGTGATCTTTAAATGTTTGCCATTGCCTATCCACCGTCAACCCTTTAAGTATCATTTGTCAGTCTATTCTAGCCAATTCACGTCTCATACCATCGAAATTACCTTTCCTTATGTTCAGGAGCCTAGTCTCTGAATTAACTGTGTCACTTTCCAAGAATTCTACCATATTATGGTCACTCTTCCCCAAGGGGCCTCGCAGAACAAGATTGCTAATTAATCCTTTCTCATTACACATCACCCAGTCTAGGATGGTCAGCCCTCTAGTTGGTTCCTCGACATATTGGTCTAGAAAACCATCCCGAATGCACTCCAGGAAATCCTCCTCCACTGTATTGCTACCAGTTTGGTTAGCCCAATCTATATGTAGATTAAAGTTGCCCATGATAACTGCCGTACCTTTATTGCACGTATATCATATTCATTAATAGCTGCCTGCGCAGTTAATTCATCCACCATATTACGGATACTCCTCGCATTGAGGCACAGAGCCTTCAGGCTTGTCTTTTTATCACACTTTGTTCCTTTAGAATTTTGCTGTAATGTGGCCCTTTTTGAGTTTTGCCTTGGGTTTCTCTGCCCTGTAGGTTAAACTTTTGTAGGTTAAACAGAGGTTGGCGGCAGATTATGAAAAGGGGAGGTGCAACGAGACCTGGGTGTCATAGTACATCAGTCATTGAAAGTTGGCATGCAGGTACAGCAGGCGGTGAAGAAGGAAAATGGTATGTTGGCCTTCATAGCGAGGGGATTTGAGTATAGGAGCAGGGAGGTCTTACTGCAATTGTACAGGGCCTTAGTGAGGCCTCACCTGGAATATTGTGTTCAGTTTTGGTCTCCTAATCTGAGGAAGGACGTTCTTGCTATTGAGGGAGTGCAGCGAAGGTTCACCAGACTGATTGCAGGGATGGCTGGACTGACATATGAGGAGAGACGGGATCAACTGGGCCTTTATACCCTGGAGTTTAGAAGGATGAGAGGGGATCACATAGAAACATATAAGATTCTGACTGGACAGGTTAGATGCGGGAAGAATGTTCCCGATGTTGGGGAAGTCCAGAACCAGGGGACACAGTCTTAGGATAAAGGGCAGGCCATTTAGGACTGAGCTGAGGAGAAACTTCTTCACTCAGAGAGTTGTTAACCTGTGGAATTCCCTGCCGCCGAGAGTTGTTGATGCCAGTTCATTGGATATATTCAAGAGGGAGTTAGATATGGCCCTTACGGCTAAAGGGATCAAGGGGTATGGAGAGAAAGCAGGAAAGGGGTACTGAAGGAATGATCAGCCATGATCTTATTGAATGGTGGTGCAGGCTCGAAGGGCCGAATGGCCTACTCCTGCACCTATTTTCTATGTTTCTATGTTTCACTTTTACTTTTCTTCTTTCTATCTTTTGCTTCTGCCCCCATTTTACTTCCTTCTGTCTCCCTGCATAGGTTTCCATCCCCCTGCCATATTAGTTTAACTCCTCCCCAACAGCACTAGCAAACACTCCCCCTAGGACATTTGTTCCGGTCCTGCCCAGGTGCAGACCGTCCGGTTTGTACTGGTCCCACTTCCCCCAGAACCAGTTCCAATGTCCCAGGAATTTGAATCCCTCCCTCCTGCACCACTCCTCAAGCCACGTATTCATCTTAGCTATCCTGCCATTCCTACTCTGACTAGCACTTGGCACTGGTAGCATTCCTGAGATGAATACCTTTTGAGGTCCTACTTTTCGATTTAACTCCTAGAGGGCAACTGATTGGCTGGTTTTCAAAAGTAAACTCAGTTTGTAAGACCGCATCCCGTTTTTTACCTATATGTACCACGACAGCTGGCTGTTCATCCTCCCCCTCCAGAATGCAGTGCAGCCGCTCCGAGACATCCTTGACCCTTGCACCAGGGAGGCAACATACCATCCTGGAGTCTTGTTTGCGGCCGCAGAAACGCCTATCTATTCCCCTTACAATAGAATCCCCTATCACTATATCTCTCCCACTCTTTTTCCTGTCCTCCTGTACAGCAGAGCCACCCCTGGTGCCATGGACCTGGCTACTGCTGCCTTCCCCTGATGAGTCATCTCCCCCAACAATACCCAAGGCGGTGTATCTGTTTTGAAGGGAGATGCCTGCAGGGGACCCTTGCACTGCTCTTCCTGATGGTCACCCTTTCCCTATCTGCCTGAGTAACCTTTACCAGCGGTGTGAGCAACTCACTAAACGTGATATTCACGACATTCTCAGCATTGCGGATGCTCCAGAATGAATCCATGCGCAACTCCAGTGCTGCAATGCGGTGTGTCAGGAGCTGCAGCTGGATGCACTTCCTGCACATGTAGTCGTCAGGGTCACTGGAAGCGTCTCTGTCTTCCCACATAGCACAGGAGGAGCATGACACGGGTCTGGGCTCTCCTGCCATGACTTAACCCTTAGATTACTTAATTTGGCAACAATGTCAAGGTTTCTTACTGCTAAGCAGAAGAAGAAAGGTAAATAAAAAGAAAACTATTCACCACTCAACCAGCCAATCACTTGCCCTCTTGGCTGTGACGTCATCCTTCGATTACTTTTTACTTCTTTCTTACTTTTGACTCTGCTGCAGCTAGCTGCTCCCGAACTGCCGCTGATCCCCGGACTCCCGTTGGGTCTTTATAGACCGCTCCTCGCTCCACCTCCGGCTGCTCGCTGCTCCCGAACTGCCGCTACATACTGCAGTTACAGTGGGCCAGTGGTGGGGAGTGTGGCTATTGAGTCCATTGTAAGGGGCACCAATCAAGTAAACTGCTCTGTCCTGGATGGTGAGTGTTGTTGCGGTGCACCCAAGCATGCGAGTGGTATTTCATCACACTCCTGATTGAATCTTGTCGATGGTGGAGAGGCTTTGAGAGGACAGGAGGAGAGTTACTTATGAGAGAGTACCCAGCCTCTGTCCTATTCTTGTTGACATGTCTCCTCCAGTTCGGGTAATATTGACTCCCACGATGATGATGGTGGGGAGACTCGATGACCGTGGTACCGTACCATTGAAGGTTATGGGGAGATGGCTGGGATTTCTCTTGTTGGAGATGGTCATTACCTGACATTATGTAGCATGAATGTTATTTGTGACTTGTCAGCCTAAAACTGGATGTTATCCCGGTTGTGCTGTAGGCTGACATGGACTGCTTATTTATTGGAGCAATTGTGAGTGGATCTGAGCACAGTGGAATCATCATGGAATAGGCCTACTCCAGACCTTAAGATGAGGGTAGGTCACTGATGAAGCACCTGACGATAGTTGAGCTGCGAATGCTTCCCTGAAGAACTCTGCATAATACATTATCCTCAGGGCAGTGTCTGACCCAACCATCTTCAGCTGCTTCATAAATTTACCTCCATCAAAAGGTCGGATGTGGGGATGTTCGCTGATAATTGCACAGTGCTCAGTTCCATTCACAATTCCTCAGATAATTAAGAAGTCTATGCCTGCATGCAGCAAGACCAGGACAACATTCAGGCTTGGGTTGATGAGTAGCAAGTAACATGCGCACCACACTTATGTCAGTCGATGTCCATCTCCAACAAGAGAGAGTTTAGCCACCTCCCCATGACATTCAATGGCCTTACCATTGTCAAATCTCACACCGCCAACATCCTGGGGATCACCATTGACCAGAAACTTAACTGGACCAGCCACATAAATACTGTGGCTGCAAGAACAGGTCAGAGGCTGGGGTATTCTGTGGCAAGTGATTCAACTCCTGACTCCCCAAAGCCTTTTCACCACCTACAAGGCACATGTCAGAAGTGTGATGGCATGCTCTCCACTTGCTGAGATGAGTGCAGCTCCAACAATACTCAAGAAGCTCAACACCATCTCGGACAAAGCAGCCCACTTGATTGGCACCCCACAAACCACCTTAAACATTCACTCCTTCCACCATCAGCGCATTGTGGCTGCAGTGTGTACCATCTGCAAGATGCACTACAGTAACTCACCCAGGTTTCTTAAGCAGAAACTCACAAACTCGCGACCTCTACCATCTAGAAGGACAAGAGCAACAGGCGCATGTCAACGCACCACCTCCAAGTTTCCCTCTAAGTCACATACCACCCTGACTTGGAAATATATCGCCGTTCCTTCATCGCCACTGGGTCAAAATCCTGAAACTCCCTACCTGACAGCACTGTGGGAGTATCTTCACACTAATTGTAGCAGTTGAAGAATGCTAGTCACCACCATCTTCTCAAAGGCCAACTATGGATGGACATTGCCTTGCCGGCGATGCCCACATCACATGAATGAATGAATAAAGATAATAATGTCCTGAGTCTATGATGAATGGCCTCCAACAATCATGGCTATCTTCCTTTGCATCAGGTACGACTCTAGCCACTGGAAGCATTTCTCTTTGACCCCACTTTGGTTTTGCTAGAGCTCCAAGATACCATACTCAGTCAAATGCTGCCTTCATGTTGAGGGCAGCTATTCTCATCTCTACTCTGGTATTCATCTCTGACTGTGATGAGGCCTGGAGCCAGGTGATTGTGGCAGAACCTGAGCTGAGCATCAGTGAGCAGATTATTGATGAGTGTCACTTAATGGCACTATTGATGACTTTTTTTCCATCACTTTACTGATAATTAGTTGGAGGCTGATGGGGCATTAATTGGCCAAGTTAGATTTATCCTTTTTTTTGTAGTTAGGACATACTTACAAAATCTTTCACATTGTTGGCTAGGGCCAGTATCATAGCTATTGGGAGTGGCTAGCTCAGGTGTACAGGTTTTCAGCTCTTTGCTGTGCTCGGTACACCCAGCCACTTCATAATGTAATGTGGAGTAATCTGAATTGGTTGGATACCGGTATATCTGATGGTGGGAACCTTGGGAAGGCACCGAGAAGTATCTTCCACTTTGGCTGAAGACATATGCAAACACCAGCTTTGTCTCTTGCATCACCATGGTTCACATTGGAAGCCTTCTCTTTCTGTTAGGTGCCTGGTTGTCCACCACCATTCTCTGATCCTTTGATTGTTGGACTACTTATATCTGTCTGTAGCTTGCTGGTTTTGATGTTTAACAAGCAGGTAGCTCTGAGTTTACTTTGCTAGGTTCATACTTCATTCTAAGGTATGCCTCGTGCTCTGGTTGGTGGGCTTCATGTACCTCCTTCAGTCCCGGAACAGGTAACCGTCCCATCCATTACCCCCACCCCCCAATCTTCCTTCACGCCAACAGTGATCGATGTCCCTTGTGCATGAAACACAAAAGGTTAGTATGAAGATGCAGCAAGTGATCAGGAAGGCCAATGGTATCTTGGCCTTTATTGCAAAGGGGATGGAATATAAAAGCAGGGAAGTCTTTCTGCAGTTATACAGGGTATTGGTGAGGCATGCAGTTTTGGTTTCCATATTTACAAAAGGATATACTTGCTTTGGAGGCAGTTCAGAGAAGGTTCGCTAGGTTGATTCCGGAGATGAGGGGATTGACTTATGAGGAAAGGTTGAGTAGGTTGGGCCTCTACTCATTGGAATTCAGAATAATGAGAGATGATCTTATTAAAACGTATAATGTTATGAGGGGGCTTGACAAGGTGGGTGCAGAGAGGATGTTTCCACTGATGGGGGAGACTAGAACTCGAGGGCATAATCTTTAGAATATGTAAAACAGAGATGAGGAGAAATTTCTTCTCTGAGGGTTGTAAATCTGTGGAATTCGCTGCCTCAGAGAGCTGTGTAAGCTGGGACATTGAATAAATTTAAGACAGAAATACACAGTTTCTTAAACGATAAGGGAACAAGGGGTTACGGGGAGCAGGCGGGAAAGTGGACCTGAGTCCATGATCGGATCAGCCATGATCGTATTAAATGGCGGAGCAGGCTCGAGGGGCTGTATGGCTACTCCTGCTCCTCTTTCTTATGTTCTTATGTTCTTTTGCTGCTCCTTTTCTGTACTTCTCTTCAGGGCTTGAATGTCTTTCTTGTCTCTTGGTCACTAGAACTGGACACAGTACTCAAGGTGCAGTCTGACCAGGACACTACAATTTGCTGACAAGTTCCTCTGTCTTTTATGTTACTGTTTTGGCTATGGAGTTAAACATTCTAATGCTTTTGTTGATTGCATTGGTTGGACATGTTGAATGTTGAATCTATTAAGTTTCTTTGGATCCTTTCAATATTCTTGGTTATTTCAAAGCCTTTCATGGTATATATGCATTATCCATTTTCCCTTTCTATGTGCGGTAATTTACACTTGTCTGCTTCAAATTTCATCTGACATTGCTCTGTCACATACATATTTTATCCAAGTCATTCTGCAATTTTTGAGCTGCCTCCTTTGATTCCACTGCCCCTTCTAGTTTGGTATTGATATATATATATAAGCTCGTAATTACTCTGTACAGCCACCAGAGGGCTCATCTCCTGGAGTCCCAAGGAATCCCATAATCCCTTGGGAGCACAAGTATTTAAGGAGGCCTCGCAGGTTGGAGAGGCACTCGGGAGACCTGCAGTAAACGACTAAGGTCGCACTTTACTTTGAGCTCAGTGTTCAGTCTGACTCTTTCTCCATACATAACAACTGCCGACGAGATACAGATAGCGAACCCAAAGATGCAGAGAACAGTGGGCATCCTGGAGAAATTCTCAGAGGGAGATGATTGGGAAACTTTTGCGGAGCGACTCGACCAATACTTCGTGGCCAACGAGCCAGATGGTGAAGAGAACGCTGCCAAATGAAGGGCGATCCTCCTCACCGTCTGTGGGGCACCAACATATAGCCTCATGAAGAATCTGCTCACTCCAGCAAAACCCACGGAGAAAGCGTGTGATGATTTGTGCACAATGGTCCGAGAGCATTTGAACCTGAAGGAAAAAGTTCTGATGGCGAGGTACCGATTCTACACCTACAAAAGGTCTGAAGGCCAGGAAATGTCGCATTATGTCGCCGAGCTGAGACGCCTTGCACGACATTGTGAATTTGAAGGACATTTGGACCACATGCTCAGAGACTTTTTCGTACTTGGCATTGGCCACGAAACCATACTTCGCAAACTTTTGACTGCAGAGACCCCAACCTTGAGTAAGGCCAGAGCGATAGTCCAGGCGTTCATTGCCACCAATGACAATACAAAGCAAATCTCTCAGTACACAAGTGCTGCTACAAGTACTGTGAACAAAGTGATGTTGTTTTCGAATCGCAATGTACAGGGCAGGTCACACTTTGAGTCCACCATCAAGGGTGATGAATGCAAGGCCATTAACACCTTGTTGGCGCTGCGGGGGGTGATCATTGTTTCCATTCATGCCGATTCAAAGGGTATGTTTGCAAGGGCTGTGGAAAAATGGGACACCTCCAACGTAAGTGCAGGTGAGCTGCTAATCCAGTTAAACCTGCAAACCACCATCTTGCAGAGGAGGACAGATCCTTGGAGGATCACGACGAACCAGAGCCTCAGACTTAGGAGGCAGAAGTACATCGGGTGCACACATTCACACGAATTGTCCCCCGATAATGCTGAATGTTGAACTAAATGGACTCCCGGTGTCAGTGGAGCTGGACACAGGCATGACCCAGTCCATCATGGGCAAAACGACTTTCGAAAGACTGTGGTGCAACAAGGCCTCAAGGCCAATCTTAACTCCAATTCGTACGAAACTAAGAACTTACACGAAAGAACTGATTCCCATAATCGGCAGTGCTACTGTAAATGTCTCCTACGATGGAGCAGTGCACAAGATACCACTCTGGGTGGTACCGGGCGATGGTCCCATGCTGCTCGGCAGGAGCTGGCTGGGAAAGATACACTGGAACTGGGATGACGTCTGAGCGCTATCGCTCGCTGACGATACTTCATGTGCCCAGGTCTTAAAGAAGTTCCCTTCGCTGTTCGAACCAGGCATCAGGAAATTCCAAGGAGCAAAAGTGAAGATCCACCTAATTCCGCGGGCGCGACCCATCCAACACAATGCGAGAGCAGTACCGTGCATGATGAGAGAAAGGGCAGAGATCGAGCTAGACCGGCTGCAACGAGAGGGCATCATTTCACTGATCGAGTTCAATGAGTGGGCCAGCCCGATCGTTCCTGTCCTCAAGAGAGACGGCACCGTCAGAATCTGTGGCGATTACAAAGTAACTATCAATCGTTTCTCCCTGCAGGACCAATACCCACTACCAAAGGCCGCCTACCTCTTTGCAACACTGGTGGGAGGAAAGACGTTCACGAAGCTGGATCTGACTTCAGCCTACATGACGCAGGAACTGGAGGAATCATCGAAGGCCCTCACCTGCATCAACATGCAAAAAGGTCTTTTTGTTTATAACAGATACCCGTTTGGAATCCGATCGGCGGCGGCGATATTCCAGAGAAACATGGAAAGCTTACTGAAGTCGGTCCCGCACACCGTGGTCTTCCAGGACGACATCTTGGTCACAGGTCGGAACACAGTCGAGCATCTGCAGAACCTGGAGGAGGTTGTTAGTTGACTCAACCGCATGGGGCTCAGGTTAAAACGCTCGAAGTGCGTTTTCCTGGCACCTGAAGTGGAGAGTTCCTGGGAAGGAGGATTGCGGCGGACGGCATCAGGCCCACAAACGCAAAGACGGAGGCAATCAAGAACACACTGCGGCCACAGAACGTGACGGAGCTGCGGTCATTTCTGGGACTCCTGAACTACTTTGGTAACTTCTTACCGGGTCTCAGCACACTGTTAGAACCACTGCATGTCTTACTACGAAAAGGGGATGAATGGGTTTGCGGCAAAAGCGAAGAAAATGCCTTTGTAAAAGCGAGAAAATTGTTATGCTCAAACAAATTGCTTGTGTTGTATGATCCATGTAAGCGTTTGGTACTAGCATGTGATGTGTCGTCATATGGTGTCGGGTGTGTATTGCAACAAGCTAATGATTTCGGGAAACTGCAACCAGTTGCTTATGCATCCAGGAGTCTGTCTGAGGCTGAGAGCGCTTACAGAATGATTGAGAAAGAAGCATTAGCATGTGTCTATGGGGTAAAGAAAATGCATCAATACTTGTTTGGGCTAAAATTCGAATTGGAAACTGACCACAAGCCACTCGTATCCCTGTTTTCCAAGAGTAAAGGGATAAATACCAATACATCGGCCCGCATTCAGAGATGGGCGCTCACGTTGTCCGCATACCGCTATGCCATCCGCCACAGGCCAGGCACAGAAAACTGCGCCGATGCTCTCAATAGACTGCCATTGCCCACTACGGGGGTGGAAATGGAGCAGCCTGCAGATTTAGCTATGGTTATGGAAGCATTTGAGAGTGAGCAATCACCCGTCACTGTCCGTCAGATCAAAACCTGGACGAGCCAGGACCCCTTATTATCCCTAGTCAAAAGCTGTGTGCTTCATGGGAGCTGGTCCAGTGTCCCAGTGGAAATGCAGGAAGAGATAAAGACGTTCCAGCGGCGCAAAGGTGAAATGTCTATACAGGCAGACTGCCTTCTGTATGGCAATCGTATAGTAGTTCCCAAAAAGGGCAGAGACACCTTCATCAATGACCTCCACAGTACCCACCCAGGCATCGTAATGATGAAAGCGATAGCCAGATCCCACGTGCGGTGGCCCGGTATCGATGCGGACTTATTAGAGTCCTGCGTTCACAGATGTAATACATGCTCGCAGTTAAGCAATGTACCTAGGGAGGCGCCGCTAAGTTTATGATCTTGGCCCTCCAAACCGTGGTCTAGGGTACGCGTCGATTATGCAGGCCCGTTCTTGGGTAAAATGTTCCTTGTGGTTGTAGACGCGTACTTCAAGTGGATTGAATGTGAGATAATGTCGGCTAGCATGTCCGCTGCCGCTCCTGAAAGCGGGCATGTTTGCCACACACGGCCTACCCGATGTCCTGGTGAGCGACAACGGGCCATGTTTTACCAGTGCTGAGTTCAAATAATTCATGACCCGTAACTGGATCAAACATGTCACATCTGCCCTGTTTAAACCAGCGTCCAATGGTCAGGCAGAGAGAGCAGTGCAAACCATCAAGCAAGGCTTGAAGAGGGTAACTGAAGGCTCACTGCAGACTCTCCTATCCCGAGTCCTGCTTAGCTACTGCATGAGACCCCACTCGCTCACTGGGATCCCACCTGCTGAACAGCTCATGAAAAGAGCACTTGATACAAGGCTCTTGTTAGTTTACCCTGAGCTACATAAACAGATAGAGAGCAGGCGGCTTCAACAAAGTACATACCATGATACCGTAAATGTGTCACGCGAGATTGAAATCAATGATCCTGTATTTGTATTGAATTATGGACAAGATCCCAAGTGGCTTCCCGGCACTGTCGTGGCCAAAGAGAGGAGCAGGGTGTTTCGGGTCAAACTTTCAAATGGACTCATTCACCGGAAACACTTGGACCAAATCAAACTCAGCTTCACGGATTATCCTGAGCAACCCACCTTGGACCCTACCTTTTTTGATCCCTCAACATACACACCAGTGGCAACCGGCACCAAGGTTGACCACGAAGCAGAACCCATCATCCACAGCAGTCCAGCAGGGCCCAACACACCAGCAGCTCAGCAAGGCCAGCTGCACAGCAGCCTAGCGAGGGCCCAACAAATGATTCAACAACACCAGCTTTCACACCAAGACGATCAACCAGGGCACGAAGGGCCGCAGATCGACTCACATTGTAAATAGTTTCACTGTTGACTTTGCGGGGGGGGGTGTTGTTATATATGTAAATTTGTATTTAGTCTGTACAGCCACCAGAGGGCTCATCCCCTGGAGTCCCAGGGGATCCCATAATCTCTTGGGAGCACAGGTATTTAAGGAGGCCTCACAGGTTGGAGAGACACTCTGGTGACCTGCAATAAAAGACTAAGGTCACACTTTACTTTGAGCTCACAGTGTTCAGTCTGACTCTTTCTCCATACATAACAGGTATCAACTGCAAATTTGACTGCTTTCCATTGAGTTTCTGAATTCAAATCATTGCAGTAAATTAGAAAAGGATTATTGTGAAAAATGAAAAAGGAGGTTAGAAGAACTACACAAAGCATTGAAGCATCCTGCTCAGTACTTCCCCTCCACCTTGCCATAACTCCTCTAATCAGTACATAATGTTTTCTACCCTTCAGCCAATTTCTTATCCATTCACAAGATTTATCCTGAAATTCCACAGTTTTGAGTTTAATTAACAGCCTTTCATGCAGAACTTTGTTAAATATCTTTTGGAAATCTTGGTACACAAAGTTGTGGCATTTCTCAGTTCACAGATCATCACATCCTCAAAGGAGTCCAGGAGATTGGTCATGCAGGACATTTCCATTCTGAATCCATGCTGACTGCTGTTTACTAGGTTATTGTTATACAGATACTCAAGTTTACTCAATCAATTCTATTCTTTTGCATGGAATGGAAGTTAGGCTGATGGGTTTGTAGTTGCCCATTTTTACTTTGTGGTTGCCCATTTTTACTTTGTGGTACTTTTTGAATATAGGCTTCCCAATAACCTGTTTGCAATCTACTAGTACCTCCCCAGTTTTCAGGGCCTGCTTCATAATGATTATCAATGTCTCACAAATATTCTCCCTGGCACTCTGGTATAAACACTGTCTAACCCTGGGGATTTGTTTGTTTTGGGACCTTTTAGTCTGTATAGGACTTCCATCTCATTTATATCAAAGCTATTCATTTTGCCTTGGTTATCTCCAAGGAGGGCATGTTGCTCATGTTTTCTCTTGTGAATACTTGGAGGAAATATGAATTCAGAATATTTAGTATTTTGTGTCAATCTTCTATTTTTACTCCTATGTTTTGCCTCTGCAGCTGTGCTTTTTCTAGGTCTCTCTTTGCTCCTCTGATTACCCTTTTAATTCTCCACCACAGAAGGCTGTAGAGGTCAAGTCACTGAATATATTTAAGAAGGAGATAGCTAGACACAAAAGGCATCAAGGGGTATGGGGAAAAAGTGGGAATATGGTGTTGAGATAGAGGATAAGCCATGATCATATTGAATGGCGGTGCAGGCTCAAAGGGCCAAATGGCCTACTACTGCTCCTATTTTCTGTTTCTATGTTTCCATGTTAATATCTTAATATATCTGCATTTTCCTATATTCATCCCAGTTGACTCCTTGCCCTTTTCCCCTTATTCCTGTTTATTTCATTTTAAATTTGGTTGTTAATGCATTCAGGGTCGCACTTGTCTAATTATGATCCAGAGAAACCACACGGTAGGTGGGGAATGCAAATTTTCCAGTTGCTGAGTGCCGTTTCCAGGGTCCGACAGCTCCAGAGCAGCTCTCAGGCTGGACCAAATTACAACCCCTTCTATTTCCTATGGAGGCATTCCAGGACCCAGTGATGCCTTCTGTTGATGACATCATTGGAGTAGCCAAGTAGGAAAGGAAACCAGGCACAAGGGTTTCCATGATTTTAAAATTGACATTTAAAAAAAAAAATTATAAATGATCCATATTTTCTTCTATAAAATGGAGGATTGAACAAATTTAAAAGCAAGTTATTTGCTGTTCAATATGACGACCACTTTGCAAATGAAAAATTTCAAAATCATGAAAGGTTTTCAGAGGTAAATAGTGAAGGATTGTCTTCACTGGTAAGTTAATTGGCAACAAGGGGACATAGACGAAGGATTGTCATGAAAAAAAAGTAGGAGGTTTGAAGAACAATTTTCAGACAGGGTTTCTAGAACATGAAATGACTTACTATAAGTGGATATTGAAGCAGAGACTATAAAAGGGAATTGGATAAGTACTTGAAAAAGAAAAACATAAGAGGCTTATGGAAAAGAGCAAGGAAATGCACATTGCACCAATTAAGAAACTAGCACATGCATGATGAACCAAATTGGTACCTCCTGTGTTGTAAAAGCAATGATTCAATGAAAGATATTGATTTATTTTCCAGAGTGTGTAGACTTACGAGTTTTTTTTCTTCCCTTTTCATCTTGCAGTTCTGGACATTATGTGGGAATGCACTAACACCCAAAAGGGGCATTTTTGGTAAAACTGGTGACCTTCAGACCATTCTGTGTTTAGCGTGTGCTAAAGATGAAACTACATACTCTGGTGCATTAAATGGCGACATTTACGTCTGGAAAGGGCTAAATTTGGTCCGCACAATTCAGGGAGCTCATGGAGTAAGTAAAACTGATACACGGTACATAGTTTTCTTTCATCAGTATGACATTAATATATTTTATCAATGGACGTGTGCTGTTTCAATCATAAAATCAATGGTAAGTGCATTATTTACATCCTTCTGAACATTTTCAAAGAATTTTTCAGTCTTGAGAGGGTCAAATGATTAAGTTCTGCCACTTCTCCCTACCTTCTCATCCTACCTACATGAAGTAATGTGATCTTCAAAATGTACACACTGCTGTAACAGCAAGGAACGGCTGCTGAAGATGAGTACAGTATTACTGAGTGCCAAAAATAAATTCTGTTTACATTTGTTGCCACAGCATGGTGTACAATTAATGTTTTCTGACAACAGTAAATGTGCTTAGAAAAAAAAAATAGGCATGGAAGCTTTGAATTTTCCTTCATTTACAAATTACTTTTTTCAGTACTACTTGGTGCATCACACAGATCTTTCTTCCCTTACTTTTACCCCGTGTAAAAGGACTATTGTTATTGAACTGTTGTGTATTAAAATCGCAATATTTCATTTCAAAATGCATTGAGAAGTCATACTATAGTATTTCAAAGGGAAAATGCCTTTTAAATGTGTCAACATTTACCTGCAGTACCCATTATGCCTGACATCGCAGTGTTAAATCCTTGTCACGCAACAAAGCCACCCGTTGGCACTTTGTCTTCGCACTAAGTCTTGCCGTTCACCCCAATTTACAAGCACTGGTCATTAGGTTATTGTGGTACAACTGCAGTCTGAACACACTGGCCTGAATTTGCGGCTGGTATGATGGCGTACTGTCAGCATACGCCGTCATACCGTCTTTGAAACTGACCACAAGCTCAGGATTTGATGTGCTAAATCCTGAACTTGCGATCTGTCAAGTTCCAAATAAACAGAGGCTTTGCTGTGTCTTTTACCTCCTCATACAAATCAACGTGCTGGCAAAAGGCTGGGCTAATTGCCCACCTACTACGAGGTAATTACGCTGAAAATGTTTAAGTCTTGTGCAAACAGGTGCAGGAAGCCTATTGCATAGCGTGGGAGGACCGGATGAGAAAATTATAATAACAAAAACATCTAACAAAACAATGCTATAATGGGAGATTTGTTTTAAGAGGTTATTGCAATGAAGTGTTTGTAAGCACACTGAATAAAACATTAAGTAAGTGGTTTGTAATCTTTTTTTTAATATGAGAAGTTAATAATCAGAGTGTAAAGTAATGAGAGACTTGTATTGCCGGCATGTGTTATAAGAGGTTTGTAACAGCTGATGTTTGTGAATATTGGGATCTACAAGAAACTTAACCAACCTAAATATAAACAAAACAGGAAAAGAGAAAATAGGAAAGAATAAAGTAAGGGAGGACATTAATGGCAAGGAAATAAATAGAGTTATAGAACAGGAGTCTAAAAAGATGGTTAAACATAAGATGAGAGGAAATCCTATTAAAAATGAGTTAAACTGTCTGGACAGCAATGCAGACAGTGTCCATAATGAAACAGGGGAGCTGGAGGCAATCCTGCGTTATGAGGAACCCAACATAGTAGGGATTACTGTGACATGGCTACAGAAAAATCAGGACTTGGAATTGAACATTGCAGGGTATAACATATTTAGAAAAGATAGAGAGGGGAAAAAGGGGAGGTGGAGTAGCTGTACTTATTAGGGATAACATAATGGCAGTAGAAAAACTGACGCAACTATCAGCAAGACAAAAATAGAATCAATATGGATCGAGATAAAACATAATAAAGGATCTATCACACTAATAGGTGTAGTCTACAGACCACCTAATAGTGGATGGGAGGTGGAGGAAGAAATATGCAGACAAATTAGGGAAATGAGTAAAAAAACATAGTATAATAATCATGGGGGATTTCAACTACCCCGATATTAATTGGACAAAAGAGAGATAAGGGAATGGAGTTCCTACAATGTGTACAGGCCTCCTTTCTAACCCAATATGTAAAAAGCCCAATAAGGAAGGATTCACTATTGGATCTAGTAATGGGGAATGAACCAGAGCAGGTAAGAGTGGTAAAAGTAGGAGAACATTTAAGCAATAGTGACCATAATATAATCCGCTTTAAGATGATAATTGAGAAGGACATAAATGTGACGAAAACCAGGGTAATAAATTGGAGAAAAGCTGATTTTGAGGAGCTGAGAATAGAACTTGGGAAAATAAAATGGGCAATAATATCGGCAAACAACGTGTAGAACAGCAATGGGAAACATTTGAAACGGTGTTCAACAGAGTACAGGAACAATATATTCCGCTAAAAGGAAAGAACAAACTAAACACAAATGAGACGTCATAGATAAATAAAGCCATAAGGGAATAATTGAGGGTAAGGAAAGAGGCATACATTAAGTACATAGACAGCAGGGGAGTGCATGATGAGGGTGAATGCAAAGAGATTAGGAGAGAAGTCAAAAAACTATGAAATTAAATTATCAAGGAACATAAAACAAAATAGTAAAATATTTTACAGGCACAGCAATAAAAAGGAAGGTTGGGATGGGAATAGGGCCATTTAGAGATAAACAGGATAATACCACAGGTAGCAATAGAGAGATGAAAGAAATATTAAATTGTTATTTTGCTGCAATATTTACCATGGAGATAGAACAGGTGCACCTGATATTGGGATGATGAGATAAGTGAATTTAAAATAAAGAGGGGATATATTAAATAAACTAATCAAACTCAAAGAGGATAAAACCCCTGGTCTGGATGGATTACACCAATGCATTTTAAAAGAATCTAGGGAAGAGATAGCAGAGGCATTACTACACATATTTAATAATTTGTATGAAAAAGGTGTGGTACCAGAGGACTGGCGGAAGGCAAACGTAATACCTATATTTAAGAAGGGGGATAGAACATTTCCAGGGAATTATCAGCTTAATATCGGCGGTAGGAAAAATAAAGGAATCCCTACTAAAGGAGAAAATAGAACATCTAGAAACCAAAAATGTAATGAATAGTCAGCATGGATTTCAAAAGGGAAAGTTTTGCTTGACCAGCCTCATTGAATTTTTTGAAACGGTAACAGAGAGAGTAGATAATGATAATGCAGTAGGTATAATTTACCTAGATTTTCAAAAGGCCCCATAATGGATTGATAAACAAGGTCAGAGAATGCGGAGTCGGGACAAGTAGCAGAATGGATAACTAGCTGGCTTCAAGACGGAAAGCAGAGAGTAGAGGTAAAAGGTGGCAGAAGGTGGGTAGTGGTATTCCACAAGGACCACTCTTCACAATTTATATTAACGATTTAGACCTTGGAATCAAAAACACAATTTCTAAATTTGCTGATAAAACCAAATTAACCGAGGGAACATTAATAAACTTGCAGAATATAATTGACAAATGAAGTTCAGCACAGATAAATGTGAGGTATTACATTTTGGTAGGAAGAATAGGGAGTCACTTATTACTTGGAGTGTGCGCGTCTCGGTGGAGTAGAGGAACAAAGGGATCTCAGAGTACAAATACACAAATCATTAAAAGTTGCGACACAAGTTAGCAGGGCCGTAAAAAAAAGCTAATCAAGTACTGGGTTTCTTTCTAGAGGTATAGAATTGAAAAGTAGGGAAGTTATACTAAACCTGTATCGAATCTTGGTTAGATCACACTAAAGAGTACTGCGTACAGTTCTGGTCACCATATTATAAAAAAGAATATAGAGGCACTGGAGAGGGTGCAGAGAAGATTTACAAGGATGATACCAGAAATGCGAGGGTATACATATCAAGAAAGGATGAACAGGTTGGGTCTCTTTTTTTTCTCTTGAAAGGGGAAGTCTGAGGGATGACCTAATAGAGGTCTTTAAAATATGAAAGATCTTGATAGAGTGGATACATAAAGAATGTTTCCACTTGTGGGGAAGAGCATAACTAGAGGCCATCAATATAAGATAGTCACCAAGCAATCCAATAGGGAATTCAGAGAAACTTCTTTACCCCCCAAAGATTGGTGAGAAGGTGGAACTCGCAACCAAAGGGAGTGGTTGAGGCGAATAGTATAGATGTATTTAAGGGGAGGCTAGACAAGCGTTTGAGGGAGAATAGAATAGAGAGTTATGCTGATAGATTTAGATGAAGAAAGATGGGAGGAGGCTCGAGTGGAACATGAATGCTGGTTGGGCCAAATGGCCTGTTTCTGTGCCGTATATATCCTATTGTATAAACATACTTCGTTCTAATGAGAGATTTACAATAACATTGTTAAATTGAGAAAATTGCAGGTACAGAATTTATTATAATGGCAGCCTTTAGTTTTTTTTTTACAATGCATAGTTTGTGACTATAAATTTTTACATGACAAATAGTTTGTAATAACAGAATTTATTATGATGAGTGGTCTGCACTGATTGTTATAATGAGAAGTTTGTAACAGCAATAGAAACATAGAAAATAGGTGCAGGAGTAGGCCATTCGGCCCTTTGAGCCTGCACCACCTTTCAATAAGATCATGGCTGATCATTCCCTCAGTACCCCTTTCCTGCTTTCTCTCCATACCCCTTGATCCCTTTAGCCGCAAGGGCCATATCTAACTCCCTCTTGAATATATCCAATGAACTGGCATCCACAACTCTCTGCGGCAGGGAATTCCACAGGTTAACAACACTCTGAGTGAAGAAGTTTCTCCTCATCTCAATCCTAAATGGCCTACCTCTTATCCTAAGACTGTGTCCCCTGGTTCTGGACTTACCCAACATCGGAAACATTCTTCCTGCATCGAACCTGTCCAGTTCTGTCAGAATTTTATATGTTTCTATGAGATCCCCTCTCATCCTTCGAAACTCCAATGTATAAAATCCCAGTTGATCCAGTCTCTCCTCATATGTCAGTCCAGCCGTGCCGGGAATCAGTCTGGTGAACCTTCGCTGCACTCTCTCAATAGCAAGAACATCCTTCCTCAGATTAGGAGACCAAAATTGAACACAATATTCCAGGTGAGGCCTCACCAAGGCGCTGTACAACTGCAGTAAGACCTCCCTGCTCCTATACTCAAATCCCCTAGCTATGAAGGCCAACATACCATTTGCCTTCTTCACCGCCTGCTGTACCTGTATGCCAACTTTCAATGACTGATGAACCATGACACCCAGGTCTCGCTCCACCTCCCCTTTTCCTAATCTGCCGCCATTCAGATAATACTCTGCCCTCGTGTTTTTGCCCCCAAAGTGGATAACCTCACATTTATCCACATTATACTGCACCTGCCATGCATTTGCCCACTCACCTAATTTGTCCAACTCACCCTGCAGCCTCTTAGCGTCTCCCTCACAGCTCATACCGCCACCCAGTTTAGTGTCATCTGCAAACTTGGAGATATACACTCAATTCCTTCATCTAAATCATTGATGTATATTGTAAAGAGCTGGGGTCCCAGCACTGAGCCCTGTGGCACTCCACTAGTCACTGCCTGCCATTCTGAAAAGGACCCGTTTATACCGACTTTCTGCTCCCTGTCTGCCAACCAGTTCTCTATCCACGTCAGTATATTACCCCCAATACCATGTGCTTTGATTTTGCACACCAATCTCTTGTGTGAGACCTTGTCAAAAGCCTTTTGAAAGTCCAAATACACCACATCCATTGGTTCTCCCTTGTCCACTCTACTAGTTACATCCTCAAAAAATTCCAGAAGATTTGTCAAGCATGATTTCCCCTTCATAAAGCTATGCTGACTTGGACCGATCCTGTCACTGCTTTCCAAATGCGCTGCTACTTCATCCTTAATAATTGATTCCAACATTTTCCCCACCACTGATGTCAGGCTAACCGGTCTATAATTACCCGCTTTCTCTCTCCCTCCCTTTTTAAAAAGTGGTCTTACATTAGCTACCCTCCAGTCCATAGGACCTGATCCAGAGTCGATAGACTGTTCGAAAATGATCAGCAATGCATCCACTCTTTCTAGGGCCACTTTCTTAAGTACTCTGGGATGCAGACTATCAGGCCCCAGGGATTTATCGGCCTTCAATCTTATCAATTTCTCTAACACAATTTCCCACCTAATAAGGATATCCTTCAGTTCCTCCTTCTCACTAGACCCTTGGTCCCCTAGTATTTCCGGAAGGTTATTTGTGTCTTCCTTCGTGAAGACAGAACCAAAGTATTTGTTCAATTGACCTGCCATTTCTTTGTTCCCCATTATAAATTCACCTGAATCCGACTGCAAGGGACCGACGTTTGTCTTCACTAATCTTTTTCTCTTTACATATCTATAGAAGCTTTTGCAGTCAGTTTTTATGTTCCCGGCAAGCTTCTTCTCGTACTCTATTTCCCCCCTCTTAATTAAACCCTTTGTCTTCCTCTGCTGAATTCTAAAGTTATCCCAGTCCTCAGGTTTGCTGCTTTTTCTGGCCAATTTATATGCCTCTTCCTTGGATTTAACATTATCCTTAATTTCCCTTGTTAGCCACGGTTGAGCCACCTTCCCAGTTTTATTTTTACTCCAGACAGGAATGTACAATTGCTGATGTTCATCCATGTGATCTTTAAATGTTTGCCATTGCCTATCCACCGTCAACCCTTTAAGTATCATTTGCCAGTCTATCCTAGCCAATTCATGCCTCAAATCATCGAAGTTACCTTTCCTTAAGTTCAGGACCCTAGTTTCTGAATTAACTGTCACTCTCCATCTTAATAAAGAATTCTACCATGTTATGGTCACTCTTCCCGGAGGGTTCTCGCACAACAAGATTGCTAATTAGTCCTTTCTCATTACACATCACCCAGTCTAGGATGGCCAGCTCCCTAGTTGGTTCCTCGACATATTGGTCTAGAAAATCATCCCTAATACACTCCAGGAAATCCTCCTCCACCGCATTGCTACCAGTTTGGTTAGCCCAATCAATATGTAAATTAAAATTACCCATGATAACTGCTGTACCTTTATTGCATGCATCCCTAATTTCTTGTTTGATGCTGTCCCCAACCTTACTTCTACTGTTTGGTGGTCTGTACACAACTCCCACTAACGTTTTCTGCCCCTTGGTATTCCGTAGCTCCACCCATACCGATTCCACATCATCCAAGTTAATGTCCTTTCTTACTATTGCATTAATTTCCTTTTTAACCAGCAATGCCACCCCGCCTCCTTTTCCTGTCTGTCTATCCTTCCTAAATGTTGAATACCCCTGAATGTTGAGTTCCCAGTCTTGGTCACCCTGGAGCCATGTCTCCATGATGCCAATTACATCATATCTGCGCAGTTAATTCGTCCACCTTATTCCGAATACTCCTCGCATTGAGGCACAGAGCCTTCAGGCTTGTCTTTCTAACACACTTTGCCCCTTTAGAATTTTGCTGTAATGTGGCCCTTTTTGCTTTTTGCCTTGGGTTTCTCTGCCCTCCACTTTTACTTTTCTTCTATCTTTTGCTTCTGCCCCCATTCTATTTCCCTCTGTCTCCCTGCATAGGTTCCCATCCCCCTGCCGTATTAGTTTAACTCCTCCCCAATAATTGGCACAATGAAAGTTTTTCAATAATTTTTTTTAAAGGTGGTTTGTAATATACGTTTATTGTTACAAGGGAACGATAGAAGTTTTTTTCGGAGTCGCGTTGAATGAAATAGAAACTGAAATCTACCTGTTTAAAGCAGAGACAAAGAAAGATCCCCGGTATTCCTGTTGAGCTTACTCAGACTTTCATTTTCAGAGT
This sequence comes from Pristiophorus japonicus, assembly GCF_044704955.1. Lineage (NCBI taxonomy): Eukaryota > Metazoa > Chordata > Chondrichthyes > Pristiophoridae > Pristiophorus > Pristiophorus japonicus. The sequence continues at coordinate 90,932,231 of NC_091985.1, forward strand.
ATTGGATTGGTAATTGGCTAAGGGTGAGGAATTAAAACTACTGCCCCCGTGATCCAGTTTCGCATCGGTGTACTCGTACTCTGTGGGGTAGTATGCTGCGCGTAACTCCAATGTTTGAAAGGAAGTTCTCGCAGGGAGGATCACAGGAGCTCGGTGTGAATTTCCTTGCGATGACGGCGGCGTACTCCTTAGCTACGTTGTCAAACGCAAATTCAGGCCCACTATGTTTTCTATGTCACTTGTAACTGAAGTGGGAAGAAAAGACTCCATAACAGGCCTGATGAGGTACACTTGATATTACCTGCTGAAAAAACACTCGCTCCAAAGTGCTGATAGCTGGTCTGTACCTGGAGCTTTGAAATGTTGTATATTAGCCGCCTTGTCCTTTTCCCTCTCTGCCCTCATCCTCACCCCTCTCGCTCTCCCTCCCCCTTTAGCTCTCTATCCTCTCTCTAGCTCTCTCTAGATTTCCTTCCGCTCTCTCTAGCTCTTTCCCCCTCTCTATCTCTCCCCCTCTGCTTATTCACCTATACCCTCCCCTCTGCCTCCTCTTGCTCTCCTTCCCATTCTCCCCTCTGCCATCTGGGCACAATTATCCCCCTACCCTCTAACCCTGCTTGACCTGCTTACTGCGCTTGGTCTTGATGCCCTACGTGCAACACAACGGATTACCGACTAATATATTACCAAAATGATGATGATGATAATTCCGCATGCAACCTATCAACATTCTTTACAAAATTGTTCTTGATTGTGTTTGTACCCTATTACATTTGTAATAGTCTGCGAGTCTGTAGATTGTGCTTCAATAGGATCCATCCCATTTAAAACAATCAGTCCTTTATAATGTTTATTAGTCTCAAAAGCCCATTCTGCAATTTCCTTTTGAAAAGCATGCTTTGAGTCTCCCTGCACTGTTGCACTATGGCCAGCAGGTGGCTTTGAAACAATTTGTGTTCTTAAGTTCTTCTCTTCGTCAGACATCTGGCTGAACGTGAGTTACAGGTGAATTTTTAGCCTTTCGTAAATGTTAACAATTTAAACGTATATAGTATTTTAATGTGCTTGAAGTGATTCCAACAGAATTCCCTTAACTAAAAATTCTATCACCCCGGCCATGGGAGATTTTGGCGCGCAAACTACCCTTCTCCCCCTGCTAAAAAGGACTCCTCCCGATGACTTTCATCCTGGAGCGTGGCTACAGTCACACCATATTTGTCTAAATGCTGACTCTTTTCCACCCAAAAAAACTGTTGACATCCTTTCATCGGCTATATCCAGCCTTGATGGAAATCTCCGTTCCCCACACAAGCCTTTTTTTCATGGCCTGCAATATCCCTAATCGCCAAGCTTAGCTGCCTGTAATGTGTCGTCTCTGATCCTCCTCACAAACTCAACTACATCGACAAAAGAAAATGCATAGATGTGGCACTGTAATCTTCATTGTCATTATGACAAATAAAATTTTATCTCTCTCTCTCTTACCACCTCCCCACCCCCAAGATAGATGCCTGCCAACCAGCCCCCTCCTGCCTCCTTTACTCTCTCAATCCTTCCCCATTTCTCTCTCCTATACTCGCAACCCTCTCCTCCTTCCCCCTTCCTTCTATTCTCCCATCCCCTTCTCTTCTCTCTTCCCTCCACCCCCAGTACTCCTTCCCCTTTCCTCCCATACCCTCCCTCCCCTCTTCCATTCCTGCCTGGCATTCTTCCCTCCCTTCTCCCCCTTCCCTCTCCTCCTTAGCCTCCTTATGCTGATGGTTCTTAAGGGGCCAACAGCAGTTTGGGTCCTATTCGGGTGTGTTGGCCTTGCTCCCCCAATACTGCCAGATCCCAGCAACCTCCAATAGACCCCAGGATCTTTCTCCTCACAATTTCTTCCTTCCCACCACTCCTAAATCCTGTGATCTCAGAAACCCTGGACTATATTGCCATGTTCTCAGATCCAATAAAGCTGAGAACTCCCTCCTTAATGCTCTCCGATCCCAAGCCCAGCCCCAGTGTTGCTCAAACCTCCTCCTATAATGTTACTGGAACTCTGTGACCTTCCTGCCAGTGCTCCTAGACCCTGGGAGCTTACCTCCAAAGACAGGTAGACCCTGAGACCAGATCCCTGTACCGTCAGAAACTAAAGAATGCAGTGCTTACAGGGAGCATATCACAGGAAATTGCAAGTGCACATTTTGTGATTTTCCTGGTCTGAAAATTACAAGCTGTGTGCCCTGTAAATGCTTCTCCCCACTAGGAATGTGGAATTAACCTATGACAATGTTCCATGTACAAAATTTTAATGAAGGATTAGTCTGATCTTATCTTGTGGCATTAGAGCAGGATCAATTCAATTGCATGGATCAATCAGTTCCTATGATAACAATGCAGCAGAAAATCAAATTAGTGTGAAACACATGGACACAATTTTAAGTGAAATAAAATAAAATGGGAAAATACAGCTAAACAAACAGTTGAACTAGATTCGTATCTTCTGGCATATATGGTGGTATGCAAAATGATCAACAGTAATGGTCTGAATTAAATGCACAATGGGAGTTTAACGTTCGAGTGCTGCAAAGCTTATTCTCAGAGATCTTTATTAAGGGGCCTGAGTCACACTGTAGGGCCTAGAAATTTGGCTGTGCAGCACCTGCTTTTCAGATGCTTAGTGGTCTCCTAAGCCTCCAATCATCATCATCATAAGCAGTCCCTCGAAATCGAGGAAAATTTGCTTCCACTCTAAAAGTGAGTTCTCAGGTGACTGTACAGTCCAATATGTGAATTACAGTCTCTGTCACAGGTGGGACACACAGTTGTTGAAGGAAAGGATAGGTGTCTTCCGCATGCTCTCGGCGACGAGACTCGAGGTGCCCAGCGCACTCCTCCTGCTCTTCCTCCACTTAGGGCGGTCTTTGGCAGGGATTCCCAGGTGTTAGTGGGGATGTTGCACTTTATCAAGGAGGCTTTGAGGGCGTCCTTGAAACGTTTCCTCTGCCCACCTGGGGCTCGCTTGCTGTGTAGGAGTTCTAAGTAGAGCGCTTGATTTGGGAGTCTTGTGTCGGGCATGCGAACAATGTGGCCCGCCCAACGGAGCTAGTAGAGTGTGGTCAGTGCTTCGATGCTGGGCAGGAAGCACATGCTCATTAGGAGCAAGAAGTGTGCTTCCCAACATATTGGTAAAGGACAAAAAATCGGCATGCGATGCCTATACCTGAAACAGGCCCTTTGCAAATGCAAGTTAACGCCAGTTTGAGGCCCCCACTGCAAGATTAGTTTGCCCTGAGGCAGCCAGCACCACCTGCACTTAAGAAGACCACTTCTTAAAAGGATAGCCTGTGAGACCGCAAGTAATAAAGTAAGAATTTACTTACCTGAATTGCTCCTCTCACAGTCAAAGAATGTGGGCCATCACAACCCCGCGCCCCCCCCCACCAGCAGCCACTGCTTCTTGACCCAATCCCCCCCCCCAAACAAATCGCACCCCTTCCCTGGTCCCCTTATCTGAGAGCTGCCGCTGGTGTCGTATCAGCCCGATTTTCCACCCCGCTTCGCTGGTGAGCTGCCTGTTATTGTCAGCAGCTTGCTGGCCCGATGGTAATGAGGCCCAAGGCCTAATATTGGGTACGCCTCGGGCCTCACCATTCAGGCACAGCGATTGATTCCAGTGCCCCCATGCACCCAAAAAATAGGCGCGACTGAATTTATAGGCTTAGTCCTCTGAATGGTATGATGTTTTAATCAGGGCCAGCATGACCCAAGCCAGACAATAGAGGTCTCTTCTGGAGTGGCAATGGACTCACTGAAACTTGCTTATAATGCTTTGGAAAGCTATGACCATCCATGATCCAAGGTGGATTCGGCTCCTCAGCACCAATTCACAGTGGAAACACTCTTTCCTTGTGCCTCTGCAGACCTTGGCACTGGTTGGATGCTGGAGTGTCTTCCATCAGGCCAGGAAACTGGAAAATATCAGTTTGAAAACCTAACTATTTTAAGAATCACTGATAAATTGAAAGAATGAGCTACAAATATAAACATTCTACAGTGATTTTTTTCAATCTAACAGTCCATCATTTGCAAACAAAAATACTAGTTAATTAACAGGACTTTTATAAAATCTAATCTTCCTCCTGAATGAGTCGTGGAACATTGCATTTTGAACTTGAGGACATTTTGGGTGAGACACAGGCTTTTATGCTTGTTCCCCCAGCACAGGTCTCCAATGTGGCATGTTGCTTTGTTCTTCACTCCAGATACCTTCCATCCACACCTGCATCAATCACCTGGGGAAAATCACAAAAGGGATGGCTTTGCTTTGAGATGTGTTATGACATTGAGGATATGAACCACATAATTTTACAACTCTGTACATAAACAGAGCCAGACCCATGAGACAGCATTTTGATTTTACCAGCAGTAAAACACTTACAAGTCCCACTGCCGCTAGTTGTGCCTTTTGTTTCCTGTGAAATATTTTCAACTCTGGTATTAGCTGGTACAAATTTTTTTGTAATCGGTCAATTCTGTTATGTCCACCGGAGTGGGATTTAAATACAGCGTCAGATGCTCACAGACATTCATTTGGGCTCAGTTTTGGCCAGGAGTTGCTCCATTTTATTTTTGGAGTAATTAGATTTTTCTGGCGTATCTTAAAGATCCCCATTTTGCACATTCAATTTGCGCCAGTGTATGTGAGTTTGTTACGATTTTTAAAGTTTTTTTTCTCAAAAGGGGGCGTTATCAGCCACCTACGCAAGTTTTGGCCATTTAGGCAACTTTGGCCAGCTAATAGTTACTCCAAATCTACTTAGGCAGCGTATGTGGCCACTTCAGAAAACCCTTGCGGAGAGTTAAGAAATCAGCGCAGGTAGGTATATCGGAGGCCATTCGACCTGGGCTAGGGGTGGGCAAGAGAACTGATAGTGCTCCTGCCTGGATGATTTCTATCAGTTCTGCTGCCCGCCTGCCCCTAGCTCTGGCCGAGTGAGTTTCAAAAAACTAAAATTTTATTTGGTTACTAATAAAGAAACTTAATGACTAAAGAATGTGAATAGGACATCATATGACAAACGTCGCAAAGTTAATTTACTATACAACAGAAGCATTCATAGAAGCTTAAACTACAAAAATAAAAGAGTGGAGACGACCTACACCTAAAGCACCAAGCCTTACAAACCACCAAACCTTTCAAACAAAAAGTTCTAAGAATTAAATAACATATAAAAAATTGAAGTAAGTCCTACCTTCATAGGCCGGCCTGTGCGGGAGGCCACTCGGCCTGAGCTAGGGGCGGCACGACAACGCGCACCAGGAGGCCATGAGGCCTGGGCTAGGGGCGGGAGCGATCGGCATCTGGATTCCATGGGGAGAGAAAGAGGCTGGGCTGCAAATGAACGGGCGGGGGGGGGGGGGGAGGAGAGCGAGTGAACGCAGCATCTGTGGAAAGAGAGAGAGGCTGGGCCGATTGCCAAATGTTGGCGCTGCTGCCCATGCGTGGACATCGCGACCCGACTTCAATGCGCATGTGTAGACGTCCCGGCACTGTTTTCAGTGCAGGACGCTGGCTCCACCCCTGACTCGACTGGCAACGACCGGGGAGAGGCCGGGCAACGGCCAAAGTGGGGAGGAATTTTTTTCGGCGCACTTCTGAACCGAGAAAAGCAGCGCATCTCCGGTAAGTGCGCCGAAAAAAGGGGTGGGCCAAAATTGAGCCCATAGTTGCTCGCTAGCATAACTATTGTGTTTGAAAATTAGCATTGAAGATGACACCTCAAAGTGTCACATATGTCTTGTTTTCTCAACCTGAAAGATCTCACCAATACGCTTTGGTTGAATTAAATAAACCCATGGAACTATTCGAAGAAGAGTAGAGGAGTTCTGACCAACATTTATTCTTCATTCAACACCTCCCAAAATAAATTAACTGGTCTTTTATCTCATTGCTATTTGTGGCACCTTTCTATTTGCAAATTGGCTGCTACGTTTATCTATAAAAATAACAATGGCTATTTTTCAAAATTAATTCATTAGCTGTGAAGTGCTTTGGGACATCCTGAGGATGTGAAAGGTATTACATAGAATTACATAGAATTTTACAGCACAGAAACAGGCCTTTTGGCCCAACAGGTCTCTGCAGGTGTTTGCGCTTCACACGAGCCTCCTTCCACCTTACTTCCGAGGAAAGAAGTTACTCCTGAATTGCATATTGGATTATTAGTGACGTCTTTCGGATGAGACGTTAAACCGAGGCCAAGTCTGCTCTCTCAGATGGACGTAAAAGATCCCATGGTACTATTTAGAAGAAGAGCAGGGGAGTTATCCCCGGTGTCCTGGCCAATATTTATCCTTCAATCCACATAACAAAAACAGACTACAGTGTATCTGGTAATTATCACATTGCTGTTTGTGGGGGGTTGCTGTGCGCAAGTTGGCTGCCACATTTTCCACATTACTACACTCCAAATGTACTTCACTGGCTGTAAAGCACTTTGAGACATCTGGTGGTTATGAAAGGCACTATATAAATGCAAGTCTTTCTTTTCTCATATATTTATGGCCACTAGTTTTGGACTCCCCCATAAGTGGAAACATTTTCTCTATCTCTACCCCATCGACTCCATTTGTAATTTTGAAGACCTTTATCAGGTCACCTTTCAGTCTTCTCTTTTCTAGAGAAAAGAGCCTCAACCTGTTCAGTTTTTTCTGATAGTTATACTCTCTCAGTTTTGGTATCATCCTTGTAAATCCTTTTACACTTTCTCCAGCGCTTCGATATTCTTTTTGTAACATGGAGACCAGAACTGTGCACAATACTCTGTATTCTAACCAAGGTTCTTTGTAAGCTTAACATGACTTCTCTGCTTTTGAAATCCAAATAAACCTCATCCACTGGTTCCCCCTTATCCACACTGCTCGTTACATCCTCAAAGAACTCCAGCAAATTTGTCAAACATGATTTCCCTTTCATAAAACCATGCTGACTCTGCTTGTATGAATCATGCTTTTCCAAATGTCCCGCTACTACTTCCTTAATAATGGACTCCAGCATTTTCCCAATGACAGATGTTAGGCTAACTGGTCTATAGTTTCCTGCTTTTTATCTGCCTCCTTTTTTTAAATAGGGCCGTTACATTTGCGGTTTTCCAATCTGCTGGGACCGCTCCAGAATCCAAGGAATTTTGGTAGATTACAACCAATGCATCCACTATCTCTGCAGCCACTTCTCTTAAGACCTTAGGATGTAAGCCATCAGGTCCAGGGGACTTGTCTGCCTTTAGTCCCATTATTTTACCAAGTACTACTTCATTAGTGATAGCGATTGTATCATCCTCCCTCCCTCCCTATAGCCCCTTGATTGTCCACTATTGGGATGTTTTTAGTATCTTCTACCATGAAGACTGATACAAAATATTTGTTCATCGTCTCTGCCTTTTCCCTGTTCTCCATTATTAATTCCCCAGCCTCATCCTCTAGGGGACCAACATTTACTTTAGCCACTCTTTTCCTTTTTATATATGTGTAGAAACTGTTAGGAGCTGAAATTTATAAAATCACTGCCGACTGCCGCCCACTGTCGCCGTCATTCCTCGTGAAGACCCGCCCAGTGCCACTTTTGACGCGGTCGGGGGCGGAGAGCCGCCGGGAACCGCCCGCTGACATCAGCGGGCGGCCGAGTGGTGCAACTGACCTCCTGCCTGCCGAGCTCCCATATTCATGCAGGTGGGAGTCGGCGCCAGAATGGGGGTGGACCGCTGGCTGGAGGCTGGTCTGTCTCCGACGGTAAGTATGAAGATCCTGAAAAAAAAGGTTAGTGAACATTTTAGAATTTTTTCCACAGCGACTTTCCTGGATGGGGTCCCCTGAAGGTCTTCCGATAGTTTTAAACATCTTTTCCTGATTTTTTTTTTTCCAGCTGTTTGACCCTCCCTGGGCCCGACTTCATCCTCAGTGGCACTCCCGCCTGCTGTTGTTCATTTGCCGCCAGCCGACCTTCGAGGGACTTTGGCAATGAATATCCCGCCCAAAGTACCGTTCGGTACCTCGGCGGCCATCAGCGGCACCTTGGGCAGCACTTGGGTGGGCGGAGGCCTTGACCAAATTTGACCCCTTTCTATCTGTTTTTATATTTCGTGCTAGTTTACTTTCATAATCTATCTTCCCACTCTTTATCATGTTTTTAGTCGTTCTTTACTGGCTTTTAAAAGTTTCCCAATCCTCTGGCCTCCCACTAGTCTTGGCCACATTGTATGCCCTTGTTTTCAGTTGGACACCATCCCTTATTTCCTTAGCCATGGATGATTATCCCTTCTCTTACAGTCTTTCCATCTCATTGGGATATATTTTGTTTGCAAGTTATGAAATATCTCCTTAAATGTCTGCCATTGCTCATCGACTGTCCCATATTTTAATCTATTTTCCCAGTCCACTTTGGCCAACTCTGCCCTCATACCTTTGTTGTCTCCTTTATGTAAGCTTAGGTCTGAGATCCAACTTTCTCACCCTCCAACTGAATTTGAAATTCAACCATGTTAGGGTCACTCCTTCTTAGAGGATCCTTTACTAGGAGATTATTTATTAATCCTGTCTCATTACACAGTACCAAATAATAATAACTTTTATTTATACAGCACTTTTAATGTACTAAAACGTCCCAAGGCACTTAAAGATCTAAGGTAGCCTGCTCTATGGTTGGTTCCGCAACGTACTGTTCAAGGAAATTATCCCGGATACACTCTATGAACTCTTCCTCAAGGCTACCCTGGTCAATTTGCTTTGTACAATCAATATGAAAGTTAAAATCGTCCATGATTATTGCCGTTCCTTTATTACAAGCCTCCATTATTTTTTGATTTCCGTCCAACAATGTAGCTACTGTTAGGGGACCTATAGACTACGCCCACCAGCTACTTTTTCCCCTTATTATTCCTTATCTCCACCCAAACTGATTCAGCATCTTGATCTTCTGAGCCAATATTGTTTCTCACTAATGCACTGATCTCATCTTTTATTAACAGTGCTACCCCACCTCCTTTTCCTTTCTGTCTGTCCTTCCGAATTGTCAAATATTCCATAATATTTAGTTCCCAGACCTGGTCACTTTGCAACCACGCCTCTGTAATGGCTATCAGATCATACTAATTTGTATCTATTTGTGCCATCAACTCATCTATTTTGTTATGAATGCTACATGCATTCAGATAAAAAATTGTTTTTTTTTTACCATATTTCCCTGTTTTGACCCCACTTTCTGATTCACCTTTATGTTTATACATTTTGTCCCTTCCTGGCACACTCTGGTTTTCGTTTCCCCCAGTGCCACCCTGCTCTATTGCTGCCTAATTCTTTGACTTTTTAAATTTTCGCTTCCCCCCCCCCCCACTAATTAGTTTAAAGCTACAGTCCTAGTTATTTGATTTGCCAGGACCCTAGTGGAGCCTAAGTGGAGCCCGTCCAAATGGAACAGCTCCCTCTTAGCCCAGTACTGGTACCAGTGTTCCATGAACCAAAACCCATTTCTCCCACACCAGTCTTTGAACCACGTGTTGAACTCTCTGATCTTATTTATCCGATGCAAATTTGCTTGTGGCTCAGGTAGTAATCCAGAGATTATTACCTTTGTGGTTCTGCTTTTTAATTTGGCTCCTAGCTGCTCATACTCCCTCAGCAGAACCTCTTTGTCCTATCTATATCGTTGGTACCCAAGTGGACCACAACAACAGGATCTTCCCCCTCCCATTCTAAGTTCCTCTCCAGCCTGAGGAGATGTCCTTAACCCAGGCATCGGGCAGGCAACACAGCCTTTGGGGCTCACGGTCTCGGCTGCAGAGAACCTTATCTATCCACCTAATAATACTGTCCCCTACCATTGCACGTTTCTTTTTATTCCCCCCACTTGAATGGCCCCCTGTACCACGGTACTGTGGTCAGTTTACTCATCCTCCCTGCAGTCCCTGCTCTCGTCCACTCAGGGAGTAAGAGTCTCGAACCTGTTGGACAAGAGCAAGGGCTGAGGCTCCTCCATCACTCCATCCTGAGTCCCCATACCTTCCACACTCGTAGTCACACCATCCTGTCCCTGACCACAGATCGAATTTGAATTAATTACTCTAATTGGTGTGACTAGCACCTGTGCTGGGGCAGCTTGCTGCTCTTTTATGCTCCGCTACTGCCGGTGTTGTTTTCAAACAGGTCCGGAGTGTCGGTGCTCTTATATTTTGTCGCAGTCTTCCTCAGTATTAATTATACCCATTGTTTTGGTGTCATCAGAAAATGTTTATATTATACTTCCGATTCACGAGTCCAAATCATTTTTGTAAATGATGAGCAACAGTGGTCCCAGCACTGTGGGACACCACTTCCCACCCTCTGCCAGTCTGAGTAACTATATCACTGCTAGCTATTTTCTTCTTTCTTGCATTAATTGGGTCTACATTCCCAGTATGCGAATGTGAACAAAGAAAATTTCCATATTGCAGTTCATTGTCGACACCAGGATATTTGCCGACGCTCTAAAATGGCTGTCAATCGAGGTCAACGTTGAACCCCAGCAAGGATATGGTTCAAGCTACAGAATAGATCTACTGACAACATAATTCTTCTCACATGTATAGTGTTAAAGTTTGTCAGGTAAATTCACTGATCCAGGACTGTTGGGTGGGGGAAGGGACAGAGTGTTGTGTATCTGTAAAGCATGCACTCCCATGTTCTGCCACCAGGGAGCGCATCCCCTGAAGTCCCAAGGGATCCCAGCATCCCTTGGGAGCACTGCATTTCAGCCGGCCCCTAAGGCCTGTTCCTCACTCTGGAGTGTCTTAATAAAGAATGAGGTCACTGTTACTTTAACCTCCCTGTGTGCAGTCTCATCTGCGATAGGAACACAACACAGAGGATTGATGCTGTTGTTACAGTCGTATCTTCAACCCGCGTTCCCTTTGAGCACTGCTCCTTGCTAGTAGCGTAGGATTAGTGAATTTACCTTTATGTCAAATATAGTTGTGTGATATTGCAGTTCAAGTACCTATTACATAAAGTGCCTACTCAGTTTAATTTATTTTATCTTGGTAGGCAGGCATATTCAGTATGTACGCCTGTGAAGAAGGTTTTGCTACTGGCGGGAGAGATGGCTGCATCCGACTATGGGACACTGATTTCAAACCAATCACAAAAATTGATCTTCGGGAGACTGAACAGGGATACAAAGGTATTGCATTCTTCTTTTGTGCTAAGTGCTGGTGACCCTGTGCTTTAAAATGTGACTTAAATAAATTTTCATCACTCTGAGCACATCGCACGTGATGTGCTGGGAGCCTACATGGGTCAGCGGGTCGAATATCTGGGACCAGCAACTTTAAAAGGGTTGCTGGTCTCCCTTAAAGGGAAACCGCTTCCAAAATTGAAAATAATGTCAGAAGCAAGGTGCAGAAGCAAAGCAAGAACATTTCAAGATTCTCCTTTAGAGATGTTACTGCAGGAGGCGTTACAGAAAGGGGCGCTCTGGTGCAACCTGTCCATAATTCAGCAGCAGTATTTATTTAGATATACAGAAGAGGAAATTATTTTGAGATTATGGCGAAGGCACATTGCAAGGGCAGAAAAGAAGAAAGTGCATTCCTCTAAATCTAGCCATACTATGCCTGAGTTGGCAGCACACTGGTTGACAGAAGTGAAAAAAGTTGCATTCCCCACACTGGCATTCCTCTCCTCAGTAAGAAAAAGGTAATTTCATGAATCTTTCTAAGATATTCTTTCAGGGAAGGTTCCCTCAAACACTCCTCAATGCACCGCACCTCCAAACAACGGGCACTACAGAGATAATTTAGCGGCCAGACTTGGGAAATTTTAGTCCAGCAGTTACTGTTCTATATGGATACAAGTTTCTTTTAGATATTTATCTACATAATTGTGGTGCCAAAGTTTTCCTGATCAATCACTTTGCTTTCACTTTTTTAAAAAAAGGTTTGTCTATCAGAAGTGTTTGTTGGAAAGCAGACCGTATTCTAGCAGGAACCCAGGACAGCGAAATATTTGAAGTGATGGTTCGAGAACGAGATAAACCTCTCCTGATAATGCAGGGCCACTGTGAAGGGGAGCTCTGGGGCTTGGCAGCCCATCCTAAGAAACCATTGGTTGTCACAGGCAGCGATGATCGATCTGTACGGTCAGTGTCCTTTTATACTTCGGATTTCCAGGACTTGTTTTGTCTTCCATGATGATATAGTTTTATTTATTTTTGTATTGTAACTAATATTAGGAAAGAAAGAACCATTTTCCCCACACTTATTTTCCAGTCATCCTTAATCAAAACCAAAATATCATTACAGGTATCATGTTACTCTTGCATTAACTAATTTACATAGTAAAACAATGGTATCAACATAAGGAATGCAATATTTATTGGGCTATAGAATCTTATCAATATCTAAAATATTAATTTAACAGTTTGTGTTCTGGTAGCCCAATTTCTATTATGCTTTTCAATGAAAAGAAATGGGTCATCAAATGTAGACAAGATATTGTGCTGGGGAACAAGGGGATAGAAATTATTCGTGCCCAGTTTCAAGCGTGAAGGAGATGATGCGGCTGTATCGCATGCCCAAAATGGGATGCCTAAGACCGGCCCAGAATTGGGCCTACTGGGTCGGACATCTTTCAGGCATCCTTTTGGCACGGGACGTTGGTTCCTGCTGCAAAACGGGTAAACAAGGACCAATTTCTACCCCAATTTCCAACATTGGCACCAATCAACTTTAAAAAAAAAAGTAGGATCTTGTTCAGCATTATGACACCACCAAAAACAAATGATCTGGTTATTTACTTCATTGTTGTTTTGTGGTTGAATGTACTGCTGTGTGCATATTGGCTGCCGTGTTAATCTGCATGACACCAATTACTACAATTCAAAATACTTAATTGAATGTGAAGTGCTTTGGGATGTCCTGATGTTGTGAAAGTCTCTATATAAATGCAGATTCTTTCTTGAAGAGGCATTTGCCTGGTATCTTTACAGTTACTGGACTTGTGGTACGAAGATGCTGGCCTTTAAGCGTCTGAGCACAACATTCAGTTTTGGACACAGAACCTCAGGAAATATATATTGGACACAGAACCACAGGAAATATATATTGGACACAGAACCACAGGAAATATATATTGGACACAGAACTACAGGAAATATATATTGGACACAGAACTCCAGAAGTAGCCACGCTTCCAGGCAAGCTGTTCCAATACAGGTACAACACTGGCATCTATCCGACAATTTGGGAAACTGCCTAGGTATGTCCTGTCCACAAAAAGCAGGACAAATTCAATCCGGCGATTTAACGGCCCATCAGTCTACTGTCAATCATCAGCAAAGTGATGGAAGGTGTTGTCGACTGTGCTATCAAGCGGCCTGCTCATCAATGCCCAGTTTGGGTTCCGCCAGGATCACTCGGCTCCAGACCTCATTTCAGCCTTGATCCAAACATGAACAAAAGATCTGAATTCTAGAGGTAAGGTGAATGTGACTGCCCTTGACATCAAGGCAACATTTGACCGAGTGTGGCATCAAGGAACCCTAGTAAAACTGAAGTCAATGGAATCAGGGGGAAAACACGCCATTGGCTGGAATCATGCCAAGCACAAAGGAAGATGGTTGTGGTGTTGGAGGTCAATCATCCGAGCCTCAGAACATCGCTGCAGGAGTTCCCCAGGGCAGTGTCCTAGTCCCAACCATCTTCAGCTGCTTCATCAATGACCTTCCCTCCATCATAAGGTCAGAAGTGGGGATGTTCGCCAATGATTATACAGTGTTCAGTGCCATTTGTAACTCCTCAGATAATGAAACAGTCTGTGCCCGCATGCAGCAAAACCTGGATGACATTCAGGCGAGGGCTAATAAGTGACAAGTAACATTGGCGCCACTCAAGTGCCAGGCAATGACTATCTCCTACAAGCGAGAGTCTAACCACTGCCCCTTGACATTCAAAGGCATTACCATTACCGGAACCCCACCATCAACATCCTGGGGTCACCAGAAACTTAACTGAACCAGCCACATAAATACTGTGGCAACATGAACTGGTCAGAGGCTGGGTATTCTGCGGCAAGTGTCTCACCTCCTGACTCCTCAAAGCTTTTCCACCATCTCGAAGGCATAAGTCAGGAGTGTGATGGAAGACTTTCCACTTACCTGATTGAGTGCAGCTCCAACAACACTCAAGAAGCCCGACACCATCCAGGATAAAGCAACCCGCTTGATTGGCACCCCATCAACCACCTTAAACATTTTCTCCCTCCACCACTGGTATACCGTGGCTGCAGTGTGTATCGACTACAAGTTGCACTGCAGCAACTCGCCAAGGCTTCTTCGACAGCACATCCAAAACCTACCACCTAGAAGGACAAGAGCAGCAGGCGCATAGGAACCCCATCACGACCATGTTCCCCTCCAAGTCACACACTATCCTGACTTGGAAATATGTCGCTGTTCCTTCATTGTCACTGGGGTCAAAATCCTGGAACTCCTTCCCTAACAGCACTGTTGGGAGTATGTTCACCACATACACTCCAGCAGTTCACGAAGGTGGCTCACCACCACTATAAATTGGGGTTACCTCCACTTCCTTTCTGGGGTGGGATCGGGCTGCACAGCTCAGCAGTGCTCAGCACTGGGCCATGTCGTGCTGCCACATACAAGGGGCTCTTCCTGACTTAAAGAGAAGGGCCCAAGCTGTATACTCTGCATATTGAGAACTCATCTACCTGGACCACCAGGGAGTGGGGGTGGCGCGCGATCAGCCCGGCACTCAAACAGATTGTTGGGTTAAGGAATCGTGGCACTGACCCCACGTTCAAAGTGGCACTAGAATTGATAAGAAAATGGAAGTTTTTTTCAGGAGCAGCCAGCCCCCTCCCCTTTAAATTTTGCCCCGGTAGTGACCGGTTGTTATCACTCAGCACAGTTTCAGGGGGCGAAACCCAATTCAGGTGCTGGGGCGATGTGCACGGTGATGGCTTCATGATCTTCGAGCGCAGGAGATCGGGGTGCAACGCCATAGCGCCGGAATAAACTCTCGCCAAATTTAGCGGGAGTCGATAATGGTGCCACGCCCGGTCATAAAATCATTTGTGCTAACGGTCGGCGCAAATGACCCCAATTTCTCCCCTTTTGTCTGTCTTTTGTGTACCTTTTCCTACTCTAGTGCTCCTATGAAGTTCTTCCCCAGAAGCTGCTGCATGACTGGTGGAAGGCTGCTGTCTTTCAGTGAAGGAGACTGCAGATGGCCTTGCAGGACGACCTCGAGCAGCTCTGGGCCTAGAAGGTCTGCTTGTAGACAGCACCACCATGGCATGGGCGGCAGCAGTCTGGTCTGGCTGGCTGTCGAACAAGAGCACTGGTGGAGTGACAGCGGTGGAAGAAGGAGTGCTGTCATCCTGAGAGAGGACAACAGGTTCTTGCTCCACGGAGCCACTGGCACTCCCCAGGGTGCCTCAACATTCATAGCCATCCATTGGGGGACAGATTGCTGGAGTACTGTCAGACCCTGGAAGCTCCTTTCCACACTCGTAAATCCAGCCACAATGGCAGCAGTCTGAGCTTCCACTGTAGCACTGAGACGTTGGGTGGCTGGGTCCACAAGGAGGTCCCAATCATTTCCATCCTGGAAATCACAGGCTCCAAGGTCCACGCAAAACCCTGTACTATGTTGGATCCAGACTCCTCCATGCTCCTTGTGACAAGAGGCACCAAGCATTTCTGTGTGCATTCTCATCACCCTTCTTCTGAAGGCCATCCCATCAAGGTCATCATCTGTGCCTTGTGCAGCAGAACCCGAATGCGAACTTGCCCTCCGGGGAGTTGACACCGAGCTATCTATTCCCCCTAGCCTGCCTGCAGCCCACTTATGCCCGGTGACTCACCGAATGCAGATCCCACCTCTGTACTGTCAGATGCAGTGCCTGTGTGTCGTCGTCTTCTCAAAAGGTCCTCTTCCATCACTTCAGGGACAGACTGGGCTGCTGACAGTTCTTAAGTATCTGGAAAGAGAAATACCCAAAGGTCGGGTTGTGGTAAGGGAAGGTAGGGAAGCAAGATATTCATACATACACCACCAGCAGCTTGTAAGTGAGAAGAGATTGTGGGATGAGGGGGAAGTGAGATGTGAGAAGGTTTAGGTGTGAGCATACCGTAATCATCAGCAATGCTTTCAACTTCCCTGCTCGCCACGGACTCTGTGACTGCTCCTCCAATTATTTTGAGAACTGCTTCCTCCAGTCTGGCTTCCCCCTCCACCTGTCTGCTGGTGCTCCCGGTGGTTGTGTGCTATCTTTGCCTGAAAGAGAAAGGGAAGTGTGTCAGTGAGTGTGCTGCAATGTGCATACCAAATAAAAGATTCTGTGCCAAAATTGGCCCTTTCTATAAGAGCCGTGGCCACCTGAAAGCAGCGGCCACAGGTCAGTAAGCACTTCCATATGCCTGCAAGGTACCCATAGCATTTATGGCACTGATGGCATGCCCTCTCAGATGGGGTAGGGGTGTACCTTGCCTCGGTGTAAATGGGCCCAGGGATGAGAAGGGACTGAATTGAAAAACTTTAAATGCCCCGTTACACCGTTAGCATTGCTGGACTCTAGGGTCGCATAGATATCCCTAGTGCCCAGCATTCATGCATGCAAATGTTGTGAAATATATGACATGCCAAGTTCTCATTACTCTTCCCACCCCTCAAAAATGCTAGTGGTAATTGTGCCTACCCGAACGAGCACTGATGCTGTTGAGGGTTCTTGCATTACATTGCTTTTGCGCTCGCAGAGCCTTGGAGTTTTGGGCTTGTGATTTTGTTATTTTCCTCTTGTGTGACGAGATATTTTTCCTTTAGAGAGCACCTTTTGTGATTGCAGTATTTGAACGCAGCCAGCAAAGTTTGTGGGCATAATGCCAAGAGCAAAATAACAATTTGCAGTGGTGTAGCAAATTGCAAACTCTGCCAAAATACCACCATCAGTTGTTGTGAAATATGTGACATGCCAACTTCTCATTACTCTTCCCACCCCTCAAAGAAATTCAATGACCTATGTCGGGTGGTTAAAGTGGGTTTAAGCTTCCACACCTCCTCCATGCCAGCCCCTCAAACTCTCTCTGCGCACACTGTGCAAACCACCATTACCCACCACTCAACCACCAAGCAGTTGCAGATACTCACACTCGCATCCTCATCTCACGCCTTGCCTCCATTCATACCTATTCAATCATATCTTCCACATACATTGCTGGACTCTTACTCACTCCAGTTCCTTTCTTTTGCAGGCCAAGATGGCACATAACAGACGGGAGAAACAAAGGACTGGTGGAGGGCACCCTGATCTGTGACCCCTCTCCGACATTGAGGAGCAAGTGCTGCAGCTCATGAGGCCGCAGGTGGTGAGCGTCATGGCCGGCAGAGACGTCGACCCCGACGGGCAACAACGGTATCTTTATCCCCTCTCCTTCTCTCATACCACTTCCCCGCCGCCCCACTCCCCCACACCAGAATGCGTTATCACTTTCCAGCTCGTCATACTGTCTGCATTTCTTGCTCCATTCCTGCCTCACTGCCCTAACTTTAATGCAAGTGTTGTGCCACTTATGCTTTCAGATAACAAGGCAGAAGCTGTGCAGCCTGCACCTGAGCCCCCCCCCCCAAAAGATTTTGGAGGGAGAGGAAGAGGAGGAGGAGGAGAAACTGAGCACTGCATCATTGCATCTCTCACCTGCAAGCACTAGCTCAGAGACTGGCACTACACGTTCCTTAGAGTTTAGGTTAATAGAGGGGTCTGCACTGGGTGATGCAGCGGGGCCTAGCAGGCTGCAGCAAGGCCAAGGGGAAAGGGAACCACGGGAGCCATCTCCCTGGAGACGAGTTGCATGTGAGTTCTTCTGCACTGAGGACCTCGATAGGTGGTACGGAACGTGGAGGAGTTCGCCTCCAGCATTGCAGAGAGCTCTGCGCACACCATGGAGCCCATCATTGCCAGTCTGCAGATGATGGTGGACTCCCAGAGAGACCATGCGGATCCAGACCTCATGATGGTGTCATAGGCGACGTGGCAGCTTCCATTGCAGCACAGGCGGAAGCAACTCATCGTCTCAGTGCTGTAATGCAGACAGTGGTTGCTACACAACATGTTAGTGCTGTCATGCAGAGAGTGAGTGCTGGCATCGAGTCCCAAGCTGCTCTTGTGCAGTCTCAGCTTGATGCCATGCGTGCTCTGACTGGTGTCGTGCAGTCAATGACTGCTGGCATCCAGTCTCAGACTGCTCTCACGCAGTCTCAGCTGAATGCCACGTGTGCTCTGACTGCTGGCCTCACCGCTGGGTCCATTACAGTCCACCGGGGATTTCACAGTGTCGCAGCAGGCCACCAAACTGTTCTCCACCAGACTGGTGGGAATGTTGAGGTGCTGCCCTGCGGGAGTGGCAGTGGGTCAGTTAAGCAGGAACCTGCTGTCCTCTCTCAGGATGACAGCATTTTTGAGCCCACCATTGCCACTCTGCCATCGCTGGCTGTTACCCATCCAGCCCAGACTACCGCCACCCAACTTGAGGTGGTGTAGCCTGTTGCCGGGCCTTCTAGGCCCAGAGCTGATCGAGGATGTCTTGCAAGGACATCTGTAGTCTCTGGCCCTGACACACAGCAGCCTTCCACCAGCCTTGCTGCAGCCGCAGGGGACACACTGCGGAGGAGCACTAGATTATTTAAAACAAAGAGGGGATATAAGGAAATGCACAAGGATAATTAGTTAATGACCCTAAAATTCCGATGTCCCGGGTCCGTGCAAAGTTTCTACGGATCCGGGAAGGCATTGGAAAAGCCGGGTTTCAGTGCGCAATGCGCATGTGCTGAAAACATGCTTTTCCGATCTGTCAAGTTTCTGGCTAGACAGATCATCTGCAGATCGGGAGCGAGGACACTTGCAGGGCAAGATTTCCGATATTTACGCATATCTTTCCCAGCGAATGTCCTCAAAAATCTTGCGTCTGAAAAAGCAGGCATATAGCCTACTCTTACAGGTGCAAGTGTTTAAAAATACACAAACATTTTAAAATAAAGTTATAAAAACACATTTTATTGTTTAAAAACCCTCCCCACTATGGTAAGTTTATTTTAAGGCACCTTTAAAAAAAAGTCGAGAAAATATATTTTTTTGTAAGAACTTTAATTTAAATGATTATTAAATATGTAGTGTATTTTTCTATTTTTTATTCGTGTTTTGTGTGTTTGGGGGGGGTTTCTCATTCATAATAATGGGAACTCTAACTCATGGAGTTCCCATTATTATGAATGAGAAAATACTGTACCTTGATTGGCTGCCCAGAACCATGTGACCACAGTTCCAGCCCTGCGGACACTCCGATGCGTAGGAGTGAACGCCTCGGGTTTGGAAGTTCGAACGGGCGCAGCAGGAACAAGT
This sequence comes from Pristiophorus japonicus, assembly GCF_044704955.1. Lineage (NCBI taxonomy): Eukaryota > Metazoa > Chordata > Chondrichthyes > Pristiophoridae > Pristiophorus > Pristiophorus japonicus. The sequence continues at coordinate 90,951,656 of NC_091985.1, forward strand.
AGGTGCGCATCTTTTTTAACGTTTTCAGTCGATTGCCTGCAGGAAGACCTCGATCGGAATTTCAGGCCAATTACATTATGTAAGCCTTTCTTGTTATTATGATATCAATTTTTGTTGGAATGCTTAATCATTACTGTTGTTTCTCATTTCAGTTTTGTGGCTTTGCAATGGAAGGGAAACTGGATTTAGTCATGGGGCTGTCCAGAGGAACTGGGAAGTGGAATGGAATTCACTGGAACCGAAGTCTGATGAAACAGTCGCACGCCTCCCTTGCAGCAACGCGAGGGCCTCACGGCCTCCTCTGTCGCTCATATTGCTGCTCCTGCTCCTCTTCCCCCTCCTCCTGCCCTTCCTCCTTCTACTCCTTCTCAGTTGGTGCGGCTATGCATGGTGGCAATGGCTGTGCCCTCATTATGGCGAGGTTGTGCAGCGTGCAGCAGACAACGACGAATAGGGACACCCGCTCAGGCGAGTAATGCAGGACTCCTCCTGAGCAGTCAAGGCAGCAGTACCGTTGCTTCAGCACTCCGATGGTCTGCTCGATGATGTTCCTGGTGGCGGCATGGCTCTCATTGTATGAGAGCTGGGCAAGAATGTTGGGGTTGCGGAGGGGAGTCATGAGCCAGGTGGATAGCGGATAGCTCTTGTCTCCGAGCAGCCAGCCGCAAGCTTCTTTTGAGGACTGGATCCGAGCTGGCACACAGGTCTGGTGCAGGATGAAGGCATCCTGGCAGGATAGTGGGCATTGATGCTGAGTATTCTACATCTGTGGTCACACACCAACTGCACATTCAGTGAGTGGAAGCCTTGCAGTTACGGAAGATCTCAGAATTGTGATGCGATGTACTCAAAGCGACGTGGGTGCAGCCAGTGGCACCCTGCATCATGGGGAAGCCTGCTATCCTGGAAAAACCACATGCACACTCGTGCTGCTTCTCCCTTGTCATGGGGAAGGAGATGTAGTCCCTCCTCCTTCTGTGACCTTGCAGATGGAGCAATGGACGGCAAACTGCGAGATGTTAGAGATGTCTCCTGTTGCTCCCTGGAAAGGTCCATTGGCGTAGAAAATGAGAGCGATGTTGACCTTGACTGCCAATGAGAGAGCCGCTCTCACCATAGTGTGAGGCTCGAGATCTGGTTGCAGAAGATGGCAGAGCTCTGTGACCACGTTCTTCCTGAAATGCAGCCTTCGCGCACACTGCTCCTCAGTGAAATTGATATAGGAGAACTGCTGCCGAATCCCCGGGGAGAGTAAGGTCTCTTGTTACCAGCCCTGTGGTGCCTTCTTCCTCTGGCCACATTTTGCTGCGCTTCTCCCTGTCTTGCTGGCTGTGCTTCTCCCTGTCCGGCTGTCTGCCTTTCTCTTTGCCGTTGTCAGTGCCTCACTTCCTGGGCCTCTCCATGGGCTTCTGCCTGTCCTGGTCTCTGTTTTTGTCTTTGTGCCTTTCTCTCTCCCTCTCTCTATAGCTTTCTCTCTGTAATTGTCGCCTCCTTTGTCTTCACCTAAGTATCCTCTGATGGTGACATTGGAGCAGGAGGTCGAGTGCCAGCACAGCCCCCATGAAGTGGGGGAAATGTTGCAACTTTAAATCTGCTCTGGGTTTTACAGGGGAATTGTTAGGAGGCAGAAGACTCCTTGAGGTAAAAATCGCTGCTATCGGTCCACCACCCACTCTGCTTATCTGTTGGAAAGCAGAAAAAAGTAATGGCCGACAGAATATATTTTTCAAGATGGTGCCTTTAAATAGCCCTGTCCATCCGATTCCCAACTCCAATTCGACAGCTGAAGCTCTCATTGTTATCACCAGGCAGTAAAGTAGGTTGCGCAGGGCAATTTAACATCCGGGCGGTAATATCATCGCCGCGCGCAACCGAGCGGGGCACTCCCGACAGGAACGAGGCGCTACCTTTTAGCGCCTCCGCAAAACCCCTGCTCAATTCTGCGGGGGGCTGCTAGTTTTGCGCCGCGCCCTGGTGAAAACCATTTTGCATCCCATTACCACCTCCCGGAGGCGCTAACAGCCATCGATTAAAAACCCCATTGAGTTAGGGCTTTCATTAACAAAGATGCATTGGGTACAACAAAAATGGCTGCTGTTATTCATCTCAGATTAGTCTATTCGATAAATGGAAACTGAAATTGTGAATCCCCTTTATAGAGGAGAAATCATACTTTTTAGAACCTCAAAATGTTTCATCAGCAATACACATTGAAAAGATACCATCAGAGATATCAACATCTGAGTTGGAGAAAGATGATCATAAACCCCAGTTTCAAAAACAAGATTACGGTTTGACATTAAAACAGAAAATGCTGGAAGCACTCAGCAGGTCGGACAGCATCTATTTCGATAAAGGGTCCACATCCGAAACATTAACTTATTTGTTCTCTCCACTGCTGCTGGTGACCTGCTGAGTGTTTTCGTTGCAGATTTCCAGCAGTTTTTTGCTTTTTGTTTACAATTTGACAGTTGGCTTCAGCAGCAGAGCTCCTGCAGTCCAAACAGTCATCACAGTGAGGATACACATTATGGAAGAAGCCTGAGGTGCGTTGCTATTATTGAAAGATGTTTTGTAAACACTCTCGGTGCTAATCACTAAAATATACTGAAGTGATAATTGAAAAAGAAGGTAGCAGAAAATGGAATAATTTAAGCCAAGGAGTTATATATAATTGAAAGAGGAAATACTTGTAACCGGAAATGTTTATAGCAGAGGAAATAGCAGAGCTCCGACCATCATTTACCAATCCCCTCTGGCTGCAGGTGTGATGTCAGAGGACTGGAGGACTGTTAATGTTGAACCTTTGTTTAAAAAGGGAGAAAGGGATAGACCAAATAATTACAGGCCAGTCAGCCTAACTTCAGTGGTGGGAAAATTATTGGAAAAAGTCCTGAGGGACAGGATAAATCTTCATTTGGAAAGACATGGGTTAATCAAGGACAGTCAGCATGGATTTGTCAAGGGAAGGTTGTGTCTGATTAACTTGATTGAATTTTTCGAGGAAGTAACCAGGAGGGTCGATGAGGGCAGTGCATATGATATAGTATATATGGATTTTAGCAAAGCTTTTGATAAGGTCCCACATGGCAGACTAGTCACGAAGGTAAAAGCCCATGGGATCCAGGGCAAAGTGGCAAGTTGGATCCAAAATTGGCTCAGAGGCAGGTAGCAATAGGTTTTTGTGACTGGAAGGCTCTATCCATTGGGGTCCCGCAGGGCTCAGTGCTGGGTCCCTTGCTTTTTGTGGTATATACCAATGACTTGGACTTGAATGTTGGGGGTATGATTAAGACGTTTGCAGATGACACTAAGATAGGCTGTGTGCTTGATAATGAAGAAGAAAGCTGCAGACTTCAGGAGGATATCAATGTACTGGTCAGGTGGGCAGAACAGTGGCAAATGGAATTCCATCTAGATAAGTGTGAGGTTTTGGTGAGGTCTAACAAGGCAAGGGAATACACATTAAATGGTACGACATTGAATAGTGTAGAGAAACAAAGGGACCTTGGAGTACAGGTCCACACATCCCTGAAGGTAGCAGGCCAGGTAGCTAAGAAGGCATATGGAATACTTGCCTTTATTAGTCGAGGCATGGAATACAAGAGCAAGGACGTTATGCTTGAATTGTATAAAACACTGGTTAGGCTGCAGCTGGAGTACTGTGTGCAGTTCTGGTCACCACATTAAAGGAAAGATGTGATTGCACTGGAAAGAATGCAGAGGAGATTTATAAGAAAGTTGCCTGGACTGGAGAAATTTAGCTATGAGGAAAGATTAGAGAGGCTGGGTCTGTTTTCTTTGGAGCAGAGGAGGCTAAGGGGAGACTTAATTGAGGTGTATAAAATTATGAGGGGCCTGGATAGAGTGGATAGGAAGGACCTGTTTCGCTTGGCGGGAGGGGGTCAACAATCAGGGGGCATAGATTTAAAGTAAATGGGGGGAAGTTTAGAGGAGATTTGAGGGGACATTTCTTCACCCAGAAGGTGGTGGCAGTCTTGGAACATGGTCTGGAACACACTGCCTGAAAGGGTGGTAGAGGCAGAAACCCTCACCGCATTTAAAAAAAATACTTGGATGTGCACTTAAAGTGCCGTAACCTACAGGGCTACGGACCAAGAGCTGGAAAGTGGGATTAGGCTGGATAGCTATTGGTCGGCTGGCACGGACACGATAGGCTGAAACGGCCTCCTTCCGTGCTGTAAATTTCTGTGATTCTATGATTCATAGAGGACTATGACGAAAAGGTATGAAAAACATAAATTAATCCAATTATTTGGGGAGAGGAAATCCAATTTGTTAACAATATACTTTCCATTCCAAATTTTAAAAACATCGTATACAATTTGGAAGATTATGAGATTATGACAGAATTGTTATTGTTAAGATCTTGGATCACAAGGAATGAGTTGAGGCCTCCTGGGGCATGCCTGATCACTTTTGTGGGGAGCAGAGAGGAATTTTTGACAAAGTTTTCCTGAATTAGCTATTTCTTTTTCCTTTTCCCAGGAAGGGATGGAGGGAGGGGCAAAGGGTGAGGGCACAATGATGAGTCCAGTAAGATGTGGAGTGAGCACATATGGACTTGATGGCCTTTTCTCATCCAGAGCACATACCGGCATTGATTTATGATTTAAAATGAAAATCGATATCACAATTATATATGTGGTGGCATGATTCAGTAAAATTGAAGAATTTCTCCCACATTATTTCATAGTTCAATATTAACACATAGAAAACAATGCAAATCCAAAATTGATGTGGAAAAAAATGTCTTTTTGCAACCAGCAGGACTAAAGCCCTTTAATTTTGTTAAATGATGTTACCTATTGAGCCTAATAGTATTTCCATCCCCTGGCTACTCTGGGCATAGTTGCAGTTTCAGAAACTGGGGATATTTAATAATCACTTGCAGCTTGATTTTAGGTGATGGGATAGATAAGGGTGCTGAGTCCACCACCATCAACAACCTGGAGGTCGCCACTGACCAGAAACTTAACTGGACCAGCTACTTAAATACTATGGCTACAAGATTAGACCAGAGGCTGGATATTTTGTACGTGTCTCACTTCCTGATTCCCCAAAGCCTTTCCACATCTACAAGACACAAGTCAGGAGTGTAATGGAATACGCTCCACTTGCCTGGTTGAGTGCAGCTCCAACAACACTCAAGAAGCTCAACAACATCCAGGACAAACCACAGCCCGCTTGATTGGCACCCCATACACCACCTTAAACATTCACTCCCTCTGCCACCAGCGCACCATGGCTGCTGCAGTGTGTGCTATCTACAAGATACCCTGCAGTGACTCGCCAAGGCTTTGACAGCACTTCCCAAACCCGCGACCTCTACTACCTAGAACGACAAGGTTAGCAGGCGCATGGGAAAACCATCACTTCCAAGTTCCCCTCCAAGTCACACACTATCCTGACTTGGAAATATATTGCCGTTCCTTCATTGTCAAAATCCTGGAATTCCCTCCTTAACAGCACTATAGGAGTACCTTCACCACAAGGACTGCAGCAGTTCAAGACGGTGGCTCACCAACATCTTCTCAAGGGCAGTTAAGGATGGACAATAAATGCTGGCCTTGCCAGCAATGCCCACATCCCACAAACAAATATTTTAAAATATTGAAAGGAATAAAATAATTGTGTAAGAAGCTATTCCTTCAGTTCTTTGAAGGCGCGTTTGCACTACAAGTTTAGTGTCGGTGTGAAGCAATTTCAGCTTTATGCCAAAATAAATTGCAGAGATTCTGGTGCACCCCTGCTGTAACTCTGGTGGGATTGTCCAAAAATTTGGGATGGAATTACCGCTCAGCCTTGTATGGTATGGAGCTTTTACCCACACTTTACAAGACAAGCAGCATAAGAAGGGGCAGGTGAGATGAGACCAAGCATACCTACCAGCCAACAGGCATAAGTGGACTCGATCTGGGGAGCCAGGCTGGGATTGTGACCTGGAGAGGAACCCAAAGATAACTTTTTGGAAAAGCTTGAATGCATCTTCCTTACAAAGGGGGCTACAGAATCACTTGTCCCTCCTTTCTGGGACCTAGCTACTTGAACTAGACTTTCTCATCTCTCTAATATGCCCTAGATCAGGGGTGGGCAATTATTTGGGTTGGAGGGCCACCTAACAAATTTTGGTGAGCTGTTGAGGGCTGCCCACCAATGTTCCCCCTAAGACGCATGGCTGAACGGTCGTACAACAATCATGTGGTTCCTTGCAGGCCTCTCCCCAGCTCCTGCAGCTGGAAGAGATACTTTGCATGCGCGGCTGCATTGTGGCCGGACGCGCAGCAAATTTAAAGGGACCATGCGTGAATAAAAAAATTAGAGGGAACATTGCATAAACATAAACACTGCATAAACATCAATTCAGATAGTAGTCAGATGTTATCTTACATACACAACATGTATTCAATACTGTTTAGAAATGAATCAAAGTTAAAAGTTGAAAATTGTCTCTGTAAATCAGTGCTGTGAAATAGAACTGTACCCTCTTTAGAACCTGTGTCAGCATCAATTCCCCACGTCAGTCATCCTTATGCCCCTCTGCAAAGATTACTATTGATGTCCTAATTGGTGCCAGATGAGAACTCCTCTGCCGTTGTACTCTGGATACCGGGAGAGGAAAGATGCTGGTCACTTTCTTCGGTGAAAGAGTTTTGGAGATAAGCAGCCATGTCTCCACTCTAAATTGGATAGGGCATATTTGAGTATGCAGTGCATTCTGGGTACAGATGTCCACCATTGGGGCCCAGAATTTTTTAAGATTGTTCCAGGAAGAATCGCTTTTGCGAATTATTAATTTGAATGAAATATTACAATAATTTTTCCTTGGCTGAAGTTCGGGTCTGTCTCTGACCCATGAGAAGTGAAAGTGGATAGACGAATGTGCAGCTCGAGCTTCAGCTCTCATTCTATTTCTGTCCCATCCAGCAGGCCGGATAGAATGACATGGCGGGCCATATTTTGCCCACCACTGTTCTAGATGCACCCCTAGTAGCTCTAGCATCTGCTATTACTATGTTAACTATTGGATCTCCTCCTTACCCTGCAAACTTTGGCAGGGTCAGCAGTGGAGGTCCCCAGATGGCACATCTCAGCACTTATGGGTGTGATGTGTATAGATATTGTATGATGTTAGTATAGGACAGGCCCAATGGACCAGCTCTGTTTATCATGTTCCTTATTATATATGTTCATAAACATGTTTTGCCAGATTTGAATTTTTAATGTGTAAAACAACCTGTTACATCCCTAACTATAACTTGACTCAAACATTTAACTTGATTTTTGTATGATTATGAATGACATCCTTGTGGATCATATGTTGGCCAGAATTTGTTGGAGCGGGGCATTTTGCGGCGTGCTCTGTTAGTTAGACCTTTTCCCTCAACCTTCAGTACGAAAAAATGTTGCCCTGCAAGTTGCAAGTAGTCCGAGTCAATAACAACACGTGAGGACAATGGGACATCTGGTATCTTGGTGAACGATGGGACCAACAGTCTATCTCCTTAACCAATGAGACTTAACCGGAAACATAAATCTTGTCATTAAAAAGGCACTTGCACTGTTAAGTACTAGCCTAACTTTATGTGGCGGGTTTAATTGGCAATCAATGTGCAAATGCAGCAATTTCTTGAAATTTCTGGGGAGGTCGAGGGGAAACTGCCGTTTTTGTGAAGCTAACGGCAAATTGTTCAGCAAGTTATGGCAATTCGCAATTCACAGGGTATCTCTTACTCGCCACAAGTTTCTGGGCGATTTACATGTTATTAAATGCTCCATTATTTTGGCAGCAAAATCTGGACCAATATATGTAGAAAGTTAGTAATTAACAACATTTTGACCTATTGGGTTGTTAATTGTATAACAAAATGCAGTAGTTGTAGGTATAATATAAACACATTAGACAGTTACCAATTCAAACTGTCACTTATACATGCATATGTTATTAAGTATACTGGGAATATTTAACACATCAGGAATCAACAAATCAAAATAGTTTTGCAGTATCAAATGGTTTCACTTGTACAGGTCGGCATAGCACCATGTAAGATCTACCAGTATATGAATATTTTATTGGGGGGGGAAAAAACAGGAGAATGCCACATTAGAATTATGGTTGGCTGGCCTTGCCATTGCACTAGCTAAAGTTTGTGACTTTTGACATCAGAACCTATGTTATCATTTAGATATTAAAGTAAAAATAGTAACACTGAAATGCCAATTTTTTTAATTGAATGTAGTAACACAGGAAATGATTGTGTAAAATATTTTTCACGCACTGGATAATGCTAAAGGTGTAAAATTATTTCTTGCTTTAGAGCGAATGCATATATTATTTCTGCACTAAGATTTAGCAATTTTCTGTGTTAGTGTTAAGTCACTGATCACTGGGGGAGATTTTCACTGCCTCTACGGGCAGAAAATTGTGGGGAGAAACTTACCACTATGTTTTGTTCCCGATCTGACCACCAGCATTCTGAAATGGGCCTACCACTGGGTGGCTGGTGCGCCGGCCTGTTTCAGGTGGTCGACCTTTTTGATATGGAAATCAGGGTCCTTTGAGGTAAATAGAACCCCAATTGCAATTTTGTGAGACAACTGGGTAGAGCACGGCGGTCGAAGAGAACGAAAAACAGTGGGGGCGAAATCCTGTAGCATCCTGTCTGGGATGGTAACTTTTAGCTTTTAGAAAATTTAGTGCCCGGTGAAATGGCTTGCAAAATTGTGGGAAATTGGGCGTTTTCATCCCAGGAGTGAAGGGAGCGGTATATGAGGTGCTAATGGCCTCAGCTGGGCGCTGCAGGGGCATTATTCACAGAGAGTTACCCAATTTCAGCTGATTGCTCGATCTAGCTCTTAAAGGGGAGGTAATTTCAACCTGCTGCTGTTCATGTTCAGCATTGCTGCACTTGAGTCAGACATCTCAGCATCTCAGCAAGTGAGACACCTTTTTGTGCAATGGTTGTTGCGAATCCCGCTTCAAGGGAGAGGGCCACGTGGTTTAATGCTGTGGCGCTGAAGACACGCCTCAGAGACTCCCCCTGGGGGATTAACGAACATCTCATGGTCCTCCGACTCACCCTTTCCCAGAACCAATGCGCCACAGTCATCAGTGTGTATGCCCCAGATGAGGCCAAAGAAGGTTTTTACTCCAACCTCGGAAAATCCCTACGGACGACAAACTGATCCTTCTTGGAGACTTCAATGCCGGGGTGGGCAAGGACACAGCCCTCTGGGGAGGCGAGATCGGCAGAGAGGGGGTAGGGAAAATCAATTTCAGCGGTACCCTGCTCCTGACAAAATGTCTAGAACATGACCTTGTCATCACCAACACCTTGTTCCGCAAAAGGGACAAGTACAAAGCATTGTGGCAACACCCTCGCTCCAAACACTGGCACCTGCTTGACTATGTCATCGTCCGAGCCAGGGATCACAAGGATGTGCGCATCACCCACGCCAGGAAGAAGGGACTGAGTGTAACATAGCTAAGCTTGCTGGCGATACAAAGATGGGAGGAAAAGCATTGTGTGAGGAGGACACAAAAAATCTGCAAAAGGACATAGACCAGCTAAGTGAGTAGGCAAAAATTTGGCAGATGGAGTATAATGTTGGAAAGTGTGAAGTCATGCACTTTGGCAGAAAAAAATCAAAGAGCAAGTTATTATTTAAATGGAGAAAGATCGCAAAGTACAGCGGGACCTGGGGGTACTTGTGCATAAAACACAAAAGGATAGTATGCAGGTATAGCAAGTGATCAGGAAGGCCAATGGAATCTTGGCCTTTATTGCAAAGGGGATGGAGTATAAAAACAGGGAAGTCTTGCTACAGCTCTACAGGGTATTGGTGAGGCCACATCTGGAATACTGAGTGCAGTTTTGGTTTCCATATTTACGAAAGGATATACTTGCTTTGGAGGCAGTTCAGAGAAGGTTGACTAGGTTGATTCCAGAGATGAGGGGGTGGACTTATGAGGAAAGGTTGAGTAGGTTGGGCCTCTACTCATTGGCATTCAGAAGAATGAGAGATAATCTTATCGAAATGTATAAGATTATGAGGGGGCTTGACAAGGTGATGCAGAGAGGATGTTTCCACTGACAGGGGAGACTAGAACTAGAGGGCATGATCTTAGAATAAGGGGCCACCCATTATAACAGAGATGAGGAGAAATTTCTTCTCTGAGGGTTGTAAATCTGGAATTCGCTGCCGAAGAGAGCTGTGAAAGCTGGGACATTGAATAAATTTAAGACAGAAATAGACAGTTTCTTAAACGATAAGGGGATAAAGGGTTATGGGGAGTGGGCAGGGAAATGTAGCTGAGTCTATGATCAGATCAGCCATTATCTTATTGAATGGCGGAGCAGGCTCGAGGGGTCATATGGCCTACTCCTGTTCCTATTTCTTATGTTCTTATAACAGGAGCTGATGACTGCTGGATGGTTCACCGCCTAATCCGTTCCGTCATAAACATCAACATAGCCCCAAAGCGACAATGGCAGCAGAAGCAGTGCCACAAAAAAGTAAATGCCGGGGCACTCAAAGACCCAGCTAAGAGAGCCCTATACAGTCAGCGTCTCACTGCTTATCTGGCGTCCCTTGATGACGCCGAGATGCAAAATGCCCACAGTGCTTGGTCTGCCCTCCAGGCCTCCATAACCAGTGCCTGCGAAGAGACACTCAGTCACTCAACCTGGAAACGCCAGGACTGGTTTGATGAGAATGACCAGGAGATCCAAGAGCTAATAAATCGCAAGCACAGAGCATTTCTGAGCCTAAAACAACATCCCAACTCTGGAGCAGCAAGGCATAATTACAGGCGGCTAAGGGCCAAGGTCCAACAAAAAACCCGCAACCAAAAGAACAGATGGTGGGTGGAGAAAGCACAGGAGATTCAGCAGCTGGCCGACAGCCATGATGTATGAGGATTCTTCACCGCAGTCAAGGCCACCTACAGCCCAAACACCCAAGGCCCCACCCCACTGCTGGCCAAGAACGGGGCAACACTCATCAAGGACACCGAGGCAGTCAAAGCCCGCTGGAAGGAGCATTTCGAAGATCTCCTCAACCGAGACTCTGCCTTTGACTCGAGTGTCCTCGACTCCATCCTGCAGCATGCTACCCGCCACCACCTCAGCAAAACTCCAGCCCTGCACGAGGTAGAAAAAGCCATCAGCCAGCTTAAGAACAATAAGGCTACGGGAGTAGATGGAATCCCCACTGAGGCACTAAAATATGGCGAAGAGGCACTTGCACGAATGCATGACCTTATCTTTCTCATCTGGAAGGAGGGGAGCATGCCGGGAGATCTCAGATGCAGTAATCGTGACCATCTTTAAAAAAGGGGACAAGTCCGACTGCGGCAACTACAGAGGAATCTCCCTGTTATCAGCCACTGGGAAAGTCATCGATAGAAACCTCCTCAACCGTCTTCTCCTTGTGGCTGAGGAGCTCCTCCCAGAGTCACAGTGCGGATTTCGTCCCCTATGGGATACAACGGACATGGTTTTTACAGCGCGACAGCTGCAAGAGAAATGCAGGGAACATCACCCCAATCCTTGTACATGGCCTTCTTTGACCTCACAAAGGCCTTTGACGCTGTCAACCACGTGGAGCATCCTCCTCCGTTTCAGCTGCCCCCAAGAGTTCGTCACCATCTTCTGCCTGCTCCACGATGACATGCAAGCCATGTTCCTTACCAAGAGATCCATTACAGACCTAATCCACGCCCGGACTGGAGTTAAGCAGGGCTACGTCATTGCACCAACCCTCCTCTCAATCTTCCTTGCTGCCATGCTCCGCCTCAGACTCAACACGCTCCCCGCTGGAGTGGAACTAAACTACAGAACCGGTGGGAACTTGTTCAACCTTCATCGTCGTCTCCAGGCCGGATCCAAGACCGTCCCAACCTCTGTCATCGAGCTACAGTACGCGGACGACGCTTACGTCTGCACACATTCAGAGGCTAAACTCCCAAGTCATAGTCAACATCTTCACTGAGGCATACGAAAGTATGGGCCTTACACTAAACATCCGTAAGACAAAGGTCCTCCACCAGCCTGTTCCCGCCACACAGCACTTCCCCCCTCCCCACAGTCATCAAGATCCGCAGCGCGGCCCTGGACAACATCGACCACTTTCCATACCTCAGGAGTCTCTTACCAACAAGGGCAGACATTGATGACGAGATTCAACACTGCCTCCAGTGCGCCAGTGCAGCCTTCGGCCACCTGAGGAAAAGAGTGCTTGAAAATCAGGCCCTCAAATCTGCCACGAAGCTCATGGTCTACAGGGCCGTAGTAATACCCGCCCTCCTGTATGGCTCAGAGACGTGGACCATGTACAGTAGACACCTCAAATCGCTGGAGAAATACCACCAACGATATCTCCGTAAGATCCTGCAAATCCCCTGGGAGGACAGATGCACCAACGTTAGCGTCCTCGACCAGGCCAGCATCCCCAGCATTGAAGCACTGGCCACACTCTACCAGCTCCGCTGGGTGGACCACATTGTTTGCATGCCTGACACAAGACTCCCAAAGCAAGCGCTCTACTCGGAACTCCTTGATGGCAAACAAGCCAAAGGTGGGCAGAGGAAACGTTTCAAGGATACCTTCAAAGCCTCCTGATTAAATGCAACATCCCCACCGACACCTGGGAGTCCCTGGCCAAAGACCACCCTAAGTGGAGGAAGTGCATCCAGGAGGGTGCTGAGCACCTCGTGTCTCATCGCCGAAAGCATGCAGAGACCAAGTGCAGGCAGCGGAAGGAGCGTGTGGCAAATCAGTCTCACCCGCCCTTTCTTTCAACGACTGTCTGTCCCACCTGTGACCGAGTCTGTGGTTCTCGTATTGGACTGTTCAGTCACCTAAGAACACATTTTTAGAGTGGAAGCAAGTCTTCCTTGATTCCGAGGGACTGCCTATGATGATGACATAAGAGGTTACTGCACAAGATAAAAGCTCACGGGGTTGGGGGTAATATATTAGCATGGATAGAGGATTGGTTAACTAACAGAAAACAGAGAGTCGGGATAAATGGGTCATTTTCCGGTTGGCAAACAGTGACTAGTGGGGTGCCACAGAGATCGGTGCTGGGTCCTCAACTATTTACAATCTATATTGGATGAAGGGACCGAGTGTAATGTAGCTAAGTTTGCTGATGACACAAAGATGGGTGGGAAAGCAAATTGTGAGGAGGTCACAAAAAATCTGCAAAGAGATATAGACAGGCTAAGTGGTGGGCAAACATTTGGCAGATGGAGTAATAATGTTGGAAAGTGTGAGGTCATGCACTTTGGCAGAAAAAAATCAAAGAGAAAGTTATTATTTAAATGGAGAAAAATTGCAAAGTGCTGCAGTGTAGTGAGACCTGGCGGTCCTTCTGCATGAAACACAAAAAGTTAGTATGCAGGTACAGCAAGTAATCAGGAAGGCAAATGCAATGTTGGTCTTTATTGCAAGGGGGATAGAATATAAAAGCAGAGAAGTCCTGCTACAATTTTACAGGGTATTGGTGAGACCACACCTGGAATACTGCATACAGTTTTGGTCTCTGTATTTAAGGAAGGATATACTTGCATTGGAGGCTGTTCAGAGAAAGTTCACCAGGTTGATTCCAGAGATGAGGGGCTTAACTTATGAGGGTAGGTTGGGTCTATACACATTGGAGTTCAGAAGAATGAGAGGTGATCGTATTGAAACTTATAAGATAATGAGGGGGCTCGACAAGGTGGATGCAGAGAGGATGTTTTCCCTCGTAGGGAAACTAAAGCTAGGGGATATAGTCTTAGAATAAACGTTTAAACTGAGATGAGAAGAAATTTCTTCTGAGGGTTGTAAATCTATGGAATTCTCTGCCCCAGAGAGCTGTGGAGGCTGGGTCACTGAATATATTTAAGATGGAGATAGACAGATTTTTGAGTGATAAGGGAGTAAAGGGTTATGGGGAGCAGGCAGGGAGATGGAGCTGAGTCCATGATCAGATCAGCCATGCTCTTATTGAATGGCGGAGCACGCTCGAGGGGCCCATATGGCCTATTTCTGCTCCTGTTTTTTATGTTCTTATGGCAAGCTGCACAGAGTAATAGCCAACAAAAATTGTTAGTAAAGATGGGGTCTTTAAATAGCGCTCCTCCAGCAGACTCACAACTGCAACTCAGCTGAAGCTGTCGTTGTCAGCACCAAGCGGTAAGTGAGGGGGGCGAGACTGAATTTCTATCTGGGGCGGTAACAAGGCACTGTGCACGGCGATAATGTCATCATTGCCGGGTGCAGACAAGCTGAGTGCTACCAGCAGGAATGGGACACTACCTTTTAGCGGCTCCGCAAAATCCCTGCCCAATTGTGCGGGGGGCACTGTTCTCGCCACGCCCGGATAAAAACCCATTTGCTGCCCAGCAGGTGCACAGGAGCCCAATTTCAGCCACAGTAAGTTTAAAATGATTTTTGTGGGATTAGGAAGAGCAGAAGTGCTCCTCTGGGCTCTACAAGAATAATCTGGGCTACAACCACATTATAGGAACATCATAGTACCCCAATTATCATGCAGCGATGAGACTTCCACCTGATTCAGGCGGAAGTCTTGACACTTTCAATTGATCAAGTATCCACAGCCTTTTGGGGAGACGGTTCCAGATATCCACTACCCATTGTGTGAAAAAGTGGTTCCTGATTTCACTCTTGTTCCTGGAGCGGGAGTGCCGGGTGGGAGATGAACCAGAGGGGGTGACCCCCAAGCCAACAGTATTGTTGTGCACCTCCTAGCTCCACGTAACCGGAAGTATAAAAAATTTAACTTGCCTTTTCATCAGCGACCTCTAGTGGTCCTCTCCAGCTGGTTAGACCACTGTAGACCCAGCAAAACTGCTCGGCCCAGTTTATGATGAATATCCGAAAAAGGGTAAGGTTGTTGATTAGCCTATTCAAGGCACCAAACTTCTGTTTCAGGCGGGTGCCCTGGATGCTTGGAACTCGCATCTTCCAATTTGGCAGCCTGTGTACATCTGGGGGGAATTGATAGATTGTGTTCTGAAATTAGTCCCCCAACACTACTATTTCGTCCAAAAAACTGGCATAACAGGGACCAATTTCTCTCCATTTGACAGATGGAGAGAGTACATTTGTGGTCGGGACAAAAAACTACATGTAAATGATATTTAAAGGGACTGTCAGAATAATGGGATAACATTTTGAAAGCCTTTGGAAAGGCTCAGAAGCCATCTCAATTAGTTAGCATCTTTTGCCAAAGCTAAAAGGGGTGGGGGCTTCGAAGAAATGATAGGTAAAATATGAATGGAAAGTAAACCCAAGGTGCAGGAATGAGTTTGGAGACAAGTGACAGGAAAACTTAGTACTCAACCCTCTGTTTGGTGCCTCCTGAAGTCGAGGTGGTGCTGCTTGTGGTGGTTGCAAGGAAGGTTGATCCTCTGCCACGGGGCAGCACAGCAGCAAGTTTGCGAAGAGATGGAGTGAAGTTTCACACCAAAATTAATTGTTACTGTCACGAGATATGCCAGTCTTATGATGCATGATAGCTGCAGGTACCCATGCAATAGATGGCAAAACACTACATCTGGCTTGCTCCTGACCTAGACCCTCTGAAGACAGTTCTCCATGGCCATTGCCAGGTAAGTGTGCTGGGGCCTGCAGAAATGGTTGGCAGCAATTCAGTGGGTGTGGTCAATCTAGTTACACTGTCTTTTGCTCACCTGGGAATGCTTTATTTCATGCAGTGTCATTGAAAGCATGCCATACTATAATTGGGCACCTTCTGAGGAATGTTTTGATGCAATATAATTGAAAGCCTTGCCGCACTCACATTTTCCATGGGCATCATCCTTAAGTTATTGTGAAACAGCCTAGCTGTATGATCCTTTGTCACTTGCTGACATCCACGTTGGCATGCAGGCTGTTCACAGGTGTCAATGGTGATATTAGGTTTGCAGTCACAGCTTTGTCTGCAAAGCAAGGTGTGTTCACCTAGGTAGATGTGTGTGTGTGTGGACTCCAGTGGATGGGCACAGAGCATCTTTTGTTCAGCCTTCCATAGATCCTCCTCTTCCAAACTTGCCAAATAATAGGAGTCCCATTGAGAATTCCATTGATGTCAGTAATGGTGCTGGGAGCAATGATTTACAACAATTGGTACATAAGGGAACCTAAGTTCAAGCAGGGAACCAACAAACAAAAATGAATAAGAAATGGCTAAACTACACTTAACAATATATCTATTCCATGATCTCCAATATACTTATCACTGTCAAGCAACCTTGGAAGCCATTTCACAGAGCATCTGATAGCCTGCATACCAGAACGGCAGGAAATAGTGTGTAGGATGGAAACACCCTTAATTTATGTTTAAATGGCATGTCTGCTTGCTTGAGGTGGGTGGGTCCCACTGCTGCAGGGCCCAACTGCTGGAAAGTGCATTAGTTTGCGAAGTGTACAGTTCCTGCAAGGTGGAACTTCCATCCATTTTCCACCCCTGGATGTCCATTTTGCACTGCTACACTATATTTAATATACTATTTTCGTTGCTCACTGTGTTCTACGCTAGGATATCAAAAATTAGGTGACCGTTTTGCCAAACATCTCTACTCTTTCTACAAGTTTAACCCTGACTCTCTCTGACTCATTTCTTTAATTATCTGTCCCTTTCCCTCTCTTACCTCTCTGTTTTGACCACTTGTAATGATCAGCATAAGCTCCGGGAACAGCAACTTATCTTTGTCCTGGGCACTCTGCAGTCTCCTACGCTGAACATTGAATTTAGTAACTTGAGACCTTAACTTGAAAAGAGAAGGCTGAGGGGTGACCTAATAGAGGTCTTTAAAATTATGAAAGTTTTTGATAGATTTGATACAGAGAAATAGGAGCAGGCGTAGGTCATTTGGCCCCTCGAGCTTGCTCCGCTATTTAATAAGGTCATGGCTGATCGGGCTCAAATCCACTTCCCTGCCCACTCCCCATAACCCTTCACTCCCTTATCATTCAAAAATCTGTCTATCTCCACCTTAAATATATTCAATAACCCAGCCTCGACAGCTCTCTGGGGCAGAGAATTCCACAGATTTACGACCATCTGAGAGATGAAATTCCTCCTCATCTCCGTTCTAAATGGCGACCCTTTATTTTGAAACTATGCCCCCTAGTTCAAAATTCCCTACGAGGGGAAACATCCCCTCTGCATCTACCTTGTTGAGCCCCTTCAGTATCTTATATGTTTCAATAAGATCGCCTCTCATTCTTCTAAACTCCAATGAGTATAGGCCCAACTTGTGCAAACTTTCTTCATAAGTAAACCCCTTCATCTCAAGAATCAATCTAGTTGAACCTTTTCTGAACCGCCTCCAATGCAAGTATATCCCTCCTTACATAAGGAGACCAAAACTGTACGCAGTACTCTAGGTGTGGCCTCACCAATACCCTGTACAGTTGTAGCAGGACTTCTCTGCTTTTATGCTCTATCCCCTTTGCAATAAAGGCCAACATTTCATTTGCCTTCCTGATTACTTGCTGTGCCTGCATACTAACTGTTGTGTATGGAAAAAGAGTCAGACTGAACACTGTGAGCTCAAAGTAAAGTGTGACCGTAGTCTTTTATTGCAGGTCTCCAGAGTGCCTCTCCAACCTGCAAAGCCTCCTTAAATACCTGTGCTCCCAAGAGATTATGGGATCCCTTGGGACTCCAGGGAATGAGCCCTCTGGTGGCTGTATACAAATATACAAATATAACACTAACATTTTGAGTTTCATGCACAAGGACCCCGAGGTCCCTCTGTACTGCAGTATTTTGTAATTTCTCTCCATTTAAATAATAATTTGCTTTTTTATTTTTCCTGCCAAAGTGGATAACCTCACACTTTCCCACATTATACTCCATCTGCCAGATTTTTGCCCACTCACTTAGTCTGTCTATATCCCTTTGCAGATTTTTTGTGTCCTCCTCACAATTTGCTTTCCCACCCAGCTTTGTATCATCAGCAAACTTGGCTACATTACACTTGGTCCCTTCATCCAAGTCATTAATATAGATTGTAAATAGTTGAGGCCCCAGCACCGATCCTTGTGGCACCCCATTAGTTATCGTATGCCATTTTTCCCGACTCTCTGTTTTCTGTTAGTTAGCCAATCCGCTATCCATGCTAATATATTACCCCCAATCCCGTGAGCTTTTAGCTTCTGCAGTAACCTTTTATGTGGCACCTTATCAAACACACCACATCCACTGGTTTGTCCTTATCCACTCTGCTCGTTACATCCTCAAATGTTTCCACTTGTGGGGAAGAGCAAAACTAGAAGCCATTAATATAATATATTCACCAAGAAATCAAAACAGGAATTCAGAACATCTACCCAGAGAGTTGTGAAAATGTGGAATTCGCTACAACAGGGAGTGGTTGAAGCGAATCGTATAGATGCATTTAAGGGGATGCAAGATAAGCATATGAGGGAGAAGGGAATAGAAGGTTATGCTGAGAGGGTGGAAGGTGCCTGTGTGTGAGTTCTTTTAACATGGGGTAGCTGTTGCACACCGGCTACCACACGGGCTTAGCTGAGCAAGGTCTTGGTCCAGTGGCAGGGGGGTCCAAGACAACTGGAGACCAGTCACTGCTGTATGAGCCTAATTGCCGACGGCGAGATGCGGGCCGTAAGCTCGGCGCTGAGCAGCGCTCTTCGGTGAGATGGTAAGTGATCCGAGGCTTGGCTGGGGGCAGGCTTTGGGAAGGACAGATAGATATTCTGATAGAGTTAGATGAGGAATGACGGGAGGAGGCTCGAGTGGAGCATAAACGCTGGCATGGACTGGTTGGGCCGAATGCCCTGTCTCTGTGCTATATATCCTCTGTAATCCTATAGACTTTATTTTCTTTACAGTGGAGAATGCTGGTGAAATGGGGTAGGTCAATTGATGTCCAGGGAAGAAGTTGATTGATGCTTAAGGTGAATATACCTTGTCAGAACACAGCACTGACGGGGGAGTTTGCACTCATGATGTTAGGTAACTTCTTTGTTCTCTTTTCGGGCCAGCAGGCCCAACTGTATTTTGCCAGCATCTCTTGCTTTACTTTCAGATCTGATTTACAGGCTTTTAGTGTCTCCCATCTTGTCTCTACCTTGGGTGTCCGTCTCATTGCTTTAGCTATTCTGTGATATTTGTTTCTATTATGTCTTTAACTCTTTTAAACATTCTTTAGCCTCTGAAAGCGAGACTTTGATTTCACAAAGCATTGTGATATTCTTAGAAGGGCAGTGCATTGTCCTTTTCTTAAAATGGCCTTCTGAAATTATAAAAAATAAAAATGATGTAAAAATATGCAGTTTTTAGCCCTTACAGCTCAGCTGCCTTCTGAAAAAATAATTAGCATTGAAAAGAATTCCCAAATGGAACTCTTCAGCTCTTAAAGCTGAATTTCCTTATTTGTCTGAGAAAATGGGAAAAGTGCTTCAGCATTAACACAAATGGCTCAGCAAGTCAGGGAAAGGGCACCCAGGGTCTTGCACGCAGCACTCCAGCTTTGTGCAGGACGTCAGCCCTGCAACAGAGGTCCTCTACCCACAGGGGTCAGGAGGCCCTCCAGAAAGAATGATGTGACACCAAATCACCAAGGTCATCACTGCTAGCAGTATCGTCCCCATCCCCTGGCTCCGGTGCCCGAAGAAGCTTCATGACCTCAGACCAGTGATCAAGATCAGTTCATCTTCAAAATCTGTCTCCTACCAACTGCACCACTAGCCTCACACACTTCTCAATGCACAACTCTTGCCCCCCATTCACCCTCTGCCCAATCACTCACCTATCAACAATCTGTACCAATCATGAGGCACACTTTCCATTCCTAGCTTCACCTCACCCTCTTGGAGGAGATGGTGCTGGCCATTCTTAGCAGGCTGATACAAGATGCTGGTATCCTCATACGTTATCTTCCTTCTGGCATGCACTTCTTGCTTTCCCGCCCTCCCCACACCACAACTCTACCCTTGTGCCTTCCTGATTTCACACACCCAAGAAATGCAGCCTGCCCAGTCAGTGGTTGACCAAGAAGAGGGAGAGGGAAGTGAAGAAGAAAAAGAAACACCATCACTCAATTTCACACTCTCAGCCACTGTTACTGCGTGACATCAGTAGGATAGGCAAAGACACACGCAAGACAGTCACTAAGGGAATGCATAAGGGTGATGAGTTGATTTCTTGATGTCATATTGGATGGATAGATGTGTAAAGTTGGATTGGAAAGTTTGCATTGTGGCCAAGAGGATGCTGTGATGGATAGTAACAGAGGGGAAGGTAAGGTGTAGGACAAATGTTGAAACGGGAATTGGGGATGTGGTCACTGTACTGTAGGCAGATGATTCCATTCCAGATATCCCAGCCAGAAAGAGTTGTCTGGGTTGCATCCTTCCTTATGCTTCCTCCTCTTCTGCGTCTTCCGCTTCTGCGTCTTCCTCTTTCCTCTGCGAGCAGATGCTGGAAATCTGAAATGAAAGCAAAAAATCCTAGAAATACTCAGCAGATCAGGCAGCATCTTGACCTGAGATGTGAACTCTGTTTCTCTCTCCACAGATGTTGCCCGATCTGCTGAGTATTTCCAGCATTTTCTGTCTTCTCGGAGGCCTTCCGTTACCATCTGAGGCCAGCATCCAGTAGCACTCCCTGCAAACTTAATAAACATTTAACATGTATTCTACCAAGCCATTACTTCAATAAAATAAAAAACATTCCAGTCCAAAAGCTTAAAAGCCTGAGCCCTCAGTGCAAATCGCCTCTGCATTGACTGTGCTCTGGGCTTAGCTCTATGTGGGCTCTGGTTGACCCTTGACGGGTCACTTCAACCTTGGGTGAGTAGTTGGTGCAGTAGCATGCTGGTGGTTGCTGTTAATGTATGTGTCCCTGACCACTCCATTCTCGCCCCCCCCCCCACATCGATTATGGCGGGGGCTCCTGGCATTCATGTACATTCAATTTCTGGTAAGTGGGGTTTGCATTTTTTTGTGTGTCTGGTTCCGTGGTGCGACAAGTGTGTTAGACGCCTTATCGCTGCAGTGACAGTGCGCGAGGACAAGCTAGTTCCGGAGCTGCTGGGTTGTGTCCCTGCAGTTTGGTGATGGATTAGTGCCCGGTGCTGACGAGGGGAACTCGGTTGGTTCGCGTGGCCTGCTCTCGGGGCTGTTGCCGTGGTCCCTAGCGTCGGGACAGTTCACAAATGCCTGTGACCTCCCTGTCCTTTTTTGCCCCCCGGGTGGCTGCTGTTCCCTGAGGAGCTGTTGTCAAGCAGTGCACAGGGAATTGCGAACTCGCTGGCCTGAGCGTCGTTTGGTTTGGAATCCTGGCTGGTGCCTGTTTCCTTTGGGGGAACAGTGGTGGGTGACCCTACATCTAGGGGTATGGCCTTGGTGACAGTGGGGTCTGGGGTCTGCGCCTTAGTACAATCTGCTCCTTCAGGCTTGTGGCAGTTGGTGCCATCGGTTGCCTGAGAGGTGGAGCTGACCAGGGGCATGGTGTTGATGCCGGTGCCGTTGCCCTGCTGAGGTAACTTGCTCTGCAGCTCGTGTGTGTTGGCTGTTTGTGGCCACACTTCATGATGCATGACTCTGGTCTCCGGGACGCAGGCTACAGCATTGGGTAGCTCGCTGGATCTGTGTGCACCTGATGGGTGGCTGCCCGCTGCATTGGCTGTGTGCAGTTGAAATCCTGCATCGTACAACTCTTCCTTACTTATGATGGACACTCTGTGGATCCGATCGCATTCGCGCAACTTTTCCTCGCTGGTTGCATGTACACAATTCAGATTATCAGTTACACATTTTACATGATCAGTTACACATTTTGTCTCTGACTTACAGTTCTTATTACATTGCTTGAGTGTGTGGAACTGTCCCTTTAATTGTAATGGGTTGCAGGCCTCCTTTAAGAGAGCCTTGCTTGCTTTACCCCAATCCGCATCTCCGTTTGGTGCCATGTGTTGCTCCATCAGTGCTGCATCTCGTGGTCTGGCCACGGCCATCTTGGTCTTAACCACCTCACCTTGTGGTTTGGGCGCCATCTTTCCTTCGTCCACGATGTCGACTGTGGTGATCCTCTTCTCCCCGGGTTCTGCCTCCGAAGTTGGGCAGTCGCTTCTGGATCCGATTTTCTTTCTCTAGAGTCCTGCCACTGGAGCCTGGAAGGTGTGTTCGGGTCATCTCTGTTGTGTATCTGTAAAGCATGCACTCCCATGCTCTGCCACCAGGGAGTGCATCCCCTGAAGTCCCAAGGGATTCTAGCATCCCTTGGGAGCACTGTATATAAGCCTGTTCCTCACTCTGGAGTGTCTTAATAAAGACTGAGGTCACTGTTACTTTAACCTCCCTGTGTGCATTCTCATCTGTGTTAGGAACACAATAACTGGCGACGAGTGTATGAATCCAACGCAAAGATGCAGCAAACTGAGGGCATCCTGGAGAAGTTCTCAGAGGATGAGGACTGGGAAGCCTATGTCAAACGGCTAGACCAGTACTTTGTAGCCAACGAGTTGGACGGAGAAGGAAGCGCTGCAAAAAGGAGAGTGGTCCTCCTCGGCCTGCGGGGCACCAACCTACAGCCTCATGAAGAATCTTCTGGCTCCGGTGAAACCCACAAATAAGTCGTATGAGGAGCTGTGTGCACTAGTTCGGGAGCATTTTAACCCAAGGGAGAGTGTGCTAATGGCGAGGTATCGGTTCTACACGTGCCAGCAATCTGAAAGTCAGGAAGTGGTGAGCTACGTCGCCGAGCTAAGGCGACTTGCAGGACAGTGTGATTTTGATGGCTACCTGGAGCAAATGCTCAGAGACTTTTTTGTACTGGGCATTGGCCACGAGACCATCCTACGAAAACGTTTGACTGTAGAGACACAGACCCTCAGTAAGGCCATTGTGATAGCACAGGCGTTTATGTCTACTAGTGATAACACCAAACAAATCTCTCAGCACACAAGTGCTAGCAATGTTCATAAATTAACTGGAACTGTGTTTGCGAGCAGAAATGTACAGGGCAGAAACCACGAGTCTGCAACTGCCAGCTGGCCTCAGGTGACCCAGATGACTGAGTCCGCAACAAAGGATGACTGCAAGGCAATTCACACCTTGTTGGCGTTGTGGAGACTTCCATTCAGCCTATTCATGCTGCTTCAAAGGGTATGTTTGCAAGAGCTGTGGAACAATGGGGCACCTCCAACGAGCTTGTAGATGAGCTGCAAGCTCTGCAAAACCTGCTAACCACCATGTGGCAGAGGAAGATCAGTCCATGGTGGATCAAAGCAATTTCGAGCCTCAGAAAGGAAGCAGATGCTGAAGTACAAGGGGTGCACAAATTTTCGGGGTCTACCTGTAATGCTAAATGTAAAATTGAATGGCTTACCCATAGCCATGGAACGGGACACTGGCGATAGCCAATCCATCATGAGTAAAAAGATGTTTAAGAGACTGTGGTGCAACAAGGCACTCAGACCATCCCTGAGCCCCATCCACACGAAACTGAGAATGTACACCAAAGAGCTTATCACTGTCCTGGGCAGCGCCATGGTCAAGGTCACCTACGAGGGCACGGTGCATGAACTGCTATTCTGGATTGTCCCGGGCGATGGCCCCACACTGCTTGAAAGGAGCTGGCTGGGCAAAATCCGCTGGTACTGGGATGACATCCGAGTGCTATCACATGTCGATGAGGTCTCATGTACCCAGGTTCTTAACAAATTTCCTTCCCATTTTGAGCCAGACATTGAAAACTTTTCCGGGCGAAGGTGCGGATCCACTTGGTCCCAGAGGCACGACCCATTCACCACAAGGCGCGAGCGGTACCTCACATGATGAGGGAGAGAGTGGAAATGGTGCTGGACAGGCTGCAATGCGAGGGCATCATCTCCCCAGTGGAATTCAGTGAGTGGGCCAGCCTGATTGTTCCAGTACTCAAAAGTGATGGCATGGTCAGGATTTGTGGCGATCAACACGCACAAGGGACTGTTCATCTACAACAGATGCCCGTTTGGAATTCGGTCGGCTGCAGCGATCTTCCAGAGAAACTTGGAGGGCCTACTCAAGTCGATATCACGCACAGTGGTGTTTCAGGACGACATATTGGTCACGGGTCAGGACACCGTCGAGCACCTACAAACCTGGAGGGAGTCCTCCAGCGACTGGATCACGTAGGGCTGTGGCTGAAGAGGACGAAATGTGTCTTCATGGCAACAGAAGTGGAGTTTTTGGGGAGAAAGATCGCGGAGGACAACATTCGGCCCACAGACGCCAAGACAGAGGCTATCAGGAACGCACCCAGGCCACAGAACGTCACAGGTCGTTCCTGGGACTCCTCAACTATTTTGGTAACTTCCTACCAGGGTTAAGCACCCTCTTAGAGCCTCTACATGTGTTATTGTGTAAAGGTGAGAACTGGATATGGGGGAAAAAAAACAAGTAATTGCTTTTGAGAAAGCCAGAAACATTTTATGCTCCAACAAGCTGCTTTTATTGTATAACCCGTGTAAAAGACTTGTGCTAGCATGTGAGGCGTCGTCGTACGAAGTCGGGTGTGTATTACAACAAGCTAACGTTGCGGGGAAGTTGCAATCTGTCGCCTATGCCTCCAGGAACTTGTCCAAGGCCGAGAGGGCCTGCAGCATGATTGAGAAAGAGGCATTAACGTATGTGTTCGGGGTAAAGAAAATGCATCAGTACCTGTTTGGCCTCAAATTTGAGCTGGAAACCGATCACAAGCCCCTCATATCCCTGTTCGCGGAAAACAAGGGGATAAATACTAATGCCTCAGCCTGCATGCAAAGGTGGGCACTCGCGCTATCAGCGTCTAACTATACCATCCGTCACAGGCCAGGCACCGAGAACTATGCAGATGCTCTCAGTCGGCTACCATTACCCACCACGAGGGTGGAAATGGCGCAGCCTGCAAACTTGTTGATGGTGGCGCAGCCCACAGACTTGTTGATGGTCATGGATGTGTTTCAAAAGATAAATCACCTTGTAAATAGTTTTCACTTTGACTTTGTGGGGGAGTGATGTTGTGTAGCTGTAAAGCATGCACTCCCATGTTCCGCCACCAGGGAGTGCATCCCCTGAAGTCCCAAGGGATCCCAGCATCCCTTGGGAGCATTGTATATAAGTCGGCCCCTCAGGCCTGTTCCTCACTCTGGAGTGTCTTAATAAAGACTGAGGTCACTGTTACTTTAACCTCCCTGTGTGCAGTCTCATCTGTGTTAGGAACACAATAGTCTCATCTGGATCATCTCTATGCAGTCATGCTGTGCGGTCCGTGCCTCGGGTGCTGTGCTGGTCTGCTCTCCGGTGCCGGGTCCACTCTCAGGTGAGGGCTTGCTTTGCCTCTGAGCGCAGAGGGCTTCGATCACTGGAGGGGTGAAGTCTACACACTTCGAGTGGATCTTCTCCATCCACCTTCTGCTGCAACAATCCACAGAGGTAACTTGTGCACCGTGCCATCATGGAGTACCTTTACATTCGCACAACCAATGACTGGGATGATTTCATTGGTGTAGGTGCGCAGCTTTGCCTGAACAGGGACCAACTCGGGTCGTTCAGCCTGATTGTCCCATAGCCTCTCAAAGGCTCCTTGATTCATCACTGACTGGCTCACCCCCATGTCCACTTCCATGAAGATTGGAACTCCCTCTATCTCGACTTCCATCTTCAGCGGGGAACACTCGGTGGTGCAAGTAAACATGCTATGTACCTCCCCATGGGACTGGGCTGCCTCTCTGTCTATCGATTCATAATCCACGCTGGATTCATGGCCATCTGCAGAGTCTTCATCGACACAGTGAGTCATATTTTTCTTACACATTCGCTGGAGGTGGCCCTTTGTGCTGCAGCCTTTGCATGCATAGTCTTTAAAACGGCACTGGTGAGCCCTGTGATTCCCTCCGCAACGCCAGCATGGTGCTACTTGATTCGTCCCCCTCGGCGGATTCTGAATTAAGGAACCCGGGGGCCTGTTCTCTCTTCCCTGAGAGGGTTCGCGCTCCACAGTCCAGCCTCTAAACGGCGCCACTCTATGCACAGTATGAGTCCTGAGGGTGAGACATCTGCCTAGAGCCGCAGGTCAAGGTCATGAATGACTGGCTCACAGAGATGCCTTCTGCAGTGTGACTGTGGTATCTGCCAACAGTAGCTTGTGAAGAAGGCCCTCATGGCCAATTCCAATGACAAAAATGTCCCACAGCGCTTCGTTGAGGTGGGTGCCGAACTCGCACGGTGCCTCCAGCCTCCTGAGGTCTGCGGCGTACTTCACGATTTCCTGGCCTTCGGGCCGTCGGTGGGTGTAGAACCGGTGTCGATGCTCTCCTTGGGCTTGAGTTGCTCCTGGATCAGGGTTATGAGCTCCTTGTACGACTTGGTAGTTATCGTCGCTGGTGCCAACAAGTCCCTGACGAAGCCATAGACGTTGGGCTCACAACTGGTTAGCAAGATAGTGCGACGCTTATCAGCCAGTGTGGCCGGGTCATCTCCTGCCAGGTCATTTGCTGTGAAGAAATGTTCTAGCCTCTCCACAAAGGCGTCCCAGTCATCACCATCGCCGAACTGCTGCAACGTACCAAGGGTAGCCATTTCCGCGTGGAAATTCGTAATCTTGTCGCTAATTGTAGTGTCCTTAGATACTCTAGTAATGACTCCACGAGGCAGTGTGTTGTACTTGAACTGTAGTGACCTTAGTTCTTTATCAGTTAACTCCAGAGTGAGCATCACGCCTGGTGGGCCTGCCTTTTATACTAGGCCAAGCACACCTGTACAGATAAACCTACGAATCTTCCACTCTGTGCCCTCTGGTGGCACAGCTTGCGATAGTACCATCAGTAGCCATGTAGCATACATGACATCACCCTTTCTTAATTTACATTTCCAGGGCCATCAGCACAAAGGCCCTCACCAAAATCACAGTCGCTGAGACCTGCACCAGAGTGGCAGCCGCCATTTTTGACTGGATCACGGTAACTACTTGTGGCAGTAAGTGGGCCAATTTCTAGGCCACTGACTTCAATGGAGTCAAAAATCAAGTTGGGTGTAAAATGGGCATTCAACCCGAATGTACCCCATTCTCGCTGGGCACAATAGGTTAAAATCGGGGTTTTTTTAAAAATTGCTGCCTAGTAATAAGTTTTATATATATATTTGGAAAAGGTGAATGCAATTACAATTTAGTGAAATGTTTCTTGCAGTGTAATAATATTTTATCTTGGAATGTAAATCATGATCGTTCTATATCTGGCAGTACTTCAGAAAAAATGGAAATTGGTGTTGCCGTGTGACTTCAGGAATGTTCTAGAAAAAGTTTAAAAAATAAAATATCTATTAAAACAACTAAGTTTCAATGACCATAACAGTTAAGTCATATTATTTTAGGAGGGCAATACAAAAAGCTCTTTACGTTGTGATATTTGATGTTGCATTTTTTTTCTTGCACGCAGTTTGTGGAGCCTTGTTGACCATGCTCTTATTGCACGCTGTAACATGGAAGAGGCAGTACGCTGTGTTGCTTTCAGCAGCGATGGATCACAGCTTGCACTAGGAATGAAGGATGGTTCGTTTACTGTACTCCGAGTCAGGTAAGAAAATATTTTCTTATTGCCCTCGAAACATCCAGAACAAGGGCACAAATACACAAATCACTAAAAGGCAGGTTAATAAGACCATGAAAAAGCAAACTGTGCACTGGGGTTCATTTCTAGAGGGATAGAAAAGCAGAGAAATTATGTTAACCTTGTATGGAACCTTGGTTAGATCACCTTTGGATTACTGTGCACAGTTCTGGTCTCAATATTATAAAAAGGATATAGATGGTGAATGTGCAAAAAGATTCACAAGGGTGATGCTAGAATTAGTCAGGACAGGCTGAACAGGCTGGGGTTCTTTTCTCAAGGGAATAAAAGGCTGAGGGGTGACCTGATAGAGGCCATTAAGATAATGAAAAGGTTTGATAGGGAAGACATAGAGAAAATGTTTCCATTTGTGGGGAAGTCCAAAAGTAGAGGTCATAAATATATGATAGTCACTGATAAATCCAATAGGGAATTCATGAAAAACTTCTTTACCCAAAAGAGTGGTAAGAATTTAAGCTACCATAAGGAGTAATTGAGGCAAATAGCATTTAAGGGGACACTAGATAAGCACTTGAGGGAGGATATGCTGATAGGGTTAGATGAAGAGGGGATGGGAGGAGGCTAATGTGGAGATTAAACACTGGCATAGACCAGTTGGGCCGACTGACCTGTTTCTGTACTCTGTATACCCTTACTTAGAATTACAATCATAAAATTAGAACTAGGCCATTAAGGAATAAAATTAGGAAGCACCTTTTCACACACAAGAAATGTGGAATTCTCTCCCACAAAAGGCTGTGGCAGCTGGATCAATTGAAATTTTCAAGACTAAGATCGCCATATATTTTTATTAGATTAGGGTATCAAGGGATTATGGATCAAAGACTTGAAGGGTACTGGGTGTGGGCGGCGTGACGAGTCGCGATTCTGTTGTTGCTTTCATCCTGCTCCAGAAATCAACTTTTCACTAATAAGGCCTATTAAGCCCGCCCAGCACATTACCCAGCCTAATTAAATGGTGCGAGTCTGATGACATCAGCCATGATGCGTTTTTAGTCGGTAGATTTAAAGGAGGCATAACCACATTGCAATTGAATGTCATCTCGGAATGTGCAGTCATTACACTGGAGCTTTTGATTGTTCCAAACACTTGGAAACATGACTGCACAGAGGCAGAGGGCTGCACCTAGGTTCTCGGATGACTCCCTCCATATGCTTGTGGAAGGAGTCAGAGCACGCAGGGAGGTCCTCTTCCTATGCCCGGACAAAAACCTTTTGCACCCCGTTAGCGCCTCCTAAAGGCACTAACGGCAGGCGCACAAGAGGCCAATTTCAGCCCCTTCGTTTTTTTGCACTTAAGTCAGTGTTATCCCTTCCTTTTGCGCAATAGCTTATTTGAAAGTGGACAAGTAGAAACAACCACATGTCCCTTTGACAACTGTTGAAGTCATTTTTCTGGCAATTTCCTGAGCCACAAACAACTATTTCTCTATTGCAGAGTAGGAATTCTCCCTCCCTTTGATGCTACAACTTTTCATGCTACCTGGAATAAAAAGAGAAGCCTCAGTCAAATAGAAAGGGACCTGGATAGATTAGGAAGGTGACCTGATGAATGACAAATGGCATTTAATATGGATAAATACAAAGTAATAAAACATATAAACTAAATGGCTATAGGTTATAGGACACAATAAAGAAGAGAGATCTGGGAGTAACTGTGGAAACCTCATTGATACCAACAGCACAGTATGGGGCAGCAGTAATGATAGTTAACGAGATCTTGGGATATATATCCAGAAGTATAGAATATAAATCCCAGGATGTGATAATAACTCTCTTTATAAAAAAAAAATACTGGAACAACCACACCTAGAGTACTTTATTCAATTCTGATTGGCCTGTTACAGCAAAGGTATGCAGGATATCGAGGTAGTGCAGCAACGAGTAACCAAACTGATACATATCCTAAATATGACCGATGGGGAAGAGGTTTGCGAGCCTGGGATTGCTAACTTTGGAGAAGACCAGGCTCAGGTGAGATTTCCACGTTTTCGATACATTAATTAAAGCCAGTGATATGTTGAGATTAGAAAAGGACAGTGTACAGCCAGATCAGTTAACTACTTTAAGCAGAAAAGAAGAAAAAAGAAAGACTTGCATTTATATAGTGCCTTTCACGACCTCGATGTCCCACAGCACTTTACAGCCAATGAAGTACTTTTAAAGTGTAGTCATTGTTGTAATGTAGGAAACGTGGCAGCCAATTTGTATACAGCAAGCTCCCACAATCAGCAATGTGATAATGACTAGATAATCTTTTTTTAATGATATGGATTGTTCGCCCGTCACTCCTGTACTCGCTGACCTACATTGGCTCCCGGTTAAGCAATGCTTCGATTTAAAAATTCTCAGCATGGTTTTCAAATCCCTCCATGGCCTCGCCCCTCCTTATCTCTGTAATCTCCTCCAGCCCCACAACCCCCCCGAGATATCTGCGCTCCTCTAATTCTGCCCTCTTGATCATCTCTGATTATAATCAGCTATTCAGCCTTCAGCTCTGGAATTCCCTCCCGAAACCTCTCCACCTCTCTACCTTTCTTCCTTTAAGACGCTCCTTAAAACCGACCTCTCATCTGCTCTAATTTCTCCTTATGTGGCTCGTTGTCAAACTTTCTATTGTATAATACTCCTGTGAAGTGCCTTGGGACATTTTACTTCGTTAAAGGCACTATATAAATACAAGTTGTTGTCAATGTTGATCGAGGGATAAATATTGGCCAGGTCGCTGGGGATAACACTCTTGCTCTTTTTCAAAATAGTGCCAAGGGATCTTTTACATCCATCTGAGAGCGCAGATGGAGCCTTGGTTTAACGTCTCATCCAAAAGACGGCATACTCTGAGTGCAGCGTTCCTTCAGTACTGCACTGGAGTTTCAGCCTAGATTTTTGTGCTCAAGTCTCTGGAGTGGGACTTGAACCCACAATCTTCTGACTCATAGGCGAGTGGGCTACTAACTGAGCCACAGCTGATAAACATGTGGAATGTTTTGTCCAGGGAGGCACTGGAGGCAGATAATGTAGATCGGGGGAAAATTGAATACGGATTTGTGGGAGTGGGTGATTGAGAGGTGGTATTAGTTTCTGGGATGGACCAGATGGGCTACCGTCTTCCCTCCACTGGTGCTCTCCACTCTCTCTTCTGCGACAGTTGGAACTGGTGCTCTCCACTCTCCCGTCCTTATATATATCAGTAATTAACTTTTAGCATTGTTGTTGCCAATTTAAGTGTATCTAAGGGTTAAGTCATGGCAGGAGAGCTCGGACACGTGTTATGCTCCTCCTGTACTATGTGGGAAGTCAGGAACACTTCCGGTGTCCCTGACGACTACGTGTGCGGGAAGTGTGTCCGCCTCCAGCTCCTGACGGACCGCGTTGCGGAGCTGGAGCTGCGGGTGGATTCACTCTGGAGCATGCACGATGCTGAGAATGACGGGAATAGCACGTTTAGTGAGTTGGTCTTACCACAGGTAAAGGGTCCACAGCCAGATTGGGAATGGAAGACCAACAGGAAGAGTAGTGCAGGGGTCCCTTGCGGTCATCCCCCTGCAAAACAGATACACCGCTTTGGGTACTGTTGAGGGGGGATGACTCATCAGGGGAGAGCAGCAGCAGCCAAGTTCATGGCACCGTGGCTGGCACTGCTGCACAGGAGGGCGGAAAAAGAGTGGGAGAGCGATAGTGATAGGGGATTCAATTGTAAAGGGAATAGATAGGTGTTTCTGCGGCCACAACCGAGACTCCAGGATGGTATGTTGCTTCCCTGGTGCAAGGGTCAAGGATGTCTCTGAGCGGGTGCAGGACATTCTGAAAAGGGAGGATGAACAGCCAGTTGTCGTGATGCATATAGGTACCAACGACATAGGTAAAAAACGGGATGAGGTCTTACGAGACGAATTTAGGGAGCTAGGAGTTAAATTAAAAAGTAGGACCTCAAAAGTAGTAATCTCAGGATTGCTACCAGTGCCACGTGTTAGTCTGAGTAGGAATCGCAGGATAGCTCAGATTAATTCGTGGCTTGAGAAATGGTGCAGAAGGGAGAGATTCAAATTCCTGGGACATTGGAACCGGTTCTGGGGAAGGTGGGACCAGTACAAACCGGACAGTCTGCACCTGGGCAGGATCGGAACCAATGTCCTAGAGGGAGTCTTTGTTAGTGCTGTTGGAGAGGAATTAAACTAATATGGCAGGGGTATGGGAACCTATGCAGGGAGACAAAGGGAAATAGAAGGGGGGTTGAAGCAAAAGATAGAAAGGAGAATAGTAAAAGTGGAGGGCCGAGAAACCCAAGGCAAAAAGCAAAAAGGGCCACATTACAGCAAGATTCAAAAGGGGCAAAGTGTGCCTCAATGCAAGGAGTATTCGGAATAAGGTGGATGAATTAACTGCGCAGATAGCAGTTAATGGATACAATGTGATTGGCATCACGGAGTCATGGCTCTAGGGTGACCAAGGCTGGGAACTCAACATCCAAGGGTATTCAGCATTTAGGAAGAATAGACAGAAAGGAAAAGGAGGCGGGGTGGTGTTGCTGGTTAAAGAGGAAATCAATGCAATTGTAAGGAAGGACATTAGCCTGGATGATGTGGAATCGGTATGGGTGGAGCTGCGGAATTCCAAAGGGCAGAAAACGCTTGTGGGAGTTGTGTATAGACCACCAAATAGTAGTAGTGAGGTTGGGGACAGCATCAAACAAGAAATAAGGGATGTGTGCAATAAAGGTACAGCAGTAATCATGGGCGACTTTAATCTACATATAGATTGGGCTAACCTAGCTGGTAACAGTGTGGTGGAGGAGGATTTCCTGGAGTGTATTAGGGATGGTTTTCTAGACCAATATGTCGAGGAACCAACCAGGGAGCTGGCCATCCTAGACAGGGTGATGTGTAATGAGAAGGGACAAATTAGCAATCTTGTGCGAGGCCCCTTGTGGAAAAATGACCATAATATGGTAGAATTCCTTATTAAGATGGAGAGTGACAAAGTTAATTCGGAAACTAGGGTCCTGAACTTAAGGAAAGGTAACTTCGACGGTATGAGATGTGAATTGGCTAGAATAGACTGGCAGAGGATACTTAAAGGGTTGACGGTGGATAAGCAATGGCAAACATTTAAAGATCACATTGATGAACTTCAGCAATTGTACATCCCTGTCTGGAGTAAAAATAAAACTGAGAAGGTGGCTCAACCATGTCTAACAAGGGAAATTAAGGATAGTGTTAAAACCAAGGAAGAGGCATATAAATTGGCTAGAAAAAGCAACAAACCTGAAGACTGGGAGAAATTTAGAATTCAACAGAGGAGGACTAAGGGTTTAATTAAGAAGGGGAAAATAGAGTACGAGAGGAAGCTTGCAGGGAACATGAAAACTGACTGCAAAAGCTTCTATAAATATGTGAAGAGAAAAAGATTAGTAAAGACAAACGTAGGTCCCTTGCAGTCGGATTCATGTGAATTTATAACGGGGAACAAAGAAATGGCAGAACCAATACTTCGGTTCTGTCTTCACAAAGGAAGACACAAATAACCTTCCGAATGTACTAGGGGACAGTGGGTCTAGTGAGAATGAGGAACTGAAAGATATCCTTATTAGGCGGGAAATTGTGTTAGGGAAATTGATGGGATTAAAGGCCGATAAATCCCCGGGTCCTGATAGTCTGCATCCCAGAGTACTTAAGGAAGTGGCCCTAGAAATAGTGGATGCATTGGTGATCATTTTCCAACAATCTATCAACTCTGGATCAGTTCCTATGGACTGGAGGGTAGCTAATATAACGCCACTTTTTAAAAAAGGAGGGCGAGAGAAAGTGGGTAATTATAGACCGGTTAGCCTGACATCAGTAGTGGGGAAAATGTTGGAATCAATCATTAAGGATGAAATAGCAGCCCATTTGGAAAGCAGTGACAGGATCGGACCAAGTCAGCATGGATTTATAAAAGGGAAATCATGCTTGACGAATCTTCTGGAATTATTTGAGAATGTAACTAGTAGAGTGGACAAGGGAGAACCAGTGGATGTGGTGTATTTGGACTTTCAAAAGGCTTTTGACAAGGTCCCGCACAAGAGATTGGTGTACAAAATCAAAGCGCGTTGTATTGGGGGTAATGTACTGATGTGTTTAGAGAACTGGTTGGCAGAGAGTTGGGATAAACGGGTCTTTTTCAGAATGGCAGGCAGTTACAAGTGGGGTGCCACAGTGCTCAGTGCTGGGACCCCAGCTCTTTACAATATACATTAACGATTTGGATGAAGGAATAGAGTGTAATATCTCCAAGTTTGCGGATGACACTAAACTGGGTGGCGGTGTGAGCTGTGAGGAGGACGATAAGAGGCTGCAGGGTGACTTGGACAGATTAGGTGAGTGGGCAAATACATGGCAGATGCAGTATAATGTGGATAAATGTGAGGTTATGCATTTTGGGGGCAAAAACACGAAGGCAGAATATTATCTGAATGGTGGCAGACTAGAAAAAGGGGAGGTGCAACAAGACCTGGGTGTCATGGTTCATCAGTCACTGAAAGTGGACACACAGGTACAGCAGGCGGTAAAGAAGATAAATGGTATGTTGGCCTTCATAGCTAGGGGATTTGAATATAGGAGCAGGGAGGTCTTACTGCAGTTGTACAGGGCCTTAGTGAGGCCTCACCTGGAATATTGTGTTCAGTTTTGGTGGTCTAGTCTGAGGAAGGACATTCTTGCTATTGAGGGAGTGCAGCGAAGGTTCACCAGACTGATTCCCGGGATGGCTGGGCTGTCATATGAGGAGAGACTGGATCAACTGGGCCTTTTTTCACTGGTGTTTGGAAGGATGTGAGGGGATCTCATAGAAACATATAAGATTCTGACGGGACTGGACAGGTTAGATGCGGGAAGAATGTTCTCGATGTTAGGGAAGTCCAGAACTAGAGGACATAGTCTTAGGCTAAGGGGTAGGCCATTTAGGACTGAGATGAGGAGAAACTTCTTCACTCAGAGTTGTTAACCTGTGGAATTCCCTGCCGCAGAGAGTTGTTGATGCCAGTTCATTGGATGTATTCAAGAGGGAGTTAGATATGGCCCTTACGGTTAAGGGGATCAAGGGGTATGGAGAGAAAGCAGGAAAGGGTAACTGAAGGGATGATCAGCTATGATCTTATTGAATGGCGGTGCAGGCTTGAAGGGCCGAATGGCCTACTCCTGCACCTATTTTCTATGTTTTTCTGGTCCTGTAACTTTCCTTTGTTCCTAACCCTTTACTGGAAAAAGGAGAAAAATGCCCTATAGCTGTTAAAATTCGTCCTAAAAAAAAATTGCAGAGCTGCGCATTTGTGCAGTACGTTTAAATTTGCAAATCAAACTCTGCATTCCATATTAGAAGCAGACTATTTTTTTTAAATCTAAGAGACCATTAAATGTTAGGATTCAGAGGAATCTGGGTGACCTTGTACACAAATCACAGAAAGTTCACATGCAGGTACAACAAGCAATTAGGAAGGCAAATGGTATATTAGCATTTATTGCAAGGGGGTTTTAATATAAGAGAAAGGAAATCTTACTGCAATTATATCGGGCTTTGGTGTGACCACACCTGGAGTATTGTGTACAATTTTGGTCTCCTTACCTAATGAAGGATATCACAGAGGGGTTTCAACGAAGATTCACTGGATTGATTCCTGGGATGAGAGGGTTGTCATATGAGTCGAGATTGAGTAGAATGGGCATATAGTCTCTGGAGTTTAGAAGAATGAGTGGTGACCTCATTGAAATGTATAAAAGTCTTATAGGGCTTGTCTGGGTAGATGCTGAGAGGATGTTTTCCCTGGCTGGAGAGTCTGGAACTAGGGGTCATAGTCTCAGAATAAGGGGTCAGCCATTTAGGACTGGGATGAGGAGAGACTTCTTCACTCAGGGTTGTGAATCTTTGGTATTTTGTACTCCAGAGGGCTATGGGTGTTCAGTTGTTGAGTATATTCAAGACTGAGATCGATACATTTTTGTGGACTAACGGGCTAGACTTGCAGTATATATCTGCCCATTTAGCACCCATGTAATCGCCGAGATTCAGTTTATCGCCCATATTTGATGATAAATGGAAACTATCGCCCGATTATCCACATTTATCCCCAGCGAAACTTTCAGCATACAGGAATGAGCTGAATCGCTCGACCATTTAAAAAAAAAATATATAAAGTCTGACGTCATTACTCGTGCAAGGCCTAGAATACTGTTTATAATGGAAACTAACGCCCAAATATCTCCCAGATTATCGTTGAATGCTACTTTCGGCATTTCATCCATATATCGCCCGAATGATTGCTCGCCCAAAAAGACGCTGAAGAAAAGCTGCTCTCACCTGACCTTAACCTCTCGGTCTGGACGCCATTTTGTAAATCGGAGGAAGTTTAATAAAAGCCTGCTTTGAGTTGATGGGAGCATTGAAGTAATTCTTGAGTGATTTTAAGTGCATTTTAGAATCTTGCCAATCATCTAATCACATTGTGGTCAATTTTGAGTTTATATTGTGTTTGTTGAGGACAATTTAAGAATTTTGAAGACAGATTAGGGCATTTATAGTGATGGGGCCTGTAATTTCTCAACCAGTATTGATGATTACTCACATGCTGCAGAATAGAGATGGGAGAAGGTTCATTAAAAGCATTATGTGCCCAATTAAAGAGGTGGTAGACTACTGATGAGGAGGAGACCTTACACCCAACGCATTTACAGGGATAAGCGATCATACCTGGACTTTTCCGATAACACTTGCGTTAGAAGGCTGCACTTCCAAAAAGAGGTCATCAGTGAGATATGCCAGCTAATTAAGGGAGATCTGCAGCCTAATAGCACCATCAGGACTGCACTGCCTGTTAAGGTTACTGCGGCACTTTCCTTCGATGCATCGGGCTCCTTTCAGGCCTCAGCTGGCGACATTTGCTGCATCTCTCAGCACACCACACATTGCTGCATTCGACAGGTGACTGAAGCCCTTTACGCACTCAGGATGGAATTTATAAACTTCCCTATGACCAGGGACGCACAGAGTGAGAAGGCGTTGGGGTTCTCGATAATAGCAGACTTCCCCAAAGTGCAGGGAGCAATAGACTATGCACATCGCCCTGTGAGCACCTTTGCAGGATGCAGAGGTTTACCGTAACCGAAAGGGATTTCACTCCCTGAATGTGCAGCTTGTTGTCGACCACAAGCAAATAATCATGACAGTAAATGCAAATTTTCCAGGGAGCATCCATGATGCGCACAGCTTGCTTGAGAGCACTGTCTCTGACCTGTTTAAGTGTCGGCCACAAGGTCACGGCTGGATGCTGGGGGATAAAGGATGGGAGATAAAGGATATGGCCTTGCCAGTTGGCTCATGACCCCTCTACGAAAGACTCCAACAGAAGCCGAGAAGCGCTACAACGAAAGCCAAAGAGCCACACGGAATATCGTCGAAAAGACAATTGGAGTGCTGAAGCAGTGCTTCAGATGCCTGCACCACTCAGGAGGCAACCTACAATACCACCCTGAGCAGGTCTCTGAGTTCATTGTGGTGTGCTGCATGTTGCATAACCTAGCTATCAGAAGAGGACAAGAATTTCCAGATGGGACTGCCGGTCCGCCTCCGGAGAGAGGGTAGGAGGAGGAGGAGGTGGAGGACAATGACTACGGGGACAATAATCAGCCTGGCGACGAACCCATACCCTCCCCCCTCCCCCCCCCCCCCCCCCCCCCCCACACCACTGGAAAAGCCCCGTGGTAATTATGCAACTGCTGGACTGTTGCGTCAGCAGCTCATAAATGAACGCTTTGCGCGAAGTTATGTTGGTGACCATTACAGTTGCGTTACGTTACGTTTCATCCTTGCCTGGCCTGACCATTGTTTGCAACCCTTGTATTGATGTTTAACGTTACGTTATTATTAGACACTGCACAACAATTGTAAAGTTCAATAAAAAAATGTAATAATTCAACATTGGAGGTTTTAAAAAAAAATGTTAAACAAACTGTAACACCCATCTCCACCCCCCCCCCCCCCCACCTCCCCCAACAGTCAACAATTGCTTGAAGGAGCTCTCGACCAATGTCGACACTCGCCCTCGACAGAGACACCATGTCCTGGTTCACATCTGCTTGTCGCTGCTCATGCCTACCTCGCCGATCCAACCTGCGTGGGGTTGGCGTAGGCACTGGATGACTCAAAGTGCCCTGCTGCAAGCCGCTTGGCCCCGCTACTTCATCCGTTGAGGATGACGTGGCTGCAGGTACTGCAGACCCTTGGTTTGTTTGTTCAACCAGCGCGGAGCAGCACGGTTGAGGCGCATCATCCTCCTCGGTTGTATCTTCTTCCTCTATGGTCAGGCATGACCTGTAGCAATTGGGGTGATACTCCAGGGGCCTCCCGTTGTGCCTGGGGAGAAGGAAAACATAAATTGAGGTTAGTAGAAGAGAAGGGGAGACATGAGAATGATTGCACTGCGCAGGCATATGTACGAGGAGCAACAATATTGCAATAAATATAAACGAGAGACGTTACATATAATTAACACGAGAGTATAGAAGAGTTCAGAAGCTGCATGCATAACATTATATCATTCATATATTATAACCAAATGGCATTAAATTACTTTAAATTACCACTGGTTTACACATTACTCACGTGGCACAACAACGGGATCTGCACCACCACGGGTGGCAGAATGATTATGTATCCCTATAAGGGCTGAGGCACACTCCTCCAGATCGGTTAATTTATAAAGGTCAGCAGGCCCTCCTCCAGTCCATCTGCGCTCCGCCTGGTTCTTAGATATCTTCTGCAAACGTGACAAGAGCATAAGCTAATTGCCTAGGTACTATTACGGAAACAGATATTGTAATCCACAATTCGTCAACACGCATGCTATTCATCGTTAACGTTAACATTATATGCTAATACGGTTTGTATGTAATTGATACATGGTTATAACATCTACATTAAGAGAAGAAATTTAATAAGATTGTGGTTAGGAACTAACGCTTGACACCAACCCCCTCGTGTACAATCCCCAGGAAAGGCCCCATTCCGGGCCTTGCCATTCGGCGCCTGAGGGGAGAGAGCAGGGTTATTGCAATCGATGGAGGGGGAATCAGGACCGCTGGTGAGCTCGGCAATGACAGGACCATGAGGGCAGGAGGCACCGTGTCCCTGGGCTGAGCTCGGAAACCTCCGTGTGGCCGGAGCTAAATTCCCAAAGTGTCCCAGGGCAGACGGTGAGCCAGAGCACCTCTTCCCGCAGTCCAGGTTGGGTCACTGTGTGACTGACAGCAGCCGGAGAGACTCACACAGTCAGGGCAAAGCTGAGCGGCCCCCCTCAGTGCTCAGTTGTGCCCCCATCCACCAACCTAACCAAAAAGGAGACAATGCCCAAGTTAAAGAATTGCTCACCTCACACAAGCAGCGATATAATTTCATAATTCTCCTTCTAAACTAAAGTGGTAGAAATGCCGAGTGTTTGCAGACAGTCTGTTTACATTCATTCCTTTGGCCCCAATTTTCAATCAAAGCGTTTAAATAATAATTAATACTGTCGATTCAGTTTAAGGCATCTCAGCCAGATTACGAATGCACATTTGCACGGAATGGTTCCTGGGACACCTGCCCTACCAGGGTTCGAGTCCTGGGCCCTGCCCGCGAAAACACCAGCCAGGTCTCGCAGAGTTAAAGGGCGCAGGTTCCAACCCCAGTCCAAATCTTAACAGGGCTGCTACCCAAGATTACCCAACTTAATTACAATCCAGCAGATTTACATTCTAATTAATGAGTCAGTGCATCATTACAATTATAAATGTAATAATTTAATACTTACTCTTGCAGATGAAAGCAGACTGTTCCAGCGCTTACGGCACTGGTCCGGCTCTCTCAAGCCGTGGGCTGCCAATGATACTATTTCGGCGATATCCACCCGTATTCGCTGATATACCCTGGAGGGGGGGGGGGGTTCCTATGCCCACCCTGGGTTAATTGGCCCCACCGCGTCTCCACCTCGTGGACCAAGGCTTCGTTCGCCTTATCGGAGAAGGTTTTCGCCCTCCTTCTCCCTCCAACCTCCGCAACATTCTCTCCCGACTCCTCATATTCCATCTCCATAGTACACGATAATATTTTTCTCTCTCTTTAATTTCAATTGCTCGACAAAAAACACAACCTTCTTTCTCCAATGTGGTGTCTCTTTCTCTCTCCCTTTGTCTTCTGAGCATGCGGAGATGACCCCTGACCTCCTGAATCGTGGGAAAAGTTCTTTGCCTGATTTTTAAAAACATGCCTGCGCAGAGTGGCTGTTAAGGACGCCAGCCTTGCACGACTGAATACATTGCTACAGCCCATTTCACATCGCTAAGGCTATCACCCAAATTAAAAAGGCGAAGATAGCGGTTTTTAAAATGGGCGATATTCCGCCGATCCTGAAAAATAAAACAAACACTAATGGCGGAAATATCGGCCATTTTTGGGCGACAGCGATGGTTATATATGTGGACTTGTATTTACTCTGTACAGCCACCAGAGGGCTCATCCCCTGGAGTCCCAAGGGACCCCATAATCCCTTGGGAGCACAGGTATTTAAGGAGGCTTCACAGGTTGGAGAGGCACTCTGGAGACCTGCAATAAGGTTACACTTTACTTTGATCTCAGTGTTCAATCTGACTCTTTCTCCATACACAACAACTGGCGACGAGATACAGATAGCGACCCAAAGATGCAGAGAACAGTGGGCATCCTGGAGAAATTCTCAGAGGGAGATGATTGGGAAACTTTTGTGGAGCGACTCGACCAATACTTCGTGGCCAACGAGCTAGATAGGGAAAAGAGCACTGCCAAACGAAGGGCAATCCTCCTTACCGTCTGTGGGGCACCACCGTATGGCCTCATGAAGAATCTGCTCACTCCAGCGAAACCCACGGAGAAATCGTACGATGATTTGTGCACACTGGTCCGAAGGAAAGTGTTCTGATGGCGAGGTACCAGTTCTACACCTACAAAAGGTCTGAAGGCCAGAAAATGGCGAGTTATGTCACCGAGCTAAGACACCTTGCAGGACATTGCGAATTTGAAGGACATTTGGACCACATGCTCAGAGACTTTTTCGTACTTGGCATTGGCCACGAAACCATACTTCGCAAACTTTTGACTGTAGAGACCCCAACCTTGAGTAAGGCCATAGCGATAGCCCAGGTGTTCATTGCCACCAGTGACAATATGAAGCAAACCTCTCCGCACACAAGTGCTGCTACAAGTACTGTGAACAAAGTGATGTTGTTTTCGAATCGTAACGTACAGGGCAGGTCACACATACTTGCAGCTGCACGTCCGCAGATGTCTGAGTCCACCATCAAGGGTGATGAATGCTAGACCATTAACACTTTGTTGGTGCTGCGGGGGTGACCATCGTTTCCATTCATGCCGATACAAAGAGTACATTTGCAAGGGCTGTGGAACAATGGGACACCTCTAACGAATGTGCAGGTGAGCTGCAAAGCCTGTTAAACCTGTAAACCACCATGTTGCAGAGGAGGACAGATCCCCGGAGGATCATGATGAACCAGAGCCTCAGATCGAGGAGGCAGAGGTACGTGGAGTGCACACACTCACCACAAATTGTCCCCCGATAATGCTGAATGTTGAACTAAATGGACTCCCGGTGTCAATGGAGCTGGACATGGGCACGAGCCAGTCCACCATGGGCAAAAAGACTTTCGAAAGATTGTGGTGCAACAAGGCCTCAAGGCCAGTCTTAACTCCAGTTCGCACAAAACTAAGAACTTACATGAAAGAACTGATTCCTGTAATCAGCAGTGCTACCGTTAAGGTCTCCTACGATGAAGCGGTGCACAAGCTACCATTCTGGGTGGTGCCGGGCGATGGTCCCACGCTGCTCAGCAGGAGCTGGCTGGGAAAGATATGCTGGAACTGGACGACGTCTGAGCGCTATCGCCCGCTGATGACACTTCGTGTGCCCAGGTCTTAAACAAATTTCCTTCGCTGTTGGAACCAGGCATGGGGAAATTCCAAGGAGCAAAAGTGCAGATCCACCTAATTGCGGGGGCGCGACTCATCCATCACAAGACGAGAGCAGTACCGTACATGATGATAGGATAGAAATCGAGCTAGACCGGTTGCAAAGAGAGGCATCATTTCCCCGATCGAGTTCATTGAGTGGGCCAGTCCTATTGTCCCAGTACTCAAGGGAGATGGCACCGTCAGAATCTGGCGATTAAAAAGTAACTATCAATCGTTTCTCCCTGCAGGACCAATACCCACTACCAAAGGCCGACGACCTCTTTGCAACGCTGGCGGGAGGAAAGACGTTCACGAAGCTGGATCTGACTTCAGCCTACATGACGCAGGAACTGGAGGAATCATCGAAGGTCCTCACTTGCATCAACACGCACAAAGGTCTTTTTGTTTATAATAGATGCCCGTTTGGAATCCGATCGGCGGCGATATTCCAGAGAAACATGGAAAGCTTACTGAAGTCGGTCCCGCACACCGTGGTCTTCCAGGACAACATCTTGGTCACAGGTTGGAACACAGTCGAGCATCTGCAGAACCTGGAGGAGGTTCTTAGTCGACACAACTGCGTGGGGCTCAGGTTAAAACGCTCGAAATACGTTTTCCTGGTGCCTGAAGTGGAGTTCCTGGGAAGGACTATTGCGGCGGACGGCATTGGGCCCACCAACACGAAGACGGAGGCAATCAACAACGTACCGAGGCCACAGAACGTGACGGAGCTGCGGTCGTTTATGGGACTCCTGAACTACTTTGGTAACTTCTTACCGGGTCTAAGCACACTTAGAACCACTGCATGTCTTACTACAAAAAGGGGATGAATGGGTTTGGGGAAAAAGCCAAGAAAATGCCTTTGTAAAAGCGAGAAAATTGTTATGCTCAAACAAATTGCTTGTGTTGTATGATCTATGTAAGCGTTTCGTACTAGCATGTGATGCGTCGTCATATGGCGTCGGGTGTGTATTGCAACAAGCTAATGATTTCGGGAAACTGCAACCAGTTGTTTATGCATCCAGGAATCTGTCTGAGGCAGAGAGAGCCTACAGCATGATTGAAAAAGAAACGTTAGCGTGTGTCTATGGGGTAAAGAAAATGCATCAATACCTGTTTGGGCTAAAATTCGAATTGGAAACTGACCATAAGCCACTTATAACCCTGTTTTCTGAGAGTAAAAGGATAAATACCAACGCATCGGCCTGCATCCAGAGATGGGCGCTCACATTGTCCGCATACAACTACACCATCTGCCACAGGCCAGGCACAGAAAACTGCGGCAATGCTCTCAGTAGGCTGCCATTGCCCACCACGGGGGTGGAAATGGCGCAGCCCGCAGTTCTAGCCATGGTTATGGAAGCATTTGAGAGTGAGCAATCACCCATCACTGCGCGGCAGATCAAAACCTGGACAAGCCAGGACCCCTTATTATCTCTCTTCACAGATGTAATACATGCTCGCAGTTAAGCAATGTACCCAGGGAGTCGCCGCTAAGTTTATGGTCTTGGCCCTCCAAACCGTGGTCTTGGGCACATGTCAACTATGCAGGCCCGTTCTTGGGTTAAATGTTCCTTGTGGTTGTAGACGCGTACTTCAAGTGGCTTGAATGTGAGATAACGTCGGCTAGCACGTCCGTTGCCACTACTGAAAGCCTATGGGCCATGTTTGCCACACGCGGCTTACCCATTGTCCTGGTGAGCGACAACGGGCCATATTTTACCAGTGCTGAGTTCAAAGAATTCATGACCCATAACGGGATCAAACATGTCACATCTGCCCCATTTAAACCAACGTCCAATGGTCAGGCAGAGAGAGCAGTGCAAACCAGAGCAGGGTGTTTCGGGTCAAACTTTCAAATGGACTCATTCACCGGAAACACTTGGACCAAATCAAACTCAGATTCACGGACTATCCTGAGCAACCCACCTTGGACCCTACCTTTTTTGATCCCCCAACATACACACCAGTGGCAACCGGCACCACGGTTGACCACACAGCAGCCCTTCAGGGCCCAGCACATCAGGCAGCCCAGCGAGGGCCCAACAAATGATTCAACGACACCAGCTTTCACACCGAGACGATCAACCAGGGCAAGAAGGGCCACAGATCGACTCACATTGTAAATAGTT
The DNA here is from genome assembly GCF_044704955.1 of Pristiophorus japonicus. NCBI lineage: Eukaryota > Metazoa > Chordata > Chondrichthyes > Pristiophoridae > Pristiophorus > Pristiophorus japonicus. The sequence goes on from NC_091985.1 coordinate 90,995,450, forward strand.
ACACTATTGAATTTTGGCGGGGGGGGGAGGAGGGGGAGGGACTGTTGTTATATATGTGGACTTGTATTTACTCTGCACAGCCACCAGAGGGCTCAGCCCCTGGAGTCCTAAGGGACCCCATAATCCTTTGGGAGCACAGGTATTTAAGGAGGCTTCACAGGTTGTCGAGGCACTCTGGAGACCTGCAATAATAGACTACGGTCACACTTTACTTTGAGCTCACAGTGTTAAATCTGACTCTTTCTCCATACACAACAGCGATCATAATGGAAAGTCTAACCCTAAGGGGATCAAAGGATGTGGGAATTATTAAATGGCGGAGCAGGCTTGAGGGACTGTATGGCCTACTCCTGCTCCTATTTCTTCAGTTCTTATGCTTTCATATATGTTGTGTAATCACGCTAAGTATATTTGTGAACATGAAAAGTTTTCAGTATCTGTGTAATAAATCAGCTGTGAAAGATTTATCGATTTGTGAAGTGGCAAAATCTCTTAATTACATTTTGTAAAATCATGCAATCCAGTTCAAATTTTAGAAATGGTGTTTATTCAACAATTCTGAAATGTAAGCACAAAGAAACAATTTGCCAAGTTGTCTTAGTTATACAGCAAATAAGCATATCCCATTGTAATGAAGAAATTCAATAAAGTCCAAGTTCAATTCTCAAAAAGGGTCTTAAAAGTATCTCATTTTTGACTTGTTTACTGCATTCTGTAGCAAAGTAATTGACAGTGCAGAGAATAAATGGCTGGCATTTTCAAGTTGCCAATTCTGTAACATAAGAACATAAGAAATAAGAGCAGGAGTAGGCCATTTGGCCCCTTGAGCCTGCTCCGCCATTCCCGCCATTCAATAAGATCATGGCTAATCTGACCTTGACCTCAACTTCACTTTCCTGCCCATTTCCCCATAACCCTTCACTCCCTTATATTTCAAAAATCTGTCTCTCTCCACCTTAAATACATTCAATGACCCAGCCTCTACAACTCTGTGGGGTAGAGAATTCCAAAGATTCATGACCCTCAGAGAAGAAATTCCTCCTCATCTCCATTTTAAATGGGTGACCCCTTATTCTGAAACTATGGCCCCTAGTTCTAGATACCCCCACGAAGGGAAACATCCTCTCTGCATCTACCCTGGTAAGCCCCCTCAGAATCTTATGTTTCAATAAGATCACATCTCATTCTTCTAAACTCCAATGAGTATAGGCCCAACCTGCTCAACCTTTCTTTATAAGACAATCCCTTCATCTCAGGAATCAACCTAGTAAACCTTCTCTGAATTGCCTCCAATGCAAATATATATCTTAAATAAGGAGAGCAAAACTGTACGCAGTATAACTAATGGTGATAATGGTATAGTCACTATCCTGTTACAGAAAGAAGGCATCCATCAGGATGTACATCTATTACTTAGTTTTTTTTAATCAATTGGCCCGAGATTTATTTTATGAGGTTTTTGTTGAATAAGAATATATCATATATTATTAAGGAAAATTTGAAGTTGCAAGCTCACATCAATTATGCTAGTAAAAGTGGCCAGAGTACTCAGACACTATGGGCCCAAGTTTCCACACACGCCTAGAACGGCGCAGTCCCGACCTGGACGCCCGTTTTTCGCGCCACAAAGTGTGCCTAAAAAATCCTCGGTATTCTCCACCTACTTGCAGGTCCTCTGGCCCTCGGCACAGCCAGCACGAGCTGTGGGGGGGCGGAGCCAGGTCCCTGCGCTGAAAACAGTGCCGGGACCTCTGCACATGCGCGCTACAGTGGGCACGCAAGTGCAGTAGCTCCAGGCGCCGAACTGTGTGGGAGGGGCCCGAAGCACGCAGCCCCTAGCCCTGGCTGAATGGCCTCACTGGGGCTGCGTGAATAAGGCTCCTCCCACGGCCAGCTCCTGCTCCCCCCGCCCCCACCCCCGACCAGACCCGACACCCGCTCCCCCCTGCCTCCGGACCAGACCTGACACCCGCTCCCCGCCGCCTCTGGACCAGACCCGACACCCGCGCCCCCCCCTCCCCCGACTGACCCGATCCGAGCTCCTGTTCCCGCTCCCCGCCTTCCCGACTCGACCCGCGCTCCTGTTCCCGCTCCCCGCCCCCCCGACTGGACCCTACCTGCGCTCCTGTTCCCGCTCCCCGTCTCCCCGACTGGACCCGACCCGACCCGCGTTCCTGTTCCCGATCCCCGCCCCCCCGACTGGACCCGACCCGACCCGACCCGCGCTCCTGTTCCCGCTCCCCGACTCGACCCGACCCGACCCGCGTTCCTGTTCCCGCTCCCCGCCCCCCGCCCCCCCCGACTGGACCCGACCCGCGCTCCTGTTCCCGCTCCCCGCCCCCCCGACTGGACCTGACCCGACCCGCGCTCCTGTTCCCACTCCCCGCCCCCCCCGACTGGACCCAACCCGACCCGCGCTCCCGCCCCCCGACCCGACCCCCCCCCCCACTGGACCCGACCCGACTCCCGCTCCCGGACTGGATCCGACCTGACCTCCCCCCCCCTCCCTCCCTCTCTCTCTCTCTCTCCCTCCCCCCCCTCTCTCTCTCTCTCTCTCTCTCTCCCCCTCTCCCTCCCCCCCTCTCTCTCTCCCCCTCCCTCTCTCTTTCCCTCTCTCTCCCCCCCTCTTTCTCCCTCTCTCTCTCTTCCCCCCCCCCCCCCGACCCGAACCGAACCGCCCCGACCCAACCCAACGCCACCTACCTGTAAATCTGGTGCTGGGGACGGGCCCTGCCCGAAGTCTCGGGCCGGCCCGTTCAGCCTTCGGTCCCGAAAGGCCTGCCTGAAGCACTTTCACACAGGTAGGAAGATGGTTTATTTAATCTTTTCTTTGCTTATAAATGTTTATTCAGGTTGGATTTATTTGTATAATATTTGTATAAGTATAAATAAGGATTTATTATAGAATTTAATGACTTCCCTTCCCCCCCCCCCCCCCCACCTCGTTCTGGACGCCTAATTTGTAACCTGCGCCTGATTTTTTAATGTGTAAAACAGGTTTTTTCAGTTCTACAAAAATCTTCACTTGCTCCATTCTACTTTAGTTTGGAGTACGTTTTCACTATGGAAACTTTGAAATCAGGCGTCAGTGGCCGGACACGCCCCCTTTTGAAGAAAAAATTCTGTTCCAAAGTAGAACTGTTCTACCTGACTAGAACTGCAGGAAAAAAAATGTGGAGAATTGCGATTTCTAAGATAGTCCGTTCTCCACCAGTTGCTCCTAAAAATCAGGCGCAAATCATGTGGAAACTTGGGCCCTAAACTACCAGCAAAAATAATCATGAACAGCAATCAGTCAAGAGTGCCGAGAATAATCTCTCACAATACCACTATTTTGTTCAGGAGAATACCATACTGTATCAATTTTCCAGTGTCTTAACCACAGAAACAGATGTATTTTTGATATTTCTGTATTCATAGAATCATTGGGGAGATATTCAGAATCATTGGGGAGATATTCAGTATCACCCCGTTTGGGGTGTTAACTTTTGAAAGCTGGGACAATTAGTGCCAAGTGCTAATGATTCCCAGCTTTTTTCTAAATTTGGTGTTTGCACTCCAAGAAGGAAGTGGAACACTAAAGCAAGCAGTCCACTTCCTTGCTGGAGCCCTAAAGGACGCAGGCGGGGCAATAGTGGGGCAGTGCTGCACAATGTCCCGAGCAGCGCTACCACGATCCGAGGCTCCTTCTCTCGCTTAAAGGGAAAGGCCATCACTGTAGGCTCTGCATTGGAACTAGTTAGACGGCAGCCGCGATCCGGCCCGATCAGCCCCATGCATTCCAGTAGAGTGCTGGGCTGATCGATCGCGGCCGAAGAGGAAGCGATAAAATGGAAAATAATCATTTCAACAATTTATTTGCCACAACCACCTCCCCTTTAACTTCCACTCCAAAGCTCCCGGTCTCCCAAACAACGCCTCCTGCAGCTGTCGGTGTTATCACCCAACGATGCTGCAGGGGTCGGAACCGAAGTTCGGGTCCGGGATGCTACCGGGATGATGCATATGACAATGACGTCATGATCTCCGGGCACTGGAGATTGTAGAGCAAAGTGTTGCCGTTGCCGCAAATCTCTCGCCCAAGTTAGCAGGACTCGTTCATCTCGCTGTGCCCGGTCAATGCATTCCAGTTCCAAACCACTCGCTGCATAAAAAGGTGTTTTCTTCTGTCACCTTTGGTTCTTTTGCCAATCAACTTAAATCTGTGCTCTCTGGTTCTTGACCCTTCTGCCAATGGGAACATTTTCTCTCACTCTGCTCTGTCCAGACCCCTCATGATTTTGAACACCTCTATCAAATCTTCTCTCAATCTTCTCTGCTCTATGGAGAACAATCCAGCAACTGAAGTCTCTCATCCCTGGAATCATTCTCGTAAGTGTTTTTTGCACCCTCTAACAAGCCTTCACATCCTTCCTAAAGTGCGGTGCCCAGAAATGGGCACAATACTCCAGCTGAGGCTGAACCAGTGTTTTATACACGTTCATCATAATTTCCACGCTTTTGTACTCTATGGGCTGAATTTTCCGCTAATTTGCACCTCGTTTCGTACCGCCCCTCCCTCCATTTTGACCATCATGATGATGCCAGTTGTCATGCAAAGCTGCGCTAGCGCCCCGGGTGGAACTTTCAGGCCTACCGCCTGACTTAGCAGCCGCCCCAGGATCCAACTGAAAAAAACAGGCAGTCTTAGGGTATAGCAGGCTCAATTGGCGGCATATTTAAAGGGAGGCTGGAAGATCTTATATCGCAGTTGTCAGTGCCTGCCATGGTTGCACGCAGAATGCTGCGTGAATCTACAGTTTAAAGCGCCACTTTTATGTGACTTAACCACTTGTTTTCAAGGTCAGTAGAGTTTTCAATGGGGGCAATGCTAGTTCGCCAGCAAATCATGCTGGTTGCTATTGGCAGGCGGCATCAAGCTGGAAGAAGAGTTCTTGTCTATGGTGGCCAATGGAATCAAAGTGGTCGCAGACGTTTGGGGAGGAGGCCTTACCCCCCCCCCCCCCACGGGTTTACAGGTACCATCGCTCATACCTCCACATTTCTGATGCGCAGTGCGTTCGAAGGCCGCGCTTCAGAAAAGAAGTGCTGGCAGAGATATACCAGCCCCTACAGGCAGACCTACAGCCTACCAGTGCCAACCGGACTGCGTTGCCCGTCGAGGAGTTGGAGGCACAGAAGGCCATCAATGGCGATGGCCTTCTGTGCCTCCAGCTCCTGCCAGGCAGCAGCAGGGGAAATATGCAGCACCTCGCAGCACGCTACACATTGCTGTATTCGCCAGGTGACCAGGGCACTGTACGCACGCAGAATGGACTTCATAAAGTTCCCAATGAGCAGGGACAGCCAGAATGCGAGGGCTATAGGGTTTGGACGATTTTCAGGCTTTCAAGGTTCAGGGTGCCATTGACTGTACACACGTTGCCCTGCAAGCACCAACACAGAATGCAGAGGTCTTCCAAAACAGAAAGAGAAAACACTCCCCAAACGTTCAGCTGGTCTGTGACCACACTCAGCACATCTTCACAGTCAATGCCTGCATTCCAAGGAGCACATGATGCTTTCATATTGTGTGAGAGCAGTGTCTCACGAATGTTTCAGCGACAAAGATACGGTCAGAGCTGGCTGATCGGGGACAAAGGATACAGCCTGGCCATCTGGCTCATGACCCTCCTCTGGAACCCTGCCACAGCAGCCAAGCAGCGCAATATTGACAGCCATGCACCCACCCACAACATCGTTAAAAGGCAATTGGCATGCTGAAGCAGCTCTTCCGATGCCTGGACCGCTCTGGAGGCAGCCTTCAATACTCCCCTCAGCATATCATATGCCGCATGCTACACAACTTAGCAATCATGAGGGGCCAATGGGGATTGCCAGCCCTCAGTGGGTCTTGAACAGATTTCTTCCCCCACCCCACCTTCCCTTCAACCCACTCCCATGCCTACTACTCCTCCTCAATGAGGCCTCAGGGTAGACAGCAAGGCTGCTAGAGTGCTGCTGTGTTAGGGAGCCAGACAATGGAGACAGCGTCTGAAGACGCACTGGACCATCTCCTGGCTTGGAAGGCCCGACTTTTGACTGGGGCACCTCTTCCTCAGCGTCATCAGTCACATGTGGCTGCAGTGTCAACCGTGTATGGTGCATGGTTGGCGAGTGAGTGGTGGGAGCCGGAATGCTGTCATCTTGAGGAATGACACCACCTCCCATTTCCCTGGAGCCACTCTCTGATGAAGCTGGGCCTTAGCAACCGGAACACAATGTCTACGAACAACTTGCAGGCCCACTTTGGCACCGTCACTTCCCCGTTGGATAGTAAGGAACGCAGAGAGTATGGAAGCAGACATGGACTGCATCATCTGCCAAAGCTGAAGCAAAGCTTGTGCCTGTGATGGTCCCGAGTCTGTGGCATGATCAATGGCACGCGCCACATTCTCTGGAATACCCCTATCGCTGCTCAAGGTCACCAGCCTCTGTGTGTGGGCAATGATGGCCTCATTAGACTCACGGCCTGCAATGACAATCTGCGACGCTGCCTCCATAACAGTCGCAGTGAGCTTGTCTGTCCGAATACATCAATAAGGTCACGATGCATCACAGTGGTTTCCCTGGACACTTCCACCAGGTCCACTTCAATGTCTACCTGTCAGTGAGCAGACCGACTTTGCCGACTCACCCTCCGGAGAGCTGGCCTGCTGGATTCCATCTTAGCACTGCATTGATGTACGCCACTGGGCCCAGGAGGGTCCAAATCCTCAAAGCCTGGGAGGTCAGCGTCGTCACCAGAAGTTCTTAATCCTGATGGGGCAACTGGTGCCCTCGGATGTCTACCGGAGCAGTGTCCTCCAGTGCCTCATCGTCGGCCGCAAGTCTAGTCCCTTGAGGGATGCTGCGCCTCTGGTTGGTCATCTGGAAGTAGAAAACAACAGGCGTGGTTAGCAGCAGGGGAGGGGGCAGGGTGACATGAGGAAGGTGGCATAGTACAGGTTCATTTGACGGCTGCCGCAACTCCATAATATCTCGCACTGCAGTGTATTCAGTCGCGTGATCCATTTACATACCCTCACTACTCGAAGGGGGCTCAGCATCACCCCTGGCACTTGTCCGACCTGGGACTGCGATGAGGGCAGAGACCCTCTCCCCTATGTCCGTCGGAGGAATTGTTTTAGGTGAGCGACCACCTGTCCGCTGCTGCTCCCTCCTGTTGTGGGAGTGCTTTGACTGCAAAGAGAAAAATAGGAAAAGTTCAAAAAGGCGCTCTCTGCTGTTGTGCCACATATGCCTACCACAGTAGAATAGGTGACACTGTGTGAATGTTTTGGAGGCCTCCGTTCAATCTGTTTGGATCTTGCATGTGCTTTGTCAGTAAGTATTCACAGGCATCTAACATGGAGCTGTAAGTGATCTTTCAGAAAGCGATAGGAGCAGTTGGAGTGCATTGCGAGGGATGATATTAATGATTCAAATTATGTGCATAAATCATTAAAAGCTAATGGGTTTTGAAGTAAGCCTTCATCTTTGTTATGCATTGTGAAAGGCACCCCACTGAGTACTGAGAGGGACCAGATATATGAAAAACTTCACATTGTATGTGAGATTAATGTTACAGGCCATGGAGGCATGCATAGATGCAAATGGTACATACCCTGACGATCCTCTTGAAGTCGTTGAACTTTTTCGGCACTGTGTGCCAGTCCTGGGCACAGTGTCTGCAGCAGACACCTCCTGTGCAATGTCCCTCCATATTCTCTTAAACACAGGAGGGAGTGGTCTGGCTCCCCCTGTAAAATGGAGTGAGCCCCACCTCGCTCACTAAGGCCTCACTAGCCTTCTGGTTGAAGCGCCTGGCACGCTGCCTTCCCTCCTGCTCCTCCATCTCAGCATAAGTGGCTGAACTGAGCTGGTTTAAATGCATACGTGTGCAGGAAGCTGCCATGTCCTGCATTTGTGTTTGCGACCGGAAAAGAAACCAATAGGAAAAAAAACCCCAATAAATACGCATGCGCAAAATAGCCGCCTCCTTCAACGCTGAAAGTTTCGGCTTCAGCGCACAAAGTCAGTCATGCAACGCCTGACTTACCGCCAATGGATCTCCAGCTCACTTTTTTGCTGAAACTTCCTAAAAGCCGAAAATCCAGCCCTATTCTTTTCATGAATCCCAGAATCCCGTAAGCAGCTTTCTCAACCTGCCCTGCCGCCTTTACCTTCAACGATTTATGCACATATACCCCGAGGTCTCTCTGTTCATGCACTCCCTTTAGGATTGTAGCCTTTAGTTTATATTTCCTCTCCTCATTCTTTCTGCCAAAATGTTTCACTTCGCACTTTTCTGCTTTAAATTTCATTTGCCAAGTGTCCACCCATTCCACCAACCTGTCTATGTCTTCTTGAAAAACTTCACTATCCTCCTCACTGTTCACTATACTTCCAAGTTTTGTGTCATCTGCAAATTCTGAAATTGTGCCCTGTACATCCACATCCAAGTCATTAATATATATCAAGAAAAACAGTGGTCCTAGAACTGACCCATGGGGAACATCACTGTATACCTTCCTCTAGTCCGAAAAACAACCGTTCACCACGACTCTCTGTTTCGTGTCACTTAGCCAATTTTATATCCATGCTGCCACTGTCCCTTTTATTCCATGGGCTTCAACTATGCTGGCAAACCTATTATGTGACACTTTGTCGAACGCCTTTTGGAAATCCATGTACAGCATGTCAACCGCATCACCCTCATCAACCCTCTCTGTTACCTCATCAAAAAACTCAATCAAGTTGGTTAAACACGATTTGCCTTTAACAAATCTTTGCTAGCTTTCTTTAATTAATCCACACTTCTTCAAGTGACTGTTAATGTTGTCCTTGATTATTGTTTCTAAAATCTTCCCTACTCCCGAGGTTAAACTGCCTAGCCTATAGTTGCTGGGTTTATCGTTATACCCTTTTTTGAACAAGGGTGTAACATTTGCAATTTTGCCTCATCTGGCACCACCCCCATTTCTAAGGAGGATTGGAAGATTATGGCCAATATCGCTGTGATTTTTTTCCTTTACTTTCCTCAGTGCCCGAGGATGCATCCCATCTGGTCTTGGTGCCTTATCTACTTTAAGTACAGCCCGTCTTTCTAGTACCTCTTTATCAATTTTTAGCCCATCCAGTATCTGCTCTACCTCCTCCGTCACTCTGTCTATGGCAGCATCTTTCTCCTTGGTGAAGTCAGAAGCAAAGTGCTCATTTAGTACCTCAGCCATATCCTCTGCCTCCATGCGTAAGTCTCCTTTTTGTTCCCTAATCGGCCCCACACCTCCTCTTACTACCCGTTTACTATTTATATGCCTATGGAAGACTTTTGGATCATCTTTTATGTTCGCTGCCATTCTATTCTCATACCCTCTCTTTGCCCCTCTTATTTTATTTTTCACTTCTCTGAACTTTCTATATTTAGCCTGATTCTCAGATGTATTCTCAACCTGACATCTGTCATACGTGCTCTTTTTTTGCTTCATTTTGCTCTCTATCTCTTTCGTCATCCATGGAGCTCTGACTTTAGTTGCTCTACTTTTCTCCCTAGTGGGAATGTTCCTCAACTGTACCAGAGCTCTTTAAAGGCAGCTCATTGTTCCGTTAAAGTTTTGCCTGCCAATCTTTGATTCCAGTTTACCTGGGCCAGATCCATTCTCATCCCACTGAAATTTGCCTTCCTCCAATTAAGTACAGGTTGAACCTCCCTTATTCGGAACCCTCTGGACCTGGCCTATTCCGGATAAGGGATTTTTCTGGACGAGGGGTGGTCACATTAAATTGGATAGTACAGGTATTGAACAAGGGGATATCGGGACTGGCTGGCTTGGGGCTGGGAGTGCGGCGGATAGATCATGGAGGGGGGGTGGTGGGCGGTGGATCGCAGGGTTAGACCAACGATTGCGGGAGTCGGCAGCAAGGAAGGACTTCAATTTGTTCATGTCGGAGTTCTGCGCATGCGCCGCCCGGTGGCCGGGAATGGTTCCGGACGAGGGGCAGTTCCAGATAAGGGAGGTTCAACCTGTATTTTTACTCTAGATTGCTCCATATCTTTTTCCATAACTAATCTAAATCACTGTTCCCTAAATGTTCACCTACTGACACTTGCTCCACTTGACCTACCTCATTCCCCAGAACCAAATCCAGCAATGCCTCCTTCCTTGTTGGGATGGAAATATACTGATCAAGAAAGTTCCCCATCACACAATTCAGAAATTCTTCCCCCTCGCGGCCCTTTTGCACTATTACTATCCCAGTCTATATTAGGATAGTTGAAGTCTATAGTTCTTGCATCTTTCTGTAATTTCTCTGCAAATTTGCTCCTCCATATTTTTCCCTCTAGTTGGTGGCCTATAGAATGCACCTCTCTTATTTCTTAACTTTAGCAATATAGATTCCATCCTTGACCACTCCAGGACCTCCTTTCTCTCTCGCACTATAACATTCTCCTTAACTAATACTGCCACACCACCTCCTATATCCAGGAATATTTAATACCCAATCCTGCCCTTTTTTGAGCCACAGTTTACTATGCTTCGTGTGTTCACATTCCCTGCTGTTCCATCAACTGTAGCCACAGCCCTTCTGTGCACCCACTATAATTATACATTTCGATTTGCAATAGGAAAGATTTTAAATCTGTGATGCCTTTGCATGTGCTCCAGCAGAACACATATCTCATTTATTGTCACTAATTCTGGATTAAGCTAGAGATTTATTGGAAGGAGAAATTACTGCTGGACTCCTGTCTGTTAGATTGTTAATTTACAGTTTTCAGAGTCCTATAATTTTTTTAAATACATGTGAGGCTATGATGTCTAGGCATGATTTGTAACTCCAGTGCCAATTCTCAAAAGGAACTAGTCTAATGGGCACACACAGATTATTCAAGACTGGCACTCAATTTTGCATCTTGAAAATATGGCTTCTGAGGCAACCCTAAAAAGTAAATAACTTGGCAAGAGTTCATTATGAAGCATCAAGTCTCTCCTTGGTAGTAAACTCCACTACCTACCATCCACTCCACTACTAACTGTTTTCTTAAATCCTTCTCCCCTGCCCCTTCCACACTCACCTCCAACAATAAGTGCGAGGAACTCCTGGATTTCTCTGTCACTCGGATTGAGACCATTCGTTCAGCTGCCTCTGCTGCATCCTTCTCATCCTCTCACCCCCTTAGCCCTGAACTCGCACCTTTCTCTCTTATCTCCCCTCATACCCTCTCCAAGCTTGTCTTGTCCATGAGATCCAACCCCTGCTCTCTCAACCTTATTCCCATTAAACTACTGACCACCCAACTTCCCTTCCTGGCCCACATGCTAACTGATATATGGTTCCCCTCTCCACTGGTACTGCCCCCCTCCCTTTCAAATCTGCCGTCATCATCCCTCCTCAAAAAAACCTACCCTTGACCCCTCTGTCCTTGCAAATTAGTGCCCCATCTCCAACTTCCCTTTCCTTAACCAACCTCCCTTTCCCTGAACGTGTTGTCGTCTCCCAAATCATACCCATCTTTCCCGCAACTCCATGTTTAAACCTCTCCAATCAGGTGTCTGCCCCATCACAGCACTGCGTTACTGCTTATCGAAATCAGTAATGATATCTTATGGCCGGAATTTTAATTGAAGACGTGTAGGAAAGCGGTCGGGAAACCCGGGAGAATGGGTTTCCTGTAGGCCCTGCTGAATTTAATGTCAGGGCCAGATTAGCATTTCAAAGCTCTGTTTCCCACCGACTGCTACCCAGATAGAGAGTCTGTCTGTCAGGCGGGTAGGCCTGCGGCACCAGGCCGCAGAAAGGCGAAAGGGAAAGATCGGGGGCAGGGGTGGTGCAGTCGGAGGCCAGAGAAATATCGGCGCCGGAGGGGATGGGAGGCCGGAGGAGGTTGGCCGGGGGAGGATCATGGCGGAAGACCAGGGCCGGAGAGGTGGTTGTCGAAAGGCCAGGAGGGCTGGAGGTTGAAGGTCGAAAAGCTGGAAAGGCTATCTGCGGGTGAGGGGTGTCGGGGAGAAATACCGGAGGGGGGAATCGGATTCCGGGGGTGTTGGTCAGGGTTGGAGGGTGATCGGGGGCCGGGGTTGAGGATGAAAGGCTGGTGGGGAGGGGGGGGGGGAGGGGTCAGAAATCAGAGGCCTCTTTGGGGGAAGGGAGGGGGGAAGGGGTTGCGTCAGAGATCGGAAGGGCCGGGGTGGGGGCAGTGTCTGATCGCGGGTGGGTTAACAAGGCAGGAACGCTGGATCCAGCAGGTAAATGAAATTAGCTGCTGGGTTCCCCGAGGCTTTTAAAACCCGACCGTCCATAGTTTAATTTGAAATGGTTGATTACCATGAGGCACAGAGCTTGATTCTAATATTTAAATGGTGGACCTGCCTCCTGGGAATGGATTGGCTGCCTGCCCCCCCCGCCCCCACCACCCTGCATCCATTAATACCAGAAGTGGGGTCGGGATTGAGTTTTTTTTTGTCGGTTTAAAATTCCCCCCCATGTGTCTGTGACCATGACGCACTATCCCTCCTCATCCTTCTCGACCTGTCTGCGGCCTTTGATACAGCTGATCACAGCATCCTCCTCCAACACTTCTCCTTTGTTGACCAGCTGAGTGCAACTGCACTCACCTGGTTACCTTCTTACCTATCCAGTTGTAGCCAGAGAATCTCCTGCAATGGCTTCTCTTCCTGCTCACTTAAGTATTCATTTAACAAGAATAATTTTCTTATGATCCACTATAGTCTCATTTGCTTCTGTCTTTAATGGGCCACATTCCCTTTTACCACTCTCTTTCTCTTAATGGCTTTGAAATTCCAGTTGGAGGCTTCTTTCGGACTAACGCCTCCAACCAGAGAATTTTTACAAATTTACCTGGTGGTCCCAGAGGAGAGTGGGATTCCGGTGGAGAGGTGAAGCGCGCTCCTCGAGATTCCCACGGAGAAGGTGCAGTCACATGTGACTGTACAGCCAATCAGGTAAAGTATTCCACAGCATTCTCATTAATAGCAATGAGAATGCCGTATCTATGAGTTCTCATTACTATTAATGAAAAAAAAACATACTAAAGACCATAATAAAAAAATAAAAAACACACCTCACATAATTAAAATAAAGTTAATAAATGTCTTAGAAAATGAAATTCCGATTTTTAAAAAAGTTTCTTTAATTGTGGTTTAAAATAAACTTACCATAGTGGGCAGGGATTTTAACAATAAAATATGTTTTTTAAATTTTATTTTATTATGTTTTTGTATGTTTTAATACTCTTATGTCTGTAAAAATAGGCTATGCGCCTGCTTTTATCAGGCGCAAGAGTTTTGAGGACATTTGCTGGGCAAGATATGGGTAAATATGCAATCTTGCCCTTGCAAATGTCCTCGCTCCCGAGATGCGGATGATCTGTCAAGCTGGAGCTTGACAGATCAGAAAAGCCAGTTCTCAGCGCTTGCGCATTCTGCGCTGAAAACTGGCTTTTGCGATGCCTTCCTGGATCTGTACACACTCTGTACGGATCCGGGGAGGCCGCGATTTCTGGGCTAATATATGTATTTTTTAAAATTGCTGATTGCTTTGATATCCCTTGCAAATTTCCCTTTTTGTATCTCATTGCTTTCTTTGTATCCCTTCGTTGATTTTTATAGTGTTCCCAATCCACTGGATTTCTACTTTCCTTGCATTTGTGTAAACCTTTTCTTTTTTCTTGATGCTATCTCTTCCATCATTTGTTGACCATGGTTGTTAGCTAAACAAGTGAAGCCTTTAACTTTTAGGGGTAGGTACTGATTTTGTATCATAGCAAATACTTCTTTGAATACTTCTCACTGTTTGTAGGTTTACCCAGTAACAATTCAGCCCAGTTTACTGTAACATAATTCAAAACCCAGATTCATACACAATATATACTTTATAATGTATTTTTTCATTTTGGCCAGTATTTCTGTAGTAAACGAAGATTTGATAGGGACAGTACACTTGTATAGTATAATGAATAGATTGAAGACAGTCGAACCTTATTAATTACCTGACATTTGCAACACCAATTTTCTCACCATCAATTCATAAGTTTCTGTATAGATTGCGTGCTGCAAGATTTAAAAGGACATTGATCAATGACAGCAGCGTTTTATACATGACTACCTTGGTTATAAAAACATAAATAATATATAACCTTTAGAAGAAATAGGAACATGAAGGAAAGGCTTTTGGTTATAATGGTGATTGATGTTGTTTATTTCCCATGTGATTAATTCTTGCTTAAAACGGCCTCATTAGTTGGAGGTAAAAAGCAGATGGTGTTGACAGGGACAGCAGTGGAGATTCCACTCCAAGCTCTGCTAAGTTTCATGCAGATGCTGAGCCTCAGGGGCCATCGAGAAAGAGAGTGATCTTGGAGGGACAGCAACAATTGCATGAGGCTCTGGCATCTTTTGCAGCTGCGATGTCTGCAAATGTTCTGAGAATGGAGGGGTCCATCTCCAACATAAGCAGCACCATGCCGCAGGTGCTGGCGACAATGTGCAGTCCATGGAAAGAATGGCCACCTGCATGGAGCAGCAAATGCACCACTCACATGAGCACATGCTAGCAGTGGACAGTAAATGGCAGAGGTTCATAGACCTCCTGTCTCGGTGGCATATAAATGTAGACGTGGGCGTTCATTACCCGACTGCTGTGCAGCAAGGTGCTCTCCAGCTCCTTGCTAGCAAGGAAGTGCAGGTGGGCCATGAGAGGGATGATGGTGACAGGGGTCATGGAAGTGGGGGCTCTGCTCAAAGCCCTCCTACTTCTTCCCCATTACATCCCCCTCAGTCAGAGCCCCACATGCTGCCCTGGTTCCCGATGACCGAGTCTGCTCCTGCACAGTTGCAGGAGGAGCAGTCTTTGGCATGCCCTCATAGGCTCTAAAACCCATACGACGTCCACCAAAAGTGTCTAAGCAGTCAGAGCAGGGAAGTGAGCAGCCTCCCTCTACCTCTGCTGAAGCCACAGGGATTGCACCTTGTAGAGGCACTCAAAGAAGAAAGATACAATTGTAGATGCCCATGGGTGTTTAAAAAAATGTTAATGTTAAGTGTCAGTTGTATTTATGATGCACTACTTTATGTCTTGTCCATTTTTGCCTGCGACCTGGGAAGTGACCTTGTCGCTTAGACTGAATGGTGAGACATTACTTAACCTCGAGCACTAGGGACTTGGGTGAGAGGAATGGCTTGGTCATTAGAGGGATGCTTTATGTTGTTTGGAGGGTGGGGGTTACTTAGTGCAGCAAGTGGCAGCCATATGTGCCGCTGCTAGTGTTGTATATGCATGCCTGTTTACTGTGTGATGTCAGTAACACTGTTATGCAACACTGAATGTACCCTTACACTGTGTACGCACCTTACCTGTACACCAGAGAGTGCTGCTGTTGGAGACCTAAGTGTTACCTGCATACTGCAGGTAACCCAGTATAAAAAGGAGCTCGCAACTTGGTGTCCTCACTCGAGGAGCTGCAAATAAAGGACTACAAGGTCTACACAGCTTTAGTATCATACCCTGCCTCGTGGCGTTGTTACTACATACACTACAACTGGCGATGAGGATACGAGGTCACCAACTACATGCTCAACATGTCTAACCTCAGCAACTTTCAGCAATTTACATAATGGAAAGATTGGGACGCTTTCGTAGAAAGATTGGAACGTGACTTTATAGCCAACGACCTGGATGGAAACACACTGGCTACATGACCGAACAAGCGCAGGGCCATCCTGCTCAGCAGTTGTGGGCCCACCATCCATTGTCTCGTCAAGGACTTGCTAGCCCCAGCGAAGACAACCACCAAAAACTATGAAGAACTTGTAACATACAGGAACAACTAAAACCGAAAGAAAGCATCCTCACAGCCAGGCACCGGTTCTACTCTTACCAGAGACCTGAGGGCCAAGAAATTACTAAGTATGCTGCACACCTAAGAAGACTAGCTGCACCGTGTGATTTTGGAGACCACCTAAATGAAGCCCTAAGGGACATATTCGTCATTGGAATCAGCCATGAGGGCCTCCTGCACAAATTGTTCTCTGCTGACATCACGGTCACGCTGCAGAAAGCAATTCAAGTGAGCCAGGCCTACATGGTTTCAGCCGGCGACTCCAAGAGAATACTGACCTAGGACTCTAAACCGGCGAGCGCATGGATACTTCTAAAGGCAGAATTACTGCCCCGAGTCCCGCAACCCTGAGTCCGCCACATGGGGCAAACCGGATGGCCCCGTGCTGGCGCTGTGGAGGAAACCACAGGGCCCACCAGTGCCGCTACAAAGACTATGCATGCAAATGCTGCAAAGAGAAAGGGCACCTCCAAAGAATGTGCAGAAAAAGCTGTACTCACCGCGTCTCTGATGAGTTGGCTGATCACCTGGGCTCCGACACAGATGAAGAGGAAGTTGCTCAAACCCTAGAAGAAGAGTATGCAATTTATACCTGCTCCACCGAAAGTTCTCCATGGACGATGGAAGTGGACATCGACAGGGTCCCAGTTTCCATGGAAATTGACACAAGGTGAGCCAGTCTGTGATGAGCCCAACGACCTTTGAAAAACTTTGGATAAATTCCCCTAATCGACTGAAACTGTCTCCTGTCCAGGCACAGCTGCTCATCTACAACAAGGGTAAAATCCAAATCGTTGGCAGCGCGGACGTCCAGGTCTCCCAGGGCGGCGTGTTGAACAAACTTCCCTTGTGGATTATAGCCGGCGACGACCCCAAGCTGCTGGGCAGGAATTGGATGAACCCGGTCCATATCAGGCGAAGTGGCGACAGCCTCTGGTCCCTGGCAATCGACCTCGAACATGGATCCATCGTTTCATCTGGAGGCTTCACTGTCCAGCTTGATGGCGTGGTGACAACTCCACAACACCACGGTGAAATCTCCACGACCGAGGATCCAAACTCCACTTTCCGGGCCGGGGCAGGACTCCAAGAGGTGAACAGCGTCAAAAGAAGTGGACTCCCGCGTCCAGGGTCGAACCTGTGGAAGAAAAGACCATCACAGTCTACCTGCAGGAGAGCCAGAAGATGGCGGCCGCACCACGAGGAGAAGAACCTGCAATCAAAATGGCCGCGGCCATACCACGAGGGGCAGAATTGGAGGAGCGGCACGTGGCACTGACAGCCAATCGGATTGGGAGGCTCCCTTAAATGAGACCGGTAACCAAAGAAATTTAAAGGGACAGTTTCAATTATTTGAGGACAAGGATGCAATAAAAGGGTGCAAGTATGAAAATGTATGCAATGTAACCATGAATCGTAATGCTGGTTTAACTAATGTGACTAATGAGATGAATGCAGGTGTCAGTAAGGTTAAGAACAAGTTTATTATGCTTAACAATTATGATAGAGAGTTTGAAGTGCCTAATGTAACCAGGCTCGATTGGCCGAATGGCCTACTCCTGCACCTATTTTCTATGTCTATGTCTGTTGAGACCAAGACACCCAAAAGTGATGCAAATGATAGAATGTACAATGCAGGTTCGACTATGTGTGATTAGAACCAAGGTGTCATGTATACTGATAGGACACTGCTAAAGGACATTGGGCCCTACAGGGACCATGCTGATGCCAATGGAATCCCCCTGTGGGAGACCCCCAGGTCCAGCAGGCTACCTGACCATGTAGCCTGGACCTTTGGAACAAATGTGATGCCCCTTGCAAGACACACACATAGGTAGTGGAAGCAGAACCACTGCATGGACAGTGGTCAACGGGCAGCCCAGCCACCACCAATGGCAACCTGCACCAGACCAGCCCTACAACCCCTGGCCACGAGGGCCAACTCCAGGAGCGTGAGGCCAATACCCTCCAGCTTTCCTGGCAAACCCTGGGATGACCTGACCCTCATCCCAATTGGTGGACAAGGAGCCCACCCAGTCCTGTGGCCTTGCCCACCACCCCACAACTACCCACATTACAGTGTATACACACCACCCACTGCTGCTGTGGCAACACCCCTGAGGGATCCACTTGGTCTGTGTGTGAGGGAGGGGAAACATATGAGGTCAGCCTCAAGCACAGGGGTCACATCTGGCAACCACACAACCCTCACCACAACCTCCCATAGCCCACCACTGATCACCTCCCCAGGTCATGACAATAAGGATATAAAAAATGCTTAGGGGGGAGTGTTGTAAATGCATGCCTGTTTACTGTGTGATGTCTGTAACACTGTTATGCAACATTGAATGTACCCTTACACTTTACGCACCTTACCTGTACACCAGAGGGTGCTGCTGTTGGAGACCTGCAGGTAACCCAGTATAAAAAGGAGTTCACAGCTTGGTGTCCTCACTCAAGTAGCTGCAAATAAAGGACTGCAAGTCTACACAGCTTTAGTATCATACCCTGCCTCGTGGAGTCATTACTAAAGGTGTCTACGTACACTACAGCTAGTGCCATCTCCACCTCGGGTTCCTCCTCATCTTCCACCTGCTCCTCCTCCTCTGAAGAGGTTACATGCTCTGTGTCTTGCTGCTCCTGCAACTCCAATCCTTGCTGCTGTGTTATGTTGTGCAGCACACAGCAAATGACGATGATTCTGGAGACTCTGGCTGGTGCGTACTGAAGGATTCCTCCAGATCTGGAGGGCATCTTCAGCATGACTATTGCTTGATCTATGACACATCTGATGGACATGTGGCTGTCATTATTACGCTCCTCGGCCTCAGTACTTGACGTCCTCAAGGGTGTCATGTCATGAGCCATGTCTTCAGTGGATCACCCTTGTCTCCAAGGAGCCAGCTGGTAAATCTGTTTGGAGGTGCAAAGAGCTGAGAGAGGGTGGATGGCACTGTACGCAAGAATCATGACAGCTGCCAGGGAATCTGGCGCACACATGCATGATCTTTTTATGGTTGCAGACGAACTGCTCATTGAGAGAGTGGAAGCCATTATGGATTACAAACACTCCTGGGTAATGAGGCGGTGCCTTCATGGCCACGTGTGCAGTTGATGATGCCCTGCACCTGTTGGAAGTCTGCCAGAGCTGCAAAGCCAAACAGCCACTCAGTAACACTGGCCTCATCAGTGGCAAAGTTGATTTAATTGGCTGACTTGTGAAACATGGCATCAGTCCTTAGGGTGATGCATCTGTGGGCGGCCGACTGCGAGATCCCGCAAATGTCTGCTGCAGATCCCTGGAAGGAGCCTGAGGTGAAGAAATTGAGGGTGGTGGAGACTTTCACAACCAGTGGTAAGGAGTGTCCACCAGGACTTCTGGGCAGCAGGTCTTGTTCCAGAAAGCTACAAATGTCTGCGACAACCTGGCTTGATAGCCTGAGCCTCCTGAAGCACTGTTCAGTCTTGTTGAGGAAGCTCGTCCTCTGCCTGTATATCCTGTGTTGGGGGTATCGCCTCCAGCATGCTGCAGCCCTGTGGTGCCACCCTGCCATTATCTCTTCTGTGGAGCATCACGTCGTTGAGGAGAAGGCTGCTGTTGTGGTTACGGCTGGTGGTAAGGCTCACCTTGGTCCGATTCTGAGGCGACAGTATAAGTGGCACCCATGCTGCTGTATTAGATGGAAGGTAAAGTGGAGATCAGAAGGCCAATTCCTCAATGTTGTAATACTGAGTAGCAATGTGGTGAAAATGGCTTCCGAGGTTGCAGAAATGACCTGCAAACTGCTGACGCCTACATCTGTGGACAAAATGGAGTGTTCAAGAGCCTTTCCATGAGGTAGGTAATGAGGTGTAATGTGGGAGTATATATGTGCTTTTCCAAACTCTCAATGAACGGACTCGCCAATGGCTGCTGGGCTTCCATCTCCCCCTTCACAGGCAAGCTACCCGAGCTGCGTGAATCCCATGCTTCTGCAGTAAAAGTCAAAAGCTGCCGTTAATAACCCTCATGAGGATCTCTCAACAAGCAGTTAATGACATCCGTGCGATTGCTCGCTTCTGCCGGTCGGGTCCGTGTCACGCCGTCCAAGCCACCCAAGTTAAATGCACCTAACGGCGGGTTCCCGACGCGCTCGCAATTTGAGATTTTTACTGCCGATCCACCCTTAAACCCTCATGCTCGGCAACGGGAAAATTCTGGCCTGTTCATATGTGTCACAAATGAGAAGGTTTACATTTTCTAACATTCAATAAAACGCTGGTGTTGGTAATCAGAAGTATTTGCCTGAGAAGCTTTGAAAAATCAATGGGGGCAAAATTGCCCCGCGCTGAGTTTGGGGCGCTTAATTCAAATTAAGTGATTTTTTTCGCCCGGCGGTCGATGGATCCAAGAGCCCTGGAATTGGGCAGTTGAACAAAAAAAAAATCATCCAGGCACTCTCTGGGCGGGAGGGAGGCAGGAGTGGGGCACTGTGAGTCAGCACGATACGGACGCGATGCAACGTCCCTCCCCTTCTCTTAAAGGGAAGGGCTGCTGCGAACTCTGCAGCCACTTCTATGACGCCCACTGGACCACCAGGCCTGGCCAAACCAGTGTCTTCCATTGTCGTACCGACTGCAAAGTTGGTCAACAAAAAAAAAAGTAGGCGGCTGTGGCACAAGGCCTTTTAAGGGCAGATGGGGGCGCCCTCGCCACCGCGCCAACCTCGCTCCGGTGTAAAGTGGTCAACACGAGGCGGTAAGGGGTCGGTGCGCACCGTGATGACGTCATCGCCGTGTGTGCCACCACCCGGGGTGAAAAGTGGTGGAGTGCAAACCCGTTTTCGGCACCGCCATCCCGGGGGCAATTCTGGCCGGGTCGCTTCTGCTGCCTGCCCCCAGGCGAAAAGTCCTTGTTGTCTCATTAGCGCCTCCTGGAGGCAATAACGAGCCTTTCAGAAAGGGGCAATTACAGCCTCAATGTTTTTATTATTTCAAAATAACAAAATTAGGACGAAAACATATACTTTGCTATTTCTCTTTCTGTTGGCTTGATGCTATATGAATTAGAAACCTACTCAAATATATAATCTAGTTGGCATTTAAACCAGTTTAAAAAAACAAACTGAAATACTGTAATAAACAGAGGCACAATGTAACTATTCCATTCAGGAAAATAAATAATAGAATTTTGAAATTTGAGCTTCAAGAAAATCAGCAAAAACTGAAAGGAAAAATTAACAATCCTATCCCGGATCAGGCGTACTCCTCAAGTATTCACTCTCAACTTAAGGTTGAGGTAGCTGAATCCTAAAGACGCTAACTGGGTCTAAAGGTCTGGACTATTGCTCCCTAAAGGAAAGGAAAAACCCGAGAATGTTACCGTCCTCCAGATACCATTTTCTAATAAGTTTTAGCCAGTTTGTAATTATCCTGGATATTGTAAGGGTCCGGGAGGTGTCTCCTCAATAATGTACCTCTTCTCCAAAAGAGTGTACTTGAGATATGGTTCGTGAATTATTGATGCAGAAGATTATGAGAGACTATTCAAAAACATAGAGAGATTTATTTAAAGAACCGATATGAAATTTGCAGTTGGTGAGTTAGTCAATCGCAACATTAAAAAGGTGAAAAATACAATCTTTCTATTAGAGAATCTTACTTTTAAATCTAAACTTCATTACATTATTACAGTTCTTAAAATTGTTTAAGCAGGATATCCATCAATTATCAAGGTAGCAGCTACCTTCAATCCCCGAGAAGTTGGAGACCACCGAACAATGCCTTCTGCCTTGCTCTGTAGTCGAGATATGCTTTTGCCCATTAAAGCAAGTCTACCTCTCTCATTCAAGCTTTCAACAGTTATACCCTTTGTTTCCCTGTTTCATTAGATCTCGTTAATCATCATTAGTAATCTTCTTGCTGAGCCTTGAATCCCTAGCTCCTGTATCAATACATAGCTATTGTGAATTTAGCATTTATGTTCAAAGTGAAGATGTCATTTGTTTGTGCATTAGGTACTTGATTGTTTGTTTCATGATGTGTTATTTTCTAGAAGCTATCCAATAACTCCCAAGAATTTATGTGAGGTACTTGACATTTTGCTAATTCAACTGAACTAACTGGTGTGTTTGCAATCTGTTCATTGTTCGATTTGCCATCTGCAGTCAAGAGGGCAGCTGCCATTTGTTTATGATGAGCAATCCAGATTAGGCCATTCAAGCTGGCTGCTTATTTCAACAATTGTCCTGTTTTAAGAAGTTAATAAAGTAACTTATCTGGTGTCAATCCTTGAAGGCTAGAATTCTTTAGGATTTCTAAATCTGGCTTGTCTTATTTTTAACTAAGTTATAAGGTAGAATTCCTTCATAAATCAATAGTCTTTCAAAGACTGGGCAGAAGTGAGGTTATGCCACTTGGAAATGACAGTGGGGTCGAGGAGCAGGTTGAACAAGAAGAAAGGAGTGGAGAAGAGCGAGCGCAGCCAGGCTGGTTGACAGTGCAGACCCAGGGCAGGAAGATAATAGGGCAGAGCCCAAAAGGGAGCCTAATGCCTCTAGGAGTAGGTGGCTGACAGTAAAAGACATGAAGAATGGAATGGGGCAGAATGTCCAGGGGACCTAAAGTGCTACAGCACTACATTTGCCAGGAAGGTGTAATTACAGTGTAACAAGTTTACACAGGTACTTTTCATTATAAATGTGGACTAAAGTAATTTATATTGGAAAAGAGAATGATATATTTTTTCATTTTGCACGCTTTAAAGAACAATTGGACAAATGTGAGGGACTCCAGTACTTTCCCTTTATAGTAATCAGGAGCAAGAACCCATATTGATTTTTTTTCTTTGAGATCTAAGACAATTTATAATGCCATTCTGAGTAAGATCTGCCAACTTAGTAGAGATAAAATATTTGAATTAACATATTTTACTTTGGTGGAAAAATGCTACTACAGCTGTCAAATGGAAATACTATGCTACTTTTATCATATTGTTTGCAGAGATATGACAGAGGTGGTCCACATTAAAGACCGAAAGGAGGTAATTCATGAAATGAAATATTGTCCAGATGGATCTTACCTTGCTGTAGGTTCAAATGATGGTCGAGTTGACATTTACGCAGTTTCACAGCGATACAAGAAAGTTGGAGAATGCAGCAAATCATCTAGTTTTATTACACACATTGATTGGTCCATCGATGGTAAACATCTACAGGTTAATGATGGTGCTGGAGAAAGACTATTTTACAAAATGCCATGTAAGTACAATACTGATCTTTTTCTCGCTTATTTGGAAATTAATAGCATCATAGATGCCATGTTACTTTATTTACATTTCAGTATGTTAAAAGAGTACAGTTTTTCATGGACAAATCAGTTGAACAATGTCTGCCCATTATCATTAACACAAGGACAGAACTCTCTGAACTGAAAGGTTAGATTCTGTACCATGATTCAGCATGCTTCAGATTGAAGGCCCAACTTTTAAGAGGGAATGGTTGTTAGACCATGGTGAATCATCATTTGTAGGAGATATAAATTGACCCGATTTTGCGGTCAGCAGCAAATTAATGTCACTAGCCGTTCATTACACTTACACTTGCCCACAGACTTTCTGAGACCTTTTGTACTGGAACTTGCGGTTATTAGAGAGTCAAAACAATGTGACGCCCTCTACAGGGGTGCTGGTGCGACTTGGTGCGATTTAATCAGGCAGGAGAATTTTGGATGAGCTCCAAGTTATGGAGGGTGGAAGATGGGAGGCTGGCGAAGAGAGCATTGGAATCAAGTCTGGAGGTAACAAAAGCATGGTTGAGGGTTTCAGCAGCAGATGGGCTGAGGCGGGGCAGAGACATGCAATGGTATGGAGGTGGAAATAGGTAGTCTTTGTGATGGAGAGGATATGGGGTCAGAAACTCAGCTCAGGTTCAAAATGGATGGCAAGTTTGCAAACAGTTTGCGATTCAGCCAGAGACTGGCCAGGGAGGGGGGATAGAGTCAGTGGCTAGAGAATGGAGTTTGTGGTGGGTGCCAAAGACAGTGGGGGTTAACTTTGATAACCCCTGAAAATGCATGCGGGGATCGGGGTATCCAATTAACCCGCACCTGTTCATTGCGATACAGACTGCATGTTAGATTTGTGCTGCCTGCTGCTTTAAATGATTGCTACATGCATCAGCAGGGGGCCCGGTATTGCGAATAGCTAGCACTACTTACAAGAAGCTTGCACCTCTTAAAGGGGAGGTGCATTGTGGCTGCAAGAAGTGGTCAGAGTCCTTTGAAAAGTGAACCCATGCTGTGAAAATTTGAGGAATGGCTGAACATGCGAGCATGCACCAAGGTTTTCTGACAATGCACCGGAGGTATTGGTGCAAGATGTGGAGAGAAGGCGAGACATCCTGTATTTGTAGGGGGGCAGGGGGTCCCCCAGACATATGCTAAGGAGGCAATGGGAAGATGTAGTGGCAAAGCTCAATGCCAGGGGTGTAGTTCCAAGAGCATGGATGGAGTACAGGAAGAAGATCTGAAATGAGTTGTCAAGGTGAGTGAGTTCAATCATCAAATGGCATATCCTACCAACTGTACCACTAGCCTCATCCACTGCTCAATTCACAACACTCCCATCACCCAACTACCAACAATCTCTATCGATCAGTACTCCACCCTTCAATTCATATGCTTTACATCACCCTCACGTACTTCGCACTGTTGCTAGCCTTGCATCCACAACTCACAGCTCGCACACAATGTCAGCTATTCAACCTTGAAAGCCATGAGCAATGCTGTTCTTGCCTTGCTTTGAGGTTGCAGTTGTGGCTGCAGCAGTAGGCAGATTTCAATCACGATCTCTTTTGTGAAGCGAAGATGTCTCGTGCATTGGTTCTCGCTGAAGTTGAGGTAAAAGAAATGCTTCCTGAAGACCCTCATGGATATAGCCTCCTGAGTGTCCTTCTCCCTCTTCTCCTGCTCCCTCTTCTAGCAGCTTGTCTTGCTCTGCATGGCCTCTCCTTATTCTCTCAGTCATGTTCAATTCCCAGATGAAGCCCTACCAGTCACCCTTGTCTGGAAGCAACTTGTTTCAGCACAAGTGATCAAAAAACTACTTCAAGACCAGCCAGACCACTCCCTATAGAGTAGTCAAACTTTAGCCAAGTATATAGAAAAGCTCCAAAAACAAGTGCTAGTGCACCAGCAGCCAGAATGTTGTTGTAATGTATATGATCCCGTTAAATTGGGGGTGATCCTACTTTCTGTTTAACATTGTGTTCAGCTGTGTGAGGTTAAAATAGGGCATTGGCTGAGTTCGAAAATGGCAGCGCTGGCGTCAAATCAGCACACTGATTTGCGTCATCATCTCGCTGCTCTGCATGTTGTTGGTGGTCATTAAATACATCCATGCAAACCTCTTGACCAAGATGATGTCCTGTGCACTTCCCGTCAGAAGTGTGTGCGCGCATCTCGGACCCCATTTTTCGATCCTTATGTGGCTGCATGGCGCCTAAAAGACTGGCGCTGCATGGTCCAATTTAGCCCCCTGTGGCTTTGGTCTTTCCAATATTTATTTGGAAGAAATTTCGGCTCATCCAGGACTGGTGGGGTAAAATTCGCATCATTTGCGTCTCCCACTAATGGGGCGCAAACGATTTATTTCCCTGGGTGGGGGGGAGGGTGCTACCGGCTCCCACGAAATTGCATGGGAGTTAGAAGAGGCACAAACTGGCAGCACCCCGCCAATAGCGCCACAAACTGCTGCGCCGGTGATGATTACTTCATCGACGTGCGGAGCGACCCGTTTTTGTCCCGCAGCAGGAATTGGGTAGCGTCCCGTGAGGCCACCGCGGCCGATGTCAATGCTAGCCTCGCGGGTCGCGAACTGGGCCACACCCCGCTCGCGGGCCGAAATGTAAAGGGGATGTGCACAGCACCAGTTTTTTTTCGGCCGACT
The DNA here is from genome assembly GCF_044704955.1 of Pristiophorus japonicus. NCBI lineage: Eukaryota > Metazoa > Chordata > Chondrichthyes > Pristiophoridae > Pristiophorus > Pristiophorus japonicus. Next base: position 91,021,255 of record NC_091985.1, read on the forward strand.
TACCAGTCCGGCCTTCTATTGTATATTTTGTGGGGTCCATCCTGCGATGGTGCAGCCCGGCACTCCGCTTCTGTGCCAGGCTGTAGCCACGGCACCCCGCATCCCCGGTGGCGAAGTGGAGGCCTTTTGCCCCACTGCAGGGCTCGCAGCATGCCCTCCCCTTTAAAGGAAGGGGAGAGTCCTGTGCTTGTGCCAGCGCTACGCAGAGAGGCCACGTAGCGCTGAAAAATTTGCGCACTTACCATCCAGATTCTGCTCCAGAGAGGAAGTGGAGTGCCCGACATTGCGCTCCATTTCCTCTCGGGGGCAATAACCCCAATTTTGCGGCTGTCCCGACCCGCCTCAAACGGGGAGATACCGAATTTTGACCCCTGGATGTCAAAGCAGTCTGACACCACAGAGGCAGTGGAGGGTCGAGAGAGCTGGTGGTGAGGTAGAGCTGGGTGTCATCAGCGTGCATGTGGAACCTGATGTATCTTCAGATGATGTTGCTAAGGTGCAGCAGGTAGATGATAAAAAGGAGAGGACCAACGATATATCCTTGCGGGACTCCAGAGGCAATGGAGCAGGGGCGGTAAGAGAAGCCATTACAGGCGATTCTCTGGCTATGACCATAGGTAAAAGTGAAAGCATTCCCACTCAGCTGGACAATGGAGAAGAGGCATTGCTGGAGGATGGTATGGTCAATTGCGTCAAAGGCTGCGGACAGGTCAGGAGGGATCTTGCACCACAGTCACAGTCACAGAAGATGTCATTTGTGACTTTGATTTCAGTGCTGTAGCGGGGCGGAGAGGTTCAAACATGGAGTTGTGGGAAAGGTGAGCACGTATTTTGGAGGTAATAACACGTTGAAGGACTTTGGAGAGGAAAGGGAGATTAGAGATGGTCAGTAGCTTCCAAGGACAGAAGGATCAGGGGTGAGTTTTGAGGTTCAATCGAGATGCAACACTTTTGGTACAAATTTATGAGTCAGGTTAACTTAGTTGGTAACATGGTCAGCAGGTCATAGGTTCAAGGCCAATTCTTGGAGTTGAGCCCACCACCTGAACTGAGGGAGTGTTCAGCAGCTGTGGAAAACAGGTCGGTTTCACAAGAAGCTCATTTTGAGGTTATATTCAGTCAGTGTTCAGTGGGGTTTGGAGAATGTAATCTGTGAAAGAGTGAAAAAGTGCTGTTATATTGCACAAAATCTACAATTTTGACAGGTCTTCTAAGCATTAGAGAGTGCCACCAGTTTTATGTTTGGTCACAGCCAGTTGTGCAAGAGCTGCACTTCAGGTCTGCAGTGACAATATTAAAATACCGGGGGCGGGGGGGGGCGGGGGAATCCTACTTTTTAGCAATTTCTTTGTTCTTTAGATAAGCAACATGCAGCCATCATGGCCCGATATTTACAGGGAGAAAGCAGCAAAGCATGGTAGTGGGGCGGGGAAGAAAATCCAGGGTGGATGGGGGGACCTTGCTGAATTTAACAGCAAGAACTCATTATCACTTTTTTTTATGTTTCCCGCCTGGCAGCTGTCCAGATTGACAGGCTTGCTCGGTGGGAAAGCTGCAGCCGGAGTCTGTTGGGGATGGCCCCTGCAATCAGGAAAAATCGGGGCTTGGTAGTGGGTGTCAGTGCCCGGCAATCGGGAGAGCGGGAAAGATGATAGTGTGAAGGGATGGGGGGGGGGGGCGTTGGGGTATTTGGCCAATCATGGGGTAGGCGGCTCAAGATCGGGGCTTTGGGGGGGGGGAGGGGGCAGGGTCTGCTGACCGCAGAGCAGGCAGCTCAAGATCGGGGCTGGGGTTGGGGGGGGGGGTGGACGGGGCGGGGGCTGTCTCGGCTGATTGGGAAGCATGCGGATCAAGATCGGGGCTGGGAGTAGGTGGGTGGGTCTTGGCTGATTGGGAAGCATGTGGCTCAAGATCAGGGCTTGGGGGGGAGAAGGTCGGCCAATCGCAGAGCAGGTGGCTCAAGATCGGGGCTTAGAGGGAGGAGTTCGGCCAATCACGGCAGCGAGGAGAGGCCACAATTGGCAGAAGAGGGGCCCAAGGTTTGCTTGAGGGACCGGGGGCAACACTCCTCCTCCTCGCTCATGAGTTCCCTAAAAAGCACTTACCATCTGCAGCTGGCTGCTTTCATCTCCATTTTTCTGCCGGGTTTCCCGAGCCTTGGGAAACCTGGCTAGCAACTGTTTTAAAGAAGAAAGACTTGTATTTATATAGTGCATTTCACAACCTTGGGATGTCCCAAAGTCCCTATACAGGTATCTTTCAAGTGTAGTCACTGTTGTAATGTAGGAAACAGCCTCCCAATTGCAGTGTGGGAGACTGATTTAAATATTATAATGAAATCTCTCACCTCTTCAAGATGGGACACAGGCACGCCATGTTACCCGCTGTCATAACAATGGCGGCAGCCGCATGCGCAGCGGGTTGGGGACACGTTCCCAATTAATAAGAACATAAGAGATAAGAAATAGGAGCAGGAGTAGGCCATTTAGCCCCTCGAGCCTGCTCTGCCATTCAATAAGATCATGGCTGATCTGATCATGGACTCAGCTCCACTTCCCTGCCCGCTCCCCATAACCCTTTACTCCTTTATCGCTCAAAAATCTGTCTATCTCCGTCTTAAATATATTCAATGTCCCAAGCTCCACAGCTCTCTGGGGTAGAGAATTCCAGAGATTTACAACCCTCTGAGAGAAGAAATTTCTCCTCATCTCAGTTTTAAATGGGCGGCCCCTTATTCTGTGTCCCCTAGTTTTAGTTTCCCCTATGTGGTGGAAATATCCTCTCTGCATCCACCTTGTCAAGCCCCCTCATTATCTTATAAGTTTCAATAAGATCACCACTCATTTTTCTGAACTCCAATGTGTATAGGCCCAACTTATTCAATCTATCCTCATAAGTTAAGCCCCTCATCACCGGGATCAACTTAGTGAACCTTCTCTGAACAGCCTCCAATGCAAGTGTATCCTTCCTTAAATACGGAGACCTAAACTGTACGCAGTACTCCAGGTGTGGCCTCACCAATACCCTATACAGTTGTAGCAGGATTTCTCTGCTTTTATACTATATCGCCCTTGCAATAAAGGCCAACATTCCATTTGCCTTCCTGATTACTTGCTGTACCTGCATACTAACTTTTTGTGTTTCATGCACAAGGACCCCCAGGTTTCTCTGTACTGTAGCACTTTGCAATTTTTCTCTATTTAAATTATAATTTGCTTTTCTATTATTTCTGCCAAAGTGGATAACCTCACATTTCCCACATTATATTCTTTATTTCTACCCTCTCCCACCCGTCATGTGGTTAATATCAACTCGCACGTTTCCACCATCAATGCCTGAGGCCTTAATGTACTGTCTGTTTCAGGAAATTGCTTGAAGCAAACAAAACTGATGCTCCAAAGCAGGGAAGGCTATTGCATAGTGGGCAGAAGTGGTCTCTTTGAGACATCTGCAAAAATCTGATATCGTGACATCACAAAATGTCTCCGAAAGAAGTTGTGATTTTTATTTTATGGTGACCATCAGGTGTGGAACCAAAATATTTTATTTTTAAGTTTTTTTTGTAACAATAATGGCCTGGATTTTGCAGTCAGCGGTGAAGGAACGGCACACGGCATTCACCTCGCTGACAGCTGCCCACAAAGATTTGACTGACTTTAGAGTGGAGACTTCCTGTCATTGGGTGTCTGTTCCAGCACAGCACCCTCTACAAGGGTCTGTGCCAAGAAACAGCGTGGCTCTTCAACCGATCAGCTTGAAGAATCCTGCACTCAGGCCGTGAAATTTGGAGGTCTAGTGCCTGCTGTTAAGGCCGGTTTTGTTGAAAAAATAGCGGGTGCTTCGCTTCCGCCCACTTCCCGCAAGAAACACCATGACCGCCATTTTGGGGATGTCATTGACGCATCCGTTGCCTGCACTTGCCGCCCACATGTAACGTCAGTCACCGTGTAACGCCTGAATTGACGCCTGACTGATTTTGGATGTCACTGCTTTGGATACCACCCTCTCCAAGCCAAGCATGGAAGAACATGCGTGGAACAGTGCTACAGAGACCGCCAGTGCTTCTTAAAGGGACACACATGTCTTTCAGGGAAGTTTAGATTTTAGCTTTTGAACTTTTTTTTTACATTTTATTGGAGATGTAGCTTGGTGAAATACACTTTAAAAAGTTGCTAAACTGTGCAGGGAGTGCTTGCAAGGATTTGGATGTCAAAGCAAAGCTTCTGAGAATAGCACTTGCTCCCAGTCCTGGGGGCTCTAGTTGCAGTCCCCATGGGCTGCAACATCATATGGAGATGAAGCAAAGGGGACAAGCTGCTCACAGAGGGAAGCAGAGGAAGTGGAAAACATAGAAAATAGGTGCAGGAGCAGGCCATTCAGCCCTTCTAGCCTGCACCGCCATTCAACGAGTTCATGGCTGAACATGAAACTTCAGTACCCACTTCCTGCTTTCACGCCATACCCCTTGATCCCCCGAGTAGTAAGGACTTCATCTAACTCCCTTTTGAATATATTTAGTGAATTGGCCTCAACTACTTCCTGTGGTAGAGAATTCCACAGGTTCACCACTCTCTGGGTGAAGAAGTTTCTCCTTATCTCGGTCCTAAATGGCTTACCCCTTATCCTTAGACTGTGACCCCTGGTTCTGGACTTCCCCAACATTGGGAACATTCTTCCTGCATCCAACCTGTCCAAACCCGTCAGAATTTTAAACGTTTCTATGAGGTCCCCTCTCACTCTTCTGAACTCCAGTGAATACAAGCCCAGTTGATTCAGTCTTTCTTGATAGGTCAGTCCCACCATCCCGGGAATCAGTCTGGTGAATCTTCGCTGCACTCCCTCAACAGCAAGTATGTCCTTCCTCAAGTTAGGAGACCAAAACTGTACACAATACTCCAGGTGTGGAAGGAAGGAGGCAACCCAGACAACCCATTTCTGGCTGGAATATCCGGGATCGAATCATCCGCTTGCGATAGCGGTGAACACAACCCCAATTCCCCTTTCAACATTTGTCCCACAACTTATCTTTCCTCTGTTACTGATCATCGCAGTGTTCTCTTGACCACAATGCTGAAATAAAAGCCATCACAAAGCAAACTTTCTAATCCAACTTTATCCATATATGCAGCCAATACTACATCAAAAAATCAACTAATCACCCTTGTGCATTCCCTTAGTGAGTGTCTTGCATGTGCTTTTGCCTATCCTAGTGATATTATGCAGTGCTACCCCCAGTGGCTACAACATGGCTGGTGGAAGGCTGCTGCTGGAGGACACTGCAAATGGCCTTGCAGGATGACTTCGAGGAGCTGGTGGCTGGGTGTGAAATTGAGTGACGGTGTTTTTTCTTCTTCTTCTTCCTCACTCTCCTTTCCATCTTCTTGCTGAACCACTGGCCGGGCAAGCTGGATTTCTTGGTGTCTGAAATGAGGAAGGCCTAAGGGTAGGGTTCTGTTGAGGGGAGGGTGGGAAAGCAAGTGGTGCATGCTTACATCATGTGCAGCATGTAAGTCAGAAGATATTGTGGAATGAGGGGGAAGTGGGATCTGAGAAGGAGGATAACGTATGAGGATACAGGCATCTTGTATTCTTTCAGCCTCGTTGCTAGCTAAATGCTCAGCCATGCCCCTGCCAAGATGGCCAGCACCTCTCCTCCAAGGGGGTGAGGTGAAGCCAGGAATGTGAGATGTGCCTCGTGTTTGGTAAAGATTTTTGGTAGATGAGCAATGTTCCCTATAAATTTTCTTTTGGCCCGCAGATTTTCTATTTAAAAGCCGCTTTGACTGGTTACGCAGGACCTGCAGAGCATTGCGCGGTCCCGCTGCGTAAAGGGCACATTGTAGGCGAGTGATGTGGGGTGGTGGGGGTCATGCATTGAGCAGTGTGAGGCTAATGGTGCAATTGGAAGGAGATGGCTTTTGAAGATGCATTCACTGACCCTGTCCACTCGTCTGAGATCATGAAACCTCTTTGGACACTAGACCCAGGTCCTGGGAGGTGACATTGCTGGAAATTTAGGCCTTGACGATCTGGTCCCACATCTTTCTTTCTGGAAGACCTTCTGACCCCCTGTGGATAAAGGACATTTCTTCCAGTGTTGACCCCGTGCACAAAGCTCGTGTCCTGCATCCAAGATCCTGTGTGCCCCTTCCCTGGCCTATTGAGCCATTTGTGTTATGCAGAAGGCGGTTCAGTTTTAAGAGCTGCAGACTGTCTACTTTTGAATGATTTTTACTTCAATTTTTCAGCAGGCAGTCAGCTTTAAGGGCTAGAGACTGCCTTGAAAATGAACAATCTAGCTTTAAGGAAAGGCATTCTCACTCCAGTGACACTAACTTGGGCCCCCTGCTGACGCACAGCTTATCAGCAGCGTGATAGTTGCTAGGCTGTGTGCTACAATCATTTAAATTACAGGCAGCACAAAACTGACAAGGTGCCTGCGCTTTTTGAATGGTCTCTGGCACGCAGTACGAGATAGCCCTGAATTGATTCACGACTGTAATTTTGGTCGCCGCCGCTGTGGATACAGTGCCCGTGTCCATTTTCGAATTTCCCAGCCGCAGAGTCTAAACCGGGAAGTATAAAGCTGGAAATATAAATTTGATTTGATGTACAGAAAGTGAAATAAAGACCGAGAAATACAGGATTGTTTGAGGATTACGGGAGAGAGGTAATAGAGACAGACCAAAAAATGTAAAAATAATTATTACATTTTTATTTTTAAAAACTCCAACATTCATTTTCTTCTGAGGGAATGCGACTTCACACTTATAAAATAAATATTTTAGGGCCAGAGAGATTATTCAGCAGTATTTATCACTTATCACGTTGTTAAAAACTCAATTACTCCTGAACGCACCAGCCCTAACATTTTCAGTCATTTTTAGTGCGAAACTAGTAGGCAAGTTTAGAAAGTTCAGCACATTGCAGTCATTTCAATGCCGAGTCTTATCTGCGAGAACTGCAACAGCACACCCTGTGGAGGAGCAGGCTCTGACAGCAATCTTTGGATTTCTGCGTTTAACTGCATGTGCAGATGCCAGAAGTTGCTCTCCGATTTACTGCATCATAACAGTGAGCGCTGATAGCTTCGCCGTTATTATTACAGCAAAATCTGGGCCAATATAATCCCATCCCTCATGGAATAAGTGCCTTCCTTGTCTTTATTTCACTTTTTTAAATGACATGCAGAAAGCCAGGGACGAGCTTGTAGGAAAATGTGCAGTTATACTTTGACCTGCAAAAAAATAGAAGTTTTATCTTTGTGGCGCACTGCAAGTCAAATTATGCATGTATTTTAATATTTATTAAATTAAGTTACATGACTATGTTTCCTTTTTTAAAAAAAAGCTACAAATTTGTACTCAAACTGAGTGACTATCAAATCGTACCAGCACTGTTCATCCATATAAAATAAGGCCCTATGATTTTAAAATGTAAATAAAATATGAAATTATATTTTTCTGTATTAATATCCCAAATATATTTTTAAGCTGGAAAGCATTTAACAGGTAAAGATGAAATAAAAGGGATTCATTGGGCCACCTGGACTTGTGTAATTGGACCTGAAGTAAATGGAATTTGGCCGAAGTATACAGACGTCATGGACATCAATTTTGTGGATGCGAACTTTGGCAGTGCTACCCTCGTGTCTGGAGATGACTTTGGATTGGTCAAACTCTTTAGGTTTCCATGTTTGAAGAAAGGTAAGGAACTTGTTTCTTGACTGTCACAGCTAGTGATTATATTGTATTATAGATGATGAATATTATTCTAATACATTAGCTATCTTTAACCATATTCTTTAACATTTACTTTTTCTGGCTCCTTATATTTTTTTCTGTTAAGTTCTTTACAATCCACCTTTTCTTTGCTCATTATAACCAGCAACACTTTACCCACGAGCTGAAAATCTGCAACAGTATACTTCTGCCAGAAGAGGCAGGAACTAGGCTGAGATGTGGCTTGATCCCAGCATGTTGTTGAACTTTTCTGGATGACCTGTTAGGGCAGAGTCTCCACTCGCCCTAAACATGTCTTCTGGCATGTGAGGTGTCGCTTTATTGGGAGTTCTCACGTCCTTGACCCTCAGTGGGACTCAGCGTACGGTTAATGGAGGTATGTCTGGTCAGACCAAGTATACCTACCTTTCTGCTTTCAGGGTTTCTGCTTGGCACTCTCGGCACTTAGAGATGTTCCCCATTGCGAATTTCTGGAACCCTAGCCTAGAAATGTAATGGCCCCATGCCCATTTTTAAGGTGCGAAATGGAGGCCTAAGCCACGACGTTCATTACAAGCCAGAAGTGCGCTGCTCATACTATTGGGTCGAGCTCCATACGTGTGCAGGGCACATGCCAGAACTTTTAAAAATTATGAATAAAATATTTAAATTAACTTTTTTGCTGACTATCAAAACTTAATTCTGACTGCTGTGAAGAAGATTTTGCTAGTGCTGCACTGTTTTTGGCTGCATTTTAAACAGTTGTACTGCAGTCATGGGTGGTCTGGTAGGGCTACCTTTGGGGCTGGAGGGAGAAGAGGGGGAACGGCAAGGAAGACAAGAGAGAGCAGGAGCAGCCCATAGAAGAAGGAAGAAGAGGGCACTGCACAGGAGGTCATAGCAACAGCAGATCTTCAGGGAGCACTTCTATATGAACTTCTTGGAGGAAGAATAACTTGGATGCCTCCGCTCTTACAAAGAAGGCTTGAGCCTCGTATCAGGGCATGTTTAGCATCATCTCTGAATAGAGGAGAGACACAGAAGTTAAGGAGAGACAAACAGAAGTGGAGCAGAAAAGAGAGACACAAAAGTAAGATATCCTTTTTCTCAAGACATACTGGGCATAAAATATAGTTGGTTTGACCCATTTGTTCTGGTGAGATCTTCTGCTGACCCACCTACGTCAAGGGGGTATGTCTGGGAGAGTTCCCAAGCTACCTGGAAATTTTAGCCTATATGCCGTTTTAAGGCCTCACAGAACTCTCAACCAACTGAGCTAGCATAAGTCCTGTTGAGGCCTTACTCAGACGAAGATAATTAATCCTGGATAGGATTGAGTACCCTCTATCTGGAGCAGAATGGTTCATTTTGAAGTTGAAGACTTGCTCGTTTTTCTTCAGCTGGTAGGGCCTTAGACCTCCCCAGCTGAGGCAGTTCTGGGCCCCTCTGCCTTACAAGAACATAAGAATTAGGAACAGGAGTAGGCCATCTAGCCCTTTGAGCCTGCTCCGCCATTCAACCAGATCATGGCTGATCTGGCCGTGGACTCAGCACCACTTACCCGCCCGCTCCCCATAACCCTTAATTCCCTTATTGGTTAAAAATCTATCTATCTGCAATTTGAATACATTCAATGAGCTAGCCTCAACTGCTTCCTTGGGCAGAGAATTCCACAGATTCACAACCTTCTGGGAGAAGAAATTCCTTCTCAACTCAGTTTTAAATTGGCTCCCCCGTATTTTGAGGCTGTGCCCCCTAGTTCTAGTCTCCCCGACTAGTGGAAACAACCTCTCTGCCTCTATCTTGTCTATCCCTTTCATGATTTTAAATGTTTCTATAAGATCACCCCTCATCCTTCTGAACTCCAACGAGTAAAGACCCAGTCTACTCAATCTATCATCATAAGGTAACCCCCTCATCTCCGGAATCAGCCTAGTGAATCGTCTCTGTACCCCCTCCAAAGCTAGTATATCCTTCCTTAAGAAAGGTGACCAAAACTGCACGAGGTACTCCAGGTGCGGTCTCACCAATGCCCTGTACAGTTGCAGCAGGACCTCCATGCTTTTGCACTCCATCCCTCTCGCAATGAAGGCCAACATTCCATTCGCCTTCCTGATTACCTGCTGCACCTGCAAACTAACTTTTTGGGATTCATGCACAAGGACCCCCAGGTCCCTCTACACCGCAGCATGTTGTAATTTCTCCCCATTCAAATAATATTCCCTTTTACTGTTTTTTTTTCCAAGGTGGATGACCTCACATTTTCCGACATTGTATTCCATCTGCCAAACCTTAGCCCATTCGCTTAACCTATCTAACTCTCTTTGCAGCCTCTCTGTGTCCTCTACACAACCCGCTTTCCCACTAATCTTTGTATCATCTGCAAATTTTGTTACAAGGTGAGATTGAGATGAGTATCGCTGAAATGCTCATACAGGTGTCAGCAGCCTGGCAGGTGGGAGTAAGGGGGTGATTTTGCTGGTGCTGCACAGTTTTTGGCTGCTTTTTAAACAGTTGTACTACAGTCATTGGTGGTCGAGTAGGGCTACCTTTGGGGCTGGAGGAGGAGGGGAAGTGGCAAAGAAGACAAGTGAGAGCAGGAGCAGCTCACAGAAGAAGGAAGAGGAGGGCACCTGGTGAAAAGCTAGCAACAGTAAAGATCCAAAGAGATTTAGGAGTCCATGTACTTAGATCATTATAAATTTCATGGACAGGGACAGAAAATAATCAAAAAGGCTAATACAATGCTGGCTTTTATATCTAAAAGACTAGAACGGGGTAGATGTTATGCTACACAAAACCCTGGTTAGACCACATCCTGGAGTACTGTGTTCAGTTCTAGGCACCACCCATAGGAAGGATACATTTGCCTTAGAGTGAGTGCAGCATAGATTTACCAGAATGATACTTGGGGGCCGAAATTCAGCCTCCCGATAAGGCATCTGGCTGCCTGAAAGTGGCGGCCACGGGGTGGCGTGGAATGGCCGCTGACTTGCGGCGGACTGGCCAACGTTCGCGAAATTGACCTCCGGGCTTTTTGCTGCAGTATGAGGATCTATCCTACTTCCCCACTTCTGCCCCGCTCCTGCGGATGCGTCCTGAATAACATCAGCAGAGCGCGCACCGCAGTGGCTCTGCCCCGGAAGGAAAATTCAGGTTAAAAAGTCTTCAGGCCACCTGTTTGTGCCCCCGATAGCTTTTTGGGTTGCTGCACAGTGCCGGCTCAAGATCACCAGCCGACTTTAAAAGCGTGTTGCGTGCATCTCCATGTTTTTGGCTGATACTTTTTCGGACTTCTCACAAGTTTGTCAGTTGCCCTTTTCAGAGCGCTAGTGGGCTAGGGTCCTCAATCTGTACAACACGGAGACCTCATTGTGGAGTTTGTGCTTGCGGGAGGCAATGGGCTCAGTACTGGCAGCAGAACGCCTCCTGTACATTTTCTCCACAGGGAGGCACGCAGGAGAAGGCGGCACCGGCTCTAGAGGTAGCGGGCAAGGGACGCAGCAGATGTGGATGCCCAACATGCAGAAGGTCATGGAAATGTCGAGAGACCGCAACCCAGAGAGGTGGCCCAGGAAGGACCTGCCGTCAGGAAGAGGGTCAGGTACGCTGACCACCCCCGCACCGGATAGTGGGCGAAATCGAAAAAAGGCAGGATGCACAGGAGGCAGATGCTTGCCAGCAGCAGGCTGCAGAGGGCAAGGAGCAGCAAGAGCGTGAGGAAGAAGGCAATGAGGCAGCTGCCATCGGAAGACCCGACCATAGACATGGGGGGAGAAGGCCCAATTGTGCAAGGGTCAACAGCCAGCAGTTTTCATTCATGGACCTTACGGATGACCAATGTTTCCGTAGACTTCGATTCCGGAAGGACATTGTCAGGGAGCTGTGCAATCTCCTGCAGCCAGACCTCCAGCCTCAGACAAGGCTGAGGACAGCTCTGAGTGTCCCAACCAAAGTGACCATAGCACTCAACTTATATGCCACTGGCTCTTTCCAAGCTGCTACAGCAGACATATCGAACATTTCTCAGTTCGCCGCACATCGCTCCATCCATCAAGTGACAGATGCACTCTAAGAGAAGGAGTGAATACATTTCCTTCCCGATGAGCAGGGAGAAGCAGTTGGAGTGGCAGACCAGATTTGTGCGCATTGTGGGCTTCCCCAGGGCTCAGGGCTCTATAGACTGCACCCACATCGCATTGAGGGCACTGCAAAACAATCCTGAGATGTTCAGAAACCGCAAGGGATTCCACTCTCTCAATGTCCAGCTGGCGTGCGACCACCATGGAAAAATCATGGCAATTGATGCCCGGTATTCTGGCAGCAGCCACGATGCTTTCATCCTGCGCCAGACCTGTATGTCCGGTGTGTTTGCTGGGCCCAAATCAAGATTGCAGCTGGCTCCTTGGAGACAAGGGCTACCCACTATGCACTTGGCTGCTGACTCCCCTTCGTAATCTCAGAACTGCTGCGTAGCAAGCCTACAATAACTCTCATTCAGCCACAAGGTGCATAATTGAGCAGTGCATCGGGACCCTTAAGCAGAGGTTCCATTGCCTGGATCGCTCTGGTGGAGTGTTGCCTGAGCGGGTCTCCCTACTTGTAGTGGTCTGCTGCATGCTTCACAACCTGGCAATCATGAGGGCACCACCATTGGAGGACGAGCCACCAGTACCACCCTGAGGAATAGGAGGAGGCGCAGGAGCACGAAGCGCACGAGGAGGAGGAGGCGCCGGAGGAGGACCAAGATGTGGGTCACCGGCCACGCAGGCGGCGGCGTCGCCATCCAAACCCTGCAAGGGAAGTACAGAGCCGTCTCATTGCTGCTCATTTCCAATGAGTTCATGCCCACTTCACCCTTCACCTTTGCATCTCCATGGCCATCCCAATGAGCCCTTTAACACATCATTGCCCACAGTGAAATGAGAGAACCACAGATATGGGAACAGAAAATAAAGATTTGTTACACAAGAAATAAACATAAGAACATAAGAATTAGGAACGGCACTAGGCCGTCTAGCCCCTCGAACCTGCTCTGCCATTCAACAAAATCATGGCTGATCTGGCCGTGGACTCAGCTCCACTTACCCGCCCGCTCCCCGTAACCCTTAATTCCCTTAAGGGTGCTAAAACCATACACACAATCATTTCTCACCCTTGTGCATCTCCTATAACCCCTCTGACACAAATCTATTCTCAAACTACACTGCAGTGTCTCCCCTGTGGCTGCATCATGGGTCTGGGACGGCTGCTGTGTTTCAGGTGTCAAAACTACAGATGTCCTTCTAGGATGCCCTCGATCAGCTCTGACTCTGGAAGGGCCGGTTGCAGACTGGGCAGCATCTTCCTCGGTGCGTTCAATCGGTATTGGCTCGGGCAAGTCCATGCTTGTCGGTAATAGCGGAGCGACAGGTCTGGGGTCAGGACCGCTGTGATCCTGAGAGAGCACATCATCATCCTGGTCCGAGGTGCCTGCGCCACTCCTCGGGGACAGCACACCACCATCGCCACCAATCTGAGGCGCGACACCGGAAGGTCCCCCGTGGACCGTGGTGGAGTCAGCCGCGATGGCAACCAGCTGAGACTGCATGGGAGCAGACACAGTCTCGATGCCACCAGATGCGGGAACGAACGGCTGCCTCCTCCCCCCCCGCGGGAACGAACGGCTGCCTCCTTCCCCCCCCCCCCCGGCGGGAACCAACGGCTGCCTCAACTTGTGAGGCTTCCTGCAGCATTCTCCCTGGCTGAAGCACTTTCACACAGGTAGGAAGATGGTTTATTTAATCTTTTCTTTGCTTATACATTTTTATTCAGATTGGATTTATTTGTATAATATTTGTATAAGTATAAATAAGGATTTATTATAGAATTTAATGACTTCCCTTCCCCCCCCCACTCCCCCCCCCACCTCGTTCTGGACGCCTAATTTGTAACCTGCGCCTGATTTTTTAATGTGTAGACAAGGTTTTTTCAGTTCTACAAAAATCTTCACTTGCTCCATTCTAAGTTAGTTTGGAGTACATTTTCACTGTGGAAACTTTCAAATCAGGTGTCAGTGGCCGGACACGCCCCCTTTTGAAGAAAAACTTCTGTTCCAAAGTGAAACTGTTCTAACTGACTAGAACTGCAGAAAAAAAAATGTGGAGAATTGCGATTTCTAAGATAGTCCGTTCTCCACCAGTTGCTCCTAAAAAATCAGGCGCAAATCATGTGGAAACTTGGGCCCATGGAGTGGCCTCTAGGGTGTCGCCATGACCATGGCTGCCAGTGCCCTCAAGGCTCTCGTGCTCGCTTTGCCTCCCACTCTTATCAGCGGACTCTCCCTGGCTTTGGCTGCCAGTGCCCTCAAGGCTGTCGTCATGGCTTTGGCTCACACTCGCATCAGCGTTCTCCTCCTGGCTTTGGCTCACACTCGGGCTCTCATCTGCAATCAAATGGCACAAAGGCTCCTGTGAGGGTGTGGTAGGGTATTGCAGTATGCAGGCTGCAACTTGCACACTATCATAAGCAAACATGCGTTAGGCGCTGGCACTTTCAGGGAGAGATGGCATAAAGGAAGACCTTCGTCAAGGAGGAGACGGGAGTCCGGGGTTGGAGGCCTATAAAAAGGCCGCGAGTTCAGCAGTCGGGAATTCGTCATGGAGGAGGCGGGAGTCCGGGGTCGGAGGCCTATAAAAAGGTCACGAGTTCAGCAGTCGGGAGTTCGTTGAGGAGGAGGCAGGAGTCCGGGGTCGGAGGCCGATAAAAAGGCTGCGAGTTCAGCAGTCGGGAGTTTGTCGAGGAGGAGGCGGAAGTCTGGGGTCGGAGGCCGATAAAAAGGCTGCGAGTTCAGCAGTCGGGAGTTTGTCGAGGAGGAGGCGGAAGTCTGGGGTCGGAGGCCGATAAAAAGGCTGCGAGTTCAGCAGTCGGTAGTTTGTCGAGGAGGAGGCGGAAGTCTGGGGTCGGAGGCCTATAAAAAGGCCACGAGTTCAGCAGTCGGGAGTTCGTCGAGGAGACGGCAGGAGTCCGGGTCGGATGCCTATAAAAAGGCCGCAAGTTCAGCAGTCGGGAGTTCGTCGAGGAGGAGGCAGGAGTCCGGGGTCAGAGGCCTATAAAAAGGCCGCGAGTTCAGCAGTCGGGAGTTCGATGAGGAGGAGGCAGGAGTCCGGGTCGAATGCCTATAAAAAAGCCACGAGTTCAGCAATCGGGAGTTCATCGAGGAGGAGACCAGCCGGTGCAGCTGCAGGGGGAAGGCAAAAAAGAAGTAGAAAGAAATCGAAAGGTGGCATCACAGCCAAGGGGGTAAGTGATTGGCTGGTGATTGGTGAGTAGTTTTTCTTTTTTCTTCTATCAGCAAGTAACCTTTTAGCATTGTTGTTGCCAAATTAAGTTAATCTAGGGGTTAAGTCATGGCAGGAGAGCTCGGCCACGTGTTATGCTCCTCCCGTAATATGTGGGAAGTCAGGGACGCTTCCGGTGTCCCTGACGACTACGTGTGTGGGAAGTGTGTCTGCCTGCAGCTCCTGACAGACTGCATTGTGGCACTGGAGCTGCGGGTGGATTCACTCTGGAGCATCCACGATGCTGAGAATGACGTGAATAGCACGTTTAGTGAGTTGGTCTTACCGCAGATAAAAGGTACACAGCCAGATAGGGAATGGATGACCAACAGAAAGAGCAGTGCAAGGAAGGTAGGCAGGGATCCCCTGCGGTCATCCCACTGAAAAACAGATACACCATTTTGGGTACTGTTGGGGGGGATGACTCATCAGGGGAGAGCAGCAGCAGTCAAGTTCATGGCACCGTGGGTCGCTCTGCTGCACAGGAGGGCAGGAAAAAGAGTGGGAGAGCTATAGTGGTGGCGAATGCTATTGTAAGGGGAATAGATAGATGTTTCTGCAGCCGTAACCGAGACTCCAGGATGGTATGTTACCTCCCTGGTGCAAGGGTCAAGAATGTCTCGGAGCGAGTGCAGAACATTTTGAAAAGAGAGGGTGAATAGCCAGTTGTTGTGTTGCATATAGGTACCAATGATATAGGTAAAAAAACGGGATGAGGTCCGACAAGCTGAATTTAGGCAGCGAGGAGTTAAATTAAAAAGTAGGACCTCAAAGGTAATAATCTCAGGATTGTTACCAGTGCCATGTGCTAATCAGAGTAGGAATCGCAGGATAGCTCAGATGAATACATGGCTTGAGTGGTGCACAAGGGAGGGATTCAAATTCCTGGGACATTGGAACCGGTTCTGGGGGAGATGGGACCAGTACAAACCGGACGGTCTGCATCTGGGCAGGACTGGAACCAATGTCCTAGGGGGGGAGTGTTTGCTAGTGCTATTGGGGAGGAGTTAAACTCATATGGCAGGGGGATGGGAACCGATGCAGGGAGACAGAAGGAAGTAGAGTGGGGGCAGAAGCAAAAGATAGAAGGAAGAAAAGTAAAAGTGGAGGGCAGAGAAACCTAAGGCAAAAAGGGCCATATTACAGCAAAATTCTAAATGGGCAAAGTATGTTCAAAAGACAAGCCTAAAGGCTCTGTGCCTCAATGTGAGGAGTGTTCGGAATAAGGTGGACGAATTAACTGCGCAGGTAGCAGTTAACGGATATGATGTAATTGGCATCACGGAGACATGGCTCCAGGGTGACCAAGGCTGGGAACTCAACATCCAGGGATATTAGAAAATAAGTGCAGGAGTAGGCCATTCGGCCCTTCGAACCTGCACCACCATTCAATAAGATCATGGCTGATCATTCCCTCAGTACCCCTTTCCTGTTTTCTCTCCATACCCCTTGATCCCCTTAGCCGTAGGGCCAAATCTCACTCCCTCTTGAATATATCCAATGAACTGGCATCAACAACTCTCTGCGGCAGGGAATTCCACAGGTTAACAGGTGAAGAAGTTTCTCCTCATCTCAGTCCTAAATGGCCTACCCCTTATCCTAAGACTGTGTTCCCTGGTTCTGGACTTCCCCAACATTGGGAACATTCTACCAGCATCTAACCTGTCCCATCCCGTCAGAATCTTGTATGTTTCTATGAGATCCCCATTAATCCTCCTAAACTCCAATGTATAAAGGCCCAGTTGATCCAGTCTCTCTTCATATGTCAGTCCGGCCATCCCGGGAATCAGTCTGGTGAACCTTCGCTGCACTCCCTCAACAGCAAGAATGTCTTTCCTCAGATTAGGAGACCAAAACTGAACACAATATTCCAGGTGAGGCCTCACCACAGCCCTGTACAACTGCAGTAAGACTTCCCTGCTCCTATACTCAAATCCCCTAGCTATGAAGGCCAACATACCATTTGCGTATTCAACATTTAGGAAGGATAGACAGAAAGGAAATGGAGATGGGGTGGCATTAATGGTTAAAGAGGAAATTAATGCAATAGTAAGGAAGGACATTAGCTTGAATGATGTGGAATCGCTATCAGTGGAGCTACGGAATACCAAAGGGCAGAAAATGCGAGTGGGAGTTGTGTACAGACCACCAAACAGTAATAGTGAGGATGGGAACAGCATCAAACACGAAATTTGGGATGTGTGCAATAAAGGTACAGCAGTTATCATGGGCGACTTTAACCTACATATTTATTCGGCTAACCAAACTGGTAGCAATGCGGTGGAGGAGGATTTCCTGAAGTGTATTAGGGATGGTTTTCTGGACCAATATGTCGAAGAACCAACTAGAGACCTGGCCATCCTAGACTAGGTGATGTGTAATGAGAAAGGACTAATTAGCAATCTTGTTGTGCGAGGCCCCTTGGGGAAGAGTGATCATAATATGTTAGAATTCTTTATTAAGATGGAGAGTGACACAGTTAATTCAGAGACTAAGGTCCTGAACTTAAGGAAAGGTAACTTCGATGGTATGAGGCGTGAATTGGCTTGAATAGACTGGCAAATGATACTAAAGGATTGAGGATGGATAGGCAATGGCAAACATTTAAAGATCACATGGATGAACTTCAACAATTGTACATCCCTGTCTGGGGTAAAAGTAAAACGGGGAAGGTGGCTCAACCGTGGCTAACAAGGGAAATTAAGGATAGTGTTAAATTCAAGGAAGAGGCATATAAATTGGCCAGAAAAAGCAGCAAACCTGAGGACTGGGAGAAATTTAGAATTCAGCAGCAGAGGACAAAGGGTTTAATTAACAGGGGGAAAATAGGGTACAAGAGGAAGCTTGCCGGGAACATAAAAACTGACTGCAAAAGCTTCTATAGATATGTGAAGAGAAAAAGATTAGTGAAGACAAACGTAGGTCCCTTGCAGTCAGATTCAGGTGAATTTATAATGGGGAACAAAGAAATGGCAGATCAGTTGAACAAATACTTTGGTTCTGTATTTACGAAGGAAGACACAAATAATCTTCTAGAAGCACTAGGGGATCGAGGGTCGAGTGAGAAGGAGGAACTGAAAGATATCCTTATTAAGCGGGAAATTGTGTTAGAGAAATTGATGGGATTGAAGGCCGATAAATCCCCGGGGCCTGATAGTTTGCATCCCAGAGTACTTAAGGAAGTGGCCCTAGAAATAGTAGATGCATTGGTAATCATTTCCTAACAGTCTATCGACTCTGGATCAGTTCCTATGGACTGGAGGGTAGCTAATGTAACACCACTTTTTAAAAAGGGAGGGAGAGAGAAAACGGGTAATTGTAAATTAGCCTGACATCAGTAGTGGGAAAAATGTTGGAATCAATTATTAAGGATGAAATAGCAGCGCATTTGGAAAGCAGTGACAGGATTGGTCCAAGTCAACATGGATTTATGAAAGGGAAATCATGCTTGACAAATCTTCTGGAATTTTTTGAGGATGTAACTAGTAGAATGGACAAGGGAGAACTAGTGGTGTGGTGTATTTGGACTTTCAAAAGGCTTATGATAAGGTCCCACACAAGGGATTGGTGTGCAAAATCAAAGCACATGGTATTGGGGATAATGTACTGACGTGGATAGAGAACTGGTTGGCAGTCGGGATAAACGGGCCCTTTTCAGAATGGCAGGCAGTGACTAGTGGAGAATAATAAAAGTGGCTGGCAGAGAAACCCAAGGCAGAAAACAAAAAGGGCCACCTTACAGCAAGATTCAAAAGGGGCAAAGTGTGTTAAAAAGACAAGCCTGAAGGCTCTGTGCCTCAATGCGAGGAGTGTTCGGAATAAGGTGGATGAATTAACTGCGCAGATAGCAGTTAACGGATATGATGTGATTGGCATCACGGAGACATGGCTCCAGGGTGACCAAGGCTGGGAACTCAACATCCAAGGGTATTCAGCATTTAGAAAGGATAGACAGAAAGGAAAAGGAGGCGGGGT
Source organism: Pristiophorus japonicus (assembly GCF_044704955.1). Lineage (NCBI taxonomy): Eukaryota > Metazoa > Chordata > Chondrichthyes > Pristiophoridae > Pristiophorus > Pristiophorus japonicus. The sequence continues at coordinate 91,040,270 of NC_091985.1, forward strand.
GGTGTTGCTGGTTAAAGAGGAAATCAATGCAATTGTAAGGAAGGACATTAGCCTGGATGATGTGGAATCGGTATGGGTGGAGCTGCGGAATTCCAAAGGGCAGAAAACGCTTGTGGGAGTTGTGTATAGACCACCAAATAGTAGTAGTGAGGTTGGGGACAGCATCAAACAAGAAATAAGGGATGTGTGCAATAAAGGTACAGCAGTAATCATGGGCGACTTTAATCTACATATAGATTGGGCTAACCTAACTGGTAGCAATGCGGTGGAGGAGGATTTCGGGATGGTTTTCGAGACCAATATGTCAAGGAACCAACCAGGGAGCTGGCCATCCTCGACAGGGTGATGTGTAATGAGAAGGGATTAATCAGCAATCTTGCTTTGCGAGGCCCTTTGGAGAAAAGTGACCATAATATGGTAGAATTCCTTATTAAGATGGAGAGTGACAAAGTTGATTCGGAAACTAGGGTCCTGAACTTAAGGAAAGGTAACTTCGACGGTATGAGGTGTGAATTGGCTGGAATAGACTGGCAGAGGATACTTAAAGGGTTGACGGTGGATAAGCAATGGCAAACATTTAAAGATCACATAGATGAACTTCAGCAATTGTACATCCCTGTCTGGAGTAAAAATAAAACTGGGAAGGTGGCTCAACCATGGCAAACAAGGCAAATTAAGGATAATGTTAAAACCAAGGAAGAGGCATATAAATTGGCTAGAAAAAGCAACAAACCTGAGGACTGGGAGAAATTTAGAATTCAACAGAGGAGGATTAAGGGTTTAATTAAGAAGGGGAAAATAGAGTATGAGAGGAAGCTTGCAGGGAACATAAAAACTGACTGCAAAAGCTTCTATAAATATGTGAAGAGAAAAAGATTAGTGAAGACAAACGTAGGTCCCTTGTAGTCTGATTCATGTGAATTTATAATGGGGAACAAAAAAATGGCAGACCAATTGAACCAATACTTCGGTTCTGTCTTCACAAAGGAAGACACAAATAACCTTCCGAATGTATTAGGGAATAGTGGGTCTAGTGAGAATGAGGAACTGAAAGATATCCTTATTAGGTGGGAAATTGTGTTACGGAAATTGATGGGATTAAAGGCCGATAAATCCCCGGGTCCTGATAGTCTGCATCCCAGAGTACTTAAGGAAGTGGCCCTAGAAATAGTGGATGCATTGGTGATCATTTTCCAACAATCTATCGACTCTGGAACTCTGGATCAGTTCCTATGGACTGGAAGGTAGCTAATGTAACGGCACTTTTTAAAAAAGGAGGGAGAGAGAAAGCGGGTAATTATAGACCGGTTAGCCTGACATCAGTAGTGGGGAAAATGTTGGAATCAATCATTAAGGACGAATTAGCAACCCATTTGGAAAGCAGTGACAGGATCGGACCGAGTCAGCATGGATTTATGAAAGAGAAATCATGCGTGACGAATCTTCTGGAAATTTTTGAGGATGTAACTAGTAGAGTGCACAAGGGAGAACCAGTGAATGTGGTGTAATTGGACTTTCAAAAAGCTTTTGACAAGGTCCCGCACAAGAGATCGATGTACAAAATCAAAGAGCATGGTATTGGGGATAATGTACTGATGTGGATAGTGAACTGGTTGACAGACAGGAAGCAGAGAGTTGGGATAAAGGTCCTTTTCAGAATGGCAGGCAGTTACTAGTGGGGTACCGCAGGGCTCAGTGCTGGGACCCCAGCTCTTTACAAATACATTAACGATTTGGATGAGGGAATAGAGTGTAATATCTCCAAGTTTGCAGATGACACTAAACTGGGCGGTGGTGTGAGCTGTGAGGAGGACGCAAAGAGGCTGCAGAGTGACTTGGACAGATTAGGTGAGTGGGCAAATACATGGCAGATGCAGTATAATGTGGATAAATGTGAGGTTATCCATTTTGGGGGCAAAAACACAAAGGCAGAATATTATCTGAATGGTGGCAGACTAGAAAAAGGGGAGGTGCAAAGAGACCTGGGTGTCATGGTTCATCAGTCACTGAAAGTGGGCACACAGGTACAGCAGGCGGTAAAGAAGGCAAATGGTATGTTGGCCTTCATAGCTAGGGGATTTGAATATAGGAGCAGGGAGGTCTTGCTGCAGTTGTACAGGGCCTTAGTGAGGCCTCACCTGGAATATTGTGTTCAGTTTTGGTCTCCTAGTCTGAGGAAGGACGTTCTTGCTATTGAGGGAGTGCAGCGAAGGTTCACCAGACTGATTCCCGGGATGGCTGGGCTGTCATATGAGGAGAGACTGGATCAACTGGGCCTTTATTCACTGGTGTTGAGAAGGATGAGAGGGGATCTCATAGAAACATAAGATTCTGACGGGATTGGACAGGTTCGATGCGGGAGGAATGTTCTCGATGTTGGGGAAGTCCAGAACCAGGGGACATAGTCTTAGGATAAGGACTAGGCCATTTAGGACTGAGATGAGGAGAAACTTAGTCACTCAGAGTTGTTGACCTGTGGAATTCCCTACCGCAGAGAGTTGTTGATGCCAGTTCATTGGATATATTCAAGAGGGAGTTAGATATGGCCCTTACGGTTAAGGGGATCAAGGGGTATGGAGAGAAAGCAGGAAAGGGGTACTGAGAGAATGATCGGCCATGATCTTATTGAATGGCAATGCAGGCTCGAAGGGCTGAATGGCCTACTCCTGCACCTGTTTTCTATGTTTCTATGTTTCTCTGCGAGCTGATGCGTTGGCATTGACAGCCTTGCTGTCTGACAACAGGGATGTGAGTGGCTTGTAGTCCGTCTCTAATTCAAACTTCCGACCAAAGAGGTACTGATGCATTTTTTTTACACCATAGACACATGCAAGCGCTTCCTTCTCGTCCATGCCATATCCCCGTTCTGCTTGAGAGAGCGACCTGGAAGCATAAGCCACAGTTTGTAGCTGACCCTCAGCATTACCCTGCTGCAACACGCACCCAACCCCATAGGACAATGCATCACAAATCAGAACTTAACGCTTTCGGGAGTCGTACAGGGTCAACAATTTGTTTGAACAAAGTAGGTTTTGCGCCCAATCAAAAGCCTGTTCCTGATGGTCCCCCCAAAACCAATCGCAACTCTTATGCAGGAGCACGTGTAGCGGCTCCAACAACGTGCTCAAGTTCGGTAGAAAGTTCCCGAAATAGTTCAACAGTCCCAGGAATGAACTCAGCTCCGATGTGTTGCAGGGCCTGGATGCTTGTCAAATTGCCTGTGTTTTGGATTCGGTGGGCCGTATCCCATCTGCAGCAACCCTCCTGCCCAGAAACTCAACCTCCGGAGCTAAAAACACACATTTAGACTTCTTGAGTCGCAGGCCTACCCGGTCCAGTCGGCGTAGCACCTCCTCCAGGTTGTGCAGGTGTTCCTCGGTATCTCGACCCGTGATGAGGATATCGTTCTGGAATATGATCGTTCCAGGAATGGATTTAAGCAGGCTTTCCATGTTACGTTGAAAAATCGCGGCCGCCGATCAAATGCCAAACGGGAACCTGTTATACGTAAACAGTCCCTTGTGCGTGGTGATGGTGGTCAGTCGTTTGGATTCATCGGCCAGTTCCTGGGTCATATAGGCTGAGGTGAGGTCCAACTTGGTGAACAGCTTGCCACCTGCCACCTGCCAGCGTGGCGAAGAGGTCCTCCGCTCTTGGGAACAGGTATTGGTCTTGTAGGGACACCCGATTGATGGTGGCCTTGTCGTCGCCACAGATACTAACAGAGCCATCCACTTTTAGAACAGGAACGATGGGGCTCGCCCAGTCGCTGAATTCAACAGGCGAGATGATGCCCTCTCGCAACAGCCGGTCCAATTCGCTCTCGATTTTCTCCCACATCACATACGGCACCGCTCTGGCTTTGTGGTGCACTGGCCTGGCGTCCGGAGTGATGTGTATCACCACTTTAGTGCCTTTGAAAGTCCCGATGCCAGGTTGAAATAGTGACTCGAATTGTTGTAGGACTTGTGAGCACGAACTTTGCTCCACCGAAGACATTGCGTGAATATCCCCCCATTTCCAGTTCATATTGGCTAACCAGCTCCTCCCCCAACAGAGCGGAACCATTGCCCGGGACGATCTAGAGTGGCAGCCGGTTCACTAGCTCATTGTGTGTGACAGCCATCATTGCACTGACTAGCACCGGAATGATTTCCTTGGTGTAAGTCCGTAATTGTGTCTCAATACGTTCTAACTTGGGTCTACTGCCTTTGAGTGGCCATAGCTTCTCGAATTGCTGAACGCCCATGAGTGACTGGCTGGCCCCAATGTCCAGCTCCATGCGTACTGGGATGCCATTCAACAAAACTCTCATCATTGGTGGCGTTTTGGTGTATGAACTGTGAATATTTGCCACATGGACCCGCTGAACCTCGGCGTCCATCGATTTGCCCCAAAAGTCATCCTGCCTCACAGAACTCTCTTCTGGTCCCTCTGTCTCATATATCTGTCTGGTTACACATTCAAGCTAAATGGCCACTGAGATTGCAGTTTCTGCAGACAAAATGTTGGAATCTGCAAGATCTGGCTGAATGTTTTCCCCCACACCTCCAGCATGAGTTAAAGTTTCCATTGTTGGGGACAAAGGGACTATGGCCAGGAATTCCGCGCTGACTGTCCCTTTGACTGCTCTTAAGTACCCTATTAGTGGGTGTCAATGGCCCCATCCCACGCCGCATTGTCCACTGTGATGGCGTGAACGTCCGTTCAGCCTGCCATTGTCTCTGTTGAGATCTTGCTTTTGGATCTATTGCTGCCTGGTAAATGTTGGACTGCCCCTGCCTACCTGCGGGGCTCTGAGTAGCATGTATGATATTGACTCCCTGATCCATTGCCACGTTAGAGACAGAATTGCGCGCGTAAATCATTTTCGTTTCTTCCTCCCCCGCCATGAAAGTTTGAGCTAACAACGCTGCCGCTTCCAAGGTCAAGTCCTTTGTCTCAATTAACTTGTGAAAAATTCCCGCATGACCGATACCCTCGATGAGGAAGTCGCTTAGCATCTACCCCTGCAGACATCTGTGAACTTAGAGGCTGGTCAAAAGCCGGAGGTCTGCTACAAAGTCCGGTATTCTCTGTCTTTCACGGCGTCGGTGAGTGTAGAATCTGTGTCGAGCCATGTGTATGCTGCTCACCGGTTTGCGGTGCTCCCCAATTAATTTGCTGAGCTCCTCAAAGGTTTTGTCCGACGGCTTTTTGGGTGCCAGTAAGTCCTTCATGAGCGCATAAGTCTTTGGCCCGCAGCTGGCCAGGAGATGAGCCCGTCGCTTGTCGGCCGCTGCATCCTCTAGCCAGCCTCTAGTTACGAAGCTTTGCTGAAGCCTCTCGACAAAATCGTCCCAGTTTTCCCGAACACAGTACCGTTCCTCTGTACCACCGGTGGCCATTCTCGTGGGTCGTGAATTCCCGTTTCTCGTCGCCAATGTAAAGTCCTTCTTCTTCAGCATGAAACCACACGAGGCACATTCCAGGGACAAGGCCACTCTGTGACCTTAGCCCTTTATTACAGGACTCCAGAAGTGATGACCTTGCATGGGACCTCCCTTTATATACCTGTGTAATCAGGTAAGGAGTGTCTCCCACAAGTTCACCCCCTGTGGTCAAGGTGTGCATCTAAGTTGAGTGTATACAGTAATACAGTGGTGTTACATTGTAGTTATAAACATGACAGTGGCCATCCCCCAACTCAGAAGTGGCCCAGGACTAGTGGGTGCCTGAAGCAGAGACTGCTGCTCTGGTGGCAGTAAAGGACAGATTAAACAGAACCCTGCATACCAGATTTCTGGCACTTGGGTCTGGAATGCAGGCCAATGTCTCTCAGGACTTTTGGGATCTGATAGCAGTCATTTCACTAAACAGTGGATAAACAGATCCAGGGCCCAGTACAACGATGATGGCTTGCGATGACATGCATTTGGATTGCATTGAGATGGCTGCCATTTCTCAGTACAGCAATAGATGCTAGGCATTAGCCGATTCCCTCAGAGGACTGCATGAATTGCATGTAGGAGACAAGACCAGGTTGTCCAGGCGGCGTTCAAGAGATGCAGCCCACAATGGGTCCTTCCTAGGTCCAAGCTGCCCTGAGAGAATGTCCACCTCAGCCCCACAAGTCTTTTGTACCACAAAAGTAGTTAGCCATCTCTCATGTCTGGCTTGCAGTTTATAATTAGAAAATGCAATAAAATATGAGAAAATGGTACATTTGGATATCCAGGGGAAGCAGGGTGAAGAGGCAGTAAAATGTCTGTTGAATTGGTTGCCGTAAAAGAGAAGTGCATTTGTCATGTGCTCATGTATTCATAGAGGTCAGAAAGATTAGCAATGAAAGAGATCTGGGGGCCGAAATTCAGGGTCTGTATAAGGCCCGTTTTCGCCGTTTAGCGGCGGCCATGCGGCGGAATTGAGTGGTCGCCATGTTGCAATCCAATGGCCCCGACCCAAATTCAGATCGGGGATTTTTCGGCCTGTCCCCAATTCCGCCCTGCTACTGATGACCGCCGCAAGCGTGTCATCAAAATGCGCAGCGTTGCTCTCCCTCACCTGCATAATACTGCGTCCCAAATTTAGTGGAAAAAATCGATCCCTCGCCGCGAGGTGCCCCTTACAGCTTTCTCTGTCGGTGCACCTTCTCCTCACTGTGTGCGGCCCGGCAGCGTGGCAGCCCTTCAAGGGGAGGGCCCAGTGCCATGGCCATCATGTCTTTATTTTTGACGGCCGATGAGGCAGGTGGTTGTGAGCCTGGTGGATGAACGGGTAGTGTGATTGTTAAACCTTTGCTAATAAACTAACTAGTTCTTAATAGCAAAGAACCCATGAAGCAAATACATTATACCCGTAGCCCTGCCATTTTTTTTCTTTCAGGTACTTATACAAGTTGGAATGACAGTTGTAACAAAAAGGAGACTATTAAATCGGATGAGAATATTTTATTGATAAGTTGATTGTGGATGCCCCTTGCAGCCATTGCTGAGGAGCCTGCTCAGTGAGAGTCCTCCGGTTGTTCCATTCTATGCTCCTTTGCCTTCAAAGCAGTTGGGGCCCCCTCCTCAGGAATCTCTATGTGCAGGCCTTTTTGGAAAAGAAAGATGTGCAGGGCTACCGAGGTTATATGCTCAAGAACATATTGTCGAACCCCTCCTGATTTATCAAGGCAGCATAAACTCCCCTTTAAGACCCCTATGGTTCTCTCAATCACAACTCTCATGGAGGCAAGTGCCTCATTGCAGCACTCCTTGGCAGCTGTCTTGCCCAGTCATAGGTGGACCATTAATCATGGTAGCAAGAGGTATACTTCGTCACGCACAAGCCACTTGACTATCATTCTTGGAGTGCTCAGGGATGCCAGAAATCCTGAGGATAAAGGCATCATAGCAACTTCCAACAAATCTGGCATTGACATAGAAGATTCTTTGCATCTGGTCACACACAATCTGGCCATTCAAGAAATTGAAGGAGTTAACTGGAGAAGCTCGCAATGCTATGTGCATGCCATCTATTGCACTCTACACTTTGAGAAGCCAAGCAACTTGATAAAACTGCACATACCTATCATGCTGCTGCCTTGCTGTCATGCCAAACTGGATGAATTTTCCCAGCTCTCCTAAAAGGTGTGTTAGTTACCTAATCAATGCGCACCTGGATGGCAGCCTGGATAATATACAGATCCCGATGATGCTTGAAATGAGCCAGTGGCATAAAAATTAATTGCAGTTGGAAATTTGACATCCACAGTCATAGCTGTCCCAAAAATTATCTTGGTTGCAAGTCTTCATGCAGAAGTTGGCACAGTTCTCCTACAGCCTCTTTGTTGAAGCACACCCTTCTCATGCAGAACTCTTCATTGAAACCTTCTTCAAATCTCCATGGCCAGTAAATTAATTGGTGGAGATAATATCTTGTTCGGTCTCTGACTCTAATGTTATCAGACACCAGGTCAGTTCTCTTCGGGTACATCAGGACAAAAACTACTCAAAAAAGATCTCTTGTAACTCAAGTCATTGCTGTTCAAAGCTTCTCCAGACCAAAGGAAAGCACGACTGCCAGTATCAGCTGATACTGTCAACACATACGCCTCTTTTATTATGCTCTAAGTCAATTTTTGTTTATTGGGGGCACAAGTCACAGGTTTTAGCCACTCCAATGCCAATCTACCTCATTACCATTTATTATAATGAGCTCCAGGCAGCTTCGCCACATGCATCATGGGGAAGCCCCAGATCCACTCAAACAGCAGTGCTGCTTATACGGAGTGGAAACATATTGGGCTTGAAATTCCGGCCTCCTCGGATCCGTACGGAGTGTGTATGGATCCAGGAAAGCATTGCAAAAGTCGGTTTTCGGCGCGCAATGTGCATGTGCCGAAAACTGGCTTTTCCAATCTGTCAAGTTTTGGCTTGACAGATCCAGTGCATCTCGGCAGCAAGAACATTCGCATGGGCAAGATTGCACTATTTGCCCATCTCTTGCCCAGCAAATGTCCTTAAAACTCTTGCGCCTGGTAAAAGTAGGCGCATAGCTTACTTTTACCAGCTGTAAGAGTTTTAAAAGATATAAAAAACAAAAATAAAATTTAAAAACACATTTTTATGTTTAAAAAGCCTGTCCACCAAGGTAAGTTTATTTTAAATCCTAATTACAAAACTTTTTTTTTAAAATTGGAAAAATATATATTTTTCTAACACATTTATTAACTTTAATTTAAATTAATGTTAAATATATGAGGTGTGTTTTTTATTTTTGATGTGTTTAGTGTGTTTTTTTTTCTCATTAATAGCAAAAGAACTCGTAGATACGGAGTTCTCATTGCTATTAATGAGAATACTGTACCTGACTGGTTGTACAATCACACGTGACTGCACCTTCTGCGTCCAAACGTCGAGGACGGGAGCGTGCTCCGAAGCGTGGGAAGAGAAGGCCTCCCCAACAGATTCTCAGGCGCCTCCGGGACCACCAGGTAAATTTGTAAAAATTCTTGAGTCGGAGGTATTCGTCCAAGAGAAGCCTCCGACCGGAATTTCAGGCCCAATTGTAAATGGGTTTTACCCCAATCTTCAGGTCTTAGAAAGTAAAAGTGCAATTCCAACGCATCATTGGTTCCTCCCATTCTAATTACATCTTCCCACTCTGCCTCCATATCCCTCACATCCTTTCTCTCACATGTATGCATAAAGGGTTTCCTTGAAATGGATTAATTGCTATCTGCTTCAACCACTTCATATGGCACCGAGTTCCATATTCTTATCACTCTGTGTAAAAAAAATTGCTTCTTAATTTTTTATTTAATCTGTTAATTGCTATTTTATATTAATGCCCCCTTGCTCTGGACTCATCCACAATCATAGAATCATACAGCAATGAAGGAGGCCCATTATGCATGTGCCACCGTGTAGAAAGTTTCTCCACGTCTACCCTTTCGAACCCCTTCATAATTTTAAAGACCTCAATTAGGCCTCCTCTTAAGCTTCTCCTTTGCTCAGAAAAGAGCCCCATTCTGCTCAATTATTCCTGATAACTTCATCCTCTCAATTCTGGTAACATCCTTGTCAATCTTTTATGCACTTTCTATAGTGCTTCAATAATTGTTTTATAATATGGAGACCATAACTGCACATAGTACTCCAAATGTAGTCTACATTTTAACATTAACTGCCTGCTTTTGTATTTATAAGCAAGGATTTGGAAAACCCGCCCCTAAAAATCATAGACTGTTACCTCACAGAAACAGGCAATTTATTTCATCAAGTCTTTTCTGGTGTTTTTCTCCACTGAACTACCTAATCTAATTCCACTCTCTTGCTTGCTCCCTGTGCCCTTAATATTCCTCTTTTCCACCAACTTTCTAATTGCCCTTTAAAATAATTTATAGACACGGCTTCAACAATAGTGTATGGCTGAGCATTCCTTATTCCAACCACCCTCCATGTGAGTATTTTTTTCTAATGTCCTCTTTAATTTTCTTGAGCTGTTACTCAACTAAGCGTTATTTTGAATCTAGCCATTATTTAGATTCTTTGGGTTTCAAGCTGATATTATTTTATCCCTCTTCTGATTCCAAAGATGCAACTAGGTCACTAAGTAACTTCGTATGGTAATCCATATGGTCATGAAAATTTTTTATCGGATGCCAAGGGGTAAACAAATTTATGAAGCACTAATGAGACAATGCTAAGGAATTATGTTGAAGCTTATCAGAATAATACTTTAGAAATAAAAATGTATGGTACCAGAGTACATTCTTACCTAGCTAGAGGTTTTGTTTCAATAGTTCTGTACAACTATTTTTGTAATGTATGCAATTCTGAGCAGCTTTGTTGATATCAAAATCAATTATGTATAATAGTCTCACTGCATTTCAGAAGTGTGTAATGATTGATTAACTGTCCTTCAGTCTTCTGCCAAGACTTTTCTATTTTTATAAAGTGCTTCACTTCTGCTCCAACCATTGATAAGAAAAGGAGATGTTTTAGGTTAGCAATATTCTTAAGTATTTTTTTTTTAGAAGTTTGAGTTTTCTTGGTCCTGGAGGCTTTTAACTTTTTTTTAACTTTTGATTTTGTCAAAGAAGTTTAATTAACCATATTCCATGGTTTTATTTTTGCTGCATGGTTATCTGTTTCCTTATTTTCAGGAGCAAAATTCCGTAAATATGTTGGACATTCTGCTCATGTGACTAATGTGCGCTGGTCATATGATTTTCAATGGATAATAAGCACAGGTGGTGCTGATCACTCTGTATTTCAATGGAGATTTATTCCAGAAGGAATGTCAAATGGAGGATTTGATGCATCACAAGGTAAGATAAACTATATATGTTACGTTGCAGAATTTATTTACGTGTACTTATGGTTGTGGTTCTTGGAGGCCAATCATCGCAGCCCCAGGACATCACTGCAGGAGTTCCATATAAGTAGTGTCCTAGGTCCAACTATCTTCAGTTGCTTCATCAATGACCTTCTCTCCATCATAAGGTGGATCCTCCGCATCGTTACCTCTGGTGTCCCTCAAGGATCTATTTTTTGGCCCTCTCCTATTTCTCATCTACGTGTTGACCCTTGGCAACATCATCTGAAAACACAGCATCAGTTTCCATATGTACCCTGATAACACCCAGCTCTACCTCACTACCACTTCTCTCGACCTCTCCACGGTCTCGAAATTGTCAGACTACTTATCCGATATCCAGTTCTGAATGAGCAGAAATTTTCTCCAATTGAATATTGTGAAGATCGAAATCATTGTTTTCGGTCCCCACCACAAACTCCGTTCCCTAGCCACTGACTCCATCCCTCTCCCCAACTTCTGTCTGAGGCTGAACCAGACTGTTCGCAACCTTGGTGTCACATTTGACCCTGAAATGAGCTTTCAGCCACATATCTGCAGCATAACTAAGACCGTCTATTTTCACCTCCGTAACATCGCTGGTCCCTGCCTTTGCCTCAGCTCATCCGCTGCTGAAGCCCTCATCCATGCCTTTGTTACCTCTAGACTTGACTATTGCAATGAACTCTTAGCTGGCCTCCCACATTCTACCCTACCTAAACTAGAGGTGATCCAAAACTCGAATCAAAGTCCCGCTCACCTATCACCCCTGTGCTCGCTGACCTACATTGGCTTCCGGATAAGCACCGCCTCGATTTCAAAATTCTCATCCTTATTTACAAATCTTTCCATGGCCTCGCCCCACCCTATCTCTGTAATCTCTTCCAGCCCCACAGCACCCAAGATGTCTGCCCTCCTCTAATTCTGCCCTCTTGAGCATCCCTGACTATATTTGCTCAACCATTCCGTGCCTTCTGTTGCCTAGGCCTCAAGCTCTGGAACTCGCTGCCTAAATCTATCTGCCTCTCTACCTCTCTTTCCTTCTTCAAGACGCTCCTTAAAACATATCTCTTTGATCAAGCTTTTGGTCACCTGCGCTAATTTCTACTTATGCGGTTCGGTGTTAAATTTTTAATCTCATAATACTCCTGTAAAGCGCATTGGAACGTTTCACTGTTAAAGGCGCTATATAAATACAAGTTGTTGTTGTTGTTATAAGAGCAGAAGTGGGGCTGTTGTCTGCTGAGCATAATGTTCACCTCCATTCGCAATTTCTCAAATAATAAAGCAGTCCATGCCGGCATGCAGCAAGACCCCGAAAGCATCCAGGCTTAGGTGGATAACTGGTGAGTCATATTTGCACCACACAAGTGCTGGCGAATGAAAATCACCAACACGGGAGAAGCTAACTGCATCCCCTTGATATTCAGAGGTACGACCATCACTGAATCCCCTAACGTCAAGATCCTGGGGGTTACCAACTGGATTGGACTAGCCACATAAATGCCATGGTTACTAAAACAGGACAGAGGCTGGGTATTCTACAGTGAGTGGCTCACCTCCTGACTCCCCAAAGCCTCTCCACCACTTACAAAGCACAAGTCAGGACTATGATGGAAAAGAAAACTCTCCACTTGCCTGGATGGGTGCAGCTGCAACACCACTCAAGAAGCTCGACACCATCCACCAGCCTAAATATCCATCCCCTCCACCACCCGCATACCATGGCTGCATTGTGTACTATTTACAAGATTCTCATGCAGGTGAAGGAAGATCCCAACAAGCTAAACACCATTACAAAATGTGCTGCAGTAGATGTTTCTGTCGTTGGGTCCTTGCTCTTAAAGGTACATCATTATGTTTAGTCTTTCTGTTTGCAGGTCACTGTTGCTCTGCTTTATTGTATATCTTTGGAAAAAGGAAGATAAGGAAATTTATTGAAGCCACCCTGGCAGATTATTAAAACTGTACTGTAGCTTTTATCTGTGTTATTTGTCCAGTGAATGTTATTAGTATATTCATTTGCAAGTAGCTGTAGGTATCCCATGAGCATAACTCTATTTGTAAGTTGTAGAGAGGAATCAAAGCAGGTATGCCAGATATTTATAATGTATGTACTCCATTTAAAACTCATTTTTATGTTGCCACCCATGAGTTTAGAGCCATACTTGGATATTTACTGAAATATCTACATGCGGAGACTAAGATTTCCCAAAGAGACAGATGCATAACCCTGCATACAGAATTGGGCACCATGTCCAGGACAGCAATTGTTCTGTCAGTGGCTATGAACATTATGACCGCATTAAACTACTATATAGAAAATTGTTATCCGATTCAACTTTGTCCTACAACTGGACATAGCCATGGTTCAAGCATTAGAAGAAAGACAGATAATGAACTCTACCACAAGACAGAAGATTTATCTATGCAATGACTGGCTCAGTTAGAGAGTCATCAGGCAAGGTCCGATTGACCAAACATTTAATTAAGTGCTGTATAGCGCCAATGTATAACAATCATCTCCACTTGTGCCCACTTATTTTGTTCAATAAAGTATCATCGATGTTCAACCCAATTGTACATCAGGACCCATGAAAAAAAAGACTGGCATTTATATCACGCCTTTCACAACCTCAGGACGTCACAAAGTGCTTTAAACCAATACTTTATGAAGTGTAATCACTGTTGTAATGTCGGAAACACGGCAGATAATTTGCCCACAGCAAGCTCCCGCAAATGCGTCGAGGATCGGGGATCGGGTGGGGCAGTTAAGTCGATGTCGCCAGAGGAGGTCCCCGAAGGAGGGAAGAGGTCTAGATCCAGGTCGCCACTGCAGGAGGCTTGGTCATTGCTGGCAGTCCAGTCGTCATCACCGATGAGTGGTGTGGAGGTTTGGAGGGAAGGTTCGCGCCTGAGGTAGGCCCGAATTTGTGGGATTTGTAGGATTAGGGTTTAAAGTAAAGTTTTAAGAAAATGCACCCCCTATTAGGTCTATTAAGGCTAGGGGAAGTTTAGACAGTGGGATGGGGGAGGTTGAGGGTGAAAAGTTGTCGGATGGCGGAAGATGATAAGGATAAAGTTGTTTTTGCAGGGGAGCTCTCTAGGGAGCTGCCACCCCGGCGGTCATCTTCACTTCAACTGGCGAGCCAGGTGAGCCTCCGACCAGGCGATCGGGCCTTCACCTCTCCAACAATGATCGGACCCCCTCTGTGGCGATTGGGCCCCTCCCAGCGGCGGCAGCTGAGCCTCTCCTCCTCGGCTGCGATCGTACCTCCTCTCCTTCGGCGACGGCGGCTGGGCCTCTCCTCCTCGGCGGCGATCAGGCCCTCTCCAATGACGATTGTACCCTCTCCAGCAGCGATCAGGTCCCCTCCAGTGGCGATCGGGCCTCCTACTCTTCGGCGATGGTGGCTGGGCCTCTCCTCCTTGGCGGCGATCAGGCCTCCTCCTCTTCAGCGACGACTGGGCCTCTCCTTCCCCACTGGTGACCTAGCCTCTTCTCCTCCAGCACGTGGTGAGTACCATGACTGTGACCACCCTGACCTTCCACTCTGAACTCCAGTGGACCACTGACCCTCTCAATGCCTGCCTCCAACCTTGGACCACCTACCATCAAGGATGCTACTCAGCGCCAAGCTTGCGGCGAACATCTCGCTGTAGGCAACTAGGCTCATTCAGCAGTGCCTGGTCTCCAGTCGTCTTGGACCCCCTTGCCACTGGACCAAGACCTTGCTCAACTAAGCCCGTGAGGTAGCCGGTGTGCATTGGCCACCCCATGTTAAAAGAACTCATGCACAGGCATCTTCCACTCCTTTAACATGAAGTTTGGGACCCGGACCGTCAAGACCCTCGTGGATAACTCCATGGACCCACAAATAGAAATGTGATAATGACCAGATAATCTGTTTTAGTGATGTTGGGTGAGAGATAACCATTGGCCTAGACACTGGGAAGAACTCTCTTGCTCCTCTTCAAATTGTGCCGTCGGATCTTTTACATCCACCCAAGAGAGCAGACTTAACGTCTTAACATTTCATCCGAAAGATGGCACCGCATGCCCTCCGAACTGTACTGGAGAGTCAGCCTAGATTTTGTGCCCTAGCCTCTGGAGTGGGACTTGAACCCACAACCTTCTGGCTCACGAGCGAGCGTGCTACTGACCATTACATCATTTGTCCCCAACAACCTTAACCTAAAAACAAAAATAAAATACTGCAGATGTTGAAAATCTGAAATAAAAACAGAAAATGCTGGAACTACTCAGCAGGTCGGTCACAAATATGGAGATTGAAAGAGCGTTAACAGGCTAAATTTTTTACTTTGGAGAGTGGGTTTGCAAGCAGGTAGGCAATTAAAAGCACTGAAATTAACAGTGTCGGGAAGCCGGCTTCCGCCTTTAACTTGGGCTTGTTAGTCAGCGTGCCAGAGACCCACTCGGGCGAGCTAATTAAAGTAGTTGAGAGTTCATTAAGAAGCTATTAATACCCTTTTTAACCTGACGTAGCTTTTACTGGCTGTCCATGAGATTAATGGGCTTGAAAGCAAGGCGAGAGCAGAACAGCCACTGTGGGAATTGACAGTAAAAAAAACCCCACAAATATACCTCACACCTGCTTCCTTGCCTAAAGGAAAGGCTTTTGCTGACACCATTTGTGCTGAGAGTTTGCTTTCAGGAGTTTGCAGGTGATTTCTACAACTTCGGAAGTTACACTCACTACATTACAAATCATCTCACTACATTGGAAGATTGTGCCTCTAATCTTCACTTTATCTGCCATCTATCAGATCAGCATGGGTGCTGCTTAAGCTGTTTCACCTTGGACCTCAGATTTAGACCAAGATGAGCCCCAGCAGCGACAACACCAACAGCAGCAGCAGCCGCCGCAGCATTCTCCTCATCAACCTGCTGCTACACAGGAGAGAGGGGATCAGCACAGGGGTGCACCTCGCAGAAGGCGATACACCCAACACAGGGTATATAGGCAGTGGATCAGCTTCCTGGACATGGCTGAACACCGAGGAGGCACAGGCTATCGCATCAGGTCAGGCAGACATTTGTAGCCTGCTGGAAGACGACATGCTGCCCTGCCAACTGGACCTGGTGGACATGCCTTACCAGTGGCTGTCAAAGTCACCACCAACATCTTCGCCTCAGGCTCCTTCCAGGGATCTGCAGGAGACATTTGCAGGATCTCGCAGTCGGTTGCCCACACATGCATCACTTAGGTGACTGAAGCCATATTTGTCAAGGTAGGCACTTAAGTACACTTTGTCACTGAAGCCAGTCACCTCAGCGGGTGTTCGGCTTTGCGGCTCTGGCTGGCATCCTACAGGTGCATCATCGACTGCACATGTGCCCATCAAGACACCCACCCTGACCCCCGATCAGCCAGGAGTGTTTATGAACCGGAAAGGCTTCCATTCCCTCAATGTACAGCTTATTTGCAACCACAAAAAGATCATCATGCATGTGTGCGCCAGATTCCCAGGGAGCTGTCATGATTCATTCGTGCTGCGCCAGTTCACCTTCTCTCAGCTCTTCACAACTCTGACGAGACTAATCAGCTGGCTGTTTGGAAACAAGGGGCATCCACTGAAGACATGGCTGATGACACCCTTGAGGACGCCAAGCAATGAGACCAAAGAGCGCTACAATCAAAGCCGGATGACGATGAGATGTGTAATAGAGCAAGCAACCGGGATGCCGAAGATGCGCTTCAGCTGCATAGACAGACCTGAAGGGTGCGCTTCAATATGCACCAGCCAGGGTCTCCAGAATGATTGTCATATGATGCAGAACTTGGTGCAGCAATAAGGATTGAAGCTGCAGGAGGAGCAAGGCGCAGAGCTTCTTCAGAGGAGGAGGAGGAGGGACAGGAGGGACACAAGTAAGAGGTGCTGGAGGAGGAACCTGAAGTGGACATTGCACCAGCAGTGGCGCACATTGCTGCTCGGGAGGCCCGGAATGGCCTCATAATAGCACAATTTAGTTAAGTTACAACAGTACACCCATATGGCACCGAGATGCTGAACCAACTTGCACCCCCATCTCCCCCCCATCCTCTTCCCTCTCCGTCCCCCCACCACCACCACCACCACAAAGCAATCCTAAAATGACCAAGCCATTCCTGTCACACAAACGCCCATTGCTCTAGGTTAAGTAATGTCTTACCATTCACTCCAATTGACAAGGCCACTTCCCAGGCAGCAAGCAAAAATGGATAGGATGGGAAAGTGGTGCGAAGAAATAATTTTACGTCACTCATAACTTCAACAGAAACCTAGCCCTCTAACATTTTATAATACACCCTTGTGCATCTACAATTGTGTTTTTTGTCTTTCTGCTTCTCCTATGACGTGCAACCCCTGTGGCTTCAACAGAAGTAGAGGCAGGCTGCACACTTCCCTGCTCTAACTGCTTAGACACTTTTGGCGGATGTCCTCTGGATTTTAGAGCCTGTGATGGCCCCGCCAAAGACTGCTCCTCCTGCAACTGTGCAGGGGCAGACACGGCCATCGGAATCCAAGGCAGCATTTGGGACTCTGACTGAGGGGGTGATGTTGGCAATGGGGGAGAAGTGGGAGCACTTTGAGCAGAGTCCCCGCTCACCATCATCCCTCTCATGGCCCACCCATACTTTCCTGCTGGCAAGGAGCTGGAGAGCACTTTGCTGCACATCAGTGGGGTGATTAAGGGACCCGAGATATGGCTGCAATCAGAGTCTGCAAGCTGTTGTTCACAGCAAGCGTGCACTTGTTCAACTGCCACATTTGATGCTCCCTGCAGGTTGCCATCCTTTCCATGGACGAACACATCGTAACCAACACCTGTGACATCGTGCTGCTCATGTTGGAGATGGACTCCTCCATTCTCCCTACAATCGAGCACATCGCAGCTGGAAAAGCTGCCAGAGCCTCCCGCAGTTTTTTGTTGCTCCAAGAATCATCCTCTTGGGCGATGGCCCCCGAGGTTCAGCATCTGCATCCTGCTGAGCATTGCTTGGAGCATCCTGCGCCCTCCGATGAGGACTCTCCACTGCTGTCCCTGTCTCCACCATCTGCTCTTGCTCTCACGTGATCTGTGAGACACCAGTGGGCAGAAATTCAGGGTCCCGATACGGCCCGTTAATGCCCATTTGTGACGGCCATGCGGCGGAATCCAATGGCCGCTGCTTTGCTGTCAACTGGCTGCCATGACTGAAATTTATCATGGAGTTTTTGGGGTGTTGTCCACTTCCGCCCTGATCAGCCGATTTCCATGGCGGTATGGGGCTTGTGGCAGTGATGATGTGTGCATCGCTGCCGTTCCACCCCCGAACCTATGTTCAGAATAAAAAAGGCTGGCTGGTTAGTGACAGTGCCCCCGCCAGCTTTTTGGGTCATGCACTGTTGGAGACCGGCAACTGGTGTGTTGCAATCCGGTTATTGTTGATCAAAAGTTTTTGTGGAACTTTGGGAAAAATGGCAGCATCCTTGTGAGAACTTTTGCTGAGTGAGCAAACCTTTTTCCCTCTCTCTTATTAGTAGTGGCAGGTGGGCATCATTATCTGCTCCACAGAGGCCAACAAGTGAAGGTCGAGTCTGCAGCCATAATGGGCTCAGTTTTGGCAGGGTATTGCCTGCTACACATTGTCAGAGGCAGGGAGGCATGCAGGAGGAGGCGTTACAATCAACAACGGATCCTGAGGTAGAGGAGGCAGCAGACATGGCTGCCCTGCAGATGGCTGCAGACCTCAACATCCAGAGGCTGGCCAGGAGGGAGATGGGGTAAGGGGGAGGGTGAGGTACGCTGACCACCCACCCCCCCCCCCTCCCCCCCCGTACCAGATAGTGGGCGAGGAGCCTTGCCAGCAGCAGCCTGCAGAGGCTCCGCAACGTCAGCAGGAAGAGGGAGAAGACACTCAGCCAGCTGGCATGGGAGGGGCGCAGCACATACCTTTGGCAAGGAGACCTTACCGTCCAAGGGTCCACATAAGAACATAAGAAGTAGGAGTAGGCCATTTAGCCCCTCGAGCCTGCTCTGCCATTTAATACGATCATGGCTGATCCGATCATGGACTCGGGTCCACTTCCCTGCCTGCTCTCCATAACCCCGCATTCCCTTATCGGTTAAGAAACTGTCTATCTCTGTCTTAAATTTATTCAATGTCCCAGCTTCCACAGCTGTCTGAGGCAGCGAATTTCACAGATTTACAATGCTCAGAGAAGAAATTCCTTCTCATCTCTGTTTTAAATTGGCGGTCCCTTATTCTAAGATTATGCCCCCTAGTTCTAGTCTCCCCTATGAGTGGAAACATCCTCTCTGCATCCACCTTGTCAAGACCCCTCATAATCTTATACTTTTCGATAAGATCATCTCTCATTC
Organism: Pristiophorus japonicus; assembly: GCF_044704955.1. NCBI lineage: Eukaryota > Metazoa > Chordata > Chondrichthyes > Pristiophoridae > Pristiophorus > Pristiophorus japonicus. Next base: position 91,059,459 of record NC_091985.1, read on the forward strand.
TTCTGAATTCCAATGAGTAGAGGCCCAACCTACTCAACCTTTCCTCATAAGTCAACCCCCTCATCTCCAGAATCAACCTAGTGAACCTTCTTTGAACTGCCTACAAAGCAAGTATATCCTTTCTTAAAAATGGAAACCAAAACAGCATGCAGTATTCCAGGTGTGGCCTCACCAACACCCTGTACAACTGTAGTAAGACTTCCCTGCTTTTATACTCCATCCCCTTTGCAATAAAGCCCAAGATTCCATTGGCCTTTCTGATCATTTGTGTCAGTTCTCCTTCCTGCAGCTCAGCAATGAGCAATGTGTGCGAAGGCTGCAATTTACGAAGGACATCCTGACCGAGCTCTGCAATGTCCTGCGGCCAGATCTGGAGCTTAACACAAGACTGAGGACAGACAAAACTGACGATAGCTCGGAACTTTTACGCTACCGGCTCGTTCCAGTCTGCAAGTGCAGACATCTCTAATATCTCGCAATTCTCCGCCCATTGCTCCATCCGGCAGGTCACCAATACACTATGCAAGAGAAGACTCCAATATATTTCCTTCCCCATGACCAGAGAGAAACAGGTGGCATGCCAGACTGGATTTGTCCAGATTGCAGAGTTCCCTAGGGTGCAGGGGGTCATCGACTGCACAACGTTGGGATGAGGGTGCCCACAACACCATCCAGAAATATTAATCAACAGAAAAGGATACCACTCTCTCAATGTGTAGCTGGTGTGCGACCACCAGTGAAGGATCCTGGCGGTTGATGCCAGGTATCCAGGCAGCAGCCATGATGCCTTCATCCTGCGCCCAGAGTAGTGTGCCCGCCCTCTTCACCGGGCCAAACCAGGATTGTGGGTGGCTGCTTGGGGATAAGGGATATCCCCTGTCCACTTGGCTACCCACTCCACTGCACAATCCCAGGACTGCAGCCGAGCATGCTTATAACGACACTCGTTCTGGCACCAGGTGCATCATTGAAAGAAAGGTTCCGTTGCCTGGACCACGCTGGGTGGCGCATTGCAGTACTCACCTGAACGGATCTCCATCTTTGTGGCCGTGTGCTGCATGCTGCATAACCTGGCTGTGATGAGACAGCAGCTGGAGGTCAATCCAGCAGTACCACAGCAGGAGGAGGCACAGCAGCAGGAGGAGGAGGAGGAGGTGGAGGACCAGGATGCACGTCGCGAGCCACCCAGGAGGCGTTGTCACCATCCCAACCCTGCAAGGGAAGTGAAGACACGTCTGATTGCTGCTCAATTCAGATAACTTCATCCCCACATGACCCTTCAGCTTCTACTTTGCATAGCCATCCCAATGAGTGCCTTGATACATAATTGCCTACCGTCACATTATACACCTGCCCAGTTATAGGTACAAAAAATAAAGATTTAGTACATCATCAAAATCACTCCAAACAACTAACACTTTACTGCACATTTTTTTGTTGTAACAGCTATACATCATTTGCCACCCTTGTGTATTTCCATATAACCCCTCTTACGCGTACCTACCCTACTACTGTGCCTTAGTGTCTCCCCTGTGGCGGCCTCATGGGTCTGGGAAGGCTGCCATGTTCCCTGTGTGGAAGCTGCAGATGTCCTTCTAGGATGCCCTCGACCAGCTTTGGGCCCGGAAGGCCCAGCTGCAGACTGGTCAGTCTGGCTTGGCTCGGGCGAGGCCATGCATGGAGGCACTGGCGGAGTGACTGATGTGGGGCCAGGAATGCTGCGATTCTGAGGGAACGCATCAACCCTATCCTGGTCCAAGGAGCCTGAGTCACTCACCGGGAGCGGCACGATACCACCACCACCAATCTGAGGGAGCCCAGGTCAGTGCTGTCGCGCCACATCGTAAGGTCCCCCAGGGCCCGTGGTGGACCCAGCCGCGAAGGCAACACTGAGGTCTTGGGGGACATCCAGCTGAGACTGCATTAGAGCAGCCACAGTCTGGAAACCACCAGATATGACAGCACTTAGACGCTCCGTGGCCTGTTGCACATAAGAGCATTCTGAGCTTCTAGGGCCGGGGCCATCCTCTCCAAACCAGCACCGATACATTCATTCCCTAGCGCCTGTGCTGTAATGGTAGCTGCCACATCACCTGCGAGTTGTGGCCTTATAGCTGGATCCGCACGATCTCTCTTGGAGTCCACCATTGCCTGCACACTGGCAATGATGGGCTCCATGGAGTGCGCAGAGTTGTCGACAATGCGGGAGGCGGACTCCTCCACGCTCCTCACCACTCCTGACAGCCTCTCCGGCACCCTTGCCAGTGCCCCCAACATCTGTGAATGCATGGCCTCCACTTTTCTTTTGTAAGCCCCAACATCGATGGGCTCGTCTGTGGCCTCCTCAGCAGAACTCTGGTGTGGCCTCGCCCACCCCCCTGCCACCCCCTGGCAAGATCGCACCTGAGGCTGCTGCAGCCCGCTAGGCCCCGGTGCAACATCCAGTGCAGACCTCTGTACTATCTGAACTAGATCAGACTGCGTACTCCCAGTATCTGAGCTGGCGCGTGTGGGTGGAAGCAATGACGCGGTGCTGCCAGCAGTGTCCTCTTTCTCTTCCTCATGGGACAGGTCCCCAAAAGATGGAGTGAGATCCAGGGTGTCAGCAATGCTGGATTCCTCAATGTCATCAATGGTTTCAGGATGTTGATCTGTCTCATTGTCATCAAGGGTCTCCTCCAGGCCTTGCGACGGCGTCTCAGCTGCCGGTGTCTCAACAGGAGCATCTCTCTCGCCTCGGCTGCCACTGATCCTAATGCTCTCCTGCAGGCCTCGCGACGGTGTCTCAGCTGGAGCATCTCCCTCATCTCGGCTGCCACTCGGCCTCTCATCTGCAAGCATCAATGGGAGAAGGGCTGCTGTGAGGGGGAGGTAGTGGATTGACGCATGGAGGCTGCAACTAGCACACTTTCATAAGGAAAGGCACAGTGTGCACTGTTGCTTTCAGGGAGAGATAGCATTAAAGGAAGGCCTTCACTTACCCATGCTGCCCATATCGGCATCGCCAGTACCGGAGACCACATGGGGGGGGTGGGGGGGCGGCTCATGTGCAAGCATAAATGGGAGAAGGGCTGCTGTGAGGGGGAGGTGGGGAATTAATGCATGGAGCCTGCAACTAGCGCACTTTCAGAGGGAAAGGCACAGTAGGTGCTGGAGCATTCAGGGAGAGATAGCATTAAAGAAGGGCCTTCACTTACCCTCATCAGCAGTGCCATGGGCCATAGGGAAGGCACCATGTCTGCAGACGAGCGCCTTGACCCTCGCCTCCAAGGGTGAGGATTTGAATATCGACCTCACCACCACCCGTCCTCCTTTGCACCATGCAATTATGCAACTTTGGCCTGCAAGACAAAAAATGGTTGATTTGTAGCACCATGATGAAGCATCAGAAATGAGAGCACAAGTGTGTGTCCCTGACATGCAGCTGTAAATGTGAGATGAGAGGACCTCCATTGCGAACACACACATAGAGGCGTCAGCAATGAAATGCTGTTCAGTGACTAAAGAGTAAAGGTGGGAAATAAGGGAACGATGAAGGAGATCTTCGCAGATGGAAGATGAGCAGTTGGTGGAACAGGTGCTCACTTGCATCAAACGAATGATGTCATTGAGCCTTTTCCTGCATTGGGTCATTGTCCGATCATAAAAGGAGGTCCCCGACACCTCTAGAGTGATCTCCTTCCAGGCATTGCTAAAGACTTGGTCTCCCTGCATCTGGATACAGGACTCTCCTCCTTCCCTCGACAGCCTGCATGAGGGTCTCCAGCTCCGCGTCCAAAAATCACCTTGCCCTCCTTCCCACAGCAGCACCAGCCATGACCTTCAATGCAAGGCCTTCCCTCCTCAGGTCCTAGCTGCAAGCTCTGGCCATTGAGAAGGTCAGGGAGCAGCTGGCTCGTTGGCTGCAAATCACCATAAGGGTGAATTTCCTCATGTGAGTAGCACCCCAATCAACCCACCCACACTGCTGCAGAGTACCAATTCGGAAGTGTAATTATAACTGGAGAACATTTTTTTTTAAGTGAAAATCGATCCATTGGCCGGCACAACCATAGCGGCGGTAATCGTGGGAAAAAGGCAGTAAGTGCACCAGCTTTCTGTCGGCACTGAATTTCGGCCCCCCACTACTCTTACTGGACCCACCGATGTGTGCATATCTGCGCTGGTGTTGGGTGGGCATGGGTCATGTGGCGATGCACCCTTGGAGACCATGGCCTTCTCTGAGGAGTCATCTTCCTACTTTTGGCTGGACAGTGGAGGGGGGGCACTTAATTGACCCATGGGAGAGTAAAGACATGAATTAGAACTGTCATGATAAGAACGTATTAAGTTATCATTATGCACATGATCATATTTCACTGGCTGCTGACATGAAGTCACCATGAGTGACTATTGGTATGCCATGTGACTATGATATTTAGTTCTGTCACCAGCTAGCTGAGAGGTTTCCCTCTCTCCATCTCCCACCGCCTGTGTTAAATATCTAATAACTCCACAAGGCTAAGTACGGTGAGCTAGTTCAGGCATGACCTTACTCCAGTTTATTTATTCTCAAAGTGAGGATTCAACATGGCTGCCAACATTATATACACGGCTTGCACATGCCTGCCAGTGACCATTAGGACTCCGACAGTCGCGCCCTCCGGTGACAGGTAAAACCCAGTTACCATACATAACAGCCTGCAACTCCGTATCATGGCTGAGTTGCAGAGCCGCCTCCTCTGCTGAAGTGAATGGCGTGGTTACTGGTGGGCCACCACCGGTTTGCTGCCTCTCCTGGGTATTCTGCGCTATCTTCTGCAAGAAGGAAAACAAGAGATCTTTGAGCGAGAGTGATGGAATGAGTGTAAGGGATGGATGGGCAACATCTGTTGAGAGTGACTTTAAGGGAGAGGCGTGACATTGCATTAAGATGAGGGTGAGTGTCAATGGTGGAAGGTCAGATGGGGATGTGAGTAAGTGCATAGACAGTGAGGGATAGGTGCACCTGCAAGGTAGGTTGGTGTGAGGAGTAATGTGCAGGAATAGGATTGGGAAGGCAGAGTTAAGGGGTTGAGACACACACACATCAGGATGTAGGGCAATGTGGCACTGTACTCCCCTTCCCTGACCTCATGAGGTCGTTCAAACGCTTCCTGCACTGGATCCATGTCCTTGGCACAACACTCCTGCTGCTCACTTCTTCTGCTATCTCCAGCCATGGAGTAATATCTCCAAGGAGGCATCGCTGAACCTTGGGGGCCGCTTTCTGCATTTGACTATGCATTCTTCACGCTGTACTATTCCCAATGTGTTCTCCTTGCAACAAATTTGCTCTGTGACAATCAGGCTTCCATCTCCACCAGCCTTCAAGTGACATCTATCCATTGCTCCTTTAAATATCTCTGCTGAAGTTGAGTCATCCGTGACTTCATCGGACCCACTCCAGTTAATTGGTCAAGAAATCTGGAAGTCTGATTCAATTGCAGTGGCTTCATTAAAAAGCCACTGCAAAACGCGCCTCTCCAACTTCCAGGTTCCCGACGCGATCCACAGTCCCCCCACATCCATCCCGACTGCAAGGTAAAAATTCAGCCCAACATTTCAGATCCCTTTTGTCAGAACCCTAATCTGCCTCACACCAAAAGAATTGTCAGGACTCATTCCAGCATCACTCGGCACAATTTTTATTAACTCTCATGCAGTGCGGTTCAGGTGTGTTCAGTGTATTTTCCCTTAGTAAGAAGTCAGGTGGATGGGTATCAGTATCTGTATACCTCCTTCTGCTGAATCACTGAAACAGATTGGTGTGGTGACTCTGAGGGCTCAGGGTCACATCTCAATCTCAGTGAGGTCCCTCTTGCCATTGTCTAGCTGCTGGGCTCTCCCTCAGCATGACTAAAGATCTGTGTGATATTAGACTACTCGACAGAAATGAGTTTGTTGAAGCCCACATTATGGCTGTCTCGATCTGGTTCTGCCACATGGTGAATCCGTTCAAGACAGACTGCTGTAAATTGGAGCCCAAGGTCTTTAGAGCCCAGTCATAACGTGAGTGGCAGAGGTTATGCATGAGATTGAAACAGCGGCCAAGTTGAGCTCTGCTGCATTGGACCCAGGAGTGAACATGTTCTCCATGATATCCTAAAGCTCAGTCAGGCAGTCACGGAGCACTGCAAAGATGTGGGTTGTGGACACCTCCACAGATTATTCTTACTGGTTCTATCTAGAGCACATGAATTGTTGGCCCACTAAACCAGTGGGTCAGTCCATGGGAATGCATTGATAAATTGGTTTCCAGTGAGATATTCCAATAAAGCAGATGTCTGCTTGTCTGCTTTCCACTTAAGTTGGCTCTACTGTATTGGAATGTGCTATCCAGTTTTTATGATGCTTTGATCAGATTCTGAGAGCTTGGCATCCGTGACTTGGTTCCCAGTGTTTACACTAAATATGACTCCCTTATCCAGTGGCAGAATTGTATAGCCACTTTATTCATAGGTCAAACTATACTGTCATCCCCTCCTCTCCCTGGCCAAAACTGCTTACCACTCTCAAGATCATTCCAGAAAGCATAAACAACTCCAAACTCCTTTCTCAGAGCTTCCTCCTCGACACCTATCCCCTCATCCTCATCTCAAATTTAAATTGCTAGAAATTAATTTGCCCCTGAAAATGGGTGCGAGGATCGCAATCGCAAAGGAATGCAGGCATCCGCGAATTTTGTGTTGCCTGCTAATTAGCATGATTGCACGATCTGGTCAGAGAGAAGACAATGAACTCCCCTGCCCTGGCATGAAGTGCGTCTGTTGCCTCGCTTATGCAGCAGTGAACGGCGGACAGCGAGTTGTTACAGATGTTGCCTGCTCCTGGAAGCTGGAAGGATTTCAATGCGAAGAAATTCAGGGTCACGGTCACTTTCACAGCCACTGGCAGTGCTGTCCTTGTCCTGGTATGAGGCTGCAGGTCTGGTTAGAAGAGGTGGCAGAGTTCTATGAGCACCTCCTTCATAAAACGCAGACACCTCACACACTGCTCCTGGCTCAGGCTGAGGTAAGAGAATTAAAGCCTCCTGCTGAGAGCCTTTCTACCCCTCCTCCTCCTCCCTCTGTAAGCAGTTTGGCTTTTACCTTGCTGCCTCTGCATTATCTCCCTGTAATGCTGCAGGCCAAGTGGGATGATAACTAGAGCACCCATGACTGGGAACAAGTGGTCTGACCAGATTCCTTGAAGTCAGGACCAAGGCCTTCTCCACTTGCAGTACCACTCCCTGTCACCTCACAATCTTTAAACAACTCTAGAAAACCTCCAAACAGTTCCACAAACTTACACAGAGTTCATCGAAATTCATCAGCAACTAACCATTTAAATATCGCTGGGGGCGGATCCTTGCCGCCAATGTTCTCCATAATGTTTTTGTGGGTACGTGGCCATTTTAAGGGGCTGTGCAACCCATTTACCGTTTTGGCAAGCGCAAAATTTAACATGGAAAAAGTTGGTCCCGGGCTGCGTGGTCGCGCAGCTTAGAGGGAACGTCGCTTGCTGCTGCTGAATGTATGTTCAGCTGTGCGAGGTGAACAATAGTGTTAGCTCCAGCGTTAAAGACGAAAATGGCAACGCTGGCGTCAAAGCAGCATTGTGCACTGATTGACATTATGATCTGCCTACTAAACATACATCCGGCGCATGTTCCTAACGCCCGTCTTACCGCCCTCACCAAGATGGCGTCGGGTGCAGTACGCACCAGATGTGTGCATGCACAGTGCAGACGCCATTTTTGTCACAAAATGGCACCCTCAGCGAGGCTGAATTTAGAGCCCCTAATGTAAAAAACTCATGGGGGGCAAAATTGGGCTCCTGTGCACCTACCATTAGTGTCTCCGGGGGCCCCTAATGCAGCGCAAATGGGTTTTTGCCTGATTGCGAAGAAAACAGCGTCTCCCACGAAATTGGGTGGAGGTATTGTGGAGGCGGTAAGACGTAGCGCCCCGCTCCTGCCGGTAGCACCACGGTCGGCAGCGCCCCTTTACTGCCCCGGAAGATAAATTCGGCCGCGTCCCCTCACTTACCACCTGGCACTGACAACGACAGCTTCAGCTGTCACGTTGCAGTCGGGAGTCGACTGGAGGTGCGCTATTTAAAGAGCCCATCTTTATAAAAAAATGTTGTCGGCCGTTACTCTTTGCAGCTTGCTAACACATAGGCAACCTGGCTGTTGGACAGATTTGAGCAATTTTCCCTTCAAAGACTGTTCTGCCTCTGAACCATTCCTTTTGTTTCATTGAGAGCAGTTTTAAAACGACGACATTTATATTGTTTCATGGGGGCTGTGTTGGCACTCGACCTCCTCCTCCAACATCACCGTTGGAGGCTACTTAGGCAGAGGAGAAAGACAGGAAAATGTGGCCAGAGGGAGATGGCCCAACAGGGCTGGCAACAGGAGATGTTGCCTTCCGAGGGTATTCCGGCAGCAGTTATACATCAACTTCACTGAGGAAAAGTGTGTTCAAAGGCTGTGCATTGACAAGGACATCGTCACAGAGCTCTGCCATCTTCTGCAACCACATCTTGAGCCTCAGACCAGGGTGAGGACAGCCCTCTCAGTGGCAGTCAAGGTCACCATCGCGCTGAATTTCTACCCCAATGGATCCTTCCAATGTGCAACAGGAGACATCTCCAACATCTCCCAACATCTCCCAGTTTATCGTCCATCGCTCCATCCACAAGGTCATAGATGTTCTGTACAGAAGGAGAAGGGACTACATTTCCTTCCTCATGACCAGAGAGAAGCAGCTTCGCATGCATGTGGCTTCATCAGGATAGCGGGCTTACCCATGGTGCTGGGCGCCATTGACTGCACCTACGTTGCTTTGTGGGCACCGCATAACAATCCTGAGGTATTCTGTAACCGCAAAGGTACACTCGCAGGATCCTCACCGTCAATGCCCGCTATCCTGGCAGCAGCCACAACGCCTTCATCCTGTGCCAGACCGGTGTGTGCCAGCTCTCTTCCAGTCATCACATCAAGCTTGCAGCTGGCTGCAGGGAGACAAGGGCTATCCGCTCTCAATGTGGTTCATGCCTCCCCTCTGCAACCCCAATACTCCTGCCAAGCTCTCATACAATGAGCTCCATGCCGCCACCAGGAACGTAATTCAGCAGACCATTGGAGCGCTCAACCATTCGGGAGTAGTCCTCCAGTATTCGCCTGAGCGGGTGTCCTTGTTCATCATTGTTTGTGGCAAGCTGCACAACCTGGCCATCATAATGGCACAGCGATTGCCACCAGGCATATCCGCACCACCTGAGGAGGAGGAGGAGGGGGACGAGGAGGAGCAGGACAGCAACACCACTGATGGAAGAGGCAGCCACTCAATCGCGATTCTGCAAGGGCGGTTCTCGACCGTCTCATCAGAGTTTGATACCAGTGAATTCCATCCCACTTCCTGGTTCTTTTGGCTGTCCCCATCACCACATCAATTTTCCCTTTCATACCAAAGCCCCAAAACTGAAATGAGAGACAATAGCAAAGGTGAAACATTTCAATAAAAATTTATGTAGTAACAATTAACTGTATCATCATGTATTTAAGAATCACCCTTGTTCATTTCCTTATCCGCTCTTTGCTTTAACTATTCTAGTGCTCATTTGCAGTGTGTCCCCTGTGGCTGCAGCATGGCTGATGGAAGGCTCTGTGTGTCAGAGCCAGAGATCACAGATGGCCTTGCAAGACGCCCTCGACCAGCTCTTGGCCTGGAAGACCCGGCTGTAGACTGCACCACCTCAGGCTGGGTGGCAGCTGGCTGGGTGACTGCCAGCGACAAGTGCAATGGCGGAGTGGCAGTGGTGGGATCAGGAAATGCCACTCCCCTGGGGCAGCACGGATTGGTGGGCTGCTGCGTCACCGTGAGATCCTCGGTGGCCTGTGGTGGACCCAGCGGCGATGGCAGCAGTCAGAACACGTGTGGCATCCAGCTGAGACTGCATGAGAGCATTCTGAGACTCAATGCCAGCATAAGAACATAAGAAATAGGAACAGGAGTTGGCCATATGGCCCCTCGAGCCTGCTCCGGCATTCAATAAGATCATGGCTGATCTGATCATGAACTCAGCCCCACTTCCCCGCCTGCTCCCCATAACCCCGCATCCCCTTATCGTTTAAGAAACTCTATTTCTGTCTTAAATTTATTGAATGTCCCAGCTTCCACAGCTCTGAGGCAGCGAATTCCACAGATTAACAACCCTCAGAGAAGAAATTTCTCCTCATCTCTGTTTTAAATGGGCGGCTCCTTATTCTAAGATCATGCCCTCCAGTTCTAGTCTCCCCGCTCAGTGGAAACATCCTCTCTGCATCCACCTTGTCAAGCCCCCTCATAATCTTATACTTTTCGATAAGATCACCTCTCATTCTTCTGAATTCCAATGAGTAGAGGCCCAACCTACTCAACCTTTCCTCATAAGTCAACCCCCTCATCTCTGGAATCAACCTAGTGAACCTTCTTTGAACTACCTCCAAAGTAAGTATATCCTTTCGTAAATATGGAAACCAAATCTGCACGCAGTATTCCAGGTGTGGCCTCACCAATACCTTATATAGCTGTAGCAAGAGTTCCCTATTTTTATACTCCATCCCCTTTGCAATAAAGGCCAAGATACCATTGGAATTCCTGATCACCTGCTGTACCTGCATACTATCCTTTTGTGTTTCATGCACAAGTACCCCCAAGTCCCACTGTACTGCGGCACTTTGCAATCTTTCTCCATTTAAATAATAACTTTCATGACTTCACACTTTCCAACATTATACTCCACCTGCCAAATTTTTGCCCACTCACTTAGCCTGTCTATGTCCTTTTGCAGATTTTTTGTGTCCTCCTCACACATTGCTTTTCTTCCCGTCTTTGTATCATCAGCAAACTTGGCTACGTTACACTCAGTCCCTTCTTCCAAGTCATTAATATAGATTGTAAATAGTTGGGGTCCCAGCACTGACCCCGGGGCACCCGACTAGTTACTGGTTGCCAACCAGAGAATGAACCATTTATCCCGACTCTGTTCTTTATTAGTTAGCCAATCCTCTATCCATGCTAATATATTACCCCCAACCCCGTGAACTTTTATCTTGTGCTGTAAACTTTTATGTGGCACCTTGTCAAATGCCTTCTGGAAGTCCAAATACACCACATTCACTGGTTCCCCTTTATCCACCCTGTTCGTAACATTCTCAAAGAACACCAGCAAATTTGTCAAACATGACTTCCCGTTCAAAAATCCATACTGACTCTGCCTGACCGAATTTTGCTTTTCCAAATGTCCTGCTACTGCTTCTTTAATAATGGACTCCAACATTTTCCCAACCAAAGATGTTAGGCTAACTGGTCTATAGTTTCCTGTTTTTTGTCTGCCTCCTTTTTTAAGCAGTCACTTACTGCATGACAACATCAAGACGTTGCATGGCATTCAGCTGAGACTGCATGAGAGCAGTCTGAGCTTCCATGCCACCAACCATTGTCTGCATTACAGCACCAAGACGTTGCATTCTGCCTGTGCTGCAATGGAAGCTACCACATCACCTATGACATGCGTCATGAGGTCTGGATGCGCAAAGTCTCTCTGGGAGTCCACCATCATCTGCAGACTGGCAATGATGGGCTCCGTTGTGTGTGCAGAGCTCTGTGCAATGTTGGAGGTGGACTCCTCCATGCTCCTTACCCCTGGCGAGAAGCTCTCGGGCACCCTTGCTGTTGCACCTATCATATTAGAGTGCATTGCCATCACCCTTTGCGTGAATGTCTCCTCATCCGAGTCCTATGCAGCAGAATTCATGTGCGAACCCGCCCTCTGGGGAGATGGCTCCCGAGGTTCCCTTTCCCCCTGGCCTTGCTGCAGCCCGCTAAGCCCTGGTGCATCACCCAGTTCAGACCCCTCTTCTAATTTAACCTCTAACAAACACGTAGTGCCAATATCTGAGCTGGTGCCCATGGGAGAGTGATGCAATGTGTTATGTATGTTAACTGGGTTTTATCTGCCACCGGAGGGCGTGACTGTCGGAGTCCTAATGGTCACTGGCAGGCACATGTATATAATGTTGGCAGCCATGTTGAATCCTCACTTTGAGAGTAAATAAACTGGAGTAAGGTCATGCCTGAACTAGCTCACCGTACTTAGCCTTGTGGAGTTATTCGATACTTAACAATTGGCGATGAGTTAAAAATATGAACTTTCACTCAATCATGTCTGTGGGAATTTTGGAGAGATTCGTGGAAGGGGAAGACTGGGAGGATTTCACTGATCGCCTCAACCAGTACTTCGTAGCCAACGGATTGGAAGGAACCGATAACGCAATTAAGCGCAGTGCAGTTCTCCTCACCGTTTGTGGGTCAAACATTTATGGCCTTATCAAGAATCTACTCTCACCGACTCGACCAATGAATAAGACTTGCAATGAATTGTGTATGCTGGTTTGGAACCACTTTAAACCAAAGGAAAGCATAATCATGGCGAGGTATCATTTCTATGCGCACAATCGCTCCGAGGGCCAGGATGTGGCAGAATTTGTCACCGACCTGAGACGTCTCGCTGGGCCATGCAACTTCGGAGCTGCATTGGAGGAAATGCTGCGGGATTTTTTCATGTTTGGCATTGGCCACGAGGTCATCCTTCGAAAGCTGCTGGCTGCTTAATCTCTAGACGTGAGCAGGGCCATCAAGAAGGCCCAGGCATGCATGTCCATGGACGAAAACTTAAAAGCGATATCTTCCCAGCGTCGAAACTCACCGGCAAGTACTGTGCATAAAATAATATCGTTGGGCAGGCCATGGGTGGCGAAGATGGTCTGGAGGCTTTCAATAGTGGCTGTGGACATGCTGGATGACATGATTACGCATTCAATCCATTTGAGTAAGCGTCGGCAGGCAGAGCTGCACATGGCAGGGCCTACTCGTCCGCGTTCGTACGACCTGTAACTGCTCAAAGTCCGCCATCGAGGGTGAATCAAATCTCGCCTTGTTGGCATTGTGGGGGCTATCATCGGGCCCATTAATGCCTATTCAAGCAATACATGTGCAAAGGCAGTGCAACAATGGGGCACCTTAGCGAATGTGTCCGCAACCGAGCAAGCGTGCTGCGACACACCACGTGGCTGAGGATGCTCAATCCAGCGTAGATCAAATAGCACAGGCAACTCAACCCGAGGTACAGGACGAAGAAGTGTATGGGGTACATTCTTTTACCAAAAGTCCTCTGATAATGCTGGAAGTTAAATTAAATGGGGTTCCAGTATCCCTGGAATTGGACAGGGGTGTGAGTCAGTCAATAATGAACCAGAGGGCTTTCGAAAAGCTGTGGGACACTAAGGCAAAAAGACCCAAACTGAGCCCAATCAATGCAAAGCTGCGTACCTAAACCAAAGAGCTCATACCAGTCTTTGGCAGTAAAGGTATCGTACGATGGAGCTGTGCATGATTTATCGTCATGGATCGTTCCAGGCAATGGCCCAATGCTGTTCGGCAGGAGTTGGCTTGAGAAAATTAAATGGAACTGGAACTATATTAAAGCCTTATCGTCAGTGGATGACGCTTCATGTGCTCAAGTGCTGAGCAAGTTTCCCTCGTTTTTCGAACCAGGCATCGGCAACTTCACGGGAGCCAAGGTGCAGATCCACCTAGGCCCGGATGCAAGACCCATCCATCACAAGGCTTGGGCGATTCCGTACATGATGAGCGAGAAGGTCGAGATCGAACTAGACAGACTTCAATGGGAAGGAATCATATCACCAGTCAAGTTCAGCAAATGGGCCAGTCCAATTGTGCCGTGTTGAAAAGTGATGGCACTGTCAGGATCTGTGGCAACTACAAGTAACGATCAACTGAGTCTCGATACAGGATCAATACCTGTTACCCAAGACTGACGACCTGTTTGCAACTCTAACGGGACGGAAGTCGTTCACCAAATTGGACCTGACCTCCGCTTACATGACACGGGAGCTGGTCGAATCTTCAAAAAAACTGACGTGCATCAGCACACACACAGGACAGTTTATATACCACAGATGCCCTTTCGGAATTTGCTCGGCAGCAGCCATATTTCAGAGCAACATGGAGAGTTTGCTGAAGTCTGTCCTGAGAACCGTTGTGTTCCAAGATGACATCTTGATCACCGGTCGCGGCGCCACCGAACACCTGCACAACCTGGAAGAGGTTCTACGTCATCTGGACAAGTGGGACTCAGGCTAAAATGTTCCAAGTGCATTTTCATGGCACCAGAAGTCGAATTCCTGGGGAGAAAGATTGCAGCAGACGGCATCAGGCCTACGGATTCGAAGACCGAGACCATCAAGAATGCACCCAGACCCCAGAGTGTGACGGAACTGTGTTCGTTCCTGGGTCTTCTCAACTACTTTGGTAACTTTCTACCTAGTTTGAGCACATTGCTAGAGCCTTTGCACATGTTGCTGAGAAAGGGTAATGACTGGGTTTGGGGCAAATCTCAAAACAGAGCCTTTGAGAAAGCCAGGAACCTGCTATGTTCCAATAAATTACTGGTACACTATGACCCATGTAAGCAGTTAGTGCTGGTCTGTGACGCCTCATATGGGGTCGGGTGTGTGCTCCAGCAAGCCAATGTATCAGGCAAACTCCAACCAGTTGCATACACGTCCAGAAGTCTGTCTAAGGCTGAAAGAGCCTATAGTATGGCAGAGAAAGAGGCTTTAGCATGTGTATATGGGGTTAGGAAAATGCACCAAAACCTGTTTGGGCTTCGGTTTGAGCTTGAAACAGACCACAAGCCGCTCATTTCATTGTTTTCTGAGAGCAAAGGTATAAGCACCAATGCCTTGTCCTGCATCCAAAGATGGACACTGACATTATCCACATATGATTATGTCATCCGCCACAGACCAGGCACTGAAAACTGTGCTGATGCGCTTAGCCAGCTACCATTGCCCACAACCGGAGTGGAAATGCCGCAGCCCGCAGACTTGCTGCTAGTCATGGATGCCTTCGAGAGTGAGGGGTCACCCATCACAGCCCGTCAAATTAGGACCTGGACCAGCCAGGATCTTGTACTGTCAAGCATAAAAAAGTGTATCCTAAATGGAAATTGGTCTGCCATTCCCAGGGACATGCAGGATGAAATTAAGCCTTATAGCCACCGCAAAGATGAATTGTCTATTCAGTCTGATTGTCTGTTATAGGGTATTCGTGTTGTTATGCCAAAAAAAGGCAGGGAAACTTTTTTGCGAGATTTACACAGTACCCACCCAGGCATTGTCATGATGAAGGTCATTGCCAGGTCTCACGTTTGGTGGCCCGGCATTGACTCAGACTTGGAGTCATGCGTGCATCAGTGCAACATTTGCATGCAACTGAGTAACGCACCTGTGGAGGCTCCGCTGAGTCTGTGGTTATGGCCATCCAAACCGTGGTCAAGGATCCACATAGACTTTGCCAGTCCCTTTCTTGGCAAAATGTTTTTAGTGGTAATGGACGCTTATTCCAAATGGATTAAAAGCGTAATCATGTCATCCAGCATGTCCACAGCCACTATTGAAAGCCTCCGGGCCATGTTTGGCACCCATGGGCCTGCCCGACATCCTTCTCAGTGACAACGGACCGTGTTTCACAGTTTGGAATTCCACGAGTTTATGACCCGTAATGGCATCAAGCATGTCAGGTCTGTCCCTTTCAAACCCGCGTCGAACGGTCAAGCGGAGCGGGCTGTCCAAACCATTAAGCAGAGCCGAAAACGCGTGACTCACGGCTCCCTACAGACCCGCTTGTCCTGCATTCTGCTCACTTACCGGACGAGACCCCACTCGCTCACCGGGGTTCTTCCTGCCAAGCTGTTAATGAAGAGAGACCTCAAAACCAGGCTCCTTATACACCCAGATCTCAATGATCATGTCGAAACCAGAAGGCAACGGCAGTAATGGTACCACGATCTGGCGGCCGTATCACGTGAAATTGCTGTTCATGACCCTGTGTTTGTCCTGAATTATGGCCATGGTCCAAAGTGGGTTGCTGGCACGATTTTGGCCAAGGAGGGGAAACACGGTGTTTGTAGTCAAACTGTTAAATGGCCAAACGTGCAAGAGGCACATCGACCAAACCAAACTGCGATTCACAGACAACCCAGAACAAATTGAAGATGACATCATCATCGATCAACCAACACACATCCAACCATCAGTTGACCCTTGTGTCATTCACGAAGACGAACCCATCATCTCTGACAGTCCTGTCAGACCGACTGCTCCGCAATGCGGCAATGGTCCAACTAACTCACCCAAGCTTGGGTTCGAATGGAAAAGATCAACCAGGGAGTGGAAGGCCCTGGACTGTCTCAACTTGTAAATACAACCTGTCCCAAGGACCTGGGGGGGCGGGGAAATGATGTTATGTATGTTAACTGGGTTTTACCTGCCACCGGAGGGCGTGACTGTTGAAGTCCTAAGGGTCACTGGCAGACACGTGCAAGCCGTGTATATAATGTTGGCAGCCATGTTGAATCCTCACTTTGAGAATAAATAAACTGGAGTAAGGTCATGCCTAAACTAGCTCACCGTACTTAGCTTTGTGGAGATTTTCAATACTTAACACAATGATGCAGTGTTTGGCTCCTCCTCCTCTTCCTCTCCCTCCTGACTGTGCTGGAGGGGGGCGCGGGCAGCTCAGGTACAGGCTGCATATCTGCTGGCTGGTTATCTGAAAGCATAAATGGCACAAGACTCACGTTAAGGTGAGTGCAGGGGGCAAGAATGGAGTAAGGAAGGCAGACAGTATAAGAACATAAGAAACAGGATCAGGAGTAGGCCATTTGGCCCCTCAAGCCTGCACCGCCATTCAATAAGATCATGGCTAATCTTCAGGAGCTGGAAAGTGATAAAGCCTTCTGGT
Organism: Pristiophorus japonicus; assembly: GCF_044704955.1. NCBI lineage: Eukaryota > Metazoa > Chordata > Chondrichthyes > Pristiophoridae > Pristiophorus > Pristiophorus japonicus. Next base: position 91,076,336 of record NC_091985.1, read on the forward strand.
TTGACAGGGAAGTGGGATGAGAAAAGGAGAGGGGATAAAGATATTGTTGTTGCCCCCAGCGGGGTCAATGCCTCTGCCGGCCATGGTGTCCATCACCTGCAGCACAATGAGCCGCAGCACTCGCTACTCAAGGTCAGTGAGCTCATGCAGTTCAGGTTCCCCCCTTCCGGTCTGCAGCTGCTCCCTCCAGTTATGTGCCACCTTGGCCTGCAAAAGAAAGGAACTTGTGTGAGTGAGAATCCAGCTGTGTATGTGGAAGATATGCCTGCCTTGGTTGAATAGCTGTGAATGTAGGCAAGGCGTGAGATGAGAGTGTGAGTAGCTGCAGATGCTTGATGGTTGAGTGGTGGGGAAGTGGTGGTTTGTACAGCGTGCACAGACATGGGTTCAAAGGCTGCTATGTAGGAGGCGTGGAAGCCTGTACTCACCTTCACCACCCAACTGAGGGCATTGAATTTTTTAAGACCCTGTGTCAGAGTTCTGTCTACCAGTGCTGGCCGACAGCTCCTCGGCTACTTCTTGCCACATGGCCCTGAGTAACTGTGGCGATGGCCTCCTTCCAGATGCAGAGAACAGCGACTCCCTCCTTCTCTCCACTGCCCCCACCAATGTCTTCAACGCCACATTATTAAAGCGTGTGGCCCTCTCCCTTGAAGTAGGATTCGCATGAGCCACCGCACAAAGTTGCTGAGATGTCTGACTCAGTTGCTGAAAATGAGCAGCAGCAGTTTGAAATTACCTCCCCTTTAAGAGCTGAAATGAGCTTAGAGGCAAGAATTGAAGGCTGATTGCAAGTCAGCTGAAATTGGGTAACTCTCTGGCAATAGCACCCTACTGAGGCCATTAACACCATTTACCACCAACCCCCCCGCCCCTTCACTCCTACTGTTGAGGCCATCTGCTTAACTGCTTCTTCCTCTGTCTACCCCTCAATTCCCAGTTTTCTGTATAAGTAAAGCTTTCACCCATCTCATTCTATGCAGTTTCTCTCCATAATCCTTTAAAATATTTATCCTGTTGTTCTTTGATTGTGGCTCTCTGTTTTTCTTCATCTCCTTTAACCTCTTGCCAATTTCAGCACCGTTATCCACTCCATTCTCCTCCAATGTCTCTTCTGTAGTCTGCGTAGGTCAGTGGTGGGCAAAATACAGCCCGCGGGCCATATCCGGCCCGCCAAGTCATTCTATCCGGCCTGCTGAACAGGATAGAAGTAGAACGTGAACCGGAGATCGAGCTGCACCTTCATGTATCCACTTTCACTTCTCTTAGGTCAGAGACAGACCTGAACAGCAGCCAAGGAAAAAAATATAGTAATACTTAATGCAAATTAATAATTCGCAAAAGCGATTCTACCCAGCTGGATCTTAACAGGATGTGTACCGCGATTGTGGGCCCCAATGGCGGACGCCCGTACTCAGAAGGCACAGCTTACTCGAATATGCCCTATCCAGTTTAGAGTGGAGTCATGGCTGCTCATCGCCATGACTCTTTTACTGGAAAAAGTGCGCTGCATCTTTCCCCTCCCGGTACCCAGAATACTGTAGTGTATGGAGAAAGAGTCAGACTGAACACTGTGAGCTCAAAGTAAGGTGTGACCTTAGTCTTTTATTGCAGGTCTCCAGAGTGCCTCTCCAACTTGTGAGGCCTCCTTAAATACCTGTGCACCCAAGGGATTATGGGATCCCTTGAGACTCCAGGGGATGAGCCCTCTGGTGGCTGTACAGAGTAAATACAAGTTTACATATATAACAAATACGATGGCAAGGGAGTTCTCATCTATCACCAATTGGGACGGCATTCGTAATCTTTGCTGAGGGATATAAGGATGACTGAGGTGGGAAATTGATGCTTATACTGGCTTTAAAGAGGGTACAGTTCTATTTCACAGCACTGATTTACAGAGACCGGAAGATGCCACATTTTCAAAGTTTATCTTTGATTCATTTCTAAGCAGTGTCGACTTCATGTTGTGTATTTAAGATAGCATCTGACTCCTTTCTGAATTTATATTTATGCAATGTTCCCTCTAATTTCTTTCACGCATGGTCGCTTTAAATTCGTAGCGTGGCCGGTCGCTGTGCAGCCGCGCATGCACTGTGTCTCTTCCAGCGGCAGAAGCTGGGGAGCATCCTGCATGGGGCCGTGCGATTGTTGCGCAACCGTGCAGCCACGCCCTTAGGGGGAACATTGGTGGGCAGCCCTCATCAGCTCACCAAAACTTGTTAAGTGACCCTCTAGCCCAAATAATTGCCCACTCTAGGCCTAGCTGGCACTACTCTCTGTCTCCTGGGTCAGTTCACACCTGTCACAACCACCCACTTCAACATCAGTTTTGGTGGAACCATTTACGAGCTGTCTCGTGACCCAGCACACATGAAGGTACAGGGCCTACTTAATCAGGAGAGCACTTGATGAAGCACTTAGAAGGAGCACTAGGTAGATTCTAGAAGACATACATTGTGCAATGTCAGCAAGGGGAAGCACCAGAGTAAAACAGAATAACTTGCATTTATATAATGACTAACGTAGTAAAACGTCTCAAGGCGCTTCACAGAAGCATTATCAAACAAAATTTTACACTGAGCCACTTAAGGAGGTAATAGGACAAAGGTAGGTTTTAAGGTTTAGGGAAGGCAGCTGAAGGCACAGCCACCAATGGTGGAGCGATTAAAATCGGGGATGCGCAAGAGGCCAGAATTGGAGGAACAGAGATCTCGGAGAGCTGTAGGGCTGGAGGAGGTTACAAAAAAGGGAGGGGTGAGGCCATGGAGGGATTTGAAAACAAGGATGAGAATTTTAAAAATCAAGGCATTGCTGGTGCAGGAGCAGATATAGGTCAGCGAGTTCAGGTGTGAAGGATGAACGGGACTTGGTGCGAGTTAAGATACGGGCAGCAGACTTTGTTATGAGTTCGTTTCTGGAGGGTGAAAGATGGGAGGCTGGACAGGTAGCATTGGAATAGTCAAGTTTAGAGGTAACAAAGCCATGGATGAGGGTTTTAGCAACAGTTGAGCTGAGGCAAGGGTGGAGACGGGCAATGCTACGGAGGTGGAATTAGGCGGCCTTGGTGATGCAGCAAATATATGATCGTAAGCTCATCTCAAGGTGGGAGGCTGGCCAGGAGAGCATTGGAATTGAAGTGTATGAAATGATACAATGAACTCCGTACTGTGAGCCAGTGACCAGGTGTAACCTAGTCAGTCTTTAATGGCTTCCAGAAGTGAAGATACAAAGGTGAAGTTCAGATTATATACCGGGCCCAGCACGGGTGTACCTATGACCTTAGGACCTCCGACGGTAGTGCCCCCTGTTGGTGGGCAGACCTTATGTACATAAATTACATTATACCCCCCCCCAGTTCTTGGCACAAGTCCATATTGCAAGTTCAGACGGTCCGGAGCCCTTCGCTCCCTGGTTGACCATCTCAGTACAATCCCAATGCTTTCCGAGACTCTCACGACTTAGGGCTGGGCATTGACCACAGTGGGTTCTTCTGATGGCTGGACGTGAGTTGGTTGGTCGTTTAGGCTCGCGGTGTCTTCTTCCAACTCCGGTTCATCAATATGTCTTAGCTTGATATGATCAATGTGTTTCCTGCACATCTGCCCATTCTTGAACTTGACCATATACACCCGGTTACCTTCCTTATCCGTAACATTGCCCGGGAGCCACTCGGGCCCTTGACCATGGTTAAGTACATACACTGGATCATTTACAGATATGCCGCATGACACTGCGGTGCGGTCGTGATACCACTGCTGGCTTTGACATCGGGTTTCGACATGATCGTTAAGGTCAGGATGGACTAGAGAGAGCCTGATTTTGAGGTCTCTCCATCAATAGTTCCGCAGACGGGACCCCGGTGAGCGTGTGTGGCCTTGTCCTGTAACTGAGCAGTATGCGTGACAGGTGTATCTGCAAGGAACCCTGAGTTACGCTTTTCAGGCTCTGCTTGATGCTTTGAACTGCCCACTCCGCTTGACCATTAGATGCAGGTTTGAATGGGGCTGACTTCACGTGTTTTATGCTGTTGCATTTCATGAACTCTTGAAACTCCAGGCTCGTGAAACATGGTCCGTTGTCGCTGACGACGATGTCTGGCAGACCATGTGTGGCAAACATGGCTCTCAGGTTCTCAATGATGGCAGTCGAAGTGCTGGATGACATGATCACACATTCTATCCATTTGGAGTATGCATCCACTACTACAAAAAATATTTTACCGAGGAAGGGGCCTACACAGTCGATGTGGATTCTCGACCACGGTTTGGATGGCCGTGGCCACAAACTGAGTGGAGCTTCCTTTGGGGCATTGCTTAACTGCATGCAAGTGCTGCACTGATGCACGCATGACTCGAAGTCCGAGTCAATGCCAGGCCACCAAACATGGGACCTGGCGATGGCCTTCATTATGACAATACCAGAATGCATATGGCAAATGGTATGTTGGCCTTCATAGGTAGGGGATTTGAGTATAGGAGCAGGAAGGTCTTACTGCAGTTGTACAGGGCCTCAGTGAGGCCTCACCTGGAATATTGTGTTCAGTTTTGGTCTCCTATTCTGAGGAAGGACATTCTTGCTATTGAGGGAGTGCAGCGAAGGTTCACCAGACTGATTCCCGGGATGGCTGGACTGACAATTGGACTGGATCAACTGGGCCTTTATTCACTGGAGTTCAGAAGGATGAGAGGGGATCTCATAGAAACGTATAAGATTCTGACGGGACTGGACAGGTTAGATGCGGGAAGAATGTTCCCGATGTTGGGGAATTCCAGAACCAGGGGACATAGTCTTAGGATAAGGGGTAGGCCATTTAGGACTGAGATGAGGAGAAACTTCTTCACTCAGACAGTTGTTAACCTGTGGAATTCCCTGCCGCAGAGAGTTGTTGATGCCAGTTCATTGGATATATTCAAGAGGGAGTTAGATATGGCCCTTACGGCTAAGGGGATCAAGGGGTATGGAGAGAAAGCAGGAAAGGGGTACTGAGGGAATGATCAGCCATGATCTTATTGAATGGCGGTGCAGGCTCGAAGGGCCAAATCGCCTACTCCTGCACCTATTTTCTATGTTTTTATGTAACTCCCGTACAAATCTTGCCCTGCCTTTCTTGGGCATTACAACACAATTGCCCCGCAGTAAATAGTTGGACTGGATGGAAAGCTCCTCTTTGCGATGGTTGTATGGTTTGGTTTCATCACCCATTTCCTTGTGGATGGTCGACCAGTCCCTGTTAAGAATAGAACATTTTACAACCGATAGGGTCACATCCTGGCTGGTCCAGGTCTTAACTTGTGGAGCAGCGACAGGCGACCCTTCACTTTCAAAGGCATCCATGACCATGAGTCGCTCTGCGGGCATTGGTGTTTCCATCTCGGGTGTGGGCAACGGTAACTGGCTCAATGCATCAGCGCTGTTGTCGGTCCCAGGTCTATGGCGAATGACATAATCATAGGCAGATAATGTCAGCGCCGACCTCTGGATGCGGGACGATGTGTTGGTATTGATACCTTTATGTTCCGAGAACAACGATATTAAGCGGCTTGTGATCGGTTTCCAGCTTGAAGCGAAGCCCAAACAGGTACTGGTGCATTTTTTTACCCCATAAACACATGCTAAAGCCTCTTTCTCTGCCACGCCATAGGCGCTTTCCACCTTGGACAGGCTTTGAGACGCGTATGCAACTGGTTGTAGTTTTCCTGACTCATTGGTTTGTTGGAGTACGCAACCGACCCCATAGGATGACGCGTCACAGGTCAAAACTAGATGCTTGCATGGGTCATGCAGTACCAGTAGCTTGTGGGAACACAACAGATTTTTAGCCTTCTCAAAGGCTCTGTCTTGAAGTTCACCCCACACCCAGTTGTCTCCTTTCCTGAGCAGCTTGTGCAAAGACTCTAATACTGTACTCAATTTGGATAAGAAGTTACCGAAGCAGTTGAGAAGACCCAGGAACGAATGTAGCTCCGTCACATTCTAGGGCCTGGGCACATTTTTGATGGCCTCTGTTTTCGTGTCTGTAGGCCTGATTCCGCCTGCAGCAATCTTTCGTCCAAGGGATTCGACCTCTGGTGCCATGAAAACGCACTTCGAACGTTTCAGCCCGAGTCCCACCTTGTCCAGACGACGCAGAACCTCTTCCAGATTGTGCAGGTGCTCGGCAGTGTCATGACCTGTGACTAGGATGTCGTCTTGGAATACCATGGTCCTGGGGACGGACTTCAATAGACTCCCCATGTTTCTCTGAAATATGGCTGCAGCCGAACGAATGCCAAAAGAGCACCTGTTGTAAATAAACAGTTCTTTTGTGCGTGTTGATGCACGTAAGTTTCTTTGATGATTCAACCAGTTCCTGTGTCATGTAGGCCGACATTAGATCCAATTTGGTGAACTATTTTCCCCCGGCTAGCGTTGCAAACAAGTCATCAGCTTTCGGTAGCGGGTACTGATCTTGTTCCGAAACTCAGTTGATCGTGACCTTGTAGTCTCCACAAATTCTGACCGTGCCGTCGCTCTTTAACACCGGAACAATGGGGCTGGCCCATTCATTAAATTCGACCAATGAGATGACCCCCTCGCGTTGTAGCCTGTCCAATTTGAGCTCGACCTTTTCTCGCATCATGTGCGGGACCGCCCTGGCTTTGTGATGGGTGGGCCTTGCGTCTGGGCCTAGGTGAATCTGCACCTTGGCTTCCTTGAAGCTGCAAATTCCTGGTTCAAACAGTGAGGGAAATTTGCTCAGCACTTGAGCACAAAAATCATCATCCACTGATCACAAAGCTTTGATATCGTACCATTTCCATTTTATTTTTTTAAGCCAACTCCTGCCGAATAACGTTGGGCCATTGCCCGGAATAATCCATGATGGTAGATCATGAACCGTTCCCTCGTACGACACTCTTTTACGACTGCCCTACCGATCACTGGTATGAGCTCTTTGGTGTAGGTACGCAACTTCGCATTTATCGAACTCGGTTTGGGAGTCTCTGCCTTGGTCTCCCACAGCTTTTAGAAAGTCCTCTGGCTCATTATCGATTGACTCACACCCGTGTCTAATTCCATAGATACTGGCACGCTGCTTAATTTTACCTCCATCATTATCGGTTGGCACTTTGTTAGGAACACATGTACGCTATACACTTCCTCCTCGGAGCTCTTAAATGCCTCAGGCTGCATCGTCAGATCCACGCTGAATTGATCATCAACCATGTGGTGTGTCGCAGCTCACTTGCTCTGCTGAAGATGCCCCCTCTTCGCACACCCTCTGCATACACGGTGCCTGAAGTGGCACTGATGGGGTCGGTAATTGCCCCCGCAACATCAACATGTTGCGCTCGGATTTGCGCCCGATGACGGGCTTTGAGCAGCTCCTGTTCTCGCATACGCAGTCGAGTAGGCCCTCGATGGCGAACTTTGAGCGGCTCCCGTTCTCGCATACGCAGTCGAGTAGGCCCTCAATGGCGAACTTTGAGCGGCTCCCGGTCTTGCAGACGCAGTGGAGTAGGCCCTGCCATGTGCAGCTCTGCCGGCCGTCGATACAGTTTTGGACACAGTACTTGCCATGGAGTTCCTGTTTTGTCACGATATCTGCTTTGTGCTTTTCTGCGTGGACACGCAAGCCTGGGCGATGGTGATGACCTTGCTGAGGTCCGGCATCTCCACATCCAGCAGCTTACTTAAGATCGCCTCATGGTTGACCCCAATCACGAAAATGTCATGCAGCATGTTTTCCAATGCAGGCCCAAATTTGCAAGGCCCTGCAAGACGTCTTAGGTCGGCAACAAATGCCACTACATCCTGGCCTTCTGGACGAATGTGTGCATAGATGCGATATCTGGATATGAGGATTCCTTCCGTGGGTTAAAGGTGTTCCCGAACTAGAGCACACAGTTCTTTCTAATCCTTTTCTGTAGGAAGAGTGGGTGAGAGCAGATTCTTGAGTGCATAGATTGTGGGGCCACAGATGGTGAGAAGAACTGCCCTGCTCTTCTCTGCATCCTTGTCTTTGTTTAGGTCGTTTGCCACAAAATACTGGTCAAGATGATCTGTCAAATCTCCCCAATGCTCTCCCTCATTGAATCTCGACAATTCCAACAGTACTCGATCGTACTGTGCTCGCCATATTTTTGCATGGGTTTGTATTTGCCTTGTTGCCAGTTGTAGTGTATGAAATGTTACAATGAACTCCGTACTGTGAGCCAGTGACTAGGTGTAACTGTTGTGTATGGAAAAAGAGTCAGACTGAACACTGTGAGCTCAAAGTAAAGTGTGGCCGTAGTCTTTGATTGCAGGTCTCCAGAGTGGCTCTCCAACCCGTGAGGCCTCCTTAAATACCTGTGCTCCCAAGGGATTATGGGGTCCCTTAGAACTCCAGGGGATGAGCCCTCTGGTGGCTGTACAGAGTAAATACAAGTCCACATATATAACAACACCCCCCCCCCCCCCACAGTCAATAGTGTAACTATTTACAATGTGAGTCGATCTGGGGCCCTTCTTGCCTGGTTGATCATCTCGGTGTGAAAGCTGGTGTCATTGAATCATTTGTCGGGCCCTCGCTGGGCTGCTGTGCAACTGGCCTTGCTGGGCTGCCTGGTATGTTGGGCCCTGCTGGGCTGCTGTGGATGATGGGTTCTGCTTCGTGGTCAACCGTGGTGCCGGTTGCCACTGATGTGCATGTTGGGGGATCAAAAAAGGTAGGGTCCAAGGTGGGTTGCTCAGGGTAGTCCGTGAATCTGAGTTTGATTTGGTCCAAGTGTTTCCGGTGAATGAGTCCATTTGAAAGTTTGACCCGAAACACCCTGCTCCGTTCTTTGGCCACGACAGTGCCGGGAAGCCACTTGGGACCTTGTCCATAATTTAATACAAATACAGGATCATTGATTTCAATCTCGCGTGACACATTTGCGCTATCATGGTATGCACTTTGTTGAAGCCACCTGCTCTCTACCTGTTCATGTAGATCAGGGTGAATTAACGAAAGCCTTGTCTTAAGTGCTCTTTTCATGAGCAGTTCAGCAGGTGGGATCCCAGTGAAGTGAGTGGGGTCTTGTGCGGTAGGTAAGCAGGACTCGGGATAGGCGAGTCTGCAGTGAGCCTTCAATTACCCTCTTCAAGCCTTGCTTGATGGTTTGCACTGCTCTCTCTGCCTAACCATTGGACGCTGGTTTAAACGGGGCAGATGTGATATGTTTGATCCCGTTACGGGTCATGAATTCTTTGAACTCAGCACTGGTAAAACATGGCCCGTTGTCGTTCACCAGGACATCGGGTAAGCCATGTGTGGCAAACATGGCCCGCAGGCTTTCAGTAGTGACAGCGGACGTGCTAGCCGACATTATCTCACATTCAATCCACTTGGAGTACGCATCTACAACCACAAGGAACATTTTACCCAAGAACGGGCCTGCATAGTCGACGTGTACCCTAGACCACAGTTTGGAGAGCCAAGACCATAAACTTAGCGGCGCCTCCCTGGGTACATTGCTTAACTGCGAGCATGTATTACATCTGTGATCGCAGGACTCTAATAAGTCCACATCGATACCGGGCCACGTGGGATCTGGCTATCGCTTACATCATTACGATGCCTAGGTGGGTACTGTGGAGGTCATTGATGAAGGTGTCTCTGCTCTTCTTGGGGACCACTACTTGATTGCCCCACAGAAGGCAGTCTGCCTGTAGAGACATTTCATCTTTGCGCCGCTAGAACGGCTTTATCTCTTCCTGCATTTCCACTGGGACATTGGACCAGCTCCCGTGAAGCACACAGCTTTTGACTAGAGATAATAAGGGGTCCTGGCTTGTCCAGGTTTTGATGTGATGGGTGATTGCTCACTCTCAAATGCTACCATAACCATGGCTAGATCTGTGGGCTGCCATCGTGGGCAATGGCAGCCTACTGAGCGCATCGGCGCATTTTTCTGTGCCTGGCCTGTGGCGGATGGCGCAGTTGTATGCGGACAACGTGTGCGCCTATCTCTGGATGCGGGCCGATGCCTTGGTATTTATTCCTTTACTCTCAGAGAACAGGGATATAAGTGGCTTATGGTCAGTTTCCAATTCGAATTTTAGCCCAAACAGGTATTGATGCATTTACTTTACCCCGTAGACACACGCTAACGCTTCTTTCTCAATCATGCTGTCGGCTCTCTCAGCCTTAGACAGACTTCTGGATGCATAAGCAACTGGTTGCAGTTTCCCAAAATCATTAGCTTGTTGCAATACACACCCGACGCCATATGAAGATGCATCACATGCTAGTACCAAACGCTTACATGGATCATACAACGCAAGCAATTTGTTTGAGCATAACAATTTTCTCGCTTTTACAAAAGCATTTTCTAGGCTTTTTCCCCAAACCCATTTATCTCCTTTTCGAAGTAAGATATGCAGTGCTTCTGAGACTCGGTAAGAAGTTACCAAAGTATTTCAGGAGTCCCAGAAACGACCACAGCTCTGTCACGTTCTGTGGCCTCAGTGCCTTCTCGATTGCCTCCGTCTTCGCGTTGGTGGGCCTGATGCTGTCCACCGCAATCCTCCTTCCCAGGAACTCTACTTCAGGTGCCAGGAAAACGCACTTCGAGCGCTTTAACCTGAGCCCCACGTGGTTGAGTCGACTAACAACCTCCTCCAGGTTCTGCAGATGCTCGACTGTGTTCCGACCTGTGACCAAGATGTCGTCCTGGAAGACCGCGGGGTGCGGAACCAACTTCAGTAAGCTTTCCATGTTGCTCTGGAATATCGCCACCGCCGATCGGATTCCAAACGGGCATCTGTTATAAACAAAAAGACCTTTTTGCGTGTTGATGCAGGTGAGGGCCTTCAATGATTCCTCCAGTTCCTGCGTCATGTCGGCTGAAGTCAGATCCAGCTTCGTGAACGTCTTTCCTCCCACCAGTGTTGCAATTTGGTAGTGGGTATTGGTCCTGCAGGGAGAAACGATTGATAGTTACTTTGTAATCGCCACAGATTCTGATGGTACCGTCGCCCTTAAGTACTGGGACGATAGAACTGGCCCACTCGTTGAACTCGATCGGGGAAATGATGCCCTCTCTTTGTAGCCGGTCTAGCTCGATCTCTACCCTTTCATCATGTACGGTACTGCTCTTGCAATGTGATGGATGTGTCGCGCCCGCGGAATTAGGTGGATCTGCACTTTTGCTCCTTGGAATTTCCCGATGCCTCGTTCGAACAGTGAAGGAAATTTGTTTAAGACCTGGGCACACAAAGTGTCGTCAGCGGGCGATAGCGTCGGACGTTGTCCCAGTTCCAGCGTATCTTTCCCAGCCAGCTCCTGCAGAGTGGTACCTTGTGCACCGTTCCTTCGTAGGAGACCTTTACAGTAGCACTGCCGACTACAGGAATCAGTTCTTTCGTGTCAGTTCTTAGTTTCGTGCGAACTGGAGTTAAGACTGGCCTTGAGGCCTTGTTGCACCACAACCTTTCGAAAGTCTTTTTGCCCATGGTGGACTGGCACGCGCCTGTGTCCAGCTCCGTTGACACTGGGAGTCCATTTAGTTCAACATTCAACATTATCGAGGGACAATTCGTGGTGAATGTGTGCACCCCATGTACCTCTGCCTCCTCGATCTGAGGCTCTGGTTTGTCGTGATCCTCCATGGATCTGTCCTCCTCTGCAACATGGTAGTTTGCAGGTTTAACAGGCTTTGCAGTTGCCTGCACATTCGTTGGAGGTGTCCCATTGTTCCACAGCCCTTGCAAACGTACTCTTTGAATTGGCATGAATGGAAACGGTGATCACCCCCGCAGCGCCAACAAGGTGTTAATGGCCTTGCATTCATCACCCTTGATGGTGGACTCTGAGACATCTGCGGACATGTAGCTGCAGGTACGTGTGACCTGCCCTGTACGTTACGATTTGAAAACAACATTACTTTGTTCACAGTACTTGTGTGCTGAGAGATTTGCTTCGTATTGTCATTGGTGACAATGGACGCCTGGGTTATTGCTATGGCCTTACTCAAGGTTGTGGTCTCTACAGTCAAAAGTTTGCAAAGTATGGTTTCGTGGCCAATGCCAAGTACGAAAAAGTCTCTGAGCATGTGCTCCAAATGTCCTTCAAATTCGCAATGTCCTGCAAGGCATCTTAGCTCGGCGACATAACTCACCACTTCCTGGCCTTCAGACCTTTTGTAGGTGTAGAACCGGTACATCGCCATCGGAACGCTTTCCTTCGGTTTCAAATGCTCTCGAACCAGTGTGCAGAAATCGTCATACGATTTCTCCGTGGGTTTCGCGGAAGTGAGCAGATGAGGCCATATGTTGGTGCCCTACAGACGGTGAGGAAGGATCTTCCTTCATTTGGTAGCGCTCTCTTCCCCATCTAGCTCGTTGGCCATGAAGTATTGGTCGAATCGCTCCACAAAAGTTTCCCAATCATCTCCCTCCGAGAATTTCTCCGGGATGCCCACTGTTCTCTGCATCTTTGGGTTCGCTATCTGTATCTCATCGCCAGTTGTTGTGTATGGAGAAAGAGTCAGACTGAACACCGTGAGCTCAAAGTAAAGTGTGACCTTAGTCTTTTATTGCAGGTCTCCAGAGTGCCTCTCCAACCTGTGAAACCTCCTTAAATACCTGTGCTCCCAAGGGATTATGGGATCCCTTGGGACTCCAGGGGATGAGCCCTCTGGTGACTGTACAGAGTAAATACAAGTATACATATATAACAGTAAGGTTAGTCTTTAATGGCTTCCAGAAGTGAAGATACAAAGGTGAAGTTCAGGTTATATACCGGGCCCAGCACGCGTGTGTGTACCTATGATCTTAGGACCTCCAACAGTCGTGCCCCCTGTTGGTGGGCAGACCTTGTGTACATATATTACAGGAATAGTCACATCTAGAGATAACAAAGACATGGATGAGAGTTTCAGCACCAGATGAGCTGAGGCAAAATATTATTACCCCTCAATAAAGATTCCAGTGGCTAAATGGGCATTATTGTATTTGCATTCACTTGGTGTTCATGGCTTTCACAAGGTTGTCATGAACCAGGGCTGAAAAGATCTACGCGCAGCCATTTTTCCAACGTTGCTTCTCTTTCAATTAACCTAGAAACAGAGACATGAGCCTGCATTAAGTTGTTGTGTTAGTCACTGACTACCTGTACTTTTAGATAGTGGAACGCTTGCTATTCTGGAACACCATGTTAATCTTTGTAGTGGTTCAGTTGGCTACATTGGTGCCATCCATAACACTCTTGAATTTGAGTAATCCTGCCATATGGAAGAATTGAGATGACCTCTCATTCTTCTGCCATTTTTGCATTGGGAAACTGATAAATGTATTTGTGCCAGTGAACCTGCTTGTTGTATCTGTGTACAGCAGGTTCAGTGAGATTATATATTTTTCCAGAATAGCTTGAAAGAAAGTTCAAAGTTCAGGACTATCGTCACCTTCTGTCACTGGTATTGTTCCCCAGGAGTCAATGTTGTGTGCACATCAAATTCCAATGGATGACACAACTCAGTCTCACTTCCACCCCGATGAAGCCTGTTGCCTTAGATATTCCCAGGCATGTGTCCCTGGGTAAGGACACTCTAGCTCTGTTGCATGCAAACCTGCCTTGCAGTCCTTTTTCACCTTTCTCCTTCTTCAAAAATTCAGAGAGAAGTACTAAATATAAAGCAATTTTCTAAATTTAGCTTACAACAGTTAAGGAAAACATCCTTTCCAGCTTAAGTAACCACTTTCTGAAGTAATTGGCCTTTAACATCCTTTTTATATGGGTGGGCTGATTGCACAATGCATTCTTGACATGACAAAATGGAAAATTACACAATGAAGCATTACTATACCATTTGCAAGGAACTAAATATTCAAATTAAATCTTGTTTATTTTATGTGTGTCCTTTAGATTGGCCTAACTGGCTCACTGGCAAATGGCATACTGGGCAGATCTGGCAAAATGGATCCCTGCGCCATTTCTCAGCCTTGTACCCCTGAATCGTGACAGTACGAATAACCCAGTTGGCCAGAAAATGTACCCTAATATCTCAGAAAATGTTCCTGTTTCTGTCCTGTTATCACTCAATATTTGTTGTAGTTATAAAACCATCTTGAGACAGTGTAGATCTTAAATCAGTTTAGATTGTCGAAATTAACTTTATCAGCAGAAGACAATGTTTGCAGAAATTTCAGAAAAAAGAAACAAACTGAAGCAGAAAGGATTTTTATAGTCTGGAAATAACAGTGAGCAATACTCAGCCTGCTTATTTCTTGTCTCAGCTTTTTAAAAATGTTAACCCATTTATTTTAAATTAGAGTGCACAGTTGCGAATTTAGGAAACCAGAAGATGGGGCTGTGTTGCTAACGTTATCCCGGCGCAAACTTTTGCGCTCCGCTGCGAATTGCGCCTGGAAATCTTTAAAAAACCAAAAATCCTGCCCCATATGTTTTATATGCTGATGGAAGTTAATTCATTAGTAAAGTTATAAACATGGAACAGTATTTTAATGTAATATTATAATTTTGTTATGATTCATTTTGTTTTTAACAGAAGGTTATGCTGATTCAAATGGTGAAGAATCAGATTCGGATCTGTCAGATGTAGCAGAGTTGGACTCTGACATTGAACAAGAAGTCCAGATCAATTATGATCGTCAGGTTAGTAAATTCAGTGGTAGTATTGACATATATTAGTATTGCCATTTTGTAATTAGTGATAGTTACACAACTTTTAATATTTTCAAAATTATTGTAGACAAATATTTCAATCATTTTCATTTATGGGTCTAAAATCCTTTGTGACAGGAGTCTATGAAGAAATTGAACATATTACCTTAAAGGAAAAACCTTGATTTTACACTTTACAATTCTATGAGATTCACATGTAACAAAGCAGAAGTTCTCCTTCTGGCCCAGTGCCGCTTTGAGCTCCCAATTCCGACTGTCAGCCGGTACAATGGGGAGCCAGCCATTTTCCCACTGACTCAGAATCAGCGAGTTTTCTAGGGTGCTCATTCGGCACCTGCAACACACCAGTAAAATGTAAATGATCCCTGAGCTTGGTTCTCACACTGGTAAGAATGGGCTGGCAGTCGGCACGCTGTGGTCACTGCCTGCCCGTTTACTGTCTGTACTTAAAATCAGCGCTTTTATGGTTTGAGCTCATGCCTTCCCCAAATGCATAACCTTGCACATCTCCTAATTGAATTCTATTTGTCAGTTTTCTGCCCAGCTGACCGATCCATTGATATCTTCCTGCAATCTACAGCTTTCTTCCTCACTATCGGCCACACGGCCAATTTTTGTTTCATCTGCGAACTTCTTAATCTTGTCCCCTACATTGAAGTCTAAATCATTGATATATAACCACAAAAAGCAAGGGACCTAGTACTGAGCCCTGTAGAATCCCACTGGAAAACAGCCTTCTAGTTACAAAAACACCCGTTGACCATTACCCTTTGCTGCCTGCCACAGGGCGAATTTTGGATTCAACTTGCCACTTTCCCTTGGATCCCATGGGCTTTTACTTTTCTGACCAGTCTACCATGTGGGACCTTGTCAAAAGCCTTGCTAAAATCCATGTAGACTACATCAAATGTGCTACCCTCAATGACCCTCCTTGTTATCTCCTCAAAAACTTCACTCAAGTTAGTCAGACACGACCTTCCCTTAACAAATCCATGCTGACTGTTCTTGATTAATCCATGCCTTTCTAAATGACGATTAACACTGTCCCTCAGAATTTTTTTCAATAATTTGCCCACCACCAAGGTTAGGCTGACTGGCCTGCAATTACTCGGTCTATCCCTTTCCCCCTTTTTAAACAACGGCACAACATTAGCAGTTCTCCAGTCCTCTGGTACCACACCTGTAGCCAGAGAGGATTGGAAAATGACGGGCAGAACCTCCACTATTTTATCCCTAGTTTCTCATAATAGCCTGGGACACATTGCATCCGTGCCGGCCGATTTATCTACTTTCAAAGGTGTTAAACCCCTTCATATTTCCTAGATTCTGGAAAGGTTCCAGCAGATTAGAAGGTAGCAAATAAAACCCCGCTATTCAAGAAATGAGGAAGAGAGAAAGCAGGGAACTAAAATTAGTTAGCCTGATATCAGTTGTTGGGAAAATGCTGGAATCCATTATTAAGGAAGTGGTAACAAGGCACTTAAAAAAAAAATTATATGATTAGGCAGAGTCAACATGGTTTTATGAAAGGAAAAATCATGTTTAACAAATATATTAGCATTTTTTGAGGATGTAACTAGCAGGGCAGATAAAGGGGAACCAGTAGTTGTAGTATATTTGGATTTCCAAAAGGCATTCGATAAAGTGCCATATAAAAGCTTGCTAAGTAAGATTATGACTCATAGGGTTGGGGATAATATATTAACATGGATAGAGGATTGGTTAACAGACAGAAAATAGAGAGTAGGGTTAAATGGAAGGCTGTAACTAGTGGGGTGCCGCAACAATCAGTGCTTGGGCCTCAGCTATTTACAATCTATATTAATGACTTGGAAGAAGGGACTGAGTGCAATGTATCCAAGTTTGCCGACAATACAAAGCTAGGTGGGAAAGTAAGCTGTGACGAGGACACAAAGAGCCTGCAAAAGGATATAGACAGGTTAACTGAGTGGCCAATAAAGTGGCAGATGAAGTATAATGTGAGGAGATGTGAGGTCATTTGCTTTGGTAGGAAGAATAGAAAAAAATATTTTTTTTAAATGGTGAGAAATTATTAAATGTTGGTGTTCAGAAAGATTTAGGTGTCTTCGTACAGGAAGCACAGAAAGTTAACTTGCAAGCAATTAGGAAGGCAAATGTCATGTTGGCCTTTATTGCAAGGAAGTTGGAGTACAGAAGTAAGGAAGTCTTACTACAATTGTACAGGGTTTTGGTGAGAGCATACCTGGAATACTGTGTACAGTACTTGCCTTCGAGGCAGTGCAACCAAGGTTCACTAGATTGGATGAGAGGATTGTCCTGTGAGGAGAGATTGAGTAGAATGAGCCTATACTCTCTGGAGTTTCGAAGATGAGAGGTGATCTCATTGAAACATATAAAAGCGGCCTATAAAAGGCCCAGCGGGAGCTCGAGAGTCAGCGGCAGTTGGCGAGAGGCGGGAGCAGTATCAGAGCGGCCTATAAAAGGTGTACTTGTGCAGCTACAGCGGGAAAGAAAGCAAAAAAGAAGTAGAAAGGAATCAAAAGGTGACGTCACAGCCAATGGGGTAAGTGATTGGCTGGTGATTGGTGAGTAGCTT
Source organism: Pristiophorus japonicus (assembly GCF_044704955.1). Taxonomy (NCBI): domain Eukaryota; kingdom Metazoa; phylum Chordata; class Chondrichthyes; family Pristiophoridae; genus Pristiophorus; species Pristiophorus japonicus. The sequence continues at coordinate 91,093,567 of NC_091985.1, forward strand.
TTCTTTTTATTTTTATATCAGTAAGTAAACTGTAGCATTGTTATTACCAATTTAAGGGTATCTAAGGGTTAAGGCATGGCAGGAGAGATTGGTCACGTGATATGCTCCTCCTGTGCCATGTGGGAACTCAGGGACGCTTCCGGTGTCCCTTACGACTACATGTGTAAGAAGTGTATCCGCCTCCATCTCCTGATGGACCGTGTTGCGGAATTGGAGCTGAGGGTGGATTCACTCTGGAGCATCCACGATGCTGAGAATGACATAAGTGGCACGTGTAGTGAGTTGGTCTTACCGCATGAGAAGGATCCACAGCCAGCTAGGGAATGGAAGACTAGCAGGAAGAGTAGTACAAAGAAGGTAGTGCAGGGGTCCCATCTGGTCATCCCCCTGCAAAACAGATACACTGTTTTGAGTGCTGTTGAGGGAGATGACTCATTAGGGGAGAGCAACAGCAGCCAAGTTCATGGCACTGTGGCTGGCTCTGTTGTACAGGAGGGCATAAAAAAGAGTGGGAGAGCGATAGTGATAGGGGATTCAATCATAAGGGGAATCGATAGGCGTTTCTGCAGCCGCAATCGAGAGTTCAGGATGGTATGTTGCCTCCCTGTTGAAAGGGTCAAGGATGTCTCCGAGCGAGTGCAGGACATTCTGAAAAGGGAGGGAGAACAGCCAGTTGTCGTGGTGCACATTGGTACCAACGACATAGGTAAAAAAAGGGATAAGGTCCTATGAGACGAATTTAAGGAGCTAGGAGTTAAATTAAAAAGTAGGACCTCAAAAGTAGTAATCTCGGGATTGCTACCAGTGCCACGTGCTAGTCAGAGTAGGAATCGCAGGATAGCACAGATGAATACGTGGCTTGAGCAGTGGTGCAGCAGGGAGGGATTCAAATTCGTGGGGCATTGGAACAGGTTCTGGGGGAGGTGGGACCAGTACAAACCGGACGGTCTGCACTTGGGCAGGAACGGAACCAATGTCTTAGGGGGAGTGTTTGCTAGTGCTGTTGGTGAGGAGTTAAACTAATATGGCAGGAGGATGGGAACCAATACAGGGAGACAGAGGGAAACAAAAAGGAGACAAAAACAAAAGACAGAAAAAAGAGATGAGTAAAAGTGGAGGGCAGAGAAACCAAAGGCAAGAAACAAAAAGGGCCACTGAATATAAAAGGGCTGCAGAAGGGGTAAAAACTAAAAATCATGGTTTAAAAACTAGGATGAAAACACTCTACCTAAATGCACGCAGCATTAGAAATAAAGTAAATGAGTTGACGGCACAAATCATTACAAATGGGTATGATTTGGTGGCCATTACAGAGACATGGTTGCAAGGTGGCCAGGATTGGGAATTAAACGTACAGGGGTATCTGACGATTCGGAAAGATAGGCAGGAAGGGAAGGGAGGTGGGGAGCTCTGTTAATAAGGGATGATATCAGGGCAGTTGTGAGGGATGATATTGGCTCCAATGAACAAAATGTTGAATCATTGTGGGTGGAGATTAGAGATAGTAAGGGGAAAAAGTCACTGGTCGGCGTAGTTTATAGGCCCCCAAATAATAACGTCATGGTGGGGCGGGCAATAATCAAGTTAATAATGGAGGCATGTGAAAAAGGAACGGCAGTAGTTATGGGGGATTTTAACTTACATATCGATTGGTCAAATCAAATCGCAGGGGGTAGCCTGGAGGAGGAATTCATAGAATGCATACGGGATTGTTTCTTAGAACAGTATGCAACAGAGCCTACAAGGGAGCAAGCCATTTTGGATCTGGTCCTGTGTAATGAGACAGGAAAAATAAACGATCTCCTTGTAAAAGATCCTCTCGGAATGAGTGATCACAATATGGTTGAATTTGTAATACAGATTGAGGATGAGGAAGTTGTGTCAGAAACGAGAGTACTACGCTTAAACAAAGGGGACTACAGTGGGATGAGTGCAGAGTTGGCTAAAGTAGACTGGAAACAAGGACTAAACGGTGGCACAATTGAGGAACAGTGGAGGACTTTTAAGGAGCTCTTTCATAATGCGCAACAAAAATATATTCCAGTGAAAAAGAAGGGCGGCAAGAGAAGAGATAACCAGCCGTGGATAACCAAGGAAATAAAGGAAAGTATCAAATCAAAGACCAATGCGTATAAGGTGGCCAAGGTTTGTGGGAAACTAGAGGATTGGGAAGATTTTAAGCAACAGCAAAGAATGACTAAAAAAGCAATAAAGAAAGGGAAGATAGATTACGAAGGTAAACTTGCGCAAAACATAAAAACAGATAGTAAAAGCTTTTACAGATATATAAAACGAAAAAGAGTGACTAAAGTAAATGTTGGTCCCTTAGAAGATGAAAAGGGGGATTTAATAATGGGAAATGTGGAAATGGCTGAGATCTTAAAACAATTATTTTGCTTCCGTCTTCACAGTGGAAGACACAAAAACCATGCCAAAAATTGCTGGTCATAGGAATGTGGGAAGGGAGGACCTTGAGATGATCACTATCACTAGGGAGGTAGTGCTGGACAGACTAATGGGATTGAAGGTAGACGTCCCCTGGTCCTGATGAAATGCATCCCAGGGTATTAAAAGAGATGGCGGAAGTTATAGCAGATGCATTTGTTATAATCTACCAAAATTCTCTGGACTCTGGGGAGGTACCAGCGGATTGGAGAGCAGCTAATGTAACGCCTCTGTTTAAAAAAGGGGGCAGGCAAAAGGCAGGTAACTATAGGCCGGTTCGTTTAACATCTGTAGTGGGGAAAATGCTTGAAACTATCATTAAGGAAGAAATAGCAGGACATCTGGATAGGAATAGTGCAATCAAGCAGACGCAGCATGGATTCATGAAGGGGAAATCATGTTTAACTAATTTACTGGAATTCTTTGAGGATATAACGAGCATGGTGGATAGAGGTGTACCGATGGATGTGGTGTATTTAGATTTCCAAAAGGCATTCGATAAGGTGCCACACAAAAGGTTACTGCAGAAGATAAAGGTACGCGGAGTCAGAGGAAATGTATTAGCATGGATCGAGAATTGGCTGGCGAACAGAAAGCAGAGAGTCGGGATAAATGGGTCCTTTTCCGGTTGGAAATCAGTGGTTAGTGGTGTGCCACAGGGATCAGTGCTGGGACCACAACTGTTTACAATATACATAGATGACCTAGAGGAGGGGACAGAGTGTAGTGCAACAAAATTTGCAGATGACACTAAGATTAGTGGGAAAGCGGGTTGTGTAGAGGACTCAGAGAGGCTGCAAGGAGATTTGGATAGGTTAAGCGAATGGGCTAGGGTTTGGCAGATGGAATACAATGTCGGAAAGTGTGAGGTCATCCACCTTGGGAAAAAAAAAACAGTAAAAGGGAATATTATTTGAATGGGGAAAAATTACAACATGCTGTGGTGCAGAGGGACCTGGGGGTCCTTGTGCATGAAACCCAAAAGGTTAGTTTGCAGGTGCAGCAGGTAATCAGGAAGGCAAATGGAATGTTGGCCTTCATTGCGAAAGGGATGGAGTACAAAAGCAGGGAGGTGTTGCTGCAATTGTATAAGGTATTGGTAAGGCCGCACCTGGAGTACTGCGTGCAGTTTTGGTCACCTTACTTAAGGAAGGATATACTAGCTTTGGAAGGGGTACAAAGACGATTCACTAGGCTGATTCGAGAAATGAGGGGGTTACCTTATGATGATAGATTGAGTAGACTGGGTCTTTACTCCTTGGAGTTCAGCAGGATGAGGGGTGATCTTATAGAAACTTTTAAAATCATGAAAGGGATAGACAAGATAGAGGCAGAGAGGTTGTTTCCATTGGTGGGGGAGACTAGAACTAGGGGGCACAGCCTCAAAATACGGAGGAGCCAATTTAAAACCGAGTTGAGAAAGAATTTCTTCTCCCAGAGGGTTGTGAATCTGTGGAATTCTCTGCCCAAGGAAGCAGTTGAGGCTGGCTCATTGAATGTTTTCAAGTCAAAGATAGATAGATTTTTAAGTAATAAGGGAATTAAGGGTTACGGGGAGAGGGCGGGTAAGTGGAGCTGAGTCCACGACCAGATCAGCCATGATCTTATTGAATGGCAGAGCAGGCTCGAGGGGCTAGATGGCCTACTCCTGTTCCTAATTCTTATGTTCTTATATAAGATACTGAGGGATTGACAAGGTAGATGCTGAGAGGTTGTGTTCCCTGGCTGGTGAATCTCGAACTAGGGGGCATAATCTCAGGATAAGGGGTCGGCCATTTAAGACTGAAATGAGGAGGAATTTCGTCACTCAGAGTTGTGAATCTTTGGAATTCTCTGCTCCAAAGGCCTGTGGAAGCTGAGTCGTTGAGTTTATTCAAGGTTGAGATAGTTAGATTTTTGGACTCTTGGGGAATCAAGGGATATGGGGATCGTGCAGAAAGTGTTGAAGTCAAAGATCAGCCATGATCTTATTGAATGGCTCGAAGGGCCGTATGGCCTACTCCTCCTAATTCTTATGTTCTTATGCCGCAGTCTTTCACTGTTAATAAGTGACTGCTCGAGAACACTGCACTGATCCTTTAGACGTGATCTTTGGCTTTCTGCTGATGTTATCGCTGGAAAGAGCGCATTGTACGGGAGCTTCTGCGCTCGGCTCATTTAAATCAGCAGACAGTACCAAAATACTCTTTTTGCAGCTGGCCATTAACCTTGGCCGGGGTGGGACCACACGTTTTCGGGGTTGATTGAATTTCTAGGCCCAAAAACCTAAATATTAGTTATCTAGATACTTAAAATAGAATCCTCGTGCTCTGTGGCTCCACTTCTTTTGAAATTGACGTGAGAAACTGCTTTCCTCTTCTCCACCAAATTCTTCCACTCTGTCTGTGAGCCACTCCGATTGCAATTCACCCAGCTCTGACTTCAAGCTCTGTGCTTTTGCAAACTAGTGCCTAGTACATACCTCAAATGTCAAACAAGTTACAACTGCTTCATCAGCTTCCAGCTCACTGCTTTTACCACCAAAACAAGCTACCACTTACAGCTAACTGCCATTGACCTTGCAGTTTCTTTTACCTTACAAGACGAAAGTAAATTCCAATCTAATGATTACTTACCTTATACCTATGAATTCCTATTACCACCAATCCCTTAGGAATTTTTACATAGCCCTCTTACAAAGGGGTCTGGGGAGTTGCTGTGATCCTTCGAGGGTGGGGTAGGGGAGGAGTACCCAAGTACCCCCCCTCGGTCCACAAGTCTTCAACTGGGCTATCCATCAGTTCCAGCAAGCGCATGAAGTTGTGAAATGGTAAGAGAGAACCTCCTCAAACCCCCAAAAAGTCCATCGGAGTTAGTGATGCAATCCCAGCATCAGGATCTTGGAATTTCGACTCCAAAAATGTTTAGTGCTTCAGACAACTTCCTTTTGTAAAAATTTGTTTTGTACAGTGGAAATGTAATATTTTGTTTTAACTTTTAGGTCTACAAAGAAGATCTACCTCAGCTCAAACAGCAAAGTAAAGAGAAAAAGCAAGCAGCAGCTTCTCTAAAAAGAGAGAATGCCCCTGAAGGGAGTCTGAAACTACAATTTGTCCACGGGTACTTTTATAAACTTTTTTTTTCTGCTGCTTTTATTTTGCGGCTGGACCACATGAGCATCACTCCAGTCACTCGGGGAAAATTACATTATTTTATAAATAGAATCCATGCCCCAAGGCTCACTGTAGCTTGACTTTCCACTAGGGCAGGGGTGGGCAATTATTTAGGCTGAAGGGCCACTGAACAAGTTTTGGTGTGTTGTTGAGGGCCGCACACATAAAATGAATTGTGTTAACAGCTACCATTAAAATTTGTTATAGCATTTATTGTATAAAGTACCTTTCATGTCCTTTGTACAATAAAAATAACACTTATTAACGTGCTAACAAATATGATACAGATTCACCCAAAATTTATCTGAGCCATTGATTTTATTATGCCATAATTAAAACTGTAAAACTAGTTACTCGACAACTGTTGTAAGACTTTGCAAAAAACAAAAATATAAACTTTCAGAAGATATTTTAACAATTATAGATAAGAAACAAATCATATACCAACAAACATCTACTATAAAATATTTGAATTTTATTTCAAAAAGTAATTTTTGACCTGAATTTTTTTGAGTAGTGTGTCTTGAAACGATTGAATAACAGCTCAAAATATAGTCTTACATTTGTATATTGAAAAATCGGTTAAAGAAAAACAAAGAAACTCATTGATGTAGTCATATCAAAATCACCGAGCCCCAGCGAGACTCAAATCGCTAAACACTCAGTCAGTTTATAAATTATTGTACAGACACAAAACGTATTGCAGTGCTACAAAAGACATGCCAGAGATCAGATTTCTCACCAACTTCTCCCAAGGGTATTAGGATCCTGTTCTGTTGCCCTCTGATACATTACCCAACTGGCTATTCTTCGCGAGGGTTGACAGGAATCATCATCATCATAGGCAGTCCTTCGAAATCGAGGAAGACTTGCTTCCATTCTTTGGGCCCAATTTTCCCCAACCCCTTTTTTCGGTGCACTTACCTTAAATGCGGTGACTTTGCGCGCTGGAAATGGCGCCGAAAAAAAGTGGCCCCATCCTGCCCGCTCTGCCGACTCTCTGGTGTCCCAGCGTGGCGTAGCTAGTGAAGTGGGGGGGGCGGAGCAATAGGCCAGCGCAGAAAGTACTGCCGGCAGCTGCGCGCATGCTCCTGCCCTCCCAGCATGTCCTGCGGGCTGTGAGCAGGACCCGATGCTCGCAGTCCCTATTCCCGGCCGAAGGGACGCCCCGATCTTCGCCGCACCCTATCCCTAGCCGAGTGGCCTCCTGCACGGGCGGGCGGGCCGGCCCGCTGACTTTCCGGGCCAAGGTAGGACTTCAGTTTTATTTTTCATTTACTGATGGTTGTGCTTGAGAGTTTTGATTGTGGGGGGGGCAGGAGGATAGTTTTGCGGGGGGGTGTGGGGCGGGGAGAAGAAAGAGTGTTTTGATGGGGGCGGGGGGAGGAACTTTTAAAAAAAACTTGATTCTGGCATAAAGGTAGGACTTCTATTTTTTATTTGTTATTGAATGTTTATTTTTGTGCTCTGTTTAGTGCTTTGTAAGTGTTGGTGCTTTAAATGTACTAGCCTGTGCCAAATTCTTAACTGCCCGCAATATTTTTCAGAGCTGGCCACATATGCTGACCTAAGTCAATTTGGAGTAAGTTTTAGCTGGCCAAAGTGGCATAAATGGCCAAAACTGGTGTAAATGTCTGGGAACGCTCCACTTTGGGGAAAAAAAAACTGAACTAAAAAAAAAATCGTACCTAACTGACTTACTCTGGAGCAATTTTTATGTGGAAAATGGCATTTTTTAAACTTACGCCAGAAAAATCAACTTACTCCAAAAAAATTGATGCAAATCATTGTCAAAATTGAGCCCTAAAAGTGTGTTCTCAGGTGGCTGTATTGTCCAATGCGGGAATTACAATCTCTGTCACAGGTGGGGCAGACAGTGGTTGAAGGAAAGGGTGGGTGGGGAGCCTGGTTTGCCGCATGCTCCTTCCGCTGTCCACGCTTGACTTCTGTAAGCTCTTGGCTATGAGACTCGAGGTGCTCAACGCCCTCCAGGATGCTCTTTCTCCACTTTGGGCAGTCTTGTGCCAGGGATTCCCAGGTGCACTTTATCAAGGAGGCTTTGAGGGAGTCGGTGAAATGTTTCCTCTGCCCACCTGGGGCTCGCTTGCAGTGTAGGAGTTCCGAGTAAAGCGCTTGCTTAGGGAGTCTCGTGTCGGGCATGCAGACGATGTGGCCCACCCAACAGAGCTGGTCGAGTGTGGTCAGTGCTTCTATCTGGGGATGTTGGCCTGGTCGAGAACACTGACGTTGGTGCGTCTATCCTACCAGTGGATTTGCTGGATCTTGTGGAGGCAGTGTTGGTGGTACTTCTCCAGTGCTTTGAGGTATATAGTCCACGTCTCTGAGCCATATAGGAGGGCGGGTATCACTACTGCCCTGTAGACCATAAGCTTGGTGCCAGATTTGAGGTCCTGGTCTTCAAACACTCTTTTCCTCAGGCGACCGAAGGCTGCGCTGACACACTTGAGGCGGTGTTGAACCTCATCATGGATGTCTGCCCTTTCTGATAGCATGCTCCCGAGGTATGGAAAATGGTCCACGTTGTCCAAGGCCACGCCGTCAATTTTGATGACTGGGGGGCAATGCTATATGGCAGGGTCAGGTTGGTAGAGGACCTTTGTCTTACGGATGTTTAGTGTGAGGCACATGCGTTCGTACGACTCGGTAAAGTTGTTGACGATGGCTTGGAGTTCGGCCTCTGAGTGTGTGCAGACGCAAGCATCGTCCGCATACTGTAGTTCGATGATAGAGGATGGCATGACCTTGGATCTAGCCTCGAGGTGGCGAAGGTTGAACAGGTTTCCATAGGTTCTATAGTTTAGTTCCACTCCAGCGGGGAGCTTGTTGAGAGTGAGATGGAGTATTGCAGCAAGGAAGATCAGTGGATTGGGTCTGCAGTGGATCCATTGGACAGGATCACGGCTTGCATGTCACCATGGAGCAGGCGGAGGATGGTGACAAACTTTTGGGGACAGCCGAAGTGGAGGAGGACGCTCCATAGCCCAATTGACTGTGTCAAAGGCCTTTGTGAGATCAAAGAAGGCCACGTACAAAGGTTGATGCTGTTCCCTGCATTTCTCTAGTTGTTGCGCAGTGAAGATCATGTCCGTTATACCCCTTAGTGGACAAAATCTGCATTGCAACTCTGGGAGGAGCTCTTCAGCAACAGGGAGAAAATGGTTGAGGAGGACTCTAGTGGCGACTTTTCCAGTGGCCGACAGTAGGGAGATTCCTCTGTAGTTGCCGCAGACAGACTTGTCCCCTTTTTTAAAGATGGTCACGATTACGGCATCTCTGAGATCTCCTGGCATGCTCTCCTCCTTCCAGATGAGAGAGATGAGGTCATGCATTCATGCCAATAGTGCTTCTCCGCCATACTTTAGTGCCTCAGTGGGGATTCCATCTGCTCCTGATGCCTTGTTGCTCTTGAGCTGACGGATGACCTTTTCTATCTTGCGCAGGGCTGGGGTTTTGCTGAGATGGTGGCAGGTAGCATGCTGCGGGATGGAGTCGAGGACACTCGTGTCGAAGGCAGAGTCTCTGTTAAGGAGATCTTCAAAGTGCTCCTTCCAGCGGGCCCTGATTGCCTCGGTGTCCTTAATGAGTGTTTCCCCGTTCTTGGCCAGCAGTGGGGTGGGGCCTTGGATGCTTAGGCCGCAGGTGGACTTAACTGCGGTGAAGAATCCTCGCACGTCATGGCTGTTGACCAACTGCTGAATCTCTTGTGCTTTCTCCACCCACCATCTATTCTTTAGGTCGCAGGCTTTTTGTTGGACTTCAGCCTTCAGCCATCTGTAGAGTTGCTTTGCTGCTCCCGAATTGGGTTTCTGCTTTAAGTTCAGAAATGCCCTGTGCTTGCGGTTTATTAGCTCCTGGATCTCCTGGTCATTCTCGTCAAACCAGTCCTGGTATTTCCTGGTTGAGTGACCGAGCATTTCTTCGCAGGCGCTGGTTATGGAGGTCTTGAGGGCAGACCAGGCGCTGTGGGCATTCTGTGACTCAGGGTCATCGAGGGTCGCCAAGTTGGCAGTGAGGCGCTGGCTGTATAGGGCTGTCTTAACTGGGTCTTTGAATGCTCCGGTGTTGATTTTTCTACGGCATTGCATCTATTGCCGTTGCCGCTTTGGGGCTATATTAATGTTGATGACGGAATGGATTAGGCGGTGGTCCGTCCAGCAGTCATCGGCTCCTGCCATGGCACGGATGATGTGCACGTCCTTGCGGTCCCTCACTTGGACGATGACGTAGTCGAGTAGGTGCCAGTGCTTGGAGCGATGGTGCTGCCAAGATGCCTTGTACTTGTCCCTCTGGCGGAACAAGGTGTTGGTGATGACAAGGTCGTGTTCTAGGCATTTTGTCAGCAGTAGGGTACCGCTGGAGTTGGTTTTCCCTAGCTCGTTCTTGATGGCGAAGCCAACTCCATGGAGGTGTCGTTCTTCCTCTGGTTTATCTATCCAGAAGAAGGTGTAACCTCCACCTCGACTAGCTCCGTTGGGCAAGCCACATTGTCCGCATACCCGACACGAGACTCCCAAAGCAGGCACTCTATTTGGAACCCCTACACGTCAGGCGAGCCCCAGGTGGGCAGAGGAAACATTTCAAGGAGACCCTAAAAGCCTCCTTGATAAAGTGCAACATTCCTACTGGCACCTGGGAATCCCTGGCACAAGACCGCCCCAAGTGGAGGAAGAGCATCTTGGAGGGCGCTGAGCACCTCGGGTCTCGTCACCGAGAGCATGTGGAGGACAAGCGCAGGCAGCGGAAGAAGCGTGTGGCAAACCAGACTCCCCACCCACCCTTTCCTTCAACGACTGTTTGTCCCACCTGTGACAGAGACTGTAATTCTCGTATTGGACTGTACAGTCTCCTGAGAATTCATTTTTGGAGCGGAAGCAAGTCTTCCTTGATTTCGAGGGACCGCCTATGCTGATGATGGTGAGTTCTGATACCGCCTGGAAAAAGTTTGCTCCTCAGTCAGCAAAATTGGGTAGGTGGACCCTGAGTGTGGGGCGGAGCACTAAGGGAGGCATTGCACACCTCTCTTAGGGCGCTAGGCCGACATAGTCTGCAAAAATCCCAAACTAAAGAGCTGGCCTCAGAGTGTTCTAAGGGAGTCCTAGGGAGAAGGACAAAACCTGAAAAAAACCCACCAAAAACATTCCCCAAAAATACCTCACACCACACCACCACTACATAAACGTAAAAAAATAAAAAACAATCACACTTACTTGAGGTCGACATTACTTACTTCACTGCAGCCGCTACAGCTCGAATTGCCCATTTTCACAGTCGTTCCCAGCTGGCGCTCTACGCAGCGCTAAGGGTCGGGCGGGAGGCAAAAATCGATCCGGTGTCGCAACCAGGGGCGTTGCACACTGGCTCGCCTCTTATGGGTGATAATGCTCCGTGCCTTGCCGAAACCGGCCTCGAAAACCCCGGCAGGGCATTTGAAGCTGGCCGCCCACCCAGAAGAGCTCATTGCCGCCCCTTTGGGGCAAAAACAGAAGCAGCCAGGGGCAAAAAGTCCAGCCCAGAATTTTTGTTCAATTCACTGATTATACTGATTGCCAGCTATGGGGGGTGGGGTTTGGGGGGGGTGCGGGGGTAGCTGAGGCACACAGCGCAGCCGGTGTTGGAGTAGTGAACGACTGACCGCAACTTCAGGATTCTCGCTATGTTTTTGAGGTAATTAACCTTAGACAGTCTTTCGTTGTGGCTCACATTTGATTAATGAAATAAATTATTGGCAATCGCCACTTAATGCTCATTGCAATCTCCAGGGACAATATGGGCAGGGGGGAGAAAAATTGGCCTGGTTTGCGCCTCTCATTAATGCATGTGGGCGGGGGGGGGGGGGGGGGGTGGAAAGGAAGAAAGGAGGGAGGGAGGGAAAGAGAGTGTAACAGGCGCTAAGGGGTTACCGACTGGGCATGGCGAACTTCCCTGGCAGTTTGGCACTAACATGTACTGCCTTGCTCTCTTGCGCCCCGCAGATTGGGACGTCATCTGGTGCGTAGCGCCCCGTTTGGCACGAATGTGATATTCGCTCCCGCCCCTGTAGCATTGCCGGGCCTTAACAACGGCAGCTGCAGGTGGCGTTATCACCTCGCCTGGCTGCTTGGAGAGCAATATTTAAAGGCAGTGGTGGTCAGGTCGGGCAAAATTTATTTCTCTCCCCCAGTCTGGTGCCTCCTCATTTGTTTTGACACCGCGATTCCTCAGCCCTGCACTTTTTTTTTTTAAAAAGAGTGCTTGGGGTTGTTATAAATGAAGAAGGTTAGATAGACATAGCAGGGCAGGTGGTGTGCCTTAACTGTGGGAGTTTGTGGAGAGCATTGCAATCCCAAGCAACCATATCTGCAGTAACTGTCTGTAGCTTGAGGAACTTCGGCTCAGAGTTGTTGAGCTGGAGTACGGGTGCAGACATTGCGGGGCATCAGGGAGGGGGAGAGTTACCTGGACACATTGTTCCAGGAGACAGTTACACCCCTTAGGTTAAGTAGTACTTTAGAGATCGTCAATGGTCAGGGACAGAAGGGTGTGACTGTAAGTGAGCCAGATATGGGGACCTAGGATGTAGTGATGGAGGAGCCTCAGCCCTTGATCTTGTCCAATAGGTATGAAGTACTTGCTGACTGTATGGATGAGGAAAAGGACTGCAGGGAGGTTATGCAAACTGACCACTGTGGTTCAGCAGGTCATTCAAGTGGGAGGCGTAAAAAAAAAAAAGAGTGTGGTAGTGGTAATCAACAGTATAGTCAGGGGGATAGATTCTGTTCTCTGCAGCCATAATGGGGAGTTCTGGCAGTTGTGTTGCCCACCCCGTGCCAGGGTTAAGGATATCTCCTCGCGACTAGAGAAGAACTTGGAGTGGGAGGGGGAGGATTCAGTTGTCGTGGTCCACATGGGAACCAATGACTTAGGTAGAACCAGAAATGAGGTCCTGCTGAGGAAGTTTGAGGAGCTAGGATCCAAATTAAAAAACAGAACCTCAAAGGTAATAATCTCTGGATTGTTACCTGAGCCATGTGCAAATTGGCATAGGGACAGACAGATTAGAGGTTTAAATGTGTGACTCAGAGTGGTGTGGGAGGAAGCGGTTTCAGTTCATGGAGCACTGGTGCTAGTACTGGGGAAAGAGGGAGCTGTTTTATTGGGACGGGCTCCACTTAAACCGTTTGGGACCAGTGTCCCGATGAACCAAATAACTAGGGCAGTAGACAGGGCTTTAAACTAATGAAGAGGGTTGGATATTTCAGGAAAGAGTAATTTTTAAAGCAGCAAGAGAAACGTCAAAGCTTTAGAGCAGAGTAGAGTTTTGGGTAAAAATAAGAGTGGATCAGGAAGGGACAGAGAAAGTAACAACGGTAATAAGGCATCAGTGACTAAGGTGACATCAGGGTCAAAGTTAAAGGCACTATATCTGACTGCTTAAAGCATTTGGAACAAAATAGATGAATTAATAGGTTTGATCTAATAGCCATTACGGAGACGTGGTTGCAAAGTGGCCAAGGTTGGGAACTAAATATTCCAGGATACTTAACTTTTAGAAGAGATAGGAATAAAGGATGGGATAAAGATAGTCAAGAGAAAGGATCTCAGCTATAAAATCAAGAAGTAAAATCAGTTTGGTTGGTGCTAAGAAATAACATGGGGCAGAAAACATTGGTGGGAGTTGTTTATAGGCACCAAACAATAGTTGTAATGTAGAGCAGAGTTTAAGTCAGGAAATTAGAAATGCATGTAATAAGGATAATACAGTAATCATGGACTTTAATCTACAAATTTGCAGTAGTAGTGTAGAGGATGAATTCATGGAATGTATACAAGATCGTTTTCTAGATCAGTATGTTGAGGAACCAACCAGGGAACAGGCTATTTTAGATGCAGTATTGTGCTATGTGAAAAGGTTAATAAATAAGCTTGTAGTAAAGGGACGTTTAGGGAAGAGTGATCATATATGATAGAATTTTATATTGAGTTTGAAAATGATTTAGTTGAATCCGAAACTAGGGTCTTAAATCTAAACAAAGCAAACTATGTTGGTATGAGGAGCGAGTTGGCTGAGGTAGGTTAGTAAACTACATTAAAAGGTATGATAGTTACAAGCAATGGATAGTATTTAAAGAATTAATGCATAATTTAGAAATAAATTATCTTTACATAATTTACAAATATACATTCCTTTAAGGCACAAAAACCCAACAGGAAAAGTGGTCCAACCGTGGCTAACAAGAGAAGTTAAAATAGTATTAGATCAAAGGAAGAGGCTTATAATGCCAAAAAGAATAGTAAGCCTGAGGATTTTAGAATTCAGCAAAGAAGGACCAAGAAATTGATAAAGAAAGGGAAAATAGAATGAGAGTAAACCAGTGGGAGACATAAAAACAGACTGTAAAAGCTTCTACGGGTAGATAAAAAGGAAAAGATTAGTGAAAGTAAATGTGAATCCCTTACAGGCTGAGATAGGAGAAATTATAATGGGGAATAAAGAAATGGCAGAGAAATTAAACAAATATTTTGTGTCTATCTTCATGGAAGAAGATGCAAAAAACTTACCGGAAATAGTGGAGAACCAAGGGTCTAGCGAGAATGAGGAACTGAAAGAAATTAGTATTAATAAAAAAATGGTACTGGAGAAATTAATGGGACTGAAAGCCAATAAATCTCCTGGATCTGATGGCTGAAATCCCAGAGTTTTGAAAGAGGTGGCTATAGAAATAGTGGATGAATTGGTTGTAACCTTCTAAAATTCCATAGATTCTAGAATGGTTCCTGCGGATTGGAAGGCAGCAAATGTAACTCCACTATTTAAGAAAGGAGGGAGAGAGAAAACAGGGAACTACAGACCAGTTAGTCTGACATCGGTAGTATTCATGACAGACCGAGGTCAAGCAGGGCTGCGTCATCGCCCCAACCCTCTTCTCAATCTTCCTCGCTGCCGTGCTCCACCTCACAGTTGATAAGCTCCTCGCTGGAGTGGAGCTAAACTACAGAACCAGTGGGAAGCTGTTCAACCTTCGCTGTTTCCAGGCCAGGTCCAAGACCACTCCAACCTCTGTCATCGAGCTACAGTACGCAGACGACGCCTGCGTCTCTGCACACACAGAGGCTGAACTCCAGGACATAGTCGACGTATTTACAGAGGTGTATGAAAGCATGGGCCTTACGCGAAACATTAGTAAGACAAAGGTCCTACACCAGCCTGTCCTCGCCGCACAGCACTGCCCCACAAACATCAAGATCCACGGCGTGGCCCTGGACAACGTGGAGCACTTCCCCTATCTCGGGAGCCTCCTATCAACAAGAGCAGGCATTGATGATGCGATCCAACACTGCCTCCAACACGCCAATGCAGCCTTCAGCCGCCTGAGGAAAAGAGTGTTTGAAGATCAGTCCCTCAAAACTGTCACCGAGCTCATGGTCTACAGGACCGTAGTAATACCCGCCCTCCTGTATGGCTCAGAGACGTGGACCATGTACAGCAGACACCTCAAGTCGCTGGAGAAATACCACCAGCGATGTCTCCGCAAGATCTTGCAAATCCCCTGGGAGGACAGACGCACAAACATTAGCGTCCTCATCCAGGCCAACCTCCCCAGCATTGAAGCACTGACCACACTTGATCAGCTCCGCTGGGCAGGCCACATAGTTTGCATGCCAGACACGAGACTCCCAAAGCAAGCGCTCCACTCGGAACTTGTCCACGGCAAACGAGCCAAAGGCAGGCAGAGAAAACGTTACAAGGACACCCTCAAAGCCTCCCTGATAAGTGCGATATCCCCACTGACACCTGGGAGTCCTTGGCCATAGACCGCCCTAAGTGGAGGAAGTGCATCCGGGAGGGCGCTGAGCTCCTCGAGTATCGTCACCGAGAGCATGCAGAAATCAAGCGCAGGCAGCGGAAGGAGCGTGCGGCAAACCAGGCTCCCTGCCCACCCTTTCCTTCAACGACTATCTGTCCCACCTGTGACAGAAACTGTGGTTCTTGTATTGGACTGTACAGCCACCTAAGAACTCATGCTAAAAGTGAAAGCAAGTCTTCCTCGATCCCGAGGGACTGTCTATGAGATGAGTAGGGAAAATGCTAGACTCTATTATTAAGGATGTGGTAACAGGGCATTTAGAAAATAATAATAAGATTGGGCAGAGTCAACACGGATTTATGAAAGGAAAATTATGTTTGACAAAGGATAATGGAAACAGAATCAATAATAGCTCGAATTGTGGCCTCTCCGAGTGCGTACGATGCGTGCACGCACCTGAAGAGGCCTCGCAAATGCCGGTTCTCGGCACGCGATGCGCATGCGCCAACAACCAGCATTTGCGATCTGTCAAAATGTCTTTTCGGTAAGTTTTTTTGCATCTTCTTCCATGAAGATAGACACAAAATATTTGTTTAATTTCTCTGCCATTTCTTTATTCCCCATTATAATTTCTCCTATCTCAGCCTGTAAGGGATTCACATTTACTTTCACTAATCTTTTCCTTTTTACCTACCCGTAGAAGCTTTTACAGTCTGTTTTTATGTCTCCCACTGGTTTACTCTCATTCTATTTTCCCTTTTTTTTAATCAATTTCTTGGTCCTTCTTTGCTGAATTCTAAAATCCTCAGGCTTACTATTCTTTTTGGCTATTTGCCCAACTCCTGCCCAGTGAATGTCCTTCAAACTCTTACGCTTGGTAAAAGCCTAGAAAATTTACATTTTGTCACTAATTTTTATATTAAAAACCCTGTCCACTAAGGTAAGTTTATTTATAACCCTATTAAAATTTCAAAAATATATATTTTTCTCTAAAACATTCAATTTCAATTAATTTTAGATATTTGAGGTGGTTTTTTTTATTTATTGTGTTGTTTCTCTGTTTTTGGGGGTATTCTCAGTGATATTAATGGGAGCTCGTACAAATGGAGCTCCCATTATTATCAATGATAGTATTACATTGTGATTGGTGGTCCAGGCCCACTTGATCCCACGTTGCACTTCCATTCCTGGGATGTGTGAGCCCATACGCTGGGCTGCGCATCTAGATCTCGGACCATATGTTCTTCCGGGACCACCAGGTACTTTAGGAAAAAACATTTCGGTCAGAGACGTTCACCCGCATGAAGCCTCCGACCGCAATTTTAGAGCCAATAACTTTCAAAAGGGAATTGGATAAATAATTGAAGGGGGAAAGAGCAGGGTAATGGAATTAATTGGATAACTCTTTCAAAGTGATGGCATAGGCATGCTGGGCCTAATGGTCTCCTTCTATTCTATGATAATAGATTGCATCCTAAACAGTCCAACCACTTAATCACATGGAAAGTTGCCATTTTTTTTTATTGAAGCTTGTACTTATAAACATTATGCTGTTATATTTTATAAGTTTGGTTTGTATGTTGTGTTTTTAAGGTACAGAGGATATGATTGTCGAAATAATCTCTTCTACACTCAAGCTGCTGAAGTGGTTTACCATGTTGCTGCTGTTGCTATTGTTTATAATCGACAACAGCATTCACAGAGATTCTATCTTGGACACGATGATGATATACTTTGTCTAACCATTCATCCAATAAAGGACTATGTGGCTACTGGGCAGGTATTTATAAATCCTATAAACTGAATTGTATTTACCAGTGAAACTATCATTTATTTTTTATTTCATTGTATATAAATTGTGCCAAGGAGGTATTCAGAAGTTTGTGTTTTCAAATACACTCCAGAGAATGGACGACAAAAATTTAAGCTGACACTCTACTGCAGTACTGAGAGAGTGCTATACTATTGGAGGTGCCATCTTTTAGTTGAGACATTAAACCAAAGCCCGCTCTCTCATGTGGATGTAAAAGATCCCATGGCACTATTTTGAAGGAGAGCAGGGGAGTTGTCCCCGGTGTCCTGGCCAATATTTATCCCTCAGTATACATCACAAAAATAGATTATTTGGTCATTATCACATTGCTCTTGGTGAGAGCTTGCTGAGCGCAAATTGGCTGGTACATTTCCTACATTCCAACAGTGACTACACTTCAAAAGTACTTAATTGATTGTAAAGCGCTAAGGTCGTGAAAGGTGCTGTATAAAGGCAAGTCTTTCTCTTTTTCTTTTTCTGCACAGCTTGTCAGAACATAAAAAATAGAAGCAGCAGTAGGCCATACAGTCCCTCGAGCCTGCTCTGCCATTCAGTAAGATCACGGCTAATATCAACCTCAGCTCCATTCTCTCATCCAATCCCCATATCCCTAGATTCCCTTAGAGCCCAAAAATATATCAATCTCAGTCTTGAATAAACTCAACGATTAAGCATCCACAGCCCGCTGGGGTAGAGAACGCCTAAAAATTCACAACCCTTTGAGGATGTTTCCTCCGATTGAGGAGTCTAGAACCAGGGGTCACAGTCTCAGACTATGGGGTCGGCCATTTAGGACTGAGAAGAGGAGAAACTTCTTCACTCAGGGTGGTGAATCTTTGAAATTCTCTACCTCAGAGGGCTGTGGAGGCTCAGTCTTTGAGTATATTCAAGACTGAGATCGATAGATTTTTGGATATCAAGGGATATGGGGACAGTGCAGGAAAGTGGAGTTGAGATAGATGACCAGCCATGATCTCATTGAATGGCAGAGCAGGCTCGTGGGGCTGAATAGCGTACTCCTAAGTCTTATGTTCTTACATTATGTAAAGAAATTTCTCTTCATCTCAGTCCTAAATGATTGACCCATTATCCTGAAACTATGCCCCCTAGTTCTAGACTCCCCAGCCTATCAGTATCTTCCTTTCAAGCTTATATATTTCAATTAGATCACCTCTCATTCTATAAATTCCAGAGCCTATAGGCCCATGCTGCTCAATCCCTCCTCAACCCCCTCATCCTAGGAATCCTACTAGTGAAACTTTGTTGCACCCCCTCTAAGGCAAGTATATCCTTACGTAGGTACGCAGACCAAAACTTTACACAGTACTCTAGGTAGGTCTCACCAAAGCCCTGCTCAATTGCAGTAAGACTTCCTTACTCTTGTACTCCAACCACCTTACAATAAAAGTGAACATACCATTTCCCTTCCTAATTACTTGCTGTATCTGTATGTTAACTTGTTAACTTTCTTATTTCATGTACAAGGACACACAAATCCCTCTGGACACGAACATTTAATAGTTTCTCACCATTTAAAAAAAGACTTGCATTATAAAATATTTCTTTTTTCTATGCTTCCTACCAAAGTGAATAACCTCAAATTTCTCCACATTATACTCAACCTGCCACCTTGCCCACTCATTTAACCGATCTATATCCCTTTGCAGACATGTCGTCCTCACAGCTTACTTTCAAACCTAGCTTTGTATCATGAGCAAACTTGGATACGTTATACTCAGTCCCTTCATGTAAGTCATTGATGTAGATTGTAAGTAGCCGAGGCCCAAGCACTGATCCTTGCGGCATCCTACTGGTAACAGCGTGCCAACTTGCAAATTACCTGATTATTCCTACTCTCTATTTGCTGTCCTTTAACCAATCTTCAATCCATGGTAATATAATACTCTCAATCCCATACGCTCTAATATTATGCAACAACCATTCATGTCATCAGCATCATAGGCAGTCCCTCAAAATCAAGGAAGACTTGGTTCCACTCAAAGTGAGTTCTTAGGTGACTTAACAGTCCAATACGGGAATTACAGTCTCTGTCAAACTTGGGACAAACAGTCGTTGAAGGAAAGGGTGGGTGGGAATGGTTTGCCACAGGCTCCTTCCGCTACCTGTGCTTGGTTTCTGCATGCTCTCGGCGACGAGACTCGAGGTGCTCAGCGCCCTCCTGGATGCACTTCCTCCACGTAGGGCGGTCTTTGGCCAGGGACTCCCAGGTGTCGATGGGGATGTTGCATTTTATCAAGGAGGCTTTGAAGGTGTCCTTGAAACGTTTCCTCTGTCCACCTTGGGCTCGCTTGCCATGTAGGAGTTCCGAGTAGAGTGCTTGCTTTAGGAGTCTTGTGTCAGGCATGCGAACAATAACAATGTGGCCCACCCAACTGAGCTGGTTGAGAATGGTCAGTGCTTCGATGTTGGCCTGATCGGGGACGCTAACGTTGGTCCGTCTGTCCTCCCAGGGGATTTGCAGGATCTTGCGGAGACCTTGTTGGTGGTATTTCTCCAGCGATTTGAGGTGTCTACTGTATATGGTCCACATCTCTGAGCCATACAGGAGGGCGGGTATCACTACAGCCCATGAGCTTGGTGGCAGATTTGAGGGCCTGATCTTCGAACACTCTTTTCCTCAGGCGGCCGAGGGTTGCGCTGGCGCACTGGAAGCGGTGTTGAATCTCATTGTTGATGTCTGTATTTGCTGATAATAGGCTCCTGAGGTGTGGAAAGTGGTCCACATTGTCTAGGGCCGCGCCGTGGATCTTGATGACTGGGGGCAGTGCTGTGTGGCGGGGTCAGGTTTTGGGAGGACCTTTGTCTTATGGATGTTTAGTGTAAGGCCCATGCTTTCGTGTGCCTCCAGTGAAGATGTTGACTATGACTTGGAGTTCAGTCTCTGAATGTGCGCAGACGCAAGCGTCATCGGCGTACTGTAGTTCAATGACAGAGGTTGGCCTGGAGACAACAAAGGTTGAACGGGTTCCCACTGGTTCTGTTGTATGGAGTATTGCAGCGAGGAAGATTGAGAAGAGGGTTGGCATGATAAAGTAGCCCAGACGCGGATTGGGTCTGTGATGGATCTGTTGGTCAGGATCATGGCTTGCATGTTGTGGAGCAGGTGGAGGATGGTGACGAACTTTTGGGGGCAGCCAAAATAGAAGAGGACGCTCCATAGTCCCTCGCAGTTGACAGTGTCATAGGCCTTTGTAAGGTCAAAGAAGGCCATATGCAATGGTTGGTGCTGTTCCCTGCATTTTTTTTGCAGAGGACGAAATCCAAACTGTGACTCCGGGAGGAGCTCCTCAGCCACAGGGAGAAGACGATTGAGGAGGATTCTAGCGACGACTTTCCCAGTGGCTGATAACAGGGAGATTCCTCTGTAGTTGCCGCAGTCGGACTAGTCCCCCTTTTTAAAGATGGTCATGATTACTACATCTCTGAGATCTCCCAGCATGCTCTCCTCCTTCCAGGTGAGAGAGATGAGGTCATGCATTCATGCCAATAGTGCCTCTCCGCCATACTTTAGTACCTCAGCGGGGATTCCATCCGCTCCCGTTGCCTTGTTGTCCTTGAGCTGGTGGATGGCCTTTTCTACCTCGTGCAGGGCTGGGGTTTTGCTGAGATGGTGGCGGGTAGCATGCTGTGGGATGTTGTCGAGGACACTCGGGTCAAAGGCAGAGTCTCGGTTAAGGAGATCTTTGAAGTGCTCCTTTCAGCGGGTCCTGACTGCCTTGGTGTCCTTGATGAGTGTGGCACCTGATTGAATGCCTTTTGAAAATCCAAATATACTACATCCATTAGTTCCCCTTTATCTACCCTGCTAGTTACATCCTCAAAAAACTCTGATAGATTTGTCAAAACTTGATTCGCCTTTCATAAAACCATGTTGACTCTGCCTAATCATATTATAATTTTGTAAGTGCCCTGTTACCACTGCCTTAATAATGGTTTCCTCCATTTTCCCGATGTCTGATGGAAGGCTAACTGGTCTGTAGTTCCTGTTTTTGTCTCTCCATCCTATCTTGAATAGCAGTGTTACATTTTCTACCTTCCAATCCACTAGGACCGTTCCAGAATCTAAGAAGCTCACAACCACTATCTTTGCAGCCACTTCTGTTAGAACCTTCGGACGTAAGCCAAAAGGTCATGGGATTTGTCAGCTTTTAGTCCCATTAATTTCTCCAGTACTTTTTCTTTACTAATATTAATTACTTTAGGTTCCTTACTCTCATTAGACCCTTGACATCCACTATTTCTGCTATGTTTTGTGTCTTCTACTGTGAAGACAGATACAAAGGGCTGAATTTTAATGAGAAGGCGGATTGTGGGCGGGAAGGCTCCGAAGCGGTCGAGAAACCCGGGAGTATGGGTTTCCCGCAGGCCCTGTCAAATTTAACCGCTGAGCCTGATTTGCATGGGAAGCCTCTGACTCCCATCTGCGACCAGCCAGATTGAGAGGCTGACAGGCTCCAGGCGAGTAGCCCTGTGGCATTAGGCCATGCAGAGGAGGGAGGGAAGGATCGTGTGGGGGCCGAGAGATGCATATAGTGGGTTGCAACAAGATCATGGGTGGGGAGGGGGGGGGAAAGTGGGGGAAGTCAACAAGATTGTGAGGCGGGAGCAGTACAGATTGGAGAGGGAAGTTCTCAACAAGATTACAGGCCATGAGGAGCATGGGGTAGGTGGGACCAACAAGATTGTGGCTGGACGGAGCACGGGGGTGATGGTCAACAAGATCACAGGCCTGCAGAGGGGTCTCAACAACATCGGGGGCTGGCCAGAGGAGCAGGGGGTAGAGTCTCCAGAAGATTGCTATCGCGGGTGGGATGGAGGAGCAGAGGGGGGGCCTCCAGAATATCATGACCGCAGGCCACAGGGTGGCCGGAGGAGTAGGTGGGTCTCTAGAAGATCGGGATTGTGGGCCGGCCGGAGGAGCAAGTGGTGTGGGGGTGGATGTTTCCAGCAGACCTGTTTGAGGGGAACGGAGGCCTGGATGGGAGATGCCTGGGGTGGGGGGTGCGGGGGGGTAGATTGGAGGCCTTGTGGTTGGGGGTGTGGGTTAGGCAGGGATGCTGGATGCAGGAGGTAAGTGCCTTACACTTATAGCAGTCCTCGCCTTGCTTTAGCTGGCGGGTTTCACGAGGCATGCAAAACCTGATCAGCTAAAGTTAATTTGCAGCCTTATTATAATATTTAAAAGGCAACCAGCCTCCTGGCAGTGAATTAGCTGCCTGCCCCCATCCTACCTCTGTTAAAATAGGAAGTGGATGGGTTCAGATATCTAGCACTTTAACTATCCCACGCTCTTGTTTTTTTTGGTAAAAATTTCCCACAAAGTATTTGTTTAACATCTCTGCAATTTCCTTATTCCCCATTATAATTTCTCCTGTCTCAATCTCTAAGGGACCCACTTTTACTTTCACTACTCTCTTCCTTTTTACATGCTTGTAGATGCTCTTACAGTTTTTATATTTCTTGCTACTTTACTCATATTTTCCACCTCATTATAGAAACATAGAAAATAGGTGCAGGAGTAGGCCATTCGGCCCTTTGAGCCTACACCACCATTCAATAAGATCATGGCTGATCATTCACCTCAGTATCCCTTTCCTGCTTTCTCGCCATACCCCTTGATCCCTTTAGCCATAAGAGCCATATCTAACTCCCTCTTGAATATATCCAATGAACTGGCATCAACAACTCTCTGCGGCATGAAATTCCACAGGTTAACAACTCCCTGAGTGAAGAAGTTTCTCCTCATCTCAGTCCTAAATGGCCTACCCCTTATCCTAAGACTGTGTCCCCTGCTTCTGAACTTCCCCAACATCGGGAACATTCTTCCCGCATCTAATCTGTCCCGCCCGTCAGAATCTTATACGTTTCTATGAGATTCCCTCTCATCCTTCTAAACTCTAGTGTATAAAGGCCCAGTTGATCCAGTCTCTCATATGTCAGTCCAGCCATCCCTGGAATCAGTCTGGTGAACCTTCGCTGCACTCCCTCAATAGCAAGAACGTCCTTCCTCAGATTAGGAGACCAAAACTGAACACAATATTCCAGGTGAGGCCTCACCAAGGCCCTGTACAATTGCAGTAAGACCTCCCTGCTCCTATACTCAAATCCCCTAGCTATGAAGGCCAATATACCATTTGCCTTCTTCACCACCTGCTGTATCTGCATGCCAACTTTCAATGATTGATGAACCATGACACCCAGGTCTCGTTGCACCCCCCCTTTTTCTAATCTGCCGCCATTCACATAATATTCTGCCTTCGTGTTTTTGCCACCAAAGTGGATAACCTCAAATTTATCCACGTTATACTGCATCTGCCATGCATTTGCCCACTCACCTAACCTGTCCAAATCACCCTGCAGCCTCTTAGCATCCTCCTCACAGTTCACATCGCCACCCAGTTTAGTTTCATCTGTAATTGTAAAGAGCTGGGGTCCCAGCACTAAGCCCTGCGGCACTCCACTAGTCACTGCCTCCCATTCTGAAAAGGACCCGTTTATCCCGACTCTCTGCTTCCTGTCTGCCAACCAATTCTCTATCCACGCCAGTACATTACCCCCAATACCATGTGCTTTGATTTTGCACACCAATCTCTTATGTGGGATCTTGTCAAAGGCCTTTTGAAAGTCCAAATACACCACATCCACTGGTTCTCCCTTGTTACATCCTCAAAAAATTCCAGAAGTTTTGTCAAACATGATTTCATAAATCCATGCTGACTTGGACCGATCCTGTCACTGCTTTCCAAATGCGCTGCTATTTCATCCTTAATAATTGATTCCAACATTTTCCCCACTACTGATGTCAGGCTAACCTGTCTATAATTACCCGTTTTCTCTCCCTCCTTTTTTAAAAAGTGTTGTTACATTAGCTACCCTCCAGTCCATAGGAACTGATCCAGAGGCGATAGACTGTTGGAAAATGATCACCAATGCATCCACTAATTCTAGGGCCACTTCCTTAAGTAATATTTTCATCATCCTTTGCTGGCTTCTAAAACTCCCCCAATCCTCAGGCTTACTACCCTTCTTGGCAACACTATAAGCCTCTTCTTTTAATCTAATACTATGCTTAACCTCTTTAATTAGCCACGGATGGATCACTTTTCCCATGGAGTTTTAATTTTTCCAGGGAATGTATATTTGTTGAGAATTTTGAAATATTTATTTAAATGTTTGCCATTGCTCATACCTTTTAATCTAATTTCCCAATCTACCTTAGCCAACTCACCTCTCATACCTATGTAATTGGCTTTATTTAAGTTTAATACTCTAATTTTGAATTTAATTACGTCACTCCCAAACTCAATGTAAAATTCTAGAATATTATGATCACTCTTTTCCTAGAGGATCCCTTACTATGAGATTACTAATTAATCCTGTCTCATTGCACAACATAAGATCTATAATAGCCTCTTTTCTGGTTAGTTCTAAGAAATTGAGCTAGTAACTTTATTATCCTTTTCCACAGAGTGGTAACATACTAGTTAAGATCTGAAATTTTCCATGTGGTGAAATACTAATGTTGCTGTGTTGCGGGGAAGCACCCAGCAAAAATCAGGCCAAAAGAAGGGAGGCAACCTCCGCCTGCTCTTGTATACCTCGACATGTCTGGTTGCAGAGCAGTATAAACTGGGATCCAGAAGGTGAAGGGGACCCTATGTTGCATAAAAGTCCAGCAGGAAGAGAAAGGGAAGAAAAATAAATGTCTTGGTTCCAAACTTTGCCAGTTATCAATTTTGATATATTTATTGAAATAATTTTTAGCTCCAGTTCGATATATAAGCTTGTGTTTGTATATTTCAATAACCAATAAGTGAAAGCAGTGTTAACTGTAACAATACTTTTTGTTAGGTTGGACGGGATCCAGCAATTCATGTCTGGGATACTCAAACACTTAAATGTTTGTCACTACTGAAAGGACAGCACCAGAGAGGAGTATGTGCCCTTGACTTTTCATGTAAGTTACCTCTTAAACACCTGTTGCAAAATCTACCAATGCTTAAAACATTAATTCTCAATGCCACAACTAGTCTTGCAACTTTGGAGGGTCAAACCAAATGCTTGCTGAGTCTACTCACTGCATGTTCTCATCTCCCTCAATAAGACAAAGTGCAATCCTCCCCACAACAAATACATGGCTGTCGCACTTTGCAATATATCTCAATTGGACAAAGTAAAATTTAGCCTGCCTGAATCTGAGGAAATACTGATACAGGAGAGAAAGTAGGTCAGCAATAGTGACTTATCCATAGATAGGCAAGGACAGCAGCTGAACTAATAGTACCATTAGTAGGTCAGACCCCTGTCCCCTGACCCAACTGAATCTGAAAGATCAAGATTGCTTTCTTACAATGCTTTAATCTGCATGGCTTCAAGCTATACTCCGGACTATGCAAAAAACAATTACATTGCTTTACTACATTATAACAGTGACTGCACTTCAAAAGTACTTCATCCACTGTGAAGTGCTTTGGCATGTCCTGAAGTTGTGAAAGGTGCTAAATAAATGCAAGTTCTTTCTTTCATAGAATCATAGAATCATAGAATAGTGCAACACAGAATGAGACCCTTTGGGCCATCGAGTCTGTGGCAGCTCTTTCGAAGAGCAATCCAGTTAGTCCCACTCCTTTGCTCTTTCCCCATATCCCGACAATATTTTCTCCTTAAGTATTTACCCAATTCACTTGTGAATGCTACTATTGATTCTGTATTGACCACTATCAGGCAGTGCATTCCAAATCCTAACCACTGGTTGTGTAAAGAAGTTTGTCCTCGTGTCGCCTCTAGTTCTTTTGCCAATCATTTTGGATCTGTGCCCTCTGATTATCGACCCTTCAGCCATTGGAAACAGTGTGGGGCCAAAATTGATGGCCTTACCGCCCACATTCCTCCTCGAGTTGCACCCAGTGTCAGTTTCAATTTAGGCTGGAGCGGGCGGGAGGGGAGAATTGCTGGGGAACGGCCGAGTGGCGTAAGTGGACTCCTTCCCGCAAAAATGCCAGATTGGTGCGGGCGGGAGTCGGCGCCAGAACGGAGGTGGACCACTGCAAGGAGGCTGGTTTGTCCCCAACGGTAGGTATAAAGAGCTGCAAAAAAAAGGTTAGTAAACAATTTATAAAATTTTTCTTTACAGTGACTTACCTTGATGGGGTCCCCTGAAGTCGTCCGATGTTTTTAAAAAAATGTTTTGATGCTTTTTATTTGCAACTCTTCGACCCTCCGTGGGCCCGACTCCATCCTCAGTGACACTTGGGCGGCAAGTGCCTTTGCCGCCAAGAATGAGAGCTCCCGCCCGCCACCACCCAGATTGATGGCATAAGTCCCTCTTTTGCCGCTGGCCGCCTTTCAAGAACCTTTTTGCCAAAATCCCCGCCCAGAGTGTTGTCAGGTGGTCCTTTGGGCAGCCCTTGCCCTTCACTAACTTCGGCCCCTCTGTCTTTATTTATTCTATCTAAACCTTTCATGATTTTAAACAGCTCTATTAAATCTCCTCTTAGCCTTCTCTGCTCTAAGGAGAATAACCTCAGCTTCTCCAGCCTATCCATGTAACTATAATTCTTTAACCCTAGAACCAATGTCGTAAATTTCTTCTGTACCCTCACCAAAGTCTTCACATCCTTCCTAAAGTCTGGTGCCCAAAATTGGACACAATAATCCCAGCTGGGGCTGAAAAAGTGTTTTATATAGGTTTAGTAAAACTTCCTGGCTTTTATACTGTATGCCTCTATTTATAAAGCCCAGGATCCCATATGCTTTATTAACTGCTTTGTTAATCTGCCACCTTCAAAGATTTGTGCGCAAACACCCCCAGATCTCTCTGTTCTTGCACCTACTTTAAAATTGTACCACTTAGCTTGTATCGTCTTTCCTCATTCTTCCTATCATAATTTATCACCTCACACTTTTCTGGATTAAATTTTATCTCCCATTTCACCAGCATAATCTTTGTTCTCTTGAAGTCTCTTATTAGCTTCCTCATTGTTTACTACACTTCAAGTTTTGTGTCATCTGCAAATTTCAAAATTGTGCCCTGTGCCCCAAGTCCAAGTTATTAATGTATATCAAAAACACCAGTGGTCCTAGTATGGGATCCTGGGGAATATCACTGTATACCTCGCTCCAGTCCAAAAAAATTGGCTCAGGGATAGAAAACAGAGAATTGTGGTGATCCACAAATTGTTGTTTTCTATCCCTTAGCCAATTTTGTATCCATACTGCAACTGCCCCTTTTATCCCATTGGCTTCAATTTTGCTAACAAGCCTAATACATGGTACTTTATCAAATGTCTTTTGAAAGTCTGTATATACACAACATCAACTGCACTGCCCTTGTCCACTTTCTCTGTTACGTCATCAAAAATCTCAATCAAGTTCGTTTTTTCTTTCCAACTTTACCAAGAAACCTAATGTATCAATGTACTATATACTGCATTGAGAAATTAAACTATACAATGGCTTTATATAAAATATATGTGAATGTAAACTCGTAAAAGTAAAAACAGCTTTTTTAATTTCAAACCTTACAATTCTGTAACTTTAGTGACGCAGCTGGTGTCCAGCTCATCCTTTCCCAGTGTTATTGTTTGTGATTTATACCAGTTTTGGAAATTGGTTATGCATATTACTGTATACCAGGTCACCACCACCCCTTTTAAAAGAAATTTAACATTAGGTAGCATGGTATCAAGTTATCTATATATTTCTTGCCCTAGTATTTAGGATTCTGTGAAAACGTAACACATGCGAGCCTAATTTTCTATGAACAAAACAAAGCTAATGTGCTGTTTCAATAAGCAAAGCAATGCATTCCATTGTCATTTCCATTTGTTTTGCAGCTGATGGAAAAAGCTTGGTGTCTATTGGTTTGGATGACAACCACACTATAGTAGTGTGGGACTGGAAAAAGGGAGAAAGACAAGCAACATCAAGGTTAGTACTTTATATGCCTCTTTGTCTCCTTTATAACAATTGACTAGTGTTTGAAAAACTTAGGTGAATCACATTTTTTTACTGTTTATTTTGTTGAAAAAGTTCTGTTAAAAATAATGTAATTGCATTGTTTTTTTCCATAGAGGACATAAAGACAAGATATTTGTAGTGAAGTGCAATCCACAGCATATCGACAAGCTTGTTACCGTTGGGATAAAGCATATAAAATTCTGGCAACATGCAGGTAGGTACCCTTAGTTCAGTTACATTGCTAAATCTAATCGGAAAGGATTAACATTTTTGCTTTAAGCTATTTCATAGAGTGAATCCTACAAGTTGACTTTTATTTCGAGTTATAGTGGACAGTTAAAACAGCCAAAAAAGCTATGGCCGGAATTTTCCTCACCTTGATGGGTCCATTGCGGTCGGTGTCCGTGGCTGGTTCTGACCCCACTGCTGACTCCATCCCACTGTACAAAATAAACTTGCTTTAATGGGGCCTATTAAGCCCACCCAGCGCATTACCCTGCCCAATTAGATTGAACAGGTGTGATGACATCATTCATGATGCGTTTTAAACCGGAATCCTTAAAGGGACCCTGGCCACATAAAATTTTAAGTTTAATCTAACATCTGTACTGTGCAATAATATAAAAGTTATATATGAGTGACAAAGCATTATTTAAATAAATGTATTAAATAATATGACTCCATCTACAAATATGATGATCAACATAATTTTAAAAGCATATTAATTGGGAAGCTATTGGTGCTTTAGTCACAAATTTATGGACTTTTTTTTATCAGTAACTGGTACAAATAAAACGTGTGTGTGTATAGGTAATACATAAAATTAAGCAGATTTTAAATGTAATTGTAAAGGGGTGGATTTACAATTTTATCCAAGTTAAGCAGAAGAGCTGCAGAATCCCTGACAAACAGTATAAGTGGTGCTTACAATCAATATTCCCTCTAATTTTTTTTTGTACCGAGCAGGCCACAAACTCCTTTGAACACGACCATTTGGTCTGTGAGCAAATTTTACAACAACTACTATTGTTACAACAATAACTTTTATTATAACAACAACGTTTAAGCATATATGCAGTAATGCCATATTGCCACCCCACCGTCTCAAATCATGAGACAGTCAGACAATGTTCTATGCAAGTTTAACATAACTTCTCTGCTTTTGAAATGAACTTCAGTGCTTTATTTGCACTTTTATGGCTTTATTAACCTGTAGTGCTACATTTAATGATTTGTGAATCTATACCCCAAGATCTCTTTGCTCCTCTACCCCATTTAGACTCTTATTTTCCAAAGTTTAGGTAGCCTCCTTCTTCCTCCTACCAAAATGCATCACCTCACACTTATCTATTATTGAAATTCATTTGTCATTCACATATCATTCTGCAAGTTTGTTTAAGGTAGAATGAATTAAAAGCTTTTCGTTTGTCATCTACAATCTCTACTAAAAAAAATACTTATCATAAATGACTGGGATCTAAAAGAACTGAATTAAAATGCATTAATACTTCAGAAACGTCACTCAGTTACATGGTTATGTATTGATAAACAATTCAAAAACTCAAGGTGAACTGAAAGAGGCATATCTATTCGTGCAATTTGTATTAATTTTAAAATTTTCAACGTATTTATCCATCCCTCATATCACTATAGCAATGGCTGTACAAGGAACAGGAGCAGTGGCTAACGTGCTGTACGTCCACATAAATAATTAGAATATCAATCACAACCAGACAAAGTGCTATAATAAAAACAGAAAATGCTGGAAATCTCAGCAGGTCATGCAGCATCTGTGGAGAGAAACAGAGCTAACGTTTCAGGTCTGTGACCCTTCGTCGGAACTGGAAAAGTTTGAGATATAACAGATTAAGCAGTGCAGGGGCAGTGAAAAGGGGAGGGGAGGAAAGAACAAAAGGGAAAGTCTGTGACAGGGTGGAAGGCAGCAGTGATTTAAGAGACAAAGATGATGGGCAAAAATGAGTTGCTACATGGCACAAGATAGAATAAAAAAGATGAGTCTAGATGGTGTGTGAATGCCGGAATTATCACCAGCTGCATGGGAAAGAGAAAAAAAAGGGGGTTTATAAAAAGGGAGCAAAGGGGAAAAAACTATGGGCAGAGGTTATCGTCTGAAATTGTTGAACTTGATATTGAGTCTGACTGTAAAGTGCCTAATCAGAGAACCAGTGGATGTGGTGTATTTGGACTTTCAAAAAGCTTTGGACAAGGTCCCACACAAGAGATTAGTGTGCAAAATTAAGGCACATGGTATTGGGGGTAATGTATTGACGTGGATAGAGAACTGGTTGGCAGACAGGAAGCAAAAAGTGGGAATAAACGGGTCCTTTTCAGAATGGCAGGCAGTGACAGGGTTCAGTGTTAGGACCCCAGCTATTTACAATATACATTAATGATTTAAACAAAGGAATTGAATGTAATATCTCCAAGTTTGCAGATGACACTAAGCAGGGTGGCAGTGCGAGCCACGAGGAGGATGCTAAGAGGCTGCAGGAGGACTTGGACAGGTTAGGTGAATGGGCAAATGCATGGCAGATGCAGTATAATGTGGATAAGTATGAGGTTATCCACTTTGGTTGTAAAAACAGGAAGGCAGATTATTATCTGAATGGTGACAGATTAGTAAAAGGGGAGTGCAACAAGTCCTGAGTGTCATGGTACATCAGTCATGGAAGATAGGCATGCAGGTCCAGCAGGCAGTAAAGAAGACAAATGGCCTTCATAAGCAAGGGGATTTGAGTATAGGAGCAGGGAGGTCTTACTGCAGTTGTACAGGACCTTGGTGAGACCACACCTTGAGTATTGTGTGTAGTTTTGGTCTCCTAATTTGAGGAAGGACATTCTTTCTATCGAGGGAGTGCAGCGAAGGTTCACCAGACTGATTCCCAGGATGGCAGGATTAACATATGAAGAAAGACTGGATCGACTAGGCTTATATTCACTGGAATTTAGAAGAATGAGAGGGGATCTCATAAAACATATAAAATTCTGACGGGATTGGACAGATTAGATGCAGGAAGAATGTTCCCGATGTTGGGGGAGTCTAGAACCAGGGGACATAGGATAAGGGGTAAGCCATTTAGGACTGAGATGAGGAGAAACTTGTGACCCTGTGGAATTCTCTACCACAGAAAGTTGTTGAGGCCAGTTCATTAGATATATTCAAAAGGGAGTTAGATGTGGCCCTTACGGCTAAAGGGATCAAGGGGTATGGAGAGAAAGCAGGAATGAGGTACTGAAGTTGCATGATCAGCCATGATCATATTGAATGTTGGTGAAGGTTTGAAGGGCCGAATGGCCTACTCCTACACCTACTTTCTATGTTTCTGTGAGGTGCTGTTCCTCGAGCTTGTGTTGGGCTTCATTGGAACAGTGTAGGAGGCCGTGGACGGAGAGATCAGAGTGGGAGTGGATTGGAGAATTAAAATGACAGGTGACCGGAAGCTCAGGGTCATGCTTACGGACTGAACGAAGGTGTTCTGTAAAGCGGTCACCCAATCTGCATTTGGTCTCCCCAATGTAGAGAAGACCACATCATGAGCAGCGAATACAGTATACTAAATTGAAAGAAGTACAAGTAAATCACTGTTTCACCTGCAAGGAGTGTTTGGGGCCCTGGACAGTGGGAAAGGAGAAGGTAAAAGGGCAGGTGTTGAATCTCCTGCCTTTGCACGGGAAAATACTGTAGTTCTTTAGTTCCCAGTATTAAAAAGAACTGAACAAAAACAGTATCTGTATTTTCAACTTCAATCATTTCTATTAATAAACGTGGTCTTCTTGAACCAGCACACCCACAAAATTTGTCCCTGGGAATGGACTACCCGCAGCTGGAGTAGACCCATCCTTCTCTATTCTGCTTTTGCTATCTCTCTCTCTGTCGTTGTCCCCCTCTGTTCCTGTCCTTCTCTCCATCTCCCTCTGCTCCATTCTCAGTCTCTCTCTTCCTCTGCTCCTGTCCCAGTCTCAGTTTCTCTCTACCTCTGCTCCTATTCCAGTCTGTCTCTCGCCCCCTCTGTCCCAGTCTCTCGCTCCCTCTGTCCCAGTCTCTCGCTCCCTCTGTCCCAGTCTCTCGCTCCCTCTGTCCCAGTCTCTCGCCCCCTCTGTCCCAGTCTCTCGCCCCCTCTGTCCCAGTCTCTCGCCCCCTCTGTCCCAGTCTCTCGCTCCCTCTGTCCCAGTCTCTCGCTCCCTCGGTCCCAGTCTCTCGCTCCCTCGGTCCCTCGGTCCCAGTCTCTCGCTCCCTCGGTCCCAGTCTCGCGCTCCCTCGGTCCCAGTCTCTCGCCCCCTCGGTCCCAGTCTCTCGCCCCCTCTGTCCCAGTCTCTCGCCCCCTCTGTCCCAGTCTCTCGCCCCCTCTGTCCCAGTCTCTCGCTCCCTCTGTCCCAGTCTCTCTCCCTCTGGCCCAGTCTCTTGCTCCCTCTGTCCCAGTCTCTCGCTCCCTCTGTCCCAGTCTCTCGCCCCCTCTGTCCCAGTCTCTCGCCCCCTCTGTCCCAGTCTCTCGCCCCCTCTGTCCCAGTCTCTCGCCCCCTCTGTCCCAGTCTCTCGGCCCCTCTGTCCCAGTCTCTCGGCCCCTCTGTCCCAGTCTCTCGCCCCCTCTGTCCCAGTCTCTCGCCCCCTCTGTCCCAGTCTCTCGCCCCCTCTGTCCCAGTCTCTCGCCCCCTCTGTCCCAGTCTCTCGCCCCCTCTGTCCCAGTCTCTCGCCCCCTCTGTCCCAGTCTCTCGGCCCCTCTGTCCCAGTCTCTCGCCCCCTCTGTCCCAGTCTCTCGCCCCCTCTGTCCCAGTCTCTCGCTCCCTCTGTCCCAGTCTCTCGCCCCCTCTGTCCCAGTCTCTCGCCCCCTCTGTCCCAGTCTCTCGCCCCCTCTGTCCCAGTCTCTCGCCCCCTCTGTCCCAGTCTCTCGCCCCCTCTGTCCCAGTCTCTCGCCCCCTCTGTCCCAGTCTCTCGCCCCCTCTGTCCCAGTCTCTCGCTCCCTCTGTCCCAGTCTCTCGCCCCCTCTGTCCCAGTCTCAGTCCCAGTCTCTCTCCCTCTGGCCCAGTCTCTCTCTCCCTCTGCCTCGCTCCCGCTGTCCCAGTCTCTCCCTCCCTCTGTCCCAGTCTATCGCTCCCTCTGTCCCAGTTGTTATGTTTTCAGTACGACATCACAAACTCATAGGCTCTAAGATGGCTGATAACTTCAGGATCCCAGTCACTTGACTTCTTCCTTCCTTCTTGTTGTAAACAGCAATGGCTGCAATGCCACAGTAGTTCACTGGAGGGAGCTATATATATTACATTTCTCCCTCCTTAATGAAGAAGAAGTAATTATAACAAACAATTATCATACATAACTTGCATGGTTATATATAACAAAGGATATGGACTTATTTTGCCATATTTGCAAATGAACCACTTGTTTTCTGTTTCGAAAAGGATACCTTCGCTCTTAAACGGAACCTTCCAAACATGGTGTCAAACTTAGACTCATTCTAGACTGATTATGAGGAATGTTTTCCTCCAATGCATACCCTTGGTTTACATTTGAACTCTCTACAACTTCAGACTGTTTGTCTGCCTGACTTGGACTCCGACTGAAATTCTGACTTTCTCTTGGACTTGTTTCCAGTACATTTGATGTAGGATATGCTACTGGTACTTTACTTGTATCAAAACTATCTGATGAGTCAGAAATAATCAAATCATTCAAACCTTCAACTCCTTCCACATCTGTAGGTAAAATATGATTAATGTGAACAAACCTAACCTATCCATGATCAAACATCTTGACCAGATATGTGTGAGGACCACATATCTTCACCATTCTTCCTGGTAACCACTTTAACTATTTATGGTGATGAATCTTCACTCTCGCCTTATGATTTAATTTCACACTTCTCTCTTTTACTCTACCTCTATCATGATTCTCTTTCTGTATTAATTGTTTCTATTCCACGGACTGTGCCAAGTTTGGTTTTAACAACGAGAATCTGGTTCGTGGCTGTCGTTTGAGAAACAACTTTGCTGGTGTTCTATCAGTAGTTGTATGAGGAGTATTATGATACGTAATTAGAAAATTAGCCAATTTGTGATCCAATGACAACTTTCTTTTCTTTGGATTTGGATTTGGATCCAACATCTGTTTGATGAGGGCGCGTTTTACAATTTGCACTGTGTGCTCTGCTACACCATTTGAAGCTGGGTGGTACGATGGAACCTTGGTATGTTTCACGCCATTTTTGCACATGAACTGTGCAAATTCGTCTGAACAAAATTGTGGTCCATTATCAAAAACAATTTCTTCTGAGAGGCCAAATGAAGAAAATAATCTTCGCAAAATGTCAAATGTTTTACTTGTTATTTTCCGCATTGGAAATACCTCTACCCACTTCGAATGGCTATCAATCACAATGAACAATTGTTGTCCTTCCAGCTCAGCAAAATCGATATGTAGCCTTTGCCACACTCTGGGAGGCCATTTCTGGCTGTAACGGTACTGATGATGGTTTCTTGCTTACCGATTGACATGTCGTACACTGACTGACAATGTACTCTATATCTTTATCTAGACCTGGCCACCATAAGTAACTGTGTGCAAAACTCTTCATCAAGCACATTCCCAGGTGTTGGTCATGAAGATCTCCCTAATAATTTGGACCTGAATTTATTTGGTATAAAAAATCTTTATCGACCGATAATTCATTCCTACGAATGGAGAATGGATGAATATCTTTCTCTGATACCTGGTTTGGCCAGCCACTTGCGATGTAATCATACACCTTTGACATAACTGGGTCACGTTTGGTTGCTCTACCAATCTCTTCAGCTGTGACTGGCAGTTCATCAATGTATGAAAAATAGAACACTTCGTCACTATCAGGTGTAACTTGTAATGGGGAAGGCAATCTCGACATAGCATCAGCATTACTGTGATCAGTTGATCGTCTATTCAGTATCACATGTATATGCTGAAAAACTTCTGATAAACTTACGACCATACAGATATTTGTGGAACTTCTTGACCTCAAAAATTAATGCCAAAGCTTCCCTTTCGATTTGCGCATAATTACACTCATTGGCACTGAGAGTGCGTGAAGCAAAAGCAATTGGTCTCTCCTCCCCACTACATGAGAGATCACTGCCCCAACTCCATACGGAGAGGCGTCACATACTAGCTTGATCTCCTTAAATACATCATAGTGAACTAACATGGTGCTCTCTATCAATTGGCTTTTACACTCCTTGAATGCTGTGTCGCATTCTTCTGATCACTTCCAAAGGACCTGTTTTTTCAATAGTTCATTCAGTGGATGTAACACTGTGGCCAAATTTGGTAGGAACTTTCCCATAATAGCTCAAAAGACCCAAAAATGATCAAAGTTCAGTGACATTCTTGGGAGTGGGTGCATTTCTGATTGTATCCAGCTTCCCCTTGGTTGGACGTAAACCATCTTTGTCTACTCTGTACCCTAAGTACTCCACTGAGTTTTGAAATAACTCACACGTGCGAGCAGTCACTCGTACTCTGTGCTTCTCTAGCCATTTGGGTATTTCATTCAATTTGTTATTATGAATTTGTCTGTTTGGTGCTGAAATTAGTATGTCATCTAAATAACATACTACCCCTTCAATACCTTGCAAAATCTGGTTCATCACCTCTTGGAATATGGCGGGGGTGGAAGACACTCCAAATGATAACTTATTAAATTGATATAGGCCGAGATGAGAATTTATAATCAAACATGACTTTGACTCTTCATCTAGTTCAAGTAGTAAGTAGGCATTTGTAAGATCTAACTTTGAGAAAATCTGACCACCTGTCAGTGTTGTGAACAAATCTATATTTGGTAACGTATTGGGGAGATTACCTTCTAGAACCTGGATTACAGTTACTTTATAATCACCACACAATCTTGCCTTACCACTGGATTTAGGTACAACAACAATGGATGTAGCCCAATTACATAGATCTATCTAAGAGATAATGGCCTAGAAATCCCGGTCGGGCAAAGGACTGAAAAAGGAAAAAAAAATGCGCTCTTACCTGTTCCTGCTGTGCCCACTCGAGATCCCGGTCCTGAGGCCTTCACTCCCTGCGCGTCGCAGCACGTGCACGGCAGGATATCCGTAAGCTGGAGCTGGAGTCACATGGCTCTGGGCAGCCAATCAAGGTACAGTATTTTCTCATTCATAATAATGGGAACTCGTAAGTAGGAATTTCCATTATTATAGAAACATAGGAACATAGAAAATAGATGCAGGAGTAGGCCATTCAGCCCTTCGAGCCTGCACCACTATTCAATATGATCATGGCAGATCATTTTTGCAACTTTAGTACCCCATTCCTGCTTTCTCTCCATACCCCTTGATCCCTTTAGTCGTAAGGGCCACATCTAACTCCCTTTTGAATATATCTAATGAACTGGCCTCAACAACTTTCTGTGGTAGACAATTCCACAGGTTCACAATTCTCTGAGTGAAGAAGTTTCTCCTCATCTCAGTCCTAAATGGCTTACCCCTTACCCTTAGACTGTGACCCCTGGTTCTGGACTTCCCCAACATCGGGAACATTCTTCCTGCATCTAACCTGTCCAATCCTGTCAGAATTTTATATGTTTCTATGAGATCCCCTCTCATTCTTCTAGGTTCCAGTGAATATAAGCCTAGTTGATCCAGTCTTTCGTCATATGTCAGTCCTGCCATCCCGGAAATTACTGCACTATCTCAATAGCAAGAATGTCCTTCCTCAGATTAGGAGGCCAAAACTGTACATAATATTCAAGGTGTGGCCTCACCAAGGCCCTGTACAACTGCAGTAAGACCTCCCTGCTCCTATACTCAAATCCTCTCGCTATGAAGGTAAACATGCCATTTGCCTTCTTCACCGCCTGCTATACCTGCATGCCAACTTTCAAAGACCATGACACCCAGGTCTCGTTGCACCTCCCCTTTTCCTAATCTGTCACCATTCAGATAATATTCTTGCTTCCTGATTTTGCCACCAAAGTGGATAACCTCACATTTATCTACATTATACTGCATCTGCCATGCATTTGCCCACTCACCTAACCTGTCCAAGTCACCCTGCAGCCTCTTAGCATCCTCCTCACAGCTCACACTACCACCCAGCTTAGTGTCATTTGAAAACTTGGAGATAGTACATTCAATTCCTTCATCTAAATCATTAATGTATATTGTAAATAGCTGTGGTTCCAGCATTGAACCTTGCAGTATCCCACTAGTCACTGCCTGCCATTCTGAAAAAGACCCGTTTATTCCTACTCTTTGCTTCCTGTTTGCCAACCAGTTCTCTATCCATGGCAATACATTACCCCCAATACCATGTGCTTTAATTTTGCACACTAATCTCTTGTGTGGGACCTTGTCAAAAGCCTTTTTAAAGTCCAAATATACCACATCCACTGGTTCTCCCTTGCCCCACTCTACTGGTTACATCCTCAAAAAATTCTAGAAGATTTGTCAAACATGATTTCCCTTTCATAAATCCATGCTGACTTGGACCGATCCTGTCACTGCTTTCCAAATGCGCTGCTATTACATCTTTAATAATTGATTCCAACATTTTCCCCACTACCGATGTCAGACTAACCAGTCTATAATTCCCTGTTTTCTCTCTCCCTCCTTTTTTAAAAAGTGATGTTACATTAGCTACCCTCCAATCCATAGGAATTGATCCAGAGTCTATAGAATGTTGGAAAATGACCACCAATGCATCCACTATTTCTAGGGCCACTTCCTTAAGTACTCTGGGATGCAGACTATCAGGCACTGGGGATTTATCGGCCTTCAGTCCCATTGATTGACAAACATCCCCCAAACACCAAAACACTAATAAAAAATAGAAATATACACTACATATTTAAGATTAATTTAAATTAAAGTTATTAATGTCTTATAAAAAAAATATATTTATCCGATTTTTTTAAAAAAGTTTTTTAGTTATGGTTTTAAATAAACTTACCATAGTGGGCAGGGTTTTTAACAAAATATATTTGTTAAATTTTATTTTGTTATGTTTTTGTATGTTTTAAAACTCTTACGCCTGTAAAGGTAGGCTATGCGCCTGCTTTTTCAGGCGCAAGAATTTTGAGAACATTTGCTGGGCAAGATATGCGTAAATCCCGCAATCTTGCCCAAGCAAACGTCCTCACTCCTTATCTGCATGTCAAGGATCCGGGGAGGCCGTGATTTCCAGGCCAATGTTCTCAGTCTCTAGTCTTTTGAGATCTTGCTCAACTTTCTCCTTGAGTGCATATGGTACGGGACGTAGCTTGCAGTAAACTGATCGAGTGTCCTTTTGTACCCTGACACTCGCCTTGAAGCCTTGGATTGGACTGCCTGTTTCATAGAACACCTTTGGATACTTCTTGATGACATCATCCTTTGATGCCAATCTTGTTTCAACACAAAAAATCTCACTCCAATCCAGCTTCAGTGATCCCAACC
Organism: Pristiophorus japonicus; assembly: GCF_044704955.1. Taxonomy (NCBI): domain Eukaryota; kingdom Metazoa; phylum Chordata; class Chondrichthyes; family Pristiophoridae; genus Pristiophorus; species Pristiophorus japonicus. Next base: position 91,132,212 of record NC_091985.1, read on the forward strand.
AATTTCTTCCTAGTAAGGCAGGCTTGTCTCCTGCCACTACTAAGAGAGACAAGCTCTGAAATTGATCCTTGTATTTCACCGGTACGGTGATACGACCTACCACAGGAATGTTCTCTCCCTAGTAGCCTCACAGCTCTAACTTGGATTTCTCCAATGGGAAATCACGCAATTTGTCGAGGCATAGCGATTCCGGTACTACACTCATGGATGCACCAGTGTCGATTTCCATGGGTATCTTGGTTCCTGCAACATCTACGTGGATGATGATACTTTTCGAATCGCTGTTAGTTACCCTTCTGCTCCTGATGATGTGTAGCTCTAAAACCTCCTCGTCCTGTTGTTTTTCTTCCATGCTATGTAGTCTCTGGGGATTTCTACTTATAGCTTTGAAAGTTGGTTTACTCTTCAGTCGGCATGCCTTCACAAGATGCCCAGTTTTCCTGCAGAAGAAACACTCTGCCTTCACATATTGACAACTTTGAACAATGTGTTGTCCCAGGCACTGATAGCATGACTTCAATGCTCTGTTATCATTGCCAGTTACTGAGACCTTGGGGGGCAACTGCCTTTTACTTTTAACCTGCAGGCGATTCATCTTGGTTGTCTGATGACTAGAAATGGTGCGAAATTCTCGGGAATATTGGTCAGCCATGTCCATTTACATAGCTGTCTGACAAACTAAATCAAAAGTCAAGTTAGGAGTTGTCAATGGCCCTGAAATTCCAGCCTCCCCGGGGCCATACGGAGTGTGTACGGACCCGGGAAGGCATCGGAAAAGCCGGTTTTCGGCGCGCAATACGTATGCGCTGAATAAACAGCTTTTCCGATCTGTCAAGTTTCTGGGTTGACAGATCGCACGCGTCTCGGGAGAAGGACATTCCCACGGCAGAGATTGGGCTATTTGTCCATTTCTTGCCCTGCGAATGTCCTTAAAACTCTTGCGCCTGGTAAAAGCAGGCGCATAGCCTACTTTTACCAGCGTAAGAGTTTAAAACCATGTCAAAAACATATTAAAATAACATTTAAAAATACAGATTTATGTTAAAATCCCTGCCCACTCAGGTAATTTTATTTTAAACCATAATTAAAACTTTTTTTAAAAATCGGCAAATTTTTTTTTTCAAAAACATTTCTATCAACTTTAATTTCTATAATGTATTCATGTGAGGTGCCTTTTTAAAAGTTTTATGTAGTGTTTGGGTGTTTGGAGGTATTTCTCATAAATAGTAATAGGAGTTTCAGACTTATGAAAATACTTTACCGTGATTGGGCATCCAGGCCCATGTGACTCCTACGGACATCTCAACGTGACCGCGCTCCATTGCGCAAGAAGAGGAGGCCTCGAGTCCGGTATCTCTGGCGAGCATTCGACCAAAAGTTAAGTGTGCATCTTTTGTCCTATTTTTAGTCGAACACCCGCGGGAAGAAGAAACTAGGATTTCAGGGCCAATAACTTTCTTCTGATCGCATCATTTTTCAACCCACAAATAAAGCGGTCATGCAGTGCTCGGTCCTGAAAGTTTCAGAAATTAGAGTGAATAGGTAGCTTTTTTAATGCTGCAATGTACTCATTGATATTTTTTTTGGTTAACTGATTCCAAAACAATAACTTTCAGCAATTTCCAGGGGCTCAGGACTGTAATGCTGTTCTAACTTAGTTAGAATCTGCTTAAGTGATGCTTTAGCTTGACAGGCACAAGCACATTTTTCAGGGTTTCATATACCTCAGACCCTGCTTCAGTCAAGAAAATAGCCCGTTGTCTTTCCAACACCACCCGGTTATGGTTTTCATCATTGGGGACTTTGATGATATTTGCAGTGAAAAACATTTCTAGCCGCTCCACATATGCTCTGAAACTTTCACAGTCGTGTTGAAACGCCCCGAAGCGCCCTATTATTCCCATAGGCGTGGCCATTTGGACTCTGGCAGTTCAGCCAAGTGTGCTTGTAATTTACCTTGGATTTTTAGCTGTTAATCAAAACAGAGAAACTTGCAAAATCTCTCTGTCAGTTGACTGAATCATCCACCAACAAAAATTTCAGCTTTGATATCCAATGATCCCATTCTCGTCGCCAAATGTTATGTTTTCAGTACGACATCACAAACACACAGGCTCTAAGATGGCTGATAACTTCAGGAAGCCAGTCATGTGACTTCTTTCCTCTTTTTATTGTTGTAAACAGCAATGGCTGCAGTGCCACAGTAGTCCACTGGGTGGAGCTATATATATTACAACAGTCTCTTGCACCCTCTGTCCCAGTCTCAGTCTCGTTCTCCAAGTCTCTTGCTCCCTCTCTCTCAGTCTCGTCACCCTCTCACCCAGTCTCTCTCTCCCTCTATCCCAGTCCCAGTCTCTCTCTCTCTCTCTCGCTCCCTCTGTCCCAGTCTCTCGCTCCCTCTGTCCAGTCACTCGCTCCCTCTGTCCCAGTCTCTTGCTCCCTCTGTCCCAGTCTCTCGCTCCCTCTGTTCCAGTCTCTCGCTCCCTCGGTCCTAGTCTCTCGCTCCCTCGGTCCCAGTCTCTCGCTCCCTCGGTCCCAGTCTCTCGCTCCCTCGGTCCCAGTCTCTCGCTCCCTCGGTCCCAGTCTCTCGCTCCCTTGGTCCCAGTCTCCCGCTCCCTCGGTCCCAGGCTCTCGTTCCCTCTGTCTCAGGCTCTCTCTCGCTCCTTCTGTCCCAGTCTCTCGCTTCCTCTGTCCCAGAGACTGGGACAGAGGGATGGAGAGACTGGGACAAAGGGATGGAGAGATTGGGACAGGGGGAGAGGGAGACTGTGACAGGGGGAGAGGGAGACTGTGGCAGAGGGAGAGAGACTGAGACACAGAAAGAGAGACTGAGACACAGAGAGGGAGAGCGCGACTGGGAGAGAGGGAGAGCACGACTGGGAGAGAGGGAGAGTGCGACTGGAAGAGAGGGAGAGAATGAGACAGAGGGAGAGCGCGACTGGGAGAGAGGGAGAGCGCGACTGGGAGAGAGGGAGAGCGCGACTGGGAGAGAGGGAGAGCACAACTGGGACTGGGACAGAGGGAGGAAGAGACTGGGACAGAGGGAGGAAGAGACTGGGACAGAGGGAGGAAGAGACTGGGCCTGGGACAGAGGGAGAGAGAGACTGGGACAGAGGGAGAGAGAGACTGAGACTGGGACAGAGGGACTGAGGCAGAGGGAGAGAGAGCCTGGGACAGAGCAATCAAGAGACTGGGACAGAGGGAGAGGGAGACTGAGACTGGGACAGAGGGAGAGAGAGACTGGGACTGGGACAGAGGGAGAGAGAGCCTGGAACAGAGGGAGCGAGAGACTGGATCAGTGGGAGACCTTCATATTGATTGGACAAAGCAAATTGGTCAGGGCAGCCTGGAGGAGGAGTTCATAGAGTGTATCCGGGATAGTGTGCTTGAACAATACGTTGCGGAACCAACCAGGAAACAGGCTATCTTAGATCTAGTACTGTGTAATGAGGCAGGATTAATAAATGATCTCGTAGTAAAAGATCCTCTAGGAATGAGTGACCATAATATGGTTGAATTTCATATTCAGTTGGAGGGTGAGAAAGTTGGTTGAATAAAGGAGACTATAAAAGTATGAGGACAGAGTTGGCTGAAGTGGACTGGGAAAATAAACTAAAGAATGGGACGGTTGATGAGAAGTGGCAGACATTTAATGAAATATTTCATAATTCGCAACAAAAATATATCCCAATGAGAAGGAAAGACTGTAAGAGAAGGGATAACCATCTGTGGCTAACTAAGGAAATAAGGGAGGGTGTCAAATTGAAATCAAAGACGTACAATGTGGCCAAGATTAGTGGGAGGCCAGAGGATTGGGAAATTTTTAAAAACCAGTGGAGAATGACTCAAAAAATGATTGAGAGGGAAGATAGATTATGAAAGTAAACTAGCACGAAATATAAAAACAGATAGTCAGAGTTTCTACAGGTACATAAAAAGGAAAAGAGTGGCTAAATGTTGGTCCCCTGGAGGATGAGACTGGGGAATTAATAGTGGAGATCAGGCAGAGACATTTAACAATATTTTGTATCGGTCTTCACGGTAGAAGACATTAAAAACATCCCAATAGTGGCTATAGGTAGGGAGGAACTTAATACAATCACTATCACTACTGAAGTAGTACTCGGTAAAATAATGGGACTAAAGGCGGACAAGTCCCCTGGACCTGATGCCTTACATCCTCGGGTCTTAAGAGAAGTGGCCGCAGAGATAGTAGATGCATTGGCTGTAATCTACCAAAATTCCCTGGAGTCCATTATTAAGGAAGCAGTAGCGGGACATTTGGAAAAACATGATTCAGTCACGCAGAGTCAGAATGATTTTATGAACGGGAAATCATGTTTGACAAATTTGCTGGAATTCTTTGAGGATGTAACGTCAAGGTGGATATGGGGGAACCAGTGGATGTGGTGTATTTGGATTTCCAGAAGGCATTCGATAAGGTGCCACATAAGAGGTTACTGCACAAGATAAAAGCTCAAAGGGTTGGGGGTAATATATTAGCATGGAATAGAGGATTGTCTAACTAACAGAAAACAGAGAGTTGTGATAAATGGGTCATTTTCCGGTTGGCAAATAGTGACTTGTGGGGTGCCGCAGTGATCAACTATTTACAATCTACATTAATGACTTGGATGAAGCGACCGAGTATAATGTAACCAAGTTTGCTGATGATACAAAGATGGGTGGGAAAGCAAATTATGAGGAGGACACAAAAAATCTGTAAAGGAATATAGACAGGCTAAGTGAGAGGGCAAAAATTTCACAGATGGAATATTAATGTGGGAAAATGTGAGATTATCCACTTTGGCAGAAATAATAGAAAAGCAAATTATAATTTAAATTGAGAAAAATTGCAAAGTGCTGCAGTAGAGAGAGACCTGGGGGTCCTTGTGCATGAAACACAAAAAGTTAGTATGCAGGTACAGCAAGTAATGGAATGTTGGCCTTTATTCTCTCTCCCTCTCTCTCTCTCTCTCTCTCTCTCTCTCTCTCTCCCCGATTTTCTTAACTCCAGGGAAGGTTTTTCAGGACAGGCCACATACACTGGCCTAATGAGAACTGGAGTAACTCTCAGCTGGCCAAATTCCCCGAAACGTCCAGAAGTGACGTAGGGTGGCTGGTTACGCCCCCTTTGGCTGAAAAAAAACTGACAAAAAATTCATAACTAACTGAGTTAAGCTGGTGCAAATTGATTGGGGAAACTGAGAATTTTTAAGTTAGGCCAGAAAAAGCAGCCTGCTCCAAAAAAAAACGGCACAATTACTGCGGAAAATTGAACCCATAGTCTTAGAATAAGGGGCCGCCCATTTAAAACTGAGATGAGGAGAAATTTCTTCTCTGAGAGTTGTAAGTCTATGGAATTCTCTGCCCCAGAGAGCTGTGGAGGCTGGGTCATTGAATATATTTAAGGCAAAGAGTGACAGATTTTTGAGCGATAAGGGAGTTAAAGGTTATGGGGAGCAGGCAAGGAAGTGGAGCTGAGTCCATGATCAGATCAGCCATGATCTTATTAAATGGCGGAACAGGCTCGAAGGGCCAAATAGCCTACTCCTGCTCCTATTTCTTATGTTCTTATCAAAACGCAGAATTCTCATGAGGATACCCAGGTCTCTCTGAATACCAACATTTCCCAGTCTCTCATCATTTAAAAAATATTCTGCTTTTCTACTTCTACCAAAAGTGGAGAACTTCACACTTCTTCACAATATATTCCATTTGTCATGTTCTTGCCCACTCACTTAACCTGTCTATATCCCATTGCAGCCTCTTTGTGTCCTCCTCCCGGCTTACTTTTCCACCTAACTTTGTATTGTCAAAGAACTTTCATACATTATACTCAGTTCCCTCATCTAAGTCATTGATATAGATTGTAAATAGCTGAGGCCCAAGCACTGATCCTTGCAGCACCCCACCAGTTGCCAACAGCCTGCCAACCTGAAAATTACCTGTTTATTCCTACTATCTATTTTCTGTCCGTTAACTAGTCCTCAATCTATGCTAATATATTGCCCCCAATTCTATGAGCCCTAATTTTGTGTAATAACATTTTGTGTGGCACCTTATCATCTGCTTTTTAAAAATCTAAATACACTTGTCCTATGAGGAGAGATTGAGTAGATTAGGCAGGCCTATATTCTCTCGAGTTTAGAAGAGTGAGAGGTGATCTCATTGAAACATACAAAATTCTTACAGGGCTTGACAGGGTAGATGTAGGGAGGATGTTTCCCCTGGCTGAGGTGTCTGGAACTAGGGGTCACAATCTCAGAATCAGGGGTCAGCCATTTAGGACTGAGATGAGGAGAAACTTCTTCACTAAGAGAGTGGTGAATCTTTGGAATTCTCTACCCCAGAGGGCTGTAGAGACTCACTCGTTGAGAATATTCAAGACAGAGATGGATAGCTTTTTGGATAGTCAGGTAATCAAGGGAAATGGGGATGGTGCAGGAAGGTGGAATTGAGGTAGAAAATCAGCCATGATCTTATTGAATGGCTGAGCAGTCTTGAGGGGCCGAATGGCCTACTCCTGCTCCTATTTCTTATGTACTACATCCGCTGGTTTCCCCTTCTCTAGCCTACTTGCTAGAACCTCGTAAAACTCTTAGTAGATTTGTCAAACACAACTTCCCTTTCATAAATCAGGGTTGACTCTGGCCATTCATATTATGATTTTCCAAGTGCCCTGTTACCTCATCCCTCGTAATAGATTCTAGCATTGTCCCCACTTCTGATGTCAGGCTAACTGGTCGATATAATTCCCTGTTTTTTCTCTCCTTTCTTGAATAGCGGGGTTATGTTTGCTACATTCCAATCCATTGGAACCATTCTAGAATCTAGGGAATTCTGGAAGATCAAAACCAATGCATCTACTATCTCTCTAACCATCTCTTTTAAAATCTAGGATGTAGGCCATCAGATCCAGGGAATTTGTTGACTTTTAGTCCCATTACTTTCTCCAATACAATTTCTTTACTAATACTAATTTATTTAAGTTGCTCACTCTCACCCTTGGTTCCCCTCTATTTCTGGAATGTTATTTGTGTCTTCTACCATGAAGAAAGAGACAAGGTATTTGTTTAGTGTCTCTGCCACTTCCTTATTCCCATTATAATTTCTCCTGCCTCTACCTCTAAGGGACCCACATTTACTTTTGCTGATCTCTTCCATTCTACATATCTATAGAAGCTTTTCAAATCTGTTTTTGACAGTAACGGTCATGCCCTGTCATATAGACAGATGGGGCTGAAATTGCCCCCCACCTCCCCCCCCCCTCGACTAAGAGTAGGCGCACTCACCGTTTTTGAAGATTTTTCTCCATCCCAATCCATGGGGCGGAGAATCGATGATACTCAAGTGTTAGGTCTTTTTGGGTTGGGGTAGTGTTCCGGTTGGCTGCGGGGTGGAAGTGCCCTTTGATCGGGCCGGCCGTCGCTCCGAGTCATCAGCGCTGCGCTGATGTTGTCAGTGCATAGCGCTATCGCGTCACAACGTCCCTCCCCTTCAGTTAAAGGGGAGGGCCGTTGCGAACTCTACACTGAGTTTAGTTTGGCCCACTGGACCACTAGGGAGCATTTCAATGGGACCAGCGGCCTGGCACCCAACCAGTGACCAACATTGTCATAAAAGCATAGAAATTTACAGCACGAAGGGAGGCCATTTCGGCCCATTATTTCCGCGCCGACCGACCAAGAGGTATCCAGCATAATCCCACTTTCAAGCTCTTGGTCCATAGCCCTGTAGTTATGGCCTTTAAGTGCACATCCAAGTACTTTTTAAATGTCGTGAGGCTTTCTGCCTCCAACACCCTTTCAGGCAGTGAGTTCCAGACTGCCACAACCCCTTGGGTGAAGAAATTTCCCCTCGTATCTCCTCGAAACCTCCCCCAATTACTTTAAATCTATACCCCCTGGTTGTTGACCCCTCTGCCAAGGGAAACAGGTCCTTCCTATCCATTCTATCCAGGCCCCTCAGAATTTTATATATCTCAATCAGGTCTCCCCTCAGCCCCCTCTGTTCCAAAGCAAACAAACCAACTTCTCCAATCTTTCCTCATCGCCAAAATTCTCCAGTCCAGGCAACATTCTTGTAAATCTCCTCTGCACACTTTCCAGTGCAATCACATCTTTCCTGTAATGTGGTGACCAGAGCTGCACACAGTACTCCAGCTGCAGCCTAACCAATGTTTTATACAGTTCAAGCATAACCTCCTTGCTCTTGTATTCGATGTCTCGGCTAATAAAGGCAAGTATTCTGGATGCCCTCTTAACCACCTTATCTATCTAGCCTGCTACCTTCAGGGATCTGTGGACCTGCACTCCAAGGTCCCTTTGTTCCTCTACACTTTTCAGTGACGTACCATTTAATGTGTATTCCCTTGCCTTGTTAGACCTCCCCAAATGCGGGATTGCTACCAGTGCCACGTGCTAGTCAGAGTAGGAATCGCAGGATAGCGCAGATGAATATGTGGCTTGAGCAGTGGTGCAGCAGGGAGGGATTCAAATTCCTGGGGCATTGGAACCAGTTCTGGGGGAGGTGGGACCAGTACAAACCGGACGGTCTGCACCTGGGCAGGACCGGAACCAATGTCCTAGGGGGAATGTTTGCTAGTGCTGTTGGGGAGGAGTTAAACTAATATGGCAGGGGGATGGGAACCAATGCAGGGAGACAGAGGGAAACAAAAAGGAGACAAAAGCAAAAGACAGAAAGGAGATGAGGAAAAGTGGAGGGCAGAGAAACCCAAGGCAAAGAACAAAAAGGGCCACTGTACAGCAAAATTCTAAAAGGACAAAGGGTGTTAAAAAAACAAGCCTGAAGGCTTTGTGTCTTAATGCAAGGAGTATCCGTAATAAGGTGGATGAATTAACTGTGCAAATAGATGTTAACAAATATGATGTGATTGGGATTACAGAGACATGGCTCCAGGATGATCAGGGATGGGAACTCAACATCCAGGGGTATTCAACATTCAGGAAGGATAGAACAAAAGGAAAAGGAGGTGGGGTAGTATTGCTGGTTAAAGAGGAGATTAATGCAATAGTTAGGAAGGACATTAGCTTGGATGATGTGGAATCTATATGGGTAGAGCTGCAGAACACCAAAGGGCAAAAAACGTTAGTGGGAGTTGTGTACAGATCTCCAAACAGTAGTAGTGATGTTGGGGAGGGCATCAAACAGGAAATTAGGAGTGCATGCAATAAAGGTGCAGCAGTTATAATGAGTGACTTTAATATGCACATAGATTGGGCTAACCAAACTGGAAGCAATACGGTGGAGGAGGATTTCCTGGAGTGCATAAGGGATGGTTTTCTAGACCAATATGTCGAGGAACCAACTAGGGGGGAGGCCATCTTAGACTGGGTGTTGTGTAATGAGAGAGGATTAATTGGCAATCTCGTTGTGCGAGGCCCCTTGGGGAAGAGTGACCATAATATGGTGGAATTCTGCATTAGGGTGGAGAATGAAACAGTTAATTCAGAGACCATGGTCCAGAACTTAAAGAAGGGTAACTTTGAAGGTATGAGGCGTGAATTGGCTAGGATAGATTGGCAAATTATACTTAAGGGGTTGACTGTGGATGGGCAATGGCAGACATTTAGAGACCGCATGGATGAACTACAACAATTGTACATTCCTGTCTGGCGTAAAAATAAAAAAGGGAAGGTGGCTCAACCGTGGCTATCAAGGGAAATCAGGGATAGTATTAAAGCCAAGGAAGTGGCATACAAATTGGTCAGAAATAGCAGCGAACCCGGGGACTGGGAGAAATTTAGAACTCAGCAGAGGAGGACAAAGGGTTTGATTAGGGCAGGGAAAATGGAATACGAGAAGATTAAGATGGATTGCAAAAGTTTCTATCGATATGTAAAGAGAAAAAGGTTAGTAAAGACAAACATAGGTCCTCTGCAGTCAGAATCAGGGGAAGTCATAACGGGGAACAAAGAAATGGCAGACCAATTGAACAAGTACTTTGGTTCGGTATTCACTAAGGAGGACACAAACAACCTTTTGGATATAAAAGGGGTCAGGGGGTCTAGTAAGGAGGAATAACTGAGGGAAATCCTTATTAGTCGGGAAATTGTGTTGGGGAAATTAATGGGATTGAAGGCCGATTAATCCCCAGGGCTTGATGGACTGCATCCCAGAGTACTTAAGGAGGTGGCCTTGGAAATAGCGGATGCATTGACAGTCATTTTCCAACATTCCATTGACTCTGGATCAGTTCCTATCGAGTGGAGGGTAGCCAATGTAACCCCACTTTTTAAAAAAGGAGGGAGAGAGAAAACAGGGAATTATAGACCGGTCAGCCTGACTTCAGTAGTGGGTAAAATGATGGAATCAATTATTAAGGATGTCATAGCAGCGCATTTGGAAAGAGGTGACATGATAGGTCCAAGTCAGCATGGATTTGTGAAAGGGGTATCATGCTTGACAAATCTTCTGGAATTTTTTGAGGATGTTTCCAGTAGAGTGGACAAGGGAGAACCAGTTGATGTGGTATATTTGGACTTTCAGAAGGCGTTCGACAAGGTCCCACACAAGAGATTAATGTGCAAAGTTAAAGCACATGGGATTGGGGGTAGTGTGCTGACATGGATTGAGAATTGGTTGTCAGACAGGAAGCAAAGAGTAGGAGTAAATGGGTACTTTTCAGAATGGCAGGCAGTGACTAGTGGGGTACCGCAAGGTTCTGTGCTGGGGCCCCAGCTGTTTACACTTTACATTAATGATTTAGACGAGGGGATTAAATGTAGTATCTCCAAATTTGTGGATGACACTAAGTTGGGTGGCAGTGTGAGCTGCGAGGAGGATGCTATGATGCTGCAGATTGACTTGGATAGGTTAGGTGAGTGGGCAAATGCATGGCAGATGAAGTATAATGTGGATATATGTGATGTTATCCACTTTGGTGGTAAAAACAGAGTGACAGATTAGGAAAAGGGGAGGTGCAATGAGACCTGGGTGTCATGGTACATCAGTCATTGAAGGTTGGCATGCAGGTACAGCAGGCGGTTAAGAAAGCAAATGGCATGTTGGCCTTCATAGCGAGGGGATTTGAGTACAGGGGCAGGGAGGTGTTGCTACAGTTGTACAGGACCTTGGTGAGGCCACACCTGGAGTATTGTGTACAGTTTTGGTCTCCTAACTTGAGGAAGGACATTCTTGCTATTGAGGGAGTGCAGCGAAGGTTCACCAGACTGATTCCCGGGATGGCGGGACTGACATATCAAGAAAGACTGGATCAACTGGGCTTGTATTCACTGGAGTTCAGAAGAATGAAAGGGGACCTCATAGAAACGTTTAAAATTCTGATGGGTTTCAGACAGATTAGATGCAGGAAGAATGTTCCCAATGTTGGGGAAGTCCAGAACCAGGGGTCACAGTCTAAGGATAAGGGGTAAGCCATTTAGGACCAAGATGAGGAGAAACTTCTTCACCCAGAGAGTGGTGAACCTGTGGAATTCTCTACCACAGAAAGTTGTTGAGGCCAATTCACTAAATATATTCAAAAAGGAGTTAGATGAAGTCCTTACTACTAGGGGGATCAAGGGGTGTGGCGAGAAAGCAGGAATGGGGTACTGAAGTTACATGTTCAGCCATGAACTCATTGAATGGCGGTGCAGGCTAGAAGGGCCGAATGGCCTACTCCTGCACCTATTTTCTATGTTTCTATGTTTCTATTACCTTACACTTATCCAGATTGAATTCCATTTGCCACTGTTCTGCCCATCTGACCAGTATATTGAGATCTTCCTGCAGTCCGCAGCTTTCTTTTTCATTATCAACCACACAGCCTATTTTAGTGTCATCTGCAAACTTTTTAATCGTACCCCCAACATTCAAGTCCAAGTCATTGATATACACCACAAAAAGCAAGAGACCCAGCACTGAGCCCTGCGGAACCCCACTGGATACAGCCTTCCAGTCACAAAAACACCTATCAACCATTACCCTATCTTTCCTGCCTCCGAGCCAATTTTGGATGCAACTTGTCACTTTGCCCTGGATCCCATGGGCTTTTACTTTTGTGATCAGTCTGCCATGTGGGACCTTATCAAAAGCTTTGCTATGGCCTGTCCACTCCTTTACCACCTCTTAGAGGCAATAACGGGCCTTTATGAGGGGTGCAATTACTGCCCAAAAGTATTCATTTAATGTCCCCGCCACTTCCTTATGCCCATTATAATTTCTTCTGTCTTTGCCTCTAAGGGACCCACATTTACTTTTACTAATCTCTCCTGTTCTACATATATATAGAAGCTTTTACAATCTGTTTTTGAAAGTAACGGTCATACCCTGTGATATAGACAGAGATCCAACAAACATGATGTTCGCCCTGATTTCTGACCCTGACACCCAGTGACATGAATGATTAGAAAATCCACCCTATTGTATTTTTATAGGCACCTTCCACCTTCACAGTATGAACACCTGAATCTTTTTGGAATGGAAGGGACAGCAAGTTATAAGCATTTGTATAAACAATTTATTGTAAAGAAAATAATTATAATTCAAAAGCAGCATTGGATGGTAAGCATAAATGCCAGCTTGGCCCACTAGTAGCACTATCACCTCTGAGTCAGAAGGCTGTGGTTTCAAGCTACACTGCAGAACTTGAGTACATAATCTTGGTACACACAGAGCTGCATTGTCACAGTTGCCACCTTTTGGATGAGACATGAAACTGAATCTGGCGGTTCAGGTGGTATAAAGGATCGAATGGCACTATTCAAAGAAGAATAGAAAAATTTCCCCAGTATCCTGATGAACATTTATTCCTCAACCATCAAAAACAGATCAACTGATTATTTATCTAATTGCTGTACGTGGGACCGTGCTAAATACAAATTAGCTGCTGCATTTGCCTACATAACAGTAACTACACTTCAAAAGTATTCCATTGGCTGTAAGGCTTTTGGGATGTCCTGAGAACGTGAAAGGCGCTATATAAATGCAAATTCTTTAAATCTGTAAGAAGATAACTGAAGTACAGAGTGCTATATGAATGTAATAGCTGCAGTTGGAGGATTCAGCTTCAAGTGCATTCCCAAGCTACTCTGGCATGTCTGAATGAGCACTAGCCTCAAACCAAATAATATCCTGAATATGTTGCATTTTAGATGTAGGATTGAGACAATCTTGGATCCATTCTAACCTTTGAAACGTAAAGTAACATGCATTATTGCTCGCTCCAGAAACACATTATTCTGGACCGAATGTTAGTTGAAAGCTTTTCCTTTGGATTTGAATATCACATTATAACCATTTTAGTTACACTTCTGGATATTTCAAGTAAGGAAGTGCTTGCACTAAGAAATTCCTGATCACAATTTCACCTCACCTTCAACCAAGTTAGACCTTACCATTTCTGAAGTGAAGAACATTACAAACTTGAATAAGTACAAAAAAAGACAAGAGTAACTAGGCTAACAGATTACAAAGACTTTACTTAGAATTTAATTCTCTAACAGCTTGCTTTACCATAGTTATTGATTATAATATTACTAACCGTTATCTGATGTTTAAGGTGGTGGCCTTACCTCTAAGCGTGGAATATTTGGCAACATGGGGAAACTGGAGACAATGATGTGTGTGTCGTATGGTCGGATGGAAGACATGATATTCTCTGGAGCTGCAAATGGAGATGTTTACATCTGGAAAAATAATCTTCTGCTCAAGACAGTTAAAGCCCACGATGGGCCTATTTTTGCTATGCATGCCTTAGATAAGGTGCCTTGAATTTCGTGTTACGATTAATTGTGTTAATTTTGAAGTATGCATTATGTATGGTCTATATGGAGATCATTTTCACTTTCGGCAGGAGTGAAAAACTGGCACTAGTGGATCAGCATCCTTTGAAGTCAATGGAAAAGAAAATTGGACGAGGCAGCTGATCCAATACTGCCAGTTTTCCGCACTGTAAAAATTGGTCCCTCTGTGTGCCATGTGCAATTTCGATCAAAAACTTGAGTAAACAAACTGGCATCTATTTGTTGAATAGGCTTTAATCTTCAATCAATGATGCTGCTGTTTCCATGCTAAAATGATCTAAATCGGTAAATTTTACACAAAACAAAAGGAATATTTGGAGCTATTTTTTTTCAAGATTCAGTACACACTGACAACTGTGGGTAGGTTTTGTTAAAGGGCCCTCTGCACCTGATATGATGATTACTCAGAGATATTGTTTAAATTCAGTTCAACACAATCTGCCAAGTAACAAACATTAGCCAACATGAACTAGCCGACTTAAACTTAAATTGGCAAACAAATTTATTAAGCAAATGAATGTGAACTGTAGCATTGGAACAACAGATTTTAGAGTAACAAACTATCGAACTGAAGAAGAGCCGAGCCCAAAATGATTGATTGACTTATGTGTTTCTAGCTTTTTCTGTTTTTGGTTCAGATATTCAGCATTAGCACTATTTTGATTATTATAGATTTTATATTAGTTATTAAACTTGACGAAGTAGAAAACAACATCATTTCTGCAAGTGCTGCAGTAAACTATGTTTTCTTATGTGGCTGTTCTTTTTCTTTTGTAACCCTCCACAGAAGCTATCTGGCCTCAGAATCACTGTCTGAAGGCTTCAGACAGTCTTTTCAGTTTGAACAAACCAAGCTCAAACAGTTTCCAGAAAATGATTGGAAACAAATTAAAGTGGGGGCGGGGTTGGATTTCAACTTGGGATTGCCTGTTTTACCTCCAGAAAATGAGTGCTAAAGCACTGAATGTTGGATCAAGATCTTGCATGGCAGTTTCACGAACAGAATTCACCCATTGTTATTTTAAATTGGGGCTTTTATGCACCCAGCGCACCCACTTGAAATTGGTAGGTGCTTATTTAACAATGCCAGTTAGGGTCTTGTGTGTGTTTTAGGAGGCAAATGCCCTAGGCATCCTGTTCATTAATTCTAAATTAGGCACAGAAATCGTGGGCTTGAATTTTAGAAGGTGCTATTTATGCGATATTTAAATGGATCATCCTCTGCTCTCAGGTAACTCACTGATTAATTTCTTTGGATTGCTAGTGTGCTGCTTTTCAGCTTATTGAAAGTTTTGGTTGTAGGGACTGACAGGCCGGAATTTTCACCTCAAAGTCAGAGTGTATGCGTGCGGGCCGTGTACCGGGTCGCCATACCAAAGTTTTCAACGGTGCGTTCTGCACTGCGCATTTTAATTTGATCAATTGAAACAGTCATGCGGTTTCCTGGCCAATTAAAGGGAGCGGGTCTGATGACGTCACCGATGACTTGCTTTCAGCTCAGATATTTAAAGGAGCTTTAAACACATCCCATTGAAGGTTGTTGGAGGAGGAATACAGGTGGTTGGGAGAGGTGGCTATTGTTATATATCGAAGAGATTTGTGTGGGTGCAAGCAAAGATGGAGTCACAGCACCAGAAGTCTGCGCCAAAGTTCTCTGTACCTCCCTGGAAGTCCTGGTCCAGGGAGTCAGAGCACATAGGGAGGTCCTATTTCCTGGTAGTAACACGAAGAGAACAGCCAGTGAAACCAAGAGGGCATGGTTGGAGATCGTAGAAGAAGTGAGCAGCCGGGGGCATTGTTCGCCGTTCCTGGATTCAATGCCGCAAGAGATTTAATGATCTCATGAGGTCAGGAAAAGTGAGTACAATGCCACACTCATCTACATCCTGATGTACGTATCACCCCAACCCCATCACTCTGCTCTCCCAAGCCTACTCCTGCACGTCACTCCATCCATCACTGTCTATGCACCTACTTACATCCCCATCTGACTAACCACCTCTGACACTCACCCTCAGCCTAATGCAATCCTACAAAGTAACACAACAGAAGGAGACCATTTGGCAATGTCATGCCACTCCCTCATAGTCACCTCTACAGATGTAGCCCATACATCCCTTACACTCATTCCATCACTCTCACTCAAAGTTCTCTTCTTTCTCTCCTTGACGGAGAAGAGAGCGCAGGTGTCCTTTCAATTTATACTAATTTGATGCCAGCAGAGGAGGATGCTCTCGGAATAAGTGGAGTGACAGAGCTGTTGGCAGTGGGAGAGGGAGGGAGGGGTATCTCCCAGCAACCTGGTGACAGAATTAAATATCTCACATGGCATACAACATTCACTCAGTCAGCAGCCAGTGAAATATCATGTGCATAATGGTAATGTTACACATTCTCATCATCATAGGTCTAATTCATGTCTTTAATCTCCCACAGGTCCATCAAATGCCCCCACCCCTACTGCCCAGCTGGAGGAAGACGACTCCTCAGAGGAAGCTCCATTCTCTCAGGGTGAACTGTCACCAGACCAATGCGCATCCAGAACCAGCGCATATACGTGCATGTTGGTGGGTCCTACTAGACTTAGAGTAGTATTGTCACCTGGTGTCTCTCACATCACGAGTGAGCAAGGGCAGATGGTGGAGACAGGGTCAGTGGAGAGTCCTCACCGGAGGGCGCAGGTCGCTTCTGATATGTCCTTACTATACAGTATAAATGCACACGAGGCCCATACTTGAGAGAAGGTCACTCTGTGACCAGTAACTTTTATTCACCAGCGCTGAAGTGATGAAGGTGGGTGGAGCTTCCCCTTTTATACCTGAAAGTCCAGGTTAGGAGTGTCTCCCACAAGTTCACCACCTAGTGGTCAGTGTTCTCATGGTGTACCACTTAGGTCAGTTTATACATGGGTTACAATGATAGTTGAATACATGACAGCTTCAAGCTCTGCTCAGCTGCATGCAGATGCTGAATCTCGGGGGCAGTCAATAAAGAGGTTGATCTTGGAAGAGCAGCAACAAATGCGCAAGGCTCTGACAGCTTTTCCAGCCGTGATTGTACAGAGAATGGAGGAGTCCATTTCCAACATGAGCAGCACCATATCGCAGGCAATGGTGATGATGTGCCATTCCATGTAAAGGATGGCCACCTGCATGGAGCAACTAATGCGCCAGTTGAACAAGAACATGCTTGCTGTGAACAACAAATTGCAGTCTCTTGTTGACCTCATCTCTAGATGGAATAGCAACGTAGACTTGGGCGTTCATCACCCCACTGATGTGCAGCAAGGCGCTCTCCAGCTCCTTGCAAGCAGGTAAGTGCAAGTGGCCCACGAGAGGGATGATGGTGAGAGGGGACATGGAAGTGGGGGCTCTGCTGAAAGTCCCCCCACTTCTCCCTCGCTGCCTCCCCCTCAGTTAGAGCCCCACATGCTATCTCGGATCCCAATGGCCGAGTCTGTCCCTGCACACTTGCAGGAGGAGCCATCTTTGGCGTGGCTCTCTAAAACTCATAGGACGTCCACCAAAAGTGTCAAAGCAGTCTCAGCAGGGAAGTGAGCAGCCTGCCTCTACTTTTACTGAAGCCACAGGGGTTGCACCTCGTAGAAGCACTCAGAAAGAAAAACAAAACAATTGTAGATGCACAAAGGTGTTTACCAAAATGTTAATGTTGTTTCAGTTGTATTTATGATGCACTACTTTCCTGTCTTGTCCATTTTTGCCTGCTACCTGGGAAGTGGCCTTGTCACTTGGCGTGAATGGTAAGACATTACTTAACCTGGAGGTTTGGGTGAGAGGAATTGCTTGGTCATTGGAGGGATGCTTTATGGTGTTGGGGGGAACTTAGTTCAGCATGTGGCAGCCATGTGGCTGCATTGGAGCAAGTTAAGTAAATTGGACCATGATGAGGCCATCCCTTCCTCCCGGGCAGCAATGTGCACCGCTGCTAGTGCCATCTATACCTCGGGTTCTTCCTCCTCCTCCTTGTCTTCCACCTGCTCCTCCTCCTCCTCCTCTGAAGAGGCTGTGCGCTCTGCACCTTGATCCTCCTGCAGTTCCAATCCTCACTGCTGCACTATGTTGTGCAGCTCTCAGCAAATGACGATGATTCTGGAGATCCTGGCTGGTGTGCACTGAGGGCTCCTTCAGATCTGTCAAGGCATCTAAAATGCATCTTCAGCATGCCTATTGCTTGCTCTATGACACATCTGGTAGATATGCGGTTATCATTATAACACTCCTCGGCCTCAATACTTGGCGTCCTCAAGGGTGTCATGAGTCACGTCTTCAGTGGATCGCCCTGATCTCAAAGGAGCCAGCTGGTAAGACCGTTTGGATGTGCTTAGAGCTGAGGGAGCGTGGACTGGCGCAGCACGAAAGAGTCATGACAACTGCCAGGGAATCTGCCGCACACATGCATGATCATTTTATGGTTGCAAACAAGCTGCACATTGAAGGAGTGGAAGCCCTTGTTCACAAACGCTCCTGGGTGATGAGAGGATGCCTCCATGGCCACATATGTTTGCTGCAGATTCCTGGAAGGAGCCTGAGGTGAAGAAGTTGAGGGTGATGGTGACGTTGACAGCCATTGGTAAGGCATGTACACCAGATCCTCTGGGCAACTGGTCTTCTTCCAGCAAACTACAGATGTCTGCTATGACTTGGCGCAATAGCCTAAGCTTTCTGAAGCATTGCTGTTCAGTCATGTCCAGGAAGCTCATCCTCTGTCTGTATACCCTGCGTTGGGGATATCGCCTCTAGCGTGGTGCACCCCTGTGCTGATCTGATCTCTCTCCTGTGGAGCATCAGGTCGGTGAGGAGAAGGTTGCTTGTGTTGTTGCTGGTGTTGTTTGTTTTGGGGCTCATCTTGGTCTGAATCTGAAGTCCAAGGTGAAACAGCATAAGTGGCACCCGTGCTGATCTGATAGATGCTAGATAAAGTAGAGATCAGAAGCACAATCCTCCAATGTAATGAGAGTGACTTGCAGTGTGGTGAGAGTGGCTTCGGAGATTGCAGAAATCACCCGCAAACTCCTGAAAGCAAAATCTCTGCACAAAATGGTGTCAGCAAGATCCTTTCCCTTAGGCTGTCATTTAATGAAGCAGCACAATGGCCACCGAGCTCTAGCTTTGCCTTCACAGGCGAGCTTCCCGAGGTCCGTGAATCAGTTAAAGTTAAAACCTCATGATAAAAAGGCTATTAAGGGTCTCTCAACGAGCAGTTAATTACCTCAATTAGGTCACCTGCCTCTCCCGAGTGGATCCTTGGCATGCTTCGAAATGTGCCCCAGTTAAATGCGGAAGCCAGCGGGATGACGGTGGTGAGTTCCCAACATGCTGTCAATTTTGGCGCTTTTAACTGCCGACCCACACCCAAACCCACATGCTCTGCAATGTGAAAATTCCGGCCAACGTGTTCTTTTGTGAAAGTAATTTGGTGAGTAAGCAGGGGGGGTTTTGTCCAGGGGCTTCTGGCAAACTTCTGACTGGTTTCAATGCGTTTGCTGCTTGCACTGCCATTATGGCTAGAAGTGGAAGAGGAAGAGCAGGCTAGAATCCAGGGAGATGCAGCCGCAGAGAGCTGAAATAGATGGATGGCAGCTTGCAAGAGGCTTTATCCCATATGAGTATGGAGGCCCCAAACTTCTTACCTGCAATTCACTAACAGTGCATGTGGCGACTCCGCTTTACCAGGGAGGCTGTCATCTGCTGCAACACCTACTGCAGCCCAGCACAAGGTCCTTGCCTGTTGCTGTTAAAGTCACTGTGGTCCTGAACATTTATGGTTTGGTCTGATTCCCGGCTGCAACAGGTGGTATCTGCAACATCAGCCAATTAGCTGTGCTGGTCTGCATTTGTCAGGTAACTCATGCGCTCTTTGCCAAAACCAGTGAATTCATCTCTTTCCCCATTGATGCCATAAAGCAGGAAGACAGGACTCTGGTTTTTGCCAGGATTGTGCCAATAAAGCAGCAAACCCAATTTTGAACTATTTCTGTAAATCAATTCTCATTCCAGAAAATGCAGTGGGATTTTGTGATTGATAAATATTTCATCTCAACAAATATTTTGGTTAAATAGGGTTTTCATTCATTTGATATTTTTGGCATCTGGCCCTATATAGTACCGAAAATAAGCATATTACGGATTCAGGCTTTGGCATTGAGAAATGTTATGGGTCTCAAAACGTTTAGTGTATACAAATTGGATATTAACGGTTCACTCTGTGCAGCTCCTTAAATCAAATATTCACCAACTGGAATTCTTCGATATAAATGGCATATAATTGCTGACAACCTTCTATCCTCTTTGTTTACTGATTTTTTTTTACTGTTAACAAGTAAAAAGGGATAACATTACAGATTTTTTCCAATGAATCACTTGAAATATTTCATATAAACTGAAAATGTACTTTGTACTCCTAATCACTATAATTACATTTTTCTTAAGGGATTTATAACAGGTGGCAAAGATGGTGTTGTTGAACTCTGGGATGATATATTTGAGAGATGTCTAAAGACATATGCTATCAAGAGAGCAGCTCTATCACCTGGCTCGAAAGGTATACCTTAGCATTAGCTTAACTAAATTCACATACTTGTCAATCTTTCTTGATATGAAGCTTAATCATTTTCAGCTACGGGGAGAGTAAATATGGGCCCGAATTTCCTAGGTTTGGGAGGGCCAAAAAAGGGCGCAAGTTGGGTTGTAGGAGCTGGAACCTTTTTTTAATGTCTCAAAATTCTGATTGGTGTGCGGGTGCCTCATGCCAGACACATTGCATTGTGACATCAGCAAAACATTATGACTGGAGGGATGATGTCCCCAGTCTGGTAAACCCCAAGGATCTATCCTTGGCCGCCTCCGATTTCTCATCTACATGCTGCCCCTCAGCGACATCATCCAAAAACACAGCTCCAGTTTCCACATGTACGCTGATGATACCCTGCTCTACCTCACCACCATCTCTCTCGACTCCCTCACTATCTCTAATTTGTCACACTGCTTGTCCAACATTAGAAATGTCTTCCAACTAAACATTGGGAAGACCAAAGCCATTGTTTTGGTCCCCGCCACAAACTCTGTTCCCGAGCCACCAACTCCATTCCTCTCCCTGGCAACTGTCCAAGACTGAAGTAGAATGTTTGCAATCACGGTGTCGTATTTGATCCCAAGATGAGTTTCCCAGCACATATCCACGCCATCGCTGACCTCCTATTTCCACTTCCATAACATCACCCGACACCACCCTGCCACAGCTCATCTGCTGCTGAAACCCTCATCCATGCCTTTGTTACCTCTAAATTTGACTCTTCCAATGCACTCCTAGCTGGCCTCCCACATTCTACCCTCAATAAACTTGAGCACATCCAAAACTCTGCCTCCTAAATTGCACCAAGTCCCGTTCACCTATCACCCTTATGTGTGCTGACCTACCTCCTGGTTAAGCAACGCCTCAATTTTAAAATTCCCATCCTTGTTTTCAAATCTCTCCATGGCCTCGCCCCTCCCTATCTCTGAAATCTCTTCCAACAATATAACCCTCCGAGATGTCTGCATTCCTCCAATTCGAGCATCTTAAGCATCCTCGATTTTAATCACTCCACCATTAGCAGTCATGCTTTCAGCTGCCAGGAACCTAAGCTCTGGAATTCCCTCCCTAAACCTCTCTGCCTCTCTACCTCTCTTTCATAAGAACATAAGAATTAGGAGCTGGAGTAGGCCATTTGGCCCCTCAAGCCTTTCAATAAGATCATGGCTGATCTTCTACCTCAACTCCACTTTCCTGCACTGTCCTTGATTCCCTTAATATCCAAAAATCTATCGATCTCTGTCTTGAATATACTTAAAGATTGAGCCTCCACAGCCCTGTGGGGTAGAGAATTCCAAAAAATCACTATCCTCGGAGTGAAGAAGTTTCTCCTCATCTCAGTCCTAAATGGCCGACCCCTTATTCTGAGACTGTGACCCCTAATTCTAGACTCCCCAGCCAGAGGAAACATCCTCCCTGCATCAATCCTGTCGAGCCCTGTAATAATTTTGCATGTTTCCTCCTTTAAGACACTCCTTAAAACCTATCTCTTTTACCAAGCTTTTGATCATCTGTCCTAATATCTCCTTATGCAGCTCAGGTGTCAAATTATGTTTGATAATGCTCTTCGGTGAAGCGCCTTGGAATGTTTTATTACTTTAAAGGCACTATATCAATACAAGTTTTGTTGTTATCAAAAATCCCACCCATACTGTCTTTCCTGCAGAAAGGAGAAAGTAAGCCTGCAGTAGATGGGTAATTTAAAACAAAATATTGAGATATTTTGCCCAACCGCCCCTCCCCCCCCCCCCCCCCCCCCCCCCAGTGCTCTAAGAATTTCAGGGCCATGTTGTTCTGCAGCCACATTAGCTTTCACTATCTAATTGTGTCAAAAATTAAGGTGGAAATTCAATTGTCCTAATTAAAACAATCATTTTCATGTATGTGTTAATGTTTGGTACCTGTACTATAATAACAGAAGTAATCATGGCAGTTTATAATCTGCAAAGATGTGTAAAGATTTTATTTGCTATAAATCACTTATGATCTCAGGAAACAGATTATCAATAGAAACAAAAGAACAGGCTGTTCAATTAGATCATGGCTGATCTGTACTTCAACCTTATTTACCTGCCTTTGTTTCACATCCCTTGATATTCTTACCTAACAAAACTTTATGGGGCCGAAATTGCACCTTCCCTCAAGGCCTGTTCCCGCCGGAAATCGGCGGCCACGCTGCGGAGTGGAATGACCGCCGATTTTTCGTGTAATGGCTGCCATTTTGAAAGTTCCACTCCTGCGGTATCACGGCGGTGGCCTGCTACCCTCTCCCCTACACTACCACTCTGCTGCTGCCGATCCGTCCTAAGTGTGTCATCACACACCGCAGATGTTCCCCACCACACCTCCCCCCCCCCCCCCCGAAAAAATCTTGCTCCCGCTGCTCGGTGCCACTGACAGCTTTTTCTGTCAGTGCACTGACCTTGGAGTCCTTCTAAAATGGTGGTGCGGCTGCCATTAAAGGGGAGGACCTGCTGCACCATTTATATTTTTTGTCTGCCGACTGCCATGTCGAGCCAACAATTAAGCCCCCGGGTTCAGCCGGGCCGCCAACAGGCAACCTGACACCCCCTCTTGCGTGCCAGGCCGCTGGCCCGGCCAAAACCCTCCCTGGTGGCCCAGTGCACCGAACTTAAAGAATCGCGCAGGCTTTCCCCTTTAAGTGAAGGGGAGAGCCGTGGTGATGCGGCGCAGTGATGACATCATCAGCGCTACTCTGATGACTGACAACAGCAGACATTATACCCGCCCCCAACCTCCGCCCCTCTAGAATGCGAATTTCTGCTCACCGCCGCACATCCACCCCCAATATGACCGACTTCCGGTCCACTGGAAAAAAAAAGCCAAAGAGCGGAATTTCGCTCAAAAGGTCACCGCATCCACCGCGCCGGTAAAAAGAACAGAAATACGTTAGGTGCGCCCCGAGTCCAGCGGTGGGCAATTTCGACCTCTATCACTCTCAATCTTGATCATTTAAATTGACCTAGCACCACAGGTGCTTGGGGGAGAGAATTGCACATTTCCACTACCCTTTGTGTGGAAAAAGTGCTTACTCATTTCAGTTCTGAATGGCCCAGCTTAAATTTTAAGATCGTCTCCTTATTCTGGATTCCCCCACCAGAGAAAATAGTTACTCTGTATCTACCCTATTGAAATCTTTTTATCAATTAGATCACCTCTCAACCCTATAAAATCAGTGCAATACAAACCAAGTTTATGCAACCTGTCCTCTTAATTTAACTCTTTAAGCTGTGATATACTTCTGGGGAATATGCACTATACCCCCTCCAAGGCCATTGTAACTTTCCTGAAGCCCAAAACTGAATGCATTCTCCAGGTGAGATCTGACCATTGCTCTGTATAACTGTGCAACTCGAGCATTATTTCTGCATTTTTGTATTCCAACCCCCTTGAGATAAAGGTCAACAATCCATTAGCACATTTGATTACTTTTTGTAGCTGTGCACTAGCTTTTAATGATTTGTGTATATTGGCACTTTGCTAATCCGCAGCTGCTAGTCTCTCACCGTTATGAAAATATTTTGACTTGACTTTTTTGGATCCATGACCTCACATGTCGCCATATTGAACTCCTTTTTAAAAATTTGCTCGTGGGATGTGGGCATCGCTGGCAAGGCCAGCATTTATTGCCTGTTGCTAATTGCCCTTGAGAAGGTGGTGAGCCGCCACCTTGAAGCGTTGCAGTCCATGTATTGAAGGTACTCCCACAGTGAGTATACTTCTTTGTAGTGGATTGTTACATTTCAGAGGGCAATTAAGAGTCAACCACATTTCTGTGGGTCTGGAGTCACATATAGACCAGACCAGGTAAGGGCAGCAGATTTCCTTCCCTAAAGGACATTAGTGAACCAGATGGGTTTTTACAACAATCCAGTAGTTTCATGGGGCCCAAGTTTCGGGCCACG
This sequence comes from Pristiophorus japonicus, assembly GCF_044704955.1. Taxonomy (NCBI): domain Eukaryota; kingdom Metazoa; phylum Chordata; class Chondrichthyes; family Pristiophoridae; genus Pristiophorus; species Pristiophorus japonicus. Next base: position 91,156,498 of record NC_091985.1, read on the forward strand.
CCTAGAACGACGCAGCCCTGACCTGGACACCCGTTTTTCAAGCCACAACGTGCGCCTAAAAAAACTTACCTATTCTCTGGCTCCCTGCAGACCCTCTGGAGCTGGGCGCGGCACAGCACAAGCTGTGGGGGGGCGGAACCAGGTCCCTGCGCTGAAAACAGTGCCGGGATCTCTGCACATGCGCGCTACAGTGAACGCGCATGTGCAGTAGCTCCAGGCGCCCAAAACTGTGTGGGAGAGGCCCAAAGCATGCAGCCCCTAGCCTTGGCCGAATGGCCTCACTGGGGCTGCGTCGATAAGGCTGCCTCCCACGCCCAGCTCCTGCTTCCACCGGACCGAGACCCGACCCGACTTGACTCCCGCCCCAACCCCCCCGACCTCCGCTTCCCCCCACCCCCACCCCGACCTTCGCTTCGCCCGCTCCCGACCCCCCCCCGCCCCCGACCTTCCCCCCCCGACCTGCCCAACCTCCGCTCCCGACCTGACCTCCCCCCACCCCGGCCCCGACCCTGACCGACCTCCGCTCCCGATCTCCGCCCCCCCCCCCCCAACCGACCGACCCGCGCTCCCCCCGACCCGCGCTCCCCCCGACCCACGCTCCCGACCCCCCCGGACCCAACGCCACCTACCTGTCAATCCGGTAAATCTAAGCTCAAAGTCTTGGGCCCGGCCCGTTCAGCCTCCCTCTCCTTTCCTTCCTTTCTTTCTCTCTCTCTCTCTCTCTCCCTTCTCTCTCTCTCCCTTCTCTCTCTCCCTCTCTCCCTTCTCTCTCTCTCTCTCCCCCTCCCCCTCCCTCCTCTCTCCTCCTCTCCCCCCTCCCCCTCCCTCCTCTCCCCCTCCCCCTCCCTCCTCTCCTCTCCCCCTCCCTCCTCTCCTCTCCCCCTTCCCTTCCCTTCTCTCCCCCCTCCCTCTCCTCTCCCCACCCTCCGCCTCCCCCCTCCCCCTCCCCCCTCCCCTCCCCCCTCCCCTGTCTCTGATGATACATTCCAGTAACTTCCCCACAATTTACGTTAAACTGTTGAGTCTGTACCTGGTTTCTCCCTCCATCCCTTCTTAAATAATGGGATGATATTTGGAATTTTCAAATCTGAAGACATGGTTCCAGAATCTGGCGATCTTTGGAAAGTTATGATTTAATGCATCTGAAATTTCCTCAACTATTTATTTTAATACCCTGGGGTGTTCCATTACCATCAGGTTGTTAACTAATTCTGGTTTGTTACTCATCATAAAATCTAGGATGGTCTGTTCCCTTGTCAGTTCTAAAATATATTGTTCTAAAAAGCAAGGAAGTTTTGGTAAACCTTTATAAATCACTGGTTAGACTTCAGCTAGGGGATTGTCCCGTTCCGGTCACCACACTTTAGAAAGGGGGCCTTGGAGAGAGTACAGAAGAGATTTACCAAAATGGTACCAGGGAATTCAATTAGAATGTGTGGAGAGACTCGAGAACATAAGAAATAGAAGCAGGAGTAGGTCATACGCCCTCTGGAGCCTCTAGTGGCTCCATGTAATAAGATCATGGTTGAACTTCTACATCAACTCCACTTTTCTGCCCTATCCCATATCCCTTGATTACCATGGTGCCCAAAAATCTATCGATCTCAATCTTAAATATACTTATCGACTGAGCATCCTCAGCCCTCTGGGGTAGAGAATTCCAAAGATTCACAACCCTTTGAGTGTAAATATTTCTCCTAATTTCAGTCCTAAATGGCTGGGGATTGTTCTCCTTCGAGCAGGTTAAGGGGAGATTTAATTGAGATGCTCAAAATTATGAGCGGTTTTAATAGAGTAGTTGGGGAGAAACTGTTTCCACTGGTAGGTGGTCAGTAAGCAGAGGATACAGATTTAAGATAATTGGCAAAAAATCCAAGAGGGAGATGAGAATTTCTTTTAGGCAGTGATTTGCTATGCCCAACAATCCCACATTCTCCCTAGGATGTGAACCCTTGCCCCCAATGAGCTTCGAATTCTCCCGCCTTCCTTCCTGATTGCCTGGCTCCAACATAGCCCCTTCCCTCGCCATACCAAGATCCCATCCTAAACCCCAATCTCTCGCTCCTGATTTCCTGGCTCCATCATTGCCCCCCCACAAAGCTCCCATCCCAAGCCCCGATCTCTCCCTCTCGATTGTCTGGTCCAACATTGCCCCCCTCCACCGCCAAGCCCCCATCCCGAATCCCGATCTCTCCCTCCCAATCGCCTGACTCTGACCCCAAACCTCTCCATCTCTGGAATTTCCAGGTTGCCTCCCCCACTTGTTCTCTGCCTCCCCGTAAATATCGGGGCCAATGTGTTTTCACCTCTGTGCTTCTGGCATCAGTTAATAGCCTTAGGTTCTACATGGTAGTATATCATTACTCGTTTGCACTATTTCATGTAATCGAGCAACACTATTCAATAATAAATTAGTGTTTTTTGGTACACAGATGGGGAACAATATAATTTAAAATATAATTAACAAAAACATTCAGTTTTGTAAACAAAAATCAAAAATGAATTAATGCTAGAAGTATAAGGAGGTGGTTAGAAGAATTTTTCATGCAAAGGGCTAATAGGATATATGAGATGATTTACCACAAATGTGTGATGAAACTATATCAATCAGAACCATTAAGAGGATACAAGTAAATCATTTGAGGAAGACAAATAAAATGGTATGGAGAGTGAACAAAGAAACAGGAATAGAGTAGATAGCTGAGAGACAGAAACAATGGGCTAAATAGGCTAATGTATGCTGAAATTTGTATGATTCCATGGTGTCTTTGCAGGTTTACTTTTGGAAGACAATCCCTCATTACGTGCCATTACATTGGGACATGGACATATACTTGTAGGAACCAAGAATGGTGAAATACTTGAAATAGATAAAAGTGGACCTATGATCTTGCTGGTTCAGGTATTTATTTATTTGCCATTAAAAAGCAGTTACGCCGTTATATTTAATGAAAATTTCAGGTCAATGAATTTTTTTCAATATGTCTTGGATGTTTTCTGCTAAAAATGCAGTACTCAAAGGACGGCTTGAGCAGAGCACTATATAGCTTCCACTTGTTACTTCAGACCCATACTCTCTTGATTTGACAATATAGCTCAGTATTTTGTTTGCTTGTTTAATTGCTGCTCTGAAATGCTGGACATTGTGGGGGTAATTTTCCTCTTTTTGTGTAATTCATATTTAAAAGGTTAATCTCTCCTGATTGGAAATGTGGTTATATCACTTTAATTTCCTGGATCAGTTTATTTGCATAATTATCACAGATCAGGTGTAGGGAACCTGTAGGGAACATACCAGTGATGGGAGTGCAATATTGTACCACTGACCCATTTCCAAATTTTGGGATCGGGGTACTTCCACAGATTGGCAGGCACCTATACAATGAACTGTGCAACATTGATGGTGCTTCAAGTCTGGGGAGGAACTGGCATTGGGACCCTGCTACAGAGTAATGGTGCTGATCAGATGCTGTTTTACTATAAATTATCCCATTTTGTTAATAGGCCAGTTTCTGTACTGCAGTCGATAATTTAGGGAAACTTTGGCATTTAGATTTTAAATGCACTGATGCCCATAGCTACACAGGACACCAAGGGCCCACAGTCATTCCATGTGCCCAGCATTTCTAAGGCTGTTAATGCGTGAATTATGTCGCTCACTCATCCATCAGCTGACCCAATGACCAGTGGAAAGAGAACCTATGTCCTCAGCTGCACTTGCTGAAACAAAATGTCTCTGCAGTGAACTGGGGCGCCCTGCTGCTGCCACAGCTTCTGGAAGATATATTTTAGGTTTTACTGGCGTACTTCATTTTTCATCACCAATATTGCAGCAATGCTCCCTAATGAACGAGCACCTAATGGGCAGTTGTTAATCATGCCATTAAAAAGCAGTTACGACGTTATATGCTGAGTCCAGATTCAGCACTGTTCATGTCAGGAGTATGCAAACATTATACCACTTGTCATGCACTGGGATGGAGAACTTGGTCGAAATCACCCCAACATCTAAATTGTTCTGGAGAAGAGGGGCAAGAGGCAACATGGGAAGCACTCATTTTTGTCAGCAAACATTGACAAATAGACACAACTTAATAAATATTAATGGTTGCAAGTATGCCGTCCAGGGATTGAACCTGCAAAATTCTAGTTCTGCATGACTACTATAGAAGGTAGTGCATTTTGCCATTGAGACTAAAACACTTTTTGAAACATAATTTAATAGACTCACTGTTATTCATAGAATCATAGAAGTTTACAGCACGGAAGGAGGCCATTTTGGCCCATCGTGTCCATGCCAGCCAACAAGAGGCTATCCAGCCTAATCCCACTTTCCAGCTCTAGATCCATAGCCCTGCAGGTTGCAGCACTTCAGGTGCACATCCAAATACTTTTTAAATGTGGTGAAGGTTTCTGCATCTACCACCCTTTCAGGCAATGAGTTCCAGACCCCCTCAACCCTCTGCGTGAAGAAATTTCCCCTCAAATCCCCTCTAAACCTTCTACCAATTACTTTAAATTTATGTCCCCTGGTTGTTGACACCTCTGCTAAGGGAAATAAGACCTTTCTATCACTGTATCTAGGCCCCTCAATTTTATACACCTCAATGAGGTCTCCCCTCAGCCTCCTCTGTTCCAATGAAAACAACCCCAGCTTATCCAATCTGTCCTCATAGCTTAGATTCTCCAGTCCAGGCAACATCCTCATAAATCTCCTCTGTACCCTCTCCAGTGCAATCACATCCTTCCTGTAATCCGATGACCAGAACTGCACGCAGTACTCTAGCTGTGGCCTAACCAGTGTTTTATACAGTTCAAGCATAATACCCCTGCTCTTGTATGCTATGCCTTAGCTAATAAAGACAAGCATTCTGTGTGCCTTCTTAACCACCTTAACTACCTGGTCTGCTACTTTCAGAGATCTGTGGACATGCACTCCAAGGTCCTTTTGTTCCTCTACCCTTCTCAGTATCCTACCATTTAATGTGTATTCCCTTTCCTTGTTAGCCCTCCTGAAATGCATTACCTTACACTTCTCTGGATTAAATTCCATTTGTTACCGTTCTGCCCACCTGACCAGTGGATTGATATCTTCCTGCAGTCCACAGCTTTCTTCTTCATTATCAACCACACAGACGATTTTAGTATCATCTGTTGATTAAACCACTTAACTATAAGGAGAAAATAGCTGTATACAAACATATGAAAATGACTGGTAGGAAAAAACCTACTGGTCTATCCTGTCTGTCCCATATAATCGTGATGTCATGTGCATCATAATACATACACTACGCACCCCGCCTGAAAGGAGAAGTGAAAAACCATAATAGAAACCCAGGCCAATTAGGGCAGCAATCCAGAAAATTCCTCTTCGACCCCCTTAGCCAATCGAAACTAGTCCAGAACATCACTATGGCCCTGATTGATGTTGTTATATGGTACCTATCGACTATGGTTTACACAGAAAGCACTGGAAATAAAGCAGATGGCCGACAACCATGATGTGCAAGGATTCTTCATGCAGTCAAGGCCACTTACGGGCCAAGGCCCCACCCCACTGCTGGCCAAGAACGGGGAAACACTCATCAAGGACACCTAGGCAGTCAGGGCCTACTGGAAGGAGCACTTTGAAGATCTCCTCAATCGAGACTCTGCCTTTGACTCGAGTGTTCTCGACTCCATCCCGCAGCATGCTACCCGCCACCACCTCAGTGAGACCCCAACACTGCATGAGGTAGAAAAAGCCACAAGACAGCTTAAAAACAACAAGGCTACGGGTGCGGACAGAATCCCTGTTGAGGCATTGAAGTATGGCGGAGAGGCACTGCTGGCACGAATACACGACCTCATCTCTCTCACCTGGAGGGAGGAGAGCATGTCGGGGGATCTCAGAGATACAGTAATCGTGACCATCTTTAAAAAAGGGGACAAGTCTGACTGTGGCAACTACAGGGGAATCGCTTCTCGGCCTTTTGGCTAAGATCTGCATAACTAACCTGACCAGCCACCATGACTTCCGGGTGGTTTCTCCCTGGTCAGGAAGGTATATGCTTACATTTTTGTAAACAGGAGGTGGGTGGGATTGGTGACCCATCCACCTCCACGGAGGTGTGTGGGGGACCTGACCCATCCACCTCCATGGCACGAACCTGGTATTGCAGTACTTCCAGGAACGGTGCAGTGGCTCTAGGCCTTTTGGCTAAGAGCATTGGCGCAGAGTGATCCTTGACTGGTGCAGGGTGACCTCTGGCGTTTGACAAAGAATTGTAACGATTGGATAACGATTGGACATGAATTTAAAAAAAAATTTAATAAAAAAAAAAAAAAAAAAAAAACTACAGGGGAATCTCCCTGCTTTCAGCCACTGGGAAAGTCATCGCTAGAGTCCTCCTCAACTGTCTTCTTCCTGTGGCCGAGGAGCTCCTCCCGGAGTCACAGTACGGATTCCGTCTCCTACGGGGCACAACAGACGTGATTTTTGCAGCGCGACAGCTACAGGAAAAATGCAGGGAACAGCGCCAGCCCTTATACATGGCCTTCTTCGACCTTACAAAGGCCTTTGACACTGTCAACAGCGAGGGTCTCCTCCGTTTCAGATGCCCCCAAAAGTTCGTCACCATCCTTCGCCTGCTCCAGGATGATATGCAGGCCGTGATCCTTACCAACGGATCGATCACAGACCCAATCCACTTCCGGGCTGGGGTCACACAGAGCTGCGTCATCGCCCCAACTCTCTTCTCAATCTTTCTCGCTGCCATGCTCCACCTCACAGTCAACAAGCTCCCTGTTGGAGTGAAACTAAACTACAAAACCTGTGGAAACCTGTTCAACCTGCGCCATCTTCAGGCCAGATCCAAGACCACCCCAATGTCTGTCATCGAGCTACAGTACGCGGACGACGCCTGCATCTGCGCACATACAGAGGCTGCACTCCAGGACATAGTCGACGTATTTTTTTGTTGTTAAATTGTTAACCTGTGGAATTCCCTACCGCAGAGAGCTGTTGATGCCAGTTCATTGGATATATTCAAGAGGGAGTTAGATGTGGCCCTTACGGCTAAAGGGATCAAGGGGTATGGAGAGAAAGCAGGAAAGGGGTACTGAGGTGAATGATCAGCAATGATCTTATTGAATGGTGGTGCAGGCTCAAAGGACCGAATGGCCTACTCCTGCACCTATTTTCTATGCTTCTATTTATTGAGGCGTACGAAAGCATGAGCCTTACGCTAAACATCCGTAAGACAAAGGTCCTCCACCAGCCTGTCCTCACCGCACAGCACTGTCCCCCAGTCATCAAGATCCATGGCGTGGCCCTGGACACCGTGGACCACTTCCCATATCTCAGGAGCCTCCTATCAACAAGAGCAGGCATCGACGATGAGATCCAACACCGCCTCCAGTGTGCCAGTGCAGCCTTCGCCGCCTGAGGAAAAGAGTGTTTGAAGACCAGGCCCTCAAAACTGTCACCAAGCTCATGGTCTACAGGGCTGTAGTAATATCTGCCCTCCTGTATGGCTCAGAGACATGGACCATGTACAGTAAACACCTCAGGTTGCTGGAGAAATATCACCAACAATGTCTCCGCAAGATCCTACAAATCCTCTGGGAGGACAGGCGCACCAACATCAGCGTCCTCATTCAGGCTAACATCCCCAGCATTGAAGCACTGACCACACTCGATCAGCTCTGCTGGGCAGGCCACATAGTCTGCATGCCAGACACGAGACTCCCAAAGCAAGCGTGCTACTCGGAGTTCCTTCACGGCAAATGAGCCAAAGGTGGGCAGCAGAAACGCTACAAGGACACCCTCAAAGCCTCCCTGATAAAGTGTAACATCCCCACTGACACCTGGGAGTCCCTGGTTCATGACCACCCTAAGTGGAGGAAGTGCATCCGAGAGGGCGCTGAGCACCTCAAGTCTGAACGCCGAGAGCATGCAGAAATCAAGCGCAGACAGCGGAACGAGTGTGCGGCAAACCAGTCCCACCCACCCCTTCCCTCAACGACTATCTGTACCACCTGTGACAGAGTCTGTGGCTCTCTTATTGGACTGTTCAGCCACCAAAGAACTCACTTCAGGAGTGGAAGCAAGTCTTCCTCGATTCCGAGGGACTACCTATGATGATGATTGGTTTACCACGTTACAACAGTGACTACACCTCAAAAGTACTTCGTTGGCTGTAAAGCGCTTTGAGACGTCTGGTGGTCATGAAAGGCGCTATATAAACGCAAGTCTTTCTTTTACCTCTTGTACAAAGTGATTTCCACCCTAACCAAAAACAGGTCCAGCTCTTGCTTGAAGAAATTCAACGAATCAGTGTTCATCGCACAAGTCGGCAGTCTGTTCCACAGGTCCACTATTTTCTGGGAAAAGAACCACCTCCTAATATCTAACCTAGTTCTAACCTTCTATAACTTAAGATTGTGACCCCCTAGTCTTCTACTTTTTTGGAAGTTTTCCTAATAATACTTTTCTTGAATCATTTTTGGTTATTACTTGCTTTAAAGTTGCACCATATAAAGAGGCAATGATGGGTATTCTTTTTGAAAGTTCCAAATTTGCTGGCAACAAATGGAGATGCAAATGAACCACAAGGAATTTTAACATCATCCTTCACCACCATCACTTTGTGAGGGCCTGTCTTCACTGCCTCCACTTCACAAGACAGGCTGCCATCTGCTGCATAATGGCCTGAACGCACTGGTGAATCTAGCAAGTCATGCAAGGTGCGGCACTAGATAGAGCTTAGAATAAGGTGACAGCATAGTGAAGCTACAACACGTAGAGAAGCATTCTATAGACAGCACTAATTAGTCCCACAACAAATGATCAGAACAAAGCTATGTAGTCTTACCACATCCAATCAAGAATGGTTGTGCAGTCAGGCAACTAAGAGGAGGAGAGGCCACATGAGCATTCCAGTCCCGAACCATGACAGAGCCCAGCATGTGTGTGCATGAGACCAGCCAAAAATGTCTAGTGGCCGATCTTACTCGGTCTTCTCCAGTGGTTCCATCATAGGTGCAATTGTCCAACCAATTCGGTCCACTTCACATGATAAGAAGTGACTGAGTGCAGTGGAAATAGCAGAGATTACTGTCCCTGACAACATTTTGGCTGTAATGCTGTAACCCTGTGCACCAAAACTAGTCACCTCCTAGCCAAGCTGTTCCAGTGCAGCAATAACATTGGCACCTACCTGACAAAGTGGAATCAAGAAGAAAACCTGCCAGCGGAATCAGGAAGATGGTTATTGGAGGCCAATCATCACCACCCAGAACTTTGGTGCTGGAATTCCTCGAGGTAGTGTCCTATGCACAACAATCTCCAGCTGCTTATTCAGTGACCTTCCCTCAATCATAAGCTCAGGAGTAAAGCTATTCACTTCAGCTCTGCTGATAATGAAGTAGCTCATGTTAGCCAACAGCAGGACCTGAACAACAGCCAGACTTTGGCTGAGAAATGGCAGGTAACATTTGCACAATATAGTGCTAGGTAATGACTGTCTTCAACAAGAAATGCCCAACCAGCTCCCTATGACCTCCAGTGCCACCACCGTTGTCAAGTTCCCCACCATCGACATCTGGGGAATCACCATTTACCAGATACCTAACTTGACCAACCACATCAATAGTGTGGCCATAAGAGGAAAGCAGAGGCTGGGTACTTTGCAATGAATGGCTCACCTCAGAGTCTCTCCAGCATCTACAAAGCTCAAGTCAGGAGTGACAGAACACTCATCATTTTGCTGGATAGATGTAGCTGCAACAACACTCAAGAACCTTGATAGTATCCAGCATAGAGCAATCCACTTCATCAGAGCCCATTCCACGAGAGTAATAATCCACCTCTGCACCGCTGGTTCAGTGTGACTGCAGTATATACTATCTACAGAATGCATTGCAGCAACTCACCAAGCTTACTTTGACCACACCTCCAAGCTTTGTGACTTATACCACTGAGAAATGCAAGAGCAGCATCATTATGGAAACACTACCAAGTCACATATACTAATGTGGACATTTGTCGTAATCTCACAATTCAATACCTAATATCATTCTGAAAGCACCATCACCAAAAGGACTTTAGCAGTTCAAGAAAAAAGCCCAGAATCTCCTTGGGAAAATTAGGCATGGGCAGTAAATGTAGGTTTACTAGCATTATCCACATCCCAAGAACAAATTTTACAAAACACAACCGTATCCGAGATGGTTCTTCCCAAGCGGTCAATTTTACCATAGCATGAAGGTTTCATGAAATTACTCCTTGATACCTGTCACATGAAACAAACTGTTGTGCACACATGTCTCAGAGAAGTGATAACGGCTATGTTTGCAAGAAAGAGTCAGACTGAATACTGTGAGCTCAAAGTAAAGTGTGACCTTAGTCTTTTATTGCAAGTCTCCAGAGTGTCTCTCCAACCTGTGAAGCCTCCTAAATACCTGTGCTCCCAAGGGATTATGGGATCCCTTGGAACTCCAGGGGATGAGCCCTCTGGCGGCTGTACAGAGTAAATACAAGTATACATATATAACAACACTCTCCCCTCCGCACCCCCCCCCCCCCAACCCCACCCCCAAAGTCAACAGTGTAACTATTTACAATGTGAGTCGATCTGGCACCCTTCTTGTCCTGGTTGATCGTCTCGGTATGAAAGCTGGTGTTGTTGAATCATTTGTTGGGCCCACGCTGGGCTGCTGTGCTGTTGTGCAGCTGGTCCTGCTGGGCTGCCTGGTGTGTTGGGCCCTGCAGAGCTGCTGTGGATGATGGGCTGTGCTTCGTGGTCAACCGTGGTGCCGGTTGCCACTGGTGTGTATGTTGGGGGATCAAAAAAGATAGGGTCCAAGGTGGGTTACTCAGGATAGTCCGTGAATCTGAGTTTGATTTGGTCCAAGTGTTTCCGGTGAATGAGTCCATTTGAAAGTTTGACCCGGAACACCCTGCTCCCCTCTTTGGCCGCGACAGTGCCGGGAAGCCACTTGGGACCTTGTCCATAATTTAATACAAATAAAGGATCATTGATTTCAATCTTGCGTAACACATTTTCGCTATCATGGTATGCACTTTGTTGAAGCCGCCTGCTCTCTACCTGTTCATGTCGATCAGGGTGAACTAACGAGAGCCTTGTCCTAAGTGCCCTTTTCATGAGCAGTTCAGCAGGTGGGATCCCAGTGAGTGTGTGGGGTTTTGTGCGGTAGCTAAGCAGGACTCGGAATAGGCGAGTCTGCAGTGAGCCTTCAGTTACCCTCTTCAAGTCTTGCTTGATGGTTTGCACTGCTCTCTCTGTCTGACCATTGGACGCTGTTTTAAACGGGGAAGATGCGACACGTTTGATCCCGTTATGGGTCATATATTCTTTGAACTCAACACTGGTAAAACGTGGCTCGTTGTCGCTCAACAGGACAGTGGATAACCCGTGAGTGGCAAACATGGCCTGCAGGCTTTCAGTAGTGGCAGTGGACATGCTAGCCGACATTATCTCAATTCAATCCACTTGGAGTGCGCGTCTACAACCACAAGGAACATTTTACCCAAGAACGGGCTTGCATAGTTGACGTGTACCCTAGACCACGGTTTGGAGGGCCAAGACCATAAACTTAGCGGCGCCTCCTTGGGTGCATTGCTTAACTGTGAGCATGTATTACATCTGTGAACGCAGGACTCTAAGTCCGCATCGATACCAGGTCACCACACGTGGGATCTGGCTATCACTTTCATCATTACAATGCCTGGGTGGGTACTGTGGAGGTCATTGATGAAGGTGTCTCTGCCCTTCTTGGGGACCACTACTCGATTGCCCCACAGAAGGCAGTCTGCCTGTATAGACATTTCATCTTTGTGCCGCTGGAATGGCTTTATCTCTTCCTGCATTTCCACTGGGACACTGGACCAGCTCTGGTGAAGCACACAGCTTTTGACTAGAGATAAGGGGTCCTGGCTTGTCCAGGTTTTGATCTGCCGGGCAGTGACGGGTGATTGCTCACTCAAATGCTTCCATAACCATGGCTAGATCTGTGGGCTGCACCATTTCCACCCCTGTGGTGGGCAGTGGCAGCCTACTGAGAGCATCGGCACAATTTTCTGTGCCTGGCCCGTGGCGGATGGCGTAGTTGTATGCGGACAACGTGAGCGCCCATCTCTGGATGTGGGCCGATGCGTTGGTATTTATCCCTTTACTCTTGGAAAACAGGGATATTAGTGGCTTATGGTCAGTTTCCAATTCAAATTTTAGCCCAAACAGGTATTGATGCATTTTCTTTACCCCATAGACACACGCTAATGCTTCTTTTTCAACCATGCTGTAGGCTCTCTCAGCCTTAGACTGACTCCTGGATGCATAAGCAATTGGTTGCAGTTTCCCGAAATCATTAGCTTATTGCAATACACACCCGACGCCATATGATGACGCATCACATGCTAGTACCAAACGCTTACATGGATCATACAACACACGCAATTTGTTTGAGCATAACAATTTTTTCGCTTTTACAAAGGCATTTTCTTGGCTTTTTCCCCAAACCCATTCGTCCCCTTTTCGTAGTAAGACATGCAGTGGTTCTAGCAGTGTGCTGAGACCCAGTAAGAAGTTACTAAAGTAATTCAAGAGTCCCAGAAACGACTGCAGCTCCATCACGTTCTGTGGCCTCGGTGCGTTCGCAATTGCCTCAGTCTTCACGTTATTGGGCCTGATGCCATCCGCCGCAATCCTCCTTCCCAAGAACGCGACTTCAGGCACCAGGAAAACGCACTTCGAGCATTTTAACCTGAGCCCCACATGGCTGACTCGACTAAGAACCGTCTCCAGGTTCTGCAGGTGCTCAACTGTGTTCCGACCTGTAACCAAGATGTCGTCCTGGAAGACCATGGTGTGCGGGACCGACTTCAGTAAACTTTCGCCGCCACTGATCGGATTCCAAACGGGCATCTGTTATAAACAAAAAGACCTTTGTGCGTGTTGATGCAAGTGAGGGTCTTTGATGATTCCTCCAGTTCCTGCGTCATTTAGGTTGAAGTCAGATCCAGTTCGTGAACGTTTTTCCTCCTGCTAGCGTTGCAAAGAGGTCGTTGGCCTTTGGTAGTGGGTATTGGTCCTGCAGGGAGAAACGATTGATAGTTACTTTGTAATCGCCACAGATTCTGACGGTGCCATCTCCCTTGAGGACTGGGACAATAGGGCTGGCCCACTCGCTGATCTTGATCGGTGAAATTATGCCCTTTCTTTGCAGCCGTCCTAGCTCGATCTCTACCCTTTCTCTCATCATGTACGGTACTGCTTTTGCCTTGTGATGGATGGGTCATGCCCCCGGAATTAGGTGGATCTGCACTTTGGCTCCTTGGAATTTCCCGATGCCGGGATCAAACAGCGAAGGAAATTTGTTTAAGACCTGGGCACACGAAGTGTCGTCAGCGGGCAATAGCGCTCGGATGTCGTCCCAGTTCCAGCGTACCTTTCCTAGCCAGCTCCTGCCGAGCAGTGTGGGACTATCGTCCTGTACCACCCAGAGTGATAGCTTGTGCACCGCTCCATCGTAGGAGACCTTTACGGTAGCACTGCCGATTACAGGAATCAGTTCTTTCATGTAAGTTCTTAGTTTCGTGTGAACTGGAGTTAAGACTGGCCTTGAGGCCTTGTTGCACCACAATCTTTCGAAAATCTTGTTGCCCATGATGGACTGGCTCGCGCACGTGTCCAGCTCTATTGACACCGTGAGTCCATTTAGTTCAACATTCAGAATTATCGGGGGACAATTCATGGTGAATGTGTGCACCCCATGTACCTCTGCCTCTATCTAAGGCTCTGGTTCGTCGTGATCCTCCATGGATCTGTCCTCCTCTGCAACATGGTGGTTTGCAGGTTTAACAGGCTTAGCAGCTCACCTGCACACTCGTTGGAGGGGTCCCATTGTTCTCCAGCCCTTGCAAACATACTCTTTGAATCGGCATGAATGGAAACGATGATCACCCCCGCAGCGGCAACAAGGTGTTAATGGCCTTGCATTCATCAACCTTGATGGTGGACTCTGCGTCATCTGCAGACGTGCAGCTGCAGGCAGGTGTGACCTGCCCCGTACATTATGATTCGAAAACAACATCACTTTGTTCACAGTACTTGTGGCAGCACTTGTGTGCTGAGAGATTTGCTTAGTATTGTCACTGGTGGCAATGAACGCCGCGGCTATTGCTATGGTCTTACTCAAGGTTGGGGTCTCCACAGTCAAAAATTTGTGAAGTATGGTTTCGTGGCCAATGCCAAGTATGAAAAGGTCTCTGAGCATGTGCTCCAAATGTCCTTCAAATTCACAATGTCCTGCAAGGCATCTTAGCTCGGCGACATAACTCGCCACTTCCTGGCCTTCAGACCTTTTGTAGCTATAGAACAGTTACTTCGCCATCAGAACGCTTTCCTTCGGGATCAAATGCTCTTGGACCAGTATGCACAAATCGTCGTATGATTTCTCCATGGGTTTCGCTGGAGTGAGCAGATTCTTCATGAGGCCATACGTTGGTGCCCCACAGATGGTGAGGAGGATTGCCCTTCAGTTGGCAGTGCTCTCTTCCCCATCTAGCTCGTTGGCCACGAAATATTGGTCGAGTTGCTCCACAAACGTTTCCCAATCATCCCCCTCTGAAAATTTCTCCAGGATGCCCACTGTTCTCTGCATCTTTGGGTTCGCTATCTGTATCTCGTCACCAGTTATTGTGTATGGAGAGTCAGACTGAACACACTGAGCGCAAAGTAAAGTGTGACATTAGTCTTTTATTGCAGGTCTCCAGAGTGCCTCTCCAACCTGTGATGCCTCCTTAAATACCTGTGCGCCCAAGGGATTATGGGATCCCTTGGGACACAAGGGGATGAGCCCTCTGCTGGCTGTACAGAGCAAATACAAGTCCACATATATAACAGATAATACCTTCATCATTTTTCCTGTGGGAAGAGTCATCAGCTGGACAGAACGCACAGCGTTTTATCAGCTAGCAGGGTTCCTTCAAGTAAACTAGCACAAAATATGAAATCAGATAGCAAGAGTTTCTATAGGTATATAAAAAGGAAAAGAGTAGTTAACGTAAATGTTGGTCCCTTGGAGGATGAGACCGGGGAGTTAGTAATGGGGAACATGGAGATGGCAGAAACTCTGAATAAAAATTTGCTATCAGTCTTTACGGTAGAGGATACTTACAATATTCCAACAGTGGATAGACAAGGGGCTATAGCGGGGAGGAACTTAACACAATCACAATCACTAAGGAGGTGGTACTCAGTAAAATAATGGGACTAAAGGCAGATAAATCCCCTGGACCTGATGGCTTGCATCCTAGGGTCTTAAGAGTAGTAGCGACAGGGATTGTGGATGCATTAGTTGTAATTTACCAACATTCCCTGGATTCTGGGGAGGTCCCAGCAGATTGGAAAACTGCAAATGTAACGCCTCTATTTAAAAAAGGAGGCAGACAAAAAGCAGGAAACTATAGACCAGTTAGCCTAACATCTGTGGTTGGGAAAATGTTGGAGTTCATTATTAAAGAAGCAGTAGCAGGACATTTGGATAAGCAAAATTCGGTCAGGCAGTCAGCATGGATTTATGAAGGGGAAGTCATGTTTGACACATTTGCTGGAATTCTTTGAGAATGTAACAAGCAGGGTGGATAAAGGGGGACCAGTGGATGTGGTGTATTTGGACTTCCAGAAGGCATTTGACAAGGTGCCACATAAAAGTTACTGCACAAGATAAAAGTTCATGGGGTTGTGGGTAATATATTAGCATGGATAGAGGATTGGCTAACTAACAGAAAACAGAGAGTCGGGATAAATGGTTCATTCTCTGGTTGGCAATCAGTAACTCGGGGTGCCGCAGGGATCAGTGCTGGGACCCCAACTATTTACAATCTATATTAACGACTTGGAAGAAGGGACTGAGTATAACGTAGCCAAGTTTGCTAACTATACAAAAATGGGAGGAAAAGCAACGTGAGGAGGACACACAAAATCCGCAAAAGGACATAGACAGGCTAAGTGAGTGGGCAAAAATTTGGCAGATGGAGTATAATGTTGGAAAGTGTGAAGTCATGCATGTTGGCAGAAAAAATCAAAGAGCAAGTTATTATTTAAAGGGAGAAAGATTGCAAAGTGCCGCAGTACAGCGGGACCTGGGGGTACTTGTGCATGAAACACAGAAGGATAGTATGCAGTTACAGCAAGTGATCAGGAAGGCCAATGGAATCTTAGCCTTTATTGCAAAGGGGATGGAATATAAAAGTAGTGAAGTCTTGCTACAGCTATGCAGGGTATTGGTGAGGCCACACCTGGAATACTGCATGCAGTTTTGGTTTCCATATTTACGAAAGAATATACTTGCTTTGGAGGCAGTTCAGAGAAGGTTCACTCGGTTGATTCCGGAGATGAGGGGGTTGACTTATGAGGAAAGGTTGAGTAGATTGGGCCTCTACTCATTGGACTTCAGAAGAATGAGAGGTGATCTTATCGTAACGTATAAGATTCTGAGGGGGCTTGACAAGGTGGATGCAGAGAGGATGTTTCCACTGATGGGGGAGACTAGAATTAGGCGGCATGATCTTAGAATTTAAAACTGAGATGAGGAGAAATTTCTTCTCTGAGGAATGTGAATCTGTGAAATTCGCTGCCTCAGAGCTGTGGAAGCTGGGACATTGAATAAATTTAAGACAGAAATAGACAGTTTCTTAAACGTTAAGGGGATAAGGGGTTATGGGGAGCGGGCAGAGAAGTGGAACTGAGTCCATGATCAGATCAGCCATGATATTGAATGGCGGAGCAGGCTCGAGGGGCCGTATGGCCTACTCCTGTTCCTATTTCTTATGTTCTTATGTTCTTATGTAAGCACAAAGAGTCACACATGACACTGGTGTGGACATAAAGGGGGAGAAATTGGGCTACATTGCACCTCCCGTTAGTAATGGGGCACAAATGAGTTTGCGACCGGGTGTGGCTAGAACAGCATCTCCCGCTAAGTTCAGTGGTGGAGGTAACATGTAGTGCCCTGTTCTGCTGCACCCAGCAATTGTGACATCATCGCCGTGCGCAGCGCCCCGGAACGAAAATTGTCCCTCTCCCCCTGGTTTAGTGCCTGGTGCTGACACGACAGCTTCTGCAGTTGGTTTTCAGTCGGATGTCCGCTGGAGGAGCGTGATTGAAAGGCGCTCGCATCCGGTGAAGTTTTAGTCAGCCAATAATGTTTCCTTCTTAGTTTCAAATAGGCAGACAGACGTTTCGGACGATTTGAGCGATTTGCAGTTGAAGGAGTGTTGTGGCTCTTAAAGATTCCTAACTTTCATTCAGGGCAAATTTGAAAGTCCAGCTTTTATATCGTTTCATGGGGGTTGTGCTGGCACTGGACCTCGTGCTCCAATGTCACCGTCCGAGGCAACTGAGGCACAGAGAAAGACAGCAAAATGTGGCCAGAAGGAGGAGGGCCAACAGCGCTATCAACAGGAGCCCTTACACTCGCAGGGTATTCTGGCAGCAGTTCTCCGACATCAATTTCAATCAGGAACAGTGTGTTTGAAGGCTGTGCTTCAGCAAGGACGTCTGCCACCTCCTGCACCAGACCTCGAGCCTCAGACCAGGGTGAGGATGGCTCTCTCAGTGGTAGTCAAGGTCACCATCACGCTCAATTTCTACACCAGTGCATCCTTCTAATGTACAACAGGTGACATCTCCAATATCTCCCAGTTTGCCGTACATTGCTGCATCTGTGAGGTCACAGATGCTATCTACAGAAGGAGGAGGGACCACATTTCCTTCCACATGATCAGACAGAAGCAACACGAGCATGCATGTGGCTTTGCCAGGATAGCGAGTTTCCCCATGGGTGCAGGGCGCTATTGACTGCACCCATGTCGCTTTGCGGGCACCGCATAATGATCTAGAGGTATTCTGTAACCGCAAAGGCTACCACTCACTTAATGTGCAGTTGGTGTGTGACTACACATGCCGAATCCTCACTGTCAATGCCTGCTATCCTGCACCAGACAGGTGTGCCAGATCTCTTGTAGGCCCCACATCAAACTTGCGCTGGCTGCTTGGAGCCAAGGGCTATCTGCTCTCCACCTGGCTCATGATTCCCCTCCGCAACCCCAAGACTCCTGCCCAGTACTCATATAATGAGAGCCATGCTGCCACCTGGAACATCATTGAGCAGACCATCGGAATGCTCAAGCAATGGTTCCGTTGCCTTGACTGCTCGGGAGGAGTCGTCGGACTTGGCTGAGTGGGTATCCATTTTCGTTGTCATCTGCTGCATGCTGCACAACCTGGCCATCATGAGGGTGTAGTTATTGCCACCAGCAACGATGGAGGAGCAAGACACTCAATCGGCTTTCTGCAAGGGCGATCCGTGAGCACCTCATCAAACTTCGGTTCCAATGAATTCCATGCCAATTCCTGGTTGGTCTGCACATCGCCATCATTACATCAATTTCTCATTTCATACCAGAATCCCCAAATTGAAATGAGAGAAAGCATCAAATATGCAACAGTCCAATTCAATTCTTATCAGAAAACATTAACCACATATATATATATATGTGTGTGTGTGTGTGTATGTATGTATGTATATATATATGTGTGTGTGTATATATGTATGTGTATCTCTCTATATCTCTATCTATATATATATATATATATATCTCTATATATATCTCTATATCCTTGTGCAAAACCTTATATCCCCTCTTAACACTGCCTTTACCTATTTTACTGCTCCTACATATTGTCTTCCCAGTGGCTGCAGCACAGTTGGTGGAAGGCTGCTGAATGTCAGGTCCAGAGACTACAGATGGCCTTGCAGGATGCCCTCGACCAGTTCTGGGCCTGAAAGGCCTGGCTGTAGACTGCACCACCTCTGGCTGGGTGGCAGCAGTCTGGCCTGGCTGGATGACGAGTGCAATGGTGGAGTGGCAGTGGTGGGATCAATGCTGTCATCCTGAGAGAGGACAGCAGGTTCCTGATCCACTGCCACACCTCAGGGGCAGCACCTCAGCAGTCCTGCCAATCTGCTGGAGCACAGATTGGTGGCCTGCAGCGACACCTGCTGCGACAAAGAAATAAGGATTTTCATCTGTAGTTTTCCTCAGTTGACTGTGGTGGACCCAGCGACGATGGTAGCAGTCAGAGCTCACGTGGCATCCAGCTGAGACTGCATGAGAGCAGTCTGAGTTTCGATGCCAGCAACCATTGTCTGCATTACAGCACTAAGACATTGCGTTGCTTCCACCTGTGCTGCAATGGAAACTGTCAATTTGCCCGTGACATGTGTCATGAAGTCTGGATCCCCACGGTCTCTCTGGGAGTCTACCATCATCTGCAGACTGGAAATGATGGGCTCCATGGTGTGCGCAGAGATCTGTGCAATGTTGGAGGCAGACTTCTCCACGCTCCTTACCATTGTGGAGAGGCTCTCGGGCACCCTTGCCATTGCACCTATCATCTCGGAGTGCATGGCCATCACCCTTGTTGTGAACGCCTCCCCATCGAGGTCCTCATCTGATTCCTGAGCAGCAGAACTCGCACGCAAAGTCTCCCTCCAGGGATCTGGCCTCCGAGCTACCCTTTTCCCTTGGCCTTGCTGCAGCCCGCTTGTCCCCAGTGCTTCACCCAGTGCAGACCCCTCTACTAAGCTTGCCTCTAACGAATGCACAGTGCCAGTCTCTGAGATGGTGCCTGCGGGTGAGAGATGCGGTGACGCGGTGCTGGTGTCCTCCTCCTTTTCTCCTTCGTCATTCTCATTGGGGAGCTCAGGGACAGGCTGGTCATCTGCTGGCTGATTATCTGAAAGCATAACGGTATAAGACTTATGTTTAGGTGAGGGCAGGGCGGCAGGAATGGAGCAGGGAATGCAGACAGTATCAGGAACTGGAAAGTGATAAAGTCATCTGATGTGAGGGGGAAGTGGGATGAGAAAAGGAGAGAGGTGAAGATACCGTTGTCGCCCCCAGCGGGGTTGATGTTGCCGACAGCCAGGGCACCCATCACCTGGTGTCCAATGTGTTGCAGCACTCACTCCTCCAGGTCTTAGAGCTACTGTAGCTGAGGTTCACCCCCGCCTGTCCTCTGCTGCTCCCTCCTATTGTGTGCCATCTTGGTCTGGAAAAGAAAAGGAATATGTGTGTGTCAGAGTCCAGCTATGTGTCTGGGAGCTATGCTTACCGTCTTTGAATAGCTGTGAATATAGGCAAGGCCTGAGATGAGGATGTGAGTTTGAGTAGTTGCAGATGTTTGGTGGGTGAGTGGTTGGGGAGCCGTGCTTTGTGCAGTGCGCACAGACAGAGGTTCAGATGTTGGTATGTAGGACCTGTTGAAGCATGTACTCACCTTGACTACTCGACTGAGGATGTTGAACTTTTTATGGCACTGTGTCGGGCTGCGTTCCATGACACTACTGGCCGAGACCTCCTGTGCCACTTCCCTCCACATTGCCCTGAAGACCAGGGGCAATGGCCTCCTTCCATTTACCAGGAACAGCGCTTCCCTCCTTTGTTCTAATGCCCCCACCAATGCCTCCAGTATGGCATCATTGTACCGATGAGCTCGCTTCCTTCATTTAGATTGGGAGCAGCCATAGTCATGAGGTCTTTCAGTTGGTATCAGGTCGACTTCAGTTGCAGGAATGGTGAAAATGAGATGCAGATTGACAGAACCTCCCCTTTAAGAGCTGGAATGAGCTGGTGTGAAGGATTGAAGGATGATTGCTGAATGCTAATCACCTGAAATTCTGTAGTGATCTGGTAGTAGTGCCCAATTCAGAAGAACTTCAGAATCTTTTGCGCCGCCGCTAAATTTTCAAAATGTGAAAAGTTAGCGCCTGAATTTCTCCCCCGAAAGCTCTTCATATCAACTTGATGTGCTTCATTACAGCAATCAGTTAATGTTCAAGTGGTATCTGTAATGTATTTGCTTCATGTTCTTTGCTTAAGAATTCATAGAAACACATTGCTATTTAGAACTAATTGGTTTATTAGCAAAAGTTTTAACAATCACACTACACATTACCAGTTCAATTATTTTAGTTGTGCACGTTAAACAAATGCCCCCTACAAGGGGGGGTCACACTCCAAAATAATTTTTTTTTCAGTGCCCCTTTTTTGGAGGCACTAAAAACAGAAATTCTACAAGTGCCTGTGGCTAAAAGGGGGCTGGGGGCACTAAAACCAGCAAATTAAAGAAATTAAACTTTAGACATAAAATCAAATAAAAATTTGGTTGCCGGGGGTGATGATGCACTCCAGTCCCTCCGGCGCCCACCTCTCGCGGAAACATTACCGGGTCATCCACTAGGCTCAAAACCACCTGCCTCGTCATGGAACTCCCGAATCCAATTGGCTAGGGTTTTATTGAGTCTTGTGAACATCACGTGACTGGCTAAGCCATGCCCAACTTACAGCTCTACAACTATTTTAAGTTGCACCTGTAAAACAAGTAAATCAAGTGCCCCCTGGTTAAAGTGGGGTGGTGGTGGGGGGGACTAAAACTGACACAATTAAACAAATTACTTTGGACAGTCTACTGGATCAAATTAAAATTTGGTTGCCGGGGGTGATGATGCACTCCAGTCCCACTGGCACCCACCTCTTGCGGAAGGCCGCGAGTGTGCTGGTGGATACCGCGTGCTCCATCTCCAGGAACACCCTCTCACAGCTCTACAACTCTTTTGATTCGAAAACAATAAATAAACAGCTAGATCAAGTGCCGCCTGATCTGGGGGACACTCCAAACATTTTTCAAAGCCCTTTTTTGTTTTTTTTTTAGTGTTTTTTTTTGGGTTTTTTTGTGGGTTTTATTTGGGGGCTCTAAAACATAAATATATACAAGTGCCCCCTATAAAAGGAGAGAGGGACACTAAAACCGGCAATAAAACAAATTAAACTTTAAAACCTATAAAATCAAATTAAAATTTGGTTGCCGGGGGTGATGATGCACTCCAGTCCCTCCGGCGCCCACCTCTTGCGGAAGGCCACGAGTGTGCCAGTGGATACCGCGTGCTCCATCTCCAGGGACACCCTCTCACAGCTCTACAAACCTGTGAGCATACTCACAGGTGCATACATTCTAGTATCTGACTACAGAAACACCATTGTTGACATCAGGAGCTGCTGGGAGAAATGCGTTTTAGCCAGTAAAGTGGAGTTAACGCCCGCTGAAAATGGCCGCAATGCTAACGGAGCAAAATTTATCTGGGGGATGGAGATTATTAGCGCAGTGCTTACCAGCCATGCAACGCTGTCCTGGTGGTGTTGCTGGAGGCAGCCAACCCGAAGTTTGTGTGTAAGTGCGGCGTTCCAGCTTCCCACAGCCTCTGGAAGTGAGGCTGTGGAGCTCGCAAGGAATTGTGGGCAATGAAGAGATTTGAGAATTAAAGGAGCCATGCACACTGAAACAATACAAATTAAAATTAAGTGAAACAATGGCAGTTTTCAGCCATTTCTGCCTTTTAAAAAAAAAAACCTCTAACATTGAAAAGAAGTCCTAAATGTGAATATTCAGCTCTAAAAGCTTCCTAACCTCAAAAAATGGGAAAAATGCCCCAGCACTAACACACATAGCTCAGCAAGCCAGAAAAAGGGCACTCAGGGACTCGCACATAGCACTCCAGCTTTGTCCAGGGGGTCAACATAGCAAGACAGGCTCTCTACCCACAGGGGCCACGAGGCCATCGAGAAAGAACAATATGGGAGTACGTCACCGAGGCTGTTGCTGCCAGTAGTGTCACCTCCACGACCTGACTCCAGTGCCCAAAGAAGTTTCCTGACCTCAGATCACTGGTCAAGGTCAGTGAATGCATCTTCAAAAGTCATCTCCTACAAACTGCACCACTAGCCTCACACACTGGCCAATGCACAACACCCACCCCCAATCACTCACCTACCAACAATTTGCACCAATCACGAGGCACATCTCCCATTCCTAGCCTCACCTCACCCCCTTGGAGGAGATGGTTCAGGCCATTCTTGGCAGGGGCTTGGCTGAACCCTTGATCAGTGGCAGGGTTGAAGGAATAGATGCTGGTATCCTTATACATTATCCTCCTTTTAGCATGTACCTCATGCTTTCTTGCCCTCCCTATTGCTATTGCAGCAAACCACCACTTCAGTAAAATCAAAAAAAAAACAGTCCAAATCCACATCACAACTCCTCCACCCTTGTGCCTTCTTCATTTCACACAAGAAATCCAGCCAGTGGGTGAACAAGAAGGGGTAGAGGCGAGGGAAGAATAAGAGGAAGAAGATTAATTTCACATGCCCAGCCACCAGCTCCACTAGGTCAACCAGCAAGGCCATTTGCAGTGTCCCCCACAGAAAGTCAGCAGCCTTCCACCAGACATGCTGTAGCCACTGGGGTAGCACTGCATGACATCAGTAGCATAGGCAAAGGTACACACAAGACATTCACTATGAGTATGCATAGGGTGAGGAGTTGATTTCTTGATGTCACATTGGATGGATAGACGTTTATAGGTGGATTGGACAGTTTGGTTTTTGATGGCATTTATTTCAGCATCGTGACCAAGAGGATGTTGTGATGGTCAGTAAAAGATGGAAGACAAGGTGTGGGACTAATGTTGAATGGGGAATTGGGATTGTGGTCACTGGACCGCAGGCGAATGATTCCATCACGCATATCCTGGCCACAAAGGGTCTGTCTGGGATGCATCCTTTCATCTGATTCCTCCTCTTCGGCTTCCTCCTTTTCCCTCTGCAAGCAGATGCTGTAAATGTGGAATGATGGCATAAAATGCTGGAAATACTCAGCTCGTCAGGCAGCATCTTGACCTGAGACATGAACTCTGTTTTCCTCTCCACGGATGTTGCGTGACCTGCTGAGTATTTGCAGCATGTTCTGCCTTCTCAAAGGCCTTCATTTACCATCTGAACCCTCGCAAACATCCAGCAGCACTCCCTATACACATAAAACTTTTTACATCTATTGCAGCAAACCGCCCTTCAATAAAATCATAAAAAAAGAGTCCAAATCCTTAAATTCAAACCTATCTGAACGATGTGTGTGTCCCTTTAAGAGATGCAGACATCGCCATTGTCAGCCTGCTATCCCCAGTGTTGAATTCAGCGCTAGGGTCAAAGTTTGCACTTGTGACGTAAAGTTGACATTGCATGCTGATTTACATCACAACGCCATCATTTTATTCGTGGTGGTACTGGCAGTGCAAAGGTAAGAACAAAAACAACTGTTGCCGCAGGAACTACCAGCAGCTGATGAAAGAGCGGCGGCTGCTATTTTATCCATGGAGTGGTGCTAAGACCATGAATTCCTTGCCCTGTCTTCTGCATCTATGGTTGGTGACCCCACTGAGAAATTCCCCAACAGCAGCAAAACACTGCTTTTTCATGCAAAAGACAAAACCCAGATGATTCATTTGCATTATTGAATTTGTAAGTTGTAGTTAAATACATTTTAATTTGATTTAGTTTTTCTTGATGTTACTTTCATTGAAAGTTAATATTAAAATTAGATACAAATATTTTTCTATTGAAATTATGATAAT
This sequence comes from Pristiophorus japonicus, assembly GCF_044704955.1. Lineage (NCBI taxonomy): Eukaryota > Metazoa > Chordata > Chondrichthyes > Pristiophoridae > Pristiophorus > Pristiophorus japonicus. Next base: position 91,181,032 of record NC_091985.1, read on the forward strand.
GGATATTTGGACAGTTACATCAGGAATGATTTTAATACAACAGCAACATAACAATTCGCCAGCAAATAATTTGAAAAACCATTTGAATGCACATAGTATGTAGCAGGCTGAGGGTTAGGAAAACAACAAGAACTTTGTCATTAAAATGCTCTAATATTATTGCAGTTAAAAAAGCATTTGTCACCGTAACTATTATATACAAAGTTTGGCTTACATAGATTGAAGAAAATCTATAATCAAAGGGCTAAATAAATCAATTGGAATACATTTTTAATTTCAATTTTATTTCCTTTTCCTCATTCAGTATTATGACTGTAAATGATATGCAGTGAACAGTGTTTATTTTGTTTTATCCACTTAGGGTCATATGGAAGGGGAGGTTTGGGGCCTTGCAGCGCATCCTATTCTTCCTATCTGTGCTACTGTAAGTGATGACAAAACATTACGAATTTGGGAACTCTCCTTCAACCATCGTATGCTAGCAGTACGTAAACTTAAAAAAGGTAAATTCTAAATTGTTTTTTCAATTTAGCATAATAGGACAAAAACTGTCACTCAAGATATGGTCATATTTTGTAAAACCATTTTTAAGTCAAAACCAGAATTGTTTAATATATTGTGTGAATTAAATAAACATTTTCACTCTAATATATATTTCATAGGAATTGATTATGCAGAAGAGCCCATGTGTACGCAAATTAATATTAATTTTTGTTGTATCCAATTCATTTACAGGAATATTATATATTCAACCTTTTCGTATGCTTGTTTGATTATATTTACCATGTTGTCTGACTGCATAGAACTGGGCTCCACTGTGCAATGATGTTATGACCAGACAAATTGCATTTAATCAATGATTGATTCTTTTTTAATTGCTGGAAGTAACTCAGTGTTTATCTATATAATAGTAAAAATCTTAGGTCTGTGTCCACATTTATAATGGAAACTGCCTATGCAAACTTGTCACGCTGTACTCGCTCAGTAGCGATGGTACTATAGCATCTCATTTTTGTGTCTCCTATGCTCCAACCAGCTCTACTTCTCTGCTTCCCAAATTGCTGCAAGTTTTTCTATAAATAATATCTAAAATAAGAACACGATGTTTGATTTTAAAATGACAATTGAATTATATCTGCACACACTGGTCCAATTCTCCCATCCTGTAACCCAATCTGAAGACTACACATGATCTTTACCCTGCATGTGCAATACGGGATTGACTGTTAATAGATGAAAAAGTCGCCCATATACTTGCACATTCTGCAAGTGTTACATTTACTTGCCAAAACAGTTTTTTTATCTATTCTATTCTATCATTCCATTTACTTGCCATTGTTTGAATCCTCCCAACTCTTGATTTGCATCTACAACATTGGTGGCGCTGTGGAATTGTGCGGCACAACACCACTCACATGAGGCTTACTTAAGTCAGGTTTCTTGCCTCTCCTAGCTCCCTCTAGAATCTTCCTTTATAACTGTGACCAATGCAAACTATCCCTCCTCGTCCTTCTTGACTTGCCTGCAGCCTTTGACATGGTTGACCACTCGATCCTTATTGAACACCTCTGAACGTCCAGCTGGGTGGGACTGCACTTGCCTAATTCCATTCTTATCTATCTAATCATAGCCAGAGGATCACCTGCAACGGCTTCTCTTCCCACCCCTGCATCGTTACCTCTGGTGTTCCCCAAGGATCTATTCTTGGCCCCCTCCTATTTCTCAACTACATGTTGCCCCTTGGCGACATCATCCAGAAACATAGAAACATAGAAAATAGGTACGGGAGTAGGCCATTCGGCCCTTCAAGCCTGCACCACCATTCAATAAGGTCATGGCTGATCAGTCACCTCAGTACCCCTTTCCTGCTTTCTCTCCATACTCCTTGATCCCTTTAGCCGTAAGGGCCATATCTAACTCCCTCTTGAATATATCCAATGAACTGGCATCAACAACTCTCTGCGGTAGGGAATTCCACAGGTTACCAACACTCTGCGTGAAGAAGTTTCTCATCATCTTAGTCCTAAATGGCTTACTCCTTATCCTTAGACTATGTCCCCTGTTCTAGACTTCCCCAACATCGGGAACATTCTTCCTGCATCTAACCTGTACAGTCCCGTCAGAATTTTATATGTTTCTATGAGATCCCCTCTCATCATTCTAAACTCCAGTGAATTCAGGCCCAGTTGATCCAGCCTCTTCTCATATGTCAGTCCTGCCATCCCAGGAATCAGTCTGGCGAACCTTCGCTGCATTCCCTCAATAGCAAGAACATCCTTCCTCAGATTAGGAGACCAAAACTGAACACAATATTCCAGGTGAGGCCTCACCAAGGCCCTGTATAACTGCAGTAAGACCTCCCTGCTCCTATACTTAAAACCCCTAGCTATGAAGGCCAACATACCATTTGCCTTCTTCACCGCCTGTTGTACCTGCATGCCAACTTTCAATGACTGATGTACCATGACACCCAGGTCTCGTTGCACCTCCCCTTTTCCTAATCTGCCATTCAGATAATAATCTGCCTTCGTGTTTTTGCCACCAAAGTGGATAACCTCACATTTATCCACATTATACTGCATCTTCCACACGTTTGCCCACTCACCTAACCTGTCCAGGTCATCCTGCAGCCTTCTAGCATCCTCCTCACAGCTCACTCCGCCTCCCAGCTTTGTGTCATCTGAAAACTTGGAGATATTACACTCAATTCCCTCATCCAAATCATTAATGTATATTGTAAATAGCTGGGGTCCCAGCACTGAGCCCTGTGGCAACCCACTAGTCACTGCCTGCCATTCTGAAAAGGACCCATTCATCACGACTCTCTGCTTCCTATGTGCCAATCAGTTCTCTATCCACGTCAGTGCATTACTCCCAATACCATGTTCTTTAATTTTGCACACCAATCTCTTGTGTGGGACCTTGTCAAAGGCCTTTTGAAAGTCCAAATACACCACATCTACTTGTTCTCCCTTGTCCACTCTACCAGTTACATCCTCAAAAAATTCTAGAAGATTTGTCAAGCAGGATTTCCCTTTCATAAATCCATGCTGACTTGTACTGATACCGTCACTGCTTTCCAAATGTGCTGCTATTTCATCTTTAATAATTGATTCCAACATTTTCCCCACTACTGATGTCAGGCTAACCTGTCTATAATTACCCGTTTTCTTTCTCCCTCTCTTAAAAAGTGGTGTTACATTAGGTACCCTCCAGAGGAACCGATCCAGTGTTGATAGAATGTTGGAAAATGATCACCAATGCATCCACTATTTCTAGGGCTACTTCCTTAAGTACTCTGGGATGCAGACTATCAGGCCCCGGGGATTTATCGGCTTTCAATCCCATCATTTTCCCTAACACAATTTCCTGACTAGTAAGGATTTCCTTCAGTTCCTCCTTCTCACTAGACCCTCGGTCCCCTAGTATTTCCTTCGTGAAGACAGAACCAAAGTATTTGTTTAACTGGTCCGCCATTTCTTTGTTCCCCATTATAAATTCACCTGAATCTGACTGCAAGGGACCTACGTTTGTTTTCACTAATCTTTTTCTCTTCACATATCTATAGCAGCTTTTGCAGTCAATTTTTATGTTGCCATCATGCTTCCCCTCATACTCTATTTTCCCCCTCCTAATTAAACCCTTTGTCCTCCTCTGCTGTATTACAAAATTCTCCCAGTCCTCAGGTTTGCTGCTTTTTCTGGCCGATTTATATGCCTCTTCCTTGGATTTAACACTATCCTTAATTTCCCTTGTTAGCCACGGTTGAGCCACCTTCCCCATTTTATTTTTACTCCAGACAGGGATGTACAATTGTTGAATTCATCCATGTGATCTTTAAATGTTTGCCATTGCCTATCCACCCTCAACCCTTTAAGTATCACTCGCCCGTCTATTCTAGCCAATTCACGTCTCATACCATCGAAGTTACCTTTCCTTAAGTTCAGGACCCTAGTCTCTGAATTAACTGTGTCACTCTCCATCTTATTAAAAAAAGTCTACCATATTATGGTCACTCTTTCCCAAGGGACCTCGCACAACAAGATTGTTAATTAGTCCTTTCTCATTACACATCACCCAGTCTAGGATGGCCAGCTCTCTAGTTGGTCCCTCTATAAATTGGTCTCGGAAACCACCCCTAATACATTCTAGGAAATCCTCCTCCACTGCATTGCTACCAGTTTGGTTAGCCCAATCAATATGTAGATTTAAGTCGCCCATGATACCCTTTATTGCACACATCCCTAATTTCTTGTTTGATGCTGTCCCCATCCTCACTACTACTGTTTGGTGGTCTGTACACAACTCCCACTAACATTTTCTGCTCTTTGGTATTCCGTAGCTCCACGCATACTGATTCCACATCATCCAAGCTAATGCGCTTCCTTACTATTGCATTAATTTCCTCTTTAACTAGCAATGCCTCCCCACCTCCTTTTCCTTTCTGTCTATCCTTCCTAAATGTTGAATACCCCTGGATGTTGAGTTCCAGCCTTGGTCACCCTGGAGCCATGTGTCTGTGATGCCAGTTACATCATATCCGTTAACAGTTATTTGCGCAGTTAATTCGTCCACCTTATTCCAAATACTCCTCGCATTGAGGCACAGAGCCTTCAGGCTTGTCTTATTAACACCCTTTGCCCTTTAGAATCTTGCTGTAATGTGGCCCTTTTTGCTTTTTGCCTTGCGTTTCTTTGCCGTCCACTTTTACTTTTCTTCTTTCTATCTTTTGTTTCTGCCCCCATTCTACTTCCCTCTGTCTCCCTGCGTAGGTTCCCATCCCCCCTGTCATATTAGTTTAACTCCTCCCTAACAGCACTAGCAAACACTCCCCTAGGACATTGGTTCCGGTCCTGCCCAGGTGCAGACTGTCTGGTTTGTACTGGTCCCACCTCCCCCAGAACCGGTTCCAATGAATCCCTCCCTTCTGCACCACTCCTCAAGCCATGTATTCATCTGAGCTATCCTGCGATTTCTACTCTGACTAGCACGTGGCACTGGTAGCAATCCTGAGATTACTACTTTTGAGGTCCTACTTTTTAATTTAGCTCCTAGCTCCCTAAATCCGTCTTGTAGGACCTCAAGATGTTTTTTACCAATATCGTTGGTACCTATATGCACCACGACAACTGGCTGTTCACCCTCCCTCTCCAAAATGTCTTGCACCCACTCCGAGACATCCTTGACCCTTGCACCAGGGAGACAACATACCGTCCTGGAGTCTCGGTTGCGGTCGCAGAAACATCTATCTATTCCCCTTACAATCGAATCCCCGATCACTATAGCTCTCCCACTCTTTTTCCTGCCCTCTTGTGCAGCAGAGCCACCCATGGTGCCATGAACTTGGCTGTGGCTGCTGCTGCTGCTGCTCTCCTCTAATGAGTCATCCCCCTCAACAGTACCCAAAGTGGTGTATCTGTTTTCCAGGGGCTGACCGCAGGGGATCCCTGCACTACCTTCCTTCCACTGTTCTTCCTGTTGGTCACCCATCCGCTATCTGGCTGTGTCCCTTTACCTGCGGTGTGGCCAACTCACTAAACGTGCTATTCATGTCATTCTCAGCATCGTGGATGCTCCAGAGTAAATCCACCCGCAACTCCTGTGCCGCAACGCGGTCTGTCAGGTGCTGCAGGCGGATGCACTTCCCGTACATGTAGTCACCAGGAACACAGTGTCAGTTTCCACATGTACGCTGATGACAGCCAGCTCCACCTCACTACCACTTCTCTCGACCCCTCCAGGGTCTCTAAGTTGATAGACTGCTTTCCGACATCCAGTTCTGGATGAGCAGAAATTTTCTCCAACCTTGGTGTCATATTTGACCCTGAAATGAGCTTTAGAAAATCCGCAGCATAATATTCGCAACATAACTAAGACTGCCTATTTCTACCTCCATACCATCACCCGTCTCCGTTCTTGTCTTAGCTCAGCCTCCGCTGAAGCCCTCATCCATACCTTTGTTACCTCTAGACTTGACTATTCCAACACACGCCTGGCTGGCCTTCCACATTCTACCCTATGTAAACAGGAGTTGATCCAAAACACGGCTGCCCGTGTCCTAACTCGCACCAAGTCCCGTTCACCTATCATCCCTGTGCTCGCTGACCTACTTTGGCTTCCAGTTAAGCAACGCCTCGAGTTCAAAATTCTCATCCTTATTTTCAAATCCCTCCATGACCTCGCTGCTCCCTATCTCTGTAATCTTCTCCAGCCCCACAACCACCTCCCCCGCCCCCCCCCCCCCCCCCACCCCGAGATGTCTGTGCTACTCTAATTCTGCCCTCCTGAGCATCCCTGATTGTAATCGCACAAACATTTGTGACCTTCAGTTGCTTAGGCCATAAGCTCTGGAATTACCTACATAAACCTCTCCGCCTCACTACCTCTCTTTCGTCCTTCAAGACGCTCCCTAAAACATACCTCTTTGACCAAACTTTTGGTCAACTGTGCTAATTTCTACTTATCCAGCTCAATTGAAAGAACAATTAGCAGTAAGAGTTTTGCAGCTCTAATAGTAGTGAATGTCTAGATGAATCCTCAGAAGATGTCACATTGATAAGATTTTAATATCCATGTGACAAGATGGTTTGATGTCACTTTCTCCACTGGTGCATTTTCTAAACATATTATTAAGCTAAAGTAGTGAACAGCTGATGTATTTCTTGACAAACTAGATGCTGCGACACTGGGATGAGTATTTTCCTAAAGGGAAGTGTAAATGGTTTTATTGGCCAGTCCAAGTCAGGCATAAGCAATCACTGCACTCTTCCAATATTTTAATTAATTTATCTTCCAACTTTTACAAGCTGTCATCTAAATCTGAACTTTGCTGTTAATTTCAGTGTAACACATCATCCATTCAATATGTCACTGAGTTCAAATACATCATTGGCTTGCAGATCAACCATTAGGGAGGTTAATTAAAGGAATGCACAAGATATGTGAATTAGTCATTTTCTGCACAATGATATATAAGGTTCTAGGGGAAGATTTCCTCCAGCCTAACTCCTTGTGAGTGCCTGTTTCTGATGCGTTAGGCAGAGGAGCAGAGCAGAGACCCATTATACAGAAATGAAACCCACTTTGTGCTTGTTGCGCATTTCCTGTGGCATGCCCAACCCAGCATAGGCAGGTAACTCCTGCCGGAAACATTTTAAATGTTGTGTTAATGAGTTGGGAGTGATGTTAGAACATCTTCAGCATCATTTTTCTGGATTTCCGCCTGGCAAGCACATAAAAAGGTCACCTGGAAAAAATGGGCCTTAGAGGTTGCAGCTAATGCTGCAGGGTGGAGTACTTGAAAATGGGCTGCCAGCAGCTTCCAGAAAGTTAAGTTTTATATTGTAATGGGACTGCAAGGAGGCATAGTGGGCCTTGAGTTCATCTGACTGCTCTTTTCAACAGCAGTTCAAAGATCTCAAAGACAATTCCCTCCCTCGACCTGGCACTCTCATCCATTTCTAGGTCCAATTTTGCATGCATATTCAGCTGGGTTCCAGTCAGATGCAGTGCAGCAGCATACCCCCATCACCTCCAGACTTACACTGAGGTGGAGGAGTAAGGGATGTCAGACCCTTTTTGTCTGATAGGATCCAAAAATTATTTAAGCTGTGAAAAAAATGCTTGCCAACACAGTGGCAGTAGGCTGTACAATCTACTGTACAAATTCAGCAGCCCCATTTAATTTTCAAGTGTTTCTTGAAAAATTAATTTAAATGCGATTTTATCCATTTGAACGCAGAACATTGCATTCCTTAAAACCTATAAGATTTACTTTCAAGTTTTGGACTGTTTTTTAAAAAAATGCTAAATGTTATATAAATTAATTATACTAGAAATTGGTATGCATTTGCACGCTTTCTGGACATCAATGACACCGAGGCAATCAGGGCCCGCTGGAAGGAGCACTTCGAAGATCTCCTCAGTCGAGACTCTGCCTTTGACTCGAGTGTTCTCTACTCCATCCTGCAGCACGCTACCTGCCACCACCTCAGTAAAACCCCAGCACTGCATGAGGTAGAAAAAGCCATAAGACAGCTTAAGAACAACAAGGCTATGGGAGCGGATGGAATCCCCGCTGAGGCACTGAAGTATGGCGGAGATGCACTGTTGGCATGAATACATGACCTCATCTCTCTCATCTGGAGGGAGGAGAGCATGCCGGGGGATCTCAGAGATGCAGTGATCGTGATCATCTTTAAAAAAAGGGACAAGTCCGACTGCGGCAACTACAGAGGAATCTCCCTGTTATCAGCCACTGGGAAAGTCGTCGCTAGAGTCCTCCTCAACCGTCTTTTCCCTGTGGCTGAGGAGCTCCTCCCGGAGTCACAGTGCGGATTTTGTCCCCTACGGGGCACAACGGACATGATTTTTAAAGTGCGACAGCTGCAGGAAAAATGCAGGGAATAGCACCAGCCCTTATACATGGCCTTCTTCGACCTTACAAAGGCCTTTGACACTGTCAACTGAGCGGGTTTATGGAGCATCCTCCTCCGTTTTGGATGCCTCCAAAAGTTGGTCAACATCTTCCGCCTGCTCCACGACAACATGCAGGCCGTGATCCTTACCAACGGATCCATTACAGACCCAATCCACGTCCGGTCCGGGGTCAAACAGGCCTGTGTCATTGCCCCAACCCTTTTCTCAATCTTCCTCGCTGCCATGCACCACCTCACAGTCAACAAGCTCCCCACTGGAGTGGAACTAACTACAGAACCAATGGGAACCTGTTCAACCTTCGTCATCTCCAGTCTAGGTCCAAGACCACCCCAACCTCTGTCGTCGAGTTACAGTACGTGGACGACGCTTGCGTCTGTGCACATACAGAGGCTGAACTCCAAGTCATAATTGTTATGTATGTAAACTTGCATATACCTTGTTCTGCCACCAGAGGGCTCATTCCCTGGCGTACGAAGGGATCCCACAATCCCTTGGGAGCACAGATACTTAAGGAGGCCTCAGGCTGGAGAGGCACTCTGGAGACCTGCAATAAAAGACTACGGTCACACTTTACTTTGAGCTCACAATATCCAGTCAGACTCTTTATTCATATATAACAACTGGCGACAAGATACAGATGATGAACCCAACGATGCAGAGAACAGTGGGCATCCTGGAGAAATTCTCAGAGGGAGATGATTGGGAAACCTTCGTGGAGCGACTCGACCAATACTTTGTGGCCAACGAGCTGGAAGGAGAAGCGAACACTGCCAAACGAAGGGCGATTCTCCTCACCGTCTTTGGGGCACCAACATATAGCCTCATGAAATATCTGCTTGCTCCAGCGAAACCCACAGAGAAATCATATGATGATTTGTGCATACTCGTCCAGGAGCATTTGAACCCGAAAGAAAGCGTTCTGATGGCAAGGTTCCGGTTTTACAGCTACAAAAGGGCTGAAGACCAGAAAGTGGCGAGTTATGTCGCCGAGCAGGACATTGCGAATTTGGAGCACATGCTCAGAGACCTTTTTGTACTTGGCATTGGCCATGAAGTGATACTTCGCAAACTTTTGACTGTAGAGGCCCCAACCTTGAGTAAGGCCATAGCGATAGCCCAGGCGTTCATTGCCACCAGTGACAATACCAAGCAAGTCTCTAAGCACACGAGTGCTGCTACAAGTACTGTGAACAAAGTGATGTTGTTTTCAAATTGCAACGTACAGGGCAGGCCCCACTTGTTGCAGCTGCACGCCGCAGATGTCTGAGTCCACCATCAAGGATGATGAATGCAAGGCCATTAACACCTGTTGGCGCTGCGGGGGTGATCATCGTTTCCATTCATGCCACTTCAAAGGGTACGTTTGCAAGGTCTGTGGAACAATGGGACACCTCCAAGGTATGTGCAGGCGAGCAGCAAACCCTGTTAATCCTGCAAACCACCATGTTGCAGAGGAGGACAGATCCACGGCGGATCACGACGAACCAGAGACTCAGACTGTGAGGCAGAGATATATGGGATGCACACATTTACCACAAAATGTCCCCTGATAATGTTGAAGGATGAATTAAATGGACTCCCGATGTCAATGGAGCTGGACACGGGCGCGAGCCAGTCCATTATGAGCAAAAAGACTTTCGAAAAATTGTGGTGCAGCAAGGCCTCAAGGCCAGTCTTGACTCCCATTCACATGAAACTGAGAACTTACACAAAGGAACTGATTTCTGTAATTGGCAGTGCTACTGTAAAGATCTCCTACGATGGAGCGGTGCACAAGGCTACCACTTTGGGTGATACCGGGTGATGGTCCCATGCTGCTCGGCAGTAGCTGGCTGGGACAGATACGCTGGAACTGGGACGATGTCCGAGCACTCTCGCCCGCTGACGACACCTCGTATGCCCAGGTCTTAAACAAATTTCCTTCACTGTTCAAACCAGGCATCGGGAAGTTCCAAGGAGCAAAAGTGCAGATCCACCTAATTCCGGAGGCATGACCCATCCATCACAAGGCGATGGCAGTACCATACATGATGAGAGAAAGGGTAGAGATCGAGCTGGACCGGCTGCAACGAGAGGACATCATTTCGCTGATCGAATTCAACGAGTGGTCCAGTCCAATTGTTCCAGTCCTCAAGGGAGATGGCACCGTCAGAATCTGTGGTGATTACAAAGTGGAGGTGCCACTAATTTTATGGTCTTGGCCCTCCAAACCGTGGTCTAGGGTCCATTTCAACTATGCAGGCCAGCTTTTGGATAAAATGTTCCTTGTGGTTGTAAATGCATACTCCAAATGGATTGAATGTGAGATAAGCATGTCCGCTGCCACCACCGATAGCCTGTGGGCCATGTTTGCCATGCATGGACTACCTGATGTCCTTGTGAGAGACAACGGGCCATGTTTTACCAGTGCCGAGTTCAAAGAGTTTATGACCCACAACGGGATCAAACATGTTACATCTGCCCTGTTCAAACCAGCATCCAATGGTCAGGCAGAGAGAGCAGTGCAAACTATCAAGCAGGGCTTGAAGAGGGTAACTGAAGGCTCACTGCAGACTCGCCTATCCCGAGTCCTGCTTAGTTACCGCACGAGACCCCACTCACTCACTGGGATTCCACCTGCTGAACTGCTCATAAAAAGAGCACTTAAGACAAGGATCTCGTTAGTTCACCCTGATCTATATGAACAGGTAGGGAGCAGGCGGCTTCAACTAAGTACATATCATGGTAGCGCTAATGTGTCACGCAAAATGAAATCAATGATCCTGTATTTGTATTGAATTATGGACAAGGTCCCAAGTGGCTACCCGGCACTATTGTGGCCGAAGAGGGGAGCAGGGTGTTTCGGGTCAAACTTTCAAATGGACTCATTCACCGGAAACACTTGAACCAAATCAAACTCAGATTCACGGACTATCCTGAGCAACCCACCTTGGACCCTACCTTCTTTGATCCCCCAACATACACACCAGTGATAACCGACACCGCGGTTGGCCACGAAGCAGAACCCATCACCCGCAGCAGCCCAGCAGGACTCACTGTACCAGGCAGCCCAGCAAGGCCAGCTGCATTGCAGCCCAGCAAGGGCCCAACAAACAATTCACCAAAACCAGCATTTACACCGAGACGATCAGCCAGGGAAAGAAAGGCCCCAGATCAACTCACCTTGTAAATAGTTACACTGTTGACTTTGGGGGGGGGGGGGGGGAGTGTTATGTATGTAAACTTGTATATACCTTGCACTGCCACCAGAGGGCTCATTCCCTGGAGTCCGAAGGGATCCCACAATCCCTTGGGAGCACAAGTACTTAAGGAGGCCTCACAGGCTGGAGAGGCACTCTGGAGACCTGCAATAAAAGACTAAGGTCACACTTTACTTTGAGCTTACAGTATCCAGTCAGATTTTTTATTCATATATAACAATAGTCAATGTATTTACCGAGGCGTACGAAAGCATGGACCTTACGCTAAACATCCGTAAGACAAAAGTCCTCCACCAGCTTGTCCTCGCCACTCAGCACTGCCCCCCAGTCATCAAGATCCACAGTGCAGCCCTGGACAACGTGGACCACTTCTCATATCTCAGGAGCCTCATCAACAAGGGCAGACATTGATGACGAGATTCAACACTGTCTCCAGTGCACCAATGCAGCCTTCAGCCACCTGAGGAAAAGAGTGTTTGAAGACCAGGCCCTCAAATCTGCCACCAAGCTCATGGTCTACAGGGCTGTAGTAATACCACCAACGATGTCTCCGCAAGATCCTACAAATCCCCGGGGAAGACAGACACATCAACATTGACGTCCTCGACCAGGTCAACATCCCCAGCATTGAAGCACTGACCAAAATTGATCAGCTCCGCTGGGTAGGCCACATTGTTCGCATGACAGACACGAGACTCCCAAAGCAAGCGCTCTACTCGGAACTTCTTCACGGCAAATGAGCCAAAAGTGGGCAGAGGAAAAGTTACAAGGACACCCTCAAAGCCTCCCTGATAATGTGCAACATCCCCACTGACACCTGAGAGTCCCTGGCCAAAATCCGCCTCAGTGGAGAAAGTACATCCGGGAGGGCACTGACCACCTCAAGTCTCATCGCCGAGAGCATGCAGAAACCAAACGCAGGCAACGGAAAGAGCGTGCGGCAAACCTGTTCCACCCACCCTTTCCCTTAACGACTATCTGTGCCACCTGTGACAGGGACTGTGGTTCTCGTATTGGACTGTTCAGCCACCTAAGGACTCATTTTTATAGTGGAAGCAAGTCTTCCTCGATTCCGAGGGACTGCCTATGATGATGATGATGATTCTGGGTCCAAAATGGGCACCACGACATTGAATCTTGCAGTATAGCATTCCGTGCAACAACAGCACCAGAAGTTCGCATGATGCCATATTGGTTTGGGGGCTCGATATGCAGCCCCATTAGTCACCTGAAACAAACGCAAACATCATTTAAATATGTTAAGATTACTGCACCTGAACTGTCACTTTCTCAATCGGCCAGCAAATCATGGTAGGAACAGTCGGCAAGCAACTTTCACAAGCCGTATTTTCACCTGATTTCCTTGTTCTCAATTGCTGAATACTGCTGGCTTATCACTGAGGCTCCCAAATTAGGAGAAGTAGCAGCATCAAGGAAGGCAACAAAGACTTACAATGGCTGCAAGAAGAGGGTGATGGAGGCAAGGGCGCAGGAGGCATTACAGCATGTGGGTATTCAGAAACAGAATATCCTACCTGAACCTTTCTTCAGCAGCAGCTCCAAAACCCCATGACCTCTACCACCTAGAAGAACAAGGACAGCAGGTGCATGAAACACCATCTCCTGCAAGTCACACGCCATCCTGATTTGGAAATATATCGCTGTTCCTTCATTGTCGCTGGGTCAAAATCCTGGAACTCCCTCCCTAACAGCACTGTGGGAATACCTTCACCACAAGGACTGCAGCAGTTCAAGAAGGCGGCTCACCCTCACCTTTTCAAGGGCAATTAGGGATGGGCATTAAATGCTGACCTTGCCAGCGACACGCACATCCCGAAACGAATAATTTTTTTTTAAACTCAGAGGAGTGGTGTGTAATATGGCTGCATTTCAACAAGGAGACAGTCACTTACGTATGCCACTTGTTGGAACAAGAATTTTTAACCCAACACCAAGGCATTGCCTATGGCAGTGAAGGTCAACATGGCTCTAAACCTTTTTAGCCTCTGGCTGCTTCCAAACTGCTTTTGGTGACATCAGCAATATCAGTTAATTTCCTGTGCAGGTGGCCATCCAGCAGGTCACTGATGCACTGTTTGAAAAGCGTCAACAGTTCATTACCTTTCCCATGGAGGCTGACAAGCAGGAAAAATAGTACTAGGATTTGTGAGCATTGCTGGATTTCCGCAAGCACAGAGCATCGTAGACTGCACACACACAGCCCTACGTGCTCCCCATCACAAACCTGCACTGTTTCTCAACAGGCGGGCTTTCATTCACTCGATGTTCAACTTGTTTGTGATCATGGGAGTGAGTCATGCAAGTCTGTGCTCAGTTTACTGGCAGTAGTCATGATGCTTTCATACTGTGCCAATACAGGCCATCAGGTGGCAGGCTGGATGCTGGGGGGAACAGTGGTTCTGATTAAACAAACTATTAGCATTCTGAAACAAAGGTTCTGCTGTCTGGACAGCTTGGGAGGAATACTTCAATATAACGCAAAGCAAGTGTCAAGATTGATAATCATTTGCTGCAAGCTGCACAATCCTGTTATACAATGAGGATTTGCCTTGCAGCTATTTGAGAAGGAAGAGGTGGAGCAGGAAGACGAAGAAGGGGTGGGTAACCAGAAGACGCAGATCAGCGCAGCCCTGCAGTACTGCGAGCTACCAGAGCTGTAAGGTAGCAAACTATTGAGGAGAGATTCTCCTGAACCATCTCTCCCCTCCCCAGAGCATCAACACTGCTTCACCATATCAATGCCCTCATACCGTACAAGTTCATAGATGTTGCTATTCCATCACTAAGATTATGAAGACCAACAGCTGTATCACAATAAAACATTTTATTCCACTACTCCAAAATACTCCATTCTTGATTTGACATGGTTACATGACTGATTCCTATCTAAAAATCACGCTGTTGCAAAGCTCTAGTGCCTATTTTGGGTGCTTGGTTAGAACATAAGAAATAGGAGCAGGAGTAGACCACCTGACCCTGCTCCGCCATTTAATAAGATCATGGCTGATCTGATCATGGATTGAGCTACACTTCCCTGACTGCTCCCCACAACCCTTTATTCCCTTATCGCTCAAAAATCTGTCTATCTCCACCTTAAATATAGTCAATGACCCAGCTTCCACAGCTCTCTGGGGCAGAGAATTACATTGATTTACATCCCTCTGAAAGACTTATTCTAGTGCTCCTATGAGGTGGTTCCATAGTGGCTACAGCTTGGGAGGTTGAAGGCTGCTGAACCTGTGCTAAGGGCACTTCAGATGGCCATGCTAGGCAACCATTGAGGACCCAGCTGCAGACTGCCGGGACTTGACTTCGACTGGGTTAGTTTGACCCAGCTGGCTGTCTAGCAGCAACAAGCGCATTAGTTGAGAAACTTGTGGGAAAATAGATGTGCTGTCATTCCCATGGAATATAAGAACATAATAGGAGCAGGAGTAGACCATTCGGCCTTTCGAGCCTGTTCCGCCATTCATGGAGCCAATGCCACTATGTAAGGTCATGTGATGCTTCCTATTCTACGGTCCTTTTGTTCTTCTGCTCCGAGGGCTGCGTGGAGCTTCTGGATCTGAAATAGAAGAAAGGGACAAGGGTTACCATTTAGTGACACAGATAAGCCGAGACAGATGAGTGGCTTCTGAAAGCAGCAGCAACTTGTCATGCATAATGTGTAAGGATGAGATTTAATTAATGAGGGGAAGATAGTTTAAAACCCTGCAGGACTTGTCCTCAAACCTTGCCAAACATCATGCTCCTGACACATCCCCTGCCCACAGTGTGCATAACCTGTTCGTCAAGTGATGACAGCATAAGGATGAAGCATGGTCCTCCTCATGTACTTGCCTGTTATTATGTGCGAGCTTGCCTTGCAAGAAAGAAGTGAGTGTACTGAGAAGTTTTGAGGACGTGAATGTCAGGGTAAAATAGTGTTGCTGATGTGTGAAAGATGGCAGAGGTATGAGGACGCAAAGGAAGTAATAGTGAGGAGAGTAGCAGTTGCAGAGTGCTGTAGTAGGAGCAGAAGGAGGTGGAATGAAGTGTGCCGCAGTAATTGCAGGAGAGTGCTAGTAATCGGGGGAGGGGAGGGCTGTGAGTATTGGGGCAACAGGCATTGCAATGCTAAGCAGAGAGTAATGAGAGATATTGGAGCAGAAATTCCTCTGGAGGACTTCCCGCGGGCAAAGCACTCAATAATGGACATAAAATGCGCACTTACCTGAAGCTACTGCGTCCGTTCGAGATCCTGGTCCAGAGGCCTCTCGTGACTGCGCGTCGCAGCGCGTTCATGTCGGGACATCCGCAGGAGTTACGTGGGCCTGGACACCCAATCACAGGTAAGTATTTTCTCGTTCATGGTAGTAATAGGAGATTCGTAAGTTACGAATCTCCTATTACTATAAGAATATAAGAACATAAGAATTAGGCACAGGAGTAGGCCATCTAGCCCCTCGAGCCTGCTCCGCCATTCAACATGATCATGGCTGATCTGGCCGTGGACTCAGCTCCACTTATCCGCCCGCTCCCCATAACCCTTAATTCCCTTATTGGTTAAAAATCTATCTATCTGTGATTTGAATACATTCAATGAGCTAGCCTCAACTGCTTCCTTGGGCAGAGAATTCCATAGATTCACAACCCTCTGGGAGAAGAAATTCCTTCTCAACTCGGTTTTAAAGTGGCTCCCTCGTATTTTGAGGCTGTGCCCCCTAGTTCTAGTCTCCCCGACCAGTGGAAACAACCTCTCTGCCTCTATCTTGTCTATCCCTTTCATTATTTTAAATGTTTCTAATAAGATCACCCCTCATCCTTCTGAACTCCAACGAGTAAAGACCCAGTCTACTCAATCTTTCATCATAAGGTAACCCCCTCATCTCCGGAATCAGTCTAATGAATCGTCTCTGTACCCCCTCCAAAGCTAGTATATCCTTCCTTAAGTAAGGTGACCAAAACTGCACGCAGTACTCCAGGTGTGGCCTCACCAATACTCTGTACAGTTGCAGCAGGACCTCCCTGCTTTTGTACTCCATCCCTCTTGCAATGAAGGCCAACATTGCAGGCCTACACTGCAGCTATGAATGAGAAAAACCACAAAACGCACAAACATTACATAAAACATTTTAAAAAAACACCTCACACAATACACTAATAGAAATTAAAGTTGTTATACGTGTTTTTTTAAAGAAAAAAAATTTTGCCGATTTTTAAAAAAAAAGTTAGGCTTAGGGTTTAAAATAACATTACTTGAGTGGGCTGGGTTTAACATAAATATGTTTTTAAAAATTTTATTTTAATCATTTTTTAATAGGTTTTTAAACTCTTACTCCTATAAGAGTAGGATATGCGCCGGCTTTTATCAGGCGCAAGAGTTTTGAGGACATTTGCCGGGCAAGATATGCGTAAGTCCCGCAATCTTGCCCGTACAAATTTTCTCGCTCCTGAGATGTCTATGATCTGTCAAGCACATAGCCGCTGAAAACCGGCTTTTCCGATGCCTTTCCGGGTCCGTAAAACTTCGTACGGGCCCGGGACGTCGGAATTTCTACCCCATTGTGTTGTTGTCATAATGAGTTATATGAGTTTAGCTTACTTTAGCTATCCTTGTGATATCCTTATCATTGAACTTTTTGCTACACTGCAGCCATGTCATGAGGGTGATACATCTGGCCCTGGCATAGAGATGACTCTGCCATCTCTGCCCATTTGGGCCAGACAGCTTGCCTTGATATCTGCCATCTCTGCCCATTTGGGCCAGACAGCTTGCCTTGATATCTTTCTGCCATATGGTGGATAGAAGATGGCCCTCCCCCTGCCGGCCTTCTCCACCAATACACAGTCAGAAGACCCCAGGCCCTTGCAGCTTGTCCTGTGCCTGCCATTGTCCAGAATTCTCAGTTATAGTTGCCTGTAGCCAAAGAGCACTTCCCTTTAAGAGGTGCAAGATGCCTATAATTGGCATCTGCAATGTGCAATATCGATGTCCCCATTAGGCAAGCTGCCAATGAGCAGCGTGTGTGGCACTGTCAGCCCACCTATTTTGTTTCAATTACTAAGGGGAATCAATTTGAGGCCTTAGTTGTGTCCATGTGATCGGATGTGTGCTCCGAGTACGGTGCCCATTCGGCACCCGAAAATGTGCTTGAACCAATTTCTACCCTGTGGAGTTAAGACCAAATGCAATAGAACTCAAGCAGGGTTGGATGGTTGGGGGCAATAATTGGAACACGCTGCATAAGAACATAAGAAATAGGAGCAGTAGTAGGCCATTCGGCCCTTCGAGTCTGCACCGCCATTCAATATGATCATGGCTGATCCTCTATCTCCACACCATATTCCCACTTTTTTCCCATACCCCTTGATGACCTTTGTTTCTAAAAATCTATCTATCTCCCTCTTATTATATTCAGTGACTTGGCCTCCACAGCCTTCTGTGGTAGAGAATTCCACAGGTCCATCATCTTTTCAGTGAAAACATTTCTCCTAATTTCGGTCCTAAATTTCCTACCCCGTATCCTGAGACTGTGACTCCTTGTTCTAGACTTCCCAGCCAGGGGAAACATCCTCCCCGCATCCAGTCTATCCAACCTGTTATATATGTAAATTTGTATTTACTCTGTGCAGCCACCAGTGGGCTCATCCCCTGGAGTCCCAAGGGATCCCACAATCCCTTGGGAGCACAGGTATTTAAGGAGGCCTCACAGGTTGGAGAGGCGCTCTGGAGACCTGCAATAAAAGACTAAGGTCACACTTTACTTTGAGCTCACAGTGTTCAGTCTGACTCTTTCTCCATACACAACACAACCCAGTCAGAATTTTATACATTTCAATGAGATCGCCTCTCATTCTTCTAAACTCTAGTGAATGCAGGCCTAGTCGACCCAATCTCTCCTCATACGACAGTCCTGTCATCCCAGGAATCAGCCTGGTGAACCTTTGCTCCACTCCCTCTATGGCAAGTATATCCTTTCTTAGATAAGACGACCAAAATTGCACATAATGCTCCAGGTGCGGTCTCACCAAGGCCCTATATAACTGTGGTAAGACATCCTTGCTCCTATACTCAAATCCTCTTGCAATGAAGGCCAACATACCATTTGCCTTCCTAACTGCTTGCTGCACCTGCATGTTTGCTTTCAACTGGTGTACAAGGACACCCAGGTCCCTCTACATCGACACTTCCCAAGTCATCACCATTTAATTAATATTTTGTCCGTATGTTTTTCCTACCAAAGTGGATAACTTCACATTTATTCACGTTATACTGCATCTGCCATGTGTTTGCCCACTGACTCGACCTATTTAAATCACCTTGCAGCGTCTTTGCATCCTCCTCACAATTCACAATCCCACCTAGTTTTGTGTCATCAGCAAACTTGGAAATATTACATTTGGTTCCCTCATCCAAATCATTTATATATATATTGTGAATAGCTGGGGCCAAAGCACTGATCCCTGTGGTACCCCACTAGTCACTGCCCGCCACCCCAAAATCTTGGGCTCAGCTCCACTTCCCTGCCTGCTCTCCATAACCCTTCACTCCGTTATCATTCAAAAATCTGTCTATCTCCACCTTAAATATATTCAATGACCTCCACAGCTCTCCGGGGCAGGGAATTCCACAGATTTATGACCCTCTGAGAGGAAAAAATTCCTCCTCATCTCAGTTCTAAATGGGCGACCCTTTATTCTTAAACTATGTCCCCTAGTTCTAGATTCCCCCACAAGTGGAAATATCCTCTCTACATCTACCTTGTCGAGCCCCCTGAGTATCTTAAATGTTTCAATAATATCACTTCTCATTCTTCTAAACTCCAATGAACATAGGCCCAACGTGTTCAACCTTTCTTCATAAGTCAACCCCTTCATTTCAGGAATCAACCTAGTGAACCTTCTCTGAACTGCCTCCAATGCAAGAATATCCCTCCTTAAATGAGACCAAAACTGTACGCAGTACTCTAGGTGTGGTCTCACCAATATCCCGTACATTTGTAGCAAGACTTCTCTGCTTTTATACTCCACCCGCTTTGCAATAAAGGCCAACATTCCATTTGCCTTCCTGATTACTTGCTGTTCCTGCATACTAACATTTTGTGTTTCATGCGCAAGGACCCCCAGGTCCCTCCGTACTGCAGCATTTTGCAATCTCTCTCCATTTAAATTATAATTTGTATTTTTATTTTTCCTGTCAGTTTGGATAACCTCACACTTTCCCACATTATGCTCCATCTGCCAAATGTTTGCCCACTCACTTAGCCTGTCTATATCCCTTTGCAGTTTCTTTGTGTCCTCCTCACAACTTGCATTCCCACCCATTTTGTTATCATCAGCAAAATTGGCTACATTACACTCGGTCCCTTCATCCAAGTCACTAATATAGATTGTAAATAGTTGAGGCCCCAGCACTGATCCCTGTGGCATCCCACTAGTTACCGTTTGCCAACCGGAAAATGACCCATTTATCCCAACAATCTGTTTTTTGTTCGTTAGCCAATCCTCTATCCATGCTAATATATTACCCCCAACCCCATGAGCTCTTATCTTGTGCAGTAACCTTTTATGTGGCACCTTATCGAATGCTTTCTGGAAATTATATTACACCCCATCCACTGGTTCCCCCTTATCCACTCTGCTCATTGCATCCTCATTGAACTCCAGCAAATTTGTCAAACATAATTTCCCTTTCATAAAACAATGCTGATTCTGCTTGACTGCATTATGATTTTCCAAATGTTCTGCTACTGCTTCCTTAATAATGGACTCCAGCATTTTCCAAATGACAGATGTTAGGCTAACTGGTCTATAGTTTCCTGCTTTCTGTCTCCCTCCTTTTTTAAATAGGGGCATTACATTTGCAGTTTTCCAATCTGGGATGGGAGAAGGAGAGGTGAGGGTGAATGAGGAGGATGAGTGTAGATAAAGGGGAAGAATGTGGGAGAGGAGAGAGAAAAGGGGAGAACAGCCAAATCAATCACTTTTTTGCAAGAACCTCAGGGTAAGTTTGAAAAAAAAACATTGGGGGAGAAATTGTCCTGTTTTATAGCCCATTAGCGCCTCTGGGGGGTGCTA
The DNA here is from genome assembly GCF_044704955.1 of Pristiophorus japonicus. Classification (NCBI taxonomy): domain Eukaryota; kingdom Metazoa; phylum Chordata; class Chondrichthyes; family Pristiophoridae; genus Pristiophorus; species Pristiophorus japonicus. The sequence continues at coordinate 91,201,752 of NC_091985.1, forward strand.
ATGGGGTGCAACGAGGTTATGGCCTGGGGGAAGGGGTCGATAGCAGCTCCGGGGAATGCCCTGGAGGTTTGGAGGGCATTGTGTTGGTAGCGCCGCTTCCCGCGATTTGCGTCCCAGGCTGGCGCACGCACAGTAATGACATCATCGCCGTGTGCGCCGGCCCTTCACCGCCCCACACCGATCCCTTTGCACTCTGCGGGGTAAAAATGAGGATGGCGCCGGCTGATGTCACTGCCAGCTTCAGGAAGTATCTAATGATACCAACAACAACAACAACAACTTATATTTATATAGTGCCTTTAACATAGTGAAACGTCCCAAGCCGCTTCACAGGAGTATTATGCGCTAAAAATTTGACAAGATTGCAAAGGGAATGGATAAGGTGAATCTGGACTATTACAGTAAACTAAATTACAAGTCTAGAACAAGGGGTACAGGTTCAAACAACTGAAGGGTAAATTTAGGACTGGTTTCAAGAATCACAAAGATTGATCATCAACGTACGGATAAGGCTTCCATTTGGAGCAATAGAGACAAGAAGCCTTTGAACAATTGAATGCTGAATTAGGGATCTTCAGGATCTTTCCAGATGGAGTAATTTAGATGTGTCATCTGTAATTATCTTGTGATCTTGTTGCAACAAGTTGCTTCAGTGAAGAAGGCCCTTTAGCCTCTTTCCGAACATACAAACATATAGAATCGACGGTCGGGAAAATACCTGCTATTCCATCAAGCCTGCCCCATACAAGCGCAATGCCTGAAGCATTATGATTAAGCACCCATTTCCACCAGTCCATATTCCCACCTACTCCACCATCAGTCACGTAATGTCCCAAAGAGAGGTGACAAAATGCCAAAGCCAATTGGGGGAAGAAGAATCTGGGAAATTACTCTTCAACCCCTTCAGGTGATTAAAAATAGTCCAGGAGACCACATAGACCATGTATAGAGCATCAGGTATTTTAACTACCTTTTTTAGGACGTGATCTTCTTCCCAAGCAGGAACTGGTCTAGCGCTCTCTGCATGGCACACAGAGGCTGGAATTTTCCGGGGTGGTTGCGGACACGATCGGTGGTGGGTCAGGTGGGAAAGTTGTTGTTTTTGACAGCGGGTCGGGAACCCACTTTCATCCCACCCCCATGCGCCTTTCCCCCAGGTGGGTTTGTCATCGTGGAGCCAACCGAACTGGCAGCAGCGGGGACCCCAATTGAGATGATTATCTGGTTTATTACAGGCATTTTAGAGACTTTTTTCACTTACTTTTTTAATTTCCCTGCATGGCCATGGGATTCACGCAGCTCGGGAACCACGTCTGTCAATCTGAGGTGGAAATTCATGGCCTTTGCTCCAACTGATTACTTGAAAGCATGAAATATACAGCAAAATCTCCCACCTGACAGATGATCACTTTGCTCAGGCAGAAGCTGTTTCTCAGTCCATTTCCAGCACAGATTCTGCAGGCTGCATGGTTTGCAGCAAAGTCTCCATCCAGTATAACCTCGTTGGAAGAACTCTTTCACCATTGACAGAATGTTTCTGTCATCTTTACCTCACCTGCCATCTATTCCATCAACATGGGTGCCGTTTATACTGCTTCACCTTTGTCCTCGGAATCGGATCACGATGAACCCCAACACCAGACACACCAGCAGCACCAACAACAACACCAACCTTCTCAGTCACCTGATGCTGCACAGGGCATCAGCAAATGAGTACAATGCTGGCCAGGGATAGCCTCATCATGGCCAGATTTACTTAACTTTACGCTATACACCCATATGGCTGTCACATGATGCGCCAGGTTGGCACCACCCCACACCAACGCCATAAAGCATTCCTACAATGCCCAAGCTATTCCTTTCACACTCATCATCATTGAAGGGGTACTGTTATGTCCCATCATTCACTACAACTCACTAAACCATTTCAAAAGGTGCATCCAAATCTGTCCAAGATTGGGAAGTGTTGAAAATAAAGATTGTTTTATGTTTGTCACCACATTAGCAGAAACTTTACATAAACATTGGATAAAACACCCAAGTGGCTACCCTTGTGTGTTGTTAGTTGGTATGATTATACTAGGATGAGGGCGAGTGTGAACGGAGTGTCAAGCTGCATGATGGCTGCTCAGAGCACGCAATGGGGGATAAAGACGGGCCGCCCAGTGAGTCGGCCAAAAGTAAAAAATGGCATGATGCTCCCCACCTTCCGTTTAACTTCCGCCCCGTAAGCGGATGTTGGCCCACTTTGCGACCCGCGAGGCTGGCGCTGACACCGCTCGCGGCAGCCTCGTGGGGTGCTGGCCAATTACCGCCATGGGCGAAAAGGGATTGCCGCGGGTCGCTAAGGGGTTGTCACACATCACTATGATGTCATCGGTGGTTGCGCGATGGCCCAGAGCACAAATAGCAGGCGCAGCGTTACCGTTTCAGCGCCTCGGCTAACTCCCGTGCAATTTCGTGGGATCAGGTAGAAGTTCCTTCTGGGCAATCCTGACATTTGCACAAATAATTTAATCTTATGCTTCCAAAATACCAACCCTACCCTTACAGTATCTACCAATCTCTTAAATGAGCCCAACACCTGGCCTTAATCACCTTTCCTGGGAAACCTATTCCATCTCTGTAAATAAGTATACTTCCTGATATGTGTGCTAAATTTGCTCTTTACAACCCTGAACTTGTACCCTCTAGTTCTGCTACATGGTATAAATGAAAATACTGTCTGCCTTCATCATAACCAAAAGATACCACATAATATAACAAACCAGGAGGGAAGTAGCACAAAGCTGGTGAAATCACTAGTTTACTAAACTAATCTCTCTGCACTAGTGGATGGCCTCATTCTGTACAAAAATGGAAATTAGTACAAAGCAATATGGCAATAAAGTGATTTTATTTTATTTGTTAGTTTGAAAATATTAAGATGCCTCCTTTCTCATTCCTTCTTTTAGGTGGGAGATGTTGTGCTTTCTCACCAGATGGAAAAGCCTTAGCTGTAGGGTTAAATGATGGAGGTTTTCATGTAGTCAATGCTGATACCCTGGAGGATATGGTGTCTTTTCACCACAGAAAGGAAAATATATCAGATATCAAATTTTCACCAGGTAAACCAGAATAGTCCACTTTTGCTTCCAGTTAGATCTGTTAATTATGAAAGCACTATTTTACTGCAGCATTTACTTGGAATTGGTAATAGCATGCTCAATAAATAGTTAATATGGTAAATTACAAGGCAGTTACCCAAATTGAGGGGTCCAGATGATTTAACTTGAGAGCAAAGATCAATCACTTTATGGTTATTATGTGAACCATCAAATTGGATTCCTACCTTACATTTACTTAAAGGTATCAGTTATTTATGAGTTGTTGAATTTTCCATTCTATTTTTATTTTTAACCATGGTACATTATTTCTGTTAAATATTGCCATTTACAAAGTCCGCATGACTTAGTACATAGGTGTAATTGATTATATAAATCAGAACCTAATGCTGTAGGACTTGTAATATTACCGGGCTGCTTTCGAGTGAATCACAAGAGAATTCACAACCCCAGGTATGTAATTGTTTTTTCAACTTTTCAAAAAGGAATATAACAGTTATACTGTATGTGTACAAACATATAAAATCGAGGAGTGGGAATATATAAGCTATTCCATCAAGCCTGCCCTATGGTATGTATAGCCAGCAGAGCTATGTTATAGCTCAAAATAATTAATGCTTTTACTGTAACTAACCAAACTGTAAGACTCCTACAAAGGGCGTATGTGACTCCTACAACATTCTCCCAAGCACATTCATTAGTTCACGAGTCACTTAAACAAATAATATTTCTCTTTTCTTCCCATTTATAGGCTATTGGAACAAATCATGTTTTACAGTTTTAGTGTTGTTTAATATTTTCAGTAAATTAATTAAGTTGCCCAATACCACTGCTCCAGTTGATGGCAGACGCTAATTTATGTCAGGAGTTAATTATTGTCCTCTTGCCCATTCTATGGGGCCAAGTTTCGGCCTGAGTTGCTCCTGTTTTTTTGGAGTAACTGGTTTAGAATGGAGTATCTTAGAAATTTGAATTCTCGGCATTTAGTTTGCTCCAGTTCCAGTCAGTTAGAACAGTTTCACTTTGGAACAGAATTTTTTTTTCAAAAGGGGGCGTGTCCGGCCACTTATGCCTGTTTTCAAAGTTTAGGCAGTGAAAACTTACTCCAAACTAACTTAGAATAGAATAAGTGAAGATTTTTGTACGTTCAAAAAAACATTGTCTACACTTTAGAAAATCAGGCGTGGGTTACAAATTAGGCGTAGGGAATGGGGGGGGGGGGGGGGCGGTTTAAAGGGAAGTTTACAAACATTAAACACTTCAGTTTTACAAATAAAAAGCCATCATCAATAATAAATGATAAATACATCAATCAATCAACCAATAAATCAATCAAAAAAAATTAATAAAAAATTTAAAAAATTAAAAAAAACAATAAATAAAACATTTTCTACTTACCGACTGCAGCACCGGGAGTCCTCCAACAGCGTGCTGGGACGGCCTCCCCCAGTGTGTCTCTGTCAGTGTCTCTATCTCTCTGTCTGTCTGTGTGTGTGTGTCTCTCATTCTCTGTCTGTCAGTGTCTGTGTTTCTGACAGCGAGGGGAGAAGGGGGGTGGGAGGGGAGGGGGTGAAGGGGGGTGGGAGAGGGAGAAGGGGGGTGGGAGGGGGAGGGGGAGAAGGGGGTTGGAGGGGGAGAACGGGGGTGGGGGGGAGGAGGAGGAGCGGGGGTGGGGGGGAAGGAGAGAGGAGGAGGGAGGGAAGGAGAGAAGAGAGGGGGAAGGAGAGAGGAGAGGGGGAGGGAAGGAGAGAGGAGGGGGGGAGGGAAGGAGAGGAGGGAGGGAGGGAGGGAAGGAGAGGAGGGGGGGAGGGAAGGAGAGGAGGGAGGGAGGGAGGGAAGGAGAGGAGGGAGGGAGGGAGGGAAGGAGAGAGGAGGGGGGAGGGAAGGGAGAGAAGGAGGCTGAACGGCCGGGCCCAAGACTTCGGGCTGGATTTACAGGTAGGTGGCGTCGGGTCTCGCGGAGGTCCGGGGGGGGGAGAGTCGCGGAGGTCCGGAGGAGGGGGAGAGTCGCGGAGGTCCGGGGGGGGGGGAGAGTCATGGAGGGGGGAGGGGGGGGGGGGGGAGTCGCGGTGATCCGGGTGGAGGGAGGGAGGGGGGGGGGGTGGAGTCACGGAGATCCGGGTGGAGGGTGGAGAGGGGGTGGGGGGGGAGAGTCGCGGAGATCCGGGTTGGGGGGCGGGAGTCGCGGAGATCCGGGTGGGGGGTGGGGGGGTGGGAAAAGGGAGTTGCGGAGATCCGGTGGGGGGGGGGAAGGGGAGTCGCGGGGGAAGGGGAGTCGCGGAGGTCGGGTGGGGCAGAGTTCGGGTCGCCGGGGGGTCAGGTCATCGTTGGGGGGGGGGGGGGAGGGGAGAGAGCGGAGGTCGGGTCCGGTCGGGTGGGAGGAGCCTTATTCAGTGGCACTAGTCAATGCAGGGCTAGGGGCTGCGTGCTTCGGGCCCCTCCCACAGTTTTGGGCGCCTGGAGCTACTGCACATGCGCGCCCACTGTAGCGCACATGTGCAGAGGTCCCGGCACTGTTTTCAGCACAGGGACCTGGCTCCGCCCCCTACAGCTCATGCTGCGCCGCGCCCAGCTCCAGAGGACCTGCAGGGAGCCGGAGAATAGGTAAGTATTTTTTTAGCCGCACTCTCTGGCGCGAAAAACGGGCGTCCAGGTCCAGGCTGCGCCGTTTTAGGCGCGGCCCGAAACTTGGGCCCAATATTCTGCATTGACTAGTGCCACTACTCCAGATAATGATTTAGGACTGTCAGGCACTTGTAGCATTTTATCTCATTGTACAATGAAGTTGACAGATCAGGGGTCCCTTATACTTCTTCTCGACTTGCCAGCAAAAAAAGATTCATATATTGGCTTCAAAGAATTATTCCTGAATTATTCAGGAAAATATTGATAGGAAAAAAGTGGCTACACTGCCTAGCATTGCTTGGGTCCACCCAAAAAAAAAATGCAACAAAGAAAGGAACAATAGTTGAACAGGCAGCACCAAGCCATGTAGAGGACATGCCATGCCCAGGAAGTTTGAGATAAATCAGTTTCAGTAGTGTTAGCTCCAGAGAGAGCTTGGGCCTCAGTGTCAAATAGAACTGTGACATGCTCTCCATTTGACTGGGAGCGATTGGGTGGAGTTGGTTGAAATCATTCACCAGCTCATCTTTGGTTTCCCAACATGTACCATAAGGTGCTAGACCATTTCAACGATAGATTCGGGTTTCTTGGCTGCAGTGTGGTTTCCTGGGATAGAGCAGCTTTGGAGCTGCCCTTGGGCTGGTTTGAAGTTCTATAATTTTTTGAGGAGGTAACTAGTAGAGTGGACAGGGGAGAACCAGTGGATGTGGTGTATTTGGACTTTCAAAAGGCTTTTGACAAGATCCCACATAAGAGATTGGTGTGCAAAATTAAAGCACATTGTATTGGGGGTAATGTATTGACATGGATAGAGAAATGGTTGGCAGACAGGAAGCAGAGAATCGGGATAAATGGGTCCTTTTCAGAATGGCAAGCAGTGACTAGTGGGGTGTCGCAGAGCTCAGTGCTGGGACCCCAGCTATTTACAATATACATCAATGATTTAGATGAAGGAATTGAGTGTAATATCTCCAAGTTTGCAGATGACACTAAACTTGGTGGCGGTGTGATCTGTGAGGAGGACGCTTGGAGGCTGCAGGGTGACTTGGACAGGTTGGGTGAGTGGGCAAATGCATGGCAGATGCAGTATAATGTGGATAAATGTGAGGTTATCCACTTTGGTGGCAAAAACACGTAGACAGAATATTATCTGAATGGCGGCAGATTAAGAAAAGGGGAGGTGCAACGAGACCTGAATGTCATGGTACATCAGTTATTGAAAGTTGGCATGCAGGTACAGTAGGTGGTGAAGAAGGCAAATGGCATGTTGGCCTTCATAGCTAGGGGATTTGAGTATAGGAGCAGGCAGTTGTACAGGGCCTTGGTGAGGCCTCACCTGGAATATTGTGTTCAGTTTTGGTCTCCTAATCTGAGGAAGGATGTTCTTGCTATTGAGGGAGTGCAGCGAAGGTTCACCAGACTGATTCCCGGATGGCAATACTGACATATGAGGAGAGACTGGATCGACTGGACCTGTATTCACTGGAGTTTAGAAGAATGAGAGGGGATCTCATAGAAACATATAAAATACTGACGGGACTGGACAGGTGAGATGCAGGAAGAATGTTCCCAATGTTTGAGGATGTCCAGAACCAGGGGACACAGTCTAAGGATAAGGGGTAAGCCATTTAGGACCGAGATGAGGAGAAACTTCTTCACTCAGAGAGTTGTTAACCTGTGGAATTCTCTTACCGCAGAGAGTTGTTGATGCCAGTTCGTTGGATATATTCAAGAGGGAATTAGATATGGCCCTTATGGCTAAAGGGATCAAGGGGTATGGGGAGAAAGCAGGAAAAGAGTACTGAGGTGATGATCAGCCATGATCTTATTGAATGGTGGTGCAGGCTCGAAGGGCTGAATGGCCTACTCCTGCACCTATTTTCTATGTTTCTGTATTTCTAAGTGGAATTGCCCACGATTTGAAATGGAGTTGCTCCAGGACCTTTCCCATAATTGACATCACAGGGGCTGTTTAGAAATTAGGAAGAGCCTGCTTGTGAATCTTATTGGCAGCAATAAAATTGATATGTTTTTTTTAAACACGAAAGAAATTTATGCTTGGTTGATTTTTATCTTTCATAAAATGTCTAAGAAAAGTATTTAGATCACATAGTACTCACAAGCATTCCTTCTCCTTATACTTTAATTTTGACAAAACACTTCAGTGATACCTTGCAACAGAATGCAATTGTACAAAATGTAAATTTCTAAACTGCTATCAGTGAAATATGAAACAAAAACAGTAAATACTGCAAACAATCAGCAGGTCAGACAGCATCTGTGGAGAGAATGGACAGGATATTTTGGGACCGAAATTGCCCCCCACCCCAAATGGGGTGCACAATTTGAATTAAATGATTATTCTCCGTCCCAATGCATGGGTTTGCCCTCTTTTCCAATGTGATTTCGTTGGGACGGTGTTTCAGGCAGCTGCGGGTCAGAAGGCGGGCGGTGTCATCATCTGTGCCGCGTCGCGCTGATGCGTAGCAACGTCCCTCCCCTTCAGTTAAAGGGGAGGGCTGCTGCAAGCTCTGCAGGCACTTTAGTGGCACCCTCTGGGCCACCAGGGAGGGCTTCAGTCGGGCTAGTGGTCCGGCACCCAAGAGGGGATGCCGGGCGGCCTGGCCAAACCTGTGGCCGCCATTGTCGGGCCAACAAATAAAATGGCGGCCACGGCAGAGCGCCCTCCGCTTTAAGGGCTGATGCGCTGCCCAGCCACTGGCAGCTTCCCGCCGGGAAAACCTGTCGGGGGCACCGAGTGGCAGTGGCTCCAATCTTGCGGGGCAATTTCCCTCTGGGCGGAAAAGGGTCGGCATGTGGAAACCCATTTTTTCCGCTTCCGGCTCGTGGGCCATTTCTGATGCGTCAGCCCATCTGCCTGCCCCTGGTCAGAAAGGCCTTACCGCTCCATTACTGCTCTTAGAGGCGGTGATGGACCTTACTGAGGGGGGAAATTTTGACTCCTTTGTGTATGGACCTTTCTCAGAACTATTTCTTCAGAATCCAGTTCTGAGGAAAGGTTCGTACTCAAAATACCTTGGGCCGAAATTTAGCCACGCCGGAAACCTGGTGCACTGACGATTTCTTATCTGGTTGCCTCCTGACCGATATTCAGGTCTTTGTCGTTTTTTTCGACAAGACCAGAAGTTGGTCATAATGGGGGCGGAAGTGCGGTGGTAAGTCCTGGTGAGGGATGGAAGTGGGGGCGGGACTGAGTCTCTGCCACTGTCACTCAGCGGCGGAGAGGTGGTGACGTCACTGTGCATGTGCGACACCACGTCTCTTCCCTCATTTAAGGGAGAGAGAATCGCTGATTCTGTAGATTCGGCCACTGGGCCAGCAGGGAGAGTTTCGGCCGGGCCAGCAGCCTAACACCCAAGAGGGGGTGCCAGGCTGTCTGTTGGCAGCCCGGCCGAACCCGGGGCAATAACTGGCCAGCCGATCGGGAAGTCGGCCGGCAAAAATAAAAATCCCTTGAAGAGCTGCTGTGCTGCCATGCCGCACACACACACAAGGTGCACCGACAGAAAAAGCTGTCAGAGGCACCGCATGGCAGAGAAAAGATTTTTTAATGTAAATTTGGCGTGGAGTGTGCTGGAGGTGCGGGAATCGGCGGTGTGCGCTTTGATGACGCGATTGCGGCAGTCGGCAGCAGTGGGGACAGGCCAAAAAATCACCGAGCTGAATTTGGGTCGTGGCGGCCAATCGACTGCAACACGACAGCCACTCGATTCAGTCGCATGGCTGTCGCAAAACAGCGGAAACGGGCCTTATCCGGACCCTAAATTTCGGTCCCCTTGTCTGTTCTTACCACCTGCTGAACATATCCACTGTTTTCTGTTTTAGTTTCAAATTTCCAGCAATTTCAGTAATTTGCTTTTTGTTTATTAATGAAGTATGATTAACCAGCTACTTTGAGCACGGGCAGCGGAATGCTGGCTTGTAATAAGAACAATTTCAAGGCCTTAAAATATCAAAAAGGGCCCTCTAGTAACTCAAATTGTTAAGTCAGTGATTTACAACTTTAAACCTGGGCATAAAATTGCAGATTGGCCACTTGTTATAGAATCCACCTGATTTTCATTTTCACTGAAATCAAATTGGATTGTCTCTATAATAGGTGGCTGATCCAAAATAATGAAAAAAGAGATATGGTGTAACAAAGTTTAAAAAAAAACTTTTAAAGTAAAAAACAGATTAAATAAATGAAGCGAGAAGATAAGGAAAAGAGTAAAATAAATCAAAAACCAAAAATGAAAATAATAGTGAGATTTTAAGAAAGGACCATCTGAGGTGCCCATATGCTAGATGCTTCTTTAAAATGAGGAATATCAAAAAGTGGCAGGTTCAAAATGCAGTCACAGGCGACATAGGACACACAGCATGGGAGGGTTCACCACCAGTAGCAATTCTCACCTGCATTAAATGGCAACTTTCATTCCAAAAGTACTAACATTGACAGAATGCTTATGCTCCTAGAAGTTTGCTTTTCAATTTAATTTGTATGAATGAGTTACAAAGGTGTGTTTGAACTTGCTCTCCATATTTGACATCTCACCCCATTTTAATTAAGTGGGATTTTACAAATGGATAGTCATTTATAATTCCCTTTCATTGGTTTTACTAGGAAAATAAATTTTAATTTGCTATCCATACATGATCTACCACAGTGTATCAAGCAATCATTATACTTCAATAGAATATTTATTTGTAGTGTTTTCATGTAGAGAAATTACAATGTTATGAATTAATATCCAATTAGCAGTCCCTTTCTGAAACTAGATGTGAAGGCCACATATGACGAGGTGAAATAAATTGAGGCAATATAAGTTATCCATTCTTTTCCACACAGCAGAAAAGGAAACAAAAGGGTTGCAACTTTTTATCCAGGCCAATATTTATCCCTCAATCAACATAACAAAAACAGATTATCTTGTCATTATCACATTGCTGTTTCTGGGAGTTTGCTGTGCGCATTTTGGCTGCCGTCTTTCCCACATTAAACAGTGACTACACTCCAAAAAGTACTTCATTGGCTGTAAAGCGCTTTGAGTTGTCTGGTGGTCGTGAAAGGCGCTATATAAATGCAAGTCTTCTATATTTGACCTTCATTTCCATATCTATCCTTTGAATAAACATTACTGTAAAGTCATTGGCTCAACTTGGTGCTCTTCTTGATGTCACAATATTAATCTCAGCCCTCCCTCCATTTCCAATCCCTTAACAAGTCCCAACGTACCCCCACATATATTGTCCCATGCCTATTACCAATGGTGGCTGACACCCCTCTGGCTCCAAAAAAAGTTGTTCTTTATCTACATGGCTAAAAAAAACAAGATTTTCTATGGTCATGTTTGTGAAATACATTTTATGGATTCACTACTCTGCTCATTTTCCCTAGTCTATGGCTGGATGAATAATATTGCCAGTTACATGACCAATTAAGTGGTTCTTTAGCCATTTGAAAACTGCAAAATGAGCATTATTATAGTCCTAATTGCCGGGTTTCTGTCACTGAAGCCAATAAAATCCTATTGAACATATCCAACAAAAGGACTTTCCGATACCTAACCTAGTTCTTCGCTTGGGTAACTCATATGCATGACCTCTGGTCCTTCCTAAACTATCTAATTGAAAATATAGAGTTCCTGTATTATGTTAAACACCTCTATCAGATCGACCCAGAGCCTATGCATCTCTAGAGTAAATAGACCCAGTTTTTTAAGCATATCGTAAAGTGTTTTAATCTGGGCATTGTTCTACTGGATCTCCTCTGAAGCTTTTCAGAGCATCTATATCCAGCATGTGAGGGGACCAAAACTGGACACATTATTCTAAATGAAGCCTAACCAAAGTCTTAAACAAGGACAAAATGGAGTGTTTTGTTTTATATTGATTTGACCTAGCAATGCAACCTAATACCCTATTTGCTTTGACTATTGCTTCATGATGTTGGTCATGTACCTTAAGAGAATTGTGCACTGTTCCTCTTTAAACCAACTTCAATGGGCACAGAGCTGTTTCGTTCCGGTGCATTGATCATCACCTGTACCCGGTTCCTGCTGGCAGGCCACCATGAACCAATTTCTAGGCCATCGTGCTAAGTGTTTGTCTGTCCTCAATGGGAATGGTCTGTAGTGTGTGGGATTTATAAACAATTATTGTACTTTTGCTATCTAAAGCATTCTGAATTATTTATATGACCGGTCCTGCCCACCATATTGGATGATTAAGTGCTGACAAACAGACGCGATGCCATCGGATTTGTAGACCAATGTGTCTACCAAAGCTATTTTAGAACTGGCCACTAGACTATGTAAGAGAATGGCAGGATTCACCAGCCCTCTGATTGTTCTCTGTTACTGTGGAGAATTATTATTTTCCTCCAACAGCCCAGTTGACATTACGAGTTTGACATCTGGAAAATTGCAGATATAAATCCATATCAGAGCATTGGTACAAATCCATTTCTTATTTTAAGTGTTTTAATTTATATCTTCCCCTGCTTTTCTTTAGATCATCTTGTGTTGTACACTATTCTTCAATAAGGAGGGTGACAGGCCAGTCACTAGGAGGAGAAGCCTGAAGTTACTAACTTCTGGGGAGGCACCTTACCTCATGCCATTTCCTTGGCTGAGAGAAAGAACTTGCTTTTTGGGGAAGAAGTGCAACCATACCATTGCTAGTAGTTGCGATTATGATGATTTATGGGGACCACAATTTCCTGGAACTTCGTTTGATTGTCTTAGGGAGTCAGAGAGGAATTTCTCAGCTTTTTTTTGGCATATCTGAGGAAATTGTTTGGTTAGGGGTTAGGTCAATTGTATGTGTGGCTGTACCATGTTTGAATTATGGGATTGAGGTTCACTTCCCACTCACCTTTGTGTATGTTCTCATGTTAGTCTGTTGCAGAGTGACTTAGTACATCAGTGCACTATACTACTTTCTCATGATTGTATGCTATTCTTAGTAAAATCAAGCTATTAAAGTCTTCAGAAACCTTACCAGCTTAAAAATGCACTTTTCTTTGCCTTTTCAAATATGCACATTTATTATGCTCCCAGATGCAGGGAAATATCTGGCAGTAACTTCCCATGACAACTTTGTGGACGTCTACAATGTGCTTTCAAGTAAAAGAGTTGGCATATGTAAAGGGGCTTCTAGTTACATTACCCATGTAGACTGGGATGTAAGAGGTAAGGAAAAATCATTCTTCAAGTCTTTTTAATTCTTTCAATAAATCTTTTAAAAATCAAAAATACCTTATAAAATTAGACGTTTGAAGAAATGCTCATAAAAATTCTACTTGTGAAACTTATGTGGCATGGTCAGTTCATAATATACAAAGTCATTAATTTAAAACTATCTGCTTTTGAGATGTAGTAAAGTGTAAAGGATGTTCACTGAAAGGGTAATATATTATAATGACTTTGGGTTAAAAATTCAGTTGCATAGCACCCGTTGTTTGGGCGCTACGGGTGCCGAATTGGGTCCACAATGGTGTCCGAGCAGCACGCACACACTTCTGGTGTGGGCTGTGCCAGACGCATTGGAGTGAGGGCGGTAGGACAATTGTTAGGCGTTTGCGTTGGAAGTATGGTAAGTAGGTGAATCATCGTGACATCAATCAGTGTGCAATGATGCCATTTTCATCATCATCGCCAGAACTAACATCCTGTGTTAAATTTGCACAGCTGAACATGCGTTCAGCAGCAGGAAGGACCACCCTACCAGTGCTATTTAAAGGGATCATCAACAACTTTCAGGTAACTTGTTTTCTGATTTCTACAGGCTCTATATAAGTTTGTGGAATTGTTTGGAGCTTTCAAGAGTTATTTCAAGTTGGTGAGATCACAGGGAGTGGGGCTGCAAGTGAAGAAGGCCTTATTTCTGACTTCAAGTTCTGGTCAGACCATTTGCTCCAAGAGATGGAGCATAGGCAGCAAAGAGGACAAGCTGCTCACAGAGGGAGGAGGAGGAGGGGGAGAAGGGCTCCCAGCAGGAGGTCTTACCCACCTAAGGTCTTCCAAGAGCAATTCTCTTACCTTAACCTGAGCGAGGAGCGGTGTGTGAAGCGTCTGTGCTTTACAAAGGAAGTGCTCACAGAACTCTGCCAACTCTTGCAACCAGACCTGCAGCCTCACTCCATGGCAAGGACTGTGAAGGTGACCCTGGCCCTGAATTTCTTTGTGTCGGGATCCTTCCAGGCTGGAGCAAGTGACATCTGCAACATCTCAGTTTACCGTCCACTGCTCCATAAGAGAGATGACAGACGCTCTTTATGCCAAGAGAAAGGGCGCCATTGTTTTCTCTCTGACCAGAGAGAAGCAGATGGAGTGTGCACGTGGCTTTTCCAGGATAGCATGGTGCAGGTTGGCATCGACTGCACGCACATGGCTTTGCGGGCACCGTATCTAAATGTTGAGATGCAACCACAAAAATTTCCACTCGCTGAATGTATAGTTGGTGTGCAACCATGCTCAGCGCATCATGATGGTGAATGTCCAGTATCCTGGCAGCAGTCATGATGCTTTTATTCTGCGCCAGTCCACTGTTCCTTCAGTCTTTGAGCCACCAAGACAAACCAGATGCTGTCTGCTGGGTGACGAAGGCTATCCCTGGACCACCTGGCTCATGACTCCACTCCGCAACCCAACCATACATGGCCACATGCGTACAATGAGAGCCATCATAGAGCAGACCATTAGGATGCTGAAGCAACTGTTCCACTGCCTGGATCGCTCTGGAGGAGCCCTACAGTATTCATCGGATTGTGTGTCCCGATGCGTGGTGGTCTGTTATATCCTTCACAACTTAGCCATCATGAGGACACAGCCCTTGTCACCAGCTCAGGAGGAGGAGGAATAGGAAGAGGTGGAAGAAGGACCTCTCCCCTGGTGTTGATCTCCTGGACCAAGGCCTCCAGTACTGCATCTGAGAAGCTAGGTGCACTCTCTCTCCCCTGTAATACCATCATTACAACTTTCTTCTGCAATATCCTCCAAGCCAGCTCAATCACCTGTTGCAGCCAGAAGGCGCCTCCCCTTTTAAGAGGAACAGACTGCCTTTAAGTAGTGCTAGAACCTGGGCCCCTGCTAAGCGTTCAGTCACTTAGCAGCATCTTCAGCACTGGGCTGAATGCTACAATCATGTAAATTAGCAGGCAATACGAAGTTTGAGTGCTTCCTGCAGTCTGCCGATCTGGCACGGGTTGATCGAGCATCGCAATCCCCCTACTCGTTTTGAGGTCTTATTCAGTGTCTAGGCCATTTTATTTTAATTAAGGACTTGGCTCAGCACTGAAATCATATCTAGACTACTGCCTCATTCTTAAGCGCTGTAGCACTCCAAATATGAACGCCACATGAGTATTTATGACAGGATGTGTATAATTTGCTGCCTTTGGTGAGATATAATTTTAATGTAATTTAATGAGCTGTTCCTTCTTACAATGGCGTAGCATTCTCTGTGAACCAGAAGCTTCAGTCTGTTATATATGTATACTTGTATTTACTCTGTACAGCCACCAGAGGGCTCATCCACTGGAGTCCCAAGGGATCCCATAATCCCATGGGAGCACAGGTATTTAAGGAGGCTTCACAGGTTGGAGAGGCAGCCTGGAGACCTGCAATAAAAGACGAAGGTCACACTTTACTTTGAACTCACAGTGTTCAGCCTGACTCTTTCTCCATACACAACAACTGGTGATGAGATACAGATAGCGAATCCAAAGATGCAGAGAACAGTAGGCATCCTGGAGAAATTCTCAGAGGGAGATGATTGGGAAACTTTTGCAGAGCGACTCGACCAATACTTCATGGCCAACGAGCTAGATGGGGAAGAGAGCGCTGCCAAACGAAGGCCACTCCTCCTCACCGTCTGTGGGGCACCAACGTATGGCCTCATGAAGAATCTGCTCACTCCGGTGAAACCCACGGAGAAATCGTACGACGATTTCTGCACACTGGTCCGAGAGCATCTGAACCCGAAGGAAAGCTTTCTGATGGCGAGGTACCGGTTCTACACCTACAAAATGTCTGAAGACCAGGAAGTGGCGCATTATGTCACCGAGCTAAGACGCCTTGCAGGACATTGTGAATTTGAAGGACATTTGGAGCACATGCTCAGAGACTTTTTCGTACTTGGCATTGGCCATGAAACCATACTTCACAAACTTTTGACTGTAGAGACCCCAACCTTGAATAAGGCCATAGCGATAGCCCAGGTGTTCATTGCCACCAGTGACAATACGAAACAAATCTCTCAGCACACAAGTGCTGCTACAAGTACTGTGAACGAAGTGATGTTGTTTTCGAATCATAACATACAGGGCAGGTCACACATACCTGCAGCTACACGTCCGCAAATGTCTCATAGTCCACCATCAAGGGTGATGAATGCAAGGCCATTAACACCTTGTTGGTGCTGCGGGGGTGATCATCGTTTCCATTCATGCCGATTCAAAGAGTACGTTTGCAAGGGCTGTGGAACAATGGGACACATCCAACGAGTGTGCAGGTGAGCTGCAAAGCCTGTTAAACTTGCAAACCACCATGTTGCAAAGAAGGACAGATCCACGGAGGATCACGACGAACCAGAGTCTCAGATTGAGGAGGCAGAGGTACATGGGGTGCACACATTCACCATGAATTGTCCCCCGATAATGCTGAATGTTGAACTAAATGGACTCCCAGTATCAACGGAGCTGGACACGGGCGCGAGCCAGTCCACCATGGGCAACAAGACTTTCGAAAGGTTTGTGCTGCAACAAGGCCTCAAGGCCAGTCTTAACTCCAGTTCGCACGAAACTAAGAACTTACATGAAAGAACTGATTCCTGTAATCAGCAGTGCTACCGTAAAGGTCTCCTACGATGGAGCGGTGCACAAGCTACCACCCTGGGTGGTACCGGGCGATGGTCCCACGCTGCTCAGCAGGAGCTGGCTGGGAAAGATACGCTGGAAGGAGGACGATGTCCAAGTGCTATTGCCCGCTGATGACACTTCGTGTGCCCAGGTCTTAAACAAATTTCCTTCGCTGTTCGAACCAGGCATCAGGAAATTCCAAGGAGCCAAAGTGCAGATCCACCTAATTTCGGGGGTGCGACCCATCCATCACAAGGCGAGAGCAGTACCGTACATGATGAGAGAAAGGGTAGAGATCGAGCTAGACCGGCTGCAAAGAGAGGGCTCCATTTCCCCGATCGAGTTCAATGAGTGGGCCAGTCCTATCGTCCCAGTCCTCAAGGGAGGAGACTGCACCGTCAGAATCTGTGGCGATTACAAAGTAACTATCAATCGTTCCTCCCTGCAGGACCAATACCCACTACCAAAGGCCGACGACCTCTTTGCAACGCTGGTGGGAAAAAAAGATGTTCACGAAGCTGGATTTGACTTCAGCCTACATGACGCAGGAACTGGAGGAATCATCGAAGGCCCTCATTTGCATCAACATGCACAAAGGTCTTTTTGTTTATAACAGATGCCCATTTGGAATCCAATCGGTGGCGCGATATTCCAGAGAAACATGGAAAGCTTACTGAAGTCGGTCCCGCACACCGTGGTCTTCCAGGATGACATCTTGGTCACAGGTCGGAACACAGTCGAGCATCTGCAGAACCTGGAGGAGGTTCTTAGTTGACTTAACCGCATGGGGCTCAGGTTAAAATGTTCGAAGTGCGTTTCCTGATGTCTGAAGTGGAGTTCCTGGGAAGGAGGATTGCGGCGGACGGCATCAGGCCCACCAACGTGAAAACGGAGGCAATCGAGAACACACTGAGGCCACAGAACGCGACGGAGCTGTGGGACTCCTGAACTACTTTGGTAACTTCTTACCGGGTCTCAGCACACTGTTCGAACCACTGCATGTCTTGCTACGAAAAGGGGATGAATGGGTTTGGGACAAAAGCCAAGAAAATGCCTTTGTAAAAGTGAGAAAATTATTATGCTCAAACAAATTGCTTGTGTTGTATGATCCATGTAAGCGTCTGGTACTAGCATGTGATGCATCGTCATATGGCGTTGGGTGTGTATTGCAACAAGCTTAATGATTTTGGGAAACTGCAACCGGCTGCTTATGCATCCAGGAGTCTGTCTAAGGCTGAGAGCCTACAGCATGATTGAGAAAGAAGCATTAGCATGTGTCTATGGGATAAAGAAAATGCATCAATACTTGTTTGGGCTAAAATTCGAATTGGAAACTGACCATAAGCCACTTATATCCCTGTTCTCCGAGAGTAAAGGGATAAATACCAACACATCGGCCCGTATCCAGAGATGGGTGCTCACGTTGTGCACATACAACTACGCCATCTGCCACAGGCCACGTACAGAAAAATGCATCGATGCTCTCAATAGGCTGCCATTGCCCACCAAGGGGGTGGAAATGGCGCAGCATGCAGATCTAGCAATGGTTATGGAAGCATTTGAGAGTGAGCAATCACCCGTCACTGACCGGCAGATCAAAACCTGGACAAGCCAGGACCCCTTATTATCTCTAGTCAAAAGCTGTGTGCTTCACGGGAGCTGGTCCAGTGTCCCAGTGGAAATGCAGGAAGAGATAAAGCCGTTCCAGTGGCGCAAAGATGAAATGTCTATACAGGCAGACTGCCTTCTGTGGAGCAATCGAGTAGTGGTCCCCAAGAAGGGCAGAGACACCTTCATTTTGGTTTAGAAAGGATGAGAGGGGATCTCATAGAAACATATAAAATTCTGACGGGACTGGACAGGTTAGATGCGGGAAGAATGTATCCGATGTTGGGGATGTCCAGAACCAGGGGACATCATCTAAGGATAAGGGGTAGGCCATTTAGGACTGAGATGAGGAGAAACTTCTTCACTCAGAGAGTTGTTAACCTGTGGAATTCCCTGCCACAGAGAGTTGTTGATGCCAGTTCATTGGATATATTTAAGAGGGAGTTAGATATGGCCCTTACGGCTAAAGGGATCAAGGGGTATGGAGAGAAAGCGGGAAAGGGGTACTGAGGGAATGATCAGCCATGATCTTATTGAGAGGTGGTGCAGGCTCGAAGGGCCGAATGGCCTACTCTTGCACCTATTTTCTATATTTCTTTGTTTCATCAATGACCTCCACAGTACCCATCCAGGCATCATAATGAAGAAAACAATAGCCAGATCCCACGTGTGGTGGTCCAGTATCGATGCGGACTTAGAGTCCTGCATTCACAGATGTAATACCTGCTCGCAGTTAAGCAATGTACCCAGAGAGGCGCCATTAAGTTTATGGTCTTGGCCTTCCAAACCGTGGTCTCGGGTACACGTCGACAATGCAGGCCCGTTCTTGGATAAAATGTTCATTGTAGTTGTCCAAGTGGATTGAATGTGAGATAATGTCGGCTAGCACATCCGCTGCCACTATGGAAAGCCTGCGGGCCATGTTTACCACACACGGCCTACCCGATGTCCTGGTGAGCGACAACGGGCCATCTTTTACCAGTGCTGAGTTCGAAGAATTCATGACCCGTAACGGGATCAAACATCTGACATCTGCCCCATTCAAACCAGCGTCCAATGGTCAGGCAGAGAGAGCAGTGCAAACCCTCAAGCAAGGCTTGAAGAGGGTAACTGAAGGCTCACTTGCAGACTCGCCAATCCCGAGTCCTGCTTAGCTACTGCATGAGACCCCGCTCACGCAATGGGATCCCACCTGCTGAACTGCTCATGAAAAGAGCACTCAAGACAAGGCTCGCATTAGTTCACCCTGATCTACATGAACAGGTAGAGAGCAGGCGGCTTCAACAAAGTGCGTACCATGATACCGCAACTGTGTCACGCGAGATTGAAATCAATGATCCTGTATTTGTATTAAATTATGGACAAGGTCCCAAGTGGCTTCCCGGCATTTCGGGTCAAACTTTCAAATGGACTCATTCACCGGAAATACTTGGACCAAATCAAACTCAGATTCACGGACTATCCTGAGCAACCCACCTTGGACCCTACCTTTTTCGATCCCCCAACATACACACCAGTGGCAACCGGCACCACAGTTGACCATGAAGCAGAACCCATCATCCACAGCAGCCCAGCAGGGCCCAACATACCAGGCAGCCCAGCAAGGCCAGCTGCAGTGCAGCCCAGCGAGGGCCCAGTTTTCACACTGCGACCATCAACCAGGGCAAGAAGATCCCCAGATCAACTCACATTGTAAATAGTTACACTATTGACTTTGGGGGTGAGTGTTGTTATCTATGTATACTTGTATTTACTCTGAACAGCCACCAGAGGGCTCATCCCCTGGTGTCCTAAGGGATCCCATAATCCTTTGGGAGCACAGGTATTTAAGGAGACTTCACAGGTTCGAGAGGCACTCTGTGGCTACTCTCCCATAACCAGTAAGCTTAAGTGTGTACTGCTGATATTACTGTCTCCCAGAAAGGTTTGAAATGAAATAAAATACAGTGGGTCCTAATGAACTAGGATTGTATGAGTAATAAAGAGTATGAGGTCTCTGCAGTAACAGAAAACTGCAGGACTGTGTTGTGTATGGAGAAAGAGCCATACTGAACACTGTGGTTTATCAGCATTATCCACATCCCAAGAACAAATTTTACAAAACACAACTGTATCCGAGATGGTTCTTCCTGGAGTCCTGCAATAAAAGACTAAGGTCACACTTTACTTTGAGCTCACAGTATTCAGTCTGATTCTTTCTTGCAAACATAGCAGTTATCACTTCTCTGAGACATGTGTGCACAACAGTTTGTTTCATGTGACAGATATCAAGGAGTGATTTCATGAAACCTTCATGCTATGGTAAAATTGACCGCTTGGGAAGAACCATCTCGGATACAGTTGTGTTTTGTAAAATTTGTTCTTGGGATGTGGATAATGCTGGTAAACCAGTGTTCAGTATGGCTCTTTCTCCATACACAACACAGTCCTGCAGTTTTCTGTTACTGCAGAGACCTCATACTCTTGATTACTCATACAATCCTAGTTCATTAGGACCCACTGTATTTTATTTCATTTCAAACCTTTCTGGGAGACAGTAATATCAGCAGTACACACTTAAGCTTACTGGTTATGGGTGAGTAGCCCACTCCTACGTTGAACTGGCTATAGGTTGGGGCTGGTTTAGAACGTGAGCATGACTAGCAGTGGGCCAGCAGTGGGTTGCAGTATTTTCTGCTCCTCCTGCCCCCATTAAAATATTAAAAAATAAAAAAGTTTGGGCCCTTTTGTGGAGTAGCCACCGCTGGTTGCCTTAAGGGCCCTTTAATGGCGAAGAACATTCATCAGTGCAACTCTGATATCCGTATAGGCATGCAAGAAAGTTTTGGAAACCTATAAACCATCTTGGAGCAAGTGGCAATTCCAGAGAGTTCTGCGTTGTAACCCCCAATAGAGAGACATAGGAGTGATTTTATTATTCATTCTTGGGATGTGGATGTGGTTGCTAAGGCTGGCATTTACTGCCCATCCCTAGTTGCCCTGAGAAGGCAGTGATACAACTGAGTGACTTGCTAGGGCAGTTAAGAGTCACCCATGTTAGTGTGGAGCTGTCGTCACATATCGACCTTCCCTAAAGTACATTACTGAACCAGTGGGGTTTTATGACAATCTGACAGCTTTATGGTCATTTTTTGCTGAGACCAGCTTTTTATTTCCAGCTTTTTAAAAAAACTGAATACAAATTTTCAAAATGCCATGGTTGGTTTGAACTCATAGGCAGGAATTTTAATTTGGAGGCAGGTAAGGAGTGGGGTTGCTGGAAAGCGGCCAGGAAACCCGAGTAAACGGTGTTTCCGCAGGCCCTGCCAAATTTAACGGCAGGGCTGGATTAGCATTTTGAATCTCTGTTTCCTGCTCATAGCCACCAGCTGGAGAGGCTAACTGGCTGTCGGGTGGGTAGGCCTGCAGTACCAGAGGGTGATGGGGGAGGTCGGCAGGCTGGAGGGGGAAGGTCGGAAGGCCAGAGGGTGATCATGGGCCAGAGGGGCAGGTTGGAAGGTGATCGGGAGCTGGAGGGGAGAGGTCAGAAGGCCAGAGGCTGATCAGTGGCCAGACAGGGATTGTAGGCCAGAGGGAAGATAGTGGGGCCGGGGCTAAGGATTGAAGGCCGGAGGGGGAGAGGGGAATTGGAGTTTGGAGGCCTTGTAGTGGGTGTTCGAGGTCTCAGGGTGGGGTGGGCGGTGGGGAGGGAGGTCGGTGGGAAATTGGAAGGGTCGGTGGTGTTTTCAATTGTGGGGGGTTGGCAAGACACTTACCTTCTAATCCAGCAGTCCTTGCCTTCCTTTAGCTGGTGGGTTGCCTGTGGCCTGGGAAACCCTCTAGCCCACAGTTAAATTTAAAATGGTGATCACCATGAGGCACGGAGCTTCATTTTCATATTTAAAGTGCCAACCTGTCTCTTGTGAGCGGATTGGCTGCCGCCCCCCCCCCCCCGTCCCACCGTCCCACCTCCATTAAAACTGGAAGTGGGCAGGTAGAAGGCAAGTTGGGGTCGGGATTCAGATTTTTAACTCTTTAACATCCCAACTGACCCCAACTCATCTGTTTATTTGGGGTTAAAATTCTCACCCATTCTCTGGATTATTAGTCCAGGCCATGCATCAAGCTTTGCCACTTCTCCTTCCAACTATTCCTTCTTCTCTTTCTCTTCCTCTTTCTCTTCAGCCAAAGCTCTGGCTCTGGCTTCACCTCTATGAAAGACAGGCTTTCCACCCACGTCCCCCTCCCCTCCTCCCTTGACAGGGATCCTCCTTGAATCCTCTGATGGAGTTACCTTGTGCCAGGGCCTCTTGCCACCCAAATTTCCGTCTGTCAGAACTAAAATTCTCCAGGCCTCAGCATGTGTTCTGGTTGCTCACCTTTATTGTCCTATGCACTAATCCCACCTCAATTTAAAATCTAGGCTAATGGCTTCGGTCTTCCTAGTGTTTCATTGGAGGAACTTTTGGCTCATTGGGACTGGATGTTAGACGAGCAGTCTAACAATATAGAGGCACTGGAGGGGTTGATAGAGGTGGTGTGAGGTAGAGCTGGGTGTCATCAGTGTATATGTGGAATATGACTTCATGTCTTCGGATGATATTGCTGAAGGGCAGCCTGTAAATGAGAAATAGGAGGGGCCAAACATAGATCCTCGGGGAACACCGAAGGTGGGAAGAGAAGCCATTGCGGGAGATTCTCTGGCTACGACTGGATAGGTAACAGCAGAGTCAGGCAAGGTTGTGAGTTCAAGCCCCCACTCCAGAGACTTGAGCACTTAAATCCAGGCTAACACTACAATGCAGTACTGATGGAGCACTGTTGGAGATGCCATCTTTCGGATGAGATGTTAAACCAAGGTCCCATCTGCCCTCACAGGTGGATGTAAAAGATCGCATGGCACTATTCAAAGAAAAGGAAGTGAATTCGCCTGATGGCTTGGTCAACATTTATCCCTCAACCAACACTTAAAACAGATGGGGGCCGAAATTTCCCGCCTTCTTAAGGTCCATTACCGCCTCTAAGATGTGGTAATGGGACGGTGCGGCTTTTCTGACGGGGGCAGGCGGATGGGCCAACCGATGAGAAATTGCCCCAGGACTAGGAGCAGCAGAAATGAGTTTCCGCTCTGCCCAGCATGGCTGGCCCATCAGGCACGCGCTGACCTCTTACTGCCAGGCGACGACCCCTTTGTGCCCCGCGAGGGAAATTGCCTGGTGGGAGTGGAGCCGGCAGTGCTTTATGTCCCCAACAGATTTCCTAGCAGGAAGCTGCCAGTGGCTGGGCGGCACGTCCGTTCTTAAAGGGGAGGGTGCTCTGCCGCAGCTGCCGTTTTATTTTAATTGTCGGCCAACTCTGAAGTCGGCCCGTCAGTGGCGGTCACGGCCCTCCCTGGTGGCCTAGTGGGCGCAACTAAAGTATCTGCAGAGCTTGCAGCAGCTATCCCCTTTAACTGAAGGGGAGGGACTGTGCTGCAGTGCAGAGAGACCTGGGGGTCCTTGTGTATGAAACACAAAAAGTATAGCAAATAATCAGGAAGGAAAATGGAATGTTGGTCTTTATTGCAAGTGGGATAGAGTATAAAAGCAGAGACGTCCTGCTACAACTGTACAGGGTATTGGTGAGGTCACACCTGGAGTACTGCATATAGTTTTGGTCTCTGTATTGAAGGAAGGATATACTTGCATTGGAGGCTGTTCAGAGAAGATTCACTTGGTTGATTCCGGAGGATAGGTTAAGTAGGTTGGGCCTATACACATTGCAGTTCAGAAGAATAAGAGATGATCTTATTGAAACTTATAGGATAATGTGGGGTCTCAACAAGGTGGATGTAGAGAGGATATTTCTACTCATTGGGGAAACTAAAACTAGAGGATATAGGGCTCAGAATTGGCCAGGAGTTGCTCCGTTTTTTTTTTGAGCAACTTTACTTTTTGGCATATCTCAAAAATACCCATTTTGCACATTCAATTTGCGCCAGTGTAAGTGAGTTAATTTGGATTTTTTTGTTTTTTTTTTCAAAAGGGGGCGTTACCAGCCACCTACGCCCGTTTTGGCCATTTAAGCCACTTTGGATAGCTAATAGTTATTCCAAACTAACTTAGGCCAGTGTATGTGGCCACTTGTGGCCGCACAGAAAACCCTTGCGGAGAGTGAAGAAATCAGCGTAGGTAGGTACATTGGAGACCATTCGGCCAGAGATAGGGGCGGGAAGGGAAGCGGAGAGGAACTTGCAAAGCACTATACAAAGCACAACAAGTAGTAAGCATTCAAGAAGACATAAAAACATTCAAGAAGAAATAAAAAATAAAACTAAGTCCTACCTTCATATCAAAACTCAGCCCGGGAAGTCAGCGGGCCAGCCGGTGCAACAGAAGTAAGTCCTACCCTACCTTCATCTTCAGCCTGGGAACAGCGACGCAGCAAGTCGAGATTCCGGTCCCAGGGTGCCCTATCTCAGCCCTAGCTCCAATCCCTTCCCAAAGAATCCTCTCTGTCTGACCCCACTCCTGTTCCTACTCAGCTTATCTAAAGCTAGCTTTAGGATTTCTTGCCTGGCACTTTTTGTTTAAAGAAGTGAGGAATGTTGACGAAGTCTGCATTTGAAACACTTTTGTGGCATTGTTTTTCATATCTGATTCGACCTTCTGTTATGAAGAAAGCACCCAGCTTCACAACTCTCACACTTGTAAACATCAGGATCAACCTCAGTGCGTTCCACAGCGGGCCCGGCCGGTGCGTGAGACCACTCTGCCAGGGATAGGGGCGGCGAGCATCGGGTCCCTCCAACACAAGCTGCGGGATGCGCTGGGGACGAGGAGCTACTGCGCATGCGCGCACACTCCAATGCGCTTGTGGAGAGCTGCCAGCACTGTTTCTCGCGCAGGGCCCTAGCTCCGCCCCCCAATCAACTGGCCACGCTGTGCCAAGCCCTGAGGCAGGCAACACAGCGGCCAGAATTGGGGAACATTTTTCCCTGCCCTTTTCATCCCTCAAAAGCAGCGCAACTCCGGTGAGCATGGCAAAAATCTGCAGGGGCCAATTTTGAGCCCATAGTCTTCGGGGACCGCCCATTTAAAACTGAGATGAGGAGAAATTTCTTCTGAGGGTTGTAAATCTATGGAAATCTCTGCCCCAGAGAGCTATGAAGGCTGGGTCATTGAATATATTTAAGGCGGAGATAGATGGATTTTGGAGCGATAAGGGTGTAAAAAGTTATGGGCAGCGGGCAGGGAAGTGGAGCTGAGTCCATGATCAGATCAGCCATGATCTTATTGAATGAGGGAGCAGGCTCGAGGGGCCAAGTGGCCTACTCCTGCTCCTATTTCTTATGTTCTTATGTAACGGTGAGTTTTTTGATGAAGGAGAATGATGACAGCAATTTTGAAGAGGAGGACGGTACCTGAGGAGGGACCATGTATGAATATTCATGCGGAGCATTGTGTAGTTCATCTCTCTCACTAATGTTCATGTGTATGTCCTTCCCTATTTTCACAATTGTTGTTGACTTATTCTTCCAAATTTCACCAGTGTGGTATTCTGACTTTCTGTGCATGTTTTTATTGGTTTTTAGGATGTCCCAATCTGGAAGCATTTGGAGCTCCTTATTTCCTGCACACAGAATAGTTAGCACAGCTCCCATTCCCAAATCTCCAGCCAGCAGACAGTGGATGCAAGATAACTGTCTTTTCTTGGCAGATATTGTTGTTGGTGACTTCTCAAATGATAAGGAGATGGTGAACTCATATCATTGTCTCTAAGCAGCCTCTAGAATGATAGGTTACGATACAATAGATTTATTTGTGTTGTGATTCTTGTAGCTTCCCACAAGACCTGTAGTTTCGAATTCTTCAATCTCTACAGCAGCTGTTCAGATGAAAAATGGATGAGATATTTTTCCAAACTAAGAAAGCACAGAAAGCAATTAGATAAGTCTTAAAAAGTTTGTTCAACCCTTTAGAAGGCTACTTCCGTTCTTCACTGCATAGTGCAGAAATGCCGCAATATGGATTTTCTTCCCTCTAGTTCCAAGTATTCGAATCGCATCAATAGAATGCAATATACACTTTCTCAAACCAGTCAGTCAAAGCCAAAATGATTTGAAAGGTGTACTTAAGAAAATATCTCTCTCCTTCAAAAGATCAACAGGAATACACCTCATGTTCACCTATTGAGAATGATCTGAGAGGTGCTGGATGCCTTTAAGTTGTGTCAGACATCCGATTTTCCAGCTCCCAAAAAGGCATGCAGCCAATAAATAATGCAGGTAGTGCTAGCTTCACATCTGAACCATAATAATGAACTGTCAGCAGCACTTTCAAGTGGCCCCTTGGACCATGTGAACAGCCGTTTGCAGCATGCACCCCACCTCATGTGCATCCATTTTTGGGTGCAATTGAAATTCTAGGCCAGCTTGTTCTTGTACTTAGATGATTAGCTGATCAAAGCACATTGTTAACATCAGCAGTCATGCTTCTTTGCAGGCTAGAATTCAGTCTGTGGATTTGGTCTACATTGGACAGGGGCATTGATTTTCTCTGAAAAAATTGTTTTCAGTCATTAATCAAGCCCCACACCAGGACTTGTAAGCACGTAATCTAGGCGGACATTTCAGTGCAGTACCATTGTCGGATGTACTGTCTTTCAATTGAGACATTAAACCAAGTATCATTCTACCTACTTCAGTGGAGGTAAAAGATCCCATAGCACTATTCAAAGAATAAGGGATGGAATCATATAATTTTATTGCACAGAAGGTGACCACTCAGCCCATTGTTCTTGTGTCAATTCTCTGAAAGAGAAAAATGAATGGTTATCGACCTGAAACGTTAACTCTGTTTCTCTCTCCACAGATGCTGTCCGACCTTCTGAGTTTTTCCAGAATTTTCTGTTTTTATCTCTGAAAGAGCTATCCACTTAATTGTATGCCTCTGCCATTTTTATTTATCAACTTCCCTTTTATAAACTGTTAAATATTCTGCTTCTAATGAAAAGAATCGCAATTTCTCCAGTCTATCATCAAAACTAAAGCCTTTCATCCCTGGTGTCATCTTAGTAAATTTCTTGTACACACTACTTTCTTGAAATAAGATGCTCAAAACTAGATACAATGGCCTAGAAATTGGGTGGTATATTGTCACCCAATAATGCCATAATTGGGCGAAAAAATGGCGGCTGCTAATCTTCTACCATCTGACGACGGGTCCTGTGGCGGCCGCCATTTTGGGGTGGCCGGCAGCACTGCCAATTGCAGCGGTAGCGAAAATAATTGAAATGAAGCAGATTATGACATCAGTGAATGTGCAACGTTCACTTGACAACCGATCTGCGAGTTTGGATTTTGCTACCCCATTTACTGGCTTACCTTAACTATGATGAACTGAGTAAACGTTGAGAAGTAGTAAGGAGGCTCCAGCAGGCATTTAAAAGGACCATCAGCAGTCACTTGAAACTGACATGTTTCTGCAGTTTGACTGGCTCTGTGCAACTTTCTGCAACTCCAGCAGCTTTATAAACTTCTTTCAACGTTCTAAGGTAACAGGACATGTTGTTGCATATGCAGAACGCCTGCATTACTATTTAAAGGTTTTTTCTTACAACACTTGCTCACAGTCATTGGGGCTATACTGGCAGTCCACCTCACGCTCGAGGATGTTCAGGAGAGGGAGCCAAGATAGCGAAGAAGATGAGAAGATGCGTGCAGATGGAGAAGGAGGAGGAGCCAGGAGGGCTCTCAACAGGAGGCTTTACCCATCTAGGGTTTTCCAAGAGCACTTCTCTTGTGTCCATTTAAGCGAGAAGCAGTGTATTCATAGGCTACGCTTCACCAAGGAAGCAGTGTATTCAGAGGCTACGCTTCACCAAGGAGGTGGTCGGAGAACTTTAAAAAAAAATTTGTTCGTGAGACGTGGGCATCACTGACTGGTAATTATTGCCCATCCCGAATTGCTCTTGAGGAGGTGGTGTCACATATAGGGTATGGATGGCAGATTTCCTTCCCTAAAGGACATTAGTGAAGCAGATGGGTTTTTAACGACAAAATGGTAGGTTCATGGTCACCAGTAGTGGTGCTAGCTTTTATTCCAGATTTATTTAATTTTACTGAATTTAAATTCCCCAGCTGCTGTGGTGAGATTTGAACTCATGTCTCCAGATCATTCATCCAGGCCTCTGGATTACTAGTCCAGTAACATAACCCCTATGCTACTCTACCCTAACAGTACCTAAACTCTGCCACCTCCAGCAAACAGACCTCTGGGGCAGAGTGATTATAATACGATAGAATTTCACTTTACATTTGAGAGTGACTTGCCCAAGACTGAAACTCGTGTCTTAAACTTAAATAACGCCAATTACATAGGTATGAAGGACGAGTTGGCTAAGGTAAATTGGAAAAATAGATTAAAAAGTATGGCAATCGATAAGCTGTGGCTAGCATTTAAAGAAATATTGGATAATTCTCAACAAAAATACATTCCATTGAGAAACAAAAACTCCACAGGAAAAGTGATCCATCCGTGACTAACTAAAGAAGTTAAGGATAGCATTAGATTGAAAGCAGAAGTTTATAATGTTGCAAAGAATAGTAGTAAGCCTGAGGATTGGGAGAGTTCAGTGATCAGCAAAGGGTGACCAAAAATTGATAAAAAGGGAAAAAATCGACTGAGAGAAAACTAGCAAGAAATATAAAAACAGATTTTAGGAGCTTCCACAAGTATGTAAAAAGGAAGAGAGTAGCAAAAGTAAACATTGGTCCCTTAGAGACGGAGGCAGGAGAAATTATTATGGGGAATAAGGAAATGGCAGAAACTTTAAACAAATATTTTGTATCTATATTCACAGTAGAAGATGCAAAAAGCATACCTAAAATGGTGGGGAACCAAGGGTCTAATGAGGGTGAGGAACTTAATGTAATTAATATAAGTAGAGAAAAGGTACGAGAGAAACTAGAAGCCGACAAATCCCCTGGACCTGACGGCCTACATCCTAGGGTTCTAAAAGAGGTGGCTGCAGAGATATTGGATGCATTGATTTTGATCTTTTGAAATTCCCTAGATTCTAGAATAGCCCCAGCGGATTGGAAGGGAGCAAATGTAACACCACTATTCAAGAAAGGAGGGAGAGAGAAAACAGAATAGTTAGCCTGACATCCGTCATCGGGAAAATGCTGGAATCCATTATTATGGAAGTGGTATCAGGGCACTTAGGTGATTAGACAAAGTCAGCATGGTTTTATGAAAGGGAAATTGTGTTTGACAAATTTAGTAGAGTTTTTTGAGGATGTAACTAGCAGGGTAGATAAAGGGGAACCAGTGGATGTAGTATATTTGGATTTCCAAAAGGCATTTGATAAGGTGCCACATAAAAGGTTATTACACAAGATAAGGGCTCATGGGATTGGAGGTAATGTATTAGCATGGATAGAGGGTTGGTTAATGGACAGAAAACAAAGAGTAGAGATAAACGGGTCTTTTTCAGGTTGGCAGGCTGTAACTAGTGGGGTGCCACAAGGATCACTGCTGGGGCCTCAGCTATATACAATCCATAGTAATAACCTAGATGAAGGGACCAAGTGTATTGTATCCAAGTTTGCTGATGATACAAAGCTAGGTGGGACAATAAGCTGTAAGGAGAACACAAAGCATTTGCAAAGGGATATAGATAGACTAATTGAGTGGGCAGTCAAGTGTCAGATGGAGTACAATGTAGGGAAATGTGAGGTAGAAAGAATAGAAAAACAGAATATTTTTTAAATTGTGAGAAATTTTTAAATGTTGGTGTTCAGAGAGATTTTGGTGTCCTTGTGCAAGAATCACAGAAAGCTAACACGCAGGTACAACAAGCAATAAGGAAGGCAAATGCCGTGTTGTCCTTTATTGCAAGGAGGTTGGAGTATAAGAGTAAGGAAGTCTTGCTAGAATTGTACAGGGCCTTGGTGAGACCACATCTTTAGTAGTATGCACAGTTTTGGTCTCCTTATCTAAGGAAGAATATACTTGCCTTGGTGGAAGTACAACGGAGGTTAACTAGATTTATTCCTGGGATGAGAGAGCTGTCTTATGATTAGAGATTGTGTAGAATGTGTCTTTGTTTTTGTACTCTAAAACTCTATTTATAAAACTTGTGATCCTATCTGCTTTTTAAAAACAGCTTTATCATCTTTTCCTCCCACTTTTAAAGATTTTTCCATCTGAACCCTTAAATTTCTCTACTCCTTTTAAAATGTTGCCATTTAGTTTATATGTCCTCTCCTTATTCTTCCTCTTAAAATTTCTCCACATTAAATTTTATCTGCCATATATCTACCCAATCTACTAGCCTGTCTATGTCCTCCTAAGGCCACTTTAAGTGCTAGATTTTCAGATTTGGCAAAATTACTGTTTTCGCTATGCTACCGTTTTTAGGCCAAACTTTTGACCTTTACGCGCATCAGTAAAGTCAGTGTTGTACAAGGAGTCGCAGCACAAACCGCGTGTTTCAGCAACTTTCATCCTTGGCCGGTAGCGCTGTGAGAGAGGCCTTGCAAAGGGGGAAAAACAAAAAACAAAAAAAAGCAAAAAGCATTCACAAAATCCTTACCTACTAAATCGCTGAAAAAGAATTAAAAAATAAAAACTTTAACTTACCTTTTTTTGCAGATCTTCATACTTACCGCTGTTGGCAGGGCTGCACCGACAGGTTTGACCCTATCGGTATTCTGGGCGCAGAGTACGGGTCCGGAGTGAGCCGAAAGTACGACGGTAACGCAATCCACGATGTTGCACGTCGTTCCACGTTGGCGCTCCTCTCCCCGGCAGTACATGGAATCACCACCGCAAAAAGATGTTCGAAGATCCTGCCGGCCGGGTTTTTGCCGCGGAGGGTCAAATCGTGCCGAAAACCCGGTCGCAAAGTTGCGAAACTCCAGCCCAGAGTCTCTTAGCTAGTGAATTCACTCTGGATTGCTCCCTCTTCTCACTTCAGCTCTGAGGAAATTCCCAGCCTTGGTATTCTGGTCAACATTATTTCCTTAATCAACACCATCAAAACAAAAATTAACTAATCAGATAACAAGTCTTAATTATTGTTTATGGGAACCTCTTGTGTACAAATTCACTGGTGTGTTTGTCTACGTAACAACAGTGACTACACTTCAGAAGTAATTAATTGGTTCTGAAGTGCTGTGGGACATCCTGAGGACACAAGTGTTCTATAAATGCAGGTTGCTTGTTTGTTTACTCATTGTTCAATATTTCTACCCAATATGTGATTCAAAACCGATAGTTTTGCTGATATTAGGGTGCTTAGTAGATTTGGAGAAGATGTGGGCATGAATAGGAAAGTTTTCCAGCTTTTGAGTACACACTATTCAAACCTTAGATGTATTTGTATTTCTTTCAGAGAACATATATTATTGTGGTAAACAATATTTATTTGTGGCTGTTGAAACAAATTATATCTCTTATGTCTCGTGCAGGGAAGTTATTGCAAGTCAATTCAGGTGCCAAAGAGCATCTGTTTTTTGAAGCACCAAGAGGGAGAAGACAAACAATTAGAAGTACAGAGGTATGAAATTCATCAATTGTGCAGTATAAGTTACATATTTTTATACTGAATTCAAGATCAGCAAAAATCATTTTTTCCATACTCTTATTTTTGTGTGAGTGAAAATGTTAATTGTGACTCACAGTGGTCTCCTAATGAAATTTAATGTTCTGGCTATGAAAATAATCTTACCAACGTATTTTAAAACATTACTAAAATACACAATTTGATTATAACCCTTTGGGTTCTGCAGAAATATTTCTCCACCAGTGTAAAAAGTAAATAAAATTGTTTGCTTTGAGAATACAAATTGAACCTCCCTTATCTGGAACCTTCGGGACCTAGCCTATTCTGGATAAGGGATTTTTCCGGATGAGGGGTGGTCACATTAAATTGGATGGTACAGGTACTGAGCAAGGGGATATCGGGGCTGGCTGGCTTTGGGCTGTGAGTGTGGCAGAGAGATCATGGTGGTAGGGGGGGCGGCGGGGGAGTGGATCGCGGGATCAGGCAAGCGATTGTGGGAATCGGCAGCGAGGAAGGACTTCAGTTTGTTCATGTCGGAGTTCTGCGCATGTGCCATCCGGTGGCCGGGAATGGTTCTGGACGAGGGGTGGTTCCGGATAAGGGAGTTCTGGATAAGGGAGGTTCAACCTGTACTATGAATTAAGAAATGTTCTGTGGTTATGTTCATTTCTCATATACCTTTTAACACTCAACTTTAGAAATTTGCCAAACATCAATTTATATGAAAAATATTGTATATCCAGAAAAAATAATTCAATATTCAGAGGGTTACCCAGAATCATTAAAGTTAACTGACTACTAAGTCATTTTATTTTTATTTCGAATATTTGCCAGCTCCCACCCTGTTTTCAAAAGTCTTATAAAATCCCTTCTTTTCAATGGTGCCTGTGTCCACATTCATTTCTCCTTGTTCACCTGCTCAGTGTTCACTTTTTTCTGCCCTGTAAAGCACTCTGAGATGTTTACAATTCTACAACATCCCTCATATAAATATAAGTTGCTACAGTTTTATCACCTATTTGTCATTTCACTGATTGTGAGCAAAAATTGCAAGGCAAGTACTGTACTGTCTAAGTGACAAGGGGCTACATTTTCTGCTGATTTACTGCTCTTTTGAATGGTTTCTGAGTGACTGGGAGTGAAAAATGTGACATGGGAGTTGTTCCCCCAACTCTCTGGCTTCCACTGCCACTCCAGGGATTTTCTGCCGGAAGTGAGGGCAGATTAAGCAAGCATATTCAAATGATTGGTTAATGATGGGAATATATCATCCGACATAGTCATTCTATGTCATTGCCACTGGACCAAGACCTAGCTCTGTCAAGCCCGTGTGCTGGCTGGTGTACAACGGTCACCACACGTTAAAAAAACAACCATGCACAGGCATCTTCCAGTCGGGGAGCGGGAGAGCGAGGAGGAGGAGCAGCATCGAATCGGGAGGCCTACAAGAGGCCCATCAGTCGCAGTCGGGGAGCGGGAGAGCGCAGAGGCAGAGCAGCGTCGAGTCGGGACGCCTACAAAAGGCCAGCTGGTGCAGCTGCAGCAGGGCGAGAAGGCAAAAAAGTAGAAAGAAATTGAAAGGTGACGTCACAGCCAAGGGGGTAAGTGATCGGTAAGTAGTTTTTCTTTTTCTTTTCTTTATCAGTAAGTAACCTTTTAGCCTTGTTGTTGCCAACTTAAGTTGATCTAGGGGTTAAGTCATGGCAGGAGAGCTCAGACTCGTGTCATGCTCCTCCTGTACTATGTGGGAAGTCAGGGACGCTTCCGGTGTTCCTGACGAATACATGTGCGGGAAGTGTATCCGGCTGCAACTCCTGACGGACCACATTGCGGCACTGGAGCTGCGGGGGAACTCATTCTGGAGCATGCACGATGCTGAGAATGATGTGAATAGCACGTTTAGTGAGTTGGTCTTACCGCAGGAAAAGGGTACACAGCCAGATAGGGAATGGAAGACCAACAGGAAGAGGCAGTGCAAGGAAGCTAGTGCAGGGGTCCCCTGCGGTCATCACCCTGCAAAACAGATACACCGCTTTGGGTACTGTTGGGAAGGATGATTCACCAGGGGAGGGCAGCAGCAGCCAAGTTCATGGCACCGTGGGTGGCTCTGCTGCACAGGAGGGCAGGAAAGCTATAGTGATAGGGGATTCAATTGTAAAGGGAATAGATAGACATTTCTATGGCCGCAACCGAGACTCCAGGATGGTATGTTGCCTCCCTGGTGCAAGGGTCAAGGATGTTTCGGAGAGGATGCGGTACATTCTGAAAAGGGAGGGTGAAGAGCCAGTTGTTGTGGTGCATATAGGTACCGATGATATAGGTAAAAACGGGATGAGGTCCTACAAGACGAATTTAGGGAGCTAGGAGTTAAATTAAAAAGTAGGACGTCAAAAGTAGTAATCTCAGGATTGCTACTAGTGCCACATGCGAGTCAGAGTAGGAATCGCAGGATAGCTCAGATGAATACGTGGCTTGAGGAGTGGTGCAGCAGGGAGGGATTCAAATTCCTGGGACATTGGAACCGGTTCTGGGGGAGGTGGGACCAGTACAAACCCTGGGCCTGGACAGGACCGGAACCAATGTCCCAGGGGGAGTGTTTGCTAGTGCTGTTGGGGAGGAGTTAAACTAATATGGCAGGGGGATGGGAACCTATGCAGGGAGACAGAGGGAAGTAGAATGGGGGCAGAAGCAAAAGATAGAAAGAAGAAAAGTAAAAGTGGAGGGCAGAGAAACCTAAGGTAAAAAGCAAAAAGAGCCACATTACAGCAAAATTCTAAAGGGGCAAAGTGTGTTAGAAAGACAAGCCTGAAGGCTCTGTGCCTCAATGCGAGGAGTATTTGGAATAAGGTGGACGAATTAACTGCGCAGATAGCAGTTAACGGGTATGATGTAATTGGCATCACGGAGACATGGCTCCAGGGTGACCAAGGCTGGGAACTCAACATCCAGAGGTATGCAACATTTAGGAAGGATAGACAGAAAGGAAAAGGAGGTGGGGTGGCGTTGCTGGTTAAAGAGGAAATTAATGCAATAGTATGAAAGGACAGTAACTTGGATGATGTGGAATTGGTATGGGTGGAGCTACGGAATACCAAGGGGCAGAAAGCGCTAGTGGGAGTTGTGTACAGACCACCAAACAGTAGTAGTAAGGTTGGGGACAGCATCAAACAAGAAATTAGGGATGGATGCAATAAAGGTACAGAAGTTATCATGGGTGACTTTAATCTACATATTGATTGGGCTAACCAAATTGGTGGCAATGCGGTGGAGGAGGATTTCCTGGAGTGTATTAGGGATGGTTTCATAGCTTCATAGTTTCATAACTTTCCAATGTCTGAAGCTGAAGCCTTCAGGATTTGAAAGACAATTTTAGCTGTATGCAATTTGGAAGAGTTTGCAGTGAACTCTCTATCCGCTGTCACCTCCTTGGAGCAACCTCTCTCACAATTGACAAATCTCTTCTGCCATCTCTACTTCACCTGCCATCAGCATCGGTGTCCTTGAAAAAATCTCACCTTGGTTCTCAGAATCCCACCACGATCAGCCCCAACACCAACATCACTAAACACACCAGCATCACCAACAACAACACTACCAACTTTATCCGCAATCACCTGATGCTACACAGGGCATCAGCACCTGACCGCATTCCTGTCCGGGAGGCCAGGGATGGCCTCACCATGGCCAGATTTACTTCACTTGATGCTGTACACCCTGGCTGCAACATGATGAGCCAGGTTGGCACCACCCCACACCAGCACCATAAAGCATCCCTGCAATGCCCAAGCCATTCTTTTCACACTCATCACCATTGTGTTGAAAAAATAGATTTCAATGTTTGACAACACATTAGCAGAAACTCTACATGAACATTGGTTAAAACATTCAAGTGCCTCCCCTTATGTTTTATTAATTAGTATGTTTGCACTGGAATGAGGGTGAGTGTGAGGGATGGCTAGTGAGATGGGGATATGATAATGTAGATAGAGAGAGAGGGATGGGTGGAGGTGCAAGGTAAGTTGGTGTGAGTAAGGATGTGCAGGGGTAGGGTAGGGAAGACAGAGTAATGGGGATGTGATGAGAGGCACAGCAGGATGAGGTTGAGTGTGGCTTTACAGTAACGTTTCGTAATTTACTGAGATCATTGAAAGGTTTGCGCCGCCATTGCAGCCAGTTCCTCCTGACGACATCCCTGCTTGTGCCCTCCTGTGCAATGTGCAACCAGGCTGCGTTGGTGTCCTGGGGAGGTCTATTCCACCCATTGGAAGGGAAGAGGACCTCCCTGTGCTGGGTCTCCTTCCATAATCATCTGGAGGGAGTCATGGGAGAGCCTGGGTGCAACCGTGCACCTCTGTGCAGTTTGTCAGTGTTTGCAGCACTTCAATGCTGCAAAACACTGTCAAAGAAAGTTGGCCATTTAAGATCACTTTAAGAAAACTGGATGATGACTCGTCATCAAATGACGTCACCAGACTCGCTTCCTGTTTATTGGCCGGGAACCTTGCAGGGCGGGCTTAACAAGCCTAATCTAGGGAAGATTGTTGAGAGATCGGTCTGGAGCCGGGTGCACCTTCCCCACATGCCATCAATGCCGGCCGATCCAAACTCACCACTTTGGCGAAATCCCGGCCAGGAAGTGTAATTTAGAATAGTGAATTCAATGTCAAATCAGGTACAGAAAGCAAAATAAACAGAGGGAAAGAACAACTGGATTAAGAGCAGGAGAGCAGAGACGGAAAGAAAATGTTTTTAAAAAATCCACAGAATTATACCACCGTTAACTTCAACGTTATTTTTACAGGAACTTCTGGCCCAATGTATCCTTACATTGGCATCACCAGCAACACTCTGCTGTGACAAGCAGCACAGCGATCTCCCTCTCTTTCTCTCGGCCCTCATATCTACAGATATAACAATGCATTTCAGTTACTAAGGCCGCTTTTCCCCAACCAAGGTCATAACGACCTTGCAATATTATAATATAATCATATATATTTTAAAAACATTTAAAAGTTCTGCCAATAACCTTTCAATAATGACCATCCATCTTCAAATAAACTGCAGTGAAGCTGACTTAAGGTAAATCTGACATGATCACATTCTGCTTAGAACTTTTTCTTTTAAACTATATAAAGTCACCAAGTTTAATACCATGGTTGAGATTAGTTTTATAAAACCAAACTTGGAAATTCATCGTACTACTCAAATTAATGTAAGATCAAGTGCTTATTAATTGCATTTTTAATTTGGAACTTTCTCATTGAGAACCGGTTTACTGTTGCTTTGCTAATGTTTAATAAGAACATAAGAAATAGGAGCAGGAGTAGGCCGTACGGCCCCTCGAGCCTGCTCCGCCATTTAATACATGGCTGATCCAATCATGGACTCGGGTCCACTTCTCTCCCGCTCCCCATAACCCCTTATTCCCTTATCGTTTAAGAAACTGTCTATTTCTGTCTTAAATGTATTCAATGTCCCAGCTTCCACAGCTCTCTGAGGCAGCGAATTCCACAGATTTACAACCCTCTGAGAGAAGACATTCCTCCTCATCTCCATTTTAAATGGGCAGCCCCCTTATTCTAAGATTATGCCCTCTACTTCTAGTCTCCCCCATCAGCGGAAACATCCTCTCTGCATCCACCTTGGCAAGCCCCCTCATAATCTTTTACGTTTCGATAAGATCACCTCTCATTCTTCTGAATTCCAATGAGTAGAGGCCCAACCTATTCAACCTTTCCCCATAAGCCAACCCCCTCATCTCCGGAATCAACCGAGTGAACCTTCTCTGAACTGCCTCCAAAGCAAGTATATCCTTTCGTAAATATGGAAACCAAAACTGCACGCAGTATTCCAGGTGTGGCCTCACCAATACCCTGTATAACTGCTTTTATACTCCATCCCCTTTGCAATAAAGGCTAAGATTCCATTGGCCTTCCTGATCACTTGCTGTACCTGCATAACAACCTTTTGTGTTTCATGCACAAGTACCCCCAGGTTCTGCTGTGCTGCAGCACTTTGCAATTTTTCTCCATTTAAATAATAACTTGCTCTTTGACCTTTTTCTGCCAAAGTGCATGACCTCACACTTTCCAACATTATACTGCATCTGCCAAATTTTTGCCCACTCACTTAGCCTGTCTATGTCCTTTTGAAGATTTTTTGTGTCCTCCTCACACATTGCTTTTCCTCCCATCTTTGTATCGTCAGCAAACTTGGCTACGTTACACTCGGTCCCTTCTTCTGTCGTTAATATAGATTGTAAATAGTTGGGGTCCCAGCACTGATCCCTACGGCACCCCACTAGTTACTGATTGCTAATCCGAGAATGAACCATTTATCCCGACTCTCTGTTTTTTGTTAGTTAGCCAATCCTCTATCCATGCTAATGTATTACCCCCAACCCCATGAAATGTTATCTTGTGCAGTAACCTTTTATGTGGCACCTTGTCAAATGCCTTCTGGAAGTCCAAATACACCACATCTACTGGTTCCCCTTTATCCACCCTGTTCGTTCCATCCTCAAAGAATTCCAGCAAATTTGTCAAACATGACTTCCCCTTCATAAATCCATGCTGACTCTGCCTGACTGAATTTTGCTTTTCCAAATGTTCTGCTGCTGCTTCTTTAATAATGGACTCCAACATTTTCCCAACCACAGATGTTAGGCTAACTGGTCTATAGTTTCTTACTTTTTGCCTACCTCCTTTTTTAAATAGGGGCGTTACATTTGCAGTTTTCCAATCTCCCCAGAATCCAGGAAATTTTGGTAAATTACAACCAATGCATCCACTATCCCTGTCGCTACTTCTCTTAAGACCCTCGGATTCAAGCCATCAGGTCCAGGGGATTTATCTGCCTTTAGTCCCGTTATCTTACTGAGTACCACCTCCTTAGTGATTGTGATTGTGTTAAGTTCCTCCCCCCCCCTATAGCCCCTTGACTATCCACTGTTGGGATATTGTTAGTGTCCTCTACTGTAAAGACTGATACAAAATATTTGTTCAGAGTTTCTGCCATCACCGTGTTCCCCATTACTAATTCCCCGGTCTCGTCCTCTGAGGGACCAACATTTACTTTAACCACTCTTTTCCTTTTTATATACCTATAGAAACTCTTGCTATCTGTTTTTATATTTCATACTAGTTTACTTTCATAGTCTATCTTCCCTTTCTTAATCATTTTTTTAGTCATCCTTTGCTGGCTTTTAAAAGCTTCCCAATCTTCTGTTCTCCCACTAGTTTTGGCCACTTTGTATGCCCTTGTTTTTAATTGGATACCGTCCTTTATTTCTTTAGTTAGCCACAGATGGCTATCTTTTCTCTTGCACCCTTTCCTCCTCACTGGAATATATATTTTTTGAGTTGTGAAATATCTCCTTAAATGTACACCACTGTTCATCAACCGTCCTACACTGTAATCTATTTTCCCAGTCCACTTTAGCCAACTCTGCCTTCATACCTTCATAGTCTCCTTTATTTAAACTTAGTATGCTGGTTAGAGTTCCAATTTTCTCACCCACCATCTGAGATCACTCATTCCAAGAGGATCTTTTACGAGGAGATTGTTTATTAATCCTGTCTCATTACACAGGACCAGATCTAATATAGCCTGCTCCCTGATGTAGGTGTTAAAAAGTTTAGGGGGACAAATTGGATCTGCAGAACCCATTTTGTAGGTGCTACGCAGCCTCCTATCACTTGAAAATGGCATCCGAGATACGCGCACTGTTCCGACGAGAAGTGCGATAGACGCCATCTTGGGAAAGGGCTTTGCTCACGCACCTAATGATTGCTGGCAACATGCAGAGTAGCCATATAGTGTGCAACAATGATTTTATGCCAGCACTGCTATTTTTGAAAACTGCGCTCTAGGATACTGTCTTAACCTTGCACAGCTGAACTCGAACGGCATGAAGGCACAAGGGTAAACACTTGGGTGCTTCTTGCAATGTTCACGTAAAGTTTCTGTTAATGTGAAACATTGAAACCTTTATTTTGAACACTTTGTGTTCGTAGACAGATTTGTGTGCGCCATTGGAAGTGGCTTAGTGAGTTGCAGTGAAAGGTGAGACATATGGTACCCCCGCTTTATGGTGTTGGTGTGGGGTGATGCCCATCTGGCGCATCATGTGACAGCCAGGGTGTACAGCATCAAGTGAAGTAAATCTGGCCATGGCGAGGCCATCCCTGGCCTCCCGGGCAGCAATGTGGTCGGGTGCTGATGTCCTCTGTCCTGTGCAGCATCAGGTGATTGCAGAGAAGGTTGGTGGTGTTGTGGAGGCAAACACCCAGCCACAGCTTGCAGGCATCAGCAATATACCTGCAGAAACTGCATCATCAGTGGTCACGTATGTGCAGCAAGCCTGTAGCCAGGTTGATGTACGAGGAGGACGGGCCCGATGTAAGCCCTACGAGGCCAAATGAATACTGGGGGAAATCGCTGGAAGCCGAAGTTCAGTGAGTTCATGTGGAGTACATATATAGTTCATATACCAGGACGCCACCGATAATGATGAAAGTGCTCCTCAATGGCATCCCAGTATTAATGGAGCTAGACATGGGGGCCAGCCAGTCCCTGATGAGTATCAAACAGTTCGAAAGGTTGTGGGTGTCCAAGGCCAGGAGGCCCAAATTATTGCTGATTGACGCACAGCTACGGACATATACAAAGGAGATCATTCCGGTTCTAGGCAGCGCCACGGTAGTCATGACCCACAAAGATTCGGAGAACAGGTTGCCACTCT
This sequence comes from Pristiophorus japonicus, assembly GCF_044704955.1. Lineage (NCBI taxonomy): Eukaryota > Metazoa > Chordata > Chondrichthyes > Pristiophoridae > Pristiophorus > Pristiophorus japonicus. The sequence continues at coordinate 91,242,226 of NC_091985.1, forward strand.
GGATTGACTCGGGGGACGGTCCCGCACTACTGGGGAGGAGTTGGCTTGCTGTCATGAACTGGAAATGGGGCGATGTCAATGCAATTTCTTCTGTGGAGCGAGTATCATGCTCACAGGTCCTGGACAAATTTGACTCATTATTTCAATCCGGCATCGGCACTTTCATAGGGACCAAGGTAGTCATTCAAGACGACATCCTCATCACGTGTCGCGATACTGAAGAACACCTCCACAACCTGGAGGAGGTGCTACACAGACTGGACCGGGTAGGTCTGCGCCTGAAAAAGGCGAAGTGCGTCTTCTTAGCTCCAGAGGTAGAAATCCTGGGGAGGAGGATAACAGCAGACGGGATCAGACCTACTGCGTCCAAAACGGAAGCGATCCAGAGAACACCCAGACCCCGTAACACGACGGAGCTGCGTTCGTTCCTGGGGGTCCTGAACTATTTTAGTAACTTTTTTCCCAAATTGAGCACGCTGTTAGAGCCGCTACACGTGCTCCTACGCAAAGGTCGCAATTGGGTCTGGGGCGACAGCCAGGAAAGAGCTTTTGATAGAGCATGCAATTTGTTATGCTCCAACAAACTGTTAACGTTATATGACCCGTGTAAGAAACTTGTTTTAATGTGCGAGGCGTCATCCTATGATGCCGGGTGTGTGTTGCAGCATGTCAATGCCAACGGTCAGTTACAGCCGGTAGCTTATGCCTCCAGAAGTCTGTCCCAGGCAGAAAGGGGCTACGGGATGGTAGGAAAGGAAGCGCTAGCATGTGTATATGCAGTAAAAAAAAATGCACCAGTACCTGTTTGGCAGGAAATTTGAGCTGGACATAGATCACAAACCCCTAACGTCCCTTTTGGTCGACAACAAGGCCATAAATGTGAATGCATCGGCCCGCATACAGAGGTGGGCACTCACATTAGCCGCCTATGACTACACAATTCGACACAGACCGGGCACTGAAAACTGCGCCGATGCACTCAGCAGGCTCCCACTAGCCACCACTGAGGGGGCAACTGAGCACAATGCTGAGATGGTCATCGCTGTTGAAGCTTTTGAAAGCGAAGGCTCACCTGTGACAGCTCGTCAGATTAAAGTCTGGACAAATAAAGATCCGCTACTGTCTTTAGTTAAGAAATGTGTCCTGAATGGGGACTGGGCAGCCACGTACGGGGCATGCCCTGAGAAATTTAAACCATTTCATAGGCGCAAGGATGAACTCTCAATTCAGGCCGATTGCCTGCTGTGGGGAAACCGAGTAGTCATGCCCAGATGGGCAGAGAGGTGTTTATCAGAGAACTTCACAATGAGCACCCGGGCATTGTCATGATGAAGGCAATTGCCAGGTCACACGTTTGGTGACCAGGGATAGATGCAGACCTGGAACTTTGTGTTTGCAGGTGCAACACGTGTGCTTAGCTGGGCAACGCACCCAGGGAAGCCCGTGGTCCTGGCCCGCCAAGCCTTGGTCACGCATCCATGTGGACTACGCAGGTCCTTTCATGGGAAAAATGTTTTTGGTTGTAGTAGACACCTATTCCAAATGGATTGAGTGTGCCATTTTAAATTCAAGCACATCCTCTGCCACGGTAGAAAGTCTACGGGCAATGTTCGCTGCCCATGGTCTACAGGATGTCTTGATCAGCGACAATGGCCCTTGCTTCACAAGCACTGAATTCCAGGACTTCATGGCAGGCAATGGAATCAACCATGTCAGAACAGCACCGTTCAAGCCGGCCTCAAACGGCCAGGCAGAACGAGCAGTGCGGATAATCAAATGAGATGCTCAGAATCCAAGGGGGTTCCCTACAAAGCCGCTTATCATGCCTCCTGTTGGCCAATAGATCCCGACCACACTCGCTCACAGGGGTTCCACCCATAGAGCTGCTAATGAAAAGGATGCTCAAAACCAGATTATTCCTTATATACCCTACTATGAAAGAAATTGTTGAGAGCAGGCGTCAGTCACAATGTGACTACCATGACAGGAATGCGAGGGCGCGATGTATTGATGTCAATGACTCTGTTTTTGTCCTTAATTATGCTGCAGGGCCCAAATGGCTTGCAGGCACTGTGATTGCCAAAGAGGGGAATAGGGTTTTGGTAGTTAAACTTACCAATGGACAAATCTGCCGCAAACACGTGGATCAAACTAAAAGGAGGTCCAGCAACCCCATAGAAGAAGCAGAGGAAGAACACGAAGTAAAGTTTACTCCACCACAGGTGACCGAACACCGGAACCAAGTGGAGGAGAGCCCAGTCACTGGGGGCTATCCGGACAGGCCTGAGGCACCGCAAACAGCAGACACTCAGGCCAGCGCCCAACAACCGGAGCCCCAACTCAGGCGTTCTACAAGGGAGCGTAAACCACCAGAGAGACTTAACCTGTGATCCCAATAAGACTTTGGGGGGTAGGTGATGTCATGTATTCAACTATCATTGTAACCCATGTATAAGCTGACCGAGGTTGTACACCTTGAGAGCGTTGACCACAAGGGGCGAACTTGTGGGAGACACTCCTAACCTGGACTTTCAGGTATAAAAGGGGAAGCTCCACCCACCTTCATCACTCGAGGTCTTGGTAATAAAGGTAACTGGTCACAGAGTGACCTTCTCTCAAGTATGGGCCTCGTGTGCATTTATACTGTATAGTAAGGACATATCGCATTTACTGTACAGTTGAAGCAGTCAACTCAATAGCTAATTCAATGGCAACTGAACTCCCACCTCAGCTTGACAGACGTAGTCCACAACCAGCATGGACCCCATGGGTGACAACTTAAAAACAAAAGGTGAGCTCAAATATATTCTTACTGATCTCTAAACAAGGTCATAATTACCTGAATTAGGTCCCGCGCTGCTGCATGTCGGGTCTGCTCAGCGCTGACAAACCCAACATTGGGAAAAGTGCGTGGTGGCGGGTTCACAGTGGGATCCCAACCTGCTGGGGAAAAAAACTTTACCGCCACCGATTGCACCCACTGACCCCCCAGAAATTCTCAGCCAACTTGTTTTTGGAGCTTTCTTATACTTACCTAAAGTTTGAATAGTCTACAAGGAGTGGTCTGGCTGGTTCTAAAGTACTTTTTTTTAGTGATTTAAAGGCTTGTCTGAAATAAGTTGCTTCCAAACATGGGTGGCCTGGTAGGCCTTCCTCTTGGAATTTAGCATGACTTGGAGAATGAACAGAAGGCACGCAGAGCAGGAAAAGCTGCTGGAAGAGGAGCAGGAGAAGCGCTCGCAACAGGAGGTCATATACGCCCAGGGTCTTAAAGGAGCAATTTGGTTACCTCAACTTCAACAAGGACCAATGCTTGAGATGTCTTCGCTTTACTAAAGAGGTCATGACTGAAATCTGCCAACTGCTGCAGCCACAACTGTAACCTCAAAGCAGGGCAAAGACCGCATAGCTTGTGTTTATCAAGGTGACCGTGACTCTTAACTTTAATGTATCTGGCTCCTTCCAGGCTGCTGCTAGAGATATAAGCAAAATCTCACAGTTTGTAATACACTGCTGCATAAGGGCGGTCACTGAGGCTCTCTATACAAAGCAAGGCAGCTTCATCTCATTCCCTCTTGCAAGAGACAAGCAGGCGGGGTGAGCACGAGGGTTTGCACGGATTGCAGGCTTCCCCCTGATGCATAGTGCCATTGATTGTATACAAGGCCTGTGTGTACCTCATGTCAACTCAGCCATTTTCATGAACCGAAAGGGATTCCACTCCCTCAATATGCAGCTGGTGTGCGACTACAGGCAGCGCATCATGCAGGTAAATATCCTTTATCCTGGCAGTAGTCATGATTCCTTCATTCTGCGGCAGTCCTGTGTGCAAGTCAAAAGCTGGCTACTGAGTTATCCATTGATGACATGGATCATGACTCTGATCCGGAACCCACCCACATGTGCACAGCAGGCCTACAATGAGAGCCATGCTGCCACAAGTAACTTTATAGAGTACGCCATCGGCATCCTCAAGCAACGCTTTCGCTGCTTGGACCGCTTTGGACGAGCCCTGCAGTAATCAGCTGAACGGGTATCATAATTTGTGGTAGTATGCTGCATGCGGCACAACATAGCCATTATGAGGATACAGCCCTTGCCAGCACCTCTCAGGCAAGAGGCTGATGAGTAGGAGCACGAGGAGGTGGAGGAGGAGGATGTGGAGGAACAACAAGAGGGAAGCTACATCGTACACAGCCCCTTTCTGCCCGGGCTCTACGTGATTTAATAATTAATGAGCAATACCAGTCACCTTAACCATACCTGGAGGTTTCTCGCATGCGCAGTAGCTCCTCTGCAGCGTGGGACCCGATGTCCCGCCCCTATCCAAGACCGAGTGGCGTCACGACGCCCTCCAGGCTGCTGCATGTCATGGAGAGAATCCCGCACCTATCCCCAGCCACGTGGCCTCCTGCAACGGCCGTCCGGCCCGCTGACTTCCCGGGCCGAGATAGGACTTAAGTTTTATTTTTTATTTATTATTGATGGTTGTGCTTTGTTTAGTGAGGAGAGTTTTAATGGAGGGAGGAGGGAAGGAGGAGAATTTTGATGGGGGGAGAGGAGGAGAGTTTTGATCTGTGCGAGGGGAGAGAGTTTTGATGGGGGGGTGGAGGGAGAGTTTTGATGGGGTGGGGGGGGAGTTTTGATGGGGGCGGGGGGGGGGGAAGTTTTGATCAGGGGGGGGAGGGGAGTTTTGATGGTGGGGGGGTTGATAACTGTGTAGTCAGTAATTTTAATTGCTTACTCAAGACTTTCCTTAACCCTGTTGATGAAAATACTTTCCTACATAAGAACATAAGAATTATGAGCAAGAGGTATTTCTATTTTTTATTTGGACATTTTGAAAAAATTATGTAAATATGTTTTGTCTCTTTACTACTTTTATTTTTGTAGTTTAAGCTTCCATGACTGCTTCTGTTGTATAGTAAATTAACTTTGCGAAGTTTGTCATATGATGTCCTGTATAGCTGTTTCATCCTATTCACATTCTTTAGTCAAGTCATTAAGTACCTACCTGTGCTGATTTCTTAACTCTCCACAAGGGTTTTCTGTGCGGCCACAAGTGACAACATATGCAAGGCTGTTAGTTTGAAGCAACTATTAGCTGTCCAAACTGGCTTAAATGGCCAAAACGGGTGTAGGTGGCTGGTAACGCCCCCTTTTGGAAAAAAAACTAAACCTAAAAAAAATCCTAACTAACACCCTTACACTGCCGCAAATAAATGTGCAGAATGGGGATTTTTAAGATACTCCAGAAAAATCAAGTTGCTCAAAAAAAAAATGAGCAACTCCTAGGCAAATTTGGGCCCTCTGTCTCTCCCAGGGTTTCTTTGAGGTGCTTCCCCAGTGGCTGCAGCATAGATGGTGGAAGGCTGCTGACTTCTCATTGAGGAGATAGCAGATGGCCTTGGAGGGCGCCCTCGAGCAGCTCTGGGCCTGGAAGGATTCAGACTGCACCATTTCAGCCCGTTTGGGCTGGCTGGCTGACAGACAACAGAAAGGACACTGCGGAGTGGCAGGGGTGGGAGCAGGCATTCTGTCATCCTGAGAGCCATGGGCATTCCTACTGAGCTGTTGCAAAACAGATTGATGGACTGCTGTCAGTCCTTTGAACAATGGTATCTAGAGCCATGGTGGCAGTAGTCTGAGTTTGCAAGGCAGCAGTCTGAGATTCCATTGCAGCACTCAGACCCTTGATGGAAGCTGTTTGTGCTGCAATGGGAGTTGTGACATCGGCCATCAGATGCTGCATCATGGTGAGTTCCACAAATGTGCTGATGAAGGTGACCACCCGTTCCATGTTGGAAAGGCTGGGCTTCAAGATCTGCGCAAAGCCCTGTGCCACATTTGTGCTGCACTCCTCCGTTCTCCCTGACATTGTGCGCAGGCTTTCTGGCTGGTTTTCCAGGTCACCAAGTATTTGGGTGCATACACCCATAAGTCGCCTTCTGTAGCCTGGCCCATTGAAGTCCTCATCTGAGTCCTCTGCAGCAGAACTAGTTGTGCAACCTTGTCTTCGAGGGAGCTGGCACCTGCGATATCCTTTCTCCCCACCCTGGCTCCTGCGTACTTGTGTTCAGTGTCTCAGCATGTGCAGATCCCTCCTCTATCCTAGCCTCTAGAATACACGCAGTGTCAGTATCTGAGCTGGTGGCTGCGACTTTATAATCGAGCGACGATGTCTCTTCACCTTCAATGTCTTCTCCTCTTCCTTCACTGACTGCGAAGGCTCCAGTTCTTGGGTATCTGAAATGAAAAAGGGACAAGGTTTGGGTCGTGGTGAGGGGACAAGGGAAAGACAGAAGTGCGAGCTTACACCATCTGCAGCTTCTCATTCAAAAGAGATTGAGGGATAAGTGGGATGAGAGAAGGAGGAATAGATATGCAGATACCCTTATCATCGATCGCTTTAGCCTCGCCAGTGGTCACGTCCTCATCGATGCCCCTTTTCCTATGATGAGCAGCGCAGTCTCCTCCATGGGGGCTAAAACATGCAGCCGCACTTGTCCTCCTCCAGGTCTTTGCTGCTGCCTGCTGTTATGCACCATTTTCCCCTGCAAGAGAGAGGGAATTCTGTCAGTGAGTATCATGCAGTATGTTTGGATGATTTGGCTGTCATGGTTGAATAGCTGTGAGTTGTGGGTGGGAGGCTTGCAACAGTGCTAAGTGTGTGAGGTTGAGGTAAAGCACATAAATTGAAGGATTGAGTCCTGATTGATAGAGATTGTTAGCAGGTGTGTGATGTGGGTGTAGTGAATTGAGCAGTGGGTGAGACTAGTGGTGAAGTTGGTAGGATGTGCCATTTGACGATGAACTCACCTTGACAACTCATGAAAGATCGTTAAATTTCTTCCAGCAATGTATCCATGTTCTTAGAGCAACAACCTCTGCCACGACGACTTTCCACTGTGTCATGTATTCAACCAGCATTGTAACCCATGTATAATCTGACCTAAGTTGTACACTGTGAGAACAATGACCACTAGGTGGTGAACTTGTGGGAGACACTCCTAACCTGGACCTTCAGATATAAAAGGGCAAGCTCCACCCACTTCCATCACTTGAGTGCTATGGAATAAAGGACAGGTCACAGACTGACCTTCTCTCAAACATGGGCCTCGTGTGCATTTTTACTGTATAGTAAAGACGTATCAATGGCGACGAGAAACTGGGATTTAAACCACGCGAGCATGGCCACGAGCAGAACAGACGACAGGTACTGTGTTAAGGAATGGTTGGAACAGAGATTCAACATTGTTAAAGCAGCACACAGTTCTCCAGGCAGACAAGGGCAGTCGGGCATGCCCCAACATGTAGTCGAACCCAGAGGGGGAGTTCGACAGAGACAATGGCAAGCTGAACGGCGATTCACGTCATTGCAAGGGACAATGCGTCCAGTAATGGGGCCATCAACACCTGTTAATGGCGCACTCAAGGACAATAACAGGGGCAGTCAGGGACGATCGACTGGCAAGAGTCCTTTTGTTTCAAACAGCAGCTCATGTTTGAGGCGTGGAGGCACACACTCAGCCGGAGTTTGCAGAGATGAGCAAAATACCTGCAAAAATTGCAGAAATGAACGCTGGGGGAAATCGCTGGAAGCTGAAGTTCAGCGAGTTCATGTAGAGCACGTATACAGTTCATACACCAGGACGCCACCGATAATGATGAAAGTGCTCCTCAATGGCATCCCAGTATCAATGGAGCTAGACACGGGGGCCAGCCAGTCCTTGATGGGTATCGAACAGTTCGAAAAGTTGTGGGCGTCCAAGGCCAGGAGGCCAAAATTACCGCCGATTGACGCACAGCTACAAACATACACAAAGGAGATCATTCCGGTGCTCGGCAGCGCCACGGTAGTCGTGACCCATAAAGATTCGGAGAACAGGTTGCCACTCTGGGTTGTCCCGGAGGATGGACTCGCACTATTGGGGAGGAGTTGGCTTGCTATCATGAACTGGAAATGGGGCAATGTCAATGCAATTTCCTCTGTGGAGCGAGTATCATGCTCACAGGTCCTGGACAAATTTGACTCATTATTTCAACCCGGCATTGGCACTTTCATGGGGGCCAAGGTAGTGATTCATATAAACCCGGACGCCAGGCCAGTACACCACAAGGCCAGAGCGGTGCCGTACGTGACGCGGGAAAAGATAGAAGGCGAATTGGATCGCCTGCTGAGGGAAGGCATCATCTCGCCAGTCGAATTCAGTGACTGGGCGAGCCCGATTATGCCGGTGCTCAAGGCGGATGGGTCGGTCAGGATATGTGGCGATTACAAGGCCACCATCAATCAGGTGTCACTCCAAGACCAGTACCCGCTACCGAGAGCGGAGGACCTCTTTGCGACGCAATCCGGTGGCAAACTTTTTTCAAAATTGGACCTGACCTCAGCTTACATGACCCAGGAGCTGGCGAGTGAGTCGAAGAAGCTGACCACCATCACGACACACAAGGGGTTGTTTGAGCACAACAGATGTCCGTTCGGGATTCGCTCGGCCGCCGCGATCTTCCAACGAAATATGGAAAGCCTCCTCAAGTCGATTCCAGGGACGGTGGTTTTTCAGGACGACATCCTCATCACGCGTTACGATACTGAAGAACACCTCCACAACCTGGAGGAGGTGCTACGCAGACTGGACTGGGTAGGGCTGCGACTGAAAAAGGAGAAGTGCGTCTTCCTAGCTCCAGAGGTAGAATTCCTGGGGATGAGGGTAGCAGCCGACGGGATCAGCCCTACTGCGTCCAAGACGGAAGCGATCCAGAGAGCACCCAGACCCCGTAACATGACGGAGCTGCATTCATTCCTGGGGCTCCTGAACTATTTTGGCAACTTTCTTCCCAAATTGAGCACGCTGCTAGAGCCGCTACACGTGCTCCTACGCAAAGGTCGCGATTGGGTCTGGGGTGACAGCCAGGAAAGGGCTTTTAATAGAGCACGCAATTTGTTATGTTCCAACAATCTGTTAACGCTATATGACCCATGTAAGAAACTTGTGTTAACATGCGATGCATCGTCCTATGGTGCCGGGTGTGTGTTGCAGCATGTCAATGCCAAGGGTCAGTTACAGCTGGTAGCTTATGCCTCCAGAAGTCTGTCCCAGGCAGAAAGGGGCTACGGGATGGTAGAAAAGGAGGCGCTCGCATGTGTATATGCTGTAAAGAAAATGCACCAGTACCTGTTTGGCAGGAAATTTGAGCTGGAGACAGATCACAAACCTCTAACGTCCCTTTTGGCCGACAACAAGGCCATAAATGCAAATACATCGGCCCACATACAGAGGTGGGCACTCTCGTTAGCCGCCTATGACTACACAATTCGGCACAGACCGGGCACTGAAAACTGCGCCGATACACTCAACAGGCTCCCACTAGCCACCACTGAGGGGGCTACCGAGCATGCTGCTGAGATGGTCATGGCTGTTGAAGCTTTTGGAAGCAAAGGCTCACCCATGACAGCCCGTCAGATTAAAGTCTGGACAAATAGCGACCCGCTATTGTCTCTAGTCAAGAAATGTGTCCTGAATGGGGACTTGGCAGCCACGTACAGGGCAAGCCCTGAGGAATTTAAACCATTTCACAGGCGCAAGGATGAACTCTCGATTCAGGCCGATTGCCTACTGTGGGGAAACCGTGTAGTCATGCCCCAGATGGGCAGAGAGGTGTTCATCAGAGAAATCCACAATGAGCACCTGGGCATTGTCACGATGAAGGCAATTGCCAGGTCACACGTTTGGTGGCCAGGGATAGACGCAGATCTGGAACTTTGTGTTCGCAGGTGCAACACGTGTGCCCAGCTGGGTAATGCGCCCAGGGAAGCCCCCCTTAGCCCCTGGCCATGGCCCACCAAGCCTTGGTCACGCATCCATGTGGACTACGCAGGTCCTTTCATGGGAAAAATGTTTTTGGTTGTCGTAGACGCCTACTCCAAATGGATCGAGTGTGACATTTTAAATTCAAGCACATCCTCTGCCATGGTAGAAAGTCCACAGGCAATGTTCGCCGCCCATGGTCTACCAGACATCTTGGTCAGTGACAATGGCCCATGCTTCACAAGCACTGAATTCCAGGACTTCATGGCAGGCAATGGAATTAACCATGTCAGAACGGCACCATTCAAGCCGGCCTTAAATGGCCAGGCAAAACGAGCAGTGCAGATAATCAAACAGGGGATGCTCAGAATCCAAGAGGGTTCCCTACAACGCCGATTATCACGCCTCCTGTTGGCCTACAGATTCCGACCACACTCGCTCACAGGGATTCCACCCGCAGAGCTGCTAATGAAAAGGACGCTCAAAACCCGGTTGTCCCTTATACACCCCATCATGAAAGAAATTGTTGAGAGCAAGTGCCAGTCACAATATGACTCCCATGACAAGAATGCGAGGGCGCGATGTATTGATATAAATGACCCTGTTTTTGTCCTCAACTACGCTGCAGGGCCCAAATGGCTCGCAGGCACTGTGGTTGCCAAAGAGGGAAATAGGATTCTGGTAGTTAAACTTACCAATGGACAAATCTGCCGCAAACATGTGGATCAAACAAAAAGGAGGTTCAGCAACCCCATAGAAGAAGCAGAGGAAGAACACGATATAGAGTTCACTCCACCATAGGTGACCGAACACCAGAACCAAAGGGAGGAGAGCCCAGTCACTGTGGGCAGTCTGGACAGGCCTGAGGCACCGCAAACAGCAGACACTCAAGCCAGCGCCCAACAACCGGAACCCCAACTCAGGCGCTGTAGAAGAGAGCGTAAACCACCAGAGAGACTTAACCTGTGATCCCAATAAGACTTTGGGGGTGGAGGTGATGTCATATATTCAACCAGCATTGTAACCCATGTATAATCTGACCTAAGTTGTACACTGTGAGAACAATGACCACTAGGTGGTGAACTTGTGGGAGGCACTCCTCACCTGGACCTTCAGATATAAAAGGGCAAGCTCCACCCACTTCCATCACTTGAGTGCTATGCAATAAAGGACAGGTCACAGACTGACCTCTCAAGCATGGGCCTTGTGTGCATTTATACTGTATAGTAAGGACGTATCACACTGCTTCCTGAACATCTGTCTAAAGGGCCTCCTGTCCCCCAGTAAACATAGGGCATCTCTCCTTTCCACTAAGATCCCCAGTGCAGTGTATGAAAACCTTGGTGCACTCTCACACGTTCAGCCATTCGTCAAAGTAAAGAGCACAGATTCAGTTTTCAAATGACTCCCACCATTTCTTGTAGCCACAATGCACCTCCCCTTTAAGAGATGCGGGTTGCCTTTATGTAGCGCCAGCCACTCGCAATATCGGGCCCCCTAATGATGTGTGTAGCCAATGAACTGCGCGGTTAGCGCTGACTGCAGGTAGCAATCAGATAAAGCAGCAGGTACAGGTAGTACAAATTTACCATGCTGCCGGCAACACAATTAACGGGCACAAGTTAATTGCGTACTGCGATCCCCACGCCCTTTTTCGGGGCTTAGCCAATTTTTAAAAATTATTTGTTCCTGGGATGTAGGCATCGCTGGCAAGGCTGGCATTTATTGTTCATCCCTAATTGCCCTTGAGAAAGTGGTGGGGAGCTGCCTTCTTGAACCGCTGCAGTCCGTGTGGTGAAGGTACTCCCACATTGCTATTATGGAGAGAGGTCCAGGATTTTGACCCAGCTACAATGAAGGAATGGCGATATACTTCGAAGTCAGGATAGTGTGTAACTTGGAGGGGAACTTGCAGCTGTTGTTGTTCCCATACGCCAGCTGCCCTTGTCCTTCTAGCTGGTAGTGGTCACAGGTTTAGGAGGTGCTGCCAAAGAAGCCTTGATGAATTGCTGCAGTGCATCTTGCAGATGGTACACACTGCAGCCATAGTGCGCCGGTGGTGGAGGGAGTGAAGTTTTATGGTGGTGGATGAGGTGCCAATCAAGCAAGCTGCTTTGTCCTGGATGGTGTCGAGCTTCTTGAGTGTTGTTGGAGCTGCACTCATCCAGGCAAGTGGAGAGTATTCCATTACACTCCTGACTTGTAGATGGTGGAAAGGCTTTGGGGAGTAAAGAGGTGAGACACTCGCTGCAGAATACCTAGCCTCTGACCTGCTCTGTAGCCACAGTATTTATGTGGCTGGTCCAGTTAAGGTTCTGGTCAATGATGACCCCCCAAGATGTTGATGGTGGGAGATTCGGCGATGGTAATACCGTTGAATGTCAAGGGGCGGTGGTTAGACTCTCGCTTGCTGGAGATAGTCATTGCCTGGTACTGATGTGGCGTAAATTTCTTCCCCTTAGTGTCTAGCCACTAACACCTTGCACACAAACACACACACACAAATATTCTAGTGCCATATCCATGATCAGCCACTGAATGACTTCTAAATGCTGTACAGTAAAGTTTTACTCAGTGATCTATCAATCTCTTTTGGGAGCACATATTTTCTGCACCAACATTCTCTTTCTTGTAGCAAAAATGTAGTTATGTTGAGATCAGTTATTCTGTCAGTGTGTGATAAATCTTAACTTAGATCTTAAAGTTCTAATTTATCTGTTTAATTTTTTTTATGCAGATAGAGAAGATAGACTGGGCTACTTGGACATGTGTTTTAGGACCAACATGTGAAGGAATCTGGCCTACACACAGTGATATCACAGATGTCAATGCGGCTTGTGTAACTAAAGACCGAAAACTCATAGTCACAGGGGATGACTTTGGCTTTATGAAGCTCTTTTTATACCCAGTTAAGGTAATTTGATTGACACAAGTTGTTTGCGTGTGAGCCATCAACCATGTTTGCCTAATCAAATTTATGCAGCTGCACAAGCTTTTGATACTTCACTGTCTTAGGTATTTTACAAATGTATCCGCTGTCATGTGGCGCATGTATATCGTGTGGAAATTAGATTTTAAGTTATTTTAAGCATAACTGCAGTGATTTAGATGGGCGAAGTTGTTTCTAAAGCCTACAGAATACAGTGTATTGTTAAAATACTGGAGATGAAAGATTCTATTCATAGCCTTAGAATTAGAATTTAATGTGGCTGATGATCTTACAATGACCAAATATTTGGCATAGGAAATGAAAAGCCGAGATTAAGTGTGGCCGAAAAAAATTGGCATGGAATTACTGGAAGGCTGAACATATTGAAACGCAGAGATAAAAATTCAACTTCACCGTTTGGACAGAAATCCGGAAGAGTGGCTCGCCCGTCCCTTGTACAATCTGGACAATTTTCATTCCTGGAATGAAACAGCGCTCATAGGGAGTGCTGGTCAGGAAATTGCAGGCTCACAGAACTTTGATTTTCCAACTATTTAAATTATGGATAGAAAATCAATTGCGAGCCTCCAATTTTCAAACCACTGCACCCAGAGGGCATCGCTTCTCACTCAGGGTGTCCACCTCTTATATTCAACCCTTCTATTTTAATTCTAGCTATTTTTAAAAGCTACATAAACTCAAGGTTGGTAACCAGTAACTAGTAGGGTTCCGCAGAGATCAGTGCTGGGGCCCCCAACTATTTACAATCTATATTAACGACTTGGAAGAAGGGACTGAGTGTAATGCAGCCAAGTTTGCTGACGATACAAAGATTGGAGGAAAAGCAATGTGTAAGGAGGACATAAAAAATCCACAAAAGGACATAGACAGGCTAAATGAGTGGGCAAAAATTTGGCAGATGGAGTATAATGTTGGAAAGTGTGAGGTCATGCACTTGGGCAGAAAAAATCAAAGAGCAAGTTATTATTTAAATGGAGAAAGATTCCAAAGTGCCGCAGTACAGACGGACCTGGGGATACTTGTGCATGAAACACAAAAGGATAGTATGCAGATACAGCAAATGATCAGGAAGGCCAATGGTATCTTGGCCTTTATTGCAAAGGGGATGGAGTATAAAAGCAGAGAAGTCTTGCTACAGCTGTACAAGGTATTGGTAAGGCCACACCTGGAATACTGCGTGCAGTTTTGGTTTCCATATTTACGAAAGGATATACTTGCTTTGGAGGCAGTTCAGAGAAAGTTCACTAGGTTGATTCCGGAGATGAGGGGGTTGACTTATGAGGAAAGGTTGAGTAGATTGGGCCTCTACTCATTGGAATTCAGAAGAATGAGAGCTGATCTTATCGAAACGTATAAGACTATGAGGGGGGCTTGCCAAGGTGGATGCAGAGAGGATGTTTCCACTGATGGGGGAGACTAGAACTAGAGAGCATAATCTTAGAATAAGGGGGCCGTTCATTTAAAACAGAGATGAGGAGGAATTTCTTCTCTGAGGGTTGTAAATCTGTGGAATTTGCTGCCTCAGAGAGCTGTGGAAGCTGGGACATTGAATAAATTTAAGACAGAAATAGACAGTTTCTTAAACGATAAGGGGATAAGGGGTTATTGGGAGTGGGCGGGGAAGTGGAGCTGAGTCCATGATCAGATCAGATCATGAACTTATTGAATGGCGGAGCAGGCTCGAGGGGCGGTATTGCCTACTCCTGTTCCTATTTCTTATGTTCTTAAAACAGAAATCTCCTATTTGAGTCAAGGAAGGTAGGACAGAAACATTCATAATGTCTTCAGAGTAGGATCCATGAACCCTGGACCATACAGAGTGGAGGTTTGTGTAGGATCCACTTACTCAGCCTCAGTCTTATACTAAGCAGAGTTTGGGCTGCAAAAGGATGGTGTAGGTTCAGTAGCAGCTTGTGCCGACACCAACAAGTAGAAATCCGAAGAAAAGCTGCACCCCAAATATGAACCTATCCTTTCTTCTTCAGATACTGATAACCTTTTGTTCATTTGCAGCATTTTGTGTTTTAATTTTAGAAATCGAGCTTTGACATTTCTTGGCTCTCAGTAGTGAAGGCATGATGGCCAGTCAGAGATGAAAAGAGAGAGGGAGGGCTAATTTAAGAAAGAAACTTACAGGGAGGGGTAATTTAAGACAGAAACTTAGGTTAAAAATGAATGAGATTTATTAACAGCCTCACACTTAACTTGCACTTGGAACACTTCCATTGGAGCATTCCAGTGATTTAAAAAAAGTTGAAAGAACACTGTGTTCATAAACATTGAAACATCCAGAATCAAAGAGACAGAAATGTTGGCACACATTGAGGAAAATTAGCATAACTCAGAAATGAGTCCTTATACAATTTGGCCTCACTCACAATATTCTTTACTCATCCTTGGGTCAGAAGGCAGTTTCCAAGAGCAATTCTATGACCTGATACTGTCATGTATTCAACTATCATTGTAACCTATGTATAAGCTGACCTAAGTTGTACACCTTCAGAACATTGACCACAAGGGGCGAACTTGTGGGAGACACTCCTAACCTGGACTTTCAGGTATAAAAGGGGAAGCTCCACCCACCTTCATCACTTGAGATCTTGGTAATAAAGGTAACTGGTCACAGAGTGACCTTCTCTCAAGTATGGGCCTCGTGTGCATTTATACTGTATGTAAGGACATATCATTGGCGATGAGAAACTGGGATTTAAACCACGCGAGCATGGCCACTAGCAGCACAGAAGAGAGGTACTGTGTTGGTGATGATTGGGACGACTTTATTGAGAGACTACAGCAAAGTTTTGTCACTAAGGAATGGTTGGGACAGGATTCGGCCGACAAACGCAGGGCTCATCTCCTGACGGTTTGTGGATCCAGAACGTACTCCCTGATGAAGGACCTTCTAGCGGCAGAGAAGCCGACGGACAAGACATTCGAAGAGCTCAGTAAGTTGATCGGGGAACACCTTAAACCAGCGAGCAGCATGCACATGGCGAGACACCGGTTTTACACGCACTGGCGGCGAGAAGGGCAAAGCGTTCCAGACTTCGTGGCAGATCTCCAGCGACTGGCGAGCCTATGTAAGTTCCCAGATGCATGCAGAGTGGAGATGCTGTAAGACTTTTTTATTGAGGGCATCGGGCACGCTGGGGTTTTCAGGAAACTGATTCAGACCAAAGACTTGACTTTGGAAGTGGCGGCACTGATAGCCCAGACATTTATCTCAGGGGAGGAAGAGACCAGAATGATGTATGACAAAAATCTTGGCTCAAATGCGGCAAACGACCAGGGAGTCAACATTGTTAACGCGGCACACAGTTCTCTAGGCAGACAAGGGCAATCGGAAATGCCCCAGCATGTAGTCGAACCCAAAGGGGGAATTCAACAGAGACAATGGCTAGCTGAACGGTGATTCGCAATGGACAATGCGGCCAGTAATGGGGCCATATACACCTGTTAATGGTGCGCTTAAGGACAGTTACAGAGACAGTCAGAGACGATCGACTGGTAATGGACCTTTTGTTTCCAACAACGGGGCCTCCAGCTCATGCTGGAGGTGTGGAGGCAAACACCCAGCCAGAGCTTGCAGGTATCAGCAATATACCTGCAGAACCTGCAACGTCAGCAGTCACTTGGCGCGTATGTGCAGGAAGCCTGCAGCCAGGTTGATGTACGAGGAGGACGGGCCCGATGTAAGCCTTACGAAGCCAAATGAATACTGGGGGAAATCGCTGGAAGCTGAAGTTCAGCGAGTTCATGTGGAGCACATGCACAGTTCATATACCAGGACGCTACCGATAATGATGAAAGTGCTCCTCAATGGCATCCTAGTATTAATGGAGCTAGACACGGGGGCCAGCCAATCCCTGATGAGTATCAAACAGTTTGAAAGGCTGTGGGTGTCCAAGGCCAGGAGGCCAAAATTATTGCCGATTGACGCACAGCTACGGACATATACAAAGGAGATTATTCCGGTGCTAGGCAGTGCCACGGTCGTCGTGACCCACAAAGATTCGGAGAACAGGTTGCCACTTTGGATTATCCCGGGGAAAGGTCCCGCACTACTGGGGAGAAGTTGGCTTGCTGTCATGAACTGGAAATGGGGCGATGTCAATGCAATTTCTTCTGTAGAGCGAGTATCATGCTCACACGTCCTGGACAAATTTGACTCATTATTTCAACCCGGCATCAGCACTTTCATGGGGGCCAGGGTAGTGATTCACATAAACCTGGACGCCACAAGGCCGGAGCGGTGCCATATGTGATGCGGGAAAAGATAGAATGCGAATTGGACCGCCTGCTGAGGGAAGGCATCATTTCGTCAGTCGGATTCAGTGACTGGGCGAGCCCGATTGTGCCGGTACTCAAGGCGGATGAGTCGGTCAGGATATATGGCGATTACAAGGCCACCATCAATCGGGTGTCACTCCAAGACCAGTACCCGCTACCGAGAGCGGAGGACCTCTTTGCGACGCTATCCGGTGGCAAACTTGTTTCAAAATTGGACCTGACCTCAGCTTACATGACCCAGGAGCTGGCGAGTGAGTCGAAGAAGCTGACCACCATCACGACACACAAGGGGTTGTTTGAGTATAACAGATGTCTGTTCGGGATTCGTTCGGCTGCCGCGATCTTTCAGCGAAATATGGAAAGCCTCCTCAAGTCGATTCCAAGACGGTGGTTTTTCAAAATGACATCCTCATCACGTGTCGCGATACTGAAGAACACCTCCACAACCTGGAGGAGGTGCTACACAGACTGGACCGGGTAGGTCTGCGCGGCGAAGTGCGTCTTCTTAGCTCCAGAGCTAGAATTCCTGGGGAGGAGTGTAACAGCAGACGGGATCAGACCTACTGCGTCCAAAACGGAAGCGATCCAGAGAGCACCCAGACCCCGTAACACGACGGAGCTGCGTTCGTTCTTGGGGGTCCTGAACTATTTTGGTAACTTTCTTCCCAAATTGAGCACGCTGTTAGAGCCGCTACACGTGCTCCTACGCAAAGGTCACAATTGGGTCTGGGGGGACAGCCAGGAAAGAGCTTTTGATAGAGCATGCAATTTGTTATGCTCCAACAAACTGTTAACGTTATATGACCTGTGTAAGAAACTTGTTTTAATGTGCGAGGCGTCATCCTATGGTGCCGGGTGTGTGTTGCAGCATGTCAATGCCAACGGTCAGTTACAGCCGATAGCTTATGCCTCCAGAAGTCTGTCCCAGGCAGAAAGGGGCTACGGGATGGTAGGAAAGGAAGCGCTAGCATGTGTATATGCAGTAAAAAAAAAATGCACCAGTACCTGTTTGGCAGGAAATTTGAGCTGGACACAGATCACAAACCCCTAACGTCCCTTTTGGTCGACAACAAGGCCATAAATGTGAATGCATCGGCCCGCATACAGAGGTGGGCACTCACATTAGCCGCCTATGACTACACAATTCGGCACAGACCGGGCACTGAAAACTGCGCCGATGCACTCAGCAGGCTCCCACTAGCCACCACTGAGGGGGCAACTGAGCACAATCATGAGATGGTCATGGCTGTTGAAGCTTTTGAAAGCGAAGGCTCACCTGTGACAGCTCGTCAGATTAAAGTCTGGACAAATACAGATCCGCTACTGTCTTTAGTTAAGAAATGTGTCCTGAATGGGGACTGGGCAGCCACGTACGGGGAATGCCCTGAGAAATTTAAACCATTTCATAGGCGCAAGGATGAACTCTCAATTCAGGCCGATTGCCTGCTGTGGGGAAACCGAGTAGTCATGCCCCAGATGGGCAGAGAGGTGTTTATCAGAGAACTTCACAATGAGCACCCAGGCATTGTCATGATGAAGGCAATTGCCAGGTCACACGTTTGGTGGCCAGGGATAGATGCAGACCTGGAACTTTGTGTTCGCAGGTGCAACACGTGTGCTCAACTGGGCAACGCACCCCGGGAAGCCCCCCTTAGCCCGTGGCCCTAGCCCGCCAAGCCATGGTCACGCATCCATGTGGACTACGCAGGTCCTTTCATAGGAAAAATGTTTTTGGTTGTAGTAGACGCCTACTCCAAATGAATTGAGTGTGCCATTTTAAATTCAAGCACATCCTCTGCCACAGTAGAAAGTCTACGGGCAATGTTCGCCGCCCATGGTCTACCGGACGTCTTGGTCAGCGACAATGGCCCTTGCTTCACAAGCACTGAATTCCAGGAATTCATGGCAAGCAATAGAATCAACCATGTCAGAACAGCACCGTTCAAGCCAGCCTCAAACGGCCAGGTGGAACGAGCAGTGCAGATAATCAAACAGGGGATGCTCAGAATCCAAGGGGGTTCCCTACAAAGCCGCTTATCATGCCTCCTGTTGGCCAATAGATCCCGACCACACTTGCTCACAGGGGTTCCACCCGCAGAGCTGCAAATGAAAAGGACGCTCAAAACCAGGTTATCCCTTATACACCCTACTATGTCTCGGAGCGGATGCACGACATTCTAAAAAGGGAGGGAGAACAGCCAGTTGTCGTGCTGCACATTGGTACCAACGACATAGGTAAAAAAAGGGATGAGGTCCTACGAAACGAATTTAAGGAGCTAGGAGCTAAATTAAAAAGTAGGACCTCAAAAGTAGTAATCTCGGGATTGCTACCAGTGCCACGTGATAGTCAGAGTAGGAATCGCAGGATAGCACAGATGAATACGTGGCTTGAGCAGTGGTGCAGCAGGGAGGGATTCAAATTCCTGGGGCATTGGAACCGGTTCTGGGGGAGGTGGGACCAGTACAAACCGGACGGTCTGCACCTGGGCAGGACCGGAACCAATGTCCTAGGGGGAGTGTTTGCTAGTGCTGTTGGGGAGGATTTAAACTAATATGGCAGGGGGATGGGAACGAATGCAGGGAGACAGAGGGAAACAAAAAGGAGGCAAAAGCAAAAGACAGAAAGGAGATGAGGAAAAGTGGAGGGCGGAGAAACCCAAGGCAAAGAACAAAAAGGGCCACTGTACAGCAAAATTCTAAAAGGACAAAGGGTGTTAAAAAAACAAGCCTGAAAGCTTTGTGTCTTAATGCAAGGAGTATCCGCAATAAGGTGGATGAATTAACTGTGCAAATAGATGTTAACAAATATGATGTGATTGGGATTACGGAGACGTGGCTCCAGGATGATCAGGGCTGGGAACTCAACATCCAGGGGTATTCAACATTCAGGAAAGATAGAATAAAAGAAAAAGGAGGTGGGGTAGCATTGCTGGTTAAGGAGCAAATTAAGGCAATAGTTCGGAAGGACATTAGCTTGGATGATGTGGAATCTATATGGGTAGAGCTGCAGAACACCAAAGGGCAAAAAACGTTAGTGGGAGTTGTGTACAGACCTCCAAACAGTAGTAATGATGTT
The DNA here is from genome assembly GCF_044704955.1 of Pristiophorus japonicus. NCBI lineage: Eukaryota > Metazoa > Chordata > Chondrichthyes > Pristiophoridae > Pristiophorus > Pristiophorus japonicus. The sequence continues at coordinate 91,262,354 of NC_091985.1, forward strand.
GGGGAGGGCATCAAACATGAAATTAGGGGTGCGTGCAATAAAGGTGCAGCAGTTATAATGGGTGACTTTAATATGCACATAGATTGGGTTAACCAAACTGGAAGCAATACGGTGGAGGAGGATTTCCTGGAGTGCATAAGGGATGGTTTTCTAGACCAATATGTCGAGGAACCAACTAGGGGGGAGGCCATCTTAGACTGGGTGTTGTGTAATGAGAGAGGATTAATTAGCAATCTCGTTGTGCGAGGCCCCTTGGGGAAGAGTGACCATAATATGGTGGAATTCTGCATTAGGATGGAGAATGAAACAGTTAATTCAGAGACCATGGTCCAGAACTTAAAGAAGGGTAACTTTGAAGGTATGAGGCGTGAATTGGCTAGGATAGATTGGCGAATGATACTGAAGGGGTTGACTGTGGATGGGCAGTGGCAGACATTTAGAGACCGCATGGATGAACTACAACAATTGTACATTCCTGTCTGGCGTAAAAATAAAAAAGGGAAGGTGGCTCAACCGTGGCTATCAAGGGAAATCAGGGATAGCATTAAAGCCAAGGAAGTGGCATAAAAATTGGCCAGAAATAGCAGCGAACCCGGGGACTGGGAGAAATTTAGAACCAAGCAGAGGAGGACAAAGGGTTTGATTAGGGCAGGGAAAATGGAGTACGAGAAGAAGCTTGCAGGGAACATTAAGACGGATTGCAAAAGTTTCTACAGATATGTAAAGAGAAAAAGGTTAGTAAAGACAAATGTAGGTCCCCTGCAGTCAGAATCAGGGGAAGTGATAACGGGGAACAAAGAAATGGCGGACCAATTGAACAAGTACTTTGGTTCGGTATTCACTGAGGAGGACACAAACAACCTTCCGGATATAAAAGGGGTCGGAGGGTCTAGTAAGGAGGAGGAACTGAGGGAAATGCTTATTAGTCGGGAAATTGTGTTGGGGAAATTGATGGGATTGAAGGCCGATAAATCCCCAGGGCCTGATGGACTGCATCCCAGAGTACTTAAGGAGGTGGCCTTGGAAATAGTGGATGCATTGACAGTCATTTTCCAACATTCCATTGACTCTGGATCAGTTCCTATGGAGTGGAGGGTAGCCAATGTAACCCCACTTTTTAAAAAAGGAGGGAGAGAGAAAACAGGGAATTATAGACCGGTCAGCCTGACATCGGTAGTGGGTAAAATGATGGAATCAATTATTAAGGATGTCATAGCAGTGCATTTGGAAAGAGGTAATATGATAGGTCCAAGTCAGCATGGATTTGTGAAAGGGAAATCATGCTTGACAAATCTTCTGGAATTTTTTGAGGATGTTTCCAGTAGAGTGGACAAGGGAGAACCAGTTGATGTGGTATATTTGGACTTTCAGAAGGCTTTCGACAAGGTCCACACAAGAGATTAATGTGCAAAGTTAAAGCACATGGGATTGGGGGTAGTGTGCTGACATGGATTGAGAACTGGTTGTCAGACAGGAAGCAAAGAGTAGGAGTAAATGGGGACTTTTCAGAATGGCAGGCAGTGACTAGTGGGGTACCGCAAGGTTCTGTGCTGGGGCCCCAGCTGTTTACACTGTACATTAATGATTTTGACGAGGAGATTAAATGTAGTATCTCCAAATTTGCGGATGACACTAAGTTGGGTGGCAGTGTGAGCTGCGAGGAGGATGCTATGAGGCTGCAGAGTGACTTGGATAGGTTAGGTGAGTGGGAAAATGCATGGCAGATAAAGTATAATGTGGATAAATGTGAGGTTATCCACTTTGGTGGTAAAAACAGAGAGACAGACTATTATCTGAATGGTGACAGATTAGGAAAAGGGGAGGTGCAAAGAGACCTGGGTGTCATGGTACATCAGTCATTGAAGGTTGGCATGCAGGTACAGCAGGCGGTTAAGAAAGCAAATGGCATGTTGGCCTTCATAGCAAGGGGATTTGAGTACAGGGGCAGGGAGGTGTTGCTACAATTGTACAGGGCCTTGGTGAGGCCACACCTGGAGTATTGTGTACAGTTTTGGTCTCCTAACCTGAGGAAGGGCATTCTTGCTATTGAGGGAGTGCAGCGAAGGTTCACCAGACTGATTCCCGGGATCGCGGGACTGACCTATCAAGAAAGACTGGATCAACTGGGCTTGTATTCACTGGAGTTCAGAAGAATGAGAGGGGACCCCATAGAAACGTTTAAAATTCTGACGGGGTTAGACAGGTTAGATGCAGGAAGAATGTTCCTAATGTTGGGGAAGTCCAGAACCAGGGAACACAGTCTAAGGATAAGGGGGAAGCCATTTAGGACCGAGATGAGGAGGAATTTCTTCACCCAGAGTGGGGTGAACCTGTGGAATTCTCTACCACAGAAAGTTGTTGAGGCCAATTCACTAAATATATTCAAAAAGGAGTTAGATGAAATCCTTACTACTAGGGGAATCAAGGGGTATGGTGAGAAAGCAGGAATGGGGTACTGAAGTTGCATGTTCAGCCATGAACTCATTGAATGGCGGTGCAGGCTAGAAGGACGGAATGGCCTACTCCTGCACCTATTTTCTATGTTTCTATGTTTCTATGAAAGAAATTGTTGAGAGCAGGCGTCAGTCACAATGTGACTACCATGACAGGAATGCGAGGGCGTGATGTATTGATGTCAATGACCCTGTTTTTTGTCCTTAATTACGCTGCAGGGCCCAAATGGCTTGCAGGCACTGTGATTGCCAAAGCGGGGAATAGGGTTTTGGTAGTTAAACTTAACAATGGACAAATCTGCCGCAAACACGTGGATCAAACTAAAAGGAGGTCCAGCAACTCCATAGAAGAAGCAGAGGAAGAACACGACGTAGAGTTTACTCCACCACAGGTGACCGAACACCGGAACCAAGTGGAGGAGAGCCCAGTCACTCTGGGCAGTCCGGACAGGCCTGAGGCACCGCAAACAGCAGACACTCAGGCCAGCGCCCAACAACCGGAGCCCCAACTCAGGCGCTCTAGAAGGGAGCGTCAACCACCAGAGAGACTTAACCTGTGATCCCAATTAGACTTTGGGGGGGAGGTGATGTCATGTATTCAACTATCATTGTAACCCATGTATAAGCTGACCTAAGTTGTACACCTTGAGAACATTGACCACAAGGGGCGAACTTGTGGGAGACACTCCTAACCTAGACTTTCAGCTATAAAAGGAGAAGCTCCACACACCTTCATCACTTGAGGTCTTGGTAATAAAGGTAACTGGTCACAGAGTGACCTTCTCTCAAGTATGGGCCTCGTGCATTTATACTGTATAGTAAGGACATATCAGATACCAACTGGGAATGAGTTAGTGAGCCGAAGGATTAACAGTTACCCCTTTTATCAAGTTATTGCACATGGGTTTCCTGCCTTGCAGTCCTGTCCTCTCCAATAAACAGAGAAACACTACATTGTTAGACCATATTATTCAGCTTAAACTAGCAGTCAACTCTACACAAAAAAGAAATTCACTCAAAAGCAAAAATCAATGCCACAGAATACTAAACTTACACACATTGATTTCTTGACTTTGAAATAATAGTAATGGCTAGAATCTGTCCCTTTTCTAAATCTTTAAACTGAGTAATTTGATCTCTAATATGGCTACACGCCTCTACCCCATGTTCTGCCTCACTGCTGTGCTGTAGAAACATGGCTAAATTAAACATCCTCGGGCTGCTGGCGGGATATACTCTTCACAATAACAACTTGCATTTATATAGCAACTTTAATGTAGTAAAATGTCCTAAGGTGTTTCACAGGAGCGATTATTGAACAAAATTGCACACTGAGCCACAAGAAGATATTAGGACTAGTGACCAAAAGCTTGGTCAAAGTGGTAGGTTTTGGATGAGAGTGAGGCAGAGAGATTTAGGAGGGAATTCCAGAGTTTAGGGCCTAGGCAGCTGAAGGCACGGCCACCAATGTGGAGTGAAGAAAATCGGGGATATGCAAGAGGCCAGAATTGGAGGAGTGCACTTTCTTTGAGGTGGAATCCAGTGTCTTTGAAGAAACCTCAGTTCTTTCTCGGCAGGCTGATAATTGTACGATTAATTATTTCCGTCACCTGAAGAGATAGGCATGTGGGTAGCAGCATCAATGTTGTCTGTGTCATGTATGTAGACCATGTATACTAACTGTATAGTCACATAAGATGTGCCACCAGAGAGCACTGCGGTAGGAGATCTGAGGGTCACCTGCATAGGTATGCAGGGCCCAGTATAAAAGGCTGCCCACCATGCTTGTGCCTCACTCTGGAGTTACAATAAATGGGACTAAGGTCACAACAGCTCAAGTACAATACTAGACCTCATAAGAATATTAAAGACATAACAGTCTGGAACAATGTTTACTCGGTCAGACCAGAAACTGAAGCATCTTGATCATTTTCATCTCTCAGGACACCCTTAATGATTGTGGCAATCCATAGATAATGAGCTCTGTTTCTTTTCACAGTGACAGATTTGCCCCATTGAAGATCATCATCAAAAGAACAAAGGGAGAAGTTAGGAGAATTTTTTTTACACACAGGAAATGCTCTACTGGAAACAGTGATGGAAGCAGAATCCATAATAGCTTTTAAAAGTGAACTTAATAAGTATTGGAAAGAAAAACGGTTATAGGGAAAGGGCAGGGGAATGGGACTAAAGTCTTTCAGAGAGTCGGCATAGGTGCAAAAGCTGAATACCCTCCTTCGATACTGTAAAATTATACGATTCTATACTCAGGCAGGGGCCTATTTAATATTCAAAAGTCATGGCTCGATGAAGCCATCATTGTAGCGACATAATATTAACAAAGTCGGGGGAGTCCTGCACTGTCCGCAAACCGGCAACAGAAGCACGCCGGGAGATTACAACTGGCCAGAAGAGGCCATGGTAAGTCTTTAAGAATTACATGTTAGAACTCCTTATGGGCCAGGAGCAGCAGGAGTGCTCCCCCAGGCCCAGCAAGGAGTCCCTAGTCCTCCCCAGGCCTGGCCTCCCCCAATCTTGCTGGAACCCCCAGCCCCAGGTCTTGCTGGAACCCCCAGCCTTCGACTCCCCTGACCTCTCTTCGATCTCACTGGAATTTCTAGCCCCAGCCTTTCTTGATCACACTGGAAACCCTCCCCTTCCTCCCCGCCCATATCTCCGAGCACCCTGGAACACCGCCGCCCCCCCCCCCCCCCCCCGCAACCCAGATCGCCTCAGGACCCCTCCTCTCACTGACTGCGAGGGACAGTTCTCATGGGCTGCAGTCTCTGAGACTTTTTATTCAAATGAGGCCCTGGTGTTAAGATCGGCAGGGCCTCCACTTCCCTGGACACTCTGGGTGCACAGCCCGATTTGAGGCTCAGCTCACCATTCCCGCCCCTATTTTTAAAATCGGGCCGTAATTTCAGACCACAGCCTCTGTTACCTGCAAAAACATTAATAAGTTACAGACAATGGGCTCAATTTTCCCCAATTAGTTGCACCATTTTTTTGGCATGCACTTTTTTTTGGAGTAAATTCAAATCTCCAAGTTTCCCCAAAGTTTCTGCACTAGTGTAATTCACTTAAGTAGGACTTTTTTAGGCTACGATTTTTTTTATATCATTGGGGGCGTAACCTGCCACCCGCGCCACTTCAGGCCATTTAAGCAAGTTTGGCCAGCTCCGATTTACTCCAATTTTTCTTAGAACGGCGTATATGACCACTCTGGAAAAACCTTCTGGGCAGTTAACATAATCAGCGCAGGTAAGAGAATCAGCGCAGCAGATGCAGTTCCATGGCCTGGACAGCAGCGAGAGAGAGGGGAAGGGGATAGAGGGGGGAGGTAGGCCTTTCGGCCAGGGTTTGGAATGGCACCGGCTCCGGGAAGAGGGGTGAGGGAGGCCTTTCGGCCAGAGTTAGGAGCGGCACCCGGCACCGGCAGGGGAGGGGGGATAGACTTTAGGCATAAACTCGTTAATAATTTAATGCTGGTAAGCTGCTGCGATGTGCAAGGTGCTTGTGCAGGTTGCTGTGAGCTGGCCAGAATGTGTTGTATGTTTTACTTTCCAGCCTCAGCCCACAGTGTGTCCCTCGTTACCCTGGCAACCCAATCTTTTTGGCACAGATCTTAGACTCCACACCCAAAGCTAAAGGACAAGCTATGTGGCGCCAAAATCAACAATTCAAAGTTGGATGATTTTTTTTTGGCATAGTTGGGCCCCAAAAAAATGGGCGTAACTCTTCAAGTAGGCCAAAAAACGGCATTGGGGAAAATTGAGTTGAATTTTTGTTCTTTTTTCCTCACAATCAGTTTTCCATCAGTAAAGCACTTGGTCCAAATTTGGAAATGGTTGATGAATCGTGGGTACCACCAGAAAATACGCACACATATCTGTAATATTAAAGACATTGCATATCATTTGTATATATAACTGGAACTCTTAGAGTAACATAGATGTTGGCGCAGAAATTGGACTTTTTAAAATAAACCTTGAATTAGTAGGATAGCAAAATATCCCAAAATTTCTCATTTACAAAATGGAAAGTATATATAAACGATATTGCACACACGAGGTGAAATAGTATATGCTTAATATACTGACCTGTTTGAATATAGCATCTAGTTATTACTGTCTATCCCAGGGAAAGGAAAAAAGGGATTCTTACTAGTTCCTTCAAGAAGGGTAAACTAGCACCTCACTTTGTGGTACATTACTTTTTCATTTAACTTACAAGAACTAGTTATATCATCTTGGATTTTGATAGTGAAAAAGGAGATTAGCATTGACAACACAAATATTTGTCCAGAGGAAACAAACTCTCCCTTTTCTCTATTACTTAATGCAATATAAATTATGGTTAAGTAATCCAGAAATAAAGCCATCAAATTTAGCAGCGAAAAGTAAAATGGCAAAATCAATATCCAGTTTAGATGTTGTGGTATAGTATCCGTACTTCTGTATTATAAAGGTTTCCTAATACTTGGTATATATAAGCCATGATAACCACAAACCTAACTGAAAATGTGACTAATTTGTTTTCCAGGGCAAATATGCAAAGTTTAAAAAGTATGTGGGCCACAGTGCACATGTGACTAATGTGAGGTGGGCGCAGGATGACAGCTTGTTGCTGACAGTGGGTGGTGCTGACACTGCTTTGATGATCTGGAGTCGGGAAACTGATGGGAACAGGGACAACAAGCCTGTGGACAGTGAAGAGTCTGATACTGACACTGATGAGGATGGAGGTAGATAGAAATGTATTAATAGTTTGAGCCTTTCCTTATAGAGTGCACTGCTGCATTTCAAATGCCTAATTATTTTAATCTTAGTAATAAATTTAGATTTTACAGAGTTATCTTGGAAATCTTCCAGGACACTAGTGTCACCAAATTGCACATCCTTTTCCAACAAATTGGTATCAGACTTTTTAATCAGGAATAATGCTCAATGAGGTGTGCTAATTTAATTGAACCCGATATACCCTTTCAACTTTCAGGAAGGGCCCTAATTTTGCAGCCAGCCCTCCCACCCAAAACTGGTGGGAGGTTGTTTAATTATGCAAATTGGGGTCCTGTGCCTGTTGTGGGATCCAATATTGCAACTTACAAAGTGGAATGGACAAAACATGCATGGCGCATATCAGTCCTATTTCTCCAGGCATTGAGAGGCATAACCAGGTCAAATTTTATGCTCCTTCTCTTCATTGACTAGAAAGTGGGATTGTTTTTTTAGACCAAATAGAAAGTCAATTTTACTTAAAATGGGTTTCAGGTCCTTAAAGGGACCACTGGAGGCCTCTCCAAAAAGATAAGGGGCCGAAATTCGATAAGGCCTGAAATCAGGGATCGTAATGCGCGATCTGCCAGCACCCGTTGAAAGTAGTGCAGGCAGCATGCAAAATTTGTGCTCCCTGCTAATTAACATGATTGAACCGCTGAGCCCAACACTGATGTTGGCTCAGTGTTCAGTAGGGGGCCAATTTCGTGGGATGTGATCTCTACTTAAAGCAAGCCGAGTGTGAAACACAGTCTTCATTTTTTAAAGCCTCACACCCACAGCTCACACCTTGCACACACTGCCAGCTATTCATCCATGATAGGCACATCACCCAAACAATAAGTTCTGTAATTGTTGCAGAGGAAAGTAGAATGCAGCTGTGGCTTAAAAGGGCAAAGCAAGGGCAACTAGATTCTCAGATGCAGCACTGGCGGCCTTAGTGCAGGGGGTCGAAAGGAGGAAACAGGTCCTCTAACTGCAGAGGGCCAGGAGGCCCTCCAGACAGACTGTAAGAAGGCAGTAGGAGCAAATTGCTGAAGCGGTCAGTGCCACCAGTCTTCCCTCCCAGGACCTGGCTTGAGTGCCGAAGGAAGTTTTATGACTTCACACCAATGTCCAAGGTCAGTGAATACATCTTCAAATGCCATATCCCACCAACTCCACAACTAGCCTCACATACTGCTCAATGCACCACACCCCCCATCACTGCCTTACCAACCATCTCTATTAATCACAACTCATACCTCACAAGCATAGCTTCACCCCACCCTCACACACTTACCACTGTTGCAAGCCTCACACCCACAGCTCACACCTTGCACACACTGACAGCTATTCATCCATGACAGGCACATCGCCCAAACACATTGCACCACACTCACTGATACACTTCCCTTTCTCTTGCAGGCCAAGGTGGCGCCTAACTGGCACCAGCAGCAGCTAACAGGCGGGGGCAGGCACGGCTGCAGAACCTGATCCAGCTGAAAGAGACAGTGTTAGACATCATTGGGAGGGCTGTCACTGAAGCTGTGGAAATCGGCGAGGCTGAAAGCATTGATGATGATGGTATGCTCCTACCTAATCTCCTCCTCACATCGGACTTTCCCCTCATCCCATCATCTCTTCTCACTTACAAGCTGCTGATGGTGTAGGTGTGCATATCTTCCTTTCTCCCCCTCCCCTTACCACAATCCTATCCTTGTGCCTTTCTCCTTTCAGATACCCAAGAACTCCAACCAGCTCAGCCAGTGCAGGAAGAACAGGAGGAGAACGATGGAGAAGAAGAGGCAGCGTCACTTGATCTGACACTTGCAGGCACCAGCTCAGAAAGTGGCACTGCATGTACTTCAGAGAATAGTATAGTGGCAGGATCTGCACGTAGTGAGTCACCAGGCATGGGTGGTCTGCAGCCAGGGCAGGGCGAAAGGGTAGCGCTGGTGCCAGATCCCCAGAGGGCGAGGTTGCCCACGAGTTCTGCAGCAGAGGACTCGGGTAATGACTTTGATAGGGCAGCCTTCAGTAGAAGGGTAATGAGCATGCACACAGAAATGCTTGGTGTATTGGCAGGCCTGCTAGAGAGCCTGTTGTCACTATCAAGGAGCATGGATGAGTCCGGCTCTAACCTTGCCCAGGGCTTTGCGCAGAGCTTAGAACCCATAATTTACAGGATGGAAGTGATGGGCAACTCCATTAGAGCATTTGTGAACCCAACCACTATGCAGGGTCTGATGGGCGATATCTCAGCTTCCATTGCAACACAAGCGGAAATTACCCAATGTCTGAGTGCTGCATTGGAAGCTCAGACATCTGTCATGCAAGCTCACCTTGCTGCCACGGAAGCTCAGACTACTCTCAGACAGGCTCAGCATGCTGCCATGCAAGCTCAGACTGCTGCCATTATGGCTGCGTTTATCAGTGCAGAAAGGGGCTTGCTAGGTCTCACAGCAGTGCAGCAATCTCTCCTCCAACAGATTACTGGAGTTGCTGAGGCACTGCCCTGAGGGAGTGCCAGTGGCTCCCTGGAGGATGCACCCGCTAACCTCTCAGGATGACAACATTCCTACTCCCACCATTGCCAATCTGCCAGTGCCCTTGCAGGTGCCTATCTCCTAGAGGACAAAGCCTCTTTTACCTCCCAAACAAAGCAATGGACGGCGAACAGCAAGATGTTTGCGATGTTGTCTGTTCCATTCTGGAAGGATCCGTTGGTGAAAATTTTCAGAGGCATGGTCGCCTTGGGGGCCACTGGCAGAGTAGTCGCTGTCCTGCTCTGAGGCTGCAGGTTTGGTTCCAAAAGGTGCAGAGTTCTGTAAGTACCTCTTTGGTGACACCGAGCCGATGACACTCTTCTGGCTTGGGACCAGGTGGTAGAAGTGCTCCCTGAAGACCCTAGGTGGGTAAGCCGTTTTGCTGAGAGCCCTCCTCCCCCTTCACCTTCCTGTTCTGCGAGCAGCTTGTCTTCTTTGCTGCCTCTGCTCCATCTCCCTGTCATGCTGCAGTGCAAGGGGTCTGCAGCTGGAGCCCCAATGACAGGGCGCAAGTGGTGTAGTCACAGGTCTTCCAGTAGCAGCCAATACCTTCCCAATATCCAACAGCACTCCTTACACACTTGAACAACTTTTTAAATGTCTTCCAGCAACCCAATATTCAAACAAGCTCTGCAAGAGCCAGTACAATAAAAATAATGAGCTTACCTGCACGTTGAATGTTTCCCTTTAAATAGTGCTCATAGGGGGTCACACTTGCAGCTAAATGCACGTTCAGCAGTGCGTGTTTAGGAGAGGATGTTGAATAGAGCGGCGGCGTTGAAAATGGCAGGTTGTGTGTCAAATCAGCTTTACACGCTGGCTGACATCACAATCTGTCTACTCTGGATACTGCTGGCACATGCATGACCCACCTGCGCTATTGCCCTCACCATGATGGCGAACAGTACGGGCCAGCCAAAAGTGGACGGAAGCAAGACGAACAGCATTTTTTTAAAACGGCTTTAACTACTGGTGCTAAGGTTCTGAATTTCGCAGCCGAATTTTGTTAGTTTCTTAAAGATTTTTGAGAATCTAGGAGAAGCTGGAGTGCACACCCAATCCCCAGCCTCCCTGCCTCCTCATCTGCAGGAGTGGCCTTAAACAGAGGATTAAAGTTGGGAATTTGGAGAGAGTGGAAGTCTCTGGTAAGTACTGGGTGAGTACTAGGGGTAATAACTGAAATTTATTATTTTGAATTTAACTTAGAACGTTAAAAAATGTAAAATAAACTGTAGCTAACAGAAACTGCTTGTCAGTGACAGTTAATTGAATTGGTGCTAATTACTGTGAGCAGGAAGCTGAATCAGGAATTGTAACTTGGGTGTGGTCAAGGGTGTATAAAAGTAAACAGTATCTGTTGACGCACAGAGTGGTCTTAAACGGAGTGCATCTAAACAGAATGTTAAAATTGGGAATTTGTGGAGAGTGGAAATTCAGAGCTGGGTGTGGGGAAGGAGTTGCTGCTTTTTGCCTCCAGTACTTGTAGTGGTTAGTGTTACAGGTAAATACATAATTTAATCTACCTATAATTTAAACTAGATCTAGTACTTAGTTAAGAAACTAAACGAAGCTAAGTTAATTAAATACATAAAGATTAATTAATTCAATAAATAAAACAAGGTTATATAGGGATGGCAGTGCAGGTAGTGTGGCGCAACTGCAGCATGTGGGAGTTTGTGAAGACCAGTGAGATTCCGAGCAACCATATCTGCAGTAAGTGTCTGCAACTGAAGGAATTTCAGCTCAGAGAGGTTGAGCTGGAGTCGAGCTGCAGACATTGCGATGCAGCAGGGAGGCGAAAGTTACCTGGACACTTTGTTCCAGGAGGCAGTCACAACCCTTAGGTTAAGTAGTATTTTGGAGTAAATCAGTAAACTAGATCTAGTACTTCATTAAAAAACTAAACTAAGTTCATTAAATACATAAAGATTGATTAATTAATTAATTAAATATGAATGAGAAAAAGAACTGCAGAGAGGATGGGCAAACTGACAGCAGCACAGTGGTACTGGGGGCAATCCAAGTGGGGGTAGAGAAAAGGAATGTGATGGTGGTAGCGGACAGTATAGTCGGGGAATGAGACTGTTCTCTGCACCTGTGATAGAAACATAGAAAATAGGTGCAGGTGTAGGCCATTCGGCCCTTCGAGCCTGATTCAATGAGTTCGTGGCTGAACATGCAACTTCAGTACCCCATTCCTGCTTTCTCGCCATACCCCTTGATCCCCCTAGTAGTAAGGACTTCATCTAACTCCTTTTTGAATATATTTAGTGAATTGGCCTCAACAACTTTCTGTGGTAGAGAATTCCACAGGTTCACCACTCTCTGGGTGAAGAAGTTTCTCCTCATCTCAGTCCTAAATGGCTTAGCCCTTATCCTTAGACTGTGACCCCTGGTTCTGGACTTCCCCAACATTGGGAACATTCTTCCTGCATCTAACCTGTCTAAACCCATCAGAATTTTAAACATTTCTATGAGATCCCCTCTCATTCTTCTGAACTCCAGTGAATACAAGCTCAGTTGATCCAGTCTTTCTTGATATGTCAGTCCCTCAATCCCGGGAATCAGTCTGGTGAACCTTCGCTGCACTCCCTCAATAGCAAGAATGTCCTTCCTCAAGTTAGGAGACCAAAACTGTACACAATACTCCAGGTGTGGCCTCACCAAGGCCCTGTACAACTGTAGTAACACCTCCCTGCCCCTGTACTCAAATCCCCTCGCTATGAAGGCTAACATGCCATTTGCCTTCTTAACTGCCTGCTGTACCTGCATGCCAACCTTCAATGACTGATGTACCATGACACCCAGGTCTCGTTGCACCTCCCCTTTTCCTAATCTGTTACCATTCAGATAATAGTCTGTCTCTCTGTTTTTACCACCAAAGTGGATAACCTCACATTTATCCACATTATACTTCATCTGCCATGCATTTGCCCACTCACCTAACCTATCCAAGTCAATCTGCAGCCTCATAGCATCCTCCTCGCAGCTCACACTGCCACCCAACTTAGTGTCAGCCGCAAATTTGGAGATACTACATTTAATCCCCTCGTCTAAATCATTAATGTACAATGTAAACAGCTGGGGCCCCAGCACAGAACCTTGAGGTACCCCACTAGTCACTGCCTCCCATTCTGAAAAGTACCCATTTACTCCTACTCTTTGCTTCCTGTCTGACAACCAGTTCTCAATCCATGTCAGTACACTACTCCCAATCCCATGTGTTTTAACTTTGCACATTAATCTCTTGTGTAGAACCTTGTCGAAAGCCCTCTGAAAGTCCAAATACACCACATCAACTGATTCTCCCTTGTCCACTCTACTGGAAACATCCTCAAAAAATTCCAGAAGATTTGTCAAGCATGATTTCCCTTTCACAAATCCATGCTGACTTGGACCTATCATGTCACCTCTTTCCAAATGCGCTGCTATGACATCCTTAATAATTGATTCCATCATTTTACCCACTACTGATGTCAGGCTGACCGGTCTATAATTCCCTGTTTTCTCTCTCCCTCCTTTTTTAAAAAGTGGGGTTACATTGGCTACCCTCCACTCCATAGGAACTGATCCAGAGTCAATGGAATGTTGGAAAATGACTGTCAATGCATCCGCTATTTCCAAGGCCACCTCCTTAAGTACTCTGGGATACAGTCCATCAGACCCTGGGGATTTATCGGCCTTCAATCCCATCAATTTCCCCAACACAATTTCCCGACTAATAAGGATTTCCCTCAGTTCCTCCTTCTTACTAGACCCTTTGATCCCTTTTATATCCGGAAGGTTGTTTGTGTCCTCCTTAGTGAATACCGAACCAAAGTACTTGTTCAATTGGTCTGCCATTTCTTTGTTCCCCATTATGACTTCCCCTGATTCTGACTGCAGAGGACCTATGTTTGTCTTTACTAACCTTTTTCTCTTTACATATCTGTAGAAACTTTTGCAGTCCATCTTAATGTTCCCTGCAAGCTTCCTCTCGTACTCTATTTTCCCTGCCCTAATCAAACCCTTTGTCCTCCTCTGCTGAGTTCTAAATTTCTCCCAGTCCCCGGGTTCACTGCTATTTCTAGCCAATTTGTATGCCGCTTCCTTGGCTTTAATACTATCCCTGATTTCCCAGGAAAGGCCCGAGGGCAGAGTTGCCTGCCTGCTGCCATGGCTAAGAATATCTCTTCGTGGCTGGAGAAGAACTTGGAGCACGAGGGGGAGGATCTAGTTGTCATGGTCCACGTAGGAACCAACGACATTGATAGAACATAAGAATGAGGTTCGGCTGACAAAGTTTGAGGAGCTAAGATCTAAATTAATAAGCAGAAACTTAAGGGTAATAATCTCTGGATTACTACCTCAGCCATGTGCAAATTGGTATAGGGTTCAGCAGATCAGAGAGTTAAATGAATGGTGTGGGAGGAAGGGATTTTGATTCATGGGGCACTGTCACCAGTACTGGGGATAGAGGGAGTTGTTCCATTGGGATGGGCTCCACTTAGAAACCTAGAAACATAGAAAATAGGTGCAGGAGTAGGCCAATCGGCCCTTCGAGTCTGCACCACCATTCAATAAGATCATGGCTGATCATTCATCTCAGTACCCCTTTCCTGCTTTCTCTCCATACCTCTTGATCCCTTTAGCTGCAAGGGCCATATCTAACTCCCTCTTGAATATATCCAATGAACTGGCATCAACAACTCTCTGCAGTAGAGAATTCCACAGGTTAACAACACTCTGCGTGAAGAAGTTTCTCATCATCTCAGTCCTAAATGGCTCATCCCTTATCCTTAGACAATGTCCCCTGGTTCTGGACTTCCCCAACATCGGGAACATTCTTCCTGCATCTAACCTGTACAGTCCCGTCAGAATTTTATATGTTTCTATGAGATCCCCTCTCATCCTTCTAAACTCCAGTGAATACAGGCCCAGTCCATCCAGTCTCTCCTCATATGTCAGTCCTGCCATCCCAGAAATCAGTCTGGTGAACCTTCGCTGCACTCCCTCAATAGCAAGAACGTCCTTCCTCAGATTAGGAAACCAAAACTGAACACAATATTCCAGGTAAGGCCTCACTTAAGGCCCTGTACAACTGCAGTAACCCCTCCCTGCTCATATACTCAACTCCCCTATCTATGAAGGCCAACATTGGATATATTCAAGAGAGAGTTAGATATGGCCCTTTTGGCTAAGGGGGATCAAGGGGTATGAAGCATGAAAGGGGTACTGAGGGAATGATCAGCCATGTTCTTATTGAATGGCAGTGCAGGCTCAAAGGGCCAAATGGCCTACTCCACCTATTTTCTATGTTTCTATGTTTCTAACATACCATTTGCCGCCTTCACCTCCTGCTGTACCTGCATGCCAACTTTCAATGACTGATGTACCATGACACCCAGGTCTCGTTGCACCTCCCCTTTTCCTAATCTGCCGCCATTCAGATAATATTCTGCCTTCGTGTTTTTGCCCCCAAAATGGATAACCTCACATTTATCCACATTATACTGCATCTGCCATGCATTTGCCCACTCACCTAACCTGTCCATGTCACCCTGCAGCCTCTTAGCGTCCTCCTCACAGCTCACACTGCCACCCAGTTTAGTGTCATCTGCAAACTTGGAGATATTACACTCAATTACTTCATCCAAATCGTTAATGTATATTGTAAAGAGCTGGGGTCCCAGCACTGAGCCCTACGGCACTCCACTAGTCACTGCCTGCCATTCTGAAAAGGACCCATTTACCCCGACTCTGCTTCCTGTCTGCCAACCAGTTCCCTATCCACGTCAGTATATTACCCCCAATACCACTTGCATTGATTTTTCACACCAATCTCTTGTGTGGGACCTTGTCAAAAGTCTTCTGAAAGTCCAAATATACCACATCCACTGGTTCTCCCTTGTCCACTCTGCTAGTTACATCCTCAAAAAATTCCAGAAGATTCGTCAAGCATGATTTCCCTTTCATAAATCCACGCTGACTTGATCCGATCCTGTCACTGCTTTCCAAATGCGCTGCTATTTTGTCCTTCATGATCGATTCCAACATTTTCCCCACTACGGATGTCAAGCTAACCGATCTATAATTCCCCGTTTTCTCTCTCCCTCCTTTTTTAAAAAGTGGTGTTACATTAGCTACCCTCCAGTCCATGGGAACTGATCCAGTGTCGATAGACTGTTGGAAAATGATCACCAATGCATCCACTATTTCAAGGACCACTTCCTTGAGCACTCTGGGATGCAGACTATCAGGCCCCGGGGATTTATCGGCCTTCAATCCCATCAATTTCCCTAACACAATTTCCCGCCTAATAAGGATATCCTTCAATTCCTCCATCTCACTAGACCCACTGTCCACTAGTACCTTTGTAAGGTTATTTGTATCTTCCTTCGTTAAGACACAACCGAAGTATTGGTTCAATTGGTCTGCCATTTCTTTGTTCCCCATTATAATTTCACCTGAATTCGACTGCAAGGGACCTATGTTTGTCTTTACTAATCTTTTTCTCTTCACATATTTATAGAAGCTTTTGCAGTCAGTTTTTATGTTCCCTGCAAGCTTCCTCTCGTACTCTATTTTCTCCCTCTTAATTAAACCCTTAGTCCTCCTCTGTTGAATTCTAAATTTCTCCCAGTCCTCGGGTTTGTTGCTTTTTCTAGCCAATTTATATGCCTCTTCCTTGGCTTTAACACTATCCTTAATTTCCTTTGTTAGCCATGGTTGAGCCACCTTTCCAGTTTTATTTTTACTCCAAACAGCGATGTACATTTGCTGAAGTTCATCGATGTGATCTTTAAATGTTTGCCATTGCTTATCCACCGTCAGCCCTTTTAGTATCATTTGCCAGTCTTTTCTAGCCAATTCACGCCTCATACCGTCGAAGTTACCTTTCCTTAAGTTCAGGACGCTAGTTTCCGAATTAACTTTGTCACTCTCCATCTTAATAAGGAATTCTACCATATTATGGTCACTTTTCCCCAAGGGGCCTCGCACAACGAGATTAGTACCTTCTTATTACACAATACACAGTCTAGGATGGCCAGCTCCCTGGTTGGTTCCTCAACATATTGGTCTCGAAAGCCGTCCCGAAAATACTCCAGGAAATCCTCCTCCACCGCATTGCTACCAGTTAGGTTAGCCCAATCAATGTGTAGATTAAAGTCGCCCATGATTACTGCTGTACCTTTATTGCACACATCCTTTATTTCTTGTTTGATGCTGTCCCCAACCTCACTACTACTATTTGGTGGTCTATACACAACACCCACTAGCGTTTTCTGCCCTTTGGAGTTCCGCAGCTCCACCCATACCGATTCCACATCATCCAGGCTAATGTCCTTCCTTACAATTGCATTGATTTTCTCTTTAACCAGCAACGCCACCCCGCCTCCTTTTCCTTTCTGTCTATTCTTCCTAAATGCTGAATACCCTTGGTTGTTGAGTTCCCAGCCTTGGTCCCCCTGGAGCCATGTCTCCGTGATGCCAATCACATCATATCCGTTAACTGCTATCTGCACAGTTAATTCATCCACCTCATTCCAAATACTTCTCGCATTGAGGCACAGAGCCTTCAGGCTTGTTTTTTTTAAACACACTTTGCCCCTTTAGAATTTTGCTGTAATGTGGCCCTTTTTGTTTTTTGTCTTGGGTTTCTCTGCCCTCCACTTTTACTATTCTCCTTTCTATCTTTTGTTTCTGCCTCCTTTTTATTTCCCTCTGTCTCCCTGCATAGGTTCCCATTTCCCTGCCATATTAGTTTAACTCCTCCCCAACAGCACTAGCAAACACTCCCCCCTAGGATATCGGTTCCGGTCCTGCCCAGGTGCAGACCGTCCGGTTTGTACTGGTCCCACCTCCCCCAGAACCGGTTCCAATGTCCCAGCAATTTGAATCCCTCCCTTCTGCACCACTCCTCAAGCCACGTATTCATCTGAGCTATCCTGCGATTCCTACTCTGACTAGCACGTGGCACTGGTAGCAATCCTGAGATTACTACTTTTGAGGTCCTACTTCTTAATTTAGCTCCGAGCTCCCTAAATTCGCCTCTTAGGACCTCATCCCATTTTTTACCTATGTCATTGGTACCTATATGCACCACGACAACTGGCTGTTCACCCTCCCTTTTCAGAATGTCCTGCACCCGTTCCGAGACATCCTTGACCCTTGCACCAGGGAGGCAACATACCATCCTGGAGTCTCGGTTCCGGCCGCAGAAATGCCTATCTATTCCCCTTACAATTGAATCCCCTATCACTATCGCTCTCCCACTCTTTTTCCTGCCCTCCTGTGCAGCAGAGCCAGCCATGGTGCCATGAACTTGGCTGCTGCTGCTCCCCTCTGATGAGTCATCCCCCTCAACAGTACTCAAAGCGGCGTATCTGTTTTGCAGGGGGATGACCGTAGGGGATCCCTGCACTACCTTCCTTGCATTGCTCTTCCTGTTGGTCTTCCATTCCCTGTCTGACTGTGTACCCTTTACCTGCAGTAAGACCAACTCACGAAACATGCTTTTTATGTCATTCTCAGCATCGTGCATGCTCCAGAGTGAATCTACCCGCAGCTCCAGTTCCGTAACGCGGTTCGTCAGGAGCTGGAGGCGGATACACTTCCCGCACACGTAGTCATCAGGGACACCGGAGGCGTCCCTGATTTCCCACATTGTACAGGAGGAGCATAACACGTGTCCGAGCTCTCCTGCCATGACTTAACCCTTAGATACACTTAAATTGGCAACAACAATGCTAAATGTTACTCACTGATATAGAAAAGAAAAAAGAAAAACTACTTACCAATCACCAGCCAATCATTTACCCTCTTGGCTGTGACATCACCTTTCTATTTCTTTCTACTTCTTTTTTGCCTTCTCCCTGTAGCTGCACAAGCTGGGCCTTTATAGGCCTCTCGCTGACCCCGGACTCACGCCTCAGCGACGCACCTCCCGACTGCTGAACTTGCAGCCTTTAAAGGTCTCGTGCCGACCCCGGACTCATGCCTCAGCGACGCACCTCACATTTATCCACAATATACTGCATCTGCCACGCCTTTGCCCGCTCACCTAACCTGTCCAAGTCACCCTGCAGCCTCTTAGCGTCCTCCTCACAGCTCACACCGCCACCCAGTTTAGTGTCGTCTGCAAACTTGGAGATATTACACTCAATTCCTTCATCTAAATCGTTAATGTATGTTGTAAATTGCTGGGGTCCCAGCACTGAGCCCTGCGGCACCCCACTAGTCACTGCATGCCATTCTGAAAAGGACCCGTTTATCCTGACTCTCTGCTTCCTGTCTGCCAATCAGTTCTCTATCCACGTCAGTACATTACCCCCAATACCATGTGCTTTAATTTTGCACACCAATCTCTTGTGTGGGACCTTATCAAAAGCCTTTTGAAAGTCCAAATACACCATATCCAATGGTTCTCGCTTGTCCACTCTACCAGTTACATCCTCAAAAAATTCTTGAAGATTTGTCAAGCAGGATTTCCCTTTCATAAATCCATGCTGACTTGGACCGATCCCGTCAATTCTTTCCAAACGTGCTGCTTTAATAATTAATTCCCACTACTGATGTCAGGCTAACTGGTCTATAATTACCCATTTTCTCTATCCCGACTCTCTGCTTCCTGTCTGCCAACCAGTTCTCTATCCACGTCAGTACATTACCCCCAATACCATGCGCTTTGATTTTGCACACCAATCTCTTATGCGGAATCCCAAAAAGTTAGTTTGCAGGTGCAGCAGGTAATCAGGAACGCGAATGGAATGTTGGCCTTCATTGCGAGAGGGATGGAGTACAAAAGCAGGGAGGACCTGCTGCAACTGTACAGGGTATTTGTGAGGCCACACCTGAAGTACTGCGTGCAGTTTTGGTCACCTTACTTAAGGAAGGATATACTAGCTTTGGAGGGAGTACAGAGACGATTCACTCGGCTGATTCCGGAGATGAGGGGGGTTACCTTATGATGATAGATTGAGTAGACTGGGTCTTTACTCGTTGGAGTTCAGAAGGATGTGGGGTGATCTTATAGAAACATTTAAAATAATGAAAGGGATAGACAAGATAGAGGCAGAGAGGTTGTTTCCACTGGTCGGGGAGACTAGAACTAGGGGGCACAGCCTCAAAATACGTGGGAGCCAATTTAAAACCGAGTTGAGAAGGAATTTCTTCTCCCAGAGGGTTGTGAATCTGTGGAATTCTCTGCCCAGGGAAGCAGTGGAAGCTAGCTCATTGAATGTATTCAAATCACAGATAGATAGATTTTTAAACAATAAGGGAATTAAGGGTTATGGGGAGCGGGCGGGTAAGTGGAGCTGAGTCCACGGCCAGATCAGCCATGATCTTGTTGAATGTCGGAGCAGGCTCGAGGGGCTAGATGGCCTACTCCTGTTCCTAATTCTTATGTTCGTATGTTCTTGTCAAATGCCTTTTGAAAGACCAAATACATCACATCCACTGGTTTCCCCCTTGTACACTCTGCTAGTTACATCCTCAAAAAATTCCAGAAGATTCCTCAAGCATGATTTCCCTTTTATAAATCCATGCTGACTTGGACCGATCCTGTCACTGCTTTCCAAATGCACTGCTATTTCATCCTTAATGATTGATTCCAACATTTTCTCCACTACCGCTTTCTCTCTCCCTCCTTTTTTTTAAAAAGTGGTGTTACATTAGCTACCCTCCAGTCCATAGGAACTGATCCAGAGTCGATAGACTGTTGGAAAATGATCACCAATGTATCCACTATTTCTAGGGCCACATCCTTAAGTACTCTGGGATGCATACTATCAGGCCCCGGGGATTTATCGGCCTTCAATCCCATCAATTTCCCTAACACAATTTCCCGCCTAATAAGGATATCCTTCAGTTCCTCCTTTTCACTAGATCCACTGTCCCCAAGTACATTCGGAAGGTTATTTGTGTCTTCCTTCGTGAAGACAGAACCAAAGTATTTGTTCACTTGGTCTGCCATTTCTTTGTTCCCCATTATAAATTCACCTGAATCCGACTGCAAGGGACCTACGTTTGTCTTCACTAATCTTTTTCTCTTCCCATATCTATAGAAGCTTTTGCAGTCAGTTTTTATGTTGCCAGCAAGCTTCCTCTCGTACTCTATTTTCCCCCTCTTAATTGAACACTTAGTCCTCCTCTGTTGAATTCTAAATTTCTCTCAGTCCTCAGGTTTGTTGCTTTTTCTGGCCAATTTATATGCCTCTTCCTTGGTTTTAACACTATCCTTAATTTCCCTTGTTAGCCACGGTTGAGCCACATTCCCCATTTTATTTTTACTCCAGACAGGGATGTACAATTGCTGAAGATCATCCATGTGATCTTTAAATGTTTGCCATTGCTTATCCACCGTCAACCCTTCAAAATGATAGGCAGAATGGAAACGGATGACATAAGGACAGTAGTGAGAAAGGATCTTGGCTCAAAAGATCACGACTGGAATTTTCTGAGGTAAGAGTGGGTGAGTTGGAGAGGTGAAGTGAAAATTGAAAAAATGTGAACTCCAAACCGCCTCCACCCCACCCACTTTCACCTTTTACTCAGGTGGACGGGGGCGGGCTGCCAACAAAGAGGCGAGTTAGCAACTTGAACATTATAATGAGCCTGAAGCCTCTACTTTAACCTGCTTTGCAGGTTTCACTGCAGCGGCCAGGGATCCTGAAGCTCGTAATTCCCAGTGGCTGCAACGAGGTGGCCTCTGCCTTGGAGAGCAATGCTTGTGGGCCAGGAGGAGCAGGAGTGCTTCCTCCCGGCCCCCAAAGCTCCCCCACTATCAGCCTGGCCCTCCCCAGGGTCGGGGATTGGACCCCCTCCTCCGGGCCTGGAACAACCCTCCACAGGATCACGACTCAGCCCCAGTTTTGGGATCAGACTTCCCGGGGATCGCGACTCTGATCAGAACCCCCCCTCCCCCGGGGGATCGGACTGCCCCTCCGGGGGATCGGACCCCCTTCACTATCCTAGGTCCAGCACTTACGTGTTGCTTTGGGCCTCCTTCTCCGTGTTCCCCGCATGAATGGAAGCCAGCCACAGGCTGACCTCCCGGCGGGGAACCCGCCCCTGACATCCCTCGCACACTGTGGAGAAACTCCACAGCGTGCCGGGATACCCGATCTTCTGGGTTTCCCGTGATCTCCCGGGACCTCCTGCACCGTGCGAGTGGGACCTGGGAAAATCCAGCCCCAGGAAGTAGAGTGAGTATGGGTGGAGATGAGTAACAAGGAGCACAAAACACTGGTGATAATAGTTCATAGGCCTCCTAATAGTAGCTATACCATTGGACAGAGTATTAATCAAGAAATAATAGGAGCTGGTAACATAGAAAATAGGTGCAGGAGTAGGCCATTCGACCCTTCGAGCCTGCACCGCCATTCAATAAGATCATGGCTGATCATTCCCTCAGTACCCCTTTCCTGCTTTCTCTCCATACCCCTTGATCCCCTTAGCCGTAAGGGCCATATCTAACTCCCTCTTGAATATATCCAATGAACTGGCATCAACAACTCTCTGCGGCAGGGAATTCCACAGGTTAACAACTCTCTGAGTGAAGAAGTTTCTCCTCATCTCAGTCCTAAATGGCCTACCCCTTATCCTCAGACTGTGTCCCCTGGTTCTGGACTTCCCCAACTTCGGGAACATTCTTCCCGCATCTAACCTCTCCAGTCCCGTCAGGCTAACCGGTTTATAATTACCCATTTTCTCTCTCCTTTTTTAAAAGTTAATGCAATAATCGTGGGGGAATTTAATCTTCACATAGACTGGAAAAAATCAAATTGACGAAGGTAATCTGGAGGACGAGTTCATGCAATGCATTTGATGCAATTTCCAGAACAATACGTCGTACAACTAACCAGGGAACAGGCTGTTTTAGATCTTGCATTGTGTAATGAGACAGGGTTAATTAGTAATCTCACAGTAAATGATCCTCTGGGGCAGAGTGATCATAATATGATATAATTTCACGTTAGGTTTGAGAGTGACATGCTTAAATCCAAAACTCGAGTCTTAAACTTAATTAAAGCCAATTATATAAGTATGAGGAGCGAGTTGGCTAAGGTAGTTTATGAAAATAGATTAAAAGGAACGACGGTAGATAAGCAGTGACAAACATTTTAAAGAACTGTTTCACCATTCATAACGAATATACATTCCATTGAGAAATAAAAACTCTACTGGAATAGTGATCCATGCATGGCTAACTAAAGAAGTTAAGGATGGCATTAGATTGGAAGAAGAATCATAGAAATGTACAGCACAGAAGAATGCCATTCGGCCCATCATGTCTGTGCCAGCCAATAAAGAGCTATCCAGCCTAATCCCAATTTCTAGCTCTTGGCGTCATTGCGTGCATGCGCCAGCCCGGGGTGCAAATTGCGGTGCGCGGCAATACCGGCACACCAACTTCCCAAACCTCCAGGGCAATTTCCCTGGAGGCGCTATCGATCCTTTCCTCAGGGCAATAACCTTGTTGCGCCCCATTAGTGCCCCCCCGGAGATGCTAATGGGGCTATAAAAAAGGGAAATTTCGCCCCCAGAGTGTAAGAACTTCTAAATGTATGTAAATGGAAGAGAGTAGCAAAAGTAAACATTTGTCCTTTAGCAGCTGAGGCAGGAGAAATTATAATGGGGAATAAGGAAATGGCAGATATGTTAAACAAATAATTTGTATCTACTTCACAGCAGAAGACACAAAAAGCATACCAAACATAGTGGGGAACCAAGGGGCTAATGAGAGTGAGGAAATTAAAGTAATTAATATCAGTAGAAAAAAAGTACTAGAGAAACTAATGGGACTAAAAGCTGACAAATCCTCTAGACTGGGAATCCATTATTCTTTTCGGCAGTCCCTCAGAATTGAGGATGACTTGCTTCCACATTAAAAATTAGTTCTCATATGACTAATGAAACTTATGTGGGACCTACAGCCTCTGTCACAGGTCTGGCAGACGGTGGTCGAAGGAATGGGTGGGTGGGGTGCTTGGGATGCTGTGCGCTCCTTCCGCTGTTTAAGTTTGGTTTCAGCTTGCTCTTAGCGTAGAGACTTGAGATGTTTGGCACCTTCCTGGATGTTTTTCCTCCACTTTGTGCGGTCTTAGGCTGGGGATTCCCAGGTGTCGGTGGGGATGTTGCATTTTTTCAAGGAGGCTTTGAGGGTGTCCTTGAAGCGTTTCCTCTGCCCACCTGGGCTCGCTTGCTGTGTTGGAGCTCCGAGTAGACCGCTTGTTTTGGGAGTCTCGTATCGGCTTTGTTAAGGAATCCATTATTAAGGAAGTGGTAACAGGACACTTAAAAAAAATCATAATATGATCAGGCAGAGTCAACATGGTTTTATGAAAGGGAAATCGTGTTTGACAAATTTGTTAAGAGTATTTTGAGGATGTAACTAGCAGGGTAGATAAAGGGGAACCAGTAGATATAATATAGACATAGAAACATAGAAAATAGCTGCACGAGTAGGCCATTCGGCCGTTCTAGCCTGCACCGCCATTCAATGAGTTCATGGCTGAACATGCAACTTCAGTACCCCATTCCTGCTTTCTCGCCATACCCCTTGATCCCCCTAGTAGTAAGGACTTCATCTAACTCCTTTTTGAATATATTTAGTGAATTGGCCTCAACAACTTTCTGTGGTAGAGAATTCCACAGGTTCACCACTCTCTGGGTGAAGAAGTTTCTCCTCATCTCGGTCCTAAATGGCTTACCCCTTATCCTTAGACTGTGACCCCTGGTTCTGGACTTCCCAAACATTGGGAACATTTTTCCTGCATCTAACCTGTCTGAACCCATCAGAATTTTAAACGTTTCTATGAGGACCCCTCTCATTCTTCTGAACTCCAATGAACACAAGCCCAATTGATCCAATCTTTCTTGATAGGTCAGTCCCACCATCCCGGGAATCAGTCTGGTGAACCTTCGCTGCACTCCCTCAATAGCAAGAATGTCCTTCCTCAAGTTAGGAGACCAAAACTGTACACAATACTCCAGGTGTGGCCTCACCAAGGCCCTGTACAACTGTAGCAACACCTCCCTGCCCCTGTACTCAAATCCCCTCGCTATGAAGGCCAACATGCCATTTGCTTTCTTAACTGCCTGCTGTACCTGCATGCCAACCTTCAATGACTGATGTACCATGACACCCAGGTCTCGTTGCACCTCCCATTTTCCTAATCTGTCACCATTCAGATAATAGTCTGTCTCTCTGTTTTTACCACCAAAGTGGATAACCTCACATTTATCCACATTGTACTTCATCTGCCATGCATTTGCCCACTCACCTAACCTATCCAAGTCATTCTGCAGCCTCATAGCATCCTCCTCGCAGCTCACACTGCCACCCAACTTAGTGTCATCCGCAAATTTGGAGATACTACATTTAATCCCCTCGTCTAAATCATTAATGTACAGTGTAAACAGCTGGGGCCCCAGCACAGAACCTTGCGGTACCCCACTAGTCACTGCCTGCCATTCTGAAAAGTACCCATTTACTCCTACTCTTTGCTTCCTGTCTGACAACCAGTTCTCAATCCACGTCAGCACACTACCCCCAATCCCATGTGCTTTAACTTTGCACATTATTCTCTTGTGTGGGACCTTGTCAAAAGCCTTCTGAAAGTCCAAATGTACCACATCAACTGGTTTTCCCTTGTCCACTCTACTGGAAACATCCTCAAAAAATTCCAGAAGATTTGTCAAGCATGATTTCCCTTTCACAAATGCATACTGACTTGAACCTATCATGTCACCTCTTTCCAAATGCGCTGCTATGACATCCTTAATAATTGATTCCATCATTTTACCCACTACTGATGTCAGGCTGACCGGTCTATAATTCCCTATTTTCTCTCTCCTTCCTTTTTTAAAAAGTGGGGTTACATTGGCTACCCTCCACTCCATAGGGACTGATCCAGAGTCAATGGAATGTTGGAAAATGACTGTCAATGCATCCGCTATTTCCAAGGCCACCTCCTTAAGTACTCTGGGATGCAGTCCATTAGGCCCTGGGGATTTATCGGCCTTCAATCCCATCAATTTCCCCAACACAATTTCCCGACTAATAAGGATTTCCCTTAGTTCCTCCTCCTTACTAGATCCTCTGACCCCTTTTATATCCGGAAGGTTGTTTGTGTCCTCCTTAGTGAATACCGAACCAAAGTACTTGTTCAATTGGTCTGCCATGTCTTTGTTCCCCGTTATGACTTCCCCTGATTCTGACTGCAGGGGACCTACGTTTGTCTTTACTAACCTTTTTCTCTTTACATATCTATAGAAACTTTTGCAATCCGTCTTAATGTTCCCTGCAAGCTTCTTCTTGTACTCCATTTTCCCTGCCCTAATCAAACCCTTTGTCCTCCTCTGTTGAGTTCTAAATTTCTCCCAGTCCCCGGGTTCGCTGCTATTTCTGGCCAATTTGTATGCCACTTCCTTGGCTTTAATACTATCCCTGATTTCCCTTGATAGCCACGGTTGAGCCACCTTCCCTTTTTTATTTTTACGCCAGACAGGAATGTACAATTGTTGTAGTTCATCCATGCGGTCTCTAAATGTCTGCCATTGCCCAAGGGTTTGGTTAGGGCAGGGAAAATGGAGTACGAGAAGAAGCTTGCAGGGAACATTAAGACGGATTGCAAAAGTTTCTATAGATATGTAAAGAGAAAAAGGTTAGTAAAGACAAACGTAGGTCCCCTGCAGTCAGAATCAGGGGAAGTCAGAACGGGGAACAAAGTCAACCCCTTAAGTATCATTCGCCAATCTATCCTAGCCAATTCACACCTCATACCTTCAAAGTTACCCTTCTTTAAGTTCTGGACCATGGTCTCTGAATTAACTGTTTCATTCTCCATCCTAATGCAGAATTCCACTATATTATGGTCACTCTTCCCCAAGGGGCCTCGCACAACACCCAGTCTAAGATGGCCTCCCCCCTCGTTGGTTCCTCAACATATTGGTCTAGAAAACCATCCCTTATGCACTCCAGGAAATCCTCCTCCACCGTATTGCTTCCAGTTTGGTTAGCCCAATCTATGTGCATATTAAAGTCACCCATTATAACTGCTGCACCTTTATTGCATGCACCCCTAATTTCCTGTTTGATGCCCTCCCCAACATCACTACTACTGTTTGGAGGTCTGTACAAAACTCCCATTAACATTTTTTGTCCTTTGGTGTTCTGCAGTTCTACCCATATAGATTCCACCTCATCCAAGCTAATGGCCTTCCTAACTATTGCATTAATCTCCTTTTTAACCAGCAATGCTACCCCACCTCCCTTTCCTTTTGTTCTATCCTTCCTGAATGTTGAATACCCCTGGATGTTGAGTTCCCAGCCCTGATCATTCTGAAGCCACGTCTCTGTAATCCCAATCACATCATATTTGTTAACATCTATTTGCACAGTTAATTCATCCACTTTATTACGGATACTCCTTGCATTAAGACACAAAGCCTTCAGGCTTGTTTTTTTAACACCCTTTGTCCTTTTAGAATTTTGCTGTACAGTGGCCTTTTTTGTTCTTTGCCTTGGGTTTCTCTGCCCTCCACTTTTCCTCATCTCCTTTCTGTCTTTTGCTTTTGTCTCCTTTTTGTTTCCCTCTATCTCCCTGCATTGGTTCCCATCCCCCTGCCATATTAGTTTAACTCCTCCCCAACAGCACTAGCAAACACTCTCCCTAGGACATTGGTTCCGATCCTGCCCAGGTGCAGACCGTCCGGTTTGTACTGGTCCCACCTCCCCCAGAACCGGTTCCAATGCCCCAGGAATTTGAATCCCTCCCTGCTGAACCACTGCTCAAGCCACGTATTCATCTGCGCTATCCTGCAATTCCTACTCTGACTAGCACGTGGCACTGGTAGCAATCTCGAGATTACTACTTTTGAGGTCCTACTTTTTAATTTAGCTCCTAGCTCCTTAAATTCGTTTCGTAGGACCTCATCCCTTTTTTTTACCTATGTCGTTGGTACCAATGTGCACCACGACTACTGGCTGTTCTCCCTCCCTTTTTAGAATGTCCTGCACCCGCTCCGAGACATCCTTGACCCTTGCACCAGGGAGGCAACATACCATCCTGGAATCTCGGTTGCAGCCGCAGAAACGCCTATCTATTCCCTTCTCAATTGAATCCCCTATCACTATCGCTCTTCCACTCTTTTTCCTGCCCTCCTGTGCAGCAGAGCCAGCCACGGTGCCATGAACTTGGCTGCTGCTGCCCTCCCCTGATGAGTCATCTCTCTCAACAGTACTCAAAGCAGTGTATCTGTTTTGCAGGGGGATGACCACAGGGGACCCCTGCACTACCTTCCTTGAACTACTCTTCCTGCTGGTCTTCCATTCCCTAGCTGGCTGTGGACCCTTCTCCTGCGGTAAGACCAACTCGTTACACGTGCTACTCACGTCATTCTCAGCATCGTGAGCTCCAGAGTGAATCCACCCTCAGCTCCAATTCCGCAATGCCGTCCATCAGGAGCTGAAGGCGGATACACTTCCCGTAAACGTAGTCGTCAGGGACACCGGAAGTGTCCCTGAGTTCCCACATGGTACAGGAAGAGCATATCACGTGACCGAGCTCTCCTGCTATGACTTAACCCTTAGATACACTTAAATTGGCAACAACAATGTTAAAAGTTACTCACTGTTGTAGAAGAGAAAAAAGAAAAGAAAAACTACTCACCAATCACCAGTATATTTGGATTTCCAAAAGGCGTTCGACATGGTGCCACATAAAAGGTTGTTGCGCAAGATCAGGGCTCATGGGGTTGGGGGTAATATATTAGCTTGGATAAAGAATTAGTAAGTGGACAGAAAACAGATAGGGCTAAACGAATCATTTTCAGGTTGGCAGGCTGTAACTAGTGGGGTGCCGCAAGGATCAGTGCTTGTGCCTCAACTATTTACAATCTATATTAATTATTTCGATGAAGGGACAGAGTGTAATGTATTCAAACTTGATGACAATATATAAAGCTAGGAGGGAAAGTAAGCTGTGAGAGGACGCAAAAAGATATCGACAGGTTAAGTGAGTGGGCAAGAAGGTGGCAGATGGAGTATAATGTGGGGAAATATGAGGTTATTTACTTTGGTAGGAAGAATAGAAAAACAGAATATTTTTTAAATGGTGAGAAACTTTTAAATGTTGGTGTTCAGAGAGATTTGGATGTCCTTGTACAAGAAATACAAAAAGTTAGCAAGCAGGTACAACAAGCAATTTGGAAGGCAAGTGGCATGTTGGCCTTTATTGCAAGGGGATTGAAGTACTAAGGAAGTCTTGCTACAATTGTACACGGCTTTGGTGGGATCACAACTGATGTACTATGCACAGTTTTGATCTCCTTATCTGAGGAAATATATACTTCCCTTAGAGGCAGCGCAATGAAGGTTCAGTAGATTGACTCCTGAGATGAAAGGGTTGTCCTATGATGAGAGATTGAGTAGAATGAGCCTATACACTCTGGAGTTTAGAAGAATGAGAGGTGATCTCACTGATACATATACGATTCTGAGAGGGCTTGACAGGGCAAATGCTGAGAGGTTATATACCCTGGCTGGAGAGTCTAAACTAGACAGAGATGAGGAGGAATTTCTTCACTCAGAGGATTGTGAATCTTTGTAATTCTCTACCCCAAAGGACTGTTGATGCGCAGTCATTAGTCTATTCAAGGCTGAGAGAGATAGATTTTTAAACTCTTGGGGAATCAAGGGGTATGGGATCGGGCGTGAAAGTGGAGTTGAGGTCGAAGATCAGTCTTGATTTTATTGAATGGCGGAGCAGGCTCAGGGGCCATATGACCTAGTCCTGCTCCTATTTGTTATGTTCTTATCCTCTCCTATGCCCTCTCCTGTCCTCTTCCCCTCTACTATTTCCCATTCCTACCTGCCTTCTCTTACTCGCCCCACCTTGGTTCAATTATCAAAACTGTCTTCTAACCTTGCTTGACCTGAAAAGTACCCTTGGTCTTGACATGCTGTGTGAAACACCACAGGAAATTGACTAGTATAGAAAATAGATGGTCAACATAGTTATCCACATTACATTTCTAGCTGTATAGTAAGTTTAATAAGTCTATCTGTTTTTGTTCCTCCTTCATTCTGTCATCCACGTACAACCTGAAACATATTTTAAGTAAAATTCACTTTCTATTTTATCTAAAAGCTAATTCCACTTTTTAGCCAATGAAGAGAAAGAGCATAACATTTGACCCGATCACCTGATTTGCGTCGTCAGGCTAAATATTGATATGATTTGGGGCTGGCATTCCGAATCAAGAAGCAGCCTGATCACCTAGTGAGATAACTACTTGGTGGTACAGCGATCTAAATGTCACTGAGACAAGTTTTTACATTGTTGGACCACAATGTGGTGGATTACATTCCATTAAATTAATTGAAACATAAAAGGATGACCTTTTATGAAAGAGTGGCTTTATCAGGAAGGTTTAACAGGAGCTCTAATTGTAACTTCATTATTTAGATGCAGTTCTCGGATGATTTAGAGCATGTTAGTTATAAGTGGGACAGTAGATTATAACTTTGCATGCTATGCCTTCTTCAGCTGTAATTCGTCGCATGTTCTCAGTTGCGCCATTAGAGGAACAGCATCAAGTGAGGTCCAGGCACTTCTACATGTGAGAGGGAAGATCAGAGAGTGAGTCTCCCAAACTTTGTTTTCTTGTAATTAGAGAGCAGCATTGGCAGAGTAGAACTAGAATTCTCTGCCATTCAGAAGATGCATATCATGGGGAAAAAACTATAGGAATAGACCAGAGTAAATGTATAATGTATCAACTGATAGAGGATGTTAATGAGGAATTCAAGCTGATGTTTATTTCTCTTACAATTTTTTCTTCCCCATTCCCTTCCCCAGAGAAACTCATTGTTCCCGTCAGATAGCCTAGCTTTAGGTCAGAAATTCAAACTGAAGTATTATAGGTGTTAACCTGAGAGCCACTGCTCTGTTGCACATGCTTCATCTGCTCTGCAAACACAGGGCTAAAAGTTTGGTGGCTTAACGCCACCTATTACTGACAAAAAGTTGCGTTTAGAGGGCAGCCGCTGCTCTTTCACGAGCTGATTGTGGGTCCTGCGGTGTCCTCCATTTTCGAAGGACCAGCAGCACTGACGTTAACACCCATCACCCTGTAAATTGAAATGAGGCAGAGATGACGTCAGTCGGGGTGTAATGCCGATTTATAGTCGCCATGGTGAACTTGGACCTTTGCGCTGAGTTCAGCGCTGGGTCCTAAGCTCGCCATGTAAACCTAGCATGCAGCAGACTGACAGTGGTACTGTCAGCACCTCTTAAAGGGACATAAACATCTTTCAGGCAACTTTAAGCTTTTGGACTTTTTGATTTTATTGAAGTAGTGGTTTGCTGCAACATATGTTCAAAGTTTTTTTTTAAAGTTTTAAGTGTGCTGGACAATTGTAAGGCCTCGGATGGTAAAGGAAGGCCCTGAGAAGACAGAAAATGCTGCAAATACTCAGCAGGTCAGGCAACATCTGTGGAGAGAGAAACCGAGTTCCCATCTCGGGTCAAGATGCTACCTGGCCTGCTGAGTATTTTCAGTACTTTATTCTGTCATTTCAGATTTCCAGCATCCACTCGCTGAGGGAGGAGGAAGAAGCTGAAGAGGAGGAAGTTGAAGAGGAAGAAGCTGAAGGAAGGATGCAACCGAGACAGCCCCTTTCTGGCCGGGATATCCTGTATGGAATCATCCGCCTGCGATACCAGTGACCACAACACCAATTCCTCTTTCAATATTAGTCCCACACTTTACATTCCCTCTTCATGACCATTACAGCACCCTCTTGGCCACAATGCTGAAATGAAAGCCACCACAAAGCAAACTTTCCAATCCAACTTTATACATCTATCCAGCCAATATGACATCAAGAAATCAACTCATCACCCTTGTACATTCTCTTAGTGACTATCCTGTGTGTACCTTCGCCTATCCTACTGATATCACCCAGTGGCTGCAGCATGGTTAGTGGGCAACACTGCAAATGGCCTTGCTGATCAACCTTGAGGAACTGGTGGCTGGGAGTGTCAAATTGAATGACGGTGTTTCTTCTTCACTCTCTCTCTCTCTCTCTCTCTCTTCTGGGCCAATCACGGGCTGGGGAGGCTGCATTTCTTGGGTTTGTGAAATGAGGAAGGAACAAGGGTGGAGTTGCGGTAATGGGAAGACAGGAAAGCAAGAGGTGCATGCCAGAAGGAGGATAACTTATCATGTATCTTTTCAGCCCCACCATTGGCCAAGGGCTCAGCCATGCCCCTATCATGAATGGCCAGCACCATCTCCTCCAAGGGGGTAAGGTGAAACTGGGAATGGGAGGTGTGCCTCCTGTTTGTTACAGATTGTTGGTAGGTAAGGGATTGGCGTGGTGGGGGAGGGGGGCAGGGGGGGATTGTGCAGTGTGTGAAGCTAGTGGTGTATTTGGTTGAAGACGCTTTCACTGACCTTGACCTTCTGAGGTCATGAAGTTTCTTTGGGCACTGGAGCCAGGTGGTGGCGGCAACACTGCTGGGTATGACGGCCTCAGCAATGGGGTATCACATCGTTCTTTCTGTTTGGCCTACTGGCTCCTGTAAGTAGAGGACCTCTCTTGCAATGTTAACCCCTTGCACAAAGCTGGAATGCTGCATGTGAGGCCCTGGATGCCCCTTCCCTGACTTGCTGAGCCATTTATTTTAGTGCTGAAGCACTTTTCCCATTTCTTTGAGGTTCGGAAGGAAATTAAGCTTTAAGAGCTGAAGACTCTCATTTGGGACTTTTTAATGTTAATTTTTTTTAAAGGCAGCAGCGGGTGAAACCTGCACTTTTCACTTCACTTTCATTTTTATTAGTTCAGAAGACATTGTCCTTTGAATGCATTTCCCTTTTAATTTCCCACAGTGCCCAACAAACTCTTGCCTCGCTTCTGGAGGCTGTTAAAAGCTGGAACGCCGTTTCTGAATGACAACTTCGACTCCCATGCCCACACAAGCGCCACCAGGAGGAAATTGCACAGTAAATTAGTGCTGGCCAAAAATCTTTAACCCCCAGTGCAAATTTTTCTCTGGTAGCACTTCGTCCATTTTCAGCAGCTGTTAACCCGAAGCTGTGATAACACTGGCAACTCTCCTGGCGGCCACAAATATTTAGCCCAGTATTTTGGAGTAATAATCTATTCTGATAACCTTGATAGTCTTTGCAGAGAAATTGGGCTTTGTAGCACCCATGTTTTAGGAACTAATCAGCCTCCTAACCCTCAAAAATGGCATCCAAGGTGCGCACGCACACTTCCGATGGGAAGTGTGCCGGACACCACCTTGGTAAATGGTCTTGCGCTGCTCAACTACCAACCGTCAGCAGCATGCAGAGCAGGCAAATTATGACATCAGTTAGTGTGCAACGTTGATTTTACACCAGCGCTGCTATTTTTGAACGCCACGCTCCGACCTACACCCTATCTTAATCTCGCACAGCTGACCATGACATTAAATGACATGAAGTACACCCCCCATCAGTGCTCCTTAAAGGAATCATGAACTACTTACAGGTTAGTTGCTGGCTGTTGGTGCAATTGTATGTGTTTTTGGAGCTTTTCTATACTTGTCTAAAGTTTCAATAGACGACAGGGAATGGTCTGCCTGATATTAATGTTTTTTTTGGTGATTTAAAGGCTTGTGCTGAAACACGTTGCTTTCAGACATGGGTGGCATGCTAGGCCACCTTCTTGGAATTGAGCATGACTGAGAGAATGAACAGAGGTCACTTAGAGCAGGACAAGATGCTGGAAGAGGGAGGGAGAAGGGTTTTCAGCAGGAGGCTATATGCGCCCAAGGTCTTGGGGAACAATTCTCTTACCTCAACTTCAGCGAGGACCAATGCTCGAGACATCGTCGCTTCACTGAAGAGGGCGTGACTGAAATCTGCCAACTGCTGCAGCCACAACTGTAACCTCAGAGCAGGGCAAGGAACGTATTGCCTTGCCTATCAAGATGGCCATGGCTCTTAACTTTTATGCGTCTGGCTCCTTCCAGACTGTTGCTGGAGATACAAGCAACATTTCACAGTTTGCAATACACTACTGTATAAGGGAGGTCACTCTGGAAGAGCCCGGCCGTACTCAGCTGAATGGGTATCATGATTGTGGTAGTATGCTACATGCAACAACCTGGTCATTATGAAGGAACAGCCTTTGCCAGCATCTATCAGGTAAGAAGCTGAGGAGCAGGATCACAAGGAAGGGGAAGTGGAGGAGGAGGAGGAAGTGAAGGCACACGAAGAGGAAGCGAAGGACAGTAGATTCCCCCTTCATCAAGGAGGTTTTGAGGGTGTCCTTGACTCGTTTCCTCTACCCACCTGGGGCTCGCCTGCCATGTCAAAGCTCCGCGTAGAGCACTTGCTTTGGGAGTCTCATGTCCCAACGGAGCTAATCGAGCATGGTCAATGCTTCAATGCTGGAGATGTTCGCCTGAGCGAGAACACTGACATTGGTGCATCTGTCCTGCCAATGGATTTGAAGGATCTTGCGGAGGCAGTGCTGGTAGTACTTCTCCAGCGTTTTGAGGTGTCTGCTGTATACGTCCACGTCTCTGAGCCATATAGGAGGGTGGGTATCACTACTGCCCTGTAGACCATGAGCTTGGTGCCAGATTTGAGGTCCTGGTCTTCAAACACTCTCTTCCTCAACCACACCTCCCCATTCACCAACAGTCCCACACTCCTTATGTTTCCACTATCACTGACCATCACATCGTCCTCTTTCCGACAACACAAAAATAAAAGCCAACAGAAAATGCACATTCCAATTCAAATTTATAAATTAAATCATGACATAATGCATACAGAAATAAACTAATCACCCTTGTGCATTCCCTTAGTGCCTCTTCCGTGTGCCTTTGCCTCTCCTAGTCCTCCTACAAGGTGCTTCCCTAGTGGCTGCAACATGGCTTAGAGGGTGACCTCAAGCTAGAAGACCCAGCTTTGGACTGCACCATCTTGGCCTGGGCTGGCTGTCAGGCAACTGCAACTGCACTGGCGGAGTGGAACATGAATGCTGTCACCCAGAGAGAGGACAGCAGGTTAGTATTCCATGGAGCCACTACCACTTTCCCAGGACAGCATCTCAGCAATCCTGGTAATCTATTGAAGAACAGATTGATAGACTGCTGTGACACACTGGAAGACCATTTGAACTTTGGTCTCCAGACCCATGATGGCAGCAGTCTGAGCTTGCACGGTAGCAGTCTGAGCTTGCATGGCTGCAGTCTGAGCGTTCTTGGGAGCAGTCTGAGCTTCCACTGCGGCACTCAGATCTTTTGTGGAAGCTGCCTGTGCTGCAATGGAAGCTGAGATAAGGCCATCAGATGCTGCATCATGCTGGGTTCTGCAAGTGTGCCAATGGAGTTGACCACCCATTCCATGTTGGAAGGGATGGGCTCCACGCCCTGCGCAAAGCCCTGTGCCAAGCTGGTGCTCCTCCATGCTCCTTGACATTGAGCATAGGCTTTCTGGCAGGCTTTCCAGTGCACCAAGCATTTGGATGTGTACACCCAGAAGCTGCCTTCTGTAGCCTGGCCCATCAAAGTCCTCATCTGAGTCCTCTGCAGCAGAATTAGTGTGTGCCCTCCGGTGAGCTGGCACCTGCGCTATTCTTTCCTTCCGTTCTGGCTCCTGCATACTTGTGCCCGGTGTCCACCACGTGCAGATCCCTCCTGTATCATAGCCTCTAAAATACGCACAATGTCAATATCTGAGCTGTAATATTGAATAATAGTGTCTCGTCATCTTCACTTTCATCTTCCCCTTTCTCCACTGACTGGGCAGATTCCAGTTCTTGGGTATCTGAAGTGAAAAAGGGACAAGGGTTGGGTTGTGGTGAGGGGAAAGGAGAAAGTACACCCTCTGCAGCTTCTCACTCAGAAGAGATTGAGGGACAAGAGAGAAGTGGGATGAGAGAAGGCAGATATCCTCATCATTAATCCATTTAGTGCCACAGCACCAGGAGTGCTCCTTCCCATGATGGCCAGCACTGTCTCCTCCATGGAGGTTAAAACATGCAGGCACACTTGCCCCCTCCTGTTCTTTGCTGCTGCCTGCTGTAATGCACCACCTTCACCTGTAAGGAAGAGGGAATTCTGTCAGTGAGTGTTGTGCAATATGTTTGGGTGATGTGGCTGTCATGGTTAAATAGCTGCCAGTATGTGCGAGCTGTAAGTTGTGGGTGTGAGGCTTACAACAGTGCTAAGTGTATGAGGGCGAGGTAAAGCATATGAATGTTAGGGTTTGATCCTGATTGAGCAGTGGATGGGGCTAGTAATGCAGTTGGTACGATATGTCATTTGAAGATAAACCCACTGACCTTGACAACTCGTGTGAGATCATTAAACTTCTTCCCGCATTGCATCCATGTTCAAGGAGCAATACTCTTGGCTTTGACGTCTGCCGCTATTTCTTTCCATTGCCTCCTGAGCATGTGTCTGGATGGCATCCTGACCCCCTGCAGATACAGGACATCTCTCCTGCATTCCACCTCTTCCAACAAGGCCTCCAGCGCCTTATCAGAATAACTTGCTGCACTCTACCATGGTCAATCATTCTTAACTCTTTCACGGGACATATTCACTTCTGAAATGACTCCCAGCACCTATTCCAGCCACAATTCACCTTCCTTTTAAGAGTTCCAGGATGCCTTTAAGTAGCACCAGGCATCACGATTTTAGGCTCCCGGTGGTGTGTGCAGCTAATGAACAGATTTCACATGCTGCCTGCATTGCAGTGAATGTGCATGGCATCACTTCTGTTTTCAGGGTTTTATCTGTATAAATATTGGCCAACTAAAAAATATGAAAGCATTGCGCAACTGGCAGGAAATCAATCAATTAAATCTCTTTTTTCCCCCAAAGTTGCCATAATGAACCAGCAAGTACCACAGAATCAGCCAATCAAATCACTCTAATTTCAACTGACATTTTTTTAACTCAGGTAAATATATACAGTTAGAAATAACAAACACATTTAAAAAAAATACACAATTCTGAAGAAATATTATTAACTTACGCATAATGTAAGAAATACCTGCAAAACATGTCCCTCACATAGGTGCTCAGCACTGCAGACTCGACAAAGGGAAAACTTTCCCTGCGCAGTACTACACCAGTGACAATTTCAACAATAAGTACAAATTCGCTGTGGGAGAAAATAAATATTTTGTAATCTTGTAAATCACAAAAAGAAATAAGGTTTCAAGGAGAACAAATATATACTTGCATCTTAAGCAAATTCACCTTGAAAGAGCAAAAAAAAATACAATCCAAATAATTGGGAATGAGAACTTTTAGGGAGGGAAGAACAAATAAAGATACTTACACATTAAGCAAGTAACTTGCATCTTTTGTAAAGCGTAAATAGCATGGCAAAATATATATTTGTAAGGCCCAGTATTTTTCAGTATCAATAAAGTGTAAATTATTTTTACATTTGTGATCAGTCTTATTTCAGTAAATTTGTTGTATTATATTGATAGACGAGTGTATTTAGGCCGCACTGGGGCTGGGCGCAAATGACTTTTCACCTGCACGCAGCATCGCTAACGACTCCTGCTAAATTCCATGGGAGTTTAGCAGCAGCTTTAACCCATAGCACCCCGCTCCGCTGCGCCAGCGATGACAACATCATCAACGTGCGCAGCACCCTGTTATCGCCCCAGAATAAAAATTGGGGAGTGGCCCTTGAAGCTGCGTTGGGCAATGCCAGCGACCGCATCAGGGGAGGTGAACTGGGCCGCAGGCTGCTCGCGGGGCGCTACTTAAAGGGGAGGTGGTGGCCATATTAAAAAAAAATCTGGAATTTTTCTTCGGCGCTCCATTGGCACCTCGATCGCGGGGTCCGTGCCACAATCGTTCAGCCCGGCACTCTGCTTGAGTGCCAGGGTGTTGACATGGCACCCCCGCTCACTGGTGGTCCATGGAGGCCTGTTTCATCCCTACATAGTTTTCAGCTTGGGCCCTTCCCTTTAATGAAGGGAGGAGCCCCTCCTATGTGGCAGTGCTACGCGGCTCATCGTGTAGCGCTGCGTCCCGCTCCCAACACGCCTGCCGCACTTTCGCCCCAGAAAGGAAGTGGAGCGCGTTATTTTGCGGTCCACTTCCTTTCCTGGGACGGTTACCTGAATTTTTCAAGATGGGCAGGACTTCCGTGCCTGATGTCAATTTTTCCGCCTCCCAGATATTACCAGCCCCAAACTGGGTGCAATGGAATTTCACCCCCCCCCCCCAGGTTCTCCGTCTATCCTGATTATTTTCAATGTTATTTTTTTTGTCACATGTAACCAGTACTACAGTCAGAACTATGGTTTCAGTATATGTATAAAATAATGGATGGTTGATAATATTAAAATGGAACAGAAATTGGATCTTTAAAAATATTATTTGACTATAAAAAGGAAGAAAAGTACTTTCCAGATCCTGTTGCAACGAAAACATTAGTTCTGTATTTTTCTAGGGTACGACAGTGATGTTGCAAGAGAGAAATCCATCGATTATACAACCAAGATCTATGCAGTTAGTATCAGGGAGATGTCGGGCACAAAACCACATCTACAGCCAAAAGAAGTCTCAACAGAAGAAAGGTACATTATTGATATGATTGCTTTGAAAATACACTTTTTTTGGCAATGCTTATTACAGCTAATGAGCTTTCTCATTAATTTTTGTTATTCTTTGGTTTTAATGATTTTTTTCCTACTCTTATTGCTGAATTTCATAAAAATGTACATCTTTATTTGGCATAGAAAACTTACAACACAAGTTAAATAATGCTGTTTGGATATTGTAACAGTTTGAACAATTGTAGAATAAAATAATAACTATTAAACCTTAATGATGCAGTGGTTATTTAGGCATATAAACAAAGTTCATCCTTTTATGACAGACTTCTGCATAAAATATATGTATTTCATAAGTCACAGTCTATGTAAAATAAAAACTTACTAGGTATAATTAACATGATTCCTTAATATATAGTATCCACAATAGTCTTAACAGCTTTTCTTCCCAATGTTATTAAAGTAGGATTTGCAGGGGGTGGTTATTTGTTTAATGTATACTCTTGTTCAACATACAAATCTTACCATGGGACAAAAAAAAGAACTGGGATTCTTCTCATTGGAGAGGAAAAGAGTAATTGGATTGAGGTTTTTAAATTAGTAAAGCACTGGGATGTAGAGAATCAGTTACAGCTATTAGAATTAGTACAAGACAGTGTAACAAGGAGATATGAACATAATCTGAGAAGAGATAAATTCAGACATGATCTAAGAAACCATTACTAAGAGGGCAATTCGTTATCGGAATAGCTTAACGTGGGAGGTAGCCAAAATTGGATGTGATTTGAAGGCGTAAAAATTGCAGTACGCCAGAAACCTGCCGGTGCCACCATGGACTGCAGTTAATGGCCGCCTGAAGTCATAGTGCAGGCAGCACCGGTATTTTGGTGCTGCCTGCTAAACCTCCCGGGCAACCCTTTTTTTCCGGCACTACTCTCATAGGAGGCCCAATATAGCGTGGCTGTAGCGTCCCTGAAGCAAGAACAGCATTGTCTTAAAGCAAGGCTGTCAATTTTAAAAGCAGTGTTGGTCCCTTAAAGGGGAACTGCCTTCTAACATGAAAAAATAAAAATCATTTCAAAATAGGCCAGTTTTTAGCCTTTAAAGCTCAACTGCCTTCTGAAAAAAACCATTAAAAATAATTCCCAAATGGCAGTCTTCAGCTCTTAAAACTGAACTGCCTTCCGCACCTAAAAAAAAAGTCAGAAAGGGGATGTCTGGGTTGCATCCTTCTGCACTAACACAAATGGCTCAAAAAGCCAGGGAAGGGGCACCCAGAGTCTCGCATGCAGCACTCCAGCTTTGTGCAGGGGTTCAACATTGCAAGAGAGGTCCTCAACCCACAGGGGGCCAAGAGATCCTTCAGAAACAACGATGTGGGATCACATCACCGAGGCCATCACTGCCAACAGTGTCACCCCCACGACCCGGCACTAGTGCCCAAAGAAGTTTCATGCCCTCAGACAAGTAGTCAAGGTCAATGAGTGCATCTTCAAAAGCCGTCTCCTACTAAATGCACCACTAGCCTTACACACTGCACATTGCATGATTCCCCACCCCCCCCCCCCATTCCATCATTCACCTACCAACAATCTATACCAAATACGAGGCACACCTCCCATTCATAGCTTCACCTCACCCCCTTGGAGGAGACAGGTGCTGGCCATTCTTGACAGGGGCATGATCAAGCCCTTGGCCAGCAGAGGGACTGGAAGGATATAATATGCTAGTATCCTCATACGTTATCCTCTTTCTCACATCACACTTCCCCCTCATCCCACAATTTCTGCTGATGTACAAGATGGGTATGGTGTAGCATGCTGCTCTTACTTTCCCCCCCTCCCCTCACCATAACTCTACCCTTGTTCCTTCTCATTTCTCACACCCAAGAAATCCAGCCTGCCCAGCCAGTGGTTGACCAGGAAGAGGGAGAGGAGAGTGAAGAAGAAGAAACACCGTCACTTGATTTAACACTCCCAGTCACCAGCTACTCGAGGTCGTCCTACAAGGTCATCTGCAGTATCCCCCACTGACAGTCAGCAGCCTTCTACCAGCCATGCTGCAGTCAATGGGGTAGCACTGTGTGACATCAGTAGGATAGTCGAAGGCATACACAAGACAGTCACTAAGGGAATGCACATTAGTTGATTTCTTGATGTCATATTGGATGCATTGATGTATAAAGTTGGATTGGGAAGTTTGCTTTGTGGCGGCTTTTATTTCATCATTGTAGCCAAGAAGATGTTGTGATGGTCTGTAACAGAGGGAAGATAAGGTATGGGACAAATGTTGAAAGGGAAATTGGGGTTGTGGTCACTGGTACCACAGGCGGATGATTCCATCTCGGATATCCCAGTCAGAAAGGGAATATCTG
Source organism: Pristiophorus japonicus (assembly GCF_044704955.1). Classification (NCBI taxonomy): domain Eukaryota; kingdom Metazoa; phylum Chordata; class Chondrichthyes; family Pristiophoridae; genus Pristiophorus; species Pristiophorus japonicus. Next base: position 91,303,069 of record NC_091985.1, read on the forward strand.
GGTTGCATCCCTCTGCTTCTTCCTCTTCCCTCTGAGTGGATGCTGGAAATCTGAAATGAAAGCAGAAAATGATGGAAATACTCAGCAGGTCAGGCAGCATCTGAACCAGAGACGTGAACTCTGTTTCTCTCTCCACAGATGCTGCCTGACCTGCTGAGTATTTCCAGCATTTTCTGTCTTCTCAGGCCTTCCTTTACCATCTGAAGCCTTGCACAAATCCAGCAGCATTCCCTGCACACTTTAAAAACTTTTAACATCTATTGCACCATCTATTATAACTTCAATAAAATATTTTTAAAAGTCCAAAAGCTTAAATCCAAACTTACATGAAAGATGTGTGTCCCTTTCAAAAGCACAGACAGCATCTCCTTAGGTTCACTTCACACACGCTTTTCTGAACGTGCTTAGAACCTGGCAGTAAACTGAGCAAAAAGGTCGAAGTTTGCAGATGTGGTGTCAAGTCTGTGGTGCACACCAACTGATGTCACGCTCTGTTGATTTCAGTTTCTAGGGACAGCGCTGCCAACAGCGGGCAGAAGTGAGGCGGGCGCCATCTTTTTTCCTGTAACAGGCCTTAGCAGCCAGTGGTAAATCTACCAATTTCTAGGCCGAAGTGTAGCACATAACTAGAAAGCTAGAACAGCAGAAAGACAAACTAGATGGACATGAGATCTCCTGAGTTTTTCAGAGTTTCCTTAGAATGGATAATTATTTTTATAGGCATTAAGCATGTTTTAAAAATTTCTGAAAAGGACAGTTCCAAATTTGTATTTTTGGAATAGAAAAACCTCTGTGCTGAGTTGGCTGATTTCAACTGTGGTGATGGTGCAGGGGCTACAATTGGCCCCATTATTCCTGGGTTATGGATGGCAAAATCATCCTGGTTTCTGCTAGTAATTGCTATTCAGTGATTTCTGCTGAAATTGTGCCTGTGTGAACATCAGGTGACCCTTAGCTGTGACACCCTCACAGTTAAATAATCTGACATCACTCACATTCATAACTTATACATGATAAATGGTGTCTTGAACGAGGTACCAGATCATGCATGTGAAACCGTACTCCTGCATGAATTGGCACTTACAGGAGACAAGGGGAGAACATTGAAAAATACAAAATAATTGTATAAAAAGAATACAAGGAAGTGTCGATAGGAGTTAAGAGCTTTACTTGTGAACAATTTCATCACTCCCAAACATTGGATAAAGTGGCCTCAAATGTTTTCCAATGAAATAGATTTAAGTAGTCTTAGAATAATTTTGTCCATGGTGATTAGAGGGTAATCAATTTTTGTTTTATTTTACTGCCTAAATGAATTCAGTATTTTTAATGAAAAAGTTTTAAGGTCAGTTACTAAACCACTTTTTTGCTGTGATGTGATAAAAATACTTAGTTGAATATTTTTCAGTTTGTTGCGTTTATAACATTTGAATTCTATTCAAAGACCACTTCTCAAAGCAAACCTATCTCCTTTTTTGTTCTGACAGTTTTGCTGATGTTTTGAATGGTGTATTTTATGTAGTAGTATGTTAAAGTACTTCAGTGATTAACTACTTTACTGCATGCTACAGAATGCTAGATATCGGTAAAATTCAGTTTTCTCCATTAGGATTATCTATATGTTGCCACTTCAGCTGCTTTTCAATAAGTATTTAAATGAGTCTACTGATCACATTTTCATTAATAATATTTCACAGTTAGTATACTGTCTGAATACAGCCCTCTGATATTTATAATATAAAAATAGTACTCAAGAAATAAAGAGATGGAGTTATATCCAAGCAGATCTACATTAATTTGTTTTTCGGCGCTGATGTAATATAAACCATATTCCATCTGCAAGAATCAAGAATCCACCATTTCATTTCACAATATTCAAAAGAATTTCAAGTGTCAAGCTACATTAATGTGAAATTATAATACTTACTAACGCACTTTAATACATTAATAACGCCAGCAAACTATCTTGTAAAGTGGCCTAGTAGTACACTAATTAAAATGTTTGTATCTGACTCATGCAGGTGCAGATTTGAGTCCTACCAGTGACACTATACCCAAGTTGTCTTGTCTGCCTGACTGAATAAGGTTATATAAGGATGAATAAAGTAAATAAAATGACACCCAATTTCTTCCTGAGCTGTTTAGTAATAAGATCAGAGTGTGAATTTACTACCTGAAAACAGCAAAATTGTTGATAGTCTCAGTTATTTTAAAATCTTGAACAGCTGGTAAGAAACGCTTAACATTATATTATGTTTTAACTTGCTTTCCTTTGGAGGCAGGGAATTGTCAAGTAAGTATTATGCATACATTTATAAAATATAAGCACATTTAATGAAGTTATAAAAAGGTTCACAATGTAACACAAAATGTGTTTGATGATGTGCATCTTGATGTCGTCATGTTTGAAATTATTAGGTACCTTTGAGCTTTTAATGACTTCTCAGGTTAGTGTATAACGTACAGTCAAGCCAGCCGCAGTGTACAGCACACATCATATTTCCATTCAAAAGTAGGTTTTTCTTTGCATTGCGATTTAGAAAATCTAAGTAATACAGAATGCTTTACTTTGTGTTATGAACAACTGTGTTTTATTTAACATTTAGACTGTTAATCATATTCTAAAACATAGGGCCTAAATAAATACTAGGGCTGATACAAATAGTAATTGATCAAAACCACTATTTAACTCCTCCCTTTAAATTAGAATAGGCAATTAGCCAACCTTTGAGTTTATTAAAACAATGCTTACATTTATATAGTGTCTTTTTATGTAAAGAAATGTCCTAAGGCACATCACAATTAGGAGTAAGGAAAACAGATGCTGAGATGCTAGGTTGGGTGACTGAAAGAGTCAGGTCTTGGCCAGGTTTGGGGAGAGAGTTCCAAAGAGTAGATCTGAAACAGCTGTAAGATCTGCCGCCAAAGGTGGGCTAAATGGGAAGGGTATACACAAGGCCAAAGTTAGAAGAATGATTAGGAAGGGATGTAGGGCTGGACGAGATCATAGAGCTCAGGTTGGACATGGACGTGAAGGAATTTATAAATGAAGATTTTGAAATTAATGCATTGAAAGATGGAAAGCTAGTGTAGGTCAGAGAGGAGGGAGGTAATAGGCATGTGGGATAGGAAACATGCAGCAGAATTTAAGCAACTCGGAACTTATAAGAGTAAAGATAGGAGACCAGCATGAAGTACATTAGAGTAGTCAAATCTTAAGGTGATGAATGCATGAAAGCAGCAGAGAAGCCGAGGTTGTGGCAGGGGTGAGAAATGTTATGGAGGTGGAAGTAAATGTTTTTTTTTGATGGATAGGATGTGCGGTTTAAAACTCAGCTCAGGATCAAAAAGACGGCAAGATTACCAACAGTCTGGTTCAGCCTGAGAGAGTGGCTGGGAATGGGAATGACATCAATGGCAAGGAAGCAAATGTTGAACGGGAGCCGAAAATGATGGCTTCGGTTTTCCTAAAATTGAATTGGGGGAGGTCGTGACTCATGTAAGATTTAATTTCGGACAAGCAGTCTGACAACACCAATTAAATTGTGGGGTCAAGAGATGAAGCTGGATATTATTAACATACGTGTGAAAGTTCATCCCAAGTGTACGGATAAAGGAACTTTTTTTGCATGAACTTGTGCTAGCAAGATAGTGTCCTCCCTCAAACATATTTAGCATATTGTCTGCACGCCATTTGCAAAGCATCATTAGGCATATATTCAAGATTTTTTATACATTATAAACATCATCATGTCATGCATATATTAATAATTAGCTAAAACTCAGTCAAGTACCATCTCCCAGGAGATGTCATTCTGAGGACGATAACTTTTAATGTAAAATGCACCCATGCAGAAAAAATGTTCAGTGGAAGGATTGTTTAACATGTCTCCACCCTGATACTCCAAACAGATATTTCTATTTGGGGCTATCAAAAAACAGCTTATCTTGGAGAAAAGGCATTCAGGGTGGAACATTTTATACTGAAATTAATTCTCTCCAGCGTAATATTCCCCTTTAAATCATCAAGTGTTTAACTATGTGGTTACAGCCCTAGTAACTTCCAATACATTTCTAATCTGTCAAATGTTTAAAAATTAAACTACAAATAATTTTTGGGGGATAGATTACGTGATCTATACAAACATCCCCTATATAAATTCTAGTAAAATATGGGGTATGGTAGCATAGTGGTTATGTTATTGGACTAGTAATCCAGAGGCCTGGACTAATGATCCAGAGACATGATCCCACCATGGCAGCTGGGGAATTTAAATTCAGTTAATTAAATAAATCTGGAATAAAAAGCTAGTATCAGTAATGGTGACCATGAAACTATTGGATTGTCATTAAACACCCATCTGGTTTACTAATGTCCTTTAGGGAAGGTAATCTTCCATTCTTACCTGGTCTGGCCTATATGTCACTCCAGACCCACAGCAATGTGGTTGATTCTTAACTGCCCTCCTGCGGTTCAAGTAGGCAGCTCACCACCACCTTCTCAAGGGCAATTATGGATGGACAATAAATGCCGGCCTTGCCAGTGAGACCCACATCCCATGAATGAATTTAAAAAAGCATCCTTTCATGGGTTCAAATATGATATATGAAACTACGAAGTATTCCTCAACTTAAGTAATGTTGAAGCAGGTAACTACTAAGGAATAGCTACTTTCATTAAAAGTACTCATCATAACAGGAACCAACAGTTGTTATTTTCTTAAATGTTTTTAAATGGAATGTTATTTAAAGATTTAGTATTGTTCAACTTTGTTCATTACAGAAATGCAAGTACAGTAAGTATTATTTTGTACCTATTATAGAGGGTGAACTGAACTCAGTATGCCTGGGGAGCATTGACAAAGCTTCCTTTTTTTCCTTCCTATTCTATAGGAGCTTAGTACAGAATTTTTCCAGTGATGCCAGGGTATGGGTTTTCTGAATTTGTAGACTGGTGCACTCTGATTTTTGGTTTTATTTGCTGGCATGATTGAGAAGCATGGTTTGTGCCACACAGGAATGTCTATTGAAACTGATGAAAGTGCTTGTGCATGAGTTTAGTTATTTTATACAATTTTCTTAATTAGACTAATTTCTTTCACTTGACTTTATTTGCTGCTGACAAGGGGATCCAGGTAACGTACTTAATTTTGGCAGTTTTCAATAGTTTATTTCCTGTATGTGCTGTGTAACACTGGATTAGTATGCCAGTTGAATCTTCATTTAAAAAGAACTCCATAGCCTTTAATTGTTCACATTACTCCTTATGGGCTCAATTTTCCCCCAAAGCATTTTTTTGGCGTACTTGAAGAGTTATGCCTGATTTTTTTTTTTGTGGCCCAAGTACGCCCCAAAAAAAGTGTTGTAAATTTCCCCTTAGGATCTCTTCATTTTGGCGTGGCCTAACCCAAGGGGGATGAAATCTTGATCTGCGCCAAAAATATTGGGGCTGCCATGGTAACCAGGGACACAAGCATACAGCCACCTCGCAACACATTAAAAGAATTGAAAAACACATAATAGCAACTTACCTCCAACCCTGCTGGAAGGGCTTGCTGGTCCAGTCCCATTCTCGGTCCCAACGGTTCGATTCTCCTGCCGGTGCATTCACTTGCTGGTGCATTCTCACGCCCCTAGCCCTGGCCGAAGGGCTTGCCGGTGCATTCTCCTGCCAGTGTGTTCTGTGAGTTCTCCTGCCTGCCGGTGCGTTCTGTGAGTTCTCCTGCCGGTGAGTTCTCCCACCCCTAGCCCTGACCGAGTGGTCTCCTCCCTCCCAGTCAAAGGCTTCCCCCCACCCACTCTCCCTCCCCCCATCTCTCTCTTCCTCCCCCATCTCTCCCCCTCTCTCTTACCTTTCCTGCTGCTGCTATCCGGGCATTTGCTGCACTTACCAGCGCCAATTTCTTTAACTCTCCGCAAGGGTTTTTTCAAAAGGCCACATACGCTGGCCTAAGTAGAAATGGGGTAACTATCAGCTGGCCAAAGTTGCCTAAATGGGCAGAATTGGCGTAGGTGGCTGGTAACACCCCCTTTTGAGAAAAAAAACTTACCTAAAAAAAACGTAACTAAGTCAGTTACGCTGGTGCAAATTGATTGGGGAAACTGGGGATTTTTAAGTTCAGCCAGAAAAAGCAGCCTACTCCAAAAAAAAACGGTGCAAATACTGGGGAAAATTAAGCCCTGGGTAAGTCTTAAAGCTTGGATCGGTAGAAAAATAGAATGATTGGCCACTGCCTTGTTTTATATATTAACAATTGTTTACTTATGATTGATGAGAAACTTAAAAATGGGTTGTATTTGCTGGAACAGAGAAGGTTAAATAAGGAACTAATGGATGTGCTCAAAAATTGACAGGGTAAATAGGGAAGATTATTTCCACTGATCAGTGAATCAGTAACAAGTGAACACAAATTTAGGAATTGGCATTATAGAAGTGGGAGGTTAGAAGATTTTAGAGGGAATTTTAACTCCTGGGCAGGAAGCCGGCAGGGTGCCTACTTAGTGGAAAGCCTGGTCCTTATTAATGGCTGGACTTCATTCACATCTCATCGACGAGCTACTCGTCCAAAATGGGTGTCCAGAGGAGGCTTGCTAGCTTTGGGACAACAAAAATTGGGCAGCCCAAAGGCCACCCAATCAAACAGTCTGAGGGGAGGCAATTCAGGAGTGGGGTGGTCAATCACTATTGGAGCAAAGCTAGATAGCAATACAGTGGACTGACTACCCTTAATTTTTACAAAAGCAAAATACTGCAGATGCTGGAAATCTGAAATTTAAAAAAAAATGCTGGAACTATTCAGCAGGTCAGGCAGCATCTGTGGAGAGCTAAAAAGAGTTAACGTTTCAGGTCAATGACCTCTTGTCTGAACTGGAAAAGTTTAGAGATGTACCAGTTTTTAAGCAAGTACAGAGGCAGAGAAAGAGCAAAAGGAAAGGTCTGTGATAGGGTGGAAGGAAAGAGTGATAAATAACAAACTGGATTATGCAAGATAAAAGGGGGTGGTAATGGGACAAGTAAAGAAACAAAAGAAGGGACTAGAGGAGCTGGAAATGGCAACGGCAGAATGATCTGCTGCTGCCATCACCTGCTGTCCGAAAAATGGTAGCAGTGGTTAATTTTCAGCTATCTTCCATTTGAATAATTATTTGTAGCTCCCTGTGCAGCTTTAGCTTTGCAGGGAACAAGCCTAATTGGGCAGCAGGTCCATATTAAAAGTACCTCCATATGGGAACGAGTATCGTTTCCACCTTCATCAAGCTTAAATTAATTTTAGATATTTGTATGGCTTTGCCGAGGCTGGGGATGGGTGTTTGGGAAGAAGTGTCAGGCATAAATGAAGTGAAAATAAAGCCAAAGTGAAGGCACAAAGCAAATTCTGAGGGCAAGTGACAAAGTGGTGCAGCACCTGACCTCCTGTTTGGATGGCCAAATGCATCTGCTGATACATGAGGTGGTTTTAAGGAGGGTTGCAAAATGTGACACTTCAAGGCACCTTTTCCAGAGGATAGCAATTGGTAATCGGGTTCAGTGCCATATGCACTATTTGCTGGTGCTTGTAAGAAATGCATAAGGATTTAAATAAATCTGCCAAAAAAAGACTAACGGTACTGTATATATCACAGACACCCCAAGATTGTATCCCACTAGGTGTTGCCTGTCAACTTGTGCCACATTCACTGCTCGCCCAGGCCATGCGCTTCCAAACCTTACAGCTCTTTAATTGCAGCTCATGCTTGTAGTTAAGTAGGTCCCATCTTCAAGGTGCAACATACAAATGAAAATGTGCTACATTCACATCTTGCAAGGCATTAACACTTCAGGTTATTGTAATATAGCTGTATGCTGCGATTTCACTGACTGACATCTAGGTTAGTGTGCAATTCTGAGGGATTTTAGCCCCCAAAAACAGGTCGGGTACGAAGTAAAAATGTAAAAATCTCAAACCTAAAACCAAACCGCCCACTTTTGGTTTTAATGGAAAAGGGGCGGAGCAGGCAACCAACCTGCTCTCGGCGGGTCGCTCATTTAGATATTTTAATGAGGCTGCGTGCCTCAGACTTTTCTCATTGTTCCAGCTTTAACCCTGGCCGGCCGAGTTTCCCAGTCCTTGGCAAATCGGATGCTAAAGGGAGGCGAGGATTGCTGCATGGAACAGGTAAGTGCTTTTCCAGCACTGCATGTGGGCCAGGAGAAGCAGGAGTGCTTCCCCCCCTGGCCCACGTAAGAAAACCTGTTAACATCCCAGCGATCGGAACCCCCAACACCCGCCGCCCCCCCACCGCTTCCTGATCTGATGCCCTCCCAATATACTCCCGGGCCTGCGATCTCCTCCTGCAGCCAACCCCATGTCCTCCATGCACACCTTCCACAATCTACTTCGCTCCTCCTCCGAAATTTCCAATCCTCCGCGATCTTCTCCCCTCCTCTTCTGATCCCTCCAACCCCCGCGATCTTCTCCCTTCCTCTCTCGATCTCTCCAACCCCCACGATCTTCTCCCTTCCTCTCCCGATCTCTCCAACCCCCGCGATCTTCCCCCTTCCTCTCCAACCCCCGCGATCTTCTCCCTTCCTCTTCCGATCCCTCCAACCCCCGCGATCTTCTCCCTTCCTCTCCCGATCTCTCCAACCCCCGCGATCTTCTCCCCTCCTCCTTTGATCCCTCCAACCCCCGCGATCTTCTCCCTTCCTCTCCCGATCTCTCCAACCCCCGCGATCTTCTCCCTTCCTCTCCCACCCCCGCGATCTTCTCCCTTCCTCTCCCACCCCCGCGATCTTCTCCCTTCCTCTCCCACCCCCGCGATCTTCTCCCTTCCTCTCCCGATCTTCTCCCTTCCTCTCCCGATCTCTCCAACCCCCGCGATCTTCTCCCTTCCTCTCCTGATCTCTCCAACCCCCGCGATCTTCTCCCTTCCTCTCCCGATCTCTCCAACCCACGCGATCTTCTCCCTTCCTTTCCAACCCCCGCGATCTTCTCCCTTCCTCTCCCGATCTCTCCAACCCCAGCGATCTTCTCCCTTCCTCTCCCGATCTCTCCAACCCCCGCGATCTTCTCCCCTCCTCCTTTGATCCCTCCAACCCCTGCGATCTTCTCCCTTCCTCTTCCGATCCCTCCAACCCCCACGATCTTCTCCCTTTCTCTCCCGATCTCTCCAATCCCCGCGATCTTCTCCCTTCCTTTCCCGATCTCTCCAACCCCCGCGATCTTCCCCCTTCCTCTCCCACCCCCGCGATCTTCTCCCTTCCTCTCCCTATCTCTCCAAAGCCCGCGATCTTCTCCCTTCCTCTCCCGATCTCTCCAACCCCCGCGATCTTCTCCCTTCCTCTTCCGATCCCTCCAACCCCCGCGATCTTCTCCCTTCCTCTTCCGATCCCTCCAACCCCCGCGATCTTCTCCCTTCCTCTCCCGATCTCTCCAACCCCCGTGATCTTCTCCCTTCCTCTCCCGATCTCTCCAACCCCCGCGACCTTCTCCCTTCCTCTACCACCTCCGCGATCTTCTCCCTTCCTCTCCCGATCTCTCCAACCCCCGCGACCTTCTCCCTTCCTCTCCCACCCCCGCGATCTTCTCCCTACTCTCCCGATCTCTCCAACCCTCGCGATCTTCTTCCCTCCTCTCTCGATCTCTCCAACCCTCGCGAACTTCTCCCCTCCTCTCCTGATCTCTCCAACCCTCGTGAACTTCTCCCGATCTCTCCAACCCCCACGATCTTCTCCCCTCCTCTCCCGATCTCTCCAACCCTCGCGATCTTCTCCCTTCCTCTCCCGATCTCTCCAACCCCTGCGATCTTCTCCCTTCCTCTCCCGATCTCTCCAACCCTCGCAATCTTCTTCCCTCCTCTCCCGATCTCTCAAACCCCTGCGATTTTCTCTCCTTCCTCTGCCGATCTCTCCAACCCTCGTGAACTTCTCCCTTCCTCTCCCGATCTCTCCAACCCCCGTGATTTTCTCCCTTCCTCTTCCGATTTCTCCAAACCTCGCGATCTTCTCCCTTCCTCTCCCGATCTCTCCACCCCTCGCGATCTTCTCCCTTCCTCTCCCGATCTCTCCAACCCCCGCGATCTTCTCCCTTCTTCTCCCGATCTCTCCAACCCCCGCAATCTTCTCCCTGCCTCTCCCGATCTCTCCAACCCCCGCAATCTTCTCCCTTCCTCTCCCGATCTCTCCAACCCTCGCGATCTTCTCCCTTCCTCTCCCGATCTCTCCAACCCCCGCGATCTTCTCCCTTCCTCTCCCGATCTCTCCAATCCCCCGCGAACTTCTGCCCTCCTCTCCTGATCTCTCCAACCCCCGACAATCTTCTCCCCCGATCTCTCCAGCACATGTGTTTTTCTTCCCTCCCGATCTCTCCAGCCCCGCAATCTTTTCTGGTCCCTTCCGCGATCTTCTCCCCTCCTCCCCTGATCACCGGCCCCTTCCACGATCCTCTCCCTCCAATCTCTCCCCTCCCCTTCTACAATCTTCAACCAGCTACAAACAAGAGGAATTCAAAAAGTAATGTCCATTCTACCAAAGGTGCATGTCCACTGGTTTTATGAGTGATTGTGAACTTGTTTGGCCTTTTTGATTTCCCTTTGTTTGCCCCTTTTAGTTTAGGCTGTTGCAAATTATAATGAAGTTTCCTTGAATGATAGTGAATAAAGAAAAACATTTAAAAAAAATGCAGCAAGCAAAATTAAACTAAAATGGGAATAAAATTTCCTAAATAGACAAAACAAAGGCAAACCAAAAAGGTAAAACAAGAAGTTCACAATCACTCACAAAACTAGTGGAAACGCACCTTTAGTCATATCTCTTGGCAGTGTGCCTCTTTTTACAGGATAATAGTGATGGAGCCTTCATTATCATCTGTTTTAATGGTGTAATGAGGCTCTCCAGCAAGCCTCCTCATCCAGCACTGCCTTCGGCACTGGCAAATGCTTGGAGCACCTGTGCGCAGAATTTGAAAATCTCTCCTTATATGTCAAAATACATGTAAATGTAGAGTCAGATTTTCATTTGGCACAAATGTTTACACTGAAGTAGAATAGGGTGTGGCCAGCAGCAAATTGGGTTTTCACCAGATTCTCACTGCAACAATTTCTGGCCTGCCATTTTGGCAAGCAAACATTGCTCTCGAGATCCACGGCGTCAAGTCATTTACATAATTTGGCTAATCTTGTTTTGTGCAAGAGAAGTACTGTTTCACCAGGTTGTGGCAGGGAAACCTAAGTGCAGTAGCTGTTAAACGTTTACTGCATTTAAAGGCAGAGGCACGTGTTTAGGTGGAAGCTGGCTGTTGTTGAAAGAAGGTGTCTGAAGGAGCTCTGAGAACTGTCTCTTCACTGAAGAGAGCCTAGAGGTGATGCTGAAGAAAATTGTCACTTTTGTGGCTAAGAGGAATCCTCCTAATAGAGCTAATGTGCAGCAAGTATGCCATAAAGTGGTGGATAGAGTCAAATCCTGTGTCCGTTGGATTGTACGACCAAATGTGCATTAAGTTCTCAAGACTGAGGAAGTCTGCCAAGGTAATGCTCAATAAATAATGTCCACTGAAATGAGTAGAGTGCTATGCTTGCACCAAGCACTCAGCTTGGTGCATGGCATGTTGCCCCATTAGCAATGCAGCCTGTAAAGTATAGGCCAGAACACTCACATAATACATCTCCTCACTGCCTTGTCAGCGAATCTGAAACTCCAACTTGGTGCCAGATAAAGGTCAAAGCTTCTTTTCACTCACATAAATGTTGCATGATTTTTCACTCATTATGGCTCCTTAAAATCCATGTTCCCATACTTCTGCTTTCACACCAGTTGGAATGTAGGCTGCACCTCATGTTCCTTTCGAATGCTAAAATTTAGCTGTTAGCTCTGGTTTTGTCAGAGAGACTATCTACAACCATCGCAAAGGAACCCAAACTGGGGTGGACTACCTAAAGTTTACCCTCAACTGACATGTCGAGCAGGCTCTCCAAATAATTGGCATGGAGAAAATTTAGGGGGTGTGCGAGGGATAACCTAGTGACTTTGGGCCCAAGTTTCGACCAACCCGTAGAACGTCGCACCTCCGAGAGGTCCACCGACTTTCTAGAACGAAAAGCGCACCTAATATTTACCTCGGTATTCTCCACGATGATCAGGCCTGCTTTGGACTCGGCGCAGCGCAGCAGAAGCAGCGGGGGGGGGCGGAGCTACAGCCCTGCGCCGAAAAGAATGTCAGCAGCTGCGTGCGTGCGCAGTGGAGTCTGCGCGCGTGTACAGTAGCTCCTGGCTCTCCCAGCGCGTCCTGTCTCTGGGCGACCCTATCCCTGGCCGATGGGACGACGCGATGTTCGCCGCCCCTATCCCGGGCCAAGTGGCCTGCCGCACAGGCCAACCGCTGCCTTCCCGCGCTCCCTGAACAGTTCCCATGGCAACATGGCAGTATGGAGTGTGTACACAGGGAGATTTAGGCCACTTTGTTTGCAGTGCTAAGGAAATAATGTTGGCAGTCTATATACTATATTCCAGTACATAAACTTAATTACTTTGAGCATGCATATATGATATATTTACCGAGCACTCTTTTCAGGAGGCAGGACCCTTTGTTCTTGGATTAGCAGCCCTGCCAGAACTTACCCCTTTGATGTCTATGTATCTCAAATAGTATCAGTATTTTACATGATAACTAAGTGTGCTGCAGTAGATGAGGTAGGAACTTAAAACATTTTATTTATTGATTTATTTTTTTATTTTTTATTTATTGATTTATTTATTGATTGATTTATTTATCATTTATTATTTATGATTGTTCTTTATTTTTAAAAGTGAAGTGTTTAATGCTTTGGAAAAACCTCTAACTTCCCTTCCCCGCCCTCGCCCCCCCCCCCATCTCTGGCTACCTGCGCCTGATTTCTAAAGTGTCTGCAAGGTTTTTCTGAGCGTACAAAAGTGGATGCTTACTCTGGCCTAAATTAGTTTGGAGTAACTTTTTGCTGTCTAAACTTGCTTAAATGGCCAAAACAGGCGTAAGTGGCTGGTAATGCCCCCTTTTGGGAAAAAAAAACTGAACTAAAAAGAAACTGAACTAACTGACTGAAACGAGAGCAAACTAAATATGGAAAATTGCAATTTTTAGGATACTCCAAAAAAAAACTAGTTGCTCCAAAAAAATAGGAACAACTGCTGTCGAAACTTGGGCCCAATGTATCAGCCCAACAAGGTAAGGATTCACTCCAATTTCATCATCTTGCTAGCACTTTACACTCAATGATTGGCAAAATGTTTGTCACATCAGCCCCTCTGCTTCAAAAAACCATACTGGCATTGCTACTGTGCCATTGGTCGCAGAGCTTATGCTAACACGTATTCCCTTTTCTTTGCGTAAGGCTCGTCCAAAATGAGATGCTGGCATCTGGCGCCAGGGAGCAGGAGTAAACGGCCCCGTTGCATGAGCATCTGTCAATTACTTCAGATCACACAAGCATCAGTGCAGAAACATTGTCTTTGGGGGAATCAGATATAGCGGCGGGAATTTTTAAGTTTCTGACCCACCCAGAGCGGGGGATGTCCGGTAGACAGTGGGAAACCTAGAAGTCCGGATTTTCCCACCGCTGTGGGGTTTTAACTCCACAGCATGCATGCCACATCACAGACAGGTTCCCCTCTCGGAAGTCAGTCTTATTGACAGGCTGGTTTCCAGTCAGGTGGGAACACTGGACAGAAGGCCACAACCAAAGGTAGGTGTGAGCCCCAAGCTCGAGGGGGGCAGTTCTGATCTCGCTGGGGTTCCAATCACCGACCCCGGGAAGCAGTTCCAATCCCGGGGGGCATGTCCGACCTGCCGGAATGGTGCGGGGGGGGGGGGTGTGGGGTGTGGGGGACGTTCCGGTCCCTGAGGGGAGGGGCGACCGATCCCCAACTCCGGGCAGTACGGAGTAGTGCTTATATGGGACGGGCTGATGGAGAGTGAGCTTGGGGGACTGGGTGGAAGCACTCCTGCTTCTCCTGGCCCACAAGGATTGCTCCCAGAGGCTGTCCTTGCCTCACTGCAGCTACCAGGAATCCCGAGACCCAGGTGGAATTATCATATTTAAAGTGCCAACCCACCTCCTGGAAGTGGAAAGATTGGAGCCGGGCTGGGGTCTGGATTTTGATTTTTAACACTAACTTCCCCCACACACCCAACCCACCCCGGTTAAAATTCCCCCCAGGGAGTCGGGCAAACCTGAAGCAGACGCCACCTCCATGGGGTTGGCTTCACCGTAAAAAACGAACTAGTAGGCCATCTCAGAGATTCCCCGAGGGACAAACGAACACCTCATGATTCCGGCTCATCCGATACCGGAACCAGTGTGCTACGGTCTTCAGCCTATACACCTCAATACTGGAAGCTACAGACAAGACTAAAGAGGAATTCTACTCCAGCCTCAAACAATCCCTGTCCCAAGTCCCAACGAGCGACAAGCTGATCCTCCTTGGTGACTTCAACGCCAGGGTCGGAAAGGACACTGACCTCTGGGGAAGTGTGATCAGCAGAGAGGGGCTAGGTGAAAGCCAACACCAATTGCACCTTCCTCCTGACGAAATGCTTAGAACACATCCTCGCCATAACTGTTCCGTCAGAAGGTCAAATATAAAGCTTCATGGCAACACCCTCGCTCCAGTCACTGGCATCTGCTAGACTATGTCAACGTCCGAGCGAGGAACCGCAAAGACGTGCGTATCACCCCTGCCATGACGGGAGCTGACGACTGCTGGACGGACCACCGCCTAATTCACTCTGTCATCACCATCAACATTGTCCCAAAACAGCAACGACATCAGAAACAATGCCTCAGGAAAATCAACTCCAGTGCACTCAAAGATCCTGCTAAGAAAGCCCTATTCAGCCAGTGCCTCGCTGCCAACCTGCTGACTTCCAGAGACGCAGAGTGTCCACAGTGCCTGGTCAACTCTCAAGGCTTCCATAATCAGCACCTGCGAAGAGACGCTCGGTCACTCGATCAGCAAACACCAAGACTGGTTCGTCGAGAATGACCAGGGGATCCAGGAGCTAACATGCCGCAAGCACAAGGCATTCTTGGACTGGAAGCAGCAACACAACTCGAGGGCAGCTCTACAGGCGTCTGAAAGCCGAGGTCCAACAGAAAACCGCAACCTAATGAACAGATGGTGGATAGAGAGAGCTCAAGAAATCCAGCAGTTAGCCGACAACCACGAATGCGAGGATTCTTAAGTATAATCAAGACGACATATGGCCCAAGCACCCAAGGCCCTACCCCACTACTGGCCAAGAATGGAGAGGTGCTCATCAAGGACAGAGAGGCAGTCCAATGCCTGCTGGAAGGAGCACTTCGAGGCTCTCCTCAACTGAGATTCTGTCTTCGACGTGAGTGTCCTCGACTCCATCACACAGCATGCCACCCACCACCATCTCAGCACAACCCCAGCCCGGCATGAGGTTGAAAAGACCATCTGATAACTGAAGATCAATAAGTCATCAAGAGCAGATGGAATCCTCGCCGAAGCAGTAAAGCATGGCGGAGAAGCACGACTGGCGTGGAGCCATGACCACATAGAAACATAGAAAATAGGTGCAGGAGTAGGCCATTCGGCCCTTCGAGCCTGCACCGCCATTCAATGAGTTCATGGCTGAACATGCAACTTCAGTACCCCATTCCTGCTTTCTCGCCATACCCCTTGATTCCCCTAATAGTAAGGACTACATCTAACTCCTTTTTGAATATATTTAGTGAATTGGCCTCAACAACTTTCTGTGGTAGAGAATTCCACAGGTTCACCACTCTCTGGGTGAAGAAGTTTCTCCTCATCTCGGTCCTAAATGGCTTAGCCCTTATCCTTGGACTGTGACCCCTGGTTCTGGACTTCCCCAACATTGGGAACATTCTTCCTGCATCTAACCTGTCTAAACCCGTCAGAATTTTAAACGTTTCTATGAGATCCCCTCTCATTCTTCTGAACTCCAGTGAATACAAGCCCAGTTGATCCAGTCTTTCTTGATATGTCAGTCCCGCCATCCTGGGACTCAGTCTGGTGAACCTTCGCTGTACTCCCTCAATAGCAAGAATGTCCTTCCTCAAGTTAGGAGACCAAAACTAAACAATACTCCAGGTGTGGCCTCACCAAGGCCCTGTACAACTGTAGTAACACCTCCCTGCCCCTGTACTCAAATCCCCTCGCTATGAAGGCCAACATGCCATTTGCTTTCTTAGCCACCTGCTGTACCTGCATGCCAACCTTCAATGATTGATGTACCATGACACCCAGGTCTCGTTGCACCTCCCCTTTTCCTAATCTGTCACCATTCAGATAATAGTCTGTCTCTCTGTTTTTACCACCAAAGTGGATAACCTCACATTTATCCACATTATACTTCATCTGCCATGCATTTGCCCACTCACCTAACCTATCCAAGTCACTCTGCAGCCTCATAGCATCCTCCTCGCAGCTCACACTGCCACCCAACTTAGTGTCATCCGCAAATTTGGAGATACTACATTTAATCCCCTCGTCTAAATCATTAATGTACAATGTAAATAGCTGGGGCCCCAGCACAGAACCTTGCGGTACCCCACTAGTCACTGCCTGCCATTCTGAAAAGTACCCATTTACTCCTACTCTTTGCTTCCTGTCTGCCAACCAATTCTCAATCCATATCAGCACACTACCTCAAATCCCATGTGCTTTAACTTTGCACATTAATCTCTTGTGTGGGACCTTGTTGAAAGCCTTTTGAAAGTCCAAATATACCACATCAACTGGTTCTCCCTTGTCCACTCTACTGGAAACATCCTCAAAAAATTCCAGAAGATTTGTCAAGCATGATTTCCCTTTCACAAATCCATGCTGACTTGGACCTATCATGTCATCTCTTCCCAAATGCACTGCTATGACATCCTTAATAATTGATTCCATCATTTTACCCACTACCAATGTCAGGCTGACCGGTCTATAATTCCATGTTTTCTCTCTCTCCCTCCTTTTTTAAAAAGTGGGATTACATTGGCTACCCTCCATTTCATAGGAACTGATCCAGAATCTATGGAATGTTGGAAAATGATTGTCAATGCATCCTCTATTTCCAAGGCCACCTCCTTAAGTACTCTGGGATGCAGTCCATCAGGCCCTGGGGATTTATCGGCCTTCAATCCCATCAATTTCCCCAACACAATTTCCCGACTAATAAGGATTTCCCGCAGTTCCTCCTTCTTACTAGACCCTCTGACCCCTTTTATACCCGGAAGGTTGTTTGTGTCCTCCTTAGTGAATACCGAACCAAAGTACTTGTTCAATTGGTCTGCCATTTCTTTGTTCCCTGTTATGACTTCCCCTGATTCTGACTGCAGGGGACCTACGTTTGTCTTTACTAACCTTTTTCTCTTTACATATTTATAGAAGCTTTTGCAGTCCATCTTAATGTTCCCTGCAAGCTTCCTCTCGTACTCTATTTTCCCTGCCCTAATCAAACCCTTTGTCCTCCTCTGCTGAGTTGTAAATTTCTCCCAGTCCCCGGGTTCGCTGCTATTTCTGGCCAATTTGTATGCCACTTCCTTGGCTTTAATACTATCCCTGATTTCCCTTGATAGCCATGGTTGAGCCAACTTCCCTTTTTTATTTTTACGCCAGACAGGAATGTACAATTGTTGTAGTTCATCCATGCGGTCTCTAAATGTTTGCCATTGCCCATCCACTGTCAACCCCTTAAGTATCATTCGCCAATCTATCCTAGCCAATTCACGCCTCATACCTTCAAAGTTACCCTTCTTTAAGTTCTGGACCATGGTCTCTGAATTAACTGTTTCATTCTCCATCCTAATGTAGAATTCCACCATATTATGGTCACTCTTCCCCAAGGGGCCTCGCACAACGAGATTGCTAATTAATCCTTTCTCATTACACAACACCCAGTCTAAGATGGCTTCCCCCCTAGTTGGTTCCTCGACATATTGGTCTAGAAAACCATCCCCTATGCACTCCAGGAAATCCTCCTCCACCATATTGCTTCCAGTTTGGTTAGCCCAATCTATATGCATATTAAAGTCACCCATGATGACTGCTGCACCTTTATTGCATGCATCCCTAATTTCCTGTTTGATGCCCTCCCCAACATCACTAGTACTGTTTGGAGGTCTGTACACAACTCCCACTAACATTTTTTGCCCTTTGGTGTTCTGCAGCTCTACCCATATAGATTCCACATCATCCAAGCTAATGTCCTTCCTAACTATTGTATTAATCTCCTCTTTAACCAGCAATGCTACCCCACCTCCTTTTCCTTTTATTCTAGAGTATGTTGAATACCCTTGGATGTTGAGGTCCCAGCCCTGATCATCCTGGAGCCACGTCTCTGTAATCCCAATCACATCATATCTGTTAACATCTATTTGCACAGTTAATTCATCCACCTTATTACGGATGCTCCTTGCATTAAGACACAAGGCCTTCAGGCTTGTTTTTTTAATACCCTTTGTCCTTTTAGAATTATGATGTAGTGTGGCCCTTTTTGTTTCTTGCCTTTGTTTACTCAGCCTTCCACTATTGCTTTTTACCTTTCTACCATCTGTTTCTAATTCCATATTACTTCGCCCTGTCTCGCTGCATAGGTTCCCATCCTCCTGCCATATTAGTTTAAACATTCCCAAACTGCATTAGCAAATGTTACCCCCAGGACATCAGTTCCAGTCCCGCCCAAGTGCAAACCGTCCCTTTTGTACAGGTCCCACTTCCCCCAGAACTGGTTCCAATGTCCTAGGAATTTGAATCCCTCCCTCTTGCACCACTGCTCAAGCCACGTATTTATTCTAACTATCCTGCTCCCTCTACTCTGATTAGCATGTGGCACTGATAGCAATCCAGAGATTACTACCTTTGAGGTCCTACTTTTTAATTTAACTCCTTGCTCCCTAAATTCAGCCTGTAGGACCTATTCCCACTTCTTACCTATATCGTTGGTCCCTACATGTACCACGACAACTGGCTGTTCACTTTCCCTCTCCAGAATGCTCTGCAGCCGCTCCAAGACATCCTTGATCCTTGCACCAGGGAGGCAACATACCATCCTGGAGTCTCGGTTGCGGCCGCAGAAACTCCTATCCATTCCCCTTACAATAGAGTCCCCTATCACTATAGCTCTCCCACTCTTTTTCTCGCCCTTCTGTGCAGCAGAGCCACCCATGGTGCCATGAACCTGGCTGCTGGTGCCTTCCCCTGGTAAGTCATCTCCCCCAACAGTATCCAAAATGGTATATCTGTTTTGGAGGGAGATGACCGCAGGGGACTCCTGCACTACCTTCCTGCTCTTGCCTTGTCTCTTGGTCGCCCATTCACTCTCTGTCCTAACCATTACCTGCGGTGTGACCAACTAACTAAATGTGCTATCCACAACATTCTCAGCATCGTGCATGCTCCAGAGTGAGTCCATCAGCAGCTCCAGTGCCGTCATGCGGTCTGTCAGGAGCTGCAGCTGGACACACTTTCCGCACACATAGTAGTCAGGGACACTGGAAGTGTCTCTGATTTCCCACATAGCACAGGAGGAGCATGACACGGGTCCGAGCTCTCCTGCCATGACTTAACCCTTAAATTAATCTACTTACTAAAATTTACTTAAACACCAAACAGCTACTTAGTAGTTCGCTGCCAATTAAACCAATCTAAAAGTCAGTCTAAAAGAGAGTTATACTTACCAGTCGAACAGCCAACCACTTACCAACTTGGCTGTGACGTCACCTCTCGATTTCGCACCCCTCTATCTTTGTCTGCAGCTGGTTGGGCTGGTCTCTGGGCGTCCATCTCCTACTCTCGCACTCCTTATCAGCTGCTCTAGTGTCAGTAGGAAAAACAAGACAAAACAGCACCTGCCACCCCCACTTGCCCACACTCATCCACTTACCAAACTCATGAATGCCACTCTATGCTGCTGCACTCCATGCTCTGCACAAGCTGCCTCTTTTTAAACTGTATCTAGGTCAGATGACTCACTACTGGTCAGTTGTTTACAGAACTGGTTTTAACTAGCTGCTAATTGCCTCCTACTGGAGAGTTACCTTGTTTTTCTCTGCCTAAACCTGAAAGATTCCCAACTATTTAACTTGTCCCCTTTAAATTAAACTGCTACTTACTTAGAAGCTACTGGCAATTGCCACTAACAATTTACTCCAGCCTCCAAATGGTTTAAAGAGAATAACCCTTAAAACTCACCCACTTACCAAACTCACGAATGCCACTCTATGCTGCTGCACTCCCCACTTTATGCTGCTGCACTCCCCACTCTCTTATCTGGAAGGAGGAGATCATGCCAGGAGATCTGAGATGCTTTAATCGTGACCATCTTCAAGAAAGGTGACAAGCCCAACTGTGGAAACTACAGAGGAATCTCCCTGCTGTCGACCACCGGGAAAGTCATCGCAAGAATCCTCCTGAATCGTCTTCTTCCTGTGGCTGAAGAATTCCTCCCAGAGTCGCAATGCGGATTCCACCAACTAAGGGACACAATGGACATGATCTTCACCGTGTGGCAGATACAAGAGAAATGCAGGGAACAGCACCAACCCCTGTACATGGCCGCCTTCGACCTCACAAATGCCTTCGACACTGTCAACCGTGAGGGATTATGGAGCGTCCTCCTCCGATTCGGGAGCCCTCAAAAGTTTGTCACCATTCACCACCTGCTCCATGATAACATGCAAGCCGTGATCCTGACCAACGGATCCACCACAGACCCATTCCACGTTTGGACCGGGGTCAAGCCAGGTTGTGTCATCACACAAATGCTCGTCTTGATTTTCCTTGCTGCAATGTTCCATTTTGCCCATTGGCAAGCTCCCCGCTAAATTACAGGACAAATGGGAATCTGTTCAACCTCTGCCGCCTCCAGGCCAGATCCAAGGTCGTCCCATCCTCCGTCATCGAACTACAGTACGCAGACAACGCCTGTGTCTGTGCACACTCGGAGGCCGAACTCCAAGCCATTGTCAACACTTTCACCGAGGCATACGAGAGCATGGGCCTTACACTAAGCATCTGTAAGACAAAGGTCCTCTACCAACCTGCCCCTGCCACACAGCACTGCCCACCAGTTATCAAAATCCACACCGAGGCCTTGGACAACATGGACCATTTTCCATACCTCGGGAGCCTACTGTCAACAAGGGCAGACATCGAAGACGAGGTTCAACACCGCCTTCAGTGTGCCAGTACAGCCTTCGGTCACCTGAGGAAGAGAGTGTTTGAATACCAGGACCTCAAACCCGATACCCAGCTCATGGTCTAGAGTGCAGTGGTAATACCCACCCTCCTATATGGCTCAGAGACATGGACTTGTGTATAGCGGGCACCTCAAAACGCTGGAGAAGTACCAGCAACGCTGCCTCCGCAAGATCCTGAAAATCCATTGGCAGGATAGGCACACCAACGTCAGTTTCCTCGCTCAGGCCAATATACCCAGCATCGAAGCACTGACCACGCTCCATCAGCTCTGCTGGACGAGCCACATCGCTCAAGCCTGACACGAGACTCTCAAAACAAGCGCTCTACCCGGAGTTCCGACATGGTAAATGAGCCCCAGGTGGGCAGAGGAAACTCTTCAAGGACACCCTCAAAGCCTCCTTGAAAAAATGTAACATCCCCACCGACACCTGGGAATCTCTGGCCCAAGACCACCCAAAGTGGAGGAAAACATAAGAACATAAGAATTAGGAACAGGAGTAGGCCATCTAGCCCCTCGAACCTGCTCCACCATTCAACAAGATCATGGCTGATCTGGCCGTGGACTCAGCTCCACTTACCCGACGCGTCCCATAACCCTTAATTCCCTTATTGGTTAAAAATCTATCTATCTGTGATTTGAATACATTCAATGAGCAAGCCTCAACTGCTTCTTTGGGCAGATAATTTCACAGATTCACAACCCTCTGGGAGAAGAAATTGGCTCCCCTGTATTTTGAGGCTGTGCCCCCTAGTTCTAGTCTCCCCGACCAGTGGAAACAACCTCTCTGCCTCTATCTTGTCTATCCATTTCATTATTTTAAATGTTTCTATAAGATCACCCCTCATCCTTCTGAACTCCAACGAGTAAAGACCCAGTCTACTCAATCTATCATCATAAGGTAACCCCCTCATCTCCGGAATCAGCCTAGTGAATCGTCTCTGTACCCCCTCCAAAGCTAGTATATCCTTCCTTAAGTAAGGTGACCAAAACTGCACGTAGTACTCCAGGTGTGGCCTCACCAATACCCTGTACAGTTGCAGCAGGACCTCCCAGCTTTTGTACTCCATCCCTCTCGCAATGAAGGCCAACATTTCATTCGCCTTCCTGATTATCTACTGCACCTGCAAACTAACTTTTTGGGATTCATGCACAACGACCCCCAGGTCCCTCTGCACCGCAGCATGTTGTAATTTCTCCCCATTCAAATAATAATCCCTTTTACTGTTTTTTTTTCCCAAGGTGGATGACCTCACATTTTCCGACATTGTATTCCATCTGCCAAACCTTAGCCCATTCGCTTAACCTATCTAAATCTCTTTGCAGCCTCTCTGTGTCCTCTACACAACCCGCTTTCCCACTAATCTTTGTGTCATCTGCAAATTTTGTTACACTACACTCTGTCCCCTCTTCCAGGTCATCTATGTATATTGTAAACAGTTGTGGTCCCAGCACCGATCCCTGTGGCACCCCACTAACCACCGATTTCCAACCCGAAAAGGACCCATTTATCCCGACTCTCTGCTTTCTGTTAGCCAGCCAATTCTCGATCCATGCTAATACATTTCCTCTGACTCCGCGTACCTTTATCTTCTGCAGTAGCCTTTTGTGCGGCACCTTATCGAATGCCTTTTGAAAATCTAAATACACCACATCCATCGGTACACCTCTATCCACCGTGCTCGTTATATCCTCAAAGAATTCCAGTAAATTAGTTAAACATGATTTCCCCTACATGAATCCATGTTGCGTCTGCTTGATTGCACTATTCCTATCTAGATGTCCCGCTATTTCTTCCTTAATGATAGCTTCAAGCATTTTCCCCACTACAGATGTTAAACTAACCGGCCTATAGTTACCTGCCTTTTTTCTGCCCCCTTTTTTAAACAGAGACATTACATTAGCTGCTTTCCAATCCGCTGGTACCTCCCCAGAGTCCAGAGAATTTTGGTAGATTATAACGAATGCATCTGCTATAACTTCCGCCATCTCTTTTAATACCCTGGGATGCATTTCATCAGGACCAGAGAACTTGTCTAACTTGAGATCCATTAGCCTGTCCAGCACTACCCCCCTAGTGATAGTGATTGTCTCAAGGTCCTCCCTTCCCACATTCTCGTGACCAGCAATTTTTGGCATGGTTTTTGTGTCTTCCACTGTGAAGACCGAAGCAAAATAATTGTTAAGGTCTCAGCCATTTCCACATTTCCCATTATTAAATCCCCCTTCTCATCTTCTAAGGGACCAACATTTACTTTAGTCACCGGGAAGCATCCGGGAAGGCGCTGAACACCTCAAATCTCTTCGCCGAGAGCAAGCTGAAGCCAAGCGACGACAGCGGAAAGAGCGCGTGCCAACCCAGGCACCCGACCCACCTGTTCCTTCAATCGCCGTTTGCCTCACTTGTGACAGAGACTATATGTCCTGCATTGGACACTTCAGTCACCTGAGAACTCATTTCTAGTGTAAAAGCAAGTCATCGTCGACACCGAAGGACTGCCTATGATGATGAAAGGCAGATGTCTTCAAAAATGCTCAAATAGTTATGCCAAGGTCAAATAATGTAAGCCCTAGGATGCATGTGGGTTAGCATCAGATGACTGAGGTGTAAGCACACTTGCCTTTTCTTCCTCCATAATAAGTCCTAGAATCATAGAAATTTACAACACAGAAGGTGGCCAATTGGCCCATCATGTCTGTGTCGGCCAAAAAAGAGCTATCCAACCTAATCCCACTTTCCAGCTCTTGGTCCATAGCCCACTAGCTTACGACACTTCAAGTGCACATTCAAATACCTTTTAAAAGCAATGAGGGTTTCTGTCTCCATCATCCTTTCAGGTAGTGAGTTCCAGACCCCCACCACCCTTTGGGTGATAAAAGTTCTCCTCAACTCCCCTCTTATCCTTCTACCAATTAATGTAAGTCTATGCCCCTGGTTATTGACCTCGATGCTAGGGGAAATAGGTCCTTCCTATCCATTTTATCTAGGCACCTCATAATTTTACACACCACAATCAAGTCTCCCCTCAGCCTCCTCTGTTCTAAAGAAAACAACCCCAGCCTATCCTATCTTTCCTCATCGCTGAAATTCTCCAGTCCTGGCAACATCCTCGTAAATCTCCTCAGTACCCTCTCTAGTGCAGTCACATCTTTCTTGTAATGTGGTGACCAGAACTGTACACAGTACTCTAGCTGTGGCCTATCTAGTGTTTTATACAGTTCAAGCATAACCTCCCTGCTCTTATATTCTATGCCACAGCTAAGAAAGAAAAATACCCCATATGCCGCCTTTACCACCTTAGATACCTGGCCCTGCTACCTTCAGGGATCTCTGAACATGCAATCCAAGGTCCCTCTGTTCCTCCACACTTCTCAGTATCCTGTTATTTATTGTGCATTCCCTTGCCTTAGCCTTCTTCAAATGCATTACCTCACACTTCTCCGGATTGAATTCCATTTGCCACTGTTCTGCCCACCTGACCAGTCCATTGATATCTTCCTGCAGTCTACAGCTTTCTTCCTCACGATCAACCACAAGGCCAATTTTTGAATCATCACCAAACTTCTTAATCTTGCCCCTACATTAAAGTCTAAATCATTGATGTATACCACAAAAAGCAAAGGACCTAGTACTGAGCCCTGCAGAACCCTACTGGAAACGGCCATCCAGTCACAAAAACACCCGTCAACCATTAACATTTGCTTCCTGCCACTGAGTCAATTTTGGATCCAATTTGCCACTTTGCCTGGGATCCCATGGGCTTTTACTTTTATGACCAGTCGGCCATGTGGGACCTTGTCAAAAGTCTTGCAATAATCCATGTCGATTACATCAAACGCACTAGCCTCATTGACCCTCCTTGCTACCTCCTCAAAAAATCAAGTTATTCAGAAGCAACCTTCTCTTAACAAATCCATGCTGACTGTCCTTGATTAATCCATGCCTTTCTAAATGACGATTATTACTGTGCCTCAGAATTTTTCCAATAATTTGCCCACCACTGAGGTTAGGCTGACCGGCCTGCAATTACTCAGTCTATCACTTTCTTCCTTTTAAAACAATGGTACAATGTTACCAGTCCTCCAGTCCTCCGGCACCACACCTGTAGCTAGAGAGGAGAACAAAATGATGGTTATAGCCTCCGCTATTTCCTCTCCTGCTTCTCTTAACAGCCTGGGATACATTTAATCCAGGTCTAGCGATTTATCCACTTTCGAAGATGCTAAACCCTTAAATATTTCCTCTCTCACTGTTTATCTCATCTAATATTTCAGACACCTCCTCCTTAACTACAATGTCTACATCGTCCCTCTCTTTTATGATGACAAATGCAAAGTATTCATTAAGAACCATATCCATGTCTTTCGTCTCCACACACGCTACCTTTTTGGTCTTTAATAGGCCCTACTCTTTCCTTAGTTATTCTCCTGCTCTTTATGTATTTATATAACATCTTTGGGTTTTCTTTGATGTTACTTGATGCCAATATTTTCTCATTCCCTCTCTTTGCTTTCCTAATTTCCTTTGTACTTTTACCCCTGCACTTTCTATACTCCTCTAAAGGGAGAACGGAATAGACTGACTAATTACAGGCCAGTCAGCCTAACCTCAGTGGTGGGAAAATTATTGGAAAAAATCCTGAGGGACAGGATAAATTTTCATTTGGAAAGACATGGATTAATCAAAGACAGTCAGCATGTATTTGTCAAGGGAAGGTTGTGTCTGACTAACTTGATTGAATTTATCAAGGAGGTAGCCAGGAGGGTTGATGAGGGCAGTACATATGATGTAGCGTATATAGATTTTAGCAAAGCTTTTGATAAGGTCCCAAATGGCAGACTGGTCACGAAAGTAATAGCCAATGGGATCCAGGTCAAAGTGGCAAGTTGGATCCAAAATTGGCTCGGAGGCAGGAAGCAAAGGGTAATGGTTGATTGGTGTTTTTGTGACTGGAAGGCTGCATCCAGTGGGGTTCTGCAGGGCTCAGTGCCAGGTGCCTTGCTTTTGTGGTATATATCAATGACTTGGACTTAAATGTTGGGGGTATGGTTAAGAAGTTTGCAAATGACACTAAAATAGGCTGTGTGGTTGATAATGAAGAAAGCTGCGAACTGCAGGAAGATATCAATGTACTGGTCAGGTGGGCAGAACAGTGGCAAATGGAATTCAATCCAAATAAGTGTGAGGTAATGCATTTGGAAAGGCTAACAAGGCAAGGGAATACACATTAAATTGTACAACACTGAAAAGTGTAGAAGAACAAAAGGACCTTGGAGTGCAGGTCCACAGATCCCTGAAGATAACAGGCTAGGTAGATAAGGTGGTTAAGAAAGCATATGGAATACCTGCCTTTATTAGTCGAGGCATGGAATACAAGAGCAAGGAGGTTATGCTTGAACTGTGTAAAACACTGGTTAGGCCGCAGCTGGAGTACTGTGTGCAATTCTGGTCACCACATTACAGGAAAGATGTGATTGCGCTAGAGTGGGTGAGAGGTGATTTACAAGAATGTTGCCTGGACTGGAGAATTTTGGCTATGAGGAAAAATTGGAGATGGTGGGTCTGTTTCTTTGGAACAGAGAAGGCTAAGGGGAGACCTGATTGTGTTGTATAAAATTATGAGGCCGCATTCACTGACCTTGTTCATCAGTCTTGTTGTGTATGCAATAACTCAATAGGCTTAGTACCGTGAACTTAATCAGGTGCGACCTGACTACTTTATTAGCTCTCAAAGTGAGGATTAAACATGGAGGCTTTCTTTATATACAAAGGCTGCACGTGTGTGTCTGTGGCCCAATGACCACCGACAGTCGTTCCCCCTGGTGTCAGGTAAACCCAGGCATACATACATTACATCACTCCCCCCCCCCCCCCAAGATCTTGGAATCAGTCCTATTTACAAATTGAGACGGTCCAGAGCTTTCCGTTCCCTAGTTGATCGTCTCAGTTCAATTCCAGATCTGGGTGAGCTCTCCAAGTCATTCATGACTTGAGGCTGGGTAGCCGATCTAATGGGAGTGACAGTGTCCATGTCGGTCCAGATTCATTGACAACGGCAGGGTCTTCTGATGACTGAATATGAATCGTTTGGTCATTGGTGTCTTCTTCAAGCTGTTCCGGTTCGTCTATGTGCCGCAATTTCATCTGATCAATGTGCCTCCTGCATGTTTGCCCATTAGTGAGCCTGACAGTAAGCAACTTGTTGCCCTCCTTGGCCATAACAGTGCCAGTGACCCACTTGGGGCCTTGACCATAATTAATAGGATCATTAATTATGGTTAAGGCCCCAAGAGATGTTGCATGACACAGCAGTGCGATCATGATACCACTGCTGATGTTGATGTCTGTTTCCGACGTGATCATTAAGATCAGGGTGGACAAGCGAGAGCCTGGTCTTGAGACCTATCTTCATCAACAGTTCAGCAGGGGGGACGCAGGTAAGCGTGTGGGGTCTCGTCCTGTGACTAAGCAGTATGCGTGACAAGCGAGTCTGCAAAGAACCGTGAGTTACGCATTTCAGGCTCTGCTTGATGGTTTGGACGGCCCGCTCCACTTGACCATTGGACGCGGGTTTGAATGGTGCTGATCTTACGTGCTTGATACCATTGAGTCTCTCAAACTCTTGAAACTCCAAACTCGTGAAGCACAATCCGTTGTCGCTCACAACGATGTTGGGCAGACCATGAGTGGCGAACATGGCACGAAGGCTCTCAATGGTGGCTGTGGATGTGCTGGATGACATGATTACACATTCTATCCATTTGGAATACGCATCCACCACCATCAAAAACATTTTACCCAGGAAAGGACCTGCATAGTCGATGTGGATCCTCGACCATGGTTTGGATGGCCACGACCACAGAATTAGCGGAGATGCCACTGGTGCATTGCTTAACTGCATGCAAGTGTTGCACTGATGCACACATGACTCCAAATCAGAGTCAATGCCAGGCCTACCCAAACGTGAAGGCAATGGCCTTCATCATCACAATACCGGGATAGGTACTGTGTAAATCCCGTACAAATCTCTCCCTGCCTTTCTTGGGCACAACAACACGATTACCCCATAGCAAACAATCAGATTGAATGGATAGTTCGTCTTTGCAACGGTTGTAAGGTTTGATCTCATCACACACTTCCCTGGGAATGGCCGACCAATCACCACTAAGGACACAACATTTCACAACCGTTAAGATTGGATCCTGGCTGGTCCAGGTCCTAACTTGTTGAGCAGTGACCCTTCACTCTCAAAGGCACCCATGACCAACAGTAGGTCAGCGGGCTGTGGCGTTTCCACCTCCGGCGTGGGTAACGGTAAACAGCTCAATGCATCAGCACAATTCTCGGTGCCAGGTCTATGGCAAATGACATAATCATAGGCAGATAATGTCAACGCCCACCTCTGGATGCAAGATGACGCTTTGGTATTGATACCTCTAGGCTCTGCAAACAAAGATATGAGCAGCTTGTGATTGGTTTCAAGCTTGAAACGAAGCCCAAACAGATACTGGTGCATCTTTTTAACCCCATATATGCAGGCTAAAGCTTCTTTCTCTACTATGCCGTAGGCTTTTTCCGCTTTAGACATGCTTCTCGATGTGTACACAATGGGTTGTAGTTTGCCTGACTCATTGGATTGTTGGAGCACGCAACCAACCCCATGTGATGAAGCGTCACAGGCCAATACTAAACGCTTCCACGGGTCATAATGTACCAGCAATTTGTTGGAACAAAGCAGAAGGCCCTGTCTTGAGATTCACCCCAAACCCAGTTGTCGACTTTTCTGAGTAGCATGTGTAGTGGCTCTAATAATGTGTTCAATTTAGGTAAGAAATTATCGAAGTAGTTGAGAAGACCAAGCAACGAACGCAGCTCCGTCACATTCTGGGGTCTGGGTACATTTTTGATGGCCTCTGTTTCGAGTCCGTAGGCCTGATGCCGTCTGCAGCAATCTTCCTTCCCAGGAATTCGACTTCCAGTGCTATAAAGATGCACTTTGAAATTTCAGCCTGAGCCCCACTTTGTCCAGACGATGTAGAACCTCTTCCAGGTTGTGCAGGTGTTCGGCAGTGTCACAACCTGTGACTAGAATGTCATCTTGGATCACCACGATTCTAGGGACGGATTTCAGTAAACTCTCCATGTTTCTCTGAAATATGGCTGCAGCTGAGCGAATTCCGAAAGGACACCTGTTGTAAATGAACAGCCCTTTATGCGTATTGATGCACGTAAGTTTCTTCGATGATTCGACAAGCTCCTGTGTCATATAGGCTGACGTCAGATCCAATTTGGTGAATGACTTTCCCCTGGCTAGGGGTGCAAACAGGTCATCAGCTTTTGGTAACGGGTATTGATCCTGATTTGAAACTCAGCTGATCGTAACCTTGTAGTCTCCACAAATCCTGACAGTGCCATCATTCTTCAGCACAGGAACAATGGGACTAGCTCATTCATTAAATTAGACCGGTGGAATGACCCCTTCACATTGGAGTCTGTCAGTTCGATTTCGACCTTCTCCCTCATCATGTACAGGACTGCCTGGGCTTTGTGATGGATGGGTCTTGCATCCAAGACCAGGTGGATCTGCACCATGGCTCCCATGAAGTTGCCGATGCCCGGTTCAAACAGCGAGGGAAATTTGCTCAGCACTTGAGCACACGAAGCGTCATCCACCGATTACAAAGCTTTAATATCATTCCAGTTCCACTTAATTTTTTCAAGCCAACTCCTGCCGAACAGTGTTGGACCATTGCCTGGAATGATCCAATGCGATAGATCATGAACAGCCCCATCGTACGACACTTTAACTGCTGCACTGCCAATCACTGGTCTGAGCTCTTTGGTGTAGGTACACAATTTTGCATTTACTGGACTCAACTTGGGTTTCACGGTCTTGGTGTCCCACAGCTTTTCGAAAGTCCTCTGGCTCATAATTGACTGACTCACACCCATGTCTAATTCCATAGATACCGGCACGCCGTTCAATTTTACTTCAATCATTATCGGTTGGCTCTTTGTCAGGAACGAGTGAACACTATACACTTCCTCCTCGGGTATCTCGGGTTGCATTGCCGGATCCGCTCCAGATCGGTCATCATCATCCATGCTTGCTGAGCTGCAGACACATCCGCTGAAGGTGCCCCATTTTTGCACAGCCTCTACAAATATACTGTCTGAAACGGCATTGATGAAGCTGATGATTGCCCCCACAACGCCAACAGGGTGAAATCGGATTCGTGCCCAATGGCGGACTTCGAGCAGCTACAGGTTTCACAAACACAGTCAGGTAGGCCCTGCCAGGTGCAGCTTTGACAACCGATGACACAATCTGGTGCACAGTACTTGCCGTGGAGTTCTACTCTGCGAGGATATCTGCTTTTTACTATCAACCATGGTCAGGCAAGCCTGGGCAATCATGATGGCCCTGCTCAGATCCAGCATCTCCGCAGCCAGCAGCTTCCACAGGATCACCTTGTGGTTTATGCCTATTACAAAGACGTCGCGAAGCATGTCTTCCAACACGATTCCAAACTTACATGGCCCAGCGAGACGTCTCAGGTCGGCAACAAATTCCGCCATGTCCTAGCCCTCAGAACGAACATGCTTATAAAAGCGATATCTCGAGATAATTATGCCTTCTTTAGGTTTGAGATGGTCCAGAATCAGAGCACACAATTCCTCAGAGGTCTTTTCCGTTGGACGTGCAGATGAGAGCAGATTCTTTGAGGCCATAGATTTTTGGACCACAAACTGTGGGGAAAACCGCCCTGCGCCTAACTGCATTAGCATCTTCATCCATCTTGTTGGCCACAAAGTACTGGTCGAGACGATCTGT
Organism: Pristiophorus japonicus; assembly: GCF_044704955.1. NCBI lineage: Eukaryota > Metazoa > Chordata > Chondrichthyes > Pristiophoridae > Pristiophorus > Pristiophorus japonicus. The sequence continues at coordinate 91,334,090 of NC_091985.1, forward strand.
AAAATCTTCTCCATCCACGAATCGCTCCAGGATTCCAATAGTGCTCATTTTTTTTTGTGCGTGAAAGTTCATATTGTGTCTCGTCGCCAAATGTTGCATATGCAATAATGCAATAGGCTTAGTACCGTGAACTCAGTCAGGTGCGACCTGACTCTACTTTATTAGCTCTCATAATGAGGATTAAACATGGAGGTTTTCTTTATATACAAGGGCTGCATGTGTGTTTCTGTGGCCCAATGACCTCCGACGGTCGTTCCCACTGGTGGCAGGTAAATCCAGGCATACATACATTACAAGTCTATTATGGGGAACCTTATCGAAGGCCTTTTGAAAATCTAGTCAAATTACATCTACTATATTACTATTATCTACTCTCTCTGTTATCTCTTCAAAAATTCAATGAGGTTTGTCAAGCAAGACTTTAAAGGGCTGTATTTTCAGCTCTTTTGCGCCCCTGTTTGCACCCAGGCAGGGCGGTAAATGCTGTTTCTGGGCATAATGCCGGGCATCCAGGATTTACTGCCTGGCCGGTAGATTCAGCTACTGTTTAGCGCCGGCGCCAAAACTTACCACCCCGCCATCCATTTTTAGTGTGATGACGACATCAATAATCGTGCAACACTGCGCTAGCACTCCGGATGGAACTTTCAGCCTTAACGCCTCATTTAATGCCCGCCCCAGGAAACGGCTGAAAAAACTAGGTGGTCTCAGGGTACAGCATGCGGTATTGGCGGCATATTTAAATGGAGACTGGAGGATCAGACATCGCAGTTGTCAGTGACTGCGACGGTTGCACACAGCTTGATGCGTGAGGCTCCAAATTGCAAATGGCACTTTTGTGTGCAATGACAGTTTCCTTACAAGGTCAGTGAGAGATTTGAATGGGGGCAATACTAGTTCGCCAGCGTATCATGCTGGTTGCTATTGACAGGTGGCTTCAAGCTGGAAGAACAGTTCTCGGCCATGTCGGGTCACGGATTAGAAGAGGTCGCAGACGTCCGGGGAGAGAGACTTATCCCCCCTCGGGTTTGGAATGGGAGGGGGAAGATCTAGTCGTGGTCCATGTAGGTACCATTGACATGGATAGAACAAAGAAGGAGGTTCTGCTGAGGGCGTATGAGCAGCAAGGCACTAAATTAAAAAGCAGAACCACAAAAGTAATAAGCTCTGGATTACTACCTCAGCCACTAGCAAATTTGAATAGGGCAAATAAGATTAGAGAGATGAACATGTGGCTCGAAGACTGATGTGGGAGAAATGGGTTTCAATTTGTAGTGCACTAGCACCAGTGCTGGGGTAAGAGGGAGCTGTTCCGTTGGGACAGGCTTCACTTGAATCGTGCTGGGACTAGTGTCCTGGTGAATTGAATAACTAGGGCTGTAGCGAGGGCTTTAATCTAAATAGTGGGGGTGGGGGTTCAGGTGAGCAAAAATTTAAAAAGTCAAAGAGAAAGGAGAAGGCAATAGAGCAGGGGAGCGATGGGGGAAGTGATAACCAGAGTGTGACAGGAAGCGATAGAATGTATAAGAATAAGTGCGTATCAGAAAGTGGGATCAAAGCAGGGAAAAATGGTAAAAAGCTCTTTATCTGAATCCAAGGGCTCTGTACACCCACAGAATGGACTTCATGAAATTCCCAATGAACAGGGTTTGGAAGAATTGTTAGGATCCTGAAGGTTCAAGGAGCCATCGACTGCATATATGTCGCATTGCGAGTACCATTACGTAACGCAGAGGTATTCAGAAACCGTAATGGAAACCACTCCCTAAACGTCCAGCTGGCATGCGACCACACGCAGCACATCCTCACAGTAAATGCCCGCTATCCAGGGAGCACACATGATGCTTTCATCTTGCATGAGAGCAGTGTCTCACGAATGTTTCAGCGACAAAGGCAAGGGCAGGGGTGGCTGGTCATGGACAGATGTTATGGCCTAGCCAATGGGCTCATGACCCCACCTCTGCAACCCCACCACAGAAGCCGCGTAGTGCTACAATGACAGCCATGCAGCCACCTGCAACATCATCAAACAGACAATTGGCGTGCTCAAGCAAAACTTCCGATGCCTGAACCACTCTGGAGGCAGCCTTCAATAGTCCCTTCAACAGGTCTCTTAATTCATTGTGGTGTGCTGCATGCTACAAAACTTAGCCATTATGAGAGGCCAGGCATTGCCAGTGGGAATGCAGGCCCACCTCAGGAGGAGGAGGACGAAGACGAGCTAGCGAGGAACCGATTGCAGAGGTACCACATCCACGGGGGAAGCAGTCTGGAGATGCTGCCGTAGCGAGAGCCGACGTCGCCAGCTGATAATTGACCGGTTTGCTTGAATGAGGAAGGTGGGGATGCTGCTAAGACTCGTGACACTGTGCCACCATAAAGGATCATCTACACTGAATTCTGGAATGAGACACGACACCAATGGCAACAGTCAAAGAAATATTTTTATAAAAGAAACAATGCCCCCTCCCCCCAACAATCCCAAATTATACGATGAAACTAAACCAAACTAAACAATAAACTGCGTTCTGCAGCAAGTCGTTCCAAAAGAAGTACATTGTTAAGAGACAACTATTTACACGTCCACTCATTGTTAACTATGCATCAGCACAAGCTTTTGCCACCCCTTAATGGCTCTTTGACAGACATTTCCCACCCCTCCTTCCCTTTATCCCCCTCCTACACCCGCTGCTGCTCCTCAATGAGGCCTCAGTGCCTACAGCAAGGCTGCTAGAGGGCTGCTGTGTTAGGGGGCAGACAGTGCAGATGGCATATGAGGACGCCCTGGACCAGCTCTTGGCCTGGAAGGTCCGGCTGCAGACTGCTGCACCTCATCATTGGTGACTGGTGACTGGAGTGTGCACTATGTATGGTGCATTGTTGGCAAATCAGTGGTGGGAGCCTGAATTCTGTCATCCTGAGGAAGGACAGCACCATCCATTTCCTGGGAGCCACTGACGCTCCGATGGGGCTGGGCCTCAGCATCTGGAGCATGATGTGTCTCCACAACTTGCTGGCCTGCTTTGGCATCATCACTTTCCCGTTGGACAGTGAGGAACACAGAGTAGATGGCACCAGTCATCAACCGCATCACATCACCAAGCTGCTGCGTAGCTTGTGCCTGCGATGCACTCCTGCGGCATGATCAAGGGCATGGGCCACAGACTCTGGAATGCCACTGTCATTACTGGAAGCCACCAGCCTCTCTGCATGCACAATAATGGCCTCACTGGAGACCTGAGTCGCACCGACAATTTACGACGCTGCCTCCGCAACAGTCGCAGAAAGCTTGTCGATGCTCTCTGAGATCTGACCCAATGCATCCATGAGCTCATGGTGCATGCCTGTGTTTTCCTTGGATATTTCCACCAAGTCCAGTTCCATGTGTGACCTACTTTGCTGACTCACCCTCCGGAGTGAAGGCCTGCGAGATTCCCCTCTCGCACTGCATTGCTGTAGGCGACTGGGGCCAGGAGCCTCCGAAGACTCAAACCCCAGAAACTTGTCATCGGCCCCAGATGTCGTGCCTTGAGTCGGGGCAACTGGTTGGCTCTGCGGCTCAGTCAGCTGAGTTGTCTCAGCAGCCTCGTCATCACCGCCATGGCCAGATGTTGATGCGTCACAGCAAGGCTGGTGAGATTGGAGCTGCTCTTCTGCAAGTGCAAAAAACATACGTGTGGTTAGCAGCAGGGAGGGGGCAGGGTAACGTGAGGAAGGTGGCATTGCACATGTTCATTTGAAGGTCCGCCGCCACTTCATTATACGTCTCAATGCAGTCTCTTCAGTCGCGCAATCTATTTACTCTCGCCCCCGGCAACTGTCCGTGCTGGTGCTTCTATAAGTGCTGACATCCATTCCTCAACATCAGTGAGTGTCAAAATTTGAGGTGGGCCCCCGCCTATGTGCAGCTGCTCTCTCCTGTTGTCAGAGTTCTTCGACTGCAAAAAGAAAAATAGGGGTTCAGAAAGGGTTCCTCTCCTGTGGTGCCACATATGCCTCATTAGATGAGACTGTGGATGTTCTAATGACTTCACTTCAATCTATGGATGTTGCATTAGCTTTGTGAGCGATTGTTAGGAGGGGCTGCGGGTAATCTTTCTGAAACCCATAGCAGCAGTGGGAATGTATTGCGAGGACGGTTTTCAATGATTAAGGATCTAGTTTATGTGCATCGATCATTAGGAGGCAATGGGTAGAGAAGTCATCCTTCATCTTTCTTTTGCATTGTTAAACTCATCCCACAGACTGCAAGACTTTTGATAGGGACCATATGCATGAAAGACTTCACAAAGTGTCTAAGATTTATGATGGAAAGATAGGAGGCACACATAAATGTGAATGGTACTTACCCTGATGACTCTGGAAAGGCCATTGAACTTTTCCCTACATTGTGTCCCAGTTCTGGGCACAGTGTCTGCTGCAGAGACCTCCTGGACAATCTCCTTCCACAGCCTTTTAAAGATCGGTGGCAGCGGTCTGGCTCCCCCAGCAAGATGGAGTGAGGACCACCTCTTCTCCACAGAGTGCACTAATGCCTCACTGGCCTCTTTTAAGATCCATCTGTCATGCTGCCTTTCCTCCTGCTCCTCCACCGCTACAGTAATGGCTGAAGTGGGGCGCTTCATATGCGCATGTACCCGGGAAAAAAACTGCGCATGTGCAAAATCGCCGCCTCCTTTACCGCCGCGAGTTTCGCCTCGGGTACACGAAGTCCATTGTGCAACTCCTGGGTTAAAGCCAAAGCTCCGGCATCTTAAATTTTTGGCGAAACTTGCAGTCGAGGGTGCAAACTATTTTCAGGCGGTAGCTTTACCGTCCCGCCGCAATTAACGCCACAAAATCGCAAAAGCCCAAAATCCAGCCCTTTCCCTTTTGAAATCCATGCTGACTATTCATTATTATATTTTTGGTTTCTACATGTTTTTCTATTTTCTCCTTTAGTAGGGATTCCATTATTTTTCCTACCACCGATGTTAAGCTGACAGGTTTATAATTCCCTGGACATGTTCTATCCCCCTTCTTAAATATAGGTATTACGTTAGCTATCCACCAGTCCTCTGGCACTACACCTTTTTCTAACAAAATATTAAATATGTGTACTAATGCCTCTACTATCTTCCCTAGATTCTTTTAAAATGCGTAGATGTAATCCATCCGGACCAGGGGTTTTATTCTCTGAGTTTGATTAGTTTAATTTATATATTCCTTTTTATTTTAAATGCACATCTCATTATTAATCTCATCATCCAATGTCATGTTCACCTGTTCTATCTCCCTGGTAAATACTGAAGGAAAATAATTATTTAATATTTCTGCCATCTCTCTATCGTTACCTGTGGTATTATCCTGTCTATCTCTTAATAGACGTATTCCCATCCCAACTTTTCTTTTTTATTGATGTGCCTGTAAAATATCTTACTATTTTGTTTTATGTTCCTTGATAATTTAATTTCATAGTTCCTCTTTGCCTTCCTAATTGTTTTTTTTTTTTACTTCTCTCCTAATCTCTTTCCCTTCTCCCTTATCATGCACTCCCCTGCTGTCTATGTACTTAATGTATGCCCCTTTCCTTACCCTCACTTGTTCCGTTATGGCTTTATTCATCCATGGAGTCTCATTAGTGTTTAGTTTGTTCCTTCCTTTTAGCAGAATATAGTGTTCCTGCACTCTGTTGAATACCTTTTTAAATATTTCCCATTGCTGTTCTACATCGTTGTTTGACAAATTTGCTAGAATTCTTTGAGGATGTAACAAACAGGATAAAGGGGAACCAGTGGATATAGTGTATTTGGACTTCCAGAAGGCATTTGACAAGGTGCCACATAAAAGGTCACTGCACAAGATAAAAGATCACGGGTTTGGAGGTAATATATTAGCATGGATAGAGGATTGGCTAACAAACAGAAAACAGAGAGTAGGGATAAATGGTTCATTCTTGGGTTGGCAATCGTGGGGTGCTGCAGGGATCAGTGCTGGGACCCCAACTATTTACAATCTATATTAACGACTTGGAGGAAGGGATTGAGTGTAACGTAGCCAAGTTTGCCGATGATACAAAGATGGGAGGAAAAGCAATGTGTGAGGAGGACACACAAAATCTGCAAAAGGACATAGACAGGTTAAATGAGTGGGCAAAAATTTGGCAGATGGAGTATAATGTTGGAAAATGTGAGGTCAACCACTTTGGCAGAAAAAAATCAAAGAGCAAGTTATTATTTAAATGGAGAAAGATTGCAAAGTGCTGCAGTACATTGGGACCTGGGGGTACTTGTGCATGAAACACAAATGGTTAGTGTTATGTCTTAAATAAAGAGTCAGACTAGATACTGAAAGCTCAAGGTAAGGTGTGACCGTAATCCTTTATTACAGATCTCAGAGTGCCTCTCCAGCCTGTGAGGCCTCCTTATATACGGGTGCTCCCAAGGGATTGTGGGATCCCTTGGGAATCCAAGGGGTAAGCCCTCTGGTTAGACATGGTATTTACAGGTTTACATACATAACAACACTCCCCGCCGCCTCCCCCCACCCAAAGTCAATAGTGTAACTATTTACAATGTGAGTCAATATGGGGCCTCCTTTTCCCTGGTTGATCATCTCAGTGCAAATGCTGGTTTTGGTGAGTTGTTTATTGGGCCCTCACTGGGCTGCTGAGGATGGTGAATCCTGCTGGGCTGCTGCGGGTGATGGGTTCTGCTTCGTGGTCAACCGCTGGGTCGGTTGCCACATGTGTGTGTGTTGGAGGGTCGAAAAATGTGGAATCTGTTGTGGGTTGTTCTGGATAGTCCGTAAATCTGAGTTTGGTTTAGTCCAAGTGTTTCCTGCAGGTGAGTCCATTTGAGAGTTTGACCACAAACACCCTACTCTCCTCTTTGGCCAAAACAGTGCCAGGAAGCCACTTGTGACCTTGTCCGTAGTTCAACACAAATACAGGATCATTTATCTCAATTTCGCGTGACACATTTGCGCGATCATGGTATGTATTCTGTTGAAGCCGCCTGCTCTCTACCTGTTCGTGTAGATCAGGGTGTACTAACGAGAGCCTTGTCTTAAGTGCCCTTTTCATGAGCAGTTCAGCGGGAGGGACCCCAGTGAGTGAGTGGGGTCTTGTGCGGTAACTAAGCAGGATTCGGGATAAGCGAGTCTGCAGTGAGCCTTCAGTTACCCTTTTCAAGCTCTGCTTGATTGTTTGAACTGCTCGTTCTGCCTGACCATTAGACGCTGGTTTAAACGGGGCAGATGTGACATGTTTGATCCCATTGTGGGTCATGAACTCCTTGAACTCGGCTTTGGTAAAGCATGACCCATTGTCACTTATAAGGACATCAGGCAAGCCATGCGTGGCAAACATGGCCCGTAGGCTTTCAATGGTGGCAGCGGACGTGCTTGCGACATTATTACACATTCAATCCATTTGGAGTACGCATCTACAACCACTAAGTACATTTTTCCCAAGAATGGGCCTGCATAGTCGACATGGACCCTGGACCATGGTTTGGAGGGCCAGGATCATAAACTTAGTGGCGCTTCCCTGGGTGCATTGCTTACTTGTGAACATGTATTACATTTGTGCACGCAAGACTCTAAGTCTGCATCGATACCGGGCCACCACACGTGTGATCTGGCTATCGCTTTCATCATTACGATGCCTGGGTGGTTGCTGTGGAGATCACTGACGAAAGTGTCTCTGCCCTTTTTTGGCACCACTACCCGATTACCCCATAGGAGGCAGCCTACCTGTATAGACATTTCATCTTTGTGCCACTGGTACGGCTTTATTTCCTCCTGCATCTCTATGGGACACAGATTTTTACTATGGACAGTAAGGGGTCCTGGCTCGTCCAGGTTCTAATCTGTCGGGCGGTGACAGGTGATTGCTCACTCGAATGTTTCCATTACCATGACTAAATCTGTGGACTGTTCCATCTTCACCCCTGTGGTGGGCAATGGCAGCCTACTGAGAGCATTGGCACAGTTTTCTGTGCCTGGCCTGTGGCGGATGGCGTAGTTGTATGCGGACAACGTGAGTGCCCATTTCTAGATGTGGACCGATGCATTCGTATTTATCCCCTTGCTTTCAGAAAAGGCTTATGGTCGGTTTCCAATTCAAATTTGAGTCTGAACAGATATTGATGCATTTTCTTTACCTCGTAAACACACGCTAACGCTTCTTTTTCAATCATACTGGAGGCCCTCTCGGCCTTAGACAGATTTCTGGATGCATAAGCAACCGGTTGCAATTTCCCAAATTCATTAGCTTGTTGCAATACACACCCGACCCCGTACGACGACGCATCACATGCTAGTTCTAAACGTTTACATGGATCGTACAACACAAGCAATTTGTTTGAACATAACATAGCTTTCTCAAAGGCATTTTCTTGGCTTTTACCCCATACCCATTCATCTCCTTTATGCAGTAAAGCGTGCAGGGGTTCTAACAATGTGCTAAGACCCGGTAAGAAGTTACCAAAATAGTTCAGGAGTCCTAGAAACGACCGCAGCTCTGTCACGTTCTGTGATCTCGGTGCATTCTTGATTGCCTCCGTCTTCGAATCGGTGGGCCTGATGCCGTCCGCCATGATTCTTCTCCCCACGAACTCCACTTCAGATGCCAGGAAAATGCACTTCGAGCGTTTTAGCCTGTGCCCCACATGATTAAGCTGACGAAGAACCTCCTCCAGGTTCTGCAGGTGTTCAACAGTGTCCCGACCTGTAACAAGATGTCGTCCTGGAAGACCATGGTGCACGGGACCGACTTGAGCAAGCTTTCCATGTTCCTCTGGAATATCGCCATGGCCGATCGAATCCCAAACGGGCATCTGTTGTAAATGAAGAGACCTTTGTGCGTGTTGATGCCTTTCGATGATTCCTCCAACTCCTGCGTTGTGTAGGCCGAGGTCAAGTCCAGCTTCGTGAATGTTTTCCCTCCCGCCAGTGTCGCAAATAGGTCGTCTGCCTGTGGTAGTGGGTATTGATCCTGCAGTGAGAAACAATTGATAGTTACTTTATAATCATCACAGATTCTGATGACTGGAGGACTGGAACAATCGGACTGGCCCACTCATTGAATTCGATCGACGAAATGATGCCTTCTCGTTGCAGCCTGTCCAGTTCGATCTCTACCCTCTCTCATCATGTAAGGTACCGCTCTCGTCTTGTGATGGATAGGTCGCGCCTCTGGAATCAAATGGATCTGCACTTTTGCTCCTTGGAACTTCCTGATGCCTGGTTCGAACAGCGAGGGGAACTTGTTTAGGACCTGGGCACATGAGATGTCGTCGACGGACGAAAGCGCTTGGACGTCGTCCCAGTTCCAGCATATCTTTCCCAGCCAGCTCCTGCCGAACAGCGTGGGGGCCATCGCCCGGTACCACCCAGAGTGGTAACTCGTGCACCGCTCCATCGTAGGAGACCTTTGTGGCAGCACTGCTGATTACGGGAATCAGTTCCTTTGTGTACGCTCTCAGTTTAGTACGAATGGGAATCAGGACTGGCCTTGAGTATTGCTGCACCACAATTTATCGAAAGTCTTTTTGCTTATTATGGACTGGCTTGCGCCCGTGTCCAGCTCCATGGACACTGGGAGTCCATTTAATTCAACCTTCAGCATTATCGGTTTTCACTTTGTGGTAAATGTGTGCACCCTATATAACTCTGCCTCCTCGGTCTGAGGCTCTGGTTCGTCATGATCCACCGTGGATCTGTCCTCCTCTGCAACATGGTGGTTTGCAGGATTAGCAGGGTTTGCAGCTCGCCTGCACATACGTTGGAGGTGTCCCATTGTTCCACAGCTCTTGCAAACATATCTTTTGAAGCGGCATGAATGGAAACAATGATCACCCCCGCAGCGCCAACAAGGTGTTAATGGCCTTGTATTCACCACCCTTGATGGTGGACTCTGAGTCATCTGCGGACGTGCAGCTGCAAGCGTGTAAGTCCTGCCCTGTACATTTTGATTCGAAGACAACGTTACTTTGTTCACAGTACTTGCAGCAACATTTGTGTGCTGAGAAATTTGTTTGGTATTGTCACTGGTGGAGATAAACACCTGGGTTATCGCTATGGCTTTACTCATGGTTGGGGTCTCTACAGTCAAAAGTTTGTAAAGCATTACTTCATGGCTAATGCCAAGTACAAAGAAGTCCCTGAGCATGTGCTCCAAGTGTCCTTCAAATTCGCAATATCCTGCAAGGCGCCTTAGCTCGGCGACATAGCTCGCCATTTCCTGGCCTTCAGACCTCTTGTACGTGTAGAACCGATACCTCGCCATCAGAACACTTTCCTTCAGGTTTAGGTGCTCCCGGACCAGTGTGCACAACTCATCGTACGACTTGTCTCTGGGTTTTGCTGGAGCGAGCAGATTTTTCATGAGGCCATACGTTGGTGCCCCGCAAACGGTGAGGAGGATCGCCCTTCATTTGGCAGCGTTCGCTTTTCCTTCCAGCTCATTGGCCACGATGTTTTGGTTGAGTTGCTCCACGAAGGTTTCCCAATCATCTCCCTCTGAAAATTTCTCCAGGATGCCCACGGTTCTCTGCATTGTTGCAGTGGGGTTCATCATTTGTACCTTGTCGCCAGTTGTTAAGTCTTGAATAAAGAGTCAGACTAGATACTGCAAGCTGAAAGTAAGATGTAACCGTAGTCCTTTATTACAGATCTCAGAGTGCCTTTCCAGCCTGTGAGGCTTCCTTATATACAGGTACTCCCAAGGGATTGGGACTCCAGGGGTTAAGCCCTCTGGTGTAGTTAAACTAACATGGCAGGGGGATGGGAACCTATGCAGGGAGACACAGGGAAATAAAATGGAGGCAGAAGCAAAAAATGGAAAGGAGAATAGTAAAAGTGGAGGGCAGAGAAACCCAAGGCAAAAAACAAAAAGGGCCACATTACAGCAAAATTCTAAAGGGGCAAAGTGTGTTAAAAAGACAAGCCTGAAGGCTCTGTGCCTCAATGCGAGAAGTATTCGGAATAAGGTGGACGAATTAACTGCGCAGATAGCAGTTAATGGAGATGATGTAATTGGCATCATGGAGACATGGCTCCAGGGGGACCAAGGCTGAGAACTCAACATCCAGGGGTATTCAGCATTTAGGAAGGATAGACAGAGAGGAAAAGGAGGCGGGGTGGCATTGCTGGTTAAAGAGGAAATTAATGCAATAGTATGGAGGGACATTAACATGGATGATGTGGAATCGGTATGGGTGGAGCTGCGAGATACCAAAGGGCAGAAAACGCTAATGGGAGTTGTGTACAGACCACCAAACAGTAGTAGTGAGGTTGGGGACAGCATCAAACAAGAAATAAGGGATGTGTGCAATAAAGGTACAGCAGTTATCATGAGCGACTTTAATCTACATATTGATTGGGCTAACCAAACTGGTAGCAATGCGGTGGAGGAGGATTTCCTGGAGTGTATTAGGGATGGTTTTCTAGACCAATATGTCGAGGAACCAACTAGAGAGCTGGCCATCCTAGACTGGGTGATGTGTAATGAGAAGGGACTAATTAGCAATCTTGTTGTGCAAGGCCCTTTGGGGACGAGTGACCATAATATGGTAGAATTCTTTATTAAGATGGAGAGTGACACAGTTAATTCGGAAACTTGGATCCTGAACTTAAGGAAAGGTAACTTGACGATATGAGGCGTGAATTGGCGAGAATAGACTGGCAAAGGACACTTAAAGGGTTGACGGTGGATAACCAACGGCAAACATTTAAAGATCACATGGATGAACTTCAACAGTTGTACATCCCTGTCTGGAGTAAAAATAAAATGGGGAAGGTGGCTCAACTGTGGCTAACAAGGGAAATTAAGGATAGTGTTAAAACCAAGGAAGAGGCATATAAATTGGCTAAAAAAAGCAACAAACTTGAAGACTGGGAGAAATTTAGAATTCAACAGAGGAGGACAAGGGGGAAAATAGAGTACGAGAGGAAGCTTACAGGGAACATAAAAACTGACTGCAAAAGCTTCTATAAATATGTGAAGAGAAAGAGATTAGTGAAGACAAACGTAGGTCCCTTGCAGTCGGACTCAGGTGAATTTATAATGGGGAACAAAGAAATGGCAGACCAATTGAACAAATATTTCGGTTCTGTCTTCACGAAGGAAGACACAAATAACCTTCCGAATGTACTGGGGGATAGTGGGTCTCGTGAGAAGGAGGAACTGAAGGATATCCTTATTAGGCGGGAAATTGTGTTAGGGAAATTGATGGAATTGAAGGCCAATAAATCCCCGAGGCCTGATAGTCTGCATCCCAGAGTATTTAAGGAAATGGCCCTAGAAATAGTGGATGCATTGGTGATCATTTTCCAACAATCTATCGACTCTGGATCAGTTCCTATGGACTGGAGGGTAGCTAATGTAACACCACTTTTTAAAAAAAGGAGGGAGAGAGAAAACGGGTCATTATAGACCGGTTAGCCTGACATCAGTAGTGGGGAAAATGTTGGAATCAATCATTAAGGATGAAATAGCAGCGCATTTGGAAAGCAGTGACGGATCGGTCCAAGTCAGCATGGATTTATGAAAGGGAAATCATGCTTGACGAATCTTCTGGAAATTTTTTGAGGATGTAACTAGCAGAATGGACAAAGGAGAACCAGTGGATGTGGTGTATTTGGACTTTCAAAACGCTTTTGACAAGGTCCCACACAAGAGATTGGTGTGCAAAATCAAAGCACATGGTATTGGGGGTAATATACTGACGTGGATAGAGAACTGGTTGGCAGACAGGAAGCAGAGAGTCAGAATAAACGGGTCTTTTTCAGAATGGCAGGCAGCGACTAGTGGAGTGCCGCAGGGCTCAGTGCTGGGACCCCAGCTCTTCACAATATACATTAACGATTTAGATGAAGGAATTGAGTGTAATATCTCCAAGTTTGCAGATGACACTAAACTGGGTGGCGGTGTGAGCTGTGAGGAGGACGCTAAGAGGCTGCAGGGTGACATGGACAGGTTAGGTGAGTGGGTAAATGCATGGCAGATGCAGTATAATGTGGATAAATGTGAGGTTATCAATTTTGGGGGCAAAAACACGAAGGCAGAATATTATCTGAATGGTGGCAGATTAGGAAAAGGGGAGGTGCAATGAGACCTGAGTGTCATGGTTCATCAGTCATTGAAAGTTGGCATGCAGGTACTGTAGGCGGTGAAGAAGGCAAATGGTATGTTATACCATAGCTAGGGGATTAGAATATAGGAGCAGGGAGGTCTTACTGCAGTTGTACAGAGCCTTAGTGAGGCCTCACCTGGAATATTGTGTTGAGTTTTGGTCTCCCAATCTGAGCAAGGACATTCTTGCTGTTGAGGGAGTGCAGCGAAGATTCACCAGACTGATTCCAGGGATGGCTGGACTGACATATGAGGAGAGACTGGATCAACTGTGCCTTTATTCACTGGAGTTTAGAAGGATGAGAGGGGATCTCATAGAAACGTATAAGATTCTGACGGGACTGGACAGGTTAGATGTGGGAAGAATGTTCCCGATGTTGGGGAAGTCCAGAACCAGGGGACATAGTCTTAGGATAAGGGGTAGGCCATTTAGGACTGAGATGAGGAGAAACTTCTTCACTCAGAGAGTTGTTAACCTGTGGAATTCCCTGCCGCAGAGAGTTGTTGATGCCAGTTTTTTGGATATATTCAAGAGTGAGTTAGATCTGGCCCTTACGGCTAAAGAGATCAAGGGGTACGGAGAGAAAACAGGAAAGGGGTACTGAGGGAATGATCAACCATGATCTTATTGAATGGCGGTGCGGGCTCGAAGGGCTGAATGGCCTACTCCTGCACCTATTTTCTATGTTTCTAGGCATGGTATTTACAGGTTTACATACATAACAGTTAACATGCAGGTACAGCAAGTGATCAAGAAGGCCAATGGAATCTTGGCCTTAATTGCAAAGGGGATGGAGTATAAAAGCAGGGAGGCCACATCTGGAATACTGCATGCAATTTTGGTTTCCATATTTACGGAAGGATATACTTGCTTTGGAGGCAGTTCAGAGAAGGTTCACAAGGTTGATTCTGGAGATGAGGGGATTGACATATGAGGAAAGGTTGAATAGGTTGGGCCTCTACTCATTGGAATTCAGAAGAATGAGAGGCGATATTATCAAAATATATAAGATTATGAGGGGGCTTGACAAGGTGGATGCAGAGAGAATGTTTCCACTGATAGGGGAGACTAGAACTCGAGGACATAATCTTAGAATTGTGGGCCGCTCATTTAAAACTGAGATGAGGAGAAATTTCTTCTCTCAGTGGGTTATGCATCTGTGGAATTCACTGCCTCAGAGAGCTGTGGAAGCTTCGATATTGAATAAATTTAAGATAGAAATAGACACTTTCTTAAACGATAAGGGAATAAGGGGTTATGGAGAGCGGGCAGAGAAATGGACCTGAGTCCATGATTGGATCAGCCATGATCGTATTAAATAGCGGAGCAGGCTTGAGGGGCCGTTTGGCCTTCTCCTGCTCCTATTTCTTATGTTCTTATGTTTGCCAATATTGTTGCCCATTTTATTTTCCTAAGTTCTATTCTCAGTCCCCCAAAATCAGCTTTTCTCCAGTCTGGTGTTGTCATACTTATGTCCTTCTCAATTATTATCTTAAAGCGTATTATATTATGGTCACTATTGCCTAGATGTTCCCCAACTTTTACTGCTCTTATCTGCTCTGGTTCATTCCCCATTACTAGATCCAATAGCGAATCCTCCCTTATTGGGCTTTTTGCATATTGGGTTTGAAAGGAATCCTACTGCCCTATTATTTTTGCACTTCTCTGAAATTTGTCTACATATTTGCTCTTCTATCTCCTTCTGATTTTTTTGGGGTGTCTATAGTTACTCCAAGCAGTGTGATTGCCCCTCTTTCATTCTTCAGTTCAACCCATATGGCCCCATTTGATGATCCTTCTAACTTATCCTCACAGATACAATTGTTACTTTAACCAATATTGCGACCTTTTTTTATACTCCTCTCTGTCTTTTCTGAAAACCCTGTAACTAGGAATGTTGAACTGCCATTCCTGCCCTTCTTTCATGTTTCAGTAATAGCTGATATCATACTTCGACGTGTCTATCTGTGCCCTGAGCTGATCATTATTCACTAGACTCCTCGCATATATATAGTATATACCATTAAGCACTGCTAAACCACTTTGTTATCTATTTTCTAGCCTTTTTTTTCCCTGCCTTCCAAACTCATTTACTAAGTTTACCTCATTTTACTCATTCTCTACCTCCTTCAAACCCAGGATAGCCATTGGCAGGCTCAATGAAATGTGCATGATGAGCAGTGTACTTGCAATTGCAGAGGGCAACTCGTGGCAAGTCAAAAACAGCTTTTAAGTAGTAGGGCTTTATGGCAAACAGCATGTAGGCCTACCAGTTCATGTTTTATATGGGGGCTCAGCAGATGAGCTCTGCTGCAATGCTCCACCTCACACTCAACAAGCTCCCCGCTGGAGTGGAACTAAATTACAGAACCAGTGGGAACCTGTTCAACCTTCATCGTCTGCAGGGCAGATCCAAGACCGTCCCATCCTCTGTCATCGAGCTACAGTACGCGGACGACGCTTGCGTCTGCGCACATTCAGAGACTGAACTCCAAGTCATAGTCAACATCTTCACTGAGGTGTACGAAAGCATAGGCCTTAGACTAAACATCCGTAAGACAAAGGTCCTCCACCAACCTGACCCCGCCACACAGCACTGCCCCCCAGTCATCTAGATCCATGGCGTGGCCCTAGACAACGTGGACCACTTTCAGTACCTTGGGAACCTATTGTCAGCAAGAGCAGACATCGACGACGAAGTTCATCATCGCCTCCAGTGCGCCAACGCAGTCTTTGGCCGCCTGAGGAAAAGAGTTTTCGAAGATCAGGCCCTCAAATCTGGCACCAAGCTCATGGTCTGCAGGGCTGAAGTGATAGCTGCCCTCCTGTATGGCTCAGAGACGTGGACCATATATAGTAGACACCTCAAATCGCTGGAGAAATACCAACGGTGTCTCCGCAAGATCTTGCAAATCCCCTGGGAGGGCAGACGCACCAACGTCAGTATTCTTGATGAGACCAACATCCCCAACATCGAAGCACTGACCACACTCGACCAGCTCCCTTGGGTGGGCCACATTGTTCGCATGCCTGACACAAGACTCCCAAAGCAAGTGCTCTACTTGGAACTCCGACATGGCAAGCGAGCCCCAGGTCATAGAAACATAGAAAACATAGAAAATAGGTGCAGGAGTAGGCCATTCGGCCCTTCGAGCCTGCACTGCCATTCAATGAGTTCATGGCTGAACATGCAACTTCAGTACCCCATTCCTGCTTTCTCGCCATACCCCTTGATCCCCCTCAGCAGAGGAAATGGTTGAAGGACACCCTCAAAGCCTCCTTGATAAAATGCAACATCCCCACCGATACCTGGGAGTCCCTGGCCAAAGACCTCCCTAAGTGGAGGAAGAGCCTCCGGGAGGGCACTGAGCACCTCAAGTCCCGTCGCTGAGAGCATGCAGGCAGCGGAAGGAGCGTGTGGCAAACCAGATTCCCCACCCACCCTTTCCTTCAACGACTATCCCACCTGTGACAGAGACTGTAATTACCGTATTGGACTGTTCAGTCACATAAAAACTCACTTTTAGAGTGGAAGCAAGTCTTCATCGATTTCGAGGGACTGCCTATGATGATGATCTGCTGACAAAGACTACAGACTATCTGTTGTGGACTCATTGTGGAAAAAATTGGGGTCGTTTGCACCTCCCATTAACTCCCCCGGTGGTGCAAACTTGGCACAAACGACTTTTCGTCCTGGCACAGCACCGCTAACAACTCCTACTAAATTCCGCGAGAGTTTAGCAGCAGCATGTCGCTCTGCTGCGTCGGCGATGATAATGTCATCAACCGTGGGCAGAGCCCAGTTTTCGTCCTGGAACAAAAATTGGCCTGGGCGATGACAGCGACAGCTTCAGGGGACGTGACCGGGACGGCAGGAGGTTGGCGGGGTTCTGCTTGAAGGGAAGGTGTCGGCCATCTTTAAATTAAATGTAATTTTCATGAGCACCCCGTCAGTGCTTTGAACGCGGATTTGATGCCGCGATCTGGCAGTCCGACACTCCGCTTGAGTGCCGGTCTGATGGCATGGCACCCCGCTCCCCGGTGGTCCAGGTAGGTCCCCGCAGAGTTGGCAGCTTGGGCTCTCCCCTTTAGTGAGTGCCCCTCCTACACAGCAGCGCTGCGTGGCTGCCCGTTCCCTCTGCTTCTGCGTTCTTTTGCGCTCACTTCCTCTCGGGGGCAATAACCCCAATTTCGAGAGCAGGGCGGGACTTCCACGCCTGACGCAAAAGGTCCTGCCTCATGGATATTACCGCCCCCAAATGGGGTGCAATGGAATTTTACTCCAATTATCATTAATTTAAATTATTTTGGTGGGTTTCGTCCATTATCAAAACTACTTCTGCCATAAAATTTAGAGTTGCGTGCCATTTGCGCTCGAGTCTACCGGCTTGAGTTCGTGTGCTATAAGCTGAGGGCCACTCCCCAAATGCAGCATCAGGCAATTATCCCACTTATGAAAATACAGATCCTATTCCAATGTTTTTCATTGTGCTTCTGTCTTTCATTTTACATTTCATGTTGTTGAGTTAATAATATTGAAATGTAAATCTAGAAAACTAGCAAAAGATAACGACAACTTCAAAAAAGTTGGCACAGCTCCAAAAAAGTTGACAACCCAAATGACCCTAAATATGTGCCAATGATACATCAGTACAATTAATTACACTGAAGTTGTAGTGGGATATTGGCTTGTAACTTGAGCTGTCGGTGCATCCAATATTCCTTCACACACATTGGAGGGGAATAAAACAAATACTAAAGTGTATACAAATACTAAAGATACAACATTTATTTTCTGGAGGAGGCATGCTTGTCCAGAAAATTTAGAATTTTGACATTTATTTTCCTGCATTTTCCGCTCTACTGTAATAAGAGCCATTGCGTTTTTTTCATCTAAAAAGTAAGGGTCTCTTTCTCGATTCTCAAAGGATGTAAATATTTTAATGCATTTTGCAATCTTTGCAAATGCCGAAGGGAGGAAAATAAGTGGCTTGGTTAAATCTAGTGAAGGCAAAAACAAATGTGTAGGCATGAAAGGAGATCTGTGGGTAAGTGATAAAGTGGCGCAGTGCTCTGTTTGATGGCTGTTGAAGTGGAGATGCTGTTGCACTCCAGTACATCCTTCCTATCATGTAACCTGATGGTTCTTTCGTTGCTTCTCATGCATTACAAAGGGGATGGAGTATAAAAGCAGGGAAGTCTTGCTACACTTATATAGGGTATTGGTGAGGCCACCCCTGGAATACTGCGTGCAGTTTTGGTTTCCATATTTACGAAAGGTTATACATGCTTTGGAGGCAGTTCAGAGAAGGTTCACTAGATTGATTCCGGAGATGAGGGGGTTGACTTATGAGGAAAGGTTGAGTAGGTTGGACCTCTACTCATTGGAATTTAGAAGAATGAAAGGTGATCTTATCGAAACGTATAAGATTATGAGGGGGCTTGACAAGGTGGATGCAGAGAGGATGTTTCCACTGATAGGGGAGACTAGAACTAGAGGGCATAATTTTAGAATAAAGGGCCACCCATTTAAAACTGAAATGAGGAGAAATGTATTTTCTCAGAGGGTTCTAAATCTGTGGAATTCGCTGCCTCACAGAGCTGTGGAAGCTGAGATATTGAATAAATTTAAGACAGAAATAGACAGTTTCTTAAATGATAAGGGAATAAGGGGTTATGGAGAGCGGGCAGGGAAGTGGACCTGAGTCCATGATCGGATCAGCCATGATCATATTGAATGGCGGAGCAGGCTCGAGGGGCCGTATGGCCTACTCCTGCTCCTATTTCTTATGTTCTTATACCCTTACTCCAGTGGGACACACATTCAAGCTGCAATTTACAGTTAGAAGTATTGATACATTCACAAAGGTGTTCACATATCAAATCATGTAACACGACTTAGCTGCATGATGCATTGTTAATTATTTACACCCAGGATGAACTGCAGTTTAGGTATATGTCTGATCCGTGCATGTGCTGCTTCAATTTACATGAAAAATAGTTCTACTCTGTTTGCATAATAAGGTGATACATGATACAAGAGAACAGACCCAAACTGGAGAGGGCTCGGAAATTAAAAACCCTAGATTCTCCCAGATAAGGCCATCCTGGATATTTTGGCATTTAAGAGCATGAAGGGAGATAAGGAAGGTGAAACTGCAGGCCTCCTCCATGTGACTGGGACTTGGAACAGGACAGGATGAGAGTAGCAAACTTTTAGACATTTGGAATTTATGGAGGTGGAGATTAGGAGACTGATATGGAGAAATTGAATCTAAAGGTATGGTTTCAACAGTGAAAGGGGTCAAATGGATGGGGGGTATGCAACCCATCTTATCTGACATGATAAAAAAAACTGTTAAACTTTTTCTTTAAAAAAGATGAAAAATGTTTTCATAAAACTACCAACAATTAACAAAAACAGTACTGTAAAACTGAAAATGAAAAATGTGGCCAATAGACCTTTGCTTCTTTAACAGCTCCACTGCACATGGGAGCTTCCTTTAGGACCAATGTAGGTGGGAAAATCGAATATACAGAATATTCCCATTGTAAGCAGATGAAAAATCACACTATACTACTACACTTTAAATGCATTTAAACATTTAAGTAGCGCTTCTGCACATTTTGTGAGAGAGCATTTTGGGTCAGCCTTAACAAGTGGCAGAGATCCAATTATATGGATTTCCTTCCGATCTTACGGCTCCTGATTGCCTCTAGCATCATTGGCCGTGTCGAATGGGTAATCAGCCTTGTGTTAAATGGGTCTTATGACGATATGGATTAGAACATTATCAGTTTTTATCTAACGGTTTTCAAAATCTTGATCTCCATTTATTAGTCAACACACTGTATATTTATGATCTTTAGTTATGCAGTTAAGTTTTCTATTAATTTAATTGCAGACCACCTGTCAGCAGAGCTACTCCTCAACCAGAGAAACTACAAAAGAACAATATTACCAAGAAGAAGAAATTGGTGGAGGTAACAGAATCCCTGGTACTGTTCTTTAAAAACCTTAATGATCTGTAATACATCAACAGTTGATAAGATAGTAAACATCATTGCATTAGTTTTGAAGCCTTGAAATTCACCAATAGTGGAGAAATTTATGATGGGACACTGTTGGTCTATGAAGAATAACTTGTCACCCCCAAATTCTAAAACTACTTGACAAAATTTTAACCAAACTTTGAAACTATTTCCTTTGGGCAAACTCAGAGGCATGTCTGTTAAAAGTGATAAACTCATTAAAAAATTTATTTTTGAACATTACGGTGTAGAAATTAAATGCTTTAACGCCGGACAGTTTTGTGGAAAAAGTAACGGCCACCATATTGGGCAGGTCAGCAGTGCTGCTGGTGCCTGCGCTCACTGCAAGTATTTTAATTACCAAGAGCGTGCATTCAATCAGCATGCAACGTCGAATTGAGGCACACTCATCGAATTTTGGATGTTGCCGCTATTCTTACCGCCCTCTCCAAAGCACGCCTGTGTGTGCAGCCGTTGACAGTGCGTAGAACTGGGAGAAAGCAGTGAGCTATAAACCGTACAATAAACACCTGTTGAGATAACTGGTAACCATGGAAAGCTCAGACTATGCAATCGGAATGAAAACTGCTTCCAATGAGATGCATCAAATCTAATGCATTTCCTTAAATTTTATACATTGGTTTTTCTAGTTTAAGAATTGATAAAATAATCTGCAAAGTTTTAAAGTCTGTTTTTAAAAGGTTTAATTCTATATTCTCACTGAGTTCTTCAAAAGTCTGCTGCTGTTAAAAATTTAATTGAACTCTCTTCTGTATGGTTTAGACAAGTAAAGTGGTGACGAAGAGGTTGATGTTTCCCTTTTAAAAAATTATTATTTCAATTGATTTCTCATGCAACGATTTAACAACATCTATGCCACAGTCTTTATGTGCTGTTTACAGTCACACTCTCTCCAGATCTGAGCCTATGCTTTAAGACCCACTCACTAGTGCACTGTCACTGCTAGCTACAAAACGGTGCATCCCCATTCCCCTCCAACACCAGGGCGGACCACAAACCTCCACACAGCAAACATCTGGGTGAAACATCTTTGGAGCTATGGCAGCCAGCAAAAGTGGGAGTACCACAGTCTCCTATTTGTGAACCCCACACAAGACCCAGACAAATGTCCGAGAAGGTAAGAGGGGAGCCGTGGACAAACAAGTGCCTCCTAATGTGCCACAATGGACAATGCTCCAACTTTACAAGAGCTATCAGCAGATGCAATACCTCCTGACGCAGCAAAACCCAATAGACATCACCAAATTATCCCAAAGAGCACATTGCCCAAGAACGCCGCACCGATCCTTCGGCCTTCTGCTGATGTTACCGCCGCAAACAGCGTGTTGCACAATAGATTCTGCACTCTGCTCATTTAAATCAGCTGGCAGCACCAAAATACTGGTGCTGCTTCCTCTCTCTTTGTGGGTCGCCGTTTATCTTGGCTCATGGTGACACCACCCGTTTTCGGGCTTAATTGAATTTCTAGACCTACTTACATTAATGGGTCCAAAATTGCGTATCGCCCCTTTTTGGGCGGTAACCTTTCCAACACCAGACACTATGCGCCTGGCGTAGAAGTCCTACCCTGGAAGCAAAATTGAGTTTATCGCCCCTGACAGGAAGTGGAGCGCAATGTCACGCGTCACTCTTCCTCTCGGGGCGGGCTCAAGGGCGTTAAGCGCGCGCAAGGCAAAACTCTACACAGACTCTCTGCGTAGCGCCAACACGTCCTATGGTCCCGCCCCTTCCGTTAAAGGGGAGGAAGGCTGCGAGCTCGGCACAGCTCTTGATTGGCCTCCACTAGGCCACCGGGGTGGCACCGAAATGGAGTGCCATCACAGACCTGCGAAATCGGCAGAGAAAGGCCCAACTGGTAAGTCGGCAAAAAAAAGTGCGCCGCATGACGGCGCGCACCTCCTCTTTAAATTTTGCCCCACGAGCAAGCTGGCACTGACATCGCCCGCGGCAGTCTAACAGGGCACTGCCCAATTTCTGCTGCTGGACGAAAAGGGGTCACCATGCATGGCGATGACTTAATCACCGGAAGCGCAGCGGCTTGGGGCACTACTCATTTCATGCCTCCGTTAACTCCTACACAATTTAGCAGGAGCCGTTAGCCTCCCCCGCCCCCCACCCCCGGGTAAAAACACTTTTGCGCCCCCCCCCCCCTCCCCCCCCCGAAGGCCGAAGGTGCTAACAGCAAGTGTACAGCAAGGGAATTTCACCCCTGTAACATCTGAATTTCGGGCATAACAGAGATGTTACTGATTTTGAAATGGATAGAGATCCATCTCACTGGATCTCCTCTCAGCTTGCACGTTTCCAGAATTGATAGACACAAAAAACTCCTTCCTAAATCAGATGGGAGCTTAATTAAAATATTTCAATAATCTTCTGATACATTAGCTAAATGTCAATGCAGTTTCCCTATAATCATGCATGGTTAATATGGACTAATTTACCCACTCTTATAAAATGGGCATCCAGGATTTTTAGGGACTGAGCTGCATACAGGAGGTAATTTAAATATCCCTGTAAGAAAATTGTTTTACAGCATTTTTCAGCCATTTCTCACCTGTTTTTATTAGTTTTGGTTTTGTTTATTTTTGATGTCACTTGGATCTTCAAAACCACTGTGGCAATTGTTGTGGTATAGCTTTTTCCCCCCACCAGCTACAACTGTGCCACAATGGGTTTATTGATGGGAATCCTCCCACATCTATGCTTTTTGGAGAAAGAAGAGAAGGACCAATAGAGTCAGGTCAACCTGCACTAGGGGCAATATGCATCCACCCATCAGTACAACCACAACAGAATATACAGGCAGAGACATAAGGAGATTTACACAGCAGTGTCTATGCCATGCAGTACATCAGTGTGCATGAAAAGATATTGAAGGTATAATCCTCCAAGATAGAATCATAGAAATTTACACCATGGAAGGAGGCTATTTCGGCCCATCGTTTCCATGCCGGCCAACAAAGAGCTATCCAGCCTAATCCCACTTTCCAGCTCTTGATCTGTAGCCCTGTAGGTTACGGCACTTCAAATGCATATCCAAGTACTTTTTAAATGTGGTGAGGGTTTCTGCCTCTACCATCCTTTCAGGCAGTGAGTTCCAGACCCCCACCACCCTCTGGGTGAAAAGAATTGCCCTCAAATCCCTCTACACCTCCTATCAATTACTTTAAATCTTTGCCCCCTGGTTGTTGACCACTCTGCTAAGGAAAATAAGCCCTTCCTATCCACCCTATCTAGGCCCCTCATAATTTTATACACCTCAATAAGGTCTCCCCTCAGCCTCCTCTGTTCCAAAGAAAACAACCCCAGCCTATTCAATCTTTCCTCATAGTAAATATGCGACCAGGCAACATCCTCGTCAATCTCCTTAGTACCCTCTCTAATGCAATCACATCTTTCCTGTAATGTGACGAAAACAGCCGTAGTACTCTAGCTGTGGCCTAACTAGTGTTTTATACAGTTCAAGCATAACTTTCCTGCTCTTGTATTCTATGCCAGGACTAATAAAGGCATGTATTCCATATGCCGCCTTAACCACCTTATCTACCTGTCCTGCCACCTTCAGGGATCTGTGGACATGCACTCCAAGATCCCTTTGTTCCTCCATACTTCTCAGTGTCTTACCATTTACTATGTATTTCCTTGCCTTGTTAGCCCTCGCAAATGCATTACCTCACACTTCTCAGGACTGAATTCCATTTGACACTGTTCTGCCCATCTACTCAGTTCATTGATATCTTCCTGCAATCTACAGCTTTCTTCTTCATTATCAACCACACGGCAAATTTTTGTATCATCTGCAAACTTTTTTAATCATACCCCCTACATTCAAGTCTAAATCAGAGACATCTAAGACAAAAAGCAAGGGATCTAGTACTGAGCCCTGCGGAACCTCACTGGAAACAGCCTTCCAGGTCACAAAAACACCCATCGACCATTACCCTTTGCTTCCTGTCTCTGAGCCGATTTTGGATCCAACTTGCCACTTTGAATGGGATCCAAGGGGCTTTTACTTTCGTGACCAGTTTGCCATGTGGGACCTAATTAAAAGCCTTGCTAACATCCATATACACTACATTAAATCCACTACCCTCAGTGATCCTCCTCGTTACCGCCTCAAAAAATTTAATCAAGTTAGTCAGACATGACCTTCCCTTAACAAATCCATGCTGACTGTCCTTGATTAATCCGTGTCTTTCTAAATGAAGATTTATCCTGTCCCTCAGAATTTTTCCCAATAATTTTCCCATCACCGAGTTTAGGCTGACTGGCCTGTAATTACTCGGTCCACCTTAGCAGTCCTCCAGTCCTGAGAGGATTGGAAAATGATGGTAAGAGCCTCTGCTATTTTCTCTCTTGCTTCCCTTAATAGCCTGGGATACATTTCATCCGGGCCTGGGGATTTATCCACTTTCAAAGATGCTAAACCCCTTGATATTTCATCGCTCATTATGTTTATTACATCTAATATTTCACACTCCTCTCTGATTGCAGCATCTGCAGTGCCCCTCTCTTTTGTGAAAACAGACGCAAATAATTCATTAAGAAACAAACCCACATCTTCTGCCTCCACACACAGATTACCGTTATGGTCTCTAATAGGCCCTATTCTTCCTTTAGTTATCCTCTTGCCCTTAATGTATTTATAAAACATCTTTGGATTTTACTTGCCAAAATGTTTTCATGCTCTCTCTTTGCTTTCCTAATTTCCTTTTTAATTTCACCCCTGCACTTTCTATACTCCTCTAGAGTTTCCAGTGTTGAGCTTTCGGGATCTGTCATAAGCCTCCCTTTTTTTCTTTATCCTACCCTGTATGCAACTTGACATCCAGGGGGCTCTAGATTTGTTAGTCCCATCCTTTTTCTTTTAGGAAACATACAAGCTCTGAACCCTCACAATTTCCTCCTTGAATGCCTCCCACTGCTCTAACACTGAATAACCTTCGAGCAGCTGTTTCCAGTCCACTTTGGTTAAATCACCTCTCCGCTTAGTAAAATTGGCTTTTCCCCAGTTGAGAACTTTATTCCTGGTCTATATTTGTCCTTTTCCATAACTACCCTAAATCTAACTGAATTATGATCACTAGCACCAAAATGCTCTCCCACTGATACCCCTTCCACCTGCCCAGCTTCAATCCCTAAAACTAAGTCCAGAACTGCCCCCTTCCTTGTTGGGCTTGCTACATACTGGCAAAAAAGTTCTCCTGAATGCATTTTAGGAATTCTGCACCACCTATACTCTTCACAGTAGTTTTATCCCAGTTAATATTAGGGTAATTGAAATCTCCTACTAATACTGCCCTATACTTTCTGCACTTCTCAGAAATGTGCCTACATAATTGCTCTTCTATCTCACTTTGACTGTTTAGAGGTCTATAGTACACTCCCAGCAGTGTGATCGACCCTTCTTTTTTCTTCAATTGAACCCATATGGCCTCATTTGATGATCCTTCTAACATATAAGAACAAAAGAAATAGGAACAGGAGTAGGCCATGCGGTCCCACGAGCCTGCTCCGCCATGCAATAAGATCATGGCTGATCTGATCATGGACTCAACTCCACTTCCCCACCCGCTCCCCATACCCCCTCCCCCCCACCCCCCTTTATCCCCTTGTCGTTTAAGAAACTGTCTATTTCTGTCATACATTTATTCAATGACCCAGCTTCCACAGCTCTCTGAGACAGCAAATTTCACAGATTTACAACCCTCTGAGAGAAGAAATTCCTCCTCATCTCGGTTTTAAATGGGCGGCCCCTTATTCTAAGATCATGCCCTCTGGTTCTAGTCTCCCCCATCAGTGGAAACATCCTTTCTGCATCCAACTTGTCAAGCCCCCTCATAATCTTATACATTTCGATAAGATCACCTCTCATTCTTCTGAATTCCAATGAGTAGAGGCCCAACCTACTCAACCTTTCCTCATCAGGCAACCCCCTCATCTCCGGAATCAACCTAGTGAACCTTCTCTGAACTGCCTCCAAAGCAAGTATATCCTTTCGTAAATATGGAAACCAAAACTGCATGCAGTATTCCAGGTGTGGCCTCACCAATACCTTATATAGCCGTAGCAATATTTCCCTGCTTTTATACTCCATCCCCTTTGCAATACAGGCCAAGATATCATTTCTCTTCCTGATCACTTGCTGTAGTTGCATACTATCTTTTTGTGTTTCATGCACAAGTACCTCCAGATCCCGCTGTACTGCGGCACTTTACAATCTTTCTCCATTTAAATAATAACTTGCTCTTTGATTTTTTTCTGCCCAAGTGCATGACCTCACACTTTCCAACATTATACTCCATCTGCCAAATTTTTGCCCACTCACTTAGCCTGTCTATGTCCTTTTGCAGATTTTTTTGTGTCCTCCTCACACATTGCTTTTCCTCCCATCTTTGTATCATCAGCAAACTTGGCTACGTTCCCTTCTTCCATGTCATTGATGTAGATTGTAAATAGTTGGGGCCCCGGCACTGATCCCTGCGGCACCCGACTAATCACTGGTTGCCAACCAGAGAATGAACCATTTATCCCGACTCTATCCTGCGGGTGCAGGACATTCTAAAAAGGGAGGGAGAACAGCCAGTTGTCGTGGTGCACATTGGTACCAACGACATAGGTAAAAAAAGGGATGAGGTCCTACTAAACGGATTTAAGGAGCTAGGAGCTAAATTAAAAAGTAGGACCTCAAAAGTAGTAATCTCGGGATTGCTACCAGTGCCATGTGCGACTCAGAGTAGGAATCGCAGGATAGCGCAGATGAATACGTGGCTTGAGCAGTGGTGCAGCAGGGAGGGATTCAAATTCCTGGGGCATTGGAACCGGTTCTGGGGGAGGTGGGACCAGTACAAACCGGACGGTCTGCACCTGGGCAGGACCGGAACCAATGTCCTAGGGGGAATGTTTGCTAGTGCTGTTGGGGAGGAGTTAAACTAATATGGCAGGGGGATGGGAACCAATGCAGGGAGACAGAGGGAAACAAAAAGGAGGCAAAAACAAAAGACAGAAAGGAGATGAGGAAAAGTGGAGGGCAGAGAAACCCAAGGCAAAGAACAAAAAGGGCCACTGTACAGCAAAATTCTAAAAGGACAAAGGGTGTTAAAAAAACAAGCCTGAAGGCTTTGTGTCTTAATGCAAGGAGTATCCGCAATAAGGTGGATGAATTAACTGTGCAAATAGATGTTAACAAATATGATGTGATTGGGATTACGGAGACATGGCTCCAGGATGATCAGGGCTGGGAACTCAACATCCAGGGGTATTCAACATTCAGGAAGGATAGAATAAAAGGAAAAGGAGGTGGGGTAGCATTGCTGGTTAAAGAGGAGATCAATGCAATAGTTAGGAAAGACATTAGCTTGGATGATGTGGAATCTATATGGGTAGAGCTGCAGAACACCAAAAGGCAAAAAACGTTAGTGGGAGTTGTGTACAGACCTCCAAACAGTAGTAGTGATGTTGGAGAGGGCATCAAACAGGAAATTAGGGGTGCATGCAATAAAGGTGCAGCAGTTATAATGGGTGACTTTAATATGCACATAGATTGGGCTAGCCAAACTGGAAGCAATACGATGGAGGAGGATTTCCTGGAGTGCATAAGGGATGGTTTTCTAGACCAATATGTCGAGGAACCAACTAGGGGGGAGGCCATCTTAGACTGGGCGTTGTGTAATGAGAGAGGATTAATTAGCAATCTCATTGTGCGAGGCCCCTTGGGGAAGAGTGATCATAATATGGTGGAATTTTGCATTAGGATGGAGAATGAAACAGTTAATTCAGAGACCATGGTCCAGAACTTAAAGAAGGGTAACTTTGAAGGTATGAGGCGTGAATTGGCTAGGATAGATTGGCGAATGATACTTAAGGGGTTGACTGTGGATGGGCAATGGCAGACATTTAGAGACCACATGGATGAACTATAACAATTGTACATTCCTGTCTGGCGTAAAAATAAAAAAGGGAAGGTGGCTCAACCATGGCTATCAAGGGAAATCAGGGATAGTATTAGAGCCAAGGAAGTGGCATACAAATTGGCCAGAAATAGCAGCGAACCCGGGGACTGGGAGAAATTTAGAACTCAGCAGAGGAGGACAAAGGGTTTGATTAGGGCAGGGAAAATGGAGTACGAGAAAAAGCTTGCAGGGAACATTAAGGCGGATTGCAAAAGTTTCTATAGATATGTAAAGAGAAAAAGGTTAGTAAAGACAAACGTAGGTCCCCTGCAGTCAGAATCAGGGGAAGTCATAACAGGGAACAAAGAAATGGCAGACCAATTGAACAAGTACTTTGGTTCGGTATTCACTAAGGAGGACACAAACAACCTTCCGGATATAAAAGGGGTCAGAGGGTCTAGTAAGGAGGAGGAACTGAGGGAAATCTTTATTAGTCGGGAAATTGATAGGATTGAAGGCCGATAAATCCCCAGGGTCTGATGGACTGCATCCCAGAGTACTTAAGGAGGTGGCTTTGGAAATAGCGGATGCATTGACAGTCATTTTCCAACATTCCATTGACTCTGGATCAGTTCCTATCGAGTGGAGGGTAGCCAATGTAACCCCACTTTTTAAAAAAGGAGGGAGAGAGAAAACAGGTAATTATAGACCGGTCAGCCTGACCTCAGTAGTGGGTAAAATGATGGAATCAATTATTAAGGATGTCATAGCAGCGCATTTGGAAAGAGGTGACATGATAGGTCCAAGTCAGCATGGATTTGTGAAAGCGAAATCATGCTTGACAAATCTTCTGGAATTTTTTGAGGATGCTTCCAGTAAAGTGGCCAAGGGAGAACCAGTTGATGTGGTATATTTGGACTTTCAGAAGGCTTTCGACAAGGTCCCACACAAGAGATTAATGTGCAAAGTTAAAGCACATGGGATTCGGGGTAGTGTGCTGACGTGGATTGAGAACTGGTTGGCAGACAGGAAGCAAAGAGTAGGAGTAAATGGGTACTTTTCAGAATGGCAGGCAGTGACTAGTGGGGTACCGCAAGGTTCTGTGCTGGGGCCCCAGCTGTTTACATTGTACATTAATGATTTAGACGAGGGGATTAAATCTAGTATCTCCAAATTTGTGGATGACACTAAGTTGGGTGGCAGTGTGAGCTGCGAGGAGGATGCTATGAGGCTGCAGAGTGACTTGGATAGGTTAGGAGAGTGGGCAAATGCATGGCAGATGAAGTATAATGTGGATAAATGTGAGGTTATCCACTTTGGTGGTAAAAACAGAGAGACAGACTATTATCTGAATGGTGACAGATTAGGAAAATGGAAGGTGCAACGAGACCTGGGTGTCATGGTAAATCAGTCATTGTAGGTTGGCTTGCAGGTACAGCAGGCGGCTAAGAAAGCAAACGGCATGTTGGCCTTCATAGCGAGGGGATTTGAGTACAGGGGCAGGGAGGTGTTGCTACAGTTGTACTGGGCCTTGGAGTATTGTGTACAGTTTTGGTCTCCTAACTTGAGGAAGGACATTCTTGCTATTGAGGGAGTGCAGCGAAGATTCACCAGACTGATTCCCGGATGGTGGGACTGACCTATCAAGAAAGACTGGATCAACTGGGCTTGTATTCACTGGAGTTCAGAAGAATGAGAGGGGACCTCATAGAAACGTTTAAAATTCTGACAGGTTAGATGCAGGAAGAATGTTCCCAATGTTGGGGAAGTCCAGAACCAGGGGTCACAGTCTAAAGATAAGGGGTAAGCCATTTAGGACTGAGATGAGGAGAAACATCTTCACCCAGAGAATGGTGAACCTGTGGAATTCTCTACCACAGAAAGTAGTTGAGGCCAATTCACTAAATATATTCAAAAGGGAGTTAGATGAAGTCCTTACTACTAGGGGGATCAAGGGGTATGGTGAGAAAGCAGGAATGGGGTACTGAAGTTGCATGTTCAGCCATGAGCTCATTGAATGGCGGTGCAGGCTAGAAGGGCTGAATGGCCTACTCCTGCACCTATTTTCTATGTTTCTATGTTTCTATCCATGCTAGTATATTACCCCCAACCCTGTGAACTTTTATCTTGTGCAGTAACCTTTTATGTGGCACCTTGTCAAATGTCTTCTGCAAGTCCAAATATACCACATCCACTGGTTCCCCTTTATCGACCCTGTTCGTTACATCCTCAAAGAATTCCAGCAAATTTGCCAAACATGACTTCCCCTTCATAAATCCATGCTGACTCTGCCTGACCGAATTTTGCTTATCCAAATGTCCTGCTACTGCTTCTTTAATAATGGACTCCAACATTTTCACAACCACAGATGTTAGGCTAACTGGTCTATAGTTTCCTGCTTTTTGTCTGCCTCCTTTTTTAAATAGGGGTGTTACATTTGCAGTTTTCCAATCTGCTGGGACCTCCCCAGAATCCAGGGAATGTTGGTAAATTACAACCAATGCATCCACAATCTCTGCCATTACTTCTCTTAAGACCCTAGGATGCAAGCCATCAGGTCCAGGGAATTTATCTGCCTTTAGTCTCATTATCTTACTGAGTACCACCTCCTTAGTGATTGTGATTGTGTTAAGTTCCTCCCCCCCCGCCCTGTTGCCCCTTGACTATTCACTGTTGGAATATTGTTCGTGTCCTCTACTGTAAAGACTGATACAAAATATTTGTTCAGAATTTCTGCCATCTCCATGTTCCCCATTACTAATTCCCAGATCTCATCCTCTAAGGGACCATCATTTACGTTAGCCACTCTTTTCCTTTTTATATGCCTATAGAAACTCTTGCTATCTGTTTTTATATTTTGTGCGAGTTTACTTTCATAGTCTATCTTCCCTTTCTTAATCATTTTTTTAGTCGTTCTTTGGTGGCTTTTAAAAGCTTCCCAGTCTTCTGTCCTCCCACTAGTTTTGGCCACTTTGTATGCCCTTGTTTTTAATTGGATACCTTTATTTCTTTAGTTATCCATGGATGGCTATCTTTTCTCTTAAACACCCTTTCCTACTCACGTGAATATATTTTTCTTGAGAGTTGTGAAATATCTCCTTAAATATATACCACTGTTTATCAACCTTTTTTAAAAAAGGAGGGAGAGAAAACATGGAATTATAGACTGGTCCGCCTGACATCGGTGGTGGGGAAAATGCTGGAATCAATTATTAAAGATGTAATAGCAGCGCATTTGGAAAGCAGTGACAGGATCCGTCTAAGTCAGCATGGATTTATGAAAGGGAAATCATGCTTGACAAATCTTTTAGAATTTTTTGAGGATGTAACTAGTAGAGTGGACAAGGGAGAACCAGTGGATGATGGTGTATTTGGACTTTCAAAAGGCTTTTGACAAGGTCCCACACAAGAGATTAGTGTGTAAAATTAAGGCACGTAGTATTGGGGGTAATGTATTGACATGGATAGAGAACTGGTTGGCAGACAGGAAGCAAAGAGTAGGAATAAACAGGTCCTTTTCAGAATGGCAGGCAGTGACTAGTGGGGTGCCGCAGGGTTCAGTGCTGGGACCCCAGCTATTTACAATATACATTAATGATTTAGACGAAGGAATTGAATATAATATCTCCAAGTTTGCAGATGACACTAAGCTGGGTGGCGGTGTGAGCTGTGAGGAGGATGCTAAGAGGCTTCAGGGGGACTTGGACAGGTTAGGTGAATGAGCAAATGCATGGCAGATGCAGTATAATGTGGATAACTGTGAGGTTATCCACTTTGGTGGCAAAAACAAGAAGGCAGAATATTATCTGAATGGTGACAGATTAGTAAAAGGGGAGATACAACGAGACCTGGGTGTCATGGTGCATCAGTCATTGAAGGTAGGCATGCAGGTACAGCAGGCAGTAAAGAAAGCAAATGGCATGCTGGCCTTCATAGCGAGGGGATTTGAGCATAGGAGCAGGGAGGTCTTGCTGCAGTTGTAAAGGGCCTTGGTGAGACCACACTTTGAGTATTGTATGCAGTTTTAGTCTCCTAATCTGAGGAAGGACGTGCTTGCTTTGAGGGAGTGCAGCCAAGGTTCACCAGACTGATTCTCAGGATGGCAGGACTGACATATGAGGAAAGACTGGATCGGCTAGGCTTAAACTCACTGGAATTTAGAAGAATGAAAGGGGATCTCATAGAAACGTATAAAATTCTGACGGGACTGGACAGGCTAGATGCAGGAAGAATGTTCCCGATGTTGGGGATGTCCAGAACCAGGGGACACAGTTTAAGGATAAGGGGTAAGCCATATAGGACTGAGATGAGGAGAAACTTTTTCACCCAGAGAGTTGTGAACCTGTGGAATTTTCTGCCACAGAAAGTTGTGGAGTCCAGTTCGTTGGACATATTCAAAAGGGAGTTGGATGTGGCCCTTACGGCTAAAGGGATCAGGGGGTATGGAGAGAAGGTAGGGGTGGGGTACTGAGGTTGTATGATCATATTGAATGGTGGTGTAGGCTCGAAGGGCTGAATGGCCTGCTTCTGCACCTATTTTCTATGTTTCTTTGTCCTACACTTTAATCTATTTTCCCAGTCCACTTTACCCAATTCTGCCCTCATACCTTCATAGTCTCCTTTATTTAAAGTTAGTACGCTGGTTAGGGATCCAACTTTCTCACCCTCCACCTGAATTTGAAATTCAATCATGCTATGATCACTCATTCCGAGAGGATCCTTTACTAGGATTCCTCCTCACAACTGTAATTGTTTCTTTAATCAATACTGCGACTCCCCCCCCCATATTTTTTATCCCTATTCTCTATCCCGTAAGAATACCCTATATCCAATAAAGTTGAGTTGCCATTCCTGCCATCCCCGATTTTAGTTGCTCCACCATTGGCAGTCATGCCTTCAGCTGCCTTGGCCCTAAGCTCTTGAATTCCTCCCTAAACCTCTCTGCCTCTCTACCTTTTCTCCTTTGACACTTCTTGAAACCTACCTCTTTCATCAAGCTTTTGGTCACCTTTCCTAATATCTCCTTATATGGCTCGGTGTCATCATTTGTTTCATAACACTCCGGTGAAGTGCCTTGGGGCGTTTCACTATGTTAACGGCATTCTATAAATGCAAGTTGTTGTTGTAAAGCAAATTGTTCGTCCATTATTAGATTAGCCATGGGAAATCAATCATGATCCTGAAGCTGTTTTCAGATATTTGGGGGGGAATTTTTAGAGGGAGAATTTTTGGGGGGGGTTCAGCGGCCGCGTTCGGTGGCAGGACGGATGGGAAACTTTTTTTTGACAGCAGATCGGGACCCCGCTGCCAACCCATCACCATGCACCTTTCCCAGATGTCAGGTCGGTCAGCACTGAACAGATCTGACATGCAGCAGCAGGGGAGGCAATTCAGGTCATTATGACCTGGTTAACAGCCCATTAAGATGTATTTTGAGCTCATCTTTACATTTTACGAGATCGCCTACAGGGTACCTCGGGGATCACGTCAGGTAAGCAGGTCAGGAGTTGTATGACCACTTGACAGCTGCAAATGTGCTATAAAAGCTCTCCTCTCACAGCTGTTCATTTTCCTAGCTCAGAAGCTCTTGCTTACAGTATTTGAAAAACAGGTTGAGCTTCATGCAGGTTTGGAGTAAACTCTTTATCCAGTGTCACCTCATTGGAACAACCTCTCTCACCATTGACAGATCACTTCTGTCATCTCAACTTCACCTGCCATCTATTACATCAGCATCAGTGCCCTTGAAACTGTCTCACCTTGATCTTCAGAATCCCACCACGATCCGCACCAAGCACACCAGCAGCACCAACAACAACTCCAACCTTCTCCGCAATCAACTGATGCTGCACAGAACAGAGAGCATCAGCACCAGAGCACAGTGCTGCCCAGGACACCAGCATTGCCCTCACCATGGCCAGGTTTACTTCTCTTGACACTGTACACCCTGGCTGCCACATGATGTGCCAGGTTGGCGCCACCCCACACCAACACCATAAATCATCCCTACAATGCCCAAGCCATTCTTTTCATACTCATCACCATTGTAGGGATACTGTTATGTCTCACCATTCACTGCAACTCACTAAGCCACTTCCAAAGGTGCACACAAATCTGTCCAAGAACACTAAGTGTTCACAATAATGGTTTCAATGTTTGACACCAGATGAACTGAAACTTTACATGAACATTGCACAAAACACCCAAGTACCTACCCTTTTGTGTTATTAGTTGGTTTGGTTGGACTAGAATAAGGGTGATTGCGAGGAGTGGTTCGTGAGATGGGGAAGTGATGATATGATAGAGAGGGATGGGTGGATGTGCAATGTACATTGGTGTGAGTAAGGATGTGCAGGAGTAGAGCAGGGAAGACATAACAGTGTCCCCTACAATGGTGATGTGATGAATGGCACAACGGGATGAGGTTGAGTGTGGCTTTGTAGTAACATTTCGTGATCTACTGAGATCATTGAGAGGTTTTGTCACTGCAGCCTGGTCCTCCTGTAGACATCCCTGCTTGTGTCCTCCTGTGCAATGTGCAACCAAGTTGCAGTGGTCTCCTGGGGAGGTCTCTTCCGCCCATTGGAAGGGCAGAGAACCTCCCTGTGTGCTGTGAGAGCCTGGGTGCAGCCATGAAAATCTGTGCAGCGCCTGTCAGTGTTTGCAGCACCTCAATGCTGTAGAATACTGGCAGCACAAACATCAAAATAAATGTGCACATGGACCCTTTAAGGAAAATGGTTGATGACGCATCACTAAATGACATCATCAGATCCGCTTCCTTCAATTGGCCAGCAAATGCGCTTAGCGGGCTTAACAAGCCCAATCAGGGGAATATAATTTTGGACAGCGGGCTGGAGCCAACAGCGAGGGCGGGACCCGCCACCAACGTCTCCCACCACAGACTCGCCGAGCTAAGGAAAATCACGACCTTGG
This sequence comes from Pristiophorus japonicus, assembly GCF_044704955.1. Lineage (NCBI taxonomy): Eukaryota > Metazoa > Chordata > Chondrichthyes > Pristiophoridae > Pristiophorus > Pristiophorus japonicus. Next base: position 91,369,092 of record NC_091985.1, read on the forward strand.
TGGCTGTAAGGTCAATTATTTGTCAGTGCATGCAGAGGATGTGATTCACAAGAGGGTCTATAACAAAGTTATGCATGTGCTCCAAACAGACCTGTAGCCAAACTCCTCCGCAGGCATAGCCCTGCCAGTGACCTTGAAGGTGACGATGGCTATTACCTTTTAATGCTTCAGGTTCATTCCAGTCTACCATTGGGGATATAAAGAACATAAGCCAAGTAACCATCTGTAAATATATAAAATAAATAAGAATAAGAGGGCATTGCAATTTTACAGACTGGCAAAATTTCAAAAGATCCTGAGGGTTCTACGTTGCACCTGCATAGCCCTATGTGCTCCTTATCATAATACAACTATCAACATGAATAAGAAAGGATTACACTCTCTGAAACTACTCCCCAAGCAGCTGTTATGTTGTCTTAATTTTTGGTCAGTCCCACCAATATTTAACCCAGAAAGGAAAGTCTCTGGGTGGCTTCAGGTCAGTCAAAACAATAGTCTTCAGCCATGCAGTAATGCCAACCCCACCTCTCATAAATCATGAGACAAACTCTTAAAAATCTTGAATTTGGTAAGAAATCATGCGGGCGAAATTGCCCCATTCTAACAGGGCACAAGACGGTTTTTGCCCGGGGGAGGGGGGCAGTATTGCCTCCCGGGAAATTGCCCGGGAGGTTGCAGAGGCACGCTCCATGGTTAATCCACCACCTTCCCCCCCCCCCCCCCACCCCCCGGCCGCCGCACATCCGGCAATGACGTCGCCGTCGTGTGTGGTGATCCCTCACCGCCCCGACCCCTTAATGTCTTGCGAGAGAAATTGCCTCGCGGGGTTGGCGGACATCTGCTCTCAGGGCGGTGATTAAAGGGGAGGGCGTTAGCATCTCGTTCCACCATCTTTTTTTGTCAGCTGATGGTGGCAGTCCTGGCATGCAGCCCCGCACTTCATCTTGGGTGCCGGGCTTCTGGCTCAGTCACACGCTGCCCTGGTGGCCCATTGGTGACCATCAGAGGCCCTGCAGAGTGCTCAGCAGCCCTCCCTTTTAATCGAATGGGTGGGATGTTGAAGTGCGTCATGCTTTGTGGAGCATGCGCGTAGCGCTGAATATTTCATCTCAATAGCGTCCTGGGACCTGCCCCCAAAGGAAGTGGAGCCCCAGAGATTCCGCTCCGCTTCCTTTCGGGGGCGGTAAGCCCAATTCAGTGGCGGGTCGGGACTTCCGTGCCATGTGCTAAAAGTCCCGGCCCCTGAAGGTTACCACCCCCAATCGGGGCACAGGGCAATTTTGGCCCCCATGAGTTGCTATTTTTTCCAAACATAAACCAACATAGATTGACAGTTGATTTATAAACCTCATTCGTGGTTTTATTTAATCTTTTAACAGGTCACAGCTCTTTACAAAAACTATATTACTGCATCCGAAAATGCTTACAAAAAACTTCTTAAAAATCCTACCCATTATCACCATGCTGCCTGTTTCTCAGTTTGAGGTTATGATGACTAGTATAAATTGATGGCTTGGGCCCCCAGCCAGCAGGAAGAGGCGAGCATTCCGCTCACTGCCTGCCTGTTTGAAGCCTGATGTTAAAATCAAGCCTCAACTCTCCTGTGAACGAAAACCAAAACCTACACTATTATCCACGTTGTGTCTTGGATTCGCTTTTCTTAGGCAGTCCCCCGGAGTCGAGGATGACTTGCTTCCACGCTAAAATGAGTTCTCAGGTGACTGATGAGACGAATGCGGCGTCTACAGTCTCTGTCACCCGTGGGGCAGACGGTGGTTGGAGGGATGGGTGGATGGGTGCTTGATTTGTCGTACGCTCCTTCCGCTGTTTGTGCTTGGCTTCCCCATGCTCCTGGCGAAGAGACCCGAAATGTTTGGTGCCTTCTCGGATACTCCTCCTCCACTTTGAGCAGTCTTGAGCCAGGGATTCCCAAGAGTTGGTTGGGATGTTGCATTTTTTCAAGGATGCTTTGAGGGTGTCCTTGAAGCATTTTCTATGCCTACATGACATAGCTTGGAGTAGAGTGCTTGTTTTGGGAGTCTAGCATCGGGCATGCAGACAACGTGGCCTGCCCACCGGAGCTGGTCGAGCGTGGTCAATGTCTCGATGCTGGTGTTGTTGGCCTGAGAGAGAACGCTGATGCAGGATTTTGCGGAGCCAGCGTTGGTGGTACTTAAGTGCTTTGAGGTGCCTACTGTGCATAGTCCAAGTCTTTGAAGCCTATAGGAGGCAGGGTATCACTACTCTGTAGACCATGAGCTTGGTGCTGGGTTTGAGATCCTGGTCTTCGAACACTCTTTTCCTCAGGCAACCAAAGGCGGCACTGAAACATTGAAGCTGGTGTTGGACTTCGTCATCGATGTCTGCCCTTGTTGATAGTAGGCTTCCAAGGTATGGGAAGTGGTCCACATTGTCCAAGGTCTCATCGTGGATCTTGATAGCCGGGGAGCAATACTGTGTGGTGGGCGCAGGTTGGTAGAGGCCCTTTGCCTTACTGATGTTAATGTGAGGCCTAGTCTCTCATATGCTTCAAAAAAGGCTGTCCTCAATAATTCGTCACCATCCTCTGCCTGCTTCACAACGACATACAAGCCGTGATTAAGAACATAATAAATAGGAGCAGGAGTAGGCCATTTGGGCCCCTCAAGCCTGCTTCACCATTCAATAAGATCATGGTTGATCTGATCATGGACTCAGCTCCACTTCCCTGCACACTCCCCACAACCCTTTACTCCCTTATCGCTCAAAAATGTGTCTATCTCCACCTTAAATATATTTAAGGACCCAGCCTCCAGAGAGCAGAGAATTCCATAGATTTACAACTCTCTGAAAGAAGAAATTTCTCCTCAGCTTAGTTCTAAATGGGCGGCCCCTTATTTTAAGACTATATACCCTAGTTTTAGTTTCCCCTATAAGTGGAAATATCCTCTCTGCATCCACTTTGTCGAGCCCCCTCATTATCTTAGAAGTTTCAATAAGATCACCTCTCATTCTTCTGAACTCCAATGAGTATAGACCCAACCTACTCAACCTAGCTTCATAAGTCAACCCTCTCATCTTCGGAATCAACCTAGTGAACCTTCTCTGAACAGCCTCCAATGCAAGTATAACCTTCCTTAAATACGGAGACCAAAACTGTACGCAGTACTCCAGGTGTGGCCTCACCAATACCCTGTACAGTTGTAGCAGAACTTCTCTGCTTTTATACTCTATCCCCCTTGCAGTAAAGGCCAACATTCCATTTGCCTTCCTGATTACTTGCTGTACCTGCATACTAACTTTGTGTTTCATGCACAAGGGCCCCCAGGTCTCTCTATACTGCAGCACTTTGCAATTTTTCTCCATATAAATTATAATTTGCTTTTTTATTATTTCTGCCAAAGTGGATAATCTCACATTTTCCCACATTATATTCCATCTGCCAAATGTTTTTCCACTCACTTAGCCTGTCTATATCCCTTTGCAGATTTTTGTGTCCTCACAATTTGCTTTCCCACCCACCTTTGTATCATCAGCAAACTTGGCTACATTACACTCTGTCCCTTCATCCAAGTCATTAATATAGATTGTAAATAGTTGAGGACCCAGTACCAATCCCTGCAGCACCCCATTAATCACTGTTTGCCAACCGGAAAATTACCCATTTATCCTGACACTCTATTTTCTATTAGTTAGCCAATCCTCTATCCATGCTAATATATTACCCCCAACCCCGTGAGCTTTTATCTTGTGCAGTAACCTCTATGTGGCACCTTATCGAATGTCTTCTGGAAATCCAAATACACCACATCCACTGGTTCCCCCTTATCCTTATCAATGGATTCACCACAGACCCAATACAAGTGCAGACTGGGGGCAAGCAAGGCTGTGTCATCGTACCAACGTTCTTCTCAAATTTCCTCGCTGCAATGCATCATTTCACCCTCAACAGGCTCCCCACTGGATTGGAGCTAATCTATAGGACAAGCGAGAAATTGTTCAACCTCCGACGCCTCCAGTCCAGATCCAAGGTTGCTCCAACCTCTGTCATTGAATTGCAATATGCAGATGACGCTTGCGTTTGTGCACACTCGGAGTCCGAACTCCAAATGATCGTTGACATCTTCACTGTCTGATGGATTTAGACAGGTTAGATGCAGGAAGAATGTTCTCAATGTTGGGGAAGTCCAGAACCAGGGATCACAGTCTAAGGATAAGTGGTAAGCCATTTAGGACCGAGATGAGGAGAAACTTCTTCACCCAGAGAGTGGTGAAACTGTGGAATTCTTTACCACAGAAAGTTGTTGAGGCCAATTCACTAAATATATTCAAAAAGGAGTTAGATGAAGTCCTTACTACTAGGGGGATCAAGGGGTATGGTGAGAAAGCAGGAATGGGGTACTGAAGTTGCATGTTCAGCCATGAACTCATTGAATGGCGGTGCAGGCTAGAAGGGCCGAATGGCCTACTCCTGCACCTATTTTCTATGTTTCTATGTTTTCTATAGTCCAGAAGTAAGAATACATTTTATTGTTGTTTTTGGCCACCACCATAAACTCTGCTCTTTGTCACTGACTCCATCCTCCTCCCCAGCCACTCATTCAGGCTGAACCAGACAGTGCGAGACCTTGACCTCTGTTTGATCCAGAGCTGAACTCCAAACACCAAATTCCCATCACCACAACTTCTTGTTTCCATCTCTGCAACACTGCCTGTTTCTACTCCTACCTTAACTCCTGCACTGCTGAAACCCTTTATCCATGCTTTTATCACCAACATAATATTTTTTGCCTCTTTCTAGCTCTGGCTCTCCAACTTCCATAATTTCTTAGCGGGGTCAAAATTCAGCCTCCCGAAAAGACCTCTTACCGTTGGAAAGCGGTGGCCACACGGCAGAGTTGCATGGCCGCCGATTTGTGGTCAAATGGACACAGCCAGCGAAATTCACCTCGGGGGTTTTTCCCGCCGGTCCCCACTTCCGCCCTGCTGCTGCCGACCTGTCCTAAGTACATAATCAAAGCGCGTGCCGCCGATCTCCCGTACCTCCAGCCAAATTCACTGTTAAAAATCTTTGATCCGCCGTGTTTTTTCTTTTGGTGCACCTTGTTGGAAGTGTGTGCGGCATGGCAGCATGGCGGTTATTCAAGGGGAGGGCACACTGTCACGGCCGCCATGTTTTCTTTTGTCGGTCGACTGCCAGGTCGGGCCAATAGTTATGCTCTTGGGTTCAGCCGGGCCACCAATAGGCAGCCTGGCACACCCTCTTGGGTGCCAAGCCACTGGCTGAGCCGAAACCCTCCCTGGTGGCCCAGTGGATCGAAGTTTTAAAATGGCGAAGTGAAGGGGAGAGCCTTGGTGTCGAACATGCGTCATGATATCATCACTGCTCCGCTGATGAATGACATTGGCGGAGACTCCGTCCCGCCTCCACTTCTGCCGCTCTCGTCATCGATCTTCTGCTTACCGCCTCACTTCTGCTCCCATTATGACCTACTGCCGGTCCGCCTGAAAAAGAATTACAAAAAGCTAAATTTCGCGAAAGAGGCCACCTAATCCAACGCGGTGGAAAAACATTTAAAAACGGAAGGTGCGCCAGGTTTCCGACTGGCCTAAATTTCTACCCCAGCCACTCTTCTTCGTTTCTGCACTCAGTCCTATTCACCCATTATTCCCATTTTCACAAAGTAAATTTGGCTGCATGTCCCCCAACACTTTTAAAATTTTGAATCTTTGTTGGTATCTTCAAATCCCTTCACAACCTCAATCCAATTTTCTGCAATCTCCTCCAGTTTTGTACCCCCTCCTGCATCCTTTAGCTTTTTGACTAGACTTTTGTGCGTTCCCAGTTCCTTGGCCTCACCATTGGTGGTAGAACCTTTAGCTGCCTCATCCCTGTCTCTGGAACTCCGCACTCTAAACCCCTCCAGCTCTTTCTTCTCTCCCCACATTCAAAAACCTGCTCAATGTACAATGTGCAATTTTAGCCAAAATGAAGTGAAGACAATTTAAGAAAATTAATAACAGAAACAAAAAATGCTGGAGTTACCGAGTTAACCTTTCAGGTCGGTGACCTTTCGTCAGAACTGGAAAAACTGATCGAACTGAAACGTAAACTCATATTCTCTCTCCAAAGATGTTGCCTGACCTGCTGAGATTTTCCAACATTTTCTGTTTTTATTTCAGATTTCCAGCATCCGCAGTATTTTGCTTTTATATTAAGAAAATTATTGTTTGATGCCTTTGAACTGATCGATTCCACATTAGATTTTTTTCGGTACACTATTTCTTAAATACTATGACCTTTGTGCAGGATTTAGTGTTCATATTTCTGATACCCACCTTCATAAACTGTTTGCCCTTTTTGCTACAACTCTCGTCACAACTTAGTTACTAGATTTCACTCATGGATTAAAGGAAGCCTTCTGTTGCACACTTCGTCATTTTGAACCATAAAGAACTGTTTTTACACCCATCTTATGTACCACATAAATAATCCACATTGAAAATTTGCTATGATACAAAAAAGATCAAAACTCCTCGTCCCCTTTTCAGTGCAGTCCCAAATATCTCCATCTAAGCTAAAATTGGTATCCACCAGGTCCCATAAATGCTGACCTTATGAAACAATTTGCAGAGATGCTCCTTTTAACTTTTGTTCCAAACTTTCAAGATTAATATGTCCTTACTATACAGTATAAATGTACACGAGACCCATACTTGAGAAAAGATCACTCTGTGACCAGTTACGTTTATTACCAAGACCTCGAGTGATTAAGGTGGGTGGAGCTTCCCCTTTTATACCTGAAAGTCCAGGTTAGGAGTGTCTCCCACAAGTTCGCCCCTTGTGGTCAATGTTCTCAAGGTGTACAACTTAGGTCAGCTTATACATGGGTTACAATGATAGTTGAATACATGACATCACCTCCGCCCGCAAAGTCTTATTGAGATCACAGGTTAAGTCTCTCTGGTGGTTTACGCTCCCTTGTAGAGCGCCTGAGTTGGGGCTCCGGTTGTTGGGCGTTGGCCTGAGTGTCTGCTGTTTGCGGTGCCTCAGGCCTGTCCAGACTGCCCACAGTGACTGGGCTCTCCTCCACTTGGTTCCGGTGTTCGGTCACCTGTGGTGGAGTAAACTCTACGTCGTGTTCTTTCTGCTTCTTCTATGGGGTTGCTGAACCTCCTTTTAGTTTGATCCACGTGTTTGCGGCAGATTTGTCCATTGGTAAGATTAACTACCAAAACCCTCTTTGGCAATCACAGTGCCTGCAAGCCATTTGGGCCCTGTAGTGTAATTAAGGACAAAAACAGGGTCATTGACATCAATACATCACGCCCTCGCATTCCTGTCATGGTAGTCACATTGTGACTGACGCCTGCTCTCAACAATTTCTTTCATAGTAGGGTGTATAAGGGATAACCTGGTTTTGAGCGTCCTTTTCATTAGCAGCTCTGTAGGTGGAACCCCTGTGAGTGAGTGTGGTCGGGATCTATTGGCCAACAGGAGGTGTGATAAGCGGCTTTGTAGGAAACCCCCTTCGATTCTGAGCATCCCCTGTTTGATTATCTGCACTGCTTGTACCGCCTGGCTGTTTAAGGCCGGCTTGAACGGTGCCGTTCTGACATGGTTGATTCCATTGCCTGCCATGAAATCCTGGAATTCAGTGCTTGTGAAGCACAGGCCATTGTCGCTGACCAAGACATCCTGTAAACCATGTGCGGGGAACATTGCCCGTAGACTTTCTACCGTGGCAGAGGATGTGCTTGAATTAAAAATGGCACACTCAATCCATTTGGAGTAGGCGTCTGCTACAACCAAAAACATTTTTCCCATGAAAGGAACTGCGTAGTCCACATGGATGCGTGACCATGGCTTGGCAAGCCAGGACCAGGGGCTAAGGGGGGCTTCCCTGGGTGCGTTGCCCAGCTGAGCATATGTGTTGCACCTGCAAACATAAAGTTCCAGGTCTGCATCTATCCCTGGCCACCAAACGTGTGACCTGGCAATTGCCTTCAATATGACAATGCCCGGGTGCTCATTGTGAAGTTCTTTGATAAACACCTCTTTGCCCTTCTGGGGCATGACTACTCGGTTTCCCCACAGTAGGCAATCGGACTGAATCGAGCGTTCATCCTTGTGCCTATGAAACGGTTTAAACTCCTCAGGGCATGCCCCATACGTGGCTGCCCAGTCCCCATTCAGGACGCATTTCTTAACTAAAGACAGTAGCGGGTCTTTATTTGTCCAGACTTTAATCTGACGGGCTGTCACAGGTGAGCCTTCGCTTTCGAAAGCTTCAATAGCCATGACCATCTCAGCATCATGCTCAACTGCCCCCTCAGTGGTGGCTAGTGGTAGCCTGCTGAGTGCATCGGCACAGTTTTCAGTGCCCGGTCTGTGCTGAATTGTGTAGTCATAGGCGGCTAACATGAGTGCCCACCTCTGTATGCGGGCCGATGCATTCGCATTTATAGCCTTGTTATCAGCCAAAAGGGACGTTCGGGGTTTGTGATCTGTCTCCAGCTCAAATTTCCTGCCAAACAGGTACTGGTGCATTTTTTTTACTGCATATACACATGCCAGTGCTTCCTTTTCTACCATCCCGTAGCCCCTTTCTGCCCGGGACCGACTTCTGGAGGCATAAGCTATCGGCTGTAACTGACCATTGGCATTCAGATGCTGCAACACACACCCGTCCCCATAGGACGACGCATCACACGTTAAAACAAGTTTCTTTCACGGGTCATATAACGTTAACAGTTTGTTGGCGCATAACAAGTTGCGTGCTCTATTGAAAGCCCTTTCCTGGCTGTCCCCCCAGACCAATCACGACCTTTGCGTAGGAGCACGTGTAGAGGCTCTAACTGCATGCTCAATTTTGGAAGCAAGTTACCAAAATAGTTCAGGAGCCCCAGGAACGAACGCAGCTCTGTCGTGTTACGGGGTCTGGGTGCTCTCTGGATCGCTTTCGTTTTGGACGCAGTGGATCTGATCCCGTCTGCTGCTACCCTCCTCCCCAGGAACTCTACCTCTGGAACTAAGAAGACGCACTTCGCCTTTTTCAGTCGCAGCCCTACCCTGTCCAGTCTGCGTAGCACCTCCTCCAGGCTATAGAGGTGTTCTTCAGTATCGCGACCCGTGATGAGGATGTCGTCTTGAAAAACCACCGTCCTTGGAATCGACTTGAGGAGGCTTTCCATATTTCGCTGAAAGATCGCGGCGGCCAAACGAATCCCGAATGGACATCTTTTATACTCAAGCAACCCCTTGTGTGTCGTGATGGTGGTCAGCTTCTTCGACTCACTTGCCAGCTCCTGGGTCATGTAAGCTGAGGTCAGGTTCAATTTTGAAAAAAGTTTGCCACCAGATAGCGTCGCAAAGAGGTCCTCCGCTCTCAGTAGCGGGTACTGGTCTTGGAGTGACACCCGATTGATGGTGGCCTTGTAATCACCACATATCCTGACCAACCCATCCGCCTTGAGCACCGGCACGATCGGGCTCGCCCAGTCACTGAATTCAACTGGCGAGATGATGCCTTCCCTCAGCAGGCGGTCTAATTCGCATTCTATCTTTTCCCGCAACACGTACGGCACAGCTCTGGCCTTGTGGTGTACTGGCTTAGCGTCCGGGTTTATGTGAATCACTACCTTGGTCCGCATGAAAGTGCCGATGCCGGGTTGAAATAATGAGTCAAATTTGTCCAGGACCTGTGAGCATGATACTCGCTCCACAGAAAAAATTGCATTGACATCGCCCCATTTCCAGTTCATGACAGCAAGCCAACTCCTCCCCAGTAGTGCGGGACCATCCCCCGGGATCATCCAGAGTGGTAACCTGTTCTCCGAATCTTTGTGGGTCACGACTACCGTGGCACTGCCTAGCACCAGAATGATCTCTTTTGTATATGTCCGTAGCAGTGCGTCAATCGGCACTAATTTTGGCCTCCTGGCCTTGGACACCCACAACCTTTCGAACTGTTTGATACTCATCTGGCCCCCGTGTCTAGCTCCATTATTACTGGGATGCCATTGAGGAGCACTTTCATCATTATCGGTGGCGTTCTGGTATATGAACTGTATGTGTGCTCTACATGAACTCGCTGAACTTCAGCTTCCAGCGATTTCCCCCAGTATTCATTTGGCCTCGTAGGGCTTACATCGGGCCCGTCCTCCTCGTACATCAACCTGGCTGCATGCTTTGAGCACATACGCGCCAAGTGACCGCTGACGTTGCAGTTTCTGCAGGTATATTGCTGATACCTGCAAGCTCTGCCTGGGTGTTTGCCTCCACACCTCCAGCATGAGCTGGAGGCCCCGTTGTTGGAACCAAAAGTTCCTTACCCGTCGATCGTCTCTGACTGTCTTTGTAACTGTCCTTAAGGGGTAAGCCATTTAGGACCGAGATGCGGAGGAACTTCTTCACCCAGAGAGTGGTGAACCTGTGGAATTCTCTACCACAGAAAGTTGTTGAGGCCAATTCACTAAATATATTCAAAAAGGAGTTAGATGAGGTCCTTACTACTAGGGGGATCAAGGGGTATGGCGAGAAAGCAGGAATAGGGTACTGAAGTTGAATGTTCAGCCATGAACTCATTGAATGGCGGTGCAGGCTAGAAGGGCCGAATGGCCTACTCCTGCACCTATTTTCTATGTTTCTATGTTTCTAAGCGCACCATTAACAGGTGTTGATGGCCCCATTACTGGCCGCATTGTCCATTGCGATGGCATGAATCGCCGTTCAGCTAGCCATTGTCTCTGTTGAATTCCCCCTTGGGTTCGACTGCATGCTGGGGCATGTCCGATTGCCCTTGTCTGCCTAGAGAACTGTGTGCCGCGTTAACAATGTTGACTCCCTGGTCGTTTGCCGCATTTGAGCCAAGATTTTTGCCATAAATCATTCTAGTCTCTTCCTCCCCTGAGATAATTGTCTGGGCTATCATAGCCGCCGCTTCCAAGGTCAAGTCTTTGGTCTCAATCAGTTTCCTGACAACCCCAGCGTGCCCGATGCCCTCAATAAAAAAAAGTCTCGCAGCATCTCCGCTCTGCATGCATCTGGGAACTTACATAGGCTCGCCAGTCTGCCATGAAGTCTGGAACGCTTTGCCCTTCTCGACGCTGGTGCATGTAAAACCGGTGTCTCGCCATGTGCATACTGCTCGCTGGTTAAGGTGTTCCTCGATCAACTTACTGAACTCTTCGAACGTCTTGTCCGCCGGCTTCTCTGGCGCTAGAAGGTCCTTCATCAGGGAGTACATTCTGGAACCACAACCCGTCAGGAGATGAGCCCTGCGTTTGTCGGCCGAATCCTGTCCCAACTATTCCTTAGTGACAAAACTTTGCTGTAGTCTCTCAAACTTTGGTCAGTTTATACATGGGTTACAATGACAGTTGAATACATGACAAAGATCTCCTGTTGAACCATGAAACTGCACTTGGGATCATTCATGACTGTATCCTACTGGGTTAGCCCATTGTTCAGGTTGAGCAAATAGAGCACAGTAGATTTGTAGGTAAATCCGTTCACAAAATAACTGTGAAAAGGAGTGCTGACTCTTTCAGAAATGCAACACAATACAAAATCATCCCTTAAAATGTCATATAACATATCATTGATGAAGACTGTAGCCAGTTCATTGAGTTTTCCAGTTACTCTTGGAACTGCAGTATACCTCTTGGAATAAAAGTCAAGATTTAACTATATACTCCAATAGCTTATCTAGATCAAATGCCTTACAAAAAAAAAATAGATGAAAGCAATGTAACTTATTTTTCCAAAAGCCTTGTAACATTTCACAATATTGGATAAAGCCACTACCCACCCTTTCTATTCATCACAAAACAAAATCCAGCCTGTTGTTTTTGATTATTTTGTAGCCATCCAAATATATATCGAAATATAAAAGTCCTGAAGATCCATAGATTTCTGTTTTCAGTCTCTTACTGATTTTAAGTACAAGGCTGTTAATTGCTAATCATTGTCAAAAAAAAATGGAATATTTTGTATCAAAGCTATGTATATAGACTTTTTAAAAATTCTGCGTTTGGAATTTTGGAATTCTGCATTTGGACAATCGGGTCGGCCTCCACAGATCCATTGCCACTTCCCCGGGGCAGCGCCACAACAATCCTAGTAATCTGCTGGAGTACAGACTGTTGTGACACCTTGCAAGCCCCTTTTCACACTGGTAAGCCCAGCCATGATGGCAGAAGTCTGTGCTTGCATGACTTTAGACTGAGTCTCCATTGCAGCACTCAGACATTGCGTGGCTTCTGCTTGCACAGCAATGGAAGCAGAGACTTCGGTCATCAGGCGCGGCATAATGGTTGGGGCCACATGTGCATTAATGGATCTGCCTACCCGTTCCACGCTGCAAAGAATGGGCTTTAGGCTCTGCCCAAAGGCCTGTGCAAGGCTAGAGCTAGACTTCTCCATGCTCCTTGATATTACATTCAGACTTTCTGGCAGGCATCTTCATCGAAGTCTTCATCTCGTGTGTACCCTCGCCCTCCAGGGAGCTGGCACCTGAGCTACCCTCTTCCCCCGCCCCGCAGACACTCGTGCCCGATGTCTCACCATGTGCAGAACCCCCGCCTAACCTATCCTCTAAAGTATGCAGAATGTCAGTGTCTGAGCTGGTGGCTGGGAGTGTGAAATTGCACGACACTGTTTCTTTTTCTCCCTCCTCTTGTTCAACTACTGGCTGGGCAGGCTTCATTTCTTGGGTGTCTGAAATGGGAAAGGCACAAGGGTAGGGCTGTGGTGTGGGGAGGGGGGGAAAGCAAGAGGTGCACACTTCCACCTTGTGCGCATTGTAAATCAGAAGTGATTGTGGGATGAGGGCTAAGTGGGATGTGAGAAGGAGGATAACGTATGAGGATACCAGCATCTTCTGTTCTTTCAGCCCCACCGCTGGCCATTGCCTCAGCCATGCCCTTGCTAAGGATGGCCAGTACCTTCTCCTCCAAGGGGGTGAAGTGATACAGGTGAGCCTGTTCCCCGCTGGTTCAGGTCTGCTGGCGCCAGTTATACTTCAGTTTTTCCTGCAAGAGTAAGGGAAATGTGTCAGTGAATATGGTGTAATGTGTCTGGTTGAAGTGCCTGTCATGATTGAATAGCTGGCAGTGTGCTCAAGCTGTGAGATGTGGGTCCGAGGCTTGCAGTAGTGGTAAATGTATGCGGGTGAGGTGAAGCTATGAATGTGAGGTCTGAGTTGTGTTTAGTAAAGATTGTTGGTAGGTGAGTGATGGGGATGTGGTGCATATGCCTGGATATGAAATTTGAAGATGAATTTGCTGACCTTGACCACACAAGTGATGTCATTAAACTTCTTCTTGCTCAAATAGTGATAAATGGGTATGATCTAATAGCCATTACAGAGACATGGTTGCAAGGTAACCAGGGTTGGTAGCTAAATATTCCAGGGTATTTGATGTATTGAAAAGACAGGCAGACTGGAACAGTAGGGGGTGGGGGGCGCGGGGTAGCCCTGATAATTAAGGATGAGATAAAGCCAGTAGTGAGAAAAAATCTTGGGATAGAAGATAAGGAAGGAGAATCAGTATGGATGAAGATAAGAAATAACGTGGGGCAGAAAACAGTGATGGGAGTAGTTTATAGGCCCCCTAACAGTAGCCATACCATTGGACAGAGTGGTAATCAAGAAATAATAGGAGCTTGCAAAGGTGATACAATAATTGTGGGGGACTTTAATCTGCATATAGATTAGGCAAATCAAATTGGCAAGGGTAGTCTGGAGGACGAGTTCATGGAATGTATTCAAGACAGTTTCCTAGAACAATACGTCATGGAACTAGGGAACAAGCTATTTTAGATCTTGTTTTGTGCAATGAGACAGGGTTAATTAGTAATCTTATAGTAAAGGGTCCTCTAGGGAAGACTGATCATAATATTGAGTTTGAAAATGACATTCTTAAGTCCAAAACTAGAGTCCTAGGGGCCGAAATTGCCCCCTGCCAAAAACGCGACGCACTTACCCTGTTTTGACTGATTTCTCTGCCGCTGTAGATGTGGTGGCCTCTTGCACGAAATTCCGTTCTTTGGCTTTTTTTTTCCGAGCGGCTTGGAAGTCCGTTATTATGAGGCGGAAGTGCATCGGTGAACGGAAGTTCAGTAAGTAGAGGGGCGGGTGGAACATCCGCCACTGTCACTCGCCTAGTGCTGATGACGTCATCATGCTGGCATGTCACCACATTTCTCCCTTTCACTTAAAGGGGAGAGCCGCTGTGACTCTTTAAGTTAGGTCCACTGGACCACCAGGGAGATATTTTTGACCGGGTCAGCAGCCTGGCAGCCCGGCTGAACCCGGGGGCATAATTGTCGGCCGACAAAAAAATTAAGATGGTGGCCGCGGCCGTAGGTCCTCCCCTATAATGGGAGCCGCACCATCATTTTGTAAGCACTCCAAGCACAGTGCACCGACAGAAAAAGCTGTCGGTGGCACTGAGCAGCGGGAGTAAGATTTTCAGCACAGAATTTTGCGTTCGGGGGACCACATTGGCGTGCATCTGATGACACACTTAAGACAGATCGGCAGCAGCGGAGTGGAAATGGGGGGAGCGGGTCACTGACAGGATACCACAGGAGTAGAATTTTCAAAATGGTGGCCATTCCACAAAAAATCGGAGGTCATTCCACTCCGCAGCATGGTTACCGATTTCCAGCAGTAAAAAGCCTTAAGGGAAGGGGCAATTTCGGCCCTTTAAACTTAAACAAAGCCAATTACGTAGGTATAAGGGGCAACTTGGCTAAGGTAGATTGGGAAAGTAAATTAAAAGGTATGTTAGTAGATAAGCAGTGGCAATCATGTAAAGAAATATTCCAAAATTCTCAAGAAATATTCATTCCAATGCGAAGTAAAGACTCCATGGGAAATGTGATCCATTTGTTGCTAACTAAAGAAGTTAAGGATAGTATTAGTTTAAAAGAAGAGGTTTATAATGTTGCAAAGAATAGCCATTTGCCGGAGGACTGAGAGAGAGCTTTAGAAACCAGCAAAGGATGACCAATAAATTGATAAAAAGGGAGAAAATAGAATGAGAGTAAATTAGCAAGAAATATAAAAACAGATTGTAAGAGCTTCTACAAGTATGTAAAAAGGCGGAATATGGTGACGTACTTTTGGGGGCATCCGAAACGGAGGAGGAGGGCTCCACGATGACATGCAAGCCGTGATCCTTACCAACGGATCCATCACAGACCCAATTCATGTCTGGACTGGGGTCAAGCAGGGCTGCGTCATCGCCCCAACCCTCTTCTCAATCTTCCTCGCTGCCGTGCTTCACCTCACAGTTGATAAGCTCCCCGCTGGAGTGGAGCTAAACCACAGAACCAGTGAGAAGCTGTTCAACCTTCGCCTTCTCCAGGCCAGGTCCAAGACCACACCAACCTCTGTCGTCGAGCTACAGTACGCGGATGACGCCTGCGTCTGTGCGCACACACAGAGGCTGAACTCCAGGACATAGTTGACGTATTTACCAAGGCGTATGAAAGCATGGGCCTTATGCTAAACATTAGTAAGATAAAGGTCCTACACCAGCCTGTCCTCGCCCCCCAAACATCAAGATCCATGTCGTGGCCCTGGACAACGTGGACCACTTCCCTTATCGGCCTCCTATCAACAAGAGCAGGCATTGATGAGGAGAGCCAACACCGCCTCCAGCGCGCCAGTGCAGCCTTCAGCCACCTGAGGAAAAGAGTGTTTGAAGATCAGTCCCTCAAAACTGTCACCAAGCTCATGGTCTACAGGGCCGTAGTAATACCCGCCTTCTTGTACGGCTCAGAGACGTGGACCATGTACAGTAGGCACCTCAAGTCGCTGGAGAAATACACCAGCGATGTCTCTGCAAGATCCTGCAAATCCCCTGGGAGGACAGACGCACAAACATTAGCGTCCTCGTCCAAGCCAACAGCCCCAGCATTGAAGCACTGACACACTCGATCAGCTCCGCTGGGCAGGCCACATAGTTCACATGTCAGACACGAGACTCCCAAAGCAAGTGCTCTACTCGGAACTCGTCTACGGCAAATGAGCCAAAGGCAGGCAGAGGAAACGTTACAAGGACACCCTCAAAGCCTCCCTGATAAAGTGTGACATCCCCACTGACACCTGGGAGTCCTTGGCCATAGACTACCCTAAGTGGAGGAAGTGCATTGGGCAGGGCGCTGAGCTCCTCGAGTATCGCCGCCGAGAGCATGCAGAAATCAAGCACAGGCAGCGGAAGGAGCGTGCGGCAAACCAGGCTCCCTGCCCACCCTTTCCCTCAATGACTATCTGTCCCACCTGTGACAGAAAATGTGGTTCTCGTATTGGACTGTACAGCCACCTAAGAACTCATGCTAAGAGTGGAAGCAAGTTTTCCTCGATCCCGAGGGACTGCCTGTGATGATGATGATGATGATGTAAAAAGGAAGAGAGTAGCAAAAATAAGCTTTGGTCCCTCAGAGGCTGAGACAAGAGAAATTATATTGGAGAACAAGGAAATGGCAGAGACTTTAAACAAATATTTTGTATCTGTTTTTACAGTGGAAGACACAAAATGTATACCAAAAGTAGTCGGAACCAAGAGACTAATGAGAGCGAGGAACTTAAAGTCATTAATATCAATAGAGAAAAAGTACTTGAGAAACTAATGGGACTAAAAGCTGACAAATTCCCTGGACCTTATGGCCTACATCCTAGGGATCTAAAAGAGATGGCTGCAGAGATAGTGGATGCATTGGTTGTGATCTTCTAAAATTCCCTAGATTCAGGAACAGTCCCAGTGGATTGGAAGGCAGCAAATGTAACTCCACTATTCAAGAAAAGGAGAGAGAATACAGGGAACTACAGGCCAGTTAACCTGGCATCAGTCATTGGAAAATGCTGGAATCCATTATTAAGGAAGTGGTAATAGGATACTTAGAAAATCATAATATGATTAGGTAGAGTCATCATAGTTTTATGGAAGCTAGTTCGTGTTTGACAAATTTATTAGAATTTTTTGAGGATGTAACTAGCGGGGTAGATAAAGTGGAACCAGTGGATGTAGTATATTTGGATTTCCAAAAGGCATTCGATAAGGTGCTACATAAAAGGTTGTTAAGCAAGATAAGGGCACATGGGGTTGGGGGTAATGTATTAGCATGGATAAAGGATTGGTTAACAGACAGAAAACAGAGAGTAGGGATAAACGGGTCATTTTCCAATTGGCTGGCTGTAACTCGTGGGGTACCGCAAGGATCAGTGCTTGGGCCTCAGCTATTTACAATCTATATTAATGACTTAGATGAAGGAACTGAGTGCAATGTATCCAAGTTTGCTAACAAGGCAAAGCTAGGTGGAAAAGTAAGATGTGACGAGAACGCAAAGAGCCTGCAAAGGGATATAGACAGATTAAGTGAGTGGGCAATAAAGTGGCAGATGGAGTATAATGTGGGGAAATGTGGAAAGCAGAATATTTTTAAATGGTGAGAAGTTATTGTTAAAGCTATTTTTAAATGGTGAGAAGCTAAATGTTGCTATTCAGAGAGATTTAGGTTTTCTAGTACAAGAAACACAGAGGGGTCAGAGGATGGAAATCAGAGACTGGGGTGGGCATCATGGAGGTGATCGCAGGTTGGGGTGGACTTTATGGAGGTGATCAGAGGCCGGGGCAGGAGGATATCGTGGAAGTAATTGGAGGCCGGGGGGGGAACATCGTGAAATTCGGGGCGGGAGGGTGGGGGGCACATGGAGGAGATCGGAAGCCAGGGAGAGTGGTGGGTCCGGGGTGGGAGGTAGGTGATCGATCATGGGGAGGGAAGCAGGTTAGCTTAGGAGGCCGAGGGGCAAACACTTCTGCTCCTCCTGGTCTACAAGCAGTGCTGTAAAGGAACTTACCTGCTGGATCCGGCCTTTCTCACGTTCTTTCAGCTGCCAGGTTTCCCAAACCTGAGAAACCCGGCCACAGCAGTTAAATCTGAAAGTCTGTCAAAATTTGAGGCACACAGCCTCATAAGTATATTTAAATGACTGGCCTACCTTTCGAGAGGAGGTTAATCGCCTGCCCCCCAAATCCACCGCCATCAAAGCCAGAGTGGGCACGTTGGAGGCGGGTTGGGGTCGCGTTTGCGATTTACTAAATTTTAACTTCTTCCCACCCATCCTGGGGGGAGGGGTGGGAAATTCCCCCCTGTGCCTCCCCTCCATGCCTTTGGATGTCGTCGCTGAGGACCAGTATGTAGATGAGGAAAGATGGAGGGCCAAGGATAAATCCTTGGTGGACTCCAGAGGTATTGGTGCAGTGGTGGGAAGAGGAGCTATTGCAGGAGATTCTCTGGCTATGACTGGATAAGTAAGAGTAGAACCAGGCCATGGAGGAGAGGCTTTGGAGGAAGATTACATGGTCAACCATATCAGAGACTGCAGAGAGGTCTAGAAAGATGAGATGGGATAGTGCATCATGGTCGCAGTCACAGAGAATGTCACTTGTGACTTTGGTTAGGGCCGTTTCAGTGCTGTGGCAGGGGAGGAAACCTCTTTGGAGAGGAAAACAAAAAGGTTAAGAATGATAAGTGGCTTCAACCATCTTTCCTTAACTGTTCTTCATGGTATGTTCACTTTTTACCTTAATGACTTGACCACCAAATTCAATAAGATTTTTGGTACTTTTTGATGAAAGACAAATTGGAAACTGTCCCCCTTTTTTGTCTTCATCTGCCCTCTTTTTAGGTGCCTTGCAACACCTTTCCCTTACAGAGGTGGCCAAGCATCTATCAATAGTACCCTCTAAATGACCTTTCTGCGATAAGTAAATATTGCCCGGGAAGACTATTTCCCCTCCTTCTCCATGGGGAGCATTAACCACCATCCTACCACCCCATTAGTATAGTAACACACCGAACTACAATTCCCATACATGATACAAAGTTTATCACAGATATGTGTGACAGCATCACAACTGGCATTACACTGTCACCATTGCTTAAGAGTCAAAAATTTAAAAACAGCTGTTGATGCAAATTATGGTGCATTAGACATTTGAATAGTTTACTCAGCCTTCAGTCAGTACTGGTTTTGCCATGGAATGGAGGGGTGATCTTGCCTGTCCAGCTTAATGAAAAATACATCTCCAGCTACTTAGAATTAAAACATTCTGGCCGGGAAATTGCATAGCGCCCTGTTTGGGGATAGTAACAGCCATGAGGCGGGATTTTCTGCGCCAAGCTCAGAGGTCCCACCCCGCGACCTAAATTGGGGCTACTGCCCCCAAGAGCAAGTGGAGCGCAAAATATCGCGCTTCACTTGCTCTGTGGGGCGCGAGCGGGCAGAAGGGATCAGTAAAGGGCGCAGCATAGCCAATGGTGTAAATTGGGTTTGCCTGCTGCAGACTGTAGTATATGTGCAATGTCCAGAATCCGGAACTCCGAAAACCGGACATTTTGCACATAGCTGATGGAGTCGTCCGGATTCCGGAATTAGTGTCCAAAAACCAGACTTTTTTGAGGCAAAACCCAAAATCCGTCATGGATTCAGTCGAGGATTCCAGATTTCAGACAAGAAAATCAAGTCTGAAATCCGGAATCTTCGACCGAATCCGTGCCGGATTTCAGGTTTTGACGGATTTCGGACCTCGCCGCTCAAAACCCAGCATGGATTTGGTCGAGGATTCCGGATTTCATAGAAACATAGAAACATAGAAAATAGGTGCAGGAGTAGGCCATTCGGCCCTTCTAGCCTGCACCGCCATTCAATGAGTTGATGGCTGAACATTCAACTTCAGTACCCCATTCCTGCTTTCTCGCCATAGCCGTTGATCCCCCTAGTAGTAAGGACCTCATCTAACTCCTTTTTGAATATATTTAGTGAATTGGCCTCAACAACTTTCTGTGGTAGAGAATTCCACAGGTACACCACTCTCTGGGTGAAGAAGTTCCTCCGCATCTCGGTCCTAAATGGCTTACCCCTTATCCTTAGACTGTGACCTCTGGTTCTGGACTTCCCCAACATTGGGAACATTCTTCCTGCATCTAACCTGTCTAACCCCGTCAGAATTTTAAATGTTTCTATGAGGTCCCCTCTCATTCTTCTGAACTCCAGTGAATACAAGCCCAGTTGATCCAGTCTTTCTTGATAGGTCAGTCCCGCCGTCCCGGGAATCAGTCTGGTGAACCTTCGCTGCACTCCCTCAATAGCAAGAATGTCCTTCCTCAGGTTAGGAGACCAAAACTGTACACAATACTCCAGGTGTGGCCTCACCAATGCCCTGTACAACTGTAGCAACACCTCCCTGCCCCTGTACTCAAATCCCCTTGCTATGAAGGCCAACATGCCATTTGCTTTCTTAACCGCCTGCTGCACCTGCATGCCAACCTTCAATGACTGATGTACCATGACACCCAGGTCTCTTTGCACCTCCCCTTTTCCTAATCTGTCACCATTCAGATAATAGTCTGTCTCTCTGTTTTTACCACCAAAGTGGATAACCTCACATTTATCCACATTATACTTCATCTGCCATGCATTTGCCCACTCACCTAACCTATCCAAGTCGCTCCGCAGCCTCACAGCATCCTCCTCGCAGCTCACACTGCCACCCAACTTAGTGTCATCCGCAAATTTGGAGATACTACATTTAATCCCCTCATCTAAATCATTAATGTACAGTGTAAACAGCTGGGGCCCCAGCACAGAACCTTGCGGTACCCCACTAGTCACTGCCTGCCATTCTGAAAAGTACCCATTTACTCCTACTCTTTGCTTCCTGTCTGACAACCAGTTCTCAATCCATGTCAGTACACTACCCCCAATCCCATGTGCTCTAACTTTGCACATCAATCTCTTGTGTGGGACCTTGTCGAACGCCTTCTGAAAGTCCAAATATACCACATCAACTGGTTCTCCCTTATCCACTCTACTGGAAACATCCTCAAAAAATTCCAGAAGATTTGTCAAGCATGATTTCCCTTTCACAAATCCATGCTGACTTGGACCTATCATGTCACCTCTTTCCAAATGCACTGCTATGACATCCTTAATAATTGATTCCATCATTTTACCCACTACCGATGTCAGGCTGACCGGTCTATAATTCCCTGTTTTCTCTCTCCCTCCTTTTTTAAAAAGTGGGGTTACATTGGCTACCCTCCGCTCCATAGGAACTGATCCAGAGTCAATGGAATGTTGGAAAATGACTGTCAACGCATCCACTATTTCCAAGGCCACCTCCTTAAGTACTCTGGGATGCAGTCCATCAGGCCCTGGGGATTTATCGGCCTTCAATCCCATCAATTTCCCCAACACAATTTCCCGGCTAATAAGGATTTCCCTCAGTTCCTCCTCTTTACTAGACCCCCCGACCCCTTTTATAACCGGAAGGTTGTTCGTGTCCTCCTTCGTGAATACCGAACCAAAGTACTTGTTCAATTGGTCCGCCATTTCTTTGTTCCCCGTTATGACTTCCCCTGATTCTGACTGCAGGGGACCTACGTTTGTCTTTACTAACCTTTTTCTCTTTACATATCTATAGAAACTTTTGCAATCTGTCTTAATGTTCCCTGCAAGCTTCTTCTCATACTCCATTTTCCCTGCCCTAATCAAACCCTTTGTCCTCCTCTGCTGAGTTCTAAATTTCTCCCAGTCCCCAGGTTCGCTGCTATTTCTGGCCAATTTGTATGCCACTTCCTTGGCTTTAATACTATCCCTGATTTCCCTTGATAGCCACGGTTGAGCCACCTTCCCTTTTTTATTTTTATGCCAGACAGGAATGTACAATTGTTGTAGTTCATCCATGCGGTCTCTAAATGTCTGCCATTGCCCATCCACAGTCAAACCCTTAAGTATCATTCGCCAATCCATCCCAGCCAATTCACGCCTCATACCTTCAAAGTTAGCCTTCTTTAAGTTCTGGACCATGGTCTCTGAATTAACTGTTTCATTCTCCATCCCAATGCAGAATTCCACCATATTATGGTCACTTTTCCCCAAGGGGCCTCGCACAACGAGATTGCTAATTAATCCTCTCTCATTACATAACACCCAGTCTAAGATGGCCTCCCCCCTAGTTGGTTCCTCGACATATTGGTCTAAAAAACCATCCCTTATTGATTTACTTGTCTGAAATCCGGGGGGAAAAAACGGAACGGATTCGGTCCCGAGGATTCCAGATTTCGGACGTTGTACCTGTATAACCGCCCGACTAAAATGATGTTTATTTCCATTTCATTAAACAAGATTCTGATGACTTGCCTGGAATATTCTGTCTGAGTAACTGTCTTATTTGAAAGAGCAATTGCAACAATGTGATATATTTATTTAAATATTTAATCTAATGGGAGAAGGGGTTCAGGTCTCAATTTTTGTAGCAAATTCTTCATCTACAATCTTTACACAGACAAAAGTATGTACTTTACAAGTCGGCTTCAATTTGTAGTGTTTTTGATATCAAATTCACCTTTTGCTTTCAGGAGATTGTCTTAGAACATGTTTTTGGATACAGAGGCTTTGACTGTCGCAACAATCTTCATTATCTCAATGATGGGACTGATATTATTTTTCACACAGCTGCTGCTGGCATTGTTCAGAATCTGTCATCAGGTAATGAGTGTGGAATTCTGATAACATCTTTTGCATTAATGTAAAAAGGTATTGCATAATATTTGGTCTTAGCCTTATTATTTTAAGTGCTTCCAATAAAGACTTGGTTGACAATTTTAGCTGTATCTTTCAATAAATTGCATAAAAACCTATAGTTTCTACAATGTATGCCTTTTGGTAAATTGACATCCCCAAAATAATGTGTGACATATTGAATTCCCAGACACAATGTCAAATTAATCATATCTGCATCAATAAATAGTCACATCTCATCACTTGGTTTGTGAGTCTGATTCAGAATGAGTACCAATTCGCAGACATCTTGGACCAGTCTGATCGGCAGTGGAGGTTTCCTCTAGACTGAAATTTCTGACAACACTCTCCCATCGAAGAAACCCTTGGCAGACAATATCCATAGCACCAGCAACATCTGAAACCTTTTAAATAAATTTCCTTTTATAATGTCATTTATGCTGTTCAGTCATTCAATTAAATCATGCTAATCTGTATCTGAATTCCATCTACCTGCCTTGGTTCTGTAATGCTTAACACCCATGCCTAACAAAAATCTACCAATCTCAGTTTTTACATTTTCAATTGACTTAGCCTCAACAGCGTTTTGGGGAAAGAGAGTTCCAGATTTCCACTACCCTTTGTGTGAACAAGTGTCTCCTGACATCACCCCTGAACAGCTTATCTCTAATTTTAAGGTTATGTCCCCTTGCTCTGGACTCCCCCCACCAGAGGAAATAGTTTCTCTCGATCTACCTTATCAACTCCTTTAATCATCTTAAACATGTCAATTAGATCACCCCTTAATCTTCTATACTCAATTGAATACAAGCTTAGTCCATGCAACCTGTCCTCGTAATTTAACACTTTCAGCCCCAGTATAATTCTGGTGAATCTGTGCTGCGCCCCCTCCAATGCCAATATAGCCTATCTGAGGTTCAGTACTCAGAACTGAATGGAATATTCTAATTGGGGTTCTAACCAGAGCTTTATATAATGTAACATAACTTCCACCCCTTTGTATTCCAGCCGCCTTGCGATAAAGCCCAATGCTGTTTTCATTATTTTTTTGTACCTGCCCACTAGTTTTAGTGATTTCTGCACTTGGGTAAGTCATGTCTAATGAACCTAGTTGAATTTTTTGAGGTTACTAATGTGGTACCTAACGTCTCCGCTCCTTCACAGTTCCTAGCTGCTCACCATTTAAAAAGTACTCTGATCTATCTTTCATATGTCCAAAGTGACCTTACACATACCACATTGAACTCCATCTGCTACAGTTTTACCTACTCACTTAATCTATCAATATCCCATTGCAACTTATACTCCCATCCACACTATTTACTGTGCCACCTAAATTAGAGTAATCATTTAAGTCATTTAGAATTATAATGAAAAGTTGAGGTCCCAGTACAGATCCCTGGGGGACACCACTAGTTGCATCAAATGCAGTTAGAGTACTGCATTTGAGTACTTACCCATTATCTCTAGTCTCTGTCTCCTACCTCCTAACCAATTCTCTATCCATGTTAATAGGTTGCCTCCAATTCTATGCACTCTCATTTTTGTTAACAGTCTCTTACATGGAACCTTATCGAATGCCTTCTTGAAATCCATATAAATAACACCCACAGACACTCCTTTATATACCATGTTAGTTACCTCCACAAAAAGTTCAACAAGGTTCATTAGACATGACTTAGCTATAGAAATCCATGCTGGCTCTCTCTGATCAGTTCATATTTATTCAGATGCTCAGTTCTGAATAAACAGATTCAAGTAGCTTTCCCACAACAGACATTAGACTAATAGGTCTGTAATTTCCTAATTTATTTCTCCAACCCTTCTTAAATAATGACTCCCCACCTGCAACACCATTTATAGGTTACAAGAATTAAGTAATAGTTTGCTTTAGTGTAATATTTATAACTGTCTTTTCATTTTGAAAATTAATCAAATTCTTATCAATTGCAATGACATAATTAGAAGATTGAAGATTACAGTTAGAAAAACTTTTTCTCCAACTAAGGTAATCTAGAATTGATGGTTTCAACCTATAACGATCGATACAAACCAATTTAACATAATTTAAAATCAGTCCAAATGCAATACTAATAATTTGAAAACATTGAAATTGGATTTCGTTGCGCCCATTTTCCAGTCCAATTTAGATGGCCAACCTCCCATGCCTGAACAGCATCAGAAACAAGACCGATGCCATGTTGGTTCGGGCGGTCACCTAAAACAGGCGGTAAGCTACTTGAATATGGTAATAAGGGGCTTAAAGCCTGCTTTAGGAATCAAACCAGGAATTTGTTTCCCCTCAACGTAGCAGGTATTGGGCCTTAAGAGTGCAGAATTGCCAGCCCTACATACAGTTTAAAAAATGCTTGCCTTGATGTAGAGGGAGCTGGACATTAAAACGGCGGGCTGCTGCCGGCCCCCAGCTTGCCCCCTCCTGATTGCCCACATCCACACCTTACCTTAGATTCTCAGCCGATGTCCTAGACAGCTGATCTTGCTCCCTCCTCCACCAGCAACCAACGAGGTGTCTCTGTGGCTGTGATTGGCACCCGCAACTTGCTGTTACTCTTCTAATGAGACCGGTGGACTAAGTTGAGATTTGTGAGCAGCATGCCTGCCCAAAACAGGTGGAAGCCTACTTACAATATGCACATTAGGATCCAAAGCTGTACACAAGATCCCAGTACAAAATTGTCCTGGCCCCGCAAAAATCTTCCCACCTGTGTTTCCCTCCCCAGTATCACCTCCCCCTCTCATAAGATCCCACTTCCCTTCAGCTATGTGGAGGAGCTGCTGGATTTCCTGTCCCTGATCACCAAGCTGCATGTCAATTCTTGTTCAATTCTAACAGCTCACTGAAATTAATTTACAGCCCCACCATGCACATTGGGCTTGTAGGTCCAGGTTTTAAATCAAAGAATATCAGTAAATTTGCAAAAATAATTTTGTAGAATGAAAGATATCTCCTTTTGTATAGACAATAAATAGTTAATGTACCAAATCAGTACTTTCTGATATATGATAATCTGTTTGAATATAGAAGCACCATAATCTGTGTGATTTTTATAATGCTGAAATAATGTGGACTATAAATAAATATTTTATTTTGTATTTTTGCATTGTATCTCTTTTACAATGATTCTGATCAGGTCTGCAGAGTTTTTATGTGGAGCATACAGATGACATACTCTGCTTAACTGTCAATCAACACCCAAAATACAAAAATGTTGTGGCAACTGGGCAGATAGGTAAGACAAATTACTATTTCAACACAGAACTAAAGAACTATTACTAACTGGTTCAATGATTAATACATTAATATTTATATAGGTACTTCAAGTTAGACTAACAAATCAATTCTACAGTAATTATCTAAATGTTAATATAGCATGTGATTCATATTTTGTGGGTATTGTAATTATTGAGAAACCTAGATGAAGAAACAAGACCTATAGTGCAGGACATCACCAAGATTTAAAAGAGTAGGAAAGAATAAAAGATAGATCAAGAGATCAGCCAGGAACTCCGCAGCTGTAACATCAACAGAAATAAGAAGATAAGAAGGAGGAAACCACCTGGCCCCTCGAGCCTTCTTCGCCATTTAATAAGATTATGGCTGATCTGATCATGGACTCAGCTCCACTTCCCTGCCCGCTCCCCATAACCCTTTATTCCCTTATTGCTCAAAAATCTGTCTATCTCCGCCTTAAATATATTCCATGAACCAGCCTCCACAGTTCGCTGTGGCAGTGAATTCCATAGATTTACAACCCTCAGAGAAGAAATTCCTCCTTATCTCAGTTTTAAATGGGCAGCCTCTCATTATGAGACTATGTCCACTTGTTTTAATTTCGCCTATGAGTAGAAATATCCTCTCTGCATCGACCTTGTCGAGCCCACTCATCATCTTATATGTTTCGATAAGATCACCTCTCATTCTTCTAAATTCCAATGTGTATAAGCCCAACCTACTCAACCTATCTTCATAAGTCAACTCCTTCATCTCCAGAATCAACCTAGTGAGCCTTCTGTAAACAGCCTCCAATGCAAGTACAGGTTGAACCTCCCTCATCGGGCACCCTCGGGACCTGACCTGTGCCAAATAAAGGATTTTGCTGAATGAGGGAGGTGGAGCGGGCGGCGGCCCGGAGGAGGCGGGGGAGGCGGCCCGAGGTTGGGGGTGGGGGGGAGGAGGTTGGTGCCCCACACGAAGTGTCGGCGGGCCCTTGGCGGGCCGCGAAGCAAATAACGGCGGCCGAGTGTCGGCGCGGCCCCAGTGGGCTGAGTGTCGGTGCGGCCCCAGCGGGCGTCGGTGTAGCCCCAGCGGGCCACATGTCGGCGTGGCCCCAGCGGGCCGAGTGTCGGTGTGGCCCCAATGGGTATTGGCACGACCCCAGCGGGCCGAGTGTCGGCACGGCCCCAAAGTCGGGGTGGAGGTTGGCTGCATTCTGCGCATGCACCCCCAGCCACTGGAATCATGCTGGACGAGGGGTGGTGCCAGATAAGGGAGTCCCGGATCAGGGAGGTCCAACCTGTATATTCTGCCTTAAATACGCAGACCAAAACTGTACGCGGTACTCCAGGTGTGGCCTCACCAATACCCTATACAGTTGTAGCAGGACTTCTCTGCTTTTATACTTTATCCCCCTTGCAATAAAGGCCAACATTCCATTTGCCTTCCTGATTACTTGCTGTACCTGCATACTAACCTTTTGTGTTTCATGCACAAGGACACCCAGGTCCCTCTGTCCTGTAGCACTTTGCAATTTTTCTCCATTTAAATTATAATTTGCTTTTCTATTTTTTCTGCCAAAGTGGATAACCTCACATTTTCCCACATTATACTCCATCTGCCAAATTTTTTGCCCACTCACTTAGCCTGTCTATATCCCTTTGCAGATTTTTTGTGTCCTCCTCACAATTTGCTTTCCCACCCATCTTTGTATCATCAGCAAACTTAGCTACATTACACGCGGTCCCTTCATCCAAGTCATGAATATAGATTGTAAATAGTTGAGGACCCAGCACCGATCCCTGCTGCACCCCACCAGTCACTGTTTGCCAACTGGAAAATAACCTATTTATCCTGACTTTCTGTTAGCTAGCCAATCCTCTATCTATGCTAATATATTACACTCAACCCCGTGAACTTTTATCTTGTACAGTAACCTTTTATGTGGCACCTTATCGCATGCCTTCTGGAAATCGAAAAACACCACATCCACTGATTCCCCCTTATCCATCCTGCTCGTTACATCCTTAAAGAACTCCAGCAAATTTGTCAAACATGATTTCCCTTTCATAAAACCATGCTGACTCTGTTGGATTGAATTATGCTTTTCCAAATGTCCCACTACTGCTTCTTTAATAATGGACTCCAACATTTTCCCAATGACAGATGTTAGGCTAACAGGTCTATAGTTTCCTGCTTTCTGTCTGCCTCCTTTTTTAAATAGGGGCGTTACATTTGCAGTTTTCCAATCCGCTGGGACTGCCCCGGAATCCAGGGAATTTTGGTAGATTACAACCAATGCATCCACTATCTCTGCAGCCTCTTCTTTTAAGACCCTATGATGTAAGCCATCAGGTCCAAGGGATTTGTCCGCCTTTAGTCCCATTATTTTATCGAGTGATAGAATGTGATGGAAACCCCATTTACAGGATTTCTACCGCACATCCGGTGAAGTACAGCAGTGGGACAGGAACAGTTCCGAGGACATTCCCGGCTATAGTGGTTAAGTCATTTCAAGCTTGGCTTTTTAAATTTACTTTGAAGTAGAGGAGATTGGGTGAAGGGCAATGACAATAGAAAGACAAAAAAGGTTTTAATAGAGAAAAAAGGAGTTGATGAGTATGTTACCATGGCTGTAATACAACACATTAATTACTGCAAGCGTGCAATTTCTAGAACTGTTGAATCCAGCTGTAAGAAATTAACATTGACTAAAACAATAAAAACAACTATAGTGAGCAGATCTGATTAAATAAACCAGAATATTTTTACATTTTAAAAATCTCATTCCCATGTAATATAACAAGAATGGTACATTTGGCAGAAATCTCTTGTCCATCATGCTTCTCTGTCACAATTCAAATGTCACCTTCAAATAGAAGTATAAATAAACAAGTATCTCTCGAGGAAAATAAAATACCAAAGCCAGAATATGTTTGTGGCCTTTTAACTAACCTTTGTATGAACTAAACCACTGCTTGCTTAACAGCAATTAGACTTTGTATCCTTGAAGAACAGACCTAGAGCAGAAAATAATACACTGTGTTTTGCATTATATCAAGCAACACATAATTTTGTTTACTGTGAATAGCAACATGAGAAATTTGCTTATAGTATAATAAAAATTATGGGGGCCAAATTCAATAGCCCCCGAAAATGGGCGTGGGGATCGTGATGCACAATTAACCCGTGCCCATTGCTTTCCGATGGAGGCAGCACGCCAACATCGTGCTGCCTGTTTAGAAATATGACTGCAGCGTGCAACCAGCATTAACCACGCTGTTGATTGCCTGCCACATTACCAGGGGGCCCAAAATCGTACCTTGCTAGTACTTAAAGCTAGCCTGCATTGCTTAAATCTAGCCTGCACCTCTTAAAATAAAGGTGCATTGTGGCTGGAGCAGGTGCTGGGAGTCATGGTTGAATAGATTCTGACCTGGGAAAGAGGGAGGAATGGTAGAACAGGAGTGAGGCGGCTCCAAGGCTTTCCAACGCTTCACTGGAGGCCTTGGTGGAGGAGGTAGAAAGGAGGAGAGATGTGCTGCATCCACAGGGGGCCAGTAGGCCCACCAGACATATGTTCAGAAGGAAATACGAGCAGATAGCCATGCCGGTCAATGCCAGAAATCAAGCCCTGAGGACCTGGTTGCAGTACCGTAAATGGTTCAGTGACCTCACAGGAGTGATCAAGGTCAGTGAATGTAACTTTAAATGCCATATCCTACCGAATGCACCATTAGCCTAAGCCACTACTCAATGCACCACACTTCCATCACTCACCTACCAAAAATCTCTATCAATCATAGCTTTATCTCACCCTCACACACTTAGCACTGCTGCAAGCCTCATCTCCACATCTCATAGCTTGCAGACACTGTCAACAATTCAACCATGACAGCCACATCACTTAAAAAGATTGCTGGACACTCACTGACACACTTCCCTCTCTCTTGCAGGACAAGGTGGTGCTCAACTGGAGGCAGCAGGAGCTAACCGGCGGGTGACAGGCACTCCTGCATCTCCTAACCTTCATGGAGGAGACGGCTCTGGCCATTATTGCGATGGCCATTTCTGAGGCCATAGCTAGCGGTTTGGCTGAAACTATAAATGACAATATCCTCAGATCTAATCCTCCTTCTCACATCCCACTTCTCCCTCATCCCACAATCTCTTCTGATTTACAAGCTGCAGATGGTGTTAGCATGCACCCCCTGTTTCTCCCTCCTCCCCTTACCACAAATCTTACCCTTATGCCTTTCTCCTTTCTGTTTCCCAAGAACTGCAACCTGGCCAGGCAGTGGTGGAAGAGCAAGAAGATAGTGAAGATTGAGATACCGTCACTTGATTTCACACTCACAACCATCAGCTCAGAAACTGACCTTGCATGTAATTTAGAGGAGAGCATAACAGTGGGATCTGTACGTGGTGAGACACCTGTCGCGAGTGGCCTGCAGCCAGGGCAGAGGGAAAGTATAGCACAGGTGCCACCTTGCAGGAGAGCGAGGTCGCACATGAGTTCTGCTGCGAGGGCTCAGATGAGCACTTCGACAAGCAGGCTATAGCAGAAAGCTAATGGGTACACACAATGAAATGCTTGGGGCATTGGGAAGCCTGCCAGAAAGCCTGTGTGCAATGTCGAGGAGCATGGAGGAGTCTGGCACCAACTTGGCACAGAGCTTGGAGCCCATCCTTTCAAGCATAGAAGTGGTGGCCAACTCAATTAGCACACTTATGGACCCAACCATGATGCAGCGTCTGATATCTCAGATGCCATTGCAGCACAAGCAACAACCATCCAATATCTGAGTGCTGCCATGCATGCTCAGACTTCTGCCAACATGGCTCTGATTTCAGTTGTCCAGGGGGCTTGCAGGGTGTCACAGCAGTCGAGCAATCTGTCCTCCAACAGATTACTAGGATTGTTGAGGTGCCGTCCTCGGGGAGTGGCAGTAGCTCCGTGAAGCATGAACCTGCTGTCCTCTCTCAGATGACAGCATTCGTCCTCCCACCACTACCATCTGCCAGTGCCCTTGCTGTTGTCTGCCAGCCAGCCCAAACTGCTGCCGCCCATGCCGAGGTGGTGCAGTCTGCAGCCGGACCCTCTAGCCCGGAGCTGCTCGAGGCATCCTCTGCAATCTCCTCCTCTGTGGATCAGCAGCCTTCCACCAGCCATGCTGCAGCCACTGGGGTAGCACTGATTAGGAGCACTAGAACAGGCAAAGGCACACACAAGACAGATGTTAAGGGAATGCACAAGGGTGATTAGTGTTATGCTCATAATAAATGGTGAGACTGAGTACTGTGTACAATGAGCAACTGTGACCTTAGCTCCTTTATTAAGGTTCCAGAGTGCAGGTACCTTGTGGGTGGCCTGCTTATATACTGTGCTCCCTAGGGATGCTGGGATCCATTGAGACTCCAACAGGTGGGCCCGCTGGTAGTCAGGTGTAATGCAAGTTACAAAGGGTTAAATACATAACATCACTCCCCTACGAAGTCAACAGTACACTTATTTACAAGGTGAGACGATCTGGGGCTTTGCACTCCCTTGTCGATCGTCTCGGTACAAATGCTGGTGTGGGTGGATTGGTCAGTTCTTCATTGGGCTGTTGGGCAGCCGGCCTTGTCGGGCTGCTGGGGATGATGAGTTCAGTTTCGTGGTCAACTATGATGTCAATTGCCACGTGTGTGTGTTGGAAGGTCAAAGTTGGTGGTGTCCCCTTCAGGTTGTTCGTAGCTGTTAGTGAACCGCAATTTGATTTGGTCCAAATGTTTTCTGTGCGGTTGTCCATTGGTCAGTTTGACCTGAAACACCGTACTCCCCTCTTTGGCTGCGACCGTGCCAGCGAGCCATTTGGGACCATGTCCATAATTGAGAAAACACATGATCATTGATCTCAATAGTGTGTGACAAATTTGCGCGGTCATGGTACATACTTTGTTGATGCGGCTTGCCCTCCACGTGATCATGTCGATCAGGGTGGACAAGAGAGAGCCTTGTTTTAAGCGCCCTTTTCATGAGCAGCTCAGCTGGGGGAATCCCGGTGAGTGAGTGGGGTCTGGTGCGGTAGCTGAACAGCACTCGGGACAACCGGGTCTGCAAGGAGCCTTCCGACACACGTTTCATGCTTTGCTTGATGGTCTGAACAGCCCGTTCTGCCTGGCCGTTGGATGCGGGCTTGAACGGGACAGATGTGACATGTTTGATCGCGTTGCGGGTCATGAATTCCTTGAATTCAGCACTGGTGAAGCCCATTTTCGCTGACTAGGACATCAGGCAAGCCATGCGCGGCAAACATGGTTCGTAGGCTTTCAATGGTGGCCGTGGATGTGCTTGCAGACATTATTGTACATTCAATCCATTTTGTGTAAGTGTCCACGACAACTAAAAACATTTTTCCTAGGAATGGGCCCGCATAGTGTACATGGATCCTCGACCACGGTTTGGATGGCCACAACCACAAACTTAGCGGTGCCTCTCTGGGTGCATTGCTCAACTGAGAGCAAGTGTTGCACTGGTGCACACATGACTCTAAATCTGAGTCGATGCTAGGCCACCACAAGTGAGATCTGGCTATGGCTTTCATCATTACGATGACTGGGTGGGTGTTGTGCAGTTCGCAAATAAATGTGTCTCTGCTTTTCTTGGGCAAGACCACGCAATTGCCCCACAAAAGACAGTCCGCCTGCAGGGACAACTCATCTTTGCGTCTGTGGAACGGCTTAATCGCTTCCTGCATCTCCACTGGGACACTGGACCAGCTCCCATGGAGGACAGTTTTTTTTACCAAGAACAGTAAAGGATCCTGGCTGGTCCAGGTTCTGATCTGGTGGGCCATAATGGGGGACTTCTCATTCTCAAATGCCTCCATGACCATGAGCAAGTCCGCTGGCTGTGTCATTTCCACCCTGGTGGTGGGCAATGGTAGCCAACTGAGAGCATCTGTGCAGTTCTCTGTGCCCGGTCTGTGGCGGATTACATAGTTGTATGCAGACAGCTTGAGCGCCCATCTTTGGATGCGGGCAGAGGCATTAGCATTAATCCCTTTGCTCTCAGAGAACAGCGATTTGAGCGGCTTGTGGTCAGTTTCAAGCTCAAACTTGAGGCCCAATAAGTACTGGTGCATTTTTTTACCCTGTAAACGCACGCCAGAGCCTCTTTTTCGACCATGCTGTAGGCCCTTTCGGCCTTGGACAAACTCCTGGATGCATATGCAACCGGTTGCAAAATCTCCGAATCATTAGCCTGTTGTAACACACACCCGACCCCGTATGACGACACATCGCAAGCTAACACTAATCGTTTACATGGATTATACAGGACAAGCAGTTTGTTAGAACACACTAAATTTCTGCCTTTCTTAAAGGCAGCCTCTTGTGAATTCCCCCATACCCAGTAGTCTTCCTTGTGCAGTAGCACACGTAGGGGTTCTAGCAGGGTGCTTAACCCAGGTAGGAAATTACCAAAATAGTTAAGGAGTCCCAAGAACGACCGCAGCTCCGTCACGTTCTGTGGTCTCGGTGCATTCTTGATGGCCTCCGTCTTGGCGTCGGTGGGTCTGATGCCATCTGCTGTGATTCTCCTTCCTAAAAATTCGATGTCCTGTGCCAGGAAAACACACTTCGAGCGTTTCAACCTGAGCCCCACGCAATCCAACCGACTAAGAACCTCCTCCAGATTCTTCAAGTACTCCATGGTGTTACGACCTGTAACCAATATGTCGTCCTGGAAGACCACTGTGCAAGGAACCGACTTTAGCAAGCTCTCCATGTTCCGCTGGAAGATCGCTGCGGCCAACCGAATCCAGAACGGGCACCGGTTGTAGATAAAGAGACCTTTATGTGTGTTGATGCAGGTGAGGCCTTTCAAAGACTCCTCCAGCTCCTGCATCATGTAGGCCAAGGTCAGGTCCAGCTTGGTGAACGTCTTCCCTCCAGTCAGGGTCGCAAAAAGGTCGTCTGCCTTGGGTAGCGGGTACTGGTCTTGCAGCGAAAAATGGTTAATCGTTACTTGATAGTCCCTGCAAATTCTAACCGTACCGTCCTCCTTGAGTACCGGGACAATCAGACCGGCCCAGTCGTTGAATTCCACCGGCGCGATGATGCCTTCACGTTGCAGCCTGTCCAGCTCAATTTCCACTTTTACACGCATCATGTACGGTACCGCCCAAGCCTTGTGGTGGATGGGTCATGTACTGGGAACCAAATGGATCTGCACTGTCGCCCCCGAGAAGCTTCCAATGCCTGGCTCGAATAACGATGGAAACTTGCTTAGAACCTAAGTACATGAGGCGTCGTCGACGGACGAAAGCACTCGGATGTCGTCCCAGTTCCAGCGGATTTTCCCCAGTCAGCTTCTGCCAAACAACGTGGGGCTATCCCCTGGTGCAATCCACAGCAGGAGTTCGTGTACTGCTCCATCATAGGAGACTTTGACTTCTGCACTGCCAATTACAGGGATTAAGTCCTTGGTGTAAGTCCTTAGTTTGGTGTGAATGGGGCTGAGCTTGGGCCTGTGTGCTTTCTTTCCCCGCAGCTTATCGAAGGCCCTTTTACTCATTATGGACTGACTTGCCCCCATGTCCAGCTCCATAGATACTAAAATGGCGTTCAGTTCAACTTTCAACATTATTGGTGGGCATTTCGTCGTGAACATGTGTACCCCGTACACTTCTGCCTCCTCCGTACGAGTTTCCAACTCAGTCTGATCCACTGTGGATCAATCTTCCTCTGCAATGTGGTGGTTTGCAGGGTTTGCAGCTCACCTGCACATTCGTTGGAGGTGTCCTATTGTTCTGCAACCATTGCACTCATAGTGCTTAAAGCGGCATTGATGGGGCCGATTGTAATGACCTTTCTCAATGGCACAAAACCCACATGAGGCACATTCTATGGACAAGGTCATTCTATGACCTGAACCTTTATTCACAGGACCAAGAAGTGATGACCCTGCGTGGGACCTCCCTTTATATACCTGGATGACCAGGTAAGGAGTGTCTTCCACAAGTCCACCCCGTGGTCAAGGTATGCATTGCTTAAGTATATATAGTATTGCAGTGGTGTTACATAGAGGTTACATACATGACATCACCCCTCCGCCCCCCCCCAAAGTCTTATTGGGATCATAGGTTAAGTCTTTCAGGTGGTCTACGCTCCCTCGTGGAGTGCCGCAGTTGGGGCTCTGGTTGTTGAGCCTTGGCGTGAGTGTCTGTCACCTGTGGTGATTCTGGCCTGTTCGGGCTGACCGCCGGGACTGTGCATGCTGCTGAATGTTCTTGTTGTTCGTTCACTGGCGGTGGTGTGAATACCATTTAATGATCTTCCTTGGGTTCTTCAGTGTCTATGCTGAACCTTTTTTTTACTTGGTCCAGATGCTTACGGCATATCTGCCCATTGTTAAGTTTAACCACGATGACCCTGTTCCCCTCTTTGTCTATTACAGTACCCTCAAGCCATTTGGGCCCCACGGCGTGATTGAGGACAAATACGGGGTCATTTATTTCTATACATCTCCCCCTTGAATTTCGGTCATGGTACTCATTTTGGGACTGGCGCTTGCCCTCAACTATGTCGGTCAGGACTGGGTGAATGAGGGACAACTGAGTTTCATAAGTAGCTCAGCGGGCGGGACCCCCGTGAGCGAGTGCGGTCAGGACCTATAGGCCAGCAGGAGGCGCGATAGGCGGCATTGAAGGGAGGGTCCTTGAATCCTGAGCATGCTTTGTTTAATGATTTGGACCGCATGTTCCGCCTGGCCATTGGAGGCCGGCTTGAACGGTGCTGTCCTGACATGGTTGATGCCATTGCCCGACATGAACTCCCAGAATTCGTAGCTCGTGAAACATGGGCTATTATCGCTAATAAGGATGTCCGGCAAGCCGTGGGTTGCAAAGACCGCACGTAGACTCTCCACAGTGGTGGATGTCGTGCACGAATTCAAAATGATGCACTCGATCCATTTCGAGTACGCATCTACCACAATGAGAAACATTTTCCCATGAACGGCCCCGTGTAGTCTACATGAATACGTGACCATGGCCTGGTGGGCCAGGGCCACAGGCTGAGTGGGGCCTCCCTGGGGGCATTACCCAGCTGGGCACACGTCGTGCACCTGCGAACACAGTGTTCCAGGTCTGAATCAATTCCCGGCCACCAAACATGTGACCGGGCAATAGACTTCATCAGAACGATGCCTGGATGCTCGCTGTGGAGTTCCCTGATGAATGCCTCCCTGCCCCTCTAGGGCATGACTACCCGGCTTCCCCATAGTAGGCAGTCAGCTTGGATGGAGAGCTCATCCATCCGCATGTGAAATGGTCTGACCTCCTCAGGGCATGCTCCATGTGCGGGCGCCCAATCACCAGTCAGGACACATTTCTTAATCAGAGATAGGAGGGGATCTCTGTGTCCAGATTTTGATCTGGTGGGCTGTGATGGGGAAGCCTGCGCTGTCAAAGGCATCAACGGCCATGACCATCTCAGCGCTTTGTTCCGCTGCCCCCTCAGTGGTGGCCAGTGGAAGCCCGCTGAGCACGTCAGCGCAATGCCAGATGGAGTAGTCATAAGCAGCCAGCGTGAGAGCCTATCGCTGTATGCGGGCTGATGCGTTGGCATTGACAGCCTTGCTGTCTGACAATGGGGATGTTAACGGCTTGTGGTCCATTTCTAATTCGAACCTCCTGCCGAAAAGGTACTGATGCATTTTTGTTACACCATAGGTACATGCACGTGCTTCCTTCTCAACCATCCCATATCCCCGTCCTGCTTGAGTGAGAGACCTGGAAGCAGAAGCCACAGGTTGTAGTTGGCCTTCAGCATTACTCTGCTGCAACATGCACCCAATCCCATTGGACGATGCATCACATGTCAGAACCAATTTCTTACAGGGGTCGTATAGGGTCAATAACTTATTTGAACAAAGTAGGTTCCGCGTCCGATTGAAAGCCCGTTCTTGACAGTCGCCCCAAAGCCAATCACAACCCCTACGCAGGAGCACTTGAAGCGGCTCCAACAAGGTGTTTAAGTTCGGCAGAAAGTTCCCGAAATAGTTCAAAAGTCCCAGAAATGAACGCAACTCTGATGTGTTACCGGGCCTTGCCGTTCGTCGAATCTGTTTTGGATTCGGTTGGCCGAATCCCATCTGCAGCAATCCTCCTGCTCAGGAGCCAAAAACACACATTTAGACTTCTTGAGTCACAGGCCTACCCGGTCCAGTCGGCGTAGCACCTCCTCCAGGTTGTGGAGGTGTTCCTCGGTGTCACGACCCGTGATGAGGATGTCGTCCTGAAATACGATTGTTCCAGGAATGGATTTAAGCAGGCTTTCCATGTTTCTTTGAAAAATCGCGGCCGCTGATCGAATGCCAAATGGGCACCTGTTGTAAACGAACAGTCCCTTGTGCGTAGTGATGGTGGTCAGTAGTTTAGATTCGTCAGCCAGTTCTTGGGTCATGTAGGCTGAAGTGAGATCCAACTTGGTAAACAGCTTGCCGCCTGCCAGCGTGACGAAAAAATCCTCCGCTCTCGGGATTGGTCTTGTAGGGACACCCGATTGATAGTGGCCTTGTAGTCGCCACAGATCCTGACAGAACCATCCGCTTTTAGGATGGGAACGATGGAGCTCGCCCAGTCGCTGAATTCAACGGGCGAGATGATGCCCTCTCTCAGCAAACGTTCCAATTCGCTCTCAATTTTCTCCCGCATCACATACGGCACCACTCTGGCTTTGTGGTGCACTGGTCTGGCATCCGGGGTGATGCATATCACTACTTTGGTACCTTTGAACGTCCCGACGCCAGGTTGGAATAGTGACTCAAATTGCTGTAGGACTTGTGAGCACGAACTTTGCTCCACAGATGACATTGCGTGCACATCCCCCCATTTCCAGTTCATCTCAGCTAACCAGCTCCTTCCCAACAGTGTGGGACCATTGCCCGGGACAATCCAGAGCGGCAGCCGGTTCACTGATCCATTGTGTGTGACCGCCAACATTGCACTGTCCAGTACTGGAATGGTTTCTTTGGTATACGTCCGTAGTTGTGTCTCAATGCGTTCTAGTTTGGGTCTACTGGCTTTGAGTGGCCATAGCTTTTCGAATTGTTCAACGCCCATGAGTGACTGGCTGGCCCCCCGTGTCCAGCTCCATGCGTACAGGGATGCCGTTTAATAAAACCTTCATCATCATTGGTGGCGTTTTGGTATATGAGCTGTGAATGTTTGCCACATGAGCCCGCTGAATTTCAGCGTCCGTTGATTTGTCCCAAGAGTCATCCTGCCTCACAGACCCCTCTTCTGGTCCCCCCCCCGCCTCGTAAATTAGCCTGGTTACAGGCTTCCTGCACATTCGTGCTAAATGGCCACTGAGGTTGCAATTTCTGCAGACAAATTGTTGAAACCTGCAAGTCCTGACAGAGTGTTTGCCCCCACACTTCCAGCATGAGCTGAGATTCCCATTGTTGTGAACAAAGGAGCTATGAGCCGGTATTCCTCGCTGATTGCCCCTTTGACTGCCCTTGAATACCCTGGGTGTCAATGGCCCCATCCCGGACCGCATTGTCCACTGTGATGGTGTAAATGTCCGTTCAGCCTGCCATTGTCTCTGTTGAAAACCTACTCTGGGGTCTATTGCTGCCTGGGGTATGTCGAACTGCCCTTGCCTGCCTGCGGGGCTCTGAGTCGCGTTTATGATATTGACGCCCTGATCCCCCACCGCGTTGGAGGCAGAATTGCGCACATATATTATTTTGGCTTCCTCCTCCCCGCCATGAAAGTCTGAGCCATCAACGCCGCCGCTTCCAAAGTCAAGTCCTTGGTCTCAATTAACTTTCGGAAAATCCCCGCATGACCGATGCCCTCAATAAAGAAGTCCCTTAACATCTCCCCCCTGCAGGCGTCTGTGAACTTAGAGGCTGGCCAAACGCCGGAGGTCCGCAATGAAGTCCGGTATGCTCTGTCCTTCACGACGTCGGTGGGTATAGAATCTGTGTCGGGCCATGTGTATGCTGCTCGCCGGTTTGAGGTGCTCACCGATTAGTTTGCTGAGCTCTTCAAAGGTTTTGTCCGCCGGCTTTTCGGGTGCTAGTCGGTCCTTCATGAGCGCGTAAGTCTTGGGTCCGCAGCTGGTCAGCAGATGGGCCCTTTGTTTGTCGGTCGCTGCATCTCCCAGCCATTCTTTCATGACAAAGCTTTGCTGGAGCCTCTCAATGAAATCGTCCCAGTCCTCACCAACACAGTACCGTTCCTCTGTGCTACCGGTGGCCATTCTCCTGGGTCGTTCAGTCCCATTTCTTGTCACCAATGTAATGTCCTTTCTCAATGGCACAAAACCCACACGAGGCACATTGTATGGACAAGGTCATTCTATGACCTGAACCTTTATTCACAGGACCAAGAAGTGATGACCCTGCGTGGGACCTCCCTTTATATACCTGGATGACCAGGTAAGGAGTGTCTTCCACAAGTTCACCCCCTGTGGTCAAGGTGTGCATTGCTTAAGTATATACAGCATTGCAATGGTGTTACATAGAGGTTACATACATGACACCGATGATCACCTCCGCAGTGCCAACAGGGTGTTAACTGTCTCGCATTAACAGATGAT
The DNA here is from genome assembly GCF_044704955.1 of Pristiophorus japonicus. Lineage (NCBI taxonomy): Eukaryota > Metazoa > Chordata > Chondrichthyes > Pristiophoridae > Pristiophorus > Pristiophorus japonicus. The sequence continues at coordinate 91,408,506 of NC_091985.1, forward strand.
GGCGGACTCTGGATCATTTGAGGTCGGGCCACAGCAGCCAGCGTGTACGTTCTGCCATGTACATTTCTGCTCAAAACCGACATTACTTTATGCACAGTACTGGCCAAAACTTCTTTGTTCTGCGAAATCTGCTTGGTGTTGTCGCTGGTGGATATAAATGCCTGGGTTATAGTTATGGCTTTACTCAGATTCGGAGTTTCTACAGTCAACAGTTTGCGGAGGATTGTCTCATGAACGATGTCGTGTACAAAAAAGTCTCTGAGCATTTGTTCTAGGAAACCCTCAAACTCACAATGTCCTGCAAGGCGCCTTAGTTCGGCGACGTAGCTCGCCACTTCCTGGCCCTCTGATCGTTGACACGTGTAGAACCGATATCCAATATCTCGCCATCAAAGCACTTTCCTTAGGATTTAGGTGCTCCCGGACCAGCATACACAATTCTTCGTAGGATTTCTCTGTTGGTTTTGCCAGGATCAGAAGATTCTTCATGAGGCCATAGGTTGTTGCCCCACAGACAGTTAGGAGGATCGCGTTTCATTTGGTAGCGTTCTCATCCCCTTCCAGCTCAGTGGCCACAAAGTATTGGTCGATTCTCTCCCCAAAGGCCTCCCAATTGTCCCCTTCTGAGAACTTCTCCAGGATGCCGACTGTTCTTTGCATTTTGGCGCGGTTGTTCGTTACCTCATCACCAATTGTTACGCTCATAATAAATGGTAAAACTGAGTACTGTGTACAATGAGCAAGTGTGACCTTAGCTCCTTTTATTAAGGTTTCAGAGTGCAGGTACCTCATGGGTGGCCTGTTTATATACTGTACTCCCAAGGGATGCTGGGATCTCTTGGGACTCCAACAAGTGGGCCCTCTGGTGGTCAGGTGTAATGCAAGTTACAAAGGGTTAAATACATAACAATTAGTTTACATTTTTATACAGTATGCCATGATTAAATTTATAAATTTAGTTTGGAATGTTTATTTTGTGTAGGCTTTTATTTTTGCATTGTGGCCAAGCGGACACTGAGATAGTCAGTTGCAGAGGGAAGGTAAGGTGTGCGACTGTTGGTAAATGGGGAATTGGGGGTGCAGTTACCAGTATCTCACTCGAATGAGTTCTTCATGGACAGCCCGGCCAGAAAGGGGCTGTCTTGGTTGCCTCTTCCCTTCTTCTTCCTCTTCCTCCTCAGCTGCTCGCCATATAGTTAGTGGCAAGGGCTGTGCCCTCATGATGGCAAGGTTCTGCAACATGCAAGACACCACCACTCATCTTGACACCCGCTCTGCTGAGTAGTGCAGGGCTTCTCCAGAGCGATCCAGGCAACGGAAGGGTCTGCTCTATCACATTTTGTGTGGCAGCATGGCTTTCATTGTATGCATGCTGCCCACTTGTGCGTGTGTTTCTCACCGGAGTCACCAGCCATATCATCAGCAGATAGTCTTTGTCACTCAGTAGCCATCCATTGATTTGCCATGGTGGCTCAAACGCAGATGGCATAATGGATTGCCACAGAATGAAGGCATCATGACTGCTGCCAGGATACCGGGCATTGACCTGCGTGATTTGCTACCTACGGTTGCACACTAGCTGGACGTTGAGGGAATGGAATCCCTTTCTGTTCCGGTACATGGCAGAATTGATATGCGACGCCTACAATATGATGTGCGTACAGTCAATTGCATCTTGCACCATGGGGAAGCCTGCAATCTTTGCGAAGCTGCATGCTGCCTGCTGCTCTTTGGCAAGAGAGAATGAAATGTCAGCTCTCTTTGAATAGAGAGCCTCAGTGACCTCCCTTATGTAACAGTGGATGGCAAACTGCAAGATGTTGCAAATATCTCCAGCTCCAGCCTGTAAGGAGTCCGACGCATAAAAGTTCATCCCCACAATCACCTTCACAGCCACTGGCAATGTGGTCCTTACCCTGCTCTCAGTTTGCAGTTGTGGCTGCAGCAGGTGGCAGATTTCAGTGAAGAGGTTCTTACTGAAGCTCAGAGGTCTCACACATTGTTCCTCGCTGAGGTTCGAGTAGGAGAATTGCTCCCTGCACACCCTTGGCAGATATGGCTTCCTGCTGCCAGACCTTCTCCTCTTCCTCCTCCTCTTCCAGTAGCTCTTCCTGATCTGCGTGGCGTCTCCTCATTCTCCAAAGCAAGCTGTGTTCCAAGGGGAATTCCTACTAGTGCACCCGTGTCTGGCAACAAATGGTTTGTGCAGAAGCCTTGAACTCGGGGAAAAATCCTTCAGCACCTGCCACACCACTCCCTATAGACGTTAGCAACTTTAAACAACTATAGGAAGCATCAAACACTTGTTGATGCGAGGCAACAGCCAGAAGAAATCAACCAACAACTAACCTGTATGTAGTTGATGAACCCTTTAAACATACTGGTGAGGGTTCCTTCCTGCTGCTGAACACATGTTCAGTTGTGCCAGCTTAAGAGAGGGTGTTAGCTGGAACAATGAGCTCCAAAATAGCAGCGCTGGCGTGAAATCACCATTACAGGCTGATTGACGTCATGATCTGCCTGCTCTACATTCTTCCGGCAGGTGTTCACTGCATGCGCGAACTCCCTCACCAAAATGGCGGCCGGCGCAATTTGCCCCACAAGGGAAAAAGGGATAGGCTGAGTAATTACATGCCAGTGAGTCTAACCTTGGTGGTGGGCAAATTACTGTAAACAATTCAGAGGGACAAAGTTAATCATCATTTAGAAAGGCACGGATTAATTAAGGACCGTCAGCATGGAATTGTGAAGGGAAGGTCATGTCTGACTACCTTGATTGAATTTTTTGAGGAGGGTCAATGAGGGTAGTGTCATGTATTTCACCATCTTGCAATGACTATAAGTATGTAACTGTAACTCATGCATACTGTACCCGTACCCTTGTAATGCACACCCTGACCATAGGGAGTGAACTCCTCACCTGGGCGTCCAGGTATAAAAGGGGAGGTCCCACCCAGGATCAGCACTCTTTAGTCCTGGGAATAAAGTGAAGGTCACAGAGTGACCGTGTCTGATATATCCATGCCTCGTGTGAGTTTGTAACAAGGTGCAGAGACACTACATCTGGCGACGAGAATCGGGAATCACCGAACCATGAGGATGGTCACCGGTGGCAAGAGGAACGCTACTGTGTGGGTGAGGACTGGGCCGACTTTGTGGAAAGACTCCAGTAGAGCTTTGTCACAAAGGACTGGCTGGAAGAGGCAGCGGCTGACAAGCGGAGGGCACATCTACTGACCAGCTGTGGTCCACAGACGTATGCATTGATGAAAGACCTGCTCGCACCCCAAAAGCCAGCGGACAAGTCCTTCGAAGAGCTCAGTCAGCTGATCAGTGAGCATCTCAAGCCGGCAAGTAGCGTACACATGGTCCGGCACCGGTTCTACTCTCACCGGCGTCAGGAGGGTCAAAACATCTCTGACTTCGTGGCGGAACTGCGGCGTTTGGCCAGTCTCTGTAAGTTCTCCGATGCCTGCAGGGGGGAGATGTTATGGGACTTTTTCATTGAGGGCATTAATCATGCCGGCATTTTCAGGAAGCTCATAAAGACTAAGGATTGCAGTGCCATATGTGATGCATGAAAAAATTGAAAGTGAACTGGACAGGCTGCTCAGAGAGGGCATAATTTTGCCCGTTGAATTCAGTGACTGGGCAAGTCCCATTCTTCCCGTCCTCAAAGCAGATGGCTCGGTTAGGATTTGTGGTGACTACAAAGCCACCATCAACCAAGTGTCGATGCAAGACCAATACCCGCTCCCGAGAGCGGAGGACCTTTTTGCCACGCTGGCAGGTGGTAAGCTGTTCACAAAGCTGGGCCTCACTTCGGCCTACATGATTCAGGAACTGGCTGAAGAATCCAAGTTTTTGACCACCATCACCACACACAAAGGATTATTTGTTTACGATAGGTGCCCGTTTGGCAATCGTTCGGCAGAGGCTATCTTTCAGCGAAACATGAAAGCTTGCTCAAGTCCATCCCTGGAACGATCGTGTTCCAAGACGACATCTTATAACGGGTCGAGACACTGAGGAACACCTCCGCAACCTGGAGGAGGTGCTACGCCGATTGGAACGGGTAGGCCTGCGGTTGAAAAGGGCCAAGTGAGTGTTTTTGGCCCCAGAGGTTGAGTTCCTGGGCAGGAGGGTTGCCGCAGACGGGATCCGGCCCACTGAATCAAAAACTGAGGCGATTTGCCGGGTGCCCAGGCCCGGCAACATGTCGGAGTTGCGATCATTTCTGGGACTCTTAAACTATTTTGGGAACTTCCTGTCGAACTTAAGCACATTGTTGGAGCCATTACACATGCTCCTCCGTAAAGGTTGTGAATGGTCTTGGGGGGATTGTCAAGAACGGGCTTTCAATAAGGCGAGGAACCTGCTGTGTTCCAACAAACTGTTGTCTTCGTATGACCCCTGTAAAAAAACTGGTTTTAACATGCGATGCGCCATCCTACAGGGTTGGGTGTGTTTTGCAGCAGGGTAACGATGACGGCCAACTCCAACCGGTGGTTTACGCCTCCAGGTCGCTCTCCCAGGCAGAGCGTGGATACGGCATGGTCGAGAAGGAGGCACTCGCGTGTGTGTACGGTGTGAAAAAGATGCACCGGTACCTTTTCGGTAGACGGTTCGAGCTAAAGACGGACCACAAGCCGTTAACATCCCTGTTGTCCGACAGCAAGGCTGTCAACGCTAATGCGTCAGCTCGCATACAGCAATGGGCCCTCACGCTGGCTGTGTATGACTGCACCATACGGCACCGGCCAGGCACCGAAAATTGCGCTGACGCGCTCAGCAGGCTCCCACTGGCCACCACCGAGGGGGCGTCGGAGCAGAGCTCCAAGATGGTCATGGTTGTTGAGGCTTTTGACACTGCGGGCTCCCCCATCACAGCCCGCCAGATCAAACTCTGGACCAACAGGGACCCCCTCCTATCCATGATAAAGAAATGTGTCCTGACTGGGGACTGGGCGCACGCACACATCGTGTGCCCCGAGGAAGTCAGGCCGTTTCAGAGACGGATGGATGAACTCTCCGTCCAAGCCGACTGCCTGTTATGGGGCAGCCAGATAGTCATGCCCCAGAAAGGAAGGGAAGCGTTCATCAGGGAACTCCACAGCGAGCACCCTGGCATCGTGTTAATCAAGGCCATTGCCCGGTCACACGTGTGGTGGCCGGGGGTTGACTCAGACCTGGAACACTGGGTTCGCAGGTGCACGATGTGTGCCCAGCTGGGCAATGCCCCCAGGGAGGCCCCACTTAGCCCGTGGCCCTGGCCCACCAGGCCATGGTCACGTATTCACGTGGACTATGTGGGCCCGTTCATGGAAAAAATGTTCCTGATCGTTGTAGATGCATACTCGAAGTGGATCGAGTGCATCATATTGAACTCGTGCACGACATCCATCACTGTGGAGAGTCTGTGTACGGTTTTCGCGACCCAAGGCTTGCCGGACATCCTGGTCAGCGATAATGGCCCGTGTTTTACCAGCCATGAATTCCAGGAGTTTATGTTGGGCAATGGGATCAAGCACGTCCGGACAGCGCCGTTCAAGCCGGCCTCCAATGGCCAGGTGGAACGAGCGGTCCAAGTCATAAAGCAGGGCATACTATGCATCCAAGGACCCTCCCTTCAGTACCGCCTATCGCGCCTCCTGCTGGCCTACAGGTCCCGGTCGCACACTCTCACGGGAGTCCCGCCAGCGGAACTTAAGACGCGGCTGTCCCTCATTCACCCAGCCCTGGCAGCCATTGTTGAGGGCAAGCGCCAGTCCCAAACCGAGCTCCATGATCGAGGCTCAAGGGGGAAGTGTATAGAAATAGATGACTCGGTATTTGTTCTTAACCATACTTTGGGACCCAAATGGCTTGAGGGCACCGTAATTGGCAAAGAAGGAAACAGGATCATGGTGGTCAGACTAAACAATGGGCAGATATGCCGCAAACACTTGGACCAAGTAAAAACAAGGTTCAGTGCAGACACGGAGGAACCGGAAGAAAAGCATGATGAGATAGCACCCACACCACTGCCAGCGCACGAGCAACAAAGACAGCCCTCAGCATGCAGAGTCCTTGCGGCCAGCCAAGACAGGCCGGAATCACCTCAAGTGACAGAAACGCGTGCTGAGGCTCAGCCATCAGAGTCACAACTGTGGCGCTCCACGAGAGAGCGCCGACCTGCCAATAGACTTAACCTCTGAAACTAAAAGACCTAAGAGGGGAGGTGATGCCATGTATTTCACCATCTTGCAATGACTATAAGTATGTAATTGTAACTCATGCATACTGTACCTGTACCCTTGTAATGCACACCCTGACCACAGGGAGTGAGCTCCTCACCTGGGCTTCCAGGTATAAAAGGGGAGGTCCCACCCAGGATCAGCACTCTTCAGTCCTGGAAATAAAGTGAAGGTCACTGAGTGACCGTGTCTGATACATCCATGCCTCGTGTGAGTTTGTAACAAGGTGCAGAGACACTACAGATAGCATGTTTAATGTAGCCTCTATAGATTTTAGCAAGGCATTTCACAAGGTCTCACATGGCAGACTGGTCAGAAAAGTAAAAGCCCATGGGATACAAAGGAAAGTGGCAAGTTGGATTCAAAATTGGCTCAGTGGCAGGAAGCAAAGAGTAATGGTTGACTGGTGTTTTTGTGACTGGAAGGCTGTTTTCCAGTGGGGGTCCGCAGGGCTCAGTACTAGGTCCCTTTCTTTTTGTGGTATAAATCAATGATTGAGACTTCATTATAGGAGGCATGATTAAGAAGTTTGCAGATGATACAAAAATTGGCCATGTGGTTGATAGTGAGGAAGAAAGCTGTAGACAGCAGGAAGGTATCAATGCACTCGTCAGGTGGACAGAAAAGTGGCAAATGGAATTCAATCTAGAGAAGTGTGAGGTAATGCATTTGGAGAGGGTTAACAAGGCGAGGGAATACACAATAAATGGCAGGATACTGATAAGTGTGAAGGGACAAAGGGACCTTGGAATGCATGTCCACAGATCCTGGAAGGTAGCATGATGGGTAAATAAGGTGGTTAAGAAGGCATATTATTAGTCGAGGCACTTTTTTCAATTAGAGGGTGGTGGGGGTCTTGAACTCACTGCCTGAAAGGGTGGTAGGGGCAGTAACCCTCGTTGCATTTAAAAAGTACTTGGATATGCACTTGGAGTGCATTAATCTACAGGCCTACGGACCAAGAGCTGGAAAGTAGGATTAGTTTGGATAGCTCTTTTTCAGCCAACACAGACATGATGGGCTGAATGATCTCCGTCTGTTCCATAAATTTCTGATTCTAACAGTGTACCCGTGCCGCCTTATTGGACCTCCAAGGACACTCGTAGCACCCAAAAAATAGGCAATAAGGATCCAAATTTTGCACCCTATATGTCTAGCAATGTTTTAACATAGAAACATAGAAAGTAGGTGAACGAGTAGGCCATTCGGCCCTTCGAGCCTGCACCACCATTCAAGAAGATCATGGCTGATCATTCACCTCAGTACCCCTTTCCTGCTTTCTCTCCATACCCCTTGAACCCTTTAGCCGTAAGGGTCATATCTAACTCCCTCTTGAATATATCTAACGAACTGGCATCAACAACTCTCTGCGGTAGAGAATTCCACAGGTTAACAATTCTCTGAGTGAAGAAGTTTCTCCTCATCTCGGTCCTAAATGGCTTACGCCTTATCCTTATACTGTGTCTCCTGGTTCTGGACTTCCCCAACATCGGGAACATTCTTCCTGCATCTAACCTGTCCAGTCCCGTCAGAATGTTTCAATTAGATCCCCTCTCATTCTTCTAAACTCCAGTGAATACAGGCCCAGTCGATCCAGTCTCTCCTCATATGTCAGTCCTGCCATCCCGGGAATCAGTCTGATGAAACTTCGCTGCACTCCCTCAATAGCAAGAACATCCTTCCTCGGATTAGGAGACCAAAACTGAACACAATATTCCAGGTGAGGCCTCACCAAAGCCCTGTACAACTGCAGTAAGACCTCCCTGCTCCTATACTCAAATTCCCTAGCTATGAAGGCCAACATGCCATTTGCCTTCTTCACCGCCTGCTGTACCTGCATGCCAACTTTCAATAACTGATGTACCATGACACCCAGGTCTCGTTGCACCTCTCCTTTTCCTAATCTGTCGCCATTCAGATAATATTCTGCCTTCGTGTTTTTGCCACCAAAGTGGATAACCTCACATTTATCCACATTATACTGCATCTGCCATGCATTTGCCCACTCACCTAACCTGTCCAAGTCACCCTACAGCCTCTTAGCGTCCTCCTCACAGCTCACACTGCCACCCAGCTTAGTGTCATCCGCAAACTTGGAGAGATTACACTCAATTCCTTCATCTAAATCATTGATGTATATTGTAAAGAGCTGGGGTCCCAGCACTGAGCCCTGCAGTCACTGCCTGCCATTCTGAAAAGGACCCGTTTATCCCGACTCTCTGCTTCCTGTCTTCCAGCCAGTTCTCTATCCACGTCAATACATTACCCCCAATACCATGTGCTTTAATTTTGCACATCAATCTCTTGTGTGGGACCTTGTCAAAAGCCTTTTGAAAGTCCAAATACATCACATCCACTGATTCTCCCTTGTCCACTCTACCAGTTACATCTTCTCAAAATTCTAGAAGATTTGTCAAGCATGATTTCCCTTTCATAAATCCATGCTGACTTGGACTGAACCTGTCACTGCTTTCCAAATGCGCTGCTATTTCATCTTTAATAATTGATTCCAACATTTTCCCCACTACTGATGTCAGGCTAACCGGTCTATAATTCCCCGTTTTCTCTCTCCCTCCCTTTTTAAAAAAGTGGTGTTACATTAGCTACCCTCCAATCCATAGGAACTGATCCAGAGTCGATATACTGTTGGAAAATGATCACCAATGCATCCACTATTTCTTGGGCCACTTCCTTAAGTACTCTGGGATGCAGACTATCAGGCCCTGGGGATTTATCGACCTTCAATCCCATCAATTTCCCCAACACAGTTTCCTGACTGATAAGGATTTCCTTCAGTTCCTACTTCTCACTAATCTTCACTAATCTTTTTCTCTTCACATATCTATAGAAGCTTTGTGCATCACACTTGTTGCACATGTATATATGCAGATTTCTGTGCCACATTTCCACCTTGTTGGCTCAAATTTCATATTCCTTAAATAGCAACAAATCAGAACTCTCTAGCCACAAGCAGTAAGTATAATTTGTGAATAATAAAGCAAAAATGAATCAATCAAATCCCTAAAAAATATTCAAAATCGTTTCATCAGCAACAAATCAGAACTTCTTAACTGACTGGCAACAAAAATCTACGAATAAAGGAACAGCAGGAAATGAACGAATAAAACCTAAAAAAAAATTCAAAGGAGTAAAATTCAACTTCAGCGGGGAAAAATGGGTAGTAGCGGATCAGCTGGCATTATACACCCACCCAATTTTTCTTTCTATTGACTTCAGTGCTGCTGCATATTTTGTACCTCTGCTGAAGTTGAATTTTATCCCCAAAGTCTTTTCAGCTACTTTATTTTCTCTCAGCATCGAAAATATGACACTGATAAAAATAAGATTTCTAACATAATAAAGACAAAAATTACATATTTTATAATAACATATTTAAATTTACCTATAGAATTGTCTTTTATATCCTTGAGCATCTTCATTAATGTTTCACTGAAAAGTCGATGCTTTGATTTGATTTTCTTCCCAGATATGTCACTCTGTCAGCTGAAGAACGACACCTGTGGCTGGAATTCTCAGGATGCCACAGTTTGATTTTGTGCACTGTGGAGAAATCTTAGCATGCATCAACATTCTCTCAGTGCAACAACTCAAAGTGTGTCTCGCTTTAGGCTATAACAGTAATTATGCATTTTCCCAATTAATTTCAAAACAAGCTGGAGCATGAACCTCAGAACATTTTTTGAGGTAAGGTTAAACTATCCTCAAGTGCTTGTTTCTTTACTACAAAGACTACAAATTACATCACTTATGTATTTTTTAAATTACACTGAGAATTCAAAAACAAGCATTATTTCAGACCAGACTTATTTATGCAGCTCTGCTTTTAACATCTCTATCCATCTGCAGTAGGTAAAACAAACACATTTATTATTATCCAGGAACAAATCAAAAAACATTTACTTCACTGACTTTGGAAAGAATTGTTACAAACTCTTTTCTAAATACTTTCACTTGAAAAATACATTACTCCCCCTCTGTCACAATGCAGCCCCCATCTTGGAACAGTGGAATCCTGGAATCCCCTATTAATGTTTAGGTCTGCTTATTTCAGTCATAGACCCTACTGAGGTCCATTACTAACCACGTGGAATTACGTGTGAAAAGAAGTGTTAAGGATGCTATTTCAGCAATTGTGTTTATCTGAGCTATAAATTCATACATGCAAAAGAAATCGCATTTAACTACTTTTTTTCTTAGTCATGCATGGAAATTAACATTCCTTTTTTATATAATACAATACTGTTTTAGGCTACATTTACATTACAATTGTAGCAACTATTCTAGCTGTATTTGAGACCCATGATGCCTTCTTCTGGGAAGATAATGCAGATAAACAAAAGATAGACAAAGTAATAAAACCATTTGAGAATTTTTGCCTTCCACATATGAGAGGTATATATTTAATTCCAGACATCAGTCTGAATGTATAGAGTTATGCCATGGTGTTAAAGATATTGGCCTATTCATGTGAATATGGGAACATTCAAGGACTCCCTCATGAGGAATTGCATAGTATTTGAGATTTTAAAGAACAACAGCATAAGAGAGAAGCTATAAAGTAACCCTGACATGACAATAGCAAAAACGGATAGATGTGATTCAGGATCTGAAGCCACACAAAATAAAATGAAGGAAATCACATGACTAAGTGATGGAGAGTCAATTCATGAGGTCACTAAAAAGATGGCAAGCCACCAATGGTCTCTTTCTGGACCTCCCATGCAGCCAGCTTGCTGGCTTTTCAATGGGAAAAACTGCATACGCACCCAAAAAAAATTAACGGGAACATTGCTTGCCACTAAACAGAAGGCTGGTATTAAAACAAAACAAAGAACACATTCACATGTAAGAACTGTGACAAGACAATGCCCTGCATATATCAAAACATGTCATAAGACCAGTAAAATAGGACATTTTATCAGTGCTGCTGGAGTCAGAAATCAAATATTGACACAGTTAAAGGCGACATCTTTATAGATATGATTGCAGATGAAGTAAGTGATAAATAGAAACCAGATGTAGATGTCAATAACACTAAAGTTAACTATAAACATAGATTCAGGAGTACAGGTAAAAAAAAGACTTGTATTTATATAGCGCCTTTCACGACCACTGGATGTTTCAAAGCGCTTTACAGCCAATGAAATACTTTTGGAGTGTAGTCACTGTTGTAATGTTGAAAAAGTGTTCACACAAAAGTTGTGACAAAGTCAAAATAATCATATATTTTGGAGTTAGTATATCAATGACAGGTCAGTGCTTAGGAACAGTGAAGTTCAACGACACGGGAGGAAAGTGGTGATCGGCAGCAAAGCAGTCGATGTCACCAACAACTGCCATTAATGGTCGCTCGAAATGGCCGCAGCGCTCTCCAACCTAAATTGGTGTGTGGGGCATGGATATAGATGGTGCAGCACTAACCTTAGGTGCAATGCCTTCCTGGTGGTGGTGCACAAGGGATCTGGGGCCAAATTATAGTCCTGGTGCAGCATTGCTGCTTCCCCGAGCGTCAGTGTGCAAGGCTGTGAAGCTCACAAAATATTGTGGGCAGTGAGAAGCTCTGAAATTTAAAGGGGCCACGCACATTGAAGCAAGACAAAATAAAATGCACTGATTCAATACATTTTTCAGCCCTTTCTGTCTTTTTACAAATATTTAATATTTAAATGTGATTATTCAGCTCTTAAAGCTGTGTTACCTTCCTAAACTGAAAAATGGGAAAACTGCCTCAGCACTAACACAAAAGGCTCAGCAAGCCAGGGAAGGGGCACCCATGGTCTTGCACACAGCACTCTAGCTTTGTGCAGGGGGTCAACACTGCAAGACTGGCCCTATACCCATAGGGGCCTGGAGGCCATCCAGAAAGAACAATGTAGGAGTATAATACCAAGGCCAGCAGTGTCACCCCCCACCACCTGGCCCCAGTGCCCAAAGAAGCTGCATGATCTCAGACTGCTGGTCAAGGTCAGTGAATGCATCTTCAAAAGCCGTCACCTATCAACTGCACCACTAGCCTCACACACTGCTCAATGGAGGACCCCCAGTCACTCGTCTACCAACAATCTGCACCAATGGCGGGGCACATCTACCATTCCTAGCATCACCTCACCCTGTTGGAGGAGACGGTGCAGGCCATTCTTGGCAGGGACCTGGCTGAGCCCTTGGCCAGCGGCAGGACTGAAAAGAGAAAAGATGCGGTTATCCTCATACATTATCCTCCTCTTGGCATGCACCTCAAAGTTTCTGCCCTCCCATCAGCAGAACTCCACCCTTGTGTCTTCCTCATTTCACATACTCAAGAAATGCAGCCTGCCCAACCAGTGGATTAACAAGAAGAGGTAGCTTGCCCAGTCAGTGGGACCACAGGCAGATAATTCCATCCCGGACATCGCAGCCACAAAGAGGCTGAGTGGGATGCATCCTTCCATCTGTTTCCTCCTCTTCGGCTTCCTCTTCTGCATCTTGCTCTTCTGCATCTTCCTCTTCCCTCTGCAAGCAGACGCTGTAAATGTGAAATGACTGCATAAGCTGCTGCAAATACTCATTTGGTCAGGCAGCATGTCGACCTGAGACATGAACTCCACAGATGTAGCGTGACCTGCTGAGTATTCGCAGCATGTTCTCTCTTCTCAAAGGCATTTACTTATCATCCGAACCTTTGCAAGCATCCAGCAACAGTCCCAAAACACTTTTTAAAAACTTTTCATATATATTGCAGCAAGACACCACTTCAATAAAATCCAAAAAAACAAGCCCAAACTCACCTGATTGTGTCTGTCCTTTTAATAGCTGCAGATATCGCCCCTGTCAGCGTCAGTGTCAGCCTGCTTGCACACCTGGGTAACGTTCCATGCTGGCATCAACCATGCAAATGAGGGATGACACCGAAACTAGGTTGAGTCCCCCACCAACTGCTCGAGTCAGCTGTTTTTCTTGCCCCTGTACACACGGAAACGGTTTACAGCTGGGAGTCCAAAATTGGCCCCTGTTTTGAGATAATGGCCTGTGGTCTTTGATTTATCTACTACTGGAACTTATTTATCTCTTTGTAGTTTACGCTTTCCAATCAATCAAGTTTGTTTTTGACTCTGTTATGCCTTCTTTATTTTACTATTAAAGCTAATTGCATTGCAATCACTCATCCCTGATTTTTCTCTAACCTTATCCTTACCCAGAACTAAGACCAGTATTGCAATATTTTTTATATGGCATGTTATATACTAATTCAAAAACGCAGTCTTGAAAGCATTCTATAAATCTCTCTTCATTTAACCCCCAATATATTTATTCCCAATCTATTTCTGGATAGTTACTGTCCCCATTATTGATGCCTTATTATTTCTACAAATCTCTCTGAACTGTTAATCAGGCTACAATTTCTTTAAATTTGGTAGTCTGTAAATGATAGCCAATATTCTAGCATCACCCTTTTTTATTTCTTATCTTAACACAGAGACTTTATCAGCAAATTATTATTTGCAATATTTCCCTTTCTATTGTTTCAATCCTTTCCTTTAAAAGTGATGCTGTACCTCTCCGTTTTTGCTAACCCTATCTCTCTTAAAAAATGTTATAACCTGAAATGTTTTGTTCATGCAACAGGTGAACCCAACTTTCAGTTAAAACAATAATATATTTTATTTATGCAATTGTTGCTTCTAGTTTCCCATAACCCATAACCATCTGACTCAGAGGCAAGAGTGGTGTCCCTGAGCCAAAGCTGTTGGGAGAAATCCCAGTAGTTATCCATTCTTAGCTCCTGTCCAACCTTGGAAATATGGCAGGAGTTTACTTGCCTGCCATTCCATTCACAAACTGCTTCTGCAAAATATGCAGATAAGCTATCTGAATGTTAAGAGAGAAATACCACTGCTTATCCACTCTTACCTTCTGGCCAACTTCTCCATAACTCTTGTCCAACTACTAAACAATGGAAAAATGTTCTTCAAGATAATTAACAATGTCAATACCATCCCTTTAAGAGTGTTATGTAATAAAGCATACTAACTATTGAACACAGAAGATTGCAAGATTGTGTTAAACTTTTCATTGGATACTTCAACTAATTTAGGTGAGCAAAAGAAGATACAAAATAATGTAGTTATTTTTATTGGTCTTCAAATACAGCTTTGTATTCTTATTGTGGTAATGTGTTGTTCGTTCCCATTATCAACTTGATAATACAAGAGAAAATCAGGCTGTATGTAAAAGGTACAGAGGAGAAGTGAAAAAGGAAATAAGAGGGTTAATGACACAGTACGAGAATAGATTGGCGGCTAACATAAAAGGAGATTCAAAGGCCTTCTGTAGGCATATTAACAGTAAAAGGGTTGTCAGAGGCGCGTAGGGCCAATTAGGGACCAAGATGCAGAACTATTGGAGGCAGAAGGCATGGCTGAGGTACTAAATGAGTACTTTGCAGTCGTGTTTACCAAGGAAGAGGATTCTGCCTTGTAAATGTGGAGGTTGCTGGGATACTGGATGAGATGAAAAAAATAGACAGAGGAGGTACTAGACGGGTTGGCGGTAATTAAAGTGGCTACGTCACCCAGTCCAGGTGAGATCCATTCTAGGTTGTTGAGGGAAGTAAGAATAGAAATTGTGGAGGTGCTGGCCACAGTCTTCCAACCCTCCTTAGATACAGGGGTGGTGCCAAAGGACTGGAGGATTGCAAATGTTACACCCTTGTACGAAAAAGGGGGGAAGGATAAACCTGGCAACCAGTACAGTCAGTGTAACGTCGATGGTGGAGAAGCTTTTAGAAACAATAATGCAGGTGAAAATTAACAACCACTTGGACAAGCATGGAGAGCCAGCACGGATTTGTTTATAGCAAATCGTATTTGACTAACTTGAGTGAGTCTTTTGATGAGGTAACGGAGAGGGTGGATGAGGGCAGTGTAGTTGATGATGTGTATATGAAGTTCAAAGGCATTTGATAAAGTACCTGATATTAGGCGTGTTAGCAAAATTGAAGTGCACGGATGAAAGGAGCAACAGCAGCATGGATACAAAATTGGCTAAGGGATAAGAATGGCTGTTTTTTGGACTGGAGGGAGGTTTACAGTGGTGTTCTCCAAGGTTCATTGCTAGGACCACTGCTGTTTTTGATATACAAGCAACTCTCAATTATCTGTACACGGATCTAACGGAGAACCCGCTGTAACGGCGTTTTTAAAAACTGTCGCACACGAGAATATCTCAATCACCCCAAGTGTCAATCACACATACATTGACTCAGGCGTGCACTCCTTTCTCACTTCGCAACTGACTCAGGCATTAAATAACTGTCACACACGTGAAAATCTCGATCACTTCAACTAGCAAGCACACATAAATTGAAGCAGGTGTGGACTTCTTTCTCACTTTGCAACTGCCACATGCATTGAAAGCAGTTCAAGCAGTCGGGTGCAGAATTTAAAATGTCTTGTGGAGGCACTAAAAGGAAACAAAAAGGTATTGTGCATTCAGCAGAAGTTAGAAATTATTTTAAACAAGAAGAAAATGAATTCATTTAAACAAGCAGATATAAGATCGCTTTCTTAAAAATCAAGCCCAGTTTTAACACTTTTAACTCTTTTAACATAATTAAATAATTTATAATTTCAAGTCGATATGAATCCATTGTCATGTATTTTATTACGTTCATGCTATGATAACACGAACTAAGTCTTTGTGATTGGTTCTATCACTGTCAAATTTCAGCTCTGAGACGTGCACTCGCCCTGACGGCAAAATTGTTTACCCGGAATAGCCCAATCCCCGACGGACCCGGATAATCGAGAGTTGCCTGTACATCAATGACTCCCAGAGGGAGATAGTAGAGAAAATATGTAGGCACATTTCTGAAAAGTGCTAAACTATAGGGCAGTAATAGTAGTGGATTTCAACTACCCTAATATTAACTGGGATAAAATTAGTGTGAAGGGTATAGAGGGTGCGGAATTCCTAAAATACATTCAAGAGAACATTTTTAGCCAATATGTAGTCAATCCCAACATTGGAGAGGTCGGTTCTGGATTTAGTTTTAGGGCATTAAGCTGGGCAGGTGGAAGGGGTATCAGTGGGAGAGCATTTAGGTGCTAGTGACCATAATTCAGTTACATTTAAAGTAGTTATGGAAAAGGACAAGAATAGACTAGGAATAAAAGTTCTCAATTGGGGAAAAGTCAATTTTGCTAAGTTGAGAGGTGATTTAGCCATAGTGGACTGGAAAAGGCTACTTGATGGTAAATCATTATCAGAGCAGTGGAAGGCATTCAAGGAGGCGGTCCAGAGGGTTCAGACAAAATATGTGCCCTTAAAGAAAAAGGGTGGCATTAACAAATCTAGAGCCCCCTGGATGCCTAGGGACATACTGGGTAGGATAAAGAAAAAAAGGGAGGCTTATGACCAATACCAAGGGCTAAATACTGCAGAATCTCTAGAGGAGTATAAAAAGTGCAGGGGTGAAAGTAAGAAGGATATTAGGAAAGCAAAGAGAGAGCATGAAAAATTCTTGGGAAGTAAAATCAAGGAAAACCCAAAGATGTTTTATAACAATATATTGAGCAGGAGGATAACTAAAGAAAGGGTAGGGCCTATTAGAGACCATGAGGGTAATCTGTGTGTGTGGAGGCGGGAGACCTGGGTATGGTTCTTAATGAATACTTTGCATCTGTTTTCATAAAAGAGGGGCGATGCAGACACTGCTATCGGGGAGGAGTGATGAAATAAACATAGTGAGAGTGGAGGTATTGAGGGGTTAGCAGCTTTGAAAGTGAATAAATCCCCAGGCCCAGATGAAAAGTATCCTTGGCTGTTAAGTGAAGCAAAAGAGGAAATAGCAGAGGCTCTGACCATCATTTTCCAATCCTCTTGGCTTCACGTGTGGTGCCAGAGGACTGGAGGACTGCTAATGTATTTATTTAAGTAGGGAGAAAGGGATAGACCGAGTAATTACAGGCCAGTCTAACCTCGGTGGTGGGAAAATTATTGGAAAAAATTCTTAAGGACAGGATATATCTTCATTTAGAAAGACACGGATTAATCAAGGACAGTCAGCACAGATTTGTTAAGGAAAAGTCGTGTTTGACTAACTTGATTGAATTTTTTGAGGAGGGTTGATGAGGGTGTAGTGCATATGGATTTTAGCAAGGCTTTTGATAGGGTCCCACATGACAGACTAGTCACGTAAGTAAAAGCCCATGGGATCCAGGGCAAAGTGGCAAGTTGGATCAAAAATTGGCTCAAAGTCAGGAAGCAGTGTGTAATGGTTGATGGGTGTTTATGTGACTGGAAGGCTGTTTCCAGTGGGGTTCCGCAGGGCTCAGTACTAGCTAGGTCCCTTGCTTTTTGTGGTATACATCATTGATCTAGACTTGAATATAGGGGGTATGATTAAGAAGTTTGCAGATGATACTAAAATCGGCTGTGGTTGATAATGAAGAAGAAAGCTGTAGACTGCAGGAAAATATCAATCAACTAGTCAGGTGGGTAGAATAGTGGCAAATGGAATTCAATCCGGAGAAGTGTGAAGTAATGCATTTGGGGAGGGCTAACAAGGAAAGGGAATACACATTAAATGGTAGGACATTGAGAAGTGTAGAGGAATAAAGGGACCTTGGAGTGCAGGTCTACAGATCCCTGAAGGTAGCAGGCCAGGTAGATAAGGTGGTTAAGAAGGCATACGGAATGCTTGCCTTTATTAGCCGAGGCTTAGAATACAAGAGCGGGGGGGGAGGTTATGCTTGAACTGTATAAAACACTAGTTAGACCACAGCTAGAGTACTGCATGCAGTTCTGGTCACAGCATTACAGGAAGGATGTGACTGCATTGGAGAGGATACAAAGGAGATTTACGAGGATGTTGCCGGGAGTGGAGAATCTTAGCTATGAGGAAAGATTAGATAGGGTGGGTTCGTTTTCCCTGGAACAGAGGAGGCTGAGGGGAGACTTAATTTTATACATCTCAATGATCAGAGGCCTAGATATAGTGGATAGAAAGGACCTATTTCCCTTAGCAGAGGGGTCAACAAACAGGGAGCATAAATTTAAAGTAATTGCTAGAAGGTTTAGAAGGGATTTGAGGGGAATTTTCTTCACCTAGAGGGTTGTGGAGGTCTGGAACTCACTGCCTGAAAGGGTGGTAGAGGCAGAAACTTTCACCATATTTAAGAAGTACTTGGATGTGCACTTGAAGTGCTGTAACCTGCAGGACTACGGACTTAGAGCTGGAAAGTGGGATTAGGCTGGATAGCCTCTTGTTGGCCAGCACGGACACAATGGGCCGAAATAGCTGAAATTTCTATTTCTATTTCTATTTCTATTTCTTGGGGGTACAGGGCACAATTTCAGAATTTGCAGATGACACAAAACTTGGAAGTGTAGTTAACAGTGAGGAAGATAGTAATAGACTTCAAGAAGACACAGACAGGCTAGTCTAATAGTCGGACACATGGCAGATGAAATTCAACGCAGAGAAGTATGAAGTGGTACATTTTGGTTGGAAAAATGAGGAGAGACCATGCATACTAAATGGTACAATTTTAAAGGGGTGCAAGGATAGAGAGACCTATGCACAAATCTTTGAATGTGGCAGGACAGGTTAACAAAGTAGTTAATAAAGCATATGGCTTTATAAATAGGGCATAGAGTATAAAAGCCACGCAGTTATGCTAAACCTGTATAAAACACTAGTTTGGCCCTAGCTGGAGTATTTGTGTCCAATTCTGAGCATCAGACTTTAGGAAGAACGAGAAGGCTTTGGAGAGGGTGCAGAAGAGATTTACTAGAATGGTTCCAGAGATGAGGGATTACAGTTATGTGGATAGACTAGAGAAGCTGGGGTTGTTCTCCTTGGAGCAGAGAAGGGAGATTTGATAGAGGTGTTCAAAATCATGAAGGGTTTAGATAGAGTAAATAAAGAGAATCTGTTTCCAATGGCTGAAAGGTTGATAACCAGAGGGCACGGATTTAAGGTGATTGGAAAAAAGAACCAGAGGTGACATGAGGAAAATAATTTTTACGCAACAAATGGTTAGGATTTGGAATGTGCTGGCTGATAGGGTGATGGATACAGATTCAATAGTAGCCTTGAAAGAGGAATTGTATAAATACTTGAAGGAAAAAAAATGCAGGAATATGGGGAAAGAGTTGAGGAGTGGGACTAACTGGATCGCTCTTCGCAACAGCGGTGCAGACGCGCTGGGCCGAATGGTGGCCTCCTGTGCTGTACTATTCTATGATTCCATGCTTATGTATTGTTAAATACAATAAATCATTTACTTAGTGCACTAATTACTATTTACTTAACATAACCTAAACCACTTAAAATGTATGGCAATTACTTTGGCATTAATTTAAGTCTGGTTCAGATAATATAGTTTCATCCATGTAATATTTGAGTCACAGTTATATTTTATCTTCAAATCAGAATTTTGCTTTTATTAAAAAGACATCTTACCTCTTGTCCATTTTGCATGTTTAATTTCTTGTCAATATTTTTCTCTGATACTGCTATGTAATGCTTTAGCATCAGAGATTATAATTTATCTTGGATCAATATTTCCTCATTTGCAATTGCTATCTCAATGCAGGTGATATTGCCGACACATCAGGTAAGGCTATCAGCTCTTTCCCTTTTTTTTCTCTTTCTTTCTCCCATTCTCTTTATTTTTATGTGTGCAGCTTCACTGATTCTTTTGTCATTGTGAAACTGTAATAATGTATTTGCTCATAAAGTAGATACATGTGCTGTGCAGCCCATGGTTTTGTTCTGAGTTCATTGCAGTGCTTAGTAGATAGCATTAGGATAGTGTATGTTTCTTGCCTGAGCTAGATGAATAGACTGTGAAAGTATCTTTTTTTAGAGAAGATGCAAGCAATTAATAAAAATATTTATACAAGGTACTAAAAATCACCAAGTTTTAAATGTCTTTGTTTTACTATTTCTATACTTTAATTTTGATGTATGCAATATTTCTAAAATTTCTAGGGACAACTCCATCTATTCACGTGTGGGATGTCGTAAGCAAGCAGACACTTTCTATCCTGCGTTGTTCCCATAATAAGGGTGTCAGTTATGTTAACTTCAGTGCCACCGGCAAGTTGCTGTTATCAGTGGGTGTTGATCCTGAACACACTATCACTGTTTGGAGATGGCAGGAAGGTAAATTTTAAAGCTTATTATAATTAACAAGTTATTTGATTTATTCTATTTTCCATAGCCACTGAACTACATTCATCGATTTATAACTAGTAAAGTTAAGCAGGCAGATTGTATCAATTGCACCAGTGCTATGTCATGAACTCACCAGCAGAAGGCAAAATAAACAACAAGATATCTCGTTTTTTATTTTCATCGATTGGAAATTTTGTAGAAACAGAAACTGAGATCATTTATTTTTCTTTTATCCCATTATTATCTGTATTTCCCCCCAATCAGTTTCTGATTTTGGTTAGAATTTGTCGCACTTGCTCCCTCATGTCCAATTGGAACAGTCTTGAACGTATCTGGCATTTAGCCTTTCATCGTTAGATCTGGCTAAACCACATCAAGCACTATCGGACCTTACTCCCCTCTGCCAAACCACTCACTACTTCAGGGTCATCCTGGACTACAAAGATAACTCCTGGTTTCTTTTCTTCACTACCAACCATCACCTTAAATTCCTCTCCCGTCCACTCCCTGAACTCATGTCTTTCTATAGCTTCTCTCCTGTCTCACCTCACACACTTCGTCTTCTCCATAAATTCCAACTTCTGTTCTCTTGACCTTATTTTCACTAAACTGCTGACCAACCAAAATCTCTTCCTGACCTCCATGCTAGCTGATGTTATAAACGCTTACCTCTCCCTGGTACTGTCCCTCCCTTTCAAATCTGCCATCATCACCCTCCTCAAAAAAAAAACACCCACAACCACTCTTTGCAAACTACCACTCCATCTCCAATCCCCATTCCTCTAAAAATTCCTTGAATGTGTTGTCGCTTCCCAAATTAGTGCCAATCTTTCCCACAATCCATGTCTGAATCTCTCTAATTAAGTTTCTGCCCTCGCCACACTGACACGCACCTAATCAACATCACAATTGATGTACTCTGTGACCATGGTACACTAACCCTACTCCACCTTTTCAACCTCTCTGCAGTCTTTGACACAGTGGATCATGGCATCCTCCTTCAATGCCTGTCGTCCATTGTCTGGCTGAGTGGGACTGTCTTCATTTGGTTCAACTTTTACCTATCCAATTGTAGTGAGAGCATAAGCAACTTTTCTTCTCACCCCTGCACCATTACCTCTGTAGTCCCATAAGGCTCTTGGCCCCTCCTCTTCCTCATCTACACGCTGACCCTCAGCAACATCATCCAAAGACGTAATGCCAGTTTCCATGTGTGCATAGATGACCCCCAACTCTCTCTCTCCACCACATCTCTCAACCTGGCTTCTCCCCATTTTGTTTGTCCCACAAAGGGGCAGGTGCCTTCAGCTATCTAGGCCCTAAGCTCTGGAATTTTGCTCCCTAAACCTTTATGCCCTCCACATCCTTAAGACATTCCTTAAAACCTACTTTGATCAAGCTTTTAGTCACCCCTTATAATATATCCTTCTTGGGTTAATGTATGCTTTTGTGAAGCACGTTGGGATGTTTTACTCGAGATACTATATAGTTGAAAGTTGTTGTAGTGCCACCAGCACAAGTACTGAAATGGTTAAAGGAGATAGTCCACTACCACCATCTCAAAGCAACACAGGATGATGTACAATACAAATGTGACTTTACCAGCATCTACATCCTGAGAACATTGTTAAAAAAAACAACGCGTGACAATTGTCCCTAGTGATGGTAGACTGATGCATCTTAGGAGCAGGGTGTACGTAATTTCTAATTAATTTGTCTGTCATATCTAGCAGCATAATGGTTCGGATACATTCATATCCTGAGTGCAGGGGCACAGGAGAAATCTAGGGGGTCTCGTGCATCAGCTGATTGGATGAGATGTCCACATCAGGCTTTGAAAAAAAGCCGAACTTTTGGCCATCAAATCCATTCCCCTCAAACATCAGCTCTCGCAGCTTGGTGCTGAATGCTACATTATTTTATGATGACCCCGATACATCTCAGAGATTACATTTTGATATCCTAAAAGATGATTTAGAATTGATCACTAGTAGAGTGATTCTGCAACTTTAGATTTATTTGTAAAAATCAAGCGAAGTTGCAGAAAAGGTATGCAATTAGGTACCTAATGCGCACAACATTGTTGCTTTCGTTTGATAAAACTCTTTTAAAAAGATTGTTTTGAGTCCAAATTTGTTTTGTCATGTTTTACCCTGTAGCTGCTTCCATGAATAAATTGCTTCATATCAGAATTGCTGAGCTGGAATGTTTTTAATCAAGTACCTGATTTTTCTTTTGTTTTAGGTGCCAAAATTGCTAGCAAAAGTAGCCATAGTGAGAGGATTTTTGTGGTTGAGTTCCGTCCAGATTCAGACACACAATTTGTGTCCGTGGGGGTAAAACATATAAAATTTTGGACCTTGGCTGGTGGTGCATTACTTTCCAAAAAAGGTAGCATTGGGACTGTGGATGATGCGAGGATGCAAACCATGCTATCTGTTGCCTTTGGTGCAGTAAGTAGTGTTTAGAGATATTTCAAGAAACTGATGAATTTACATATCTGAAAACTAAACATTAGGAGCGAGAAATTGCCCGATTGGGGGTGGTAACAGCTACGAGGCGGCGCAGGAGTCCCGACCCGCCAGCTAAATTGGGTTTACCGCTCCCCGAGAGGAAGTGGAGCACAAAATCTCGTGCTCCACTTCCTCTCGGGGGTGGGACTGACGCTAACCATTGCGAATTTTCCAGCGCTATGCGGAGAGGCGCGTAGCCCTGGCAGGAACACAGGGTCCTCCCCTTCTGTTAAAGGGGAAGGCACTCTGCAAACTCTGCGTTAGGTAGAAGGGGCCACCTAAGGAGCTGGGTGCTGTGGCAGCAGCCCGGCATGAAACTAAGTGCCGGGCTGCAACATCACGGCACAAACTCCGTGATATGAAGATGAGAAGGCCACGACTGGTAAATCAGCCATTTAAAACATTTTCAGCTTCACACCTCCCCTTTAATTTTTATCCCGCAAGCGACCTAAAGCCCGGTACATGCCCTGCGAAGCTGTTATGGGCGTTGTCCACGACAGCCTCACTGGACGCTACCGAATTTTCGTTCTGGGGTGAAAACGGATTGCTGCGTACGGTGATGATGTCGGTCTGGGGCGCTATCAGTTAGTGCCGCTACTAAACCTCCACGGAGGTTCACAGGAATCGGTAACAGCGCGTGACCGGGCGAAAAATCATACACACCCCATTAGTGCCCTAAGGTTCACACTAACGGGAGGCACAAACGACCTGAATTGTTCTCCCGAGGTTTTTGTTAATTTATGTGTTTCTAATACAAGACTACTCCTGCAGTAAAGTCTCAGCAGGAGTAGAGGTGTCCAGCTTTATTTTCAGTGGTTGGAATTTATTATGTTTTATAAAAAGTTTTAACAATTTATATGAGATATTAAAATTTTTATATCTGCATGCGTTTCCTGTCAACAAAGCCTTACATTCTTTTGCCACTTTTTGTCTCACTTCTGTGTCATTTTCCTCCATGATAAATTCCTATGTTGAAACTGCTCATGTAAACTTGCCACGTTGTAATTATACCCTCTGGCTACTGATGGAGCTGTAGCACCTCAGTTTTGACTCTTCTACCGTCTCAGCCTGTACGGCAGAAAAACTCCTCTATTCCAACCAACTCTGCTTCTCTGATTCCCAAGTTACCATACATGTTTTTATATAAATATCACTATAATAACATCAAATCAACATATTGTATAAAAATAAGGACAGAATGTATGACTTTAAAATGGGGATTAAATTGCAACTGCACACCTTGTGTTCAATTATCCCCCACCCTCTACCTCCTTCACCTAAAGAATACACTTGGTCTTGACTTCCTGTTTGCAATACCACAGAAGATTGACTACTTTATTAAATGATTTCAAGCAAAACAGCAAATCGGCAGCAGATGTGATATGAGGTCTATGGCAGATGTACATTTTCCCATTGATAGAGCACAAGAAAAATTTGTATCCAAACTACAGTATCTGCCTCTGATTGAGCTGTAAAGATTTCTTATTACTTTGCAAACCAATGGAAGAATTCATTTTTACATTCACCTTAAAGTTTATTGTTTGACACAAATATCTTTGTGATATAACCCATGTTTATACCACTCATTTATAGAACAATCTTACTTTCACTGGTGCCATAAATGGAGATGTGTATGTCTGGAAGGATCACATTTTAAGCAGAGTTGTAGCAAAAGCCCATACAGGACCTGTTTTTACGATGTACACAACTTTAAGGGATGGCTTGATTGTCACTGGAGGCAAGGAAAGACCGTAAGATACATTTTTATATGTTATAATTTTCTTTTCTAGTATTACATCTATCCTGATGAAAGTGCATTATTGTAAAAATGTTCCTTCTAGTATTTGACATGGGCATGTGTCTATTATGTTGAATTCTATTAATAGATTATCTTAGTTGCCTAGAATCCTGTTTGCGATCTATAATTTATAAGATGTATTTGGAGAGACATATAAAATTAAACTCTTATCTCCACTAGTAGGACATGAAAACCTAAAAATTTGTCTGCACAGCGCCTATTTTTCCCGCGCTAGGCAAAAAGCATGTGCACATTTCTGGCCG
Source organism: Pristiophorus japonicus (assembly GCF_044704955.1). Lineage (NCBI taxonomy): Eukaryota > Metazoa > Chordata > Chondrichthyes > Pristiophoridae > Pristiophorus > Pristiophorus japonicus. Next base: position 91,433,498 of record NC_091985.1, read on the forward strand.
GCAGTGTACATTGGATAAAGTAGATGAACTTGCAGTAGGAGCACATGTTGGGAACATTTAAAAGTCAGAATAATTTATTTGAATTAGGGTCCTGCGGGTCTTGCAGAATTTGTTTTTGATTTTTGAATGCCCCAAAATTTCACTCGCCACATGCTTCTACCGGTTTATAAAAAGGGAGCGAGTAGCTAAAGTAAACATTGGCCCCTTAGAGGATGAGACTGGGGAATTAATAATGGAAAACAGGGAAATGGTGGAGACTTTGAACAAATATTTTGTATCGGTCTTCACAGTAGAAGACACTAAAAGCATCCCAATCTTCTTAGGCAGTCCTTCGGAGTTGAGGATGACTTGCTTCCAAACTAGAAATGAGTTCTCAGGTAACTGATGAGTCCAATGCGGGACCTACAGTCTCTGTCACAGGTGGGGCAGATGGTGGTTGAAGAGACGGATGGGTAGGGTGTTTAGGTTGTCATGTGCTCCTTCCGCTGTTTACGCTTGGCTTCTGCTTGCTCCTGACGAAGAGACTCGAGGTATTCGGCGTCTTCCTGGATGCTTCTCCTCCACTTTGAGCGGTCTTGGGCCAGGGATTCCCAGGTGTTGGTGGGGATGTTGCACTCTTTAAAGAAGGCTTTGAAGGTGTCTTTGAAGCGTTTCCTCTGCCCACCTGGGACTCGCTTGCCGTGTCGGAGCTCTGAGTAGAGCATTTGTTTTGGGAGTCTAGTACCGGGCATGCAGACGATGTGGCCTGTCCATCGGAGCTGATCGAGCGTGGTCAATGCTTCGATGCTGGGGATGTTAGCCTGAGCGAGAACACTGACATTGGATTTGCAGGATCTTGCGGAGGCAGCGTTGGTGGTACTTCTCCAGTGCTTTGAGGTGCCTGCTGTACATAGTCCATATCTCTGAAGCATATAGGAGGGCGGTTATCACTACTGCTCTGTAGACCATGAGCTTGGTGCCGGGTTTGAGGTCCTGGTGTTCAAACAATCTCTTCCTCAGGTGACCGAAGGCTGCACTGGCACACTGAAGGTGGTGTTGGACTTCGTCAATGACATCTGCCCTTGTTGACCATAGGCTCCCGAGGTATGGAAAATGTTTTTCGTTGTCCAAGGCCCCGTCATGGATTTTGATAATCGGGGGGCAGTACTGTGTGGCGGGGGCAGATTGGTAGAGGACCTTTGTCTTAAAGCCCATACTCTCGTACACTTCAGTGAAGGTGTTGACAAAGGTTTGGAGTTTAACCTCCGAGTATGCACAAACGCAAGCGTCGTCTGCATACTGTAATTCAATGACAGAGGATGGGACGACCTTGGATCTGGACTGAAGGCGACGGAGGTTGAACAATTTCCCGTTTTTCTGTAGATTAGCTCCACTCCAGCGGGTTGCTTATTGAGGGTGAGATGGAACATTGCAGCAAGCTAGATCAAGAAGAATTGATTATCAATAATTCATAATCAAGGGGCTATTGGGTGGGGGGGGGATCTTAAAACAATCACTATCACTAGAGAAAAAGTACTTGGCAAACTAATGGGACTAAAAGTGGAAAAATCCCCTGGACCTAATGGCCTGCATCCTAGGGTCTTAAAAGAGGTGGCTGCAGATAGTGGATGCGTTGGTGGTAATCAACCAAAATTCCCTGGATTCTGGCGAGGTCCCAGCTGACTGGAAAACTGCAAATGTAACACCCCTATTTAAGAAAGTAGGTAGACAGAAAGCAGGAAACTATAGACCAGTTAGCCTAATGACTGTCATTGGGAAAATGCTGGTGTCCATCATTAAGGAAGTAGTAGCAGGACATTTAGAAAATCATAATGCAGTCATGCAGAGTCAGACTGGTTTTATGAAAGGGAAATCATGTTTGACAAATTTGCTGGCGTTCTTTGAGGATGCAACAAGCAGGGTGGTGGATAAAGGTGAACCAGTAGATGTCATGTATGTAGATTTCTAGAAAGCATTTGATAAGGTGCCACATAAAAGATTACTGCACAAGATAAGAGCTCACGGGGTTGGGGGTAATATATTAGCATGGATGGAGGATTGGCTAACTAACAGAGAGTCAGGATAAATGGGTAATTTTCAGGTTGGCAAACTGTAACTAGTGGGGTGCTGCAGGGATCAGTGCTGGGGCCTCAACTATTTACATTTATATTAATGTCTTGGATGAAGGGACCGAGTGTAATGTAGCCAAATTTGCTGATGATACAAAGATAGGTGGGAAAGCAAGTTGTGAGGAGGACACAAAGAATCTACAAAGAGTTATAGATAAGCTAAGGGAGTGGGCAAAAATTTGGCAGATGGAGTATAATGTGGAAAAATAAAAAAGCAAATTATTATTTAAATGGGGAGAGATTAGTTCTGAGATGAAGGGGTTGTCATATGAAGAAAGGTTGAGCAGGTTGGGCCTATACTCATTGGTGTTTAGAAGACTTAGAGGTGATTTTATTGCAACGTATGAGTTTCTGAAGAGGATTGACAGGGTAGATGCAGAGATTTTATTTCCCCTCATGGGGGAGTCTAGAACTAGGGCGCATAGTTTCAGAATAAGGGGTCGCCCATTAAACATGGAAATGAGGAGGAATTTCTTCTCTGAGGGTCATGAATCTTTGGAATTCTCTAACCGAGAGCTGTGGAGGCTGGGTCATTGAATATATTTAAGATGGAGATAGACAGATTTTTGAATGATAAGGGAGTCAAGAGTGATGGGGAGTGGGCGGGGAAGTGGAGTTGAGGCCATGATCAGATCAACCATGACCTTATTGAATGGTGGAGCAGGCTCGAGGAGCCAAATGGCCTATTCCTACTCCTATGTTTTATGTTCTTTTCCGCCACACTACTTCCCCTTTTGCCTGTTTTGTTGACCTGGAACAGATGGCACATCTCTTTTATGAAGTGGGGTCAACAAAAATAGGTTTCCTCTGGGATGCCTAAATATATTTGTCTTGAACTGTAAATGCAGGTCCGGGAAGTAAGCATGGGTGTGTATATTCCTGCTCGTCTGCATTTATTTGCACTTCAATTGTGTTGTGCAAGATTTCTGATTGGTCCCCTTGGAGGACAAGACACACCCAACAGTTTATCTGGAATGTGTAATTTGGTCCTGCCTGCTGCAGAGTAATTCAAAGTCTCTGCAATGTGTAATTTGATGCAGTCATTGCCATAGGCAGGCTAACCGAGCCAAGCTGCTCCAGTGCAGCCATGATCATGGCATCTACCCTGTTAATGTAGAGGGTCACCTAGAAAAGCAAGATAACTCTCACATGGCAACGTACAGCCTGCCCTGTCAGCCTCCTCCCAATCATTAGTTGAGGGATATAACATAAAATGCTGGAAATGCTCAGCAAGTCAGGCAGCACCTGTGAAGAGATAAGCAGAGCTAATGGCCCTGAAATTGGGGTCGGAGGCTTCCCGCTGGCAATTGCCTCTGACCTAAAACATTTCTACGAAAGTACCTGGTGGTCCGGGAGGAGCCTACGATTCCGGTGGGGAGGCTTCTCTTCCCGCGCTGCGAAGCGTGCTTCCGTCCTCCAGGTTCCCATGCAGAAGATGCAGTCACATGTGACTGCTCAGCCAATTGGGTACTGTATTCCATAGCTTTCTCATTAATAGCAATGGGAACTCCATACCTATGAGTTTTCATTGCTATTAATGAGAAAAAAAAACAAAGACACTAAACACATGTAATAAAAATTAAAAAACACACCTCACATAATTAAAATTTATTGAAATTAAAGTTAATAAGTATTTGAGAAAAAAAAATCCGAGTTTTTAATTATGGTTAAAAATAAATGTAACTTAGTGGGTAGGGTTTTTAAAAATAATGTGTTTTTAATTTAATTTAATTATATTTTTGTATGTTTTTAAACTCTTACGCCTGTAAAAGTAGGCTATGTGCCGGCTTTTATCAGGCGCAAGAATTTTGAGGACATTTGCTGGGCAAGATAGTCGATGACCTTTCATCAGAATGTGAAACTTTAACTCTGGGCTAGAAATTTGCCAGCCTAACGCATGTTTTAATGCTATTTTTTCATGTTAAAAGTTTTTTGTTGTTAAAAAAATGTAATGGCATTTTGCTAATTTGGCCAATGCTTTAACGGCGTTGTTAAAAAAATAATGACCGCCTTTTTTCAAAACTATTTTTGTGACATCACTCGGCATCAAAAATAACGATATCACTGTTTTTGTGAATTTGTCCAATAAAGACATTTTTAAAGACAGTTGGGCTAGACTTGCCACTGCCCGTATTTCGGCGGTAATCAGGCGATATGAAAATATGGAGTCATTTAGATTTCGCCGCCCGATTACCGCGGAGATCTAAAGCTGCAACTTTTACCTGATTTCCTCCCGGTGGTATCGGTGGCGGCAGTGTGCAGCAGCGGGCGGTCTCAGTTGTCGTGTAAGGCCGGCTTCATCTCGAATGGCCTTACTGCACATGCGCAATTTTTTTTGTGCGCGTGCACAATTTTTTTTATCATTAACTGCTGAAGCTTTCTTTCTCAGCATATCAATATCCTTCAAAGCAATCTTTGATCAGTGTCTGCCACTGCCAATGGCCCAGATTTTGCTGCCAAAATAACAGTGAGTTTAATGGCGCTCACTGTTATTAATGTCTAAATCGTCCAGAAACTTGTTACCCCATGAATTGCACATCTCCATAATTTATTGGACAATTTGTATCACTCCGCTGTTAACCTCGCAGAAATGGCAGCTTGTCCTCAACCACCCCGTGAGTTTCAAGAAATTGCTACATTTATGCATTAAATACGAATTAAATTCGACACGGAAAGTTAGGGCTGTTACTTTAATTAGATTTATGTTCCTGTGACCTAGGCGGCTAATGGAATGGTCTCATTGGTGGAGTGAAGAGGGCAAGATGCAAAACTGTAAATGAATGCTCCGTGGCAGTGCAAGTCTCCTGTGCCACCAGCATAGGTCCACTGAAAAAGTCAAGGCTCGCACAAGTCTGAGCATGCCAAGGATAACCAAGAGTGCCAAATGGAGTTCATTGAAAGTAAAGCAGAGCCCACAGAATTTAACATTTATTGGATGACTTGTTCTAGACTGTAGACTGAAAATACAACTCCGAAATTAATTACGAAAAACTTTATTACTGCTCTGCAAGAATATAATTTGTAGTTTTAAGTTAACCAGATTTAAAGACTGTAAGCCAGCAGGAAATTCGTATAACAAAATGATACTGAATAAATGATGCTTCAATATTCTTTACAATCATAAATCTGAAAAAGCCAAAGCAGCAGTGGCTCAGAACCCTATCTTTCATTCATAAGTATTAGTAAATTTATGTGATTATCAAAGTGACAGATGTCACAGTTGGGTGTGTCAGGATCAAATACTCCCAGGTTGGGTACTAAATGAGCCCGATGGAATAATTGCCTCCCTCAACTGGCGTCCATATCGCTGGGTCAGGGGAACTTAAGTGTACCCTTTCCATGCCGCTATTAATTGCTGGAGGTATTTTGGGCGATACTTTTTTAAAAAGCCGAAAATAGCGTTGGGTGGTCTTAAGGGCAGTAAACGGGCGGTGCACGACATTTATAAGTGAAAATTGATTGCATCTACTGGGCGGGCGGCTGGATTTACCGCCAATATTCATTGGACCCTGAAACTACTGCCAGCGATAATCATAGATACATAGAAAATAGGTGCAGGAGTAGGCCATTCGGTCCTTTGAGCCTACACCACCATTCAATAAGATCATGGCTGATCAGTACCCCTCAGTACCCCTTTCCTACTTTCGCTCCATACCCCTTGAGCCCTTTAGCCATAAGGGCCATATCTAACTCCCTCTTGAATATATCCAATGAACTGGCATCAACAACTCTCTGCAGTAGGGAATTCCACAGGTTAACAACTCTCTGAGTGAAGAAGTTTCTCCTCATCTCAGTCCTAAATGACCTACCTCTTATCCTTAGACTCTGTCCCCTGGTTCTGGACTTCCCCAACATCGGGAGGTATATGGGCGCAAGTTTGGATCTCAAGCTTAAATCGAATGGTAATGCATTAAAAACCTTAAATCGGGCACTAAATCGGGTGATAATCGGACGAAAAGATCACGAAAGTTTAACCCAGTGATAAATATCACACAAAAAAAGCTTGTCTTACCCGGTTGAGTCAGATCGAAATCGTCGCTAATGGTGCCATCTTGGAAAACGGAGCTACAGTTCAGTGAATGAAAGCTTTTGTAGGGAAGGCTGAGTTTTACAGATTGAACTTTTCGTGAGTTTTTACTTCATTTTTACGGACATTCAAGGACATTCAAGGACATTATAAGAATGGGGCCTAGTCTATCTGTACTTGCTGACTGCTTATGCTATCCAGCAGAGAGCTAGAATGAGACACTGCATAAATTTGGATTAGCTGAAAAAATAATTTAAAATTTATTAAATGTTTGTATCCTTGTACTTAAAAGCAACTTTCTTAACTTTAATAAAACATTTTTGTATTACATTAAACTTTTAAATTAACGTCAACATTCAGGAAGGATAGACAGAAAGGAAAAGGAGGTGGGGTAATGTTGCTGGTTAAAGAGGAAAGTAACGCAATAGTAAAGAAGGACATTAGCTTGGATGATGTGGAATCTGTATGGGTACAGCTGCGGAATACCAAAGGGCAGAAAATGCTAGTGGGAGTTGTGTACAGACCACCAAACAGTAGTAGTGAGGTTGGGGACAACATCAAACAAGAAATTAGGGATGCGTGCAATAAAGGTACAGCAGTTATCATGGGCGACTTTAATCTACATATTGATTGGGCTAACCAAACTGGTAGCAATGCGGTGGAGGAAGATTTCCTGGAGTGTATTAGGGATGGTTTTCTAGACCAATATGTCGAGGAACCAACTCGAGGGCTGGCCATCCTAGACTTGGTGATGTGTAATGAGAAAGGACTAATTAGCAATCTTGTTGTGCGAGGCCCCTTGGGGAAGAGTGACCATAATATGGTAGAATTCTTTATTAAGATGGAGAGTGACACAGTTAATTCAGAGACTAGGGTCCTGAACTTAAGGAACGGTAACTTCGATGGTATGAGACGTGAATTGGCTAGGATAGACTGGCAAATGATACTTAAAGGTTTGACAGTGGATAGGCAATGGCAGACATTTATATATTACATGGATGAACTTCAACAATTGTACATCCCTGTCTGGAGTAAAAATAAAACGGGGAAGGTGGTTCAACTGTGGCTAACAAGGAAAATTAAGGATAGTGTTAAATCCAAGGAAGAGGCATATAAATTGGCCAGAAAAAGCAGCAAACCTGAGGACTGGGAGAAATTTAGAATTCAGCAGAGGAGGACAAAGGGTTTAATTAGGAGGGGGAAAATAGAGTAAGAGAGGAAGCTTGCCGGGAACATAAAAACTGACTGCAAAAGCTTCTATAGATATGGGAAGAGAAAAACATTAGTGAAGACGGACGCAGATCACTTGCAGTCAGATTCAGTTGAATTTATAATAGGGAACAAAGAAATGGCAGACCAGTTGAACAAATACTTTGGTTCTGTCTTCACGAAGGAAGACACAAATAACCTTCCGGAAGTACTAGGGGACTGAGGGTCGAGTGAGGAGGAACTGAAGGATATCCTTATTAGGCGGGAAATTGTGCTAGGGAAATTGATGGGATTGAAGGCCGATAAATCCCCGGGGCCTGATAGTCTGCATCCCAGAGCACTTAAGGAAGTGGCCCTAGAAATAGTGGATGCATTGGTGATCATTTTCCAACAGTCTATCGACTCTGGATCAGCTCCTATGGACTGGAGAGTAGCTAATGTAACACCACTTTTTAAAAAAGGAGGGAGAGAGAAAACGGGTAATTATAGACTGGTTAGCCTGACATCAGTAGTGGGGAAAATGTTGGAATCAATTATTAAAGATGAAATAACAGCACATTTGGAAAGCAGTGACAGGATCGGTCCAAGTCAACATGGATTTCTGAAAGGGAAATCATGCTTGACAAGTCTTCTGGAATTTTTTGAGGATGTAACTAGTAGAGTGGACAAGGGAGAACCAGTGGATGATGATGTATTTGGACTTTCAAAAGGCTTTTGACAAGGTCCCACACAAGAGATTGGTGTGCAAAATTAAAGCACATGGTATTGGGGGTAATGTATTGACATGGATAGAGAACTGTTTGGCAGACCGGAAGCAGAGAGTCGGGATAAACGGGTCCTTTTAAGAATGGCAGGCAGTGACTAGTGGGGTGCTGCAGGGCTCAGTGCTGGGACCCCAGCTGTTTACAATATACATCAATGATATGGATGAAGGAATTGAGTGGAATATCTCCAAGTTTGCAGATGACACTAACCTGGGTGGTGGTGTGAGCTGTGAGGAGGACGCTAAGTGGCTGCAGGGTGACTTGGACAGGTTAGATGAGTGGGCAAATGCTTGGCAGATGCAGTACAATGTGGATAAATGTGAGGTTATCCACTTCAGGGGCAAAAACACAAAGGCAGAATATTATTTGAATGGCGGCAGGTTAGGAAAAGGGGAGGTGCAACGAGACCTGGGTGTCATGGTACATCAGTCATTGAAAGTTGGCATGCAGGTACAGTAGGCGGTGAAGAAAGCAAATGGTATGTTGGCCTTCATAGCTAGGGGTATAGCGTATAGGAGCAGGGAGGTCTTACAGCAGTTGTACAGGGCCTTGGTGAGGCCTCAGCTGGAATATTGTGTTCAGTTTTCGTCTCCTAATCTGAGGAAGGACATTCTTGCTATTGAGGGAGTGCAGCGAAGGTTCATCAGACTGATTCCCGGGATGGCTGGACTGACATATGAAGAGAGACTGGATCATAGAAACATAGAAACATAGAAAATAGGTGCAGGAGCAGGCCATTCAGCCCTTCTAGCCTGCACCGCCATTCAATGAGTTCATGGCTGAACATGAAACTTCAGTACCCCATTCCTGCTTTCTCGCCATACCCCTTGATCCCCCGAGTAGTAAGGACTTCATCTAACTCCCTTTTGAATATATTTAGTGAATTGGCCCCAACCACTTTCTGTGGCAGAGAATTCCACAGGTTCACCACTCTCTGGGTGAAGAAGTCTCTCCTCATCTCGGTCCTAAATGGCTTACCCCTTATCCTTAGACTGTGACCCCTGGTTCTGGACTTCCCCAACATTGTGAACATTCTTCCTGCATCTAACCTGTCTAAACCCGTCAGAATTTTAAACGTTTCTATGAGGTCCCCTCTCATTCTTCTGAACTCCAGTGAATACAAGCCCAGTTGATCCAGTCTTTCTTGATAGGTCAGTCCCACCATCCCGGGAATCAGTCTGGTGAATCTTCGCTGCACTCCCTCAATAGCAAGAATGTCCTTCCTCAAGTTAGGAGACCAAAATTGTACACAATACTCCAGGTGTGGCCTCACCAAGGCCCTGTACAACTGTAGCAACACCTCCCTGCCCCTGTATTCAAATCCTCTCGCTATGAAGGCCAACATGCCATTTGCTTTCTTAACCACCTGCTGTACCTGCATGCCAACCTTCAATGACTGATGTACCATGACACCCAGGTCTCGTTGCACCTTCCCTTTTCCTAATCTGTCACCATTCAGATAATAGTCTGTCTCTCTGTTTTTACCACCAAAGTGGATAACATCACATTTATCCACATTATACTTCATCTGCCATGCATTTGCCCACTCACCTAACCTATCCAAGTCACTCTGCAGCCTCATAGCATCCTCCTCGCAGCTCACACTGCCACCCAACTTAGTGTCATCCGCAAATTTGGAGATACTACACTTAATCCCCTCGTCTAAATCATTAATGTACAATGTAAACAGCTGGGGCCCCAGCACAGAACCTTGCGGTACCCCACTAGTCACTGCCTGCCATTCTGAAAAGTACCCATTTACTCCTACTCTTTGCTTCCTGTCTGACAACCAGTTCTCAATCCATATCAGCACACTACCCCCAATCCCATGTGCTTTAACTTTGCACATTAATCTCTTGTGTGGGACCTTGTCGAAAGCCTTCTGAAAGTCCAAATATACCACATCAACTGGTTCTCCTTTGTCCACTTTACTGGAAACATCCTCAAAAAATTCCAGAAGATTTGTCAAGCATGATTTCCCCATCACAAATCCATGCTGACTTGGACCTATCATGTCACCATTTTCCAAATGCGCTGCTATGACATCCTTAATAATTGATTCCATCATTTTACCCACTACTGAGGTCAGGCTGACCGGTCTATAATTACCTGTTTTCTCTCTCCCTCCTTTTTTAAAAAGTGGGGTTACATTGGCTACTCTCCACTCGATAGGAACTGATCCAGAGTCAATGGAATGTTGGAAAATGACTGTCAATGCATCCGCTATTTCCAAGGCCACCTCCTTAAGTACTCTGGGATGCAGTCCATCAGGCCCTGGGGATTTATCGGCCTTCAATCCCATCAATTTCCCCAACACAATTTCCCGACTAATAAAGATTTCCCTCAGTTCCTCCTCCCCACTAGACCCTCTGACCCCTTTTATATCCGGAAGGTTGTTTGTGTCCTCCTTAGTGAATACTGAACCAAAGTACTTGTTCAATTGGTCTGCCATTTCTTTGTTCCCCGTTATGACTTCCCCTGATTCTGACTGCAGGGGACCTACGTTTGTCTTTACTAACCTTTTTCTCTTTACATACCTATAGAAACTTTTGCAATCCGCCTTAATGTTCCCTGCAAGCTTCTTCTCGTACTCCATTTTCCCTGCCCTAATCAAACCCTTTGTCCTCCTCTGCTGAGTTCTAAATTTCTCCCAGTCCCCAGGTTCGCTGCTATTTCTGGCCAATTTGTATGCCACTTCCTTGGCTTTAATACTATCCCTGATTTCCCTAGATAGCCACGGTTGAGCCATAGAAACATAGAAACATAGAAAATAGGTGCAGGAGTAGGCCATTCAGCCCTTCTAGCCTGCACCGCCATTCAATGAGTTCATGGCTGAACATTCAACTTCAGTACCCCATTCCTGCTTTCTCGCCATACCCCTTGATCCCCCTAGTAGTAAGGACCTCATCTAACTCCTTTTTGAATATATTTAGTGAATTGGCCTCAACAACTTTGTGGTAGAGAATTCCACAGGTTCACCACTCTCTGGGTGAAGAAGATCCTCCGCATCTCGGTCCTAAATGGCTTACCCCTTATCCTTAGACTGTGACCTCTGGTTCTGGACTTCCCCAACATTGGGAACATTCTTCCTGCATCTAACCTGTCTAACCCCGTCAGAATTTTAAATGTTTCTATGAGGTCCCCTCTCATTCTTCTGAACTCCAGTGAATACAAGCCCAGTTGATCCAGTCTTTCTTGATAGGTCAGTCCCGCCATCCCGGGAATCAGTCTGGTGAACCTTCGCTGCACTCCCTCAATAGCAAGAATGTCCTTCCTCAGGTTAGGAGACCAAAACTGTACACAATACTCCAGGTGTGGCCTCACCAATGCCCTGTACAACTGTAGCAACACCTCCCTGCCCCTGTACTCAAATCCCCTTGCTATGAAGGCCAATATGCCATTTGCTTTCTTAACCGCCTGCTGCACCTGCATGCCAACCTTCAATGACTGATGTACCACGACACCCAGGTCTCTGCACCTCCCCTTTTCCTAATCTGTCACCATTCAGATAATAGTCTGTCTCTCTGTTTTTACCACCAAAGTGGATAACCTCACATTTATCCACATTATACTTCATCTGCCATGCATTTGCCCACTCACCTAACCTATCCAAGTCGCTCTGCAGCCTCACAGCATCCTCCTCGCAGCTCACACTGCCACCCAACTTAGTGTCATCCGCAAATTTGGAGATACTACATTTAATCCCCTCATCTAAATTATTAATGTACAGTGTAAACAGCTGGGGCCCCAGCACAGAACCTTGCGGTACCCCACTAGTCACTGCCTGCCATTCTGAAAAGTACCCATTTACTCCTACTCTTTGCTTCCTGTCTGACAACCAGTTCTCAATCCATGTCAGTACACTACCCCCAATCCCATGTGCTCTAACTTTGCACATCAATCTCTTGTGTGGGACCTTGTCGAACGCCTTCTGAAAGTCCAAATATACCACATTAACTGGTTCTCCCTTATCCACTCTACTGGAAACATCCTCAAAAAATTCCAGAAGATTTGTCAAGCATGATTTCCCTTTCACAAATCCATGCTGACTTGGACCTATCATGTCACCTCTTTCCAAATGCACTGCTATGACATCCTTAATAATTGATTCCATCATTTTACCCACTACCGATGTCAGGCTGACCGGTCTATAATTCCCTGTTTTCTCTCTCCCTCCTTTTTTAAAAAGTGGGGTTACATTGGCTACCCTCCACTCCATAGGAACTGATCCAGAGTCAATGGAATGTTGGAAAATGACTGTCAACACATCCACTATTTCCAAGGCCACTTCCTTAAGTACTCTGGGATGCAGTCCATCAGGCCCTGGGGATTTATCGGCCTTCAATCCCATCAATTTCCCCAACACAATTTCCCGGCTAATAAGGATTTCCCTCAGTTCCTCCTCCTTACTAGACCCCCCGACCCCTTTTATAACCGGAAGGTTGTTCGTGTCCTCCTTCGTGAATACCGAACCAAAGTACTTGTTCAATTGGTCCGCCATTTCTTTGTTCCCCGTTATGACTTCCCCTGATTCTGACTGCAGGGGACCTACGTTTGTCTTTACTAACCTTTTTCTCTTTACATATCTATAGAAACTTTTGCAATCCGTCTTAATGTTCCCTGCAAGCTTCTTCTCATACTCCATTTTCCCTGCCCTAATCAAACCCTTTGTCCTCCTCTGCTGAGTTCTAAATTTCTCCCAGTCCCCAGGTTCGCTGCTATTTCTGGCCAATTTGTATGCCACTTCCTTGGCTTTAATACTATCCCTGATCTTCCCTTTTTTATTTTTACGCCAGACAGGAATATACAATTGTTGTAGTTCATCCATGTGGTCTCTAAATGTCTGCCATTGCCCATCCACAGTCAACCCCTTAAGTATCATTCGCCAATCTATCCTAGTCAATTCACGCCTCATACCTTCAAAGTTAGCCTTCTTTAAGTTCTGGACCATGGTCTCTGAATTAACTATATCATTCTCCATCCTAATGCAGAATTCCACCATATTATGGTCACTCTTCCCCAAGGGGCCTCGCACAATGAGATTGCTAATTAGTCCTCTCTCATTACACAACACCCAGTCTAAGATGGCCTCCCCCCTAGTTGGTTCCTCGACATATTGGTCTAGAAAACCATCCCTTATGCACTCCAGGAAATCCTCCTCCATCGTATTGCTTCCAGTTTGGCTAGCCCAATCTATGTGCATATTAAAGTCACCCATTATGACTGCTGCACCTTTATTGCATGCACCCCTAATTTCCTGTTTGATGACCTCCCCAACATCACTACTACTGTTTGGAGGTCTGTACACAACTCCCACTAACGTTTTTTGCCCTTTGGTGTTCTGCAGCTCTACCCATATAGATTCCACATCATCCAAGCTAATGTCTTTCCCAACTATTGCATTAATCTCCTCTTTAACCAGCAATGCTACCCCACCTCCTTTTCCTTTTATTCTATCCTTCCTGAATGTTGAATACCCCTGGATGTTGAGTTCCCAGCCCTGATCATCCTGGAGTCACGTCTCCATAATCCTAATCACATCATATTTGTTAACATCTGTTTGCACCTTATTGCGGATACTCCTTGCATTAAGACACAAAGCCTTCAGGCTTGTTTTTTTAACATCCTTTGTCCTTTTAGAATTCTGCCACACAGTGGCCCTTCCTGTTCCCCGCCCTGGGCCTCTCTCTCCCCCCCCCCCCCATCTCCCCTCCGTCTCCTGCCTCTGCCTCCCTTTTGTCTCCCTCTGTCTCCCTGCATTGGTTCCCATCCCCCTGCCATATTAGTTTAACTCCTCCCCAACAGCACTCGCAAACACTCCCCCTAGGACATTGGTTCCGGTCCTGCCCAGGTGCAGACCGTCCGGTTTGTACTGGTCCCACCTCCCCCAGAACCGGTTCCAATGCCCCAGGAATTTGAATCCCTCCCTGCTGCACCACTGCTCAAGCCACCTATTCATCTGCGCTATCCTGCGATTCCTACTCTGACTAGCACGTGGCACTGGTAGCAATCCCGAGATTACTACTTTTGAGGTCCTACTTTTAATTTAGCTCCTAGCTCCTTAAATTCGTTTTGTAGAACCTCATCCATTTTTTTACCTATGTTGTTGGTACCACGACAACTGGCTGTTCTCCCTCCCATTTCAGAATGTCCTGCACCCGCTCCGAGACATCCTTGACCCTTGCACCAGGGAGGCAACATACCATCCTGGAGTCTCGGTTGCGGCCGCAGAAACGCCTATCTATTCCCCTCACCATTGAATCCCCTATCACTATCGCGCTCCCACTCTTTTTCTTGCCCTCCTGTGCAGCAGCGCCAGCCACGGTGCCATGAACTTGGCTGCTGCTGCCCTCCCCTGATGAGTCATCCCCCCCAACAGTACTCAAAACGGTGTATCTGTTTTGTAGGGGGATGACCACAGGGGACCCCTGCACTAACTTCCTTGCAGTGCTCTTCCTGCTGGTCTTCCATTCCCTATCTGGCTGTGGACCCTTCTCCTGCGGCAAGACCAACTCACTACACGTGATACTCACGTCATTCTCAGCATGGTGGATGCTCCAGAGTGAATCCACCCTCAGCTCCAATTCCGTAATGCGGACCGTCAGGAGCTGGAGGCGGATACACTTCTCACACACGTAGTCGTCAGGGACACCGGAAGTGTCCCTGAGTTCCCACATGGTACAGGAGGAGCATATCACGTGACCGAGCTCTCCTGCCATGCCTTAACCCTTAGATACCCTTAAATTGGTAATAACAATGTTACAGTTCACTTACTGATATAAAAAATAAAAAGAAAATCTACTCACCAATTACCAGCCAATCACTTACCCCATTGGCTGTGACGTCACCTTTTGATTCCTTTCTACTTCTATTTTGCTTTCTCTCCCGCTGTAGCTGCACCGGTACGCCTTTTATAGGCCACTCCGACGCTGCTCCCACCTCTCGCCAACTGCCACTGGTACTCGAGCTCCCGCTGGGCCTTTTATAGGCCGCTCCGACGCTGCTCCCGCTTCTCCCCAACTGCCGCTGGTACTCGAGCTCCCGCTGGGCCTTTATAGGCCGCTCCAACGCTGCTCCCACTTCTCCCCAACTGCCGCTGGTACTCGAGCTCCCGCTGGGCCTTTTATAGGCCGCTCCGACGCTGCTCCCGCCTCTCCCCAACTGCCGCTGGTACTCGAGCTCCCGCTGGGCCTTTTATAGGCCGCTCCGACGCTGCTCCCGCCTCTCCCCAACTGCCGCTGGTACTCGAGCTCCCGCTGGGCCTTTTATAGGCCGCTCCGACGCTGCTCCCGCCTCTCCCCAACTGCCGCTGGTGCTCGAGCTCCCGCTGGGCCTTTTATAGGCCGCTCCGACGCTGCTCCCGCCTCTCCCCAACTGCCGCCTTTATTCACTGGAGTTTAGAATGATGAGAGGGGATCTCATAGAAACATATAAATGCAGGACGAATGTTCCCAATGTTGGGAAGTCCAGAACCAGGGGACACAGTCTAAGGATAAGGGGTGAGCCATTTAGGACTGAGATGAGGAGAAACTTCTTCAATCAGAGAGTTGTTAACCTATGGAATTCCCTACCGCAGAGAGTTGTTGATGCCAGTTCACTGAATATATTCAAGAGGGAGTTAGATATGGCCCTTACGGCTAAAGGGGTCAAGGGGTATGGAGAGAAAGCAGGAAAGGGGTACTGAGGAAATGATCAGCCATGTTCTTATTGAATGGTGGTGCAGGCTCGAAGGGCTGAATGGCCTACTCCTGCATCTATTTTCTATGTTTCTATTTCACTTAAGTAACAATAAAGCAAACAACCAACCACAACAATAAAACAACAACAACAACAACAACTATAGCAGTAAATAAACTTAAGCTGCAGCCACTTCCCCATCCCCCCCACACCGCTGCTAATTTAACCCCCTGCCCCTTCTTGCCCTTGGCATTAGTCTTGCCCGTTACCACAGGCTTACCCCTAGTCCCAGTGACTCCAAGCTGTCTGGGGATTGGAGTGGGATCAATCAAGACCGTCAATTGCCGTTGGGCATTGACAGCCTCGGTGTTTTCACGCACTGCAGCTACTATCTGCAACATGCCCTCCCTAATCTCTACAGATAGTACTGCTATGCTTCCCGACATGCCCTCCTTAATCTCTGCAGATAGTACTACGATGCTTCCCGAAATCCCACCCATGGCCTTGAGGAGCGATTTGGTGAGCTGGACACATTTCCCCAGTCATTCCCATCAAATCGACCACTTCCCGTTCAGGCTGCATTTCGCCAGAGCGGTCTTGACATCTCAGCCTCTGCGCAGACGCCAGATAGCCCGCTGCTGCCCTGGGTGTGACTTCCTGCAACCCACTGGGACTCGGGACCTCACATGGTGGATAACCGTGAAATGCCCCCTCCTGCATAGTGCTGGCTGCAGATGAAGCTCTTTGTGCCTGCGTGGCGTCCTCCAAAGTCAGCAACACCATCTCTCCCTGCCTCCCCCCTACCCCCCACTCCCCACCGTATCCATTTGTTCCTCCTCTTCCTCCTGTGGAAGTTGGTCAGGATGGCTGAGGTAGCTGTCATCCAATTCCACTTGTGGCGAGCTGGCAGGGTCTTTTCTAGTATTGGATGTTTCTGAATCATCTGCAAAATATAACAGAACAGACAACTGGTTAGCAGCAGGGGAAGGGGCAGGCTGACATGAGTAGTCTCACATAGCGCAGGCTCATTTGAAGGACCACGACGAATGACAGTACATCACATAAACCAAAGCCTAGCTCACACAGTACTTAACATTGAGCCAACCCAGACTGTGGATTTTGCAGGACTTACTACTGTCACTCCTAAACGTGGGCTCAGCATCCGCACAGGTGGTCAATTTCTGCGACACACCAATCAGACCTGCAACACAACTTTCAAGGTGTGTGAGTGGGACCAGTATTGCTGGACCGCCACCAGTTTTCTGCTGCTGTCGCCAGTTCTGGGACAACTTTTTCTGCAAAATGGCAATATAAATTTTTAAGAGGGGCCTCCTACTATCGTGGCACACACAGATAGTCATCAAACCACTTTTACCATTTGTTTGCATTTAATTAAGTGATCTGTATAATGTCCCTTTACTTGCACGTTGTTCATCACGAAAACATCGAAGTGCAGTGCAGAAAAAAAGCAGTCTTTATAATGTGTGATGATCGGAAGCCTAGTGATACCAAGAGAGGTCACATTTACAACTTAAGTAATTGGAATGCATAACTAAAAATATGGCTTTCTCTGGTTGTCCCGCAAAGGTTATGCCACCTCTTCCTGCACTGGTGATATGTCCTCCTGACGGAGTCCACAGAGGTAACCTGCTCGGCAACGCGTTTCCATGCTTCTGCCATTGCAGATGGGTGCAGTTTCCCTTCATTCTTCTTTCCAATCTGGCCCCTTCCTCTCTACAGCGCCAACCAAGACCTCATTTGTGCCCTGGGTAAACTTCCTAGCCCTCTTCCTTCCCAAATCATTCTGCATTTTTGTTCTTGCAGCGCCTGTGTGGAAGTATGGAGAACTCTCCTAGAACTTTAAATTCCCTTTAAAAATGGCTGATTCAAACCTGGCAGGCACACCCGCCATATGAGAAACAGGCAATTTTTTTTTGCAAATGCTCAGAACGGCCATTTTTTTAATCGCAAAATTATTTCACTTTTGTCGTTTTAAAAATGGCGCTCTTTTAACGCATTGCCAAAAGTTCCAAAACGCTTGCCGAAATTTAATTTTTGGTGTTATTTTGGCGACAAAAAAAGTCGTTAACCGCGAATAATGTCAAAAAACTGTGATATCGTTATTTGAGCAAATTCTAGCCC
Source organism: Pristiophorus japonicus (assembly GCF_044704955.1). Lineage (NCBI taxonomy): Eukaryota > Metazoa > Chordata > Chondrichthyes > Pristiophoridae > Pristiophorus > Pristiophorus japonicus. The sequence goes on from NC_091985.1 coordinate 91,451,425, forward strand.
AGAGTTTCTCTGTAAATGCTGCCTGATTTGTTGAGTGAAATCCACAGCTTTGACTATTTTACATAATTTGAGCTGCAAGGTTGGTTTAGCAAGACCATTTCATTCAACGAGAACAGGCGAGGGTGACGTCATTGCAAGTGACTGCACTAGTCGAACTGTTGATTTCTAGCATGTGTTGAGAATTACATCATCGAGTGACTTGGCTCATGCGCAGGATGACATCACAGGTCAACCGAAAACCAGAAATACCCACACTGTCGCTAATCACTCCGTCAAACTAAACACTCTGGGTAAGAGCTGCGATGACTGATGGGGCATTGTGTGTGGGTCACAGATTGTTAACAGATTTATTGAGTACAAAATGAATAGTGACAGTGTCATTGTCATGTATGGGGTTACTAGCCACCAGGTGGTGCCATGTCGAAGGTCATTGGGCTGCACGCATGTGTGTGAGGTCCAGGTATTAAAGGCAAGCCATCATGTAATGTAAGCACTTTGGGCCCTGATAAAGCAGAGCCAGGTTTGTACCTGTGTTAGTTAACAGTATTCAGTCTATCGAGTTATTACATACATAACAGTCATGACTTCTGGATTTCGTCCTATTCAATTATGTCACTTGCCGCACACGCGGCGTGTTTTCTGAGAAATGAACTCGCTGCCGTTCATGGTCAAGAGCGTGATCCAGATCTAGGGAGGAGGAGAGGGAGAACGTGGTGTAAGTGTAAAGGTGGTGGGGTTGGAGGAATGTGATCCATGTCTAACAGAGGGGGAGAACGTGATCCGTTTTCCCATCTGGATCACGTTTTCACTCTCATTTACCACCCCCCCCCCCCCGAGCTTTAGACCAACATCACGTTCCTGAAGCCCGTGCTTACACCACCCCCCTCCCCCCCCCCCCCCCCCCCCCCCCCCGTTTCCAATCTTTTCCCTGTCTCCTGTGTCCTAATCTTCTCCCCCCTGAGTTCCTGACCTTCTCTTCACTCCCCCACCCCTGCCCGAGTTCCTGATCTTCTCCCGCCGAGTTCCTGAACTTCTGGTTGTGAGTGCATGACTACTCAATTCTCCCACCCCCCACCCACACAGAGATCATGCTAATGGCCCATTACATGCAAGTTGCATTCATGTTCATCACATGGGTTTTACATTTACATCTTGGTACATTTGTTGGGTGGATTACAGTTGCGTTTCTTTTTGTGTGGTACATTTACATGATCAGTACAAGTATATCAGTACAGGTACACAAGGACAGTCTAGTTCCAGCACGGCCGGATGAGATCCAGGTCGTCTGGTGGCGGCGCAATGCCCCATGCTAGTGGGTCTGTGGGCGAGGTGAGCTCATTTTGCTTGAGTTGCCAGAGCTCAGGGCTCTTGCCGTTACTCCTAGTGTCGGGAAGGCCCAAAGACAGCTGATGTGTCTGTGACCTCCCTGTCCTTTTCATTTGCGCAGTGTCGCTGCTGCTCCCTGGGAAGCAGTCTGAGCGAGTAAGCGTTTTGTCTAAGCAATGGTGGGGCTGCCTCGTCCTGTCTAGCAGTTCGCAGGGGACTGCTGACTCGCTTTCCTTGAGGGCACCATTGTGAGCACTCTCTAGTTTGGGATCCTGGCTGGTCCAGGTCCTTTTCGGAGGAGCCGTTGCGGGTGACCCTTCGTTCTTGGGCATAGCCGTGGTGGTGAGCGGGTTTGTGGGCTGCGCCGTTTCCACCCAGGTGGTGGGCGACGGTAGCCGACTGCGAGCATAGGCGCAATTTACTGTTTCTGGCCCGTGGCGGTTCATACCATTGGGTGCCTGCAATGATAAACCGATCTGAGGCAGGGTATCGCTACCGGTGCCTCTGCTCTCCAGGGATCGTTTATTCTGCGGCTTGTCTACTTCTGTCAGCTGTGGGGACACTTTATGATATATTGTTCTGGTCCCAGGGACGCAGGTAACTACAGCATTGGGTAGCCCGCTGGACCTGTATACGACCGTTAGGTGTTCGCCCGCTACATTGGCTGATTGCAATTTGCACCCGACATCGCTCAACAACATTTTGCTCGTTATAGCTGGACTTTTACATTGGTTACCAATTTCAAGCAGATCATTCAAAAATGGCGGGTTGCTGGCCTCCTTTAAAATGGCCTTACTACTTTTACCCCAATCGTCTTCCTTGCGTGGAACCACGTGCCGTTGCTGCACCTCGTGGTTTGGACGCCATTTTTTCTCTGTCCATGATGTTGACAGCCGTGATCTTCTTTCACAGGGATTCTACCACTGAAGCTGGGAAGGCGCCCTCAGATCCAATCTTCCTCCCCAGGAGTCCTGCCACTGAAACTGGGACAGTGCGTTCGGGGCGTCTCGGCCGGATCATCGCCACGCAGTCGTGATGAACGGTCTGTGCCTCGGGGGCTGCGCAGATCTGCTCTCCGGTGCCTGGTCCAACCGAAGGTTGGGGGTTTGCTCTGCCTCTGAGCATGGGGGACGTCGATCGCTGGAGGGATGAAGTCTTCCCAGTTCCAATGAATCTTCCCCATCCATCTTCTTCCAAGTAGCTTTGGACCATCATCTGAAACAATCCACAATGGTAAATTGTGCACCGCGCTATCATGGGATACATTTACATCTGCAGTACCAATAACTGATATCAGTTCTGTTATACTCATAATAACTGGTCAGACCGAGTACTTTGTGTAATGAGCAAGTATGACCTTAGCTCCTTTATTGTAATTCCAGAGTGCAGGTACCTCATGGGTGGCCTGCTTATATACTGTACTCCCAAGGGATGCTGGGATCCCTTGGGACTCCAACAAGTAGGCCCTCTGGTGGACAGGTGTGATGCAGGTTACAAGGTTACAAGGGGTTAAATACATAACATCACTCCCCCGTGAAGTCAACAATACACTTATTTACAAGGTGAGACGATCTGGGGCTTTGCGCTCCCTTGTCGATTTTCTCAGAATGTTGGTGTGGTTGGATTGGTCAGTTCTTCGTTGGGCAGCCGGCCTTGCCGGGCTGCTGGGGATGATGAGTTCTGTTTCGTGGTCAACTGTGATGTCAGTTGCCACTTGTGTGTGTGTGTGTGTGTGTGTGTGTGTGTGTGTGTTGGAAGGTCAAAGTTGATGGTGTCTTCTTCAGGTTGTACGTGGCTGTTGGTGAACCATAGTTTAATTTGGTCCAAGTGTTTTCTGTGCGTTTGTTCATTGGTCAGTTTGACCTGAAACACCCTACTCCCCTCTTTGGCTGTGACCGTACCAGCGAGCCACTTGGGACCATGTCCATAATTGAACACAAACATAGGATCATTGATCCCAATATCGCGTGACAAGTTTGCGCGGTGATGGTACACACTCTGTTGATGCTGCTTGTCCTCCACGTAATCATGTAGATCAGGGTGGACCAGAGAGAGCCTTGTTTTAAGCGCCCTTTTCATGAGCAGCTCGGCTGGGGGAAGCCCTGTGAGTGACTGGGGTCTGGTGCGGTAGCTGAGCAGTACTCGGGTCTGCAGGGAGTCTTCCGATATACGTTTCAAGCTTTGCTTGATGGTCTGAACTGCCCGTTCTGCCTGGCCGTTGGATACGGGCTTGAACGGCGCAGATGTGACATGTTTGATCCCGTTGCGGGTCATGAACTCTTTGAATTCGGCACTTGTGAAGCACGGCCCATTGTTGCTGACTAGGACATCGGGCAAGCCGTGCGTGACAAACATAGCTCTTAGACTTTCAGTGGTGGCCGTGGACGTGCTTCCAGGCATTATTGCACATTCAATCCACTTTGAGTAAGCATCCACGACAACCAAAAACATTTTTCCTAGGAATGACCCTGCATAGTCTACATGGATCCTCGACTACAGTTTGGATAGCCAGGACCATAAACTCTGGGTGCATTGCTCAACTGAGAGCAAGCATTGCACTGGCATACACATGACTCTAAATCTGAGTCGATGCCTGGCCACCACACGTGGGATCTGGCTATGGCTTTCATCATCACGATGTCTGGGTGGGTGCTGTGCAGTTCGCGAATAAATGTGTCTCTGCCTTTCTTGGGCAAGACCACGCAATTGCCCCACAAGAGACAGTCCGCCTGCAGGGACAACTCATCTTTGTGTCTGTGGAATGGCTTAATCACTTCCTGCATCTTCACTGGGACACTGGACCAGCTCCCATGGAGGACATAGTTTTTTACCAGGGACAGTAAAGGATCCTGGCTGGTCTGGGTCCTGATCTGGCGGGCCGTAACCAGGGATTTCTTGTTCTCAAATGCCTCCATGACCATAAGCAAGTCCGCTGGCTGTGCCATTTCCACCTTGGTGGTGGGCAATGGTAGTCGACTGAGAGCATCTGCGCAGTTCTCTGTGCCCGGTCTGTGGTGAATTACATAGTTGTATGCCGACAGCGTGAGTGCCCATCTTTGGATGCGGGCAGAGGCATTGGTATTGATCCCTTTGCTCTCCGAGAATAGCGATATGAGCGGCTTGTGGTCAATTTCAAGCTCTAACTTGAGGCCAAACAAGTACTGGTGCATTTTTTTTACCCCGTAAACGCACACCAGAGCCTCTTTTTCAACCATGCTGTAGGCCCTTTCGGTCTTGGACAAGCTCCTGGATTCATACGCAACTGGTTGCAAACTTCCCGATTCATTAGCCTGTTGTAACACACACCCGACCCCGTATGACGATGCATCGCAAGCTATAACACTAGTCGTTCACATGGGTTATACAGAACAAGCAGTTTGTTAGAACACAGTAAATTTCTGGCTTTCTTAAAGGCAGCCTCTTGTGAATTCCCCCCATACCTAGTCATCTCCCTTGCGCAGTAGCGCATGTAGGGGTCCTAGCAGGGTGCTTAACCCAGGTAGGAAATTACCAAAGTAGTTAAGGAGTCCCAGAAACGACCGCACGTTCCATGGTCGCAGCGTGTTCTTGGTGGCCTCATTCTTGGCGTCGGTGAGTCTGATGCCGTCTGCTGCGATTCACCTTCCTAAGAATTCGACATCCTGTGCCAGGAAAACACACTTCGAGCATTTCAACCTGAGCCCCACGCGATCCAACGAAATAAGAACCTCCCCCACGTTCTTCAAGTGCTCCATGGTGTCCCGACCTGTAACTAATATGTCGTCCTGGAAGACCACTGTACAAGGAACCGACTTTAGCAGGCTCTCCATGTTCCGCTGGAAGATCGCTGTGGCCGACCGAATCCCAAATGGGCACCGGTTGTAAATAAACAGACCTTTGTGCGTGTTGATGCAAGTGAGGCCTTTCGAAGACGACTCCAGCTCCTGCGTTATGTAGGCCGAGGTCAGGTCCAGCTTGATGAACGTCTCCCTCCAGCCAGGGTCATAGAAACATAGAAACATAGAAAAATTGGTGCAGGAGTAGGCCATTCGGCCCTTCGAGCCTGCACCGCCATTCAATAAGATCATGGCTGATCATTCCTTCAATACCCCTTTCCTGCTTTCTCTCCATACCCCTTGATCCCCTTAACCGTAAGAGCCATATCTAACTCCCTCTTGAATATATCCAATGAATAAATAGGGTCGCAAATAGGTTGTCTGCCTTGGGTAGCGGGTACTGGTACTGCAGTGAAAAACGGTTAATTGTTACTTTATAGTCACTGCAAATTCTAACTGTACCATCCTCCTTGAGTACCGGAACAGTTGGACTGGCCCGGTCGTTGAACTCCACCGGCGCGATGATGCCTTCACGTTGCAGCCTATCCAGCTCGATTTCCACTTTTTCACGCATCATGTACAGTACCGCCCGAGCCTTGTGGTAGATGGGTCACATACCGGGAACCAAATGGATCTGCACTTTCGCCCCCGAGAAACTTCCAATGCCTGGCTCAAATAACAAAGGGAATTTGCTTAGAATCTGGGTGCATGCGACTTACGAGAGCACTCGGATGTCATCCCAGTTCCAGCGGATTTTCCCCAGCTAGCTTCTGCTAAACAATGTGGGGCCATCCCCCGGCACAATCCATAGTGGGAGTTCGTGTGCTGTTCCATCATAGGAGACTTTGACTTCAGCACTGCCAATTACAGGGATTAGTTCCTTTGTATAAGTCCTTAGTTTGGTGTGAATGGGGCTGAGCTTGGGCCTGTGTGCCTTCTTCCCCACAGCCTATCGAAGGCCGTTTTACTCATTATGGACTGACTTGCCCCTGTGTCCAGCTCCGTAGACACTGGAAGACTGTTCAGTTCAACTTTCAATATTATTGGTGGGTATTTTGTCGTGAACGTATGTACCCCGTACACATCTGCCTCCTCCGTACGAGTTTCCAATTCCATCTGATCCACTGTGGACCGATCTTCCTCTGCAACATGGTGGTTTGTAGGGTATGCAGCTCGCAGCCATTGCACACATAGTGCTTAAAGCGGTATTGATGGGGCTGATGATCACCCCCACAGCGCCAACAGGGTGTTAACTGCCTTGCATTAACAGACTCTGGGTCAGTTGAGGTCGGGCCACAGCTGCCAGCGTGTACATTCTGCCATGTACATTTCTGCTCAAAACTGACATTACTTTATGCACAGTACTGGTCGAAACTTCTTTGTTCTGCAAAATCTGCTTGGTGTTGTCGCTGGTGGACATAAATGCCTGGGCTATCGTTATGGCTTTACTCAGATTCAGAGTTTCTACAGTCAACAGTTTGCGAAGGATTGTCTCATGCCCGATGCCCAGTACAAAAAAGTCTCTGAGCATTTATTCTAGGAATCCCTCAATCTCACAATGTCCTGCAAGGCGCCTTAGTTCGGCGACGTAGCTCGCCACATCCTGGCCCTCCGATCGTTGACACATGTAGAACCAATATCTCGCTATCAAAACACTTTCCTTAGGATTTAGGTGCTCCCGGACCAGCGTACCCAGTTCTTTGTAGGATTTCTCTGTTGGTTTAGCCGGGGCCAGGAGATTCTTCATGAGGCCATAGGTTGTGGCCCTACAGACAGTTAGGAGGATCGTCCTTCGTTTGAACGTGTTCTCGTCCCCTTCCAGCTCGTTGGCTACGAAGTATTGGTCGAGTCTCTCCACAAAGGCTTTCCAATCGTCCCCCTCTGAGAACTTCTCCAGGATGCCGACTGTTGTTTGCATTTTCACACTGTTCGTTATCTCATCGCCAATTGATATACTCATAATAAATGGTCAGACCGAGTACTGTGTGTAATGAACAAGTATGACCTTAGCTCCTTTATTGTAGTTCCAGAGTGCAGGTACCTCGTGGGTGGCCTGCTTATATACTGTACTCCCAAGGGATGCTGGGATCCCTTGGGACTCCAACAAGTAGGCTCTCTGGTGGACAGGTGTGATGCAGGTTACAACGTTACAAGGGGTTAAATACATAACAAGTTCCTTGGTGTAGGTGTGCAGCTTTGCCTGAACCGGGACCGTTCAGCTTGGGTCATTCAGCTTGATCATTCCATAGCCTCTCAAAGGCTTCTGGCTCATAACTGACTGACTCGCCCCCGTGTCCACTTCCATGAAGACTGGAACGCCATTTATCTCGACTTCCATTATCAGTGGAGGACAATCTGTGATGCAGGTATATACTCCATACACTTCGTCCTGGGACTGAGCTGCCTCTCTAGCCATCTCCTCGTAATCCGCGCTGGATTCACAGCCATCTGCTGACTCCTCTTCCACATGGTGAGTCACTGCTCTTTTGCACATTCGCTGGAGGTGGCCCTTTGTGCTGCAGCCTTTGCACACACAGTCTCTGAACCGACACTGATGAGCCCTGTGATTACCTCCGCAACACCAGCTACTTGACTTACGTTTGCACCCCTCGGCGGACTCTGAGTTAAAGGACTCGGGGGCCTGTATGCTCTGCCCTGGGCAGATTCACATTAAACAGTTCTGCCTGTGAAAGGCGCCATTCTATTTACAGTACTTGCCGGGTTTGAGTCCTGAGAGTGAGTCATCATCTGCTTGGAGTTGCAGCTTGAGGTCATGAATGCCTGGCTGATGCTGATGGCCTTCTGCAGAGTGACGGTGGTTTCGGCAGACAGTAGCCTGTGAAGAAGGGCCTCATGACCGATGCAAATTACGAAGACATCCCACAATGCATCGGTGAGGGATGCGCTGAATTCACACGGTCCTGCCAACCTCCTGAGGTCGGCAGTGTACTTCACGATTTCCTGGCCCTCGGGGCGGTGGTGTGTATAAAATCGATGCCTGGCCATGAGGATGCTCTCCTTCGGTTTGAGTTGGTCCCGAATTAGCACTTTCAGCTCCTCGTATGACTTGGTCATTGTTTTCTCTGGTGCAAGCAAGTCCCTGACGAGGCCGTTAACCGCGGGCCCACAACTGGTCAACAGGATAGCTCTGCGCTTATCTGCCAGCGTGGCCGGATCATTGGCTACCAGATGGTTTGCTACAAAATATTGGTCGAGACGCTCCGTAAAGACTTCCAAATCTTCGCCCTCCGAGAACTTTTCTAATGCACCAACGTTAGTCATTTTTGCATGAAAGTTCATAATCTCGTCGCCAGTTGTTGTGTCTGTAATACTCTTATGAATGACTCCATGAGGTCTAGTATTGTACGAGCAGTTGTGACCTTAGTCCCATTTATTGTAACTCCAGAGTGAGACACAAGCATGGTGGGCAGCCTTTTATACTGGGCCCTGCACACCTCAGGTCTCCCATCGCAGTGCCCTCTGATGGCACACCTTATGTGACTATACAGTTTATATACATGGTCTACATACATGACATCCCCCACCCGAGTTCCTGATCTTCTACCCCCTCCTCCCCCATCCGAGTTCCTGACCTTCTACCCCCTCCCCCCCCATCCGAGTTCCTGACCTTCTCCCCTGAGTTCCTGACCTCTTCCCCCCCCAAGATCCTGACCTTGTCCCCCTCCCCCCCTCAAGTTCCTGACCTCCACCGCCCTCCCCCCCCCGAGTTCCTGACTTGCTACCCCACCCGAGTTCCTGACCTTCTCACCCCCAAGTTCGTGACCTTCTCCACTGCCCCCCCCCCGAGTTCCTGACCTTCTCTCCCTCCCCGATTTCCTGACTTTCTCCCCCTCCCCAAGTTCCTGACCTCTACCCCCAAGTTTCTGACCTTCTAACCCACCCGAATTCCTGACCATCTCCCCCCACAAACACCTGCCCTTCCCCTCCAATCCCCTGTCCTCTTCCCATCTCCGATTTCCTCTCCTCTCCCCACTCCGCTCTCCTGACCTTCTCTATGCAAAAAACAAGTGGCAACAGGGAGGAAACGTGATTCAGGCCGCAGCCCTGTGGCTAGGCGTCTGTGCGGTTGGGACGTCGGGTGTGCATGCACAGCTCCAGTGGGAGGGCTGGACGGTATCTATGCTCTGACCTATACAGTGCGCATGCGCAGAACTTGCTTGCGCAAATAATCACTCCTCCTTTTGACCCCCGCCCCCAAATATGTTTCAGGCCACTTTTGAAACTCCAATGGATTCTTTAAGGACTGCTGGTTAAACCACTTTCTGCCTGGTACAAATGTGTGGAGCATGCACAGTGCTCGCTCTGCCCATTTGTACTTAAAAGTTGGAAATGAGGTTCCACAACCAGCGTAGTCCTGAAATTGCATATGCAAGTAGCCTCCCCAAGTAGCCGATATGGCAGGCCTTGGGCATCCAAGGGGAGGGCTTTGTTTCCCTGTCATTTTCAACCATAAGACTCCTCGTCAGTCGGCAATCAGCAGTTGAATATTGCCCTTAAGTTGCAAATATACCTGCTTTTCTTATCACTGCATGTGAAACTAATGAGATTCATGGGAAAAAAATTACATCTTTAACCAGTATTGACTTCAACACTGTTCTAGGGAGTCTACTTCTCCAGACCTAGCCAACCATAAACTGATGCACCCATTTTAAATGACAAGCTACATTATGGGGAATTGATGAGAAAAACCTAAAATTCAGTTTGGGTGTCATTAACATAATTTTAAAGGTATAATAAGGTTCATGCTGCTGACCAACACGGCCTCAGAAAAGTAGGGACAGCGATGCATGGCTTTCCGACATACAGTCCCAGCCAACGAGGCTCCAATCATCAGCAGAACTTTGTAAAATTCATAAAATAATGTCCGGTACTCAAACTTAAATATTAATTGTAAAAATATATGAATTAGCCCAATTTTTGTTCTGAGGTCAATTGTAGCAACTTCCCTCTTAAGTCTGTTAATTTTTTTTTATTATGTAAATGCACAAAAGTGAATTATGAAATTTAATGAAGCTACTGATATGATAAGAATAGTAAAATGTAAATCATTAAGATAATGAATAAATTGTGTACATTGGAAAATGAATGAAAATAATCAATCTGGACAGGTATATTGTTATATGCCAAAGCTACAAATATGAATAATTCTGGAAAACATAAAATCTATTTTCATGATCATAAACTCAAATGCAGTACATATAAACCACAGTAAACACCATCAGTTTCAAACTTGTATTTGTGATTCAGTTCATGCAAGTTACAATTCACCATATTATTTATCTAACATGGATAAATCTAAACGTTAATATTGTTTGCAATTCACAAATTTACTGTAAAATTGATTGGTGTGCTTTTAATTCCAAAAGGACAAAAGAGGGAGGTGCAGTAAAACTCTGGGATCAGGAAATGAAGCGCTGTCGAGCATTCCAGCTGGAGACGGGACAACTTTTGGACTGTGTGCGTTCTGTCTGTAGAGGAAAGGTCAGTACATCCAAATTTGAAATATTTCTTGATCAAAGTCTATTGCAATGATATTTATTAAAGTAGTTCTACCCATACAAAAAAAAGCTATAAAAGGCATTAAGATTCTGTGAGGTGAAATGGAAAAGGAAATCGGAAGGAGTGTAAACCAGGCTGTTGATTCACTATCACTGGTTTGAGCTCTCGCCCAAGATGAATTTTGCCCTCTGTTGTGATAGCGCAAGTTAATACTTTCTATTTAGTGACTACTTTTTTGGAAGTACATAAATCAAATTGAAGTAACAATTAAAATTCTGGGGACAAAGGGTTTAGAATAATGAAGCTGGTTTTCAAAATTAATAGGTTCTGTTTCAGCTCTATTTGCAATGCAACAAAAATCTAATACCTGTATTCCAATTCCACGTTTGTCGATTAACTTGTATCATTCAGTTTTGCAACAAATCAATCAGTAAAATAATGCAAATGAATGGAAGTATTGTGTTTGAAGTCCATTGAATTGGTGAAAACTGGTTACTTGGAAGAAAACACTGAAAAAGTGTTGGAGGAGTCCTCTGCCAGTTGTATTAGAGAAGATGCTCAGATAAATTGACATTCTGGTGAGGAAAATTCTCAAACATGTTATATAAGTAATATTAAATGTTATATTCAACAAAGCCCATACCTTGTCAAAAAATGTTTGCACAGTGTTTAATGAAAAACATTCTGCTGCAAAGACCTGTGTAAGCAGAGGGTAACAATGTCTTCAATTTCTTCCAGACTATGGGGCCAAGTTTCAGCCTGAGTTGCTCCTGATTTTTTGGAGCAACTGGTGTATGACGGAGTAGCTTAGAAATTTGAATTCTCGGCATTTAGTTTGCTCCAGTTCTAGTCAGTTAGAACAGTTTCACTTTGGAACAGAATTTTTTTTCAAAAGGGGGCGTGTCCGGTCACTTACGCCTGTTTTCAAAGTTTCGGCAGTGAAAACTTACTCCAAACTAACTTAGAATGGAGTAAGTGAAGATTTTTGTACGTTCGAAAAAACCTTGTCTACACTTTAGAAAATCATGCGTAGGTTACAAATTAGGCGTAGGGAATGGGTGGCGGGGGAGGTGTTTAAAGAGAAGTTTACAAACATTAAACACTTCAGTTTACAAATAAAGAGCCATCATTAATAATAAATGATAAATACATCAATAAATCAACCAATAAATTAATCAAAAAAAATTAATTATAATTTTTTTTTAAAATCAATAAATAAAACATTTTCTACTAATCGACTGCAGCACCGGGAGTCCTCCAACAGCATGCTGGGACGGTCCCCCCCAGTGTGTGTCTGTCAGTGTCTCTATCTGTCTGTCTGTGTGTGTGTCTCTCACTCTCTGTCTGTCAGTGTCTGTGTTTCTGACAGCGAGGGGAGGGGAAGAAGGGGGGTGGGAGGGGGAGGGGGAGAAGGGGGGGAGGGAGGGAGGGGGAGAAGGGGGGGTGGGGGGAGGGGGTGGGGGAAGGGGGGAGGGGGAGAAGGGGGGGAGAAGAGGGGAGAGGGAGAATGGGGGGTGGGGGGAGGGGGAGAAGGGGGATGGGTGGGGGGGAGGGGGAAAACGGGGGTGGGTGGGAGGGAGGGGGAGGGTGGGGGGGGGGGAGAATGGGGATGGGGAGGGGGAAGGGGGTGGAGGGGAGGGGGAGGGGGAAGGGGGTGGAGGGGAGGGGGAGGGGGGGAAGGGGGTGGAGGGGAGAGAAGGGGTCTGGGGGGAGAAGGAGAGAAGGAGGAGAAGGGGGAGTGGAGAGAAGGGGGGAGAAGGGTGGGGGAGGGGGGAGAAGGTTGGGTGGGAGAAGGGTGGGGGGGAGGGGGGGAGGGGGAGAAGAGGGGAGGGAAGAAGGGGGCGATGTAGGGAGGGAAGGAGAAAGGAGGGAGGGAGGAGGGAAGGAGAGAGGAGGGAGGGAGGAGGGAAGGAGAGAGGAGGGAGGGAGGGAAGGAGAGAGGGAGTGGGGAGGGAGAGAAGGAGGCTGAACGGCCGGGCCCAAGACCTCGGGCTGGATTTACAGGTAGGTGGCGTCGGGTCTCAGGGGGGATCGCGGAGGTCCGGGGGTGGGGAGGGCAGAGAGAGAGTTGCGGAGGTCCGGGGGGGGGTGGGGAGAGAGTCGCGGAGGTCCGGGGGGGGGGGGGGAGAGAGATTCGCAGAGGTCCGGGGGGGGTGGGGGGAGAACGGGGGTTGGGTCCAGTCGGGTGGGAGGAGCCTTATTCACGCAACCCCAGAAGCCATTCGGCCAGAGCTAAGGGCTGCGTGCTTCAAACCCCTCCCACAGTTTTGGGCGCCTGGAGCTACTGCACATGCGCGCCCACTGTAGCGCGCATGTGCAGAGGTCCCGGCACTGTTTTCAGCACAGGGACCTGGTTCCGCCCCCTACAGCTTGTGCTGCGCTGCACCCAACTGCAGAAGACCTGCAGGGAGCCGGAGAATAGGTAAGTTTTTTTTAGGCACACTTTTTGGCGCGAAAAACGGGCGTCCAGTTCCGGCGCGGCCTGAAACTTGGGCCCATAATTCCTGCAGTTGTGTATGTAGAACGGATGTATTTAATAATAGTCCTGAAATTCCGTTTTTGCCTTCCTGCTGGCATTTTAGAGAAAAAATACGCACCTACCTTAAGCTGCTGCCCACGTTCGACTTTCCAATGCTGTGGCCTGAGCTGACTGCCAGTCGCAGCGCATGTACATTGGAACATGCGCAGGCTGAGAGCTGGAGTCACATGGCTCTGGGCAGCCAATCAGGTAAAGTATCATAGTAATAGGAGTTCCAAAAGGTCCTAAACTCCTATTACATTGATTGAGAAACAGCCCCAAACACCCAAAACACAACCCCAAACATCCAAAACACTAATAAAAAAATAAAAAATATACATTACATTCATTTAAATTAAAGTTACTAATGTCTTAAAGGTATATATATTTTGCCGATTTAAAACATTTTTTTAAATAAACTTACCGTTGTGGGGAGGGTTTTTAATGATAAAATATGTTTTAATAACTTTATTTTTATATGTTTTTGTGTTTTTTAAAACACTTGCGCCTGTAAAAGTAGGCTATGCGCCTGCTTTTTTAGGACATTTTTGAGGACATTTGTATGCATAAATATCGGAAATTTGCACTTGCAAATGTCCTCGCTCCCGATCTGCGGAGGATCTGTCAAGCCAGAAACTTGACAGATCGGTAAAGCCGGTTTTCAGCACATGCACATTGCACGCCGAAAACCGGCTTTTCCGATGCCTTCCCGGGTCCGTACACACTTCGTACGGACCCGGGGAGGCCGGAACTTCAGGACCAATAATCTGTTTTAAATGATAAAAGTCAGAAACTGAAACAGTACTTCCCTACTGCTTCTCTTCCTCCTTTCTTTATCAAACCATCTAGATTTTGCCTTATATACCGAACTTTCTCTGCCCTTCCATAGGGGTGGGAAAAGTCACAAAGCCGCTTTCCCGTAGCCCAATTCCTCAGGATTATTATATTCCCCTCGCTCAGCCTCTGACTTCCCATTAATTTGTAAGACGTCATATATACATATAAAATCCTATCAAACAAATGAACTGACATAACATCAAACTTTTCAATAATTATATATGAACATAGATAGCAGTCTTTGTAGTGGTTTGTTACAACTGAGTGGCTTCAGAGGATAGTCAACCACATTGCTGTGACCATAGAGGTTAGACCAGGTAAGGACGGCAGATTTCCTTCCCTAAAGGACATTAGTGAACCAGATGGGTTTTTACAATAATCCAGTAGTTTCATGGTCACCATTATTGATACTAGGAGGGCGAATTTCCCCAGAGACCCCGTTTGGGAGCGGTAACCAAATTCGGACGGGACTTCCTGCACCCAGCATGGATGTCCCGGCCTGGCAGTGAAATTACAGTTACCACTCCTCACAGGAAGTGAAGCGCAATGTCGCACGCTCTACTTCCTGTTGGGACAGGTTTGAGGGTGCTACTTGGGCATGTTCACCAGCGCCACGTGGATGCTCTGTGTAGCACTGACGTGTTTCAATGCCCCTCCCCTTCCGTCAAAGGGCAGGGCCATTGCACACTCTGCACGGCCTCTGATGGCCTCCGCTGGGCCGCCGGGGCGGCGTGGTGCCGAGGCCGCAGCCCAGCACCCAAACAGTGCCTGGCTGCACGATGGTGGCCCAGATCACGCAACGGAGGACCAAGACGGGCCGACCGGTGAGTCGGCCAAATGTACAAAATGGCGGCACGCGGCACTCCCCAACTCCTTTTTAACTTCCGCCCCACAAGCGGATGTCGGCCCGGTTCGTGACCTGCGATGCTGGTGCTGACACCGCTCACAGTAGCCTTGCGGGGCCCTGGTTAATTTCTGCCGTACGGCGCTAAGGCATCGCTGTGCACAGCGATGATGTCATCACCTGTTCCACGACGGTGGGCGCAGCACTACTGTGTCAGCGCCTCCGCTACTCGTGCACAATTTCGCAAGAGCCAGTAGCCCCCAAACCCCTCCCCCAGGTCTAAAATAGTTTTGTGCCCCCTGGAGGCACAAAACAGGGCAATTTTGGCCCCTAGTTTTTTATTCCAGATGATTTAATTAACTGAATTTAAATTCCCCAGCTGGCATGGTGGGATTTGAACTCGCATCTTTGGATTACTAGTCCAGTAACATAACCACTATGCTACTGTACCCCCTACTACAACCAATTCCCTGATGATTCCTTTACAGTTACCTTGGGACTTTCAATGTAATGTACCTCCCCATCTACAAGCTCTCTCCCCTAGGGTAACCTTGCAGGTTAGCAAATGTCACAGCAAAGCTACAGAGATAAATCATGCATCATCTTTTTTTCAGTGACCAGTGGATATGAGGACAGAGTATCCCAATCATTGGAATTCCTCAGGCCACAAGTCTTTATTAATGTCCTCCAATCCAAAGCCAAAGGAAGTTTTAACTGATGATCCCAAGACGTGCTCAATTAATTCATTTTATTGTCCCATTCTGTTTCTTCAGATTAATTTATTAAATATTTAATCTCACGGCATCACACTTGTAGTATCTCTGTCATCCAAGCATTGGAAAAGTACACACAAGATCATGATAATGATGTTTATGAAGACAAAGATGAGAATTATTCCCTGTCCAGAATCACTTCAGGATTTTCTGATACCACCTAGTCGAGTTCTGCATGAAATTTTTCCAAAGTCCTGTATGGATCTATCTCACACATCGAAAACACCAGCCACTGTATATTCTAGCATCTTCAAAAGCATATAATACATAACCGATAATGAAGGACCCTTGTATATACACAAGCCAATTTAGCCATGGTATTAACACAAGTGTTCGGTGGTGTTGCGACCAGTGATCAAGATGTCATCTTGGAACACCACTGTGCATGGAACCGATTTCAGCAGACTCTCCATGTTCCTCTGGAAGATGGCCCCCACCGATCGAATCCCAAAGGGGCATCTGTGATACACGAACAGTTTTTTGTGCGTGTTGGTGCACGTCAACTTCTTTGACGTTTCAGCCAGCTCCTGTGTCATGTAAGCGGAGGTTAAGTCTAGCTTGGTGAACGGGTACTGGTCCTGCAACGAAACTCGGTTGATCGTCACCTTGTAGTCCCCGCAGATTCTGACCGTCCCATCGCTCTTTAGTACTGGCACGATTGGATTGGCCCACTCGTTAAACTCGACTGGCGATATGATTCCCTCTCGAAGTCTGTCCAGCTCGATTTCAACTTTCTCTTGCGTCATATATGTGACTGCTCGGGCCTTGTGATGCACGGGCCGTGCCCCAGGAACAAGATGGATCTGCACTTTGGTGCCTGTGAAGTTGCCGATGCCTGGCTCAAATAACGGCGGGAATTTGTTTAGCACCTGGGTGCACGGGGTGTCATCCACCGAGGACAGTGCTTTGATGTCGTCCCAGTTCCACCGGACCTTGCCTAGCCAGCTCATGCCGAACAGCGTTGGGCCATCGCCTGGTACAATCCATAGTGGTAAATCATGCACCCTTCCGTTGTACGATATTTTCACTGCCGCACTGCCGATAACAGGTATGAGTTCTTTGGTGTAAGTGCACAGCGTAGTGTGAATCGGGCCCAGTTTTGGCCTCTGTGCCTTGTTACGCCACAGTTTCTCAAAAGCCTTCTGGCTCATAATTGATTGACTCGCCCCCGTGTCCAATTTCATGGAGTCTGGAATGCTATTAAGTTTGACTTTTAACATTATCGGAGGGCTTTTGGTGGTGAAGGTTTGTACCCCATACACTTCATCCTCATCCTCCGGTTGAGTTGCCCCTCCTCGTTCAGCATGATCCGCGCTGGATTGGTCGCTCTCTGCTGACTCTGCCACATGGTGAGTTCGAGGTCACTTGCACATCCGCTGGAGGTGCCCCATTGTTCCACAGCCCTTGCACACGTAGTGCTTGAATCGACATTGGTGGTCTCTGTCACTGCCCCCGCAGCGCCAGCATGGTGTTAATGGATTCACATTAGCACTCCCAGCAGCCTCTGAGTCACCCTAGGCCTGGCCTCTGCGGTCGTGTGGGCCCTACTATGTACAGTTCTGCCTGCTGATGGCATTATTTTATGCACAGTACTTACCGGTAAGCTTCGATTCTGTGAAGATATCTGTTTCATCTTGTGGATGTGAAGGCCTGGGCTATCGTGATGGCCTTGCTCAGTTCTAAGGATTCGGCAGACAGTAGTTTGCGGAGGATGGCCTCTTGGCTAATTCCGAAAAAGTCCCGCAACATTTCCCCCAAAGATCCTGCAAATTCGCATAGTCCCGCAAGGCGTCTTAGGTCGGCGACAAAGCTCGCCACGTTCTGGTCCTCGGAGCGATGGTGCATGTAAAAACGAAACCTGGCCATTAAGATGTTCTCCTTTGGCTGAAGGTGTTCTCGAGCCAGCGCACACAGCTCTGTATAAGTCCTGTCCGTTGGTTTGTCTGGGACAGTACATCTTTGAGGAGGCCATATACCGACAACCCGCATGCGGTGAGGAGAATCGCCCTGTGCTTGGTCTCCTCCTCAGCCGTGTCCAGCTCGTGCGCCACGAAGTACTGGTCGAGACGCTCAACGAAGGCTTCTCAATCATCACCCTCAACACATCTCTCAAGAATACCAACGGCAGCCATTTCCGCGTGAAAGTTCGTGATCTGTAACTCATCGCCAGTTGTTAAGTTCAGAATAACTCCATGAGACTGTGTTGTAAGCTCAAACCATTGTGACCTTGGTCTCTTTAATATAACTTCAAAGTGAGGCAGCAGCGTAGTGGACTGCCTTTTATACCTGCTTGCTCCAGGGTACACAGGTAACCCATAGGTCTCCCACAGGTGTGCCCTCTAGTGGCAAGTCTTACACACAGGTGAGGTTCACATTACATAACACATGCTAATATATTACCCCCAGCCCCGTGAACTTTTATCTTGTGCAGTAACCTTTTATGTGATACCTTGTCAATTGCCTTCTGGAAGTCCAAATACACCACATCCACTGATTCCCCTTTATCCACCCTGTTTGTTACATCCTCAAAGAATTCCAGCAAATTTGTCAAGCATGACTTCCCCTTCATAAATCCATGCTGACTCTGCCTGACCGAATTTTGCTTTTCCAAATGTCCTGCTACTGCTTCTTTAATAATGGACTCCAACAATTTCCCAACCACAGATGTTAGGCTAACTGGTCTATAGTTTCCTGCTTTTTGTCTGCCTCCTTTTTTCGATAGGAGCATCACATTTGCAGTTTTCCAATCTACTGGGACCTCCCCAGAAACATAAGCCCTTATGCAGCCTTGATTATTTACCTCATTCTCAGTTTGATTCAACTGAGGATGATATGGAATGAGAGCCTTATTTATCTCCATGCACCTAGCGAAAACAGTGTAGTAGAAGTCCGAAAATGGCATTGCATCACTTTCAAACCCATTCATACTAGCGTTCCAGCCACTGTCATCTTGAGTCAGGTCCTTCGATAGGCAGCCACACATGTCAAGCAGATGCCACATATAATTTGCAAATTTGGGTCTTAAGATTTACATAGGACCTGTTTGCAATCCCAAGGTACAAATGGTACACTTACAGGGATCGCTGTAGACTGCCCCCAAAAAACAGCTCGTGTAAAGATCAATTTATTTTGATGGGGCCAAGAGAACCATCGAAGCTCCTCCTGGGACCACCAAAAAACTCTGCTTTACTGACAGCCCATCAGGTCAGAAAGGGTGAGTACAGTTGCACATTCACCTACATCCTATCGTGCACATCACCCTAACCCCTCTGCCTTGTCAAGCCTACTCCATCACATCACTTACCTTCAAGCACACCCTGTGTTCTCTTTCCATGCACTCCCTCACATCACCATCTATCCATCCACCACTGCCACTCACCCTGATCCTTATGCAATTTACTACCTCTCCCTGATGGTCACCCTCACCAAATGCACTGCATCCATCGGGTGAACATATGCCATTACAGTCACTCACAGATCTGTTCCTTCTACTGTTACAGGAGAAGAAAGCACAGAACTCAATGGAGAGTGAGAGAACCGGAGATGGTCCTCCACAGATTTCCCAGCTGACAACTACAGAGGAGGAAGCACTGGGGATCAGTGGCGTTTTGGCGTCCTTGATCATCGGAGATGGGGAGATTGGGACCTCCCAACTACCTGGTGACAAAATTAAACTCAGTCCTGGTGACTTGATTTCAGCAGCAAATGAAATATTATTATCTTTATAATGCTAAGTTGCAACATTCTTACCTTGCCAGTACTAATTCATATATTTTCTCTCCGTCAGGGCCTTCACTTGTACAGCAACAGCTGGTGGACCTCCTGGACAACGAATCCTCAGAAGAGCCGATTCCTTCTGAGGGTGCACCGTAACAGGACTCACTCAGGCTCCCGTTCAATTTCTAAACAGAAATAATGTTTTAAGATCTGCAGTTTTTAAAAATTCAGTAATTTCTGGGCACACCAGGGCAGATACTCGCACTTCGGTGGGGCCACTTAGACAGGTAGTTGGGTTTCCAACTGGTGACTTACAGTTCACAAGTGAGTAACAGCATATCAGGAATGGTAGCATAAAGGTTGTTACTGGACTAGTAATCCAGGGGCTTGGACTAATGATCCAGAGACTGAGTTCAAATCCTACCATGGCAGCTGACGAATTTAAATTCAGTTAATTAAATAAATCTGGAGTAAAAAGCTAGTATCAGTAATAGTGACCATGAAACTACATTGTAAAAATTCATCTGGTTCACTAATGTCCTTTAGGGAAGGAAATCTGCCATCCTTACCTGATTTGGCCTATATGTGACTGCAGATCCACAACAATGTGGTTGACTCTTAACTGCCCTCTGAAATAGCCTAGCAAGCCACTCAGTTGTACACAACCGCTACGCAAAACAGTAATAAGAATAAAACTGGACGGACCACCCAGCATCGACCTCAGCACTGACTCCGGACACAACAACGGAACACCCAGCCCAGTCGACCCTGCAAAGTCCTCCTCACTAACATCTGGGGACTTGTGCAAAAATTGGGAGAGCTGCCCCACAGACAGCCTAACATAGTCATACACACAGAATCATATCTTTCAGCCAATATCCCAGACTCCACCATGACCATCCCTGGGGTGGCAGGAAAATGGTATTAAGTTGGGCGGGAATGGCCTTGGAGTCCTCAATATTGACACCGAACCCCATGAAGTCTCATGGCTTCAAGTCAAGCATGGGTAAGGAAACCTCCTGTGATTACCATCTACCACCCTCCCTCAGCTGATGAATCAGTACTCCTCCATGTTGAACACCACTTGGAAGAAACACTGAGGGTAGCAAGGGCACAGAATATACTCTAAGTGGGGGACTTCAATGTCCATCACCAATTCTGGCTCAGTAGCACCACTACTGACCGAGCTGGCCGGGTTGTGAAGGACATAGCTGCCAGACTAGGACTACGGCAGGTGATGAGAGAACTGACATGAGGGAAAAACTTACTTCACCTTGTCCTCACCAATCTACCTGCCCCTGACGCATCTGTCCATGACAGCATTGGTAGGAGTGATCACTGCACAGTCCTTGTAGAGACAAAATCCCATCTTCATACTGAGGGCACCCTCCATTGTGTTGTGTGGCATACCACTGTGCTAAATGGGATAGATTCAGAACAGATCTAACAGCTCAAAACTGGGGCAGGGAGGTGTTATTATAGTTGTACAGGGCCTTGGTGAGGCCACACCTGGAGTACTGTGTACAGTTTTGGTCTCCTAACTTGAGGAAGGACATTCTTGTTATTGAGGGAGTGCAGCGAAGGTTCACCAAACTCATTCCCGGGATGGGGACTGACATATCAAGAAAGACTGGATCAACTGGGCTTGTATTCACTGGAGTTCAGAAGAATGAGACGGGATCTCATAGAAAAGTTTAAAATTCTGACGGGTTTAGACAGGTTAGATGCAGGAAGAATGTTTCCAATGTTGGGGAAGTCCAGAACCAGGGGTCACAGTCTAAGGATAAGGGGTAAGCCATTTAGGACCGAGATGAGGAGAAACTTCTTCACCCAGTGAGTGGTGAACCTGTGGAATTCTCTCCACAGAAAGTTGTTGAGGCCAATTCACTAAATATATTCAAAAAGGAGTTAGATGTAGTCCTTACTACTAGGGGGATCAAGGGGTATGGCGAGAAAGCAGGAATGGGGTACTGAAGTTGCATGTTCAGCCATGAACTCATTGAATGGTGGTGCAGGCTCGAAGGGCCGAATGGCCTACTCCTGCACCTATTTTCTATGTTTCATCCATGAGGCACTGTGGGCCATCAGCAGCAGCATAATTGTATTCCACCACAATCTGTAACCTCATGGCCTGGCATATCCCTCACTTTACCATTACCATCAAGCCAGGGGACCAACCCTGGTTCAATAAGGAGTGCAGAAGAGTTTGCCAGGAGCAGCACCAGGTGTACCTAAAAATGAGGTGCCAACCTAGGGAAGCATGCTAAACAGCGGAAGCACCATGCTATAGACAGATCTAAGCAATCCCACAATCAACGGATCAGATCAAAGCTCTTCAGTCCTGCCACATCAGGTTGTGAATGGTGGTGGACAATTAAATAACTAACAGGAGGAGGAGGCTCCATGAATATCCCCATCTCCTGGCATATCAATGATGACGGAGCCCAGCACATGAGTGCAAAAGACAAAGCTGAAGCGTTTGCAACCACCTTCAGCCAGAAGTGCTGAGCGAATGATCTATTTCGGCCTCTTCCTGAGGTCCCCACCATCACAAAAGCCAATTTGATTCACTCCACGTGATATCAAGAAATGGCTGAGCACACTGGATACAGGAAAGGCTATGGTCCCTGACAACATCCCGGCTGTCATGTTGAGGCCTTCTGCTCCAGAACTAGCCGTGCCTCTCGTCAAGCTGTTGCAGTACAGCTACAACACTGGCATCTACCTGACAATGTGGAAAACTGCCCAGGTATTTCCTGTTCACAAAAAGCAGGACAAATCTACTCCAGCCAATTACTGGCCTATCAGCCTACTCTCAATCATCAGCAAAGTGATGGAAGGTGTTCGACAGTGCTATCAAGCGGCACTTACTCACCAATAACCTACTCACTGATGCACAGTTTGGGTTCCGCCAGGAACACTCAGCTCCAGATTTCATCACAGACACCAAGGCAGTATTTGACCGAGTGTGGCATCAAGGAGCCCTTGTAAAATTGAAGTCAATGGGAATTAGGAGGAAAACTCCCCACTGGCTGGAGTTATACCTTGCACTGTAAATGTGGATTCTTTTCCCTCAATCTGGTTCAGCAAAATTACTGAAACGAATACCGTTTGTGCTTTAAACAAAGCAAGCTTTTATTTAAAAAGCAAATCCCGATCAGGGACCTTATCAGACAGAAGGAATGCAACTCTGATAGACGCACTCACTTCCTACGGACAAAGTGACTTTACATTGTAAAGGGACGACGGTTATACATTTTCGGCAAAAGATAACAAGATAGGGCTGGAGTGACATCCTAGTTCAGCCTATCCCTTTTGATCCCTCTTTCCCTTTGTCCACTCATAAGCCGACCTAAGTATGGTCTGATTTTAAACAAAGACCTTCTGTTAATGTTTCAGGTTAATAACATGATTTAATAAGACCTTGAGGTTTTTCTGCAAGCTGTGGGTTTTGTTTCAATAAATGTTAGTGTTGTAACATTTCGCAGTCTCGAGTCTGAGATGTCATGGCTATTCCTCCATGAATTCTTTGTTAGCTTATACTGTCCCTATACAATTCCCACGTTCTCAACTTCAATGTCTCTATACATTTTTAAACATTCACATTCCCCCCTTTTATCATTCCATGATAACCCTGGTGACTATTCCAGGAGTATCGCATTCAGCCGTTCGCACTCTCTTTCCTGATCCATATTGTTGTTAGTGTCGAATAGTTCTTTAGTTCGTTGGATCATAGCTCGGGAGCCCTTGACCACAAGAGGGTTTGCTAACCTTGCCATCATTACTTTACAACAAAGGTTAAGGCAACCAACAATTAGATAGGATCTCCAGGATCCATCTGATAGCCAATCAAACCAGCTAGATCCTTCTGCTGGTGTGGATAACTTCTTCACCTCCCTTCTTATGTGATCAGCGAGATTGGTTATGTTTTCTGAACTATCAGGAATGTAAGTGCAACATTCAGATCCTATCAGGGCACACGTTTCCCCTTTCTCAGCTTACAGGTAATCGAGGGCCATTCATTTTTGTAATGCTACGGTCCTTATTGCTACCATTTCAGCTGTGATGCCCTCCAGAGCTTCAGCAGTATTGTTAGCTATCTGTTCCAATATCGTCTCTAGGTTCTGTACTTCATCCATGAGACGTCCTATCCTGATTGGGAACATCATGACCCCAAAGAACTTGTCGGCGGGGGTGATGGCTCGCTTGTATCGGCTGGAGGCATCTGCTTCCGCCAGGGTACGTACTTGCCGCACAAATGGCACCACATATCCCAGATAACAGGACCCTGTCCATCTTCCGGGTCCCAGGACTGGGCCCACAAACCTCCACCTGTTTTATTCGGAAGGTGAGAGAGGATGGTGACTCGTGCACCTGTGGTGATGTTGAGACTGTTTGAGCATTTGCTGTACCCTATGATATGTCCCTTGTTACTGGTGTCATTTCGGGTTAGACATATGTCCCCGGTTGGCCTCCCAATCCCTGAGGTATTGGTCAGGGCTAAGAATGGGGGTTCCTTTCCACGGTCGTAGGTTGGTTGGTACCATCCCTGGAACGTCTGACTAATTGTATTGGCCCCCCTCCTCTCGCGATAGTTTGGCTCTGAATCCATCTGACAGTCTCAGTTAGGGTTAGTGGAATGGGGCGTAAAGGAATTCCCCCTTTGGAATGTATAGGGATATGTGAACACACCCAGCATCTAGAAAAGTTCCCATTTTGCACATAAACGTAAGACATGTACAAAAAGGTGTTTACATGGAGCTCTCGTCTCTGTCTCCCCTCCCATGCGCCGAAACTGTCATATATCAACACTATTATACAGACTGTGGCATACAGACACAGTTTCATCTTATGGCTCAGGATTCAGATAAATAGTCCAATTATTTTGCTGATTGAAAGAGTTCAGTTTTCCCGTCTCTCTTCTCAGGTCACCGTCGGTGTAGCTGGCTGTCTATCACTACGGGTAAAAGTTCAAACTGGTCCACGTTCCAATTAGGATGCCAACGGCCTTGTTCAGCTATGGAGAAGAGGAAGTCTGGAACAGAAACAGGAGTTAGAATAACCAGTAAAATAGGTTCGTTAGAGGGTGGTGAGCTTGCAGTGGTGCAGGTGAACCCAGGCACTTTTCCCTCAACCTTGGCTGCAGTGGGGGTAGTGAGTAACACCTGAAAAGACCCCTCCCATTGTGGCTCTAATCCCTTCTGAATCCATACTTCTCTGGTGCCACGAGGGACAATTCGGGTAAAACTGGGAGGTCGAGGTGAGCATCTTAAACCTGGTTGTGAGCTAGTCGCAGAGCCTGAGTCAGAGAAAGAACATAGGTGGTCATCAGTCGAGCTGAGATACCATATCTAGGAACAATTTCCCTCATTAACACCTTAACAACAGTTTGAGCCTTATTGTCCAGGGTAGGGTAGGCTTCAATCCATCTGCTAAACACATCTACTATTACTAACACATATTTGTAACACTGAACTTTTTGCAACTCAATGTAATCCAACTGAAATGTCTCAAAGGGACCTTCGGGTAGGGGCGTTTTACCCCAATCACAGGGGACTCCCTTCCCTGGATTATGTTGCTGGCAAACCAGGCAACGACTACTGATGTTCTGGGCGAGCGCCTGGAGTCTAGGGTGCCACCAAGTAGCCAAAAGTGTGTCACTCGTGGTCATTGCTCCACAATGAGTAGCAAAATGCATACATTCAATAACCCATAGAGCCAACTCGTCAGACATGCAAGTCTGTTCCGTGGGAGTGGTCCAGAGTTTAGAAACATTGTCATAAGTACATCCATAATATTTCCACAACAGTTTATCTTTTTCAGGAGCGTCCTCCTGTGCTTTTATAACATCTTGGATGATTGGTTTTTCCGAGGCTAACTTATCCTTCGCAGGATTTTTAGTCTGACTCATCATTTTGGGCACTACCATCTGTTGGTCACGAGAGGCCTGTTTAGCCTCTTTGTCAGCACAGTGGTTCCCTATATCAACCGGGGATTTTCCGGTGGTGTGGGCGGTACATTTAACAATGGCAATATGCTTGGGGAGCATGAGGGCTTGCAACAAATCAGATACTAGTTGCTTATGGGATATCTCATTCCCCTATTTTTCCATAATTGTCTGAAATCATGGGCCACCCCAAAGGCATACCTAGAGTCGGTATAGATATTGACTTTGAGATCTTTGGCCAAGATACAGGCTCGGGTGAGGGCGAATAGTTCAGCTTGTTGGGCAGAATAGGCGGTTTCAAAAGCGGCAGATTCCAAGACCTGATTCTCCTGTTTTACTATGGCGAATCCTGAGTTTCGTGTACCTTCTGGATTAATAGAAGAACTTCCGTCAACATACATAATACAGTCTGGATCTTCCATTGGTACATCAACTAAATCTTCCCTGACTGATGTGGCCTCTTGAATTAAAGATAAACAATCATGACTGGGTTCTTCCTCATCTTGGGGCGGCTCAATAAGAAAACAGGCCGGATTAATTGCAGTACAGTGCCAAAAGGTCAGCTTAGGATTGTTTAGTAAGTAGATCTCATATCTGCTTTGCCTGGCCATGGTAAGGTGTTGAGTCTGCAGTTGGCCCAGGAGGGCAGCTATGGAGTGAGAGGTGTTAAGATGACGGTAGCACAGTCTTTCAGAATTGTACAATACAGTTGAAAGGGCCGGTCATAGAGGGGCCGGCCCAAAGCCGGAGCTTGCAGCAGGGCTGTCTTTAGTTCCTTAAAGGCTTGGACGTCTGCGGTTTCTATTTCAAAGCTGCCTTACTTATTTGTATACGGGATGAGGTGCTTAGTCATCAGGGCAACATTAGGGATCCAGGATCTGCAGTAATTGATCATCCCCAACCACTGTCGCATTTGTTTAGCTGTGCTAGGGACTGGAAACTGGCAAATTGGTTCGACTCGGCTAGCCTCCAAAGCTCGGTGGATACTCGGTATTGCCTGTGATTTCAGTGGGTACTGTCGGATAAGGGCCAGTCCACATTGCCCTGCACTGGGATCTCAATCGGATCAATGGGAGTATAACCCACTTGGGAGGGGTCCTCTGCCCACACATGAGGATCCACATAGTCAGGTATGTCAGAGCCAGTATGATGCTGCAGAGTCGTTAAGACCTTCTTGGGGTCCCCGTGGAATTGGACTGTTCGGCCATGTTTTACAATTTGCACATCCCGGCTGGTAGGGTCAGCCTCGTCTATAGCCTGGCGCACCATAACTCCCAAATCTTTAGCGTGGTGGGGAGGTAATACTTCACGAGTAATATGTGGTACCACCGTTGGGGGCTGTCCATTTCCACAAAATCTGCCTTGCCTTCCGGCCCAGTCACTCTAGCCCTTAATAGAATTTCCTTCACTTCCCCTTCGTGATCCTGATAAAAGTTCTGCAGGTCCTGATTCTTTCCACTGGGATCGTATGCTAGGGTCACGTGATAGGGTGCCTGCGGCAGGTCCAGAGACCACCACTGAGGGGTTCTAGTGTATAATACTGCCGCTTAAGGGTTCCCTGTTTTACAATAATCCCATCATCTCCACACTCTAAATGCAACTGGAATTTGCAGAGGAGGTCTCTAGCCATCAAGTTACAGTCCAGATTGGTTGTGATAACAAATCGATGTTCCACCGATTCTTCCTGGTAATGCATTTTAACCGGTTCTGACACCGGGAATGTAGAGACTTGTCCCAGGAATCCTGACAGTCCCTGTGTTTCAGTGAAGGCGGGGAGTTTAAGCTTTGATTGTACAGAAGACATGAAGGCTCCCGTATCTATCAAGAAGGGTTGCCACTCATTCCGAATTTTTAACAGTATCATCGGTTCGTCATCCGGGGAGGGTCCCTGCACAATCAAGCTGCGTAGCCAATACAAATCGGGGGACGGTTGGCCAAAGGGGTTGTTCTGGGAGAAGTTAGTGTAAGATCCCCGTCCTCTCCCCCCTTGCCCCCCTCCTCTTCCTCCTCTTCCTCCTCTTCCTTTTTCGTGCTGACGGGAGGGACAATTTCTATTCCAATGTCCTTCTTGCCCACAAATAAAGCATCCATCTCGTCTTTCCCAGCCCCGACCTCTTCCCATACCAGGCCGGGAACAGTAGGGCGGTCCATAATTAGCAGGGCCCGGGCCATTTGGGTGTTTGATATAACCGTATCCCTGTTTATCCACCCAACCCTGCACGCAATACTGCGGTTCCATCTGGTATCCCCTTGGGTCAGGTTTTGGTCCTTCCACCCGAGGCGGCTCTTCCTTTCTAGTTACGTATTCAGTCTTGATCCGGGTTGGGGGCGCACCTCCCCCCTCTCCTTTCTTTTCCTGCCAATAATATTTAACTGTCCTTTCCATCTGGGCTTTACTGTTATCTGCCCAATTATTTGTCCGGATAGCGTGAGCAACCGAATAGGGCAGGCACTGAAGTAGGATAGCGCAGAATTGAGGAGAATCCTCTCCTGCCCTGAAGGCATTATCTCCTGATTGACTTTCGTATATTTCAATAAATCTTTCCATGAATTCATCGGCAGTTTCTTCTCGTTTGGGTTTAGTTTCTAATACTGCGGCCATACTGATGGGCTTCTGAAGGGTCGTGGTGAGAGCATTAAAGATAGCGTTTAGGCGATCCTGGACATCGTTAGGGTGAGCAACCAACAATGCATCATGAGTAGCACGTCCTAGGTGAGTTAGAAATCGGGCATGCTCAGTTGGGCTCAGGGTTTGCTTTACCAGGGCCCACAGGTCCCTTGATTCTGCATTATATCCATGCATGTCCGTGAAATCGGAGGTCAGGGTTAAGTTGGGTTTGTGGATCCCTTTCAGCTTATTTATCTTAGCCTTTTAACTCTTCAATCAGGCAAGTATTATTACATAAGCTAGTTCTGTTTTTATTTTTATTCTGACTATCGCACCATTCCTCTGTTAGGTGAGTCTTTTTTCTATTAAGAAATCCAAATTGATAATGTTCAGTATGAAACGGCTGTCAATGGAAAGGGTTAACTCCTTTACAGGTTTGTAAGAAGACCTGATGTCATTTCGTGACTTCACGTAACCATCTGAAAAAAAAAATCTTTTCATCAGGAAAGGCAGCATTTGATTAAACTCCAATATTTTTTAACTTCTTATTCAAGTACTTGCCAAAGATATTTTTTTTAATTGATTTAAAACGAGACCACACCTTTGTTTACTGAAATTCAATTTCGTCATCAGCCTCGGTCAATGCAAAGCCAACCATTTTAACTAAGTAGTCTATCGATATATTTCTCAGAGGTCCCAGTGGAACTCTGAGTACGTTTCTCGTGCGTGCACTCTTTCTTTAAGACGTCTACGGTTTTTAATATGTCCTCCTTCTGTCAATGAAAGCCCTAATTTAATGGAGTTTTTCTGCCAACTCGACAGGAGTGATTTTTTTTAGACTGCAGTGGAATTTTTCTCATAATTTAAAATCTCAGAACATTTTTTTTTCTTTCAGCACCTATTTAGTACGTTACTATTTTTTTTTGTCTTTTCCATAACTAGAGGGAAGTCTGGCACGTAGGCTGTGGACTGCTTTTCGTTATCTCAATTGTTCCAGCCTCAAGGTCGTGTTATTTAATATAATATTTTTTTTGAATCCTTTTGAATCCATCTCAGTTGTTTTGCTGTGCCTTCTCTGAATGTTTTCTTTCGACAAGTAAGTGAGCATGTCAAATCCTTTTTTAACCACCAGGACCATGTATTTTTTTCTTTTTTTTTTACTCAACAAACCTATCCTTTGTGCATTTCCTGGCTCCGTAACTTATCATCCGAATATACGTAATTCAATAAGGTTCACACTCTTAAAGTTCCCACATACAGGACAACACTACGAAGGGTTAAAAAAACTTTCATTCTGTTTGAAAAAGTAGGTGGAGCTAAAACAAACCACAACTTACTTTCATTCTGTTTGAAAAAGTAGGTGGAGCTAAAACAAACCACAACTCCCCGGCTTTTTTTTACAGTAAAAGTCACACAAGCATTTCTCATTTAAAACAGACGTTCACAAGAGTCTCTCTTCTTTCCTATTAATTTTTGGATCCATGATTGATCATCTATCCCTATCTAGCTCTAACTATCCCTACTTTCCGTGTCGCCGCACGGATCTACTTGGGCCTCGAACCCACACAGACTTACCTATTCTAACCTATCTTTCCAAGTCGCCGCTTGGTTTGCGTCATCGCGCAATTTCCCTATCTCTATCCCTATTCTAAGTTTGAAAGGTATTCACCAGATTGTCCTGGATCTCGTTCAGACACTACCTGAGAACCAACGAGTGGCTAAACTTTCCTCAGACTTTTGAAACCGGGGGAAACTGGAGCAATATTGAAATCATACTCACTCCAGTGGCCACTTTCCCCTCGTCTCGTCCAAGGCTAGTCTGGCTCTTAATTCGCAAGTTTTCGGCAGTCGTCTGTTGAGATCCCACTTCTGACACCAAATGTAAATGTGGATTCTTTTCCCTCAATCTGGTTCAGCAAAATTACTGAAACGAATACCGTTTGTGCTTTAAACAAAGCAAGCTTTTATTTAAAAAGCAAATCCCGATCGGGGACCTTATCAGACAGAAGGAATGCAACTCTGATAGAACGCATTCACTTCCTACAGACAAAGTGACGTTACATTGTAAAGGGACGACGGTTATACATTTTCGGCAAAAGATAACAAGATAGGGCTAGAGTGACATCCTAGTTCAGCCGATCCCTTTTGATCCCTCTTTCCCTTTGTCCACTCAAAAGCCGACCTAAGTATGGTCTGATTTTAAACAAAGACCTTCTGTTAATGTTTCAGGTTAATAACATGATTTAATAAGACCTTGAGGTTTTTCTGCAAGCTGTGGGTTTTGTTTCAATATGTGTTAGTGTTGTAACATTTCGCAGTCTCGAGTCTGAGATGTCATGGCTATTCCTCCATGAATTTTTTGTTAGCTTATACTGTCCCTATACAATTCCCACGTTCTCAACTTCAATGTCTCTATACATTTTTAAACATTCACAGCACAAAGGAAGATGGCTGTAGTTGTTGAAGGTCAATCATCTCAGCCCCAGGACATTGCTGCAGGAATTCCTCAGGGCAGTGTCCTAGACCCGACCATCTTCAGCTGCTTCATCTTATCCATCTTAAAGTCAGAAGTGGGAATGATTGCAGTGTTCAGTTCCATTCGCAATTCCTCAGATAATGTAGCAGTTCATGCCCGAATGCAGCTAGATCTGGATGACTTTCAGGCTTGGGCTGATAAGTGGCAAATAATACTCACATTACATAAGTGCCAGGCAATGACTATCTACAACAGGCGAGAGTCTAACCACCACCATTTGACATTCAACAGAATTACCATCGCCGAATCCCCCAGCATCAACATCCTGGGGGGGTCACCATTGACCAGAAACTTAACTGGACCTGTCACATAAATACTCTGGCTATAAGAACAGGTCAAAGGCTAGGTATTCTGTGGCGAGTGTCTCACTTCCTGATTCCCCAAAACCTTTCCACCATCTACAAGGTACAAGTCAGGAGTGTGATGGAATACTCTCCACCACCTTCTCAAGGACAATTAGGGATGGGCAATAAATGCTGACCTTGCCAGCAACCCTCACTTCCCAGGAACAAATAAAAAAACCCAGCAATGTCAGGGACAGCTGTGGCGAGTGCACCGGAGGGTGCAGCTATCTATAAGCTCTGCTCAGCTGAGCACAGATACTGTACCCCAGGGGTAACTGATGAAAAGGATAATCATTGAGGAGCAGCAGAAAATCTGGCAGGCCTTCCATGCACACTGTCCACGATTACAGAGAGATTGGAGGAGTCCAGCTCAAGCATGAGTGAGTAGATGTAGCAGGGCATTGTGAGGATGTCTTCTTCCACGAATAGAAGTGTGGCTGGCCCATGAGAGAGATTATGGCAAAAGGGGACATGGAAGTGGGAACTCTACTCAGAGTGCTCCCACTTCTCATCCGCTTTCCGCTCCTCAGTCATTAACCGACATTCTGCTTCATCTTCCGATGCCTGAGTCTACCTCTGCACAAGTGCAGGTGGAGTGGTCTTTGGCAGGGGCTTTGTGGGTTCCAACATCCAGAGGCCAAAAGCATCTGAACAGTCAGAGCAGGGATCTGAACAGCCTGCCTCTGTACATCTGCTGAAGCCACAAGGGTTGCACTATGTAGGCGGAGTAAGGAAAGGAAGAGTAAAACTTTATAGTTGCTCATAGTATACACATGGGTGTATGAGAAAATGTTATATTAAGTTTCCGTTGTTTCGTAGAATCGCATAAGATGTATTACTTTGTACCACTTTCTCGTGTTGCCCATTGGTTGCTGGGTGGCAACTCGCCTTTTCAGTTGCTTGTTAAAGAATGGGAAGATATGAATTGACGGGGTCCAATAGGTTGTGCAATGGCTGGTTAGATGGTTATAGGACTGCTTTGTGTCAATGGGATTGGGGATGGGGGTGAGGGGGAAAATGGCTGTTGAATGTGAATGTTACATTGGTCCAGTGGTAATGAGTAACTGAAGCTATAAGGGAAGCCCTGTCAACCTGGCAGCAATGTGAGTACCTGGTGCACATGGGTGTATGGGAAAATGTTACGTTGTTAATTTTCCGTTGTTTAGTAGAATCACATAAAATGTATTTTTTTGCACCACTTTCCCCTATTTTCCCTATCCCGCTGGAGTGGAACTAAATTATAGATCCAATGGAAACCTGTTCAACCTTCGCCGCCTCCATGCTAGATCCAAGGTTGTCCCATTCTCTGTCATCGAACTACAGTATGCAGACAACACTTGCCATCGTCAACACCTTCACCGAGGCGTAAGAAAGCATGGTCCTTACACTCAACATCCATAGACAAAGGTCCTCTACCAACTGACCCCTCCACACAGCACTGCCCCTGGTCATCAAAATCCACTGTGCGGCTTTGGAAAACGTGACCATTTCCATACCTCGGGAGCCTACTATCAGTAAGGGCAGACGTTGATGACGAGGTTCAACACCGCCTCCAGTGTGCCAGCGAGCCTTCGGTCGCCTGACGAAGAGAGTGTTTGAAGACCAGGACCTCAAATCTGGCACCAAGCTTATGGTCTACAGGGCAGTCGTGATAACCGCCCTCCTATATGGCTCAGAGACGTGAACTATATAAAGCAGACATCTCAAAGCGCTGGAGAAGTACCACCAACGCTGCCTCTGCAAGATCCTGTAAATCCACTGGGAGGATAGATGCACCAACATCAGTGTTCTCGCTCAGGCCAACAACCCCAGCATCAAAACACTAACCACGCTCGACCAGCTCCGTTGGGCGAGCCACATCATCTGCATACCCAACACGAGACACCCTAAGCAAACGCTCTACTCAGAGTTCCGACACGGAAAGTGTGTCCCAGGTGGGCGGAGGAAACATTTCAAGGACACTCTCAAAGCCTCCTTGAGAAAATGTAACATCTCCATCAGCACCTGGGAATCCCTGGCCCAAGACCGCCCAAAGGAAGGGCGCTGAGCACCTCGAGTCTCATCACCGAGAGCATGCAGAAATCAAGCGCAGACAGCGGAAGGAGCATGCGGCAAACTAGGCTCCCCACCCACCCATTCCTTCAACCACTGTCTGCCCCACCTGTGACAGAGACTGTAATTCCTGTATTGGACTGTACAGCCACCTGAGAACTCACTTTTAGAGTGGAAGCAAGTCTTCCTCGATTTTGAGGGACTGCCTATGGTGATGATGATTGGTTGCTGGACAGCAACTCGTCTTTTCAACCTGGTGCTGCACTGGGGTCGCCCTCCTTTACCTCCACCTCCTCCTCTTCATTGGATTTGGCCGCAGATGATGTTTGCCCAGTGCCTTGTTCCTCCTGCAACTCCAATCCCCGTAGCTGTGCAATGCTGTGCAGAGCACAGCACACCACAATCTGTCCAGATACCTGAAGCATGCCAATCACTTGCTCAATGGCACATCTGGTTGTCATATGGCTGTCGATGTACCACTCGGGCTTAATTAGTGGGGTTTCTCATGGGTGTCTTCAGTCAAGTTTGAAAGGAGTATCTTTTATCTCCTAGCAGCCACTCTTTAAGTTTGCTTGCAGGTCCAAAGCGGTCAGGGAGTTTGGAATGCCACAGGATGAAAGCATCATGGCAGCTTCCTGTGTGCACACCTGCATAAAATTTTTCTTATGGTTGCATACCAGCTGAACATTGATGGAATGGAAGTCCTTACAGTTTACAAATACTCCTGGTTGATCTGGGAGTACATGGATTGCCACGTGTGTACAGCCGATGATGCCCTGTACCCATGGGAGGCCAGCCAGAGATGCAAATCTGAGCGCCCGCTCAGTTTGGCTGGTGTCATCACAGGCAAAGTTCACATAATTGCCGGCTCTGGTGCCTTATGCAGTTATGGGCAGCCAACTGGGAGATCCTGGATATGTTTCCGGCAGCGCCTGAAAGATTCGGAGGCAAAAATGTTGAGGGCTGTGGTCACTTTCACAGCTATTGGTAATGCGTGGCCACTAGATTCAACAGGTGCAGGTCTTCTTCTAGGAGGCTGCAGGTGTCAACCACCACCTGACGTGACAACCTCAGCCTCCGGAAGCAATGTTGTTCCGAAAGGTCCAGGAAGCTGAGCCTCTGCCTGTACACCCTATTATGCGAGTAGTGCCTCCTGCGAGGTTGACCTCTATGCTGCTCCCCTCTGTGCTGACCACCTTCAGGTCTCTCCACAGCAGGCTGTTGCTGCTACTGATGGACATCTTGCACCTCATTCGAGGTTCAGTCTATGGTATGGCAGGCATGGCACTACCCATCCTGATCTTGAGTCTCAATAACCTCCAATATGCAGAAATTAACCGCTAACCACAAGTACTATCTCAACAAACCCTTTCCCAGTTTGTATGCCTGACTTTTAATGAGCCCCATTAATTGCCATTCTCTTCTTGCCTTGGTTTCAATCAGTTTTAGGAAACCTGGGAAACCTGTGCATACGCCATTAACTTTAAATGCAGGCTAAAATAAAGCTGCAATTCACTGATTTAAATATTCAAATCGCTAACCTACCTCCGGATGAGGTTCCGCACACAATTGAACACACTTGAGTTAAACCTGGAAGTCAGCGTGTTGGAGCCAGCTTTCGGACACATTGACATTTTCCATGACCCACCCATCCACACCTAAACACACGCACTTCTGAATGTTAAAATTCTCTCCATTATGACTCAAAGTTGTTCTTGTACAGACACTGTGTTATGCTTAGTATTATGCTTCAATATGGGATTCCTAATCTGAAGCAGTCAATGTTTCATATTTGGAAAATTAAGATTGTATGTTATCAGTATGTTACAAAACACAATCAATAATGTAACATGAAGCTTGAGTTTGCACATGGAGAACTACAATATTGCTGTTCCAGAAATTCTCTGTAATAATCTGATCTCTGCACTCCCAGCACAGGTGCAGTATATTTTTGTAAGAAAGTTGAATTTCTATGCTGATCAAGATAAGGGATGTCATAGGGAATACTTTTTTTGTCAACCACACTCACCATTAAGGATTCTCAATCCAGGTGAAGCACACAGGAAAATTCTCTGCACCAACAATCTACCTTTGCCCAAGCCTCAGATGAGCATCTCCTATTGCACCAGAGTTAAGGCTACCTTAAAATATGTTGTAATTTATTTATTGCTTAAATGCATTGAACAAAGATTCCTCACTATCCATAAAACAAAATCATCACCTTTGCGATACTATGTGATTTGTTTTTTTATTTCAGACATTCAGTTTTTTGCAGATATTTCCTCACATTTTACTCTGCTTTCTACCTAATAAACATTTTTGTTGATTACAGGGGAAAATACTTGTAGGAACTAAAGATGGTGAGATAATTGAAGTTGGAGAAAAGAATGCAGCATCAAATAGCCTAATTGATGCACACATGGAAGGAGAGATTTGGGGCCTTGCCACACATCCCTGTAAAGACCTCCTAATCTCTGCAAGTGATGATGGTACTATAAGAATTTGGGATCTGGCTGATAAAGTAAGTACGAAAGGATGAAAAACAAAGATACATTCCTAAAAAATGCTGACATTCTGCCTTCATTGCAAGTTATATATAATGCTAAAATAAAAACAGAAAATGCTGGTAAAACTTGGCAGGTCAGGCAGCATCTGTGGAGAGAGAAACAAAGTTAACATGTACATCGATGACCTTTCATCAGAACTGGAAAAAGTTAAGAGATGTAACAGATTTTAAACAAGTACAGAGGCAGGGAAAGGGGGGAGGAATTAACTTTAGAAAGTCCTGGGTGTAACCAGTGGGCCTTTTAATGTGAATTGAATTGCTCTAATGCTTCAGATTATTACATGGGCTGTTTGTTCACTTGCAGAATCACAAATTGAATAACCCATTGTAAACAATCAGAATAATGGTGCAATGACGATAAATGACATCTGCTTTTTATTATCCATCCTGTAATTCCATATTTCTTAATGTTTAAACAAATCAAAACTTTTTGAAAATAAAAGAACAAAAAGGAGATCTGTGTCAAAAATAATGATGGTGAAAGACAAAAGGAGATGGTAATGGGACAAGTAAAGAAACAAAAGATGGGTCTAGAAGAGGTGTAAATGGGAATAGCAGAATCATTACCAACAGCTCCTATCTGGAAACAATGGGGGGCAGTTGTTATAATCTGAAATTGTTGAACTCAATGTTGAGTCCAGAAGGCCTAAAGTGCCTAATCAAGAGATGAGGTGCTGTTCTTCGAGCTAACATTGAACTTCATTGGAACACTGTAGGAGTTGAATGGAGATGTTCCACAAAGCGGTCATCACCAATGTAGAGGAGACCACATCGGAAGCAGTGAATACTAAATTGAAAGAAGTACAAGTAAATCACTGTTTCACCTGGAAGGACTGTTTGGGCACCTGGACAGTGGGAAAAAAGAAAGAAAGACTTGGATTTATATCGCGCCTTTCACAACCACCAGACATCTCAAAGCACTTTACAGCCAATAAAGTACTTTTTGAGTGTGGTCACTGTTGTAATGTAGGGAAGGGAGGAGGTAAAGGGCTTGTGCTCCTGTGCTTGCATGGGAAGCTGCCATGAGAAAGGGAGGGAGTGTTGGGGGATTGAAGAGTGGACCAGGCTGTCACTGAGGGAACGCTGGAATGCTGAAATGGGAGGAGGGGAAGATGTGTTTGGTGGTGGCATCACTTGGGGTGGAATTGGTGGAGAATGATCTGTTGAATATGGAGTGTGTGGGGTGGAAGGTGAGGACAAGGAGAAGCCTATTGTGGTTCTGGGAGGAAAGGGAAGGGGTGAGAGCAGAAGTGTGGGAATTGGGACAGACACGGTCGAGGGGCCTGTCAACCACGGTGAAGGGGACTCCTTGGTTAAGGAAAAAGGAAGACATATTGGAAGCACTGGCATGGAAGGTGGCATCGTCAGAATGAAGACGGAGAAATTGGGAGAATGGAATAGAGTCCTTACAGGAAGCGGGGTGGGAGGAAGCATAGTCAACTTGGCTGTGGGAGTCAGTGGGCTTATAGACATCTCAAAGCACTTTGCAGCCAATGAAGAACTTTTAGAGTGTGGTCACTGTTGTAATGTAGAGAAGGGAGGAGGTAAAGAGGCAGGTGTTGTATCTCCTGTGCTTGCATGGGAAGGTGCCATGAGAAGGGGAGGGAGTGTTGGGGTGATTGAAAAGTGGACCAGGGTGCCACTGAGAAAGAACGTTGCCTTCACGGAGTCGGCTTTGCCATCAAAAATGAGCTGGTCAACCACCTCAAAGACTCCCCCTGCAGAGTTAATGAACGCCTCATGACTTTCCGACTTACCCTATCCCGGAACCAATGCACCACAATCATTAGTGCGTACGCTCCAACACTCGATGCAATGGATGAGACCAAAGAGGGTTTTTATTCCAACCTCGAAACATCCCTGTCCCGCGTCCCCGCGGGTGACAAATTGATCCTCCTAGGTGACTTCAACGCCAGGGTCAGCAAAGACACAGCCCTCTGGGAGGCGTGATTGGCAGAGAGTGGGTAGGGAAAGCCAATTCCAGCGGTACTCTACTCCTGACAAAATGTCTAGAACAGGAACACTTCATTACCAACACCCAGTTCTGCCAGAGGGACAAATACAAGGCATCGTGGCGACACCCTCACTCCAAACACTGGCACCTGCTCGACTATGTCATCATCCGAGCCAGGGATCGCAAGGATGTGCACATCACCCGCGCCGTGACAGGAGCTGACGACTGCTGGATGGCCCGCCGCCTAATCCGATCCATCATTGACATTAAC
Source organism: Pristiophorus japonicus (assembly GCF_044704955.1). Taxonomy (NCBI): domain Eukaryota; kingdom Metazoa; phylum Chordata; class Chondrichthyes; family Pristiophoridae; genus Pristiophorus; species Pristiophorus japonicus. The sequence goes on from NC_091985.1 coordinate 91,489,053, forward strand.
ATAGCCTCAAAGCAGAGAGGGCAGCAGAAGCATTGCCGCAAAAAAGTCAATGCCGGGGCATTTAAAGACCCAGCTAAGAGAACCCTATACAGCCAGCGCCTCACAGCGAACCTGGCGTGCCTTGATGACCCTGAGACGTTGAATGCCCACAGCGCTTGGTCTGCCCTCCAGGCCTCCATAACCAGTGCCTGTGAAGAGACACTTGGTCACTCAACCAGAAAACACCAGGACTGGTTTGATGAAAACGATCAGGCGATCCATGAACTAATAGATCGCAAGCACAGAGCATTTCTGAACCTCCAGCAACAACCCAACTCGGGAGCAGCAAAGCAACATTACAGACCTAAAGAACAGGTGGTGGATGGAGAAAGCACAGGAGATACAGCAGCTGGCCAACAGCAATGATATGCGAGGATTCTTCATCGCAGTCAAGGCTACCTATGGTCCAAACTCCCAAGGCCCCACCCCACTGCTGGTCAAGAACGGGGAAACACTCATCAAGGACACCGAGGCTGTCAGGGCCCGCTGGAAGGAGCACTTCGAAGATCTCCTCAATCAAGACTCTGCCTTTGACACGAATGTTCTCGACTCCATCCCGCAGCATGCTACCCGCCACCACCTCAGTGAAACCCCAACGCTGCAGGAGGTAGGAAAAGCAATAAAACAGCTCAAAAACAACAAGTCTACGGGAGCAGATGGAATCCCTGCTGAGGCGCTAAAGTATGGCGGCGAGGTGCTATTGGCGCGGATACATGACCTCATCTCTCTCATCTGGAGGGAGGAGAGCATGCCGGGAGATCTCAGAGATGCGGTGATCATGACCATCTTTAAAAAAGGGGACAAGTCCCACTGCGGCAACTACAGGGGAATCTCCCTGCTATCCCTGCTTTCAACCACTGGGAAAGTTGTCGCTGGAGCTCTCCTCAACCGTCTTCTCCCTGTGGCCGAGGAACTCCTCCCAGTCACAGTGCAGATTTCGTCCCCTACGGGGCACAACGGACGTGATCTTTGCAGCGCGACAGCTGCAGGAAAAATACAGGGAGCAGCGCTAGCCCTTATACATGGCTTTTATCGACCTTACAAAGGCCGTTGACACTGTCAACCGCGAGGGTCTATGGAGCATCCTCCTCCGTTTCGGATGCCGCCAAAAGTTTGTCAACATCCTTTGCCTGCTCCAAGATGACATGCAGGCCGTGATCCTTACCAACGGATCCATTACAGACCCAATCCACGTCCGGACCGGGGTCAAACAGGGCTACGTCACCGCTCCAACCCTCTTCTCAATCTTCCTCGCTGCCATGCTTCACCTCACAGTCAACAAGCTCCCTGTTGGAGTGGAACTAAACTACAGAACCAGTGGGAAGCTGTTTAACCTATGCCGCCTCCAGGCCAGGTCCAAGACCACCCCAACCTCTGTCGTTGAGCTACAGTGGATATTATCGATGTATTTACTGAGGCATATGAAAGCATGGGCCTTACACTAAGCATTTGTAAGACAAAGGTCCTCCACCTGCCTGCCCTCACTGCACAGCACTGCCTCGCAGTCATCAAGATCCACGGCGCAGCCCTCGACAGCATGGACCATTTCCCATACCTCGGTAGCCTCTTGTCAACAAAAGCAGACATTGATGCGGAGATTCAACACCGCCTCCAGTGCGCCAGTGCAGCCTTCAGCTGCCTGATGAAAAGAATGTTCGAAGACCAGGCCCTCAAATCTACCACCAAGCTCATGGTCTACAGGGCTGTAGTAATACCCACCCTCCTCTATGGCTCAGAGGCATGGACGATGTACAGAAGGCACCTCAAGTCGCTGGAGATATATCACCAACGATGTCTCCGCAAGATCCTGCAAATCCCCTGGGAGGACAGGTGCACCAACATCAGTGTCCTCGTCCAGGCTAACATCCCCAGCATTGAAGCACTGACCACACTCGATCAGCTTTGCTGAGCAGGTCACATAGTTCGCGTGCCAGACACGAGACTCCCAAAGCAAGTGCTCTATGCGGAGCTCCTTCATGGCAAACGAGCCAAAGGTGGGCAGCGGAAACCTTACAAGGACACCCTCAAAGCCTCCCTGATAAAGTGCGACATCACCACTGACACCTGGGAGTCCCTGGCCAAAGACCGCCCTAAGTGGAGAAAGTGCATCCGGGAGGGCGTTGAGCACTTCGAGCCTCAACGCCGAGAGCATGCAGAGGTCAAGCGCAGGCAGCGGAAGGAGCGTGCGGCAAACCAGTCCCACTCACCCCTTCCCTCAACGACTGTCTGTCCCAACTGTGACAGAGTATGTGGCTCTCGTATTGGACTCTCCAGCCACCAAAGAACTCACTTCAGGAGTAGAAACAAGTCTACCTCAATTCCGAGGGACTGCTTATGATGATGATGATGAGTGAATATTGGTCAATAGCCTATCCCCAGAAATGGAGATATAGAAGTCGAGGAAGAGAAGAGTGAAAGATGGGCCCTGTGAAGGCAAGGGAAGGGTGGAAATTGCAAGCTAAATTGATGACTTTCCAAGTCGGGGCAAGAGCAGACATGACGATATATGTCCTAGTCAGGATGGTGTGTAACTTGGAGGTGATGGTATTCCTATGCACCCGCTGTCCTGGACTTCTGGATGGTGTAGGCCGTGGATTTTGGAGGTGCTGCCAAAGAAACCTTGGTGACTTACTGCTGTGCATCCTATAATAGTGCACTCTGTAGCCACAGTATGCTGGTAGTGGAGAGAGTAGGGGGGCAAAATTGCCCTCCGCACTAAACGGGGCGCACTTAACATTTTTTGGGTGATTTACCACCTCAATCGTTGGGGCGGTGTTTTGATCGATTTTGCCCACTTTTTGAATTTTTTTCTGTCGGGACGGTGAAGTCGGATGGTGACGGGGCGGAAGTCAATGGGGAGCAGGGCAGAAGGCAGACAGTGTCATGAGCGCCGCATTGACCATGTCAGCGCGATACAAGATCCCTCCCCTTCAGTTAAAGGGGAGGGCCTCTGCGAGCTCTGCATAAACTTTAGTCATGCCACCAGGGAGGGTTTCGGCCACCCGGCGGCCTGGTACTCAAGAGGGGGTGCCGGGCTGCCAGTTGGTGGCCCAGCCGAACCTGTGGCTGCCATTGTCGGGCCGACTTTGGAGTCGGCCAACAATTAAAATAAAACGGCGGTCGCGACATTGCACCCTCCCCTTTAAGAGCGGACGCACCACCCTGCCATTGGCAACTTCCTGCCGGGAAATGCTGTCAGGGGCACTTTGAGCGACGGCCGATCCACTCCCGTGGGGCAATTTCCCACATGGGTGGTGGAAAGGAGTCGGTAAGGGGTCACCGTGTGGCCGACGGGGTGGAAACACCAGTGGGGCAGTACCTTATACTGCCACAAAATGGGAGGAAAGCAATTTCAAAAATGTCGGCCCCTCCGCCCCAATGGAGCGGTAGCTGCGTAGCAACCCGTTACTGCCTCTTAACAAAAGGAGCAATTTCGACCCCTAGATGTTTAAGCTGGTGAATGGGGTGCCGATCAAGTGGACTGCTTTGCTCTGGATAATGTTGAGCTTTTATTCTAGTGGTTTGAGTGGCTTGTTAGGCCACTTTAGAGGGCAGTTAAGAGTCAACTACATTGGTATGGGGCTGGAGTCACATATAGGCTTTATTGGATAAAGATGGAAGGTTTCCATCTATAAAGAACATTAGTGAACCAGGTGGCTTTTTACAATATCCAACAGTTTCATGTTCACATTTACTCGTACCACCTTTTAATGCCAGACTTTTTTAAAAAACTGACTTCAAATTCTGAAACTGCCATGGTGGAATTTGAAATCACGTGTGAATTGTTTAGGATTTGACCAGATATTTCTCTGGCGCTCAGTGTTGAGGATAATTCCCACTCCCTACAAACTGATGTGTGACCTTATTTATGTACAATCTCTGATAATGGAGCGTTGCCCAGGGATAGAACAGATACCCTTGTTACTGTACTTACTTCACTGAATCGGCACAATCTCTTTTGTGTTCTTTTAGCCTTCAGCTATCAAAAGACTCAACACTTTATCAGGCTGTGAAACTTATGCCACAAATTGCAAATACGGTTTATTAAAGGATGCGTTTATTTGTACTGTAAAAGTGGCTGCCCCTTGTCTCTGGTTGGTCCCCTTGGAATGTGTAACTGGAACTGCCCAGCCCACTGACTTCGCAAATTGTAACTCGATCCACTTGGACTTCCAGAAGCCACAGAGCATAGATCTCCCAGAAGCCACCAAGTGCCAGCCGAAGTCTCTTACCCCAGCGCAAATGCGTCCCTCCCCCAGCCAGAGTCCCTTACCCTGCCCCCCCCCTGCGCCCTCCCCCAGCTGAAGTCCCTTACCCCAGTGCAAGTGCATCCCTCCCCCTGCCTAAGTCCCTTACCCAAGCGCGTGCATGACCTTACATAAGAACATAAGAAATAGGAGCAGGAGTAGGCCATACGGCCCCTTGAGCCTGCTCCGCCATTTAATACAATCATGGCTGATCCGATCATGGACTCAGGTCCACTTCCCTGCCTGCTCTACATAACCCCTTATCCCCTTATCGTTCAAGAAACTGTCTTAAATTTATTCAATGTCCCAGCTTCCACAGCTCTCCGAGGCAGCTAATTCCACAGATCCACAATCCTCTGAGAGAAGAAATTTCTCCTCATCTCAGTTTTAAATGGGCGGCCCCTTATTCTAAGATCATGCCTTCTAGTTCTAGACTCCCCCATCAGTGGAAACATCCTCTCTGCATCCATCTTGTCAAGCCCCCTCATAATCTTATACGTTTCGAAAGATCACCTCTCATTCTTCTGAACTCCAGTGAGTAGAGGCTCAACCTACTCAACCTTTCCTCATAAGTCAACCCCCATCTCGGGAATTAACCTAGTGAGCCTTCTCTGAACTGCCTCCAAAGCAAGTATATCATTTCTCAAATATGGAAACCAAAATTGCATGCAGTATTCCAGGTGTGGCCTCACCTTATATAGCTGCAGCAAGACTTCCCTGCTTTTATACTCCATCCCCTTTGCAATAAAGGCCAAGATTCCATTGGCCTTCCTGATCACTTGCTGCATCTGCATGCTAACCTTTTTGTGTTTCATGCACAAGTACCCCCAAGTCCGGCTGTACTGCGGCACTTTGCAATCTTTCTCCATTTAAATAATAACATGCTCTTTGATTTTTCCTGCCAAAGTGCATGACCTCACACTTTCCAATATTATACTCCATCTGCCAAATTTTGCCCACTCATTTAGCCTGTCTATGTCCTTTTGCAGATTTTTTGTGTCCTCCTCACACATTGCTTTTCCTCCCATCTTTGGGTATGAAGTGTCAATGTCGTGACTTCTGGATTTCATCCACTCCAATGATGTCGAGTGTGGGTGTAAAGGGGGAGGGAAGAACGTGATTTGTCTTCCTTGAGTTCCCGCTCTTCCCCCACTCTGCGCCTGCCCCCCCAACCAACCAGGCTCTCTCTTCCCCCCCCTCCCCCCAACCAGGCCCTCTCTTCCCCCTCCTCCCCCAAATAGGTTCTCTCTCTTCCCCCAATCAGGCCCTCGTCCCCCCGACCCCCCCAAACAGGCTCTCTCTTACCCCCCCCCCAACAATCAGGCTCCCTCTCTCTTTCTCTTCCCCCCCCAACGCCCCCCCCCCCCCCCCCCCCCGCCCCAGTCGCCCACCAGCTCTTTCTGCCCAGTGCTCTCCACCCGGCTCTGGGCTCGACTTCCGAGAGGCGAGCTCGAGGCTCAGCGGGGAGCTCGGTGTTCTGCGACTGGGGCGGGAGGATCTAGGGCAGGGACCCCACAGCAAAAGCACAGTACAAATAGTCACTTTGTTTATTAAAAGTAAATATTAAAATAACAGATTTCACTTGATTAGTTTTAACCGACACATCCCTGGATACAAAAATAACGAAATTGCGACAACTATCAAATTTGGACCAGTAACTGTAATACAAATTTATAGAGTTTATCTAAGCACTTTACCTCAACCTCTTTGAATCCAGAAGAATTAAACAGGTAGCAGGCTGCTAATAACTATCCCTCTATCTGGGCCGAGAGCTTGCTGGCCAACCCTTCCCACAGAAACACCTATTGACCATTCCCTGCTGTGAGAAAATCTGCCATTTCATTTCAGTTCTCATAAGTATCTGGACTATCAATTCACATCTTGAAGATAAAATGGCACCTGGACTGAGTCACAAAAAATGTTAAATATAAATACAATTATCAAACTATTTGGGCTGGATTTTCGCTCTTGGCTTCCTCTGTTTTTGCCCCGGAGGGGTGGCAATGGCGGCGGAGAGCTCTTCTGGGCGAGCGGCAAGCTTCCAGTGCTCCACCGAGGTTTTTGGGGCCGGTTTCGGCAGGGCACAGAGCATTACCGCTCAGAAAAGGTGAGCCAGTGTGCAATGCCCCTCACCAGATCGATTTTTGCCTCCCGCCCGACCCGTAACGCTGCGTAGAACGGCGTGCTGGGACCACCTGTGAAAGTGGGCGGTTCGAGCTGTACCGGCTGCGGAGACGTAAGTAATGTCTGTTATGTCCTTAATAAAGTAATGTGATTGAGTACTGTAGACGTGAGTAAGTGTGACCTTAGTCTCTTTATTCTAACTCCAGAGTGCCCGTACAGCATGGGAGGTCTGCTTATATACAGTGCTCCTAAGGGATGCTGGGATCCCTTGGGACTCCAACAGATGCACCCTCTGATGGCGGTAGAATGCTGGTTACATAGGGTTGCATACATAACATCACCCCCTCCCAAAGTTAATAGTACACTAATTTACAGGGTGAGACGATCTGGGGCTTTCCGCTCCCTAGTCGATCGTCTCGGTACAAACACAGGTGCAGGTGAGTTGGTTGGTTCTTCGCTGGGCTGCTGCGCAGCTGGCCTTGCTAGGCTGCTGGGGATGATTAGTTCAGTTTCGTGGTTAACCGTTATGTCAGTTGCCACTTGTGTGTGTGTCGGAGGGTCGAAGTTGGTGGTGTCCTCTTCAGGTTGCTCGTGGCTGTCTGTGAATCACAGTTTGGTTTGGTCCAAATGCTTTCTGCAAGTTAGTCCATTTGCGAGTTTGACCTGAAACACCCTACTCCCTTTTTTGGCTATGACAGTGCCAGCAAGCCATTTAGGACCATGTCCATAGTTGAATACAAACACAGGGTCATTGACTTCAATATCGCGTGACAAATTTGCACGATCATGGTACATGCTTTGTTAATGCCGCCTGCCCTCGGCGTGATCATGGAGATCAGGGTGGACGAGAGAAAGCCTTGCTTTGAGTGCCCTTTTCATGAGCAGCTCGGCTGGAGGAACCCCGGTGAGCGAGTGGGGTCTGGTGCGGTAGCTGAGCAGGACTTGGGAGAAGCGGGTCTGCAGGGAGCCTTCCGACACGCGTTTCAAGCTTTGCTTGATGGTTTGGATTGCCCGTTCTGCCTGGCCGTTGGATGCGGGCTTGAACGGGACAGGTGTGACGTGCTTGATCCCATTGCGGGTCATGAATTCTTTGAATTCAGCGTTGGTGAAGCACGGTCCATTGTCGCTGACAAGGACATCAGGCAGGCCGTGCTTGGCAAATGTGGCTCATAGGTCTTCGATGGTGGCAGTGGATGTGCTTACAGACATTATTACACACTCAATCCACTTTGAATAAGCTTCCACAACAACCAAGAACATTTTACCTAGAAACGGGCCAGCGAAGTAAAAGTGGATCCTATACCACGGCTTGGAGGGCCATGACCACAAACTTAGCGGTGCCTCCCAAGGTGCATTGCTCAGTTGAGAGCAAGTGTTGCATTGTCGCATGCAAGACTCCAAATCTGAGTTGATGCCGGGCCACCACACATGGGATCTGGCTATAGCTTTCATCGGTACTATGCCTGGGTGGGTATTTTGTAGGTCGCGTATGAATGTTTCCCTGCCTTTCTTGGGCAAAACCACGTGATTACCCCATAAAAGACAGTCCGCCTGTATGGACATTTCGTCTTTACGCCGCTGGAACGGCTTGATCTCTTCATGCATCTCTGCTGGGACGCTGGACCAACTCCCATGGAGGACACAGTTTTTTTACAAGGGACAGTAAAGGATCCTGGCTGGTCCAGGTCCTGATCTGGCGGGCCATAACGGGTGACGTTTCGTTTTCAAATGCATCCATCACCAAGAGCACGTCTGCAGGCTGTGCCATTTCCGGTGGTGGGCAATAGTAGCCGACTGAGGGCATCAGCACAGTTCTCTGTGCCTGGCCTATGGCGAATTACATAGTTATAGGCGGACAGCGCGAGCACCCATCTTTGGATGCGAGCAGAGGCATTGGTATTGATACCTTTGCTCTCTGAGAACAGCGATATGAGTAGCTTGTGGTCAGTTTCTAACTTGAACTTAAGCCCAAACAGATACTGGTGCTTTTTTTTACCCCGTAAACACATGCTAGAGCTTTTTCAATCATGCTGTAGGCTCTTTCGGCCTTGGACAAGCTCCTGGACGCATAAGCGACCGGTTGCAATGTTCCCGATTCGTTTGCTTGTAACACACACCCGACCCCATATGAAGACGCATCGCAAGCTAGCACTAAACATTTACCTGGATCATACAGGACAAGCAGTTTGTTTGAACATAACAGATTTCAGGCTTTCTCAAAAGCTGTCTCTTGTGATTTACCTCATACCCAGTCATCTCCCTTGCGTAGCAACACGTGTAGAGGTTCTAGCAAGGTGCTTAACCCAGGTAAGAAATTACCAAAATAATTGAGGAGTCCCAGGAACGACCGCAGCTACATCACGTTCTGTGGTCTTGGCGCATTCTTGATGGCCTTCATCTTGACGTCGGTGGGTCTGATGCCATCTGCCGCAATTCTTCTCCCTAAGAACACGACCTCTGGTGCCAGGAAAACACACTTAGAGTGTTTCAACCTGAGTCCCACACGATCTAGCCGACTTAGAACCTCTTCCATGTTCAGTGGTGTCCCGACCTGTGACCAGTATGTCGTCCTGGAAAACCACGGTGCATGGAACCGACTTTAGCAGACTCTCCATGTTCCTTTGAAAAATAGCCGCGGCCGATCGAATCCCAAACGGGCATCTATTGTAGATGAACAGACCTTTGTGTGTGTTGATGCAGGTGAAGCCTTTCGAAGATTCCGCCAGCTCCTGCGTCATGTAGGCCGAGGTCAGGTACAAGTTGGTGAACGTCTTCCCTCCTGCCAGCGTCGCAAATAGGCCATCTGCCTTGGGTAGCGGGTACTGGTCCTTAGCGAAAAACGGTTAATCGTTACTTTATAGTACCCGCAAATTCTGACCGTGCCATCGCCCTTGAGAACCGGAACAATTAGACTGGCCCACTCGTTGAACTTCACCGGTGCGACGATGCCCTCTCGTTGCAGACTGTCCAGCTCGATCTCCACTTTCTCTCGCATCATGTATAGCACCGGACGTGCCTTGTGGTGGATGGGTCGTGTACCGGGAACCAAGTGGATCTGCACCTTTGCCCCCGAGAAACTTCCGTTGCCTGGCTCAAACAGCGATGGAAACTTGCTCAGAACCTGGGCACATGAGGCATCATCGACCGATGAAAGCGCTTGGATGTCGTCCCAGTTCAAGTGGATTTTTCCCAGCCAGCTTCTGCCGAACAGTGTGGGGCCATCTCCTGGTACTATCCATAGTGGTAGTTCGTGCACTGCTCCGTCATAGGAGACTTTTACTACTGCGCTGCCAATTACAGGGATCAGCTCTTTAGTGTAAATTCTCAGCTTGGTGTGAATGGGGCTCAGCTTGGGCCTGTGTGCCTTGTTGCACCACAGCCTGTTGAAGGCCTTTTTGCTCATGATTGACTGACTCGCACCCGTGTCCAATTCCATGGATACTGGAATTCCGTTCAGTTCAACTTTTAACATGATCGGTGGACATTTCGTAGTGAAGGTGTGTACCCCGTACACTTCTGCCTCCTCGGTTTGAGTCTCTCTAGTTCAGTTTGATCTGCCATGGATTGGTCTTCCTCTGCAACATGGTGGTTTGCATGGTTTGCAGCTCGTCTGCACATTCGCTGGAGGTGTCCCATTGTTCCACAGTGTTTCAAACATGCATAGTGTTTGAAGCGGCATTGATGGGCTCGATGATCACCTCCGCAGCACCAACAAAGTGTTAACTGCCTCGCATTAACGCTTGATGGTGGACTCTGAGTCATCTGAGGTCGTGCAGCTGCAGGCGTGTACGTTCTGCCATATGCATTCCTCCCTGAAAACTATGTTACTTTGTGTACAGTACTTGCCGAAACATCTTTATGCTGCGAAATTTGTTTGGTGTTATCGCTGGTGGACATAAATGCCTGGGCTATCGTTATGGCTTTGCTCAGGTTCGGTGTTTCAATAGTTTGCGAAGGATAACCTCATGGCCAATGCCAGGAAAAAAAAAATGTCTCTTAGCATTCGCTCCAGGAATCCATCAAATTCGCAATGTCCTGCAAGGCGCCTTAGATCGGTGACGTAGCTCGCCACTTCCTGGACTTCAGACTGTTGACATGTGTAAAATCGATACCTTGCCATCAGAACGCTCTCCTTCGGATTCAGGTGCTCCCGGACCAGCGTACACAGTTCTTCATACGATTTGGTTGTTGGTTTCACCAGAGCAAGAAGATTCTTCATGAGGCCATAGATTGTTGCCCCGCAGACGATGAAGAGGATCGCCCTTCGTTTGGCAGCGTTCTCATCTCCTTCCAGCTCATTGGCCACAAAGTATTGGTCGAGTCGCTCCACGAAGGCCTCCCAATCATCCCCTTCTGAAAATTTCTCCAGGATACCAACAGTTCTCTGCATTTTCATGTGATGGTTCGTTATCTCGTCGCCAGTTGTTATGTCCTTCATAAAGTAATGTGATTGAGTACTGTAGACGTGAATGTGTGACCTTAGTCTCTTTATTCTAACTTCAGAGTGTTCATACAGTATGGGAGGCCTGCTTATATACAGTGCTCCCAAGGGATGCTGGGATCCCTTGGGACTCCAACAGATACGTCTTCTGGTGGCAGTAGAATGCTGATTACATAGGGTTGCATACATAACAATGTCGACCTCAGGTAAGTATGATTGTTTTTTTTTGTGGTTTATGTAGTGGTGGCATGAGATATTTTGGGGGAATATTTTTGGTGTTTTTTTTTCAGGTTTTTCTTTTTCTCCCCAGGCCACTCAGAGCACCCCGGCTCTTTAGCTTGGGATTTTCGCATGCTAAGCTGGCCTAGCGCCCTAAGAGCGGTGTGCAACACCTCCCTTAGTGCTCTGTCCCACCCTCCTGGCCCAGCTGCCCAATTTTGCTGACTGAGGCACAAACCTTTTCCAGGCGGTATCAAGAGCGCCCCGCTGCCATTAACACCCCGAAATCTTAAAAGCCGAAAATTCAGCCCCTTATCGTAAATTGTTTTCAGGACAAAATAAATAGTTTCTAAAACAAAAACAGAAAATGCTGGGAACACACAACGGGTCAGTCAGCATCTATAGAGTTAACTCTTTATCACAACTGGGAAAAAAAAGATAAACAAGCATTTAAATAGAATCAGAATAAAAAGGGAGGCAATAAAAACATGAGAGAGCAAGTATCAGCGGGATAGAAACATAAAAACATAGAAAATAGGTGCAGGAGTAGGCCATTCAGCCCTTCGAGCCTGCACCACCATTCAATAAGATCATGGCTGATCATACACCTCAGTACCCCTTTCCTGCTTTCTCTCCATACCCCTTGATCCCTTTAGCCGTAAGGGCCATATCTAACTCCCTCTTGAATATATCCAATGAACTGGCATCAACAACTCTCTGCAGTAGGGAATTCCACAGGTTAACAACTCTGAGTGAAGAAGTTTCTCCTCATCTCGGTCCTAAATGGCTTACCCCTTATCCTTAGACTATGTCCCCTGGTTCTGGACTTCCCCAACATCGGGAACATTCTTCCTGCATCTAACCTGTCCAGTCCCGTAAGAATTTTATATGTTTTTATGAGATCCTCTCTCATCCTTCTAAACTCCAGTAAATACAGGCCCAGTCGATCCAGTCTCTCCTCATATGTCAGTCCTGCCATCCCAGGAATCAGTCTAGTGAACCTTCGCTGCACTCCCTCAATAGCAAAAACGTCCTTCCTCAGATTAGGAGACCAAAACTGAACACAATATTCTAGGTGAGGCCTCACCAAGGCTCTGTACAACTGCTGTAAGACCTCCCTGCTCCTATACTCAAATCCCCTAGCTATGAAGGCCAACATACCATTTCCTTCTTCACCGCCTGCTGTACCTGCATGCCAACTTTTAATGACTGATGTACCATGACACCCAGGTCTCGTTGCACCTCCCCTTTTCCTAATCTGCCGCCATTCAGATAATATTCTGCCTTCGTGTTTTTGCCACCAAAGTGGATAATCTCACATTTGTCCACAATATACTGCATCTGCCACGCATTTGCCCACTCACCTAACCTGTCCAAGTCACCCTGCAGCCTTTTAGCGTCCTCCTCACAGCTCACACCGCCACCCAGCTTAGTGTCATCTACAAACTTGGAGATATTACACTCAATTCCCTCATCCAAATCATTAATGTATATTGTAAATAGCTGGGGTCCCAGCACTGAGCCCTGCGGCACCCCACTAGTCACTGCCTGCCATTCTGAAAAGGACCCGTTTATCCCGACTCTCTGCTTCATGTCTGCCAACCAGTTCTCTATCCACGTCAGCACATTACCTCCAATACCATGTGCTTTGATTTTGCACACCAATCTCTTGTGTGGGACCTTGTCAAAAGCCTTTTGAAAGTCCAAATACACCACATCCACTGGTTCTCCTTTGTCCACTCTACTAGTTACATCCTCAAAAAATTCTAGAAGATTTGTCAAGCAAGATTTCTCTTTCATAAATCCATGCTGACTTGGACCGATCCCGTCACTACTTTCCAAATGTGCTGCTATTTCGTCTTTAATAAGGGATTCCCTGCAATATCCTTCAAAGGAAAACAGAAGATGATTAGATGGCTCCCACCCGACCCATAGCGCTGCGTAGTGCGCCATGCTGGGAACGCCTGTGAATGCTGGCGGTCCAAGCTGTAGCAGCTGCAGAGAGGTAAGTAATGTCGATCTCAGGTAAGATGGTTAGATGGCTGAAATGATCTTTACAAATGAAAGTGGGAAGAAGTATTATGAAAGTGGGAAGAAGCATTATGAAAGAAATTAAATACATAAAAGAGACAAAGAACATGTAAAGAGCTGAGGAAGTGAGAGATAAATCAAGTCTGAAATGGAAACGGGGGAAGCTGGCAAAACGTGGTCTGATGGCCTGAAGTAAGAAAAGCAGCACTGTGTTCTGATGAAGCTTCTCCAACATTTACATTGACTTTAATAACTTCAGACTTGATATTAGCCTCCACTTTCTTTAGGGAAGAGAATGTTTGTGACATGTGGGAGCATTCATTTCTAGCTGGACCTCAAGGTATCCCTGTCAGAGCAGCAGGCTACTACTAGGACTTCCGCCATCTCATCAGGGCGGGTGTGCCCTATTGATGCAGGCCACCTGCCTCAACTATGTAAATCAGTCCTTTCCCCATGATTTGGGATACAGTCAAAGGCCAGGATAATCGGCAGATGTTAAGTCCACCCTGACACACTTTCAACAGTAGAGCAGGAACTCAGCAATTTCCAGCTCCATGATAAGTTTAAAAAATTCTGCTTAAAGCTGAAGATTTTCACAATAAAAGATTTGATGGAATGTTAACTGCACGATTGGGGGATGGCACTGGGTGGAAGAAAAGCTAACTTATTTTACACATTTTCACTTCTTTAAGGTCTCCCCATGCCTTGCATCAAATTCATGCCAAGAGGACAGAAGGCAATTAAGTTCCTGTCCTATTCCAGTGTGGCTCTACAAAAGTATAAGAAAGTTTAATTCTCTCTCTGAATATCTCTGCTTCTTAATTCCACAGCTGAGATTGGCAACTTACTATGTGAGAAATCAGAGATAATTTAATTGGAGTTCCAATGTGCTGCATCACAGTGTCACGCTACTAGACCCTTTAGTGGGCAGAATCAAATACAAATTATGAAATTTTAAACTGTAATTCTGTGAGTTTTAACATGATATATGAGCTTTGTTGTATTTTAAGCTTTTAAAAATTATGCTCTTGAATTTTCCCCGTTATAGAAATTGCTAAACAAAGTGAACCTTGGCTATGGTGCAAAATGTGCTGCTTACAGCCCTGATGGAGAAATGGTTGCAATTGGGATGAAGAATGGAGAATTCATTATACTGCTGGTTAATTCTCTGAAAGTGTGGGGCAAGAAACGAGATCGGAGTGCTGCCATTCAGGATACCAGGTACAACACCCATCATAGTAGAAATATCCAATTAATGACTAGTACCCTCGAAGTATGTATTCTGATAGTGGCATCAGAATTAATTAATTAAAAATCAGCATGCGTACAAACTCGTCTCCCTATAACCTTGCAACACCAGAATACTAACACAGCACCTAAACTGGTAAAAAGCTCGAAACAATGTCAAGCATCTCAACATCTTCCTGAGTTTCCCAACATCACAGATGCCAGTCTTTAGCTAATTTGATTCACTCAACGTGATATCAAGAAACAGCACCTGATGCAGCAAAGACTATAGGCTCCAACAAAATCCCAACTGTAGTGCTGAAGACCTGTGCTCCAGAACTAGTCACGCCTCTAGCCATACTGTTCCAGTACAGCTACAACAATGTGGAAGATTTCCCACGTATGTCCTGTCCACAAAAAGCAGGATAAATCCAACCCAGGCAATTACCACTCTATCATTCTGGCCTGATCATCAGCAAAGTGATGGAATGAGTAGTCAACAGTGCTATCAAACAGCATTTACTCCCCAATATATTCTGCTCACATCCTCAGTTTGGATTCCGCCAGAACCACTAAGTTCCAGACCCCACTACAGCCTCGGTCCAAACATGGACACAAAAGATGAATTCCAGAGATTAGGTGACAAGAAGACAGCATTCAACCAAATGTGGCACCGAGGAGCCCTAATAAAATTTAAAATGGGGATCAGAGGGAAAATTCTCCAGTGGCTATAGTAATACTTGACACAAAGGAAAATAGTTATGATTGTTGGAGGTCAATTATCTCAAGCTCAAGACATTTTAGCAGGAGGCCCAACTGCCTTCAGCTGCTTCATCAATGACCTCCCTCCATCCTCAAGTCAGAAGTGGGGCTGTTTACTGATGATTGAACAGCCCATAAAGAAGCAGTCCATGCCTGCAGGCAGTAAGACCTGGACAGTGTCCAGGCTTGTGTTGATAAGTGGCAACTAACATTCACACCACAAAAGTGTCAGGTAATGATCATCTCCAACAAGAGAGAGTCTAACCATCTTCCCTTGAGATTCAATGGGATAACCATTGTCAAATCTCCCCCACCAACACCCTGGGGGACATTGTTGACCAGAAACCCAACTGGACCAGCCACATAAATGCCATGGCTACAAAAGCAGGTCAGAGGCTGGATATTATGCAGCAAATGGCTCCCCAAAGCCTCTCCACCACCTACAAGGCACAAGTCAGGAATATGATGGAATACGCTCCAGTTCCCTTTTGTGTATAGCTGCAGCAACACACAAAACTTAACACCTGTCTGCTTGATTGGCACCCCATCCACCAGCTTAAACATCATAGAAACATAGAAAATAGGTGCAGGAGTAGGCCATTTGGCCCTTCGAGCCTGCACCGCCATTCAATGAGTTCATGGCTGAACGTGCAACTTCAGTACCCCATTCCTGCTTTCTCACCATACCCCTTGATCCCCCTAGTAGTAAGGACTACATCTAACTCATTTTTGAATATATTTAGTGAATTGGCCTCAACAACTTTCTGTGGTAGAGAATTCCACAGGTTCACCACTCTCTGGGTGAAGAAGTTTCTCCTCATCTCGGTCCTAAATAGCTTACCCCTTATCCTTCGACTGTGTCCCCTGGTTCTGGACTTCCCCAACATTGGGAACATCCTTCCTGCATCTAACCTGTCTAAACCTGTCAGAATTTTAAACGTTTCTATGAGATCCCCTCTCATTTTTCTGAACTCCAGTGAATACAAGCCCAGTTGATCCAGTCTTTCTTGAAATGTCAGTCCCGCCATTATGGATAACTTTGAGAGACTGTGCATTTTTAGAGAGTGGTAGGTTTCCAAAGGTTCATGGGATTGCAGATTGCACCCATGTTGGCCCTACATGCTCCCTGGCATAGAGTTGAAAACTCTGGTTGGAGGTGATCCCGGAGGTTTGATCATGTGACACCTGTTCATGTTACATCTGATCACATGATGCTTACTCACAGTTTGCAAATGTTACTGCATTTACTTATAAAGGTTGGGCCCACTGTAATTGAGTATCTTACTCACAGTTTCATACCAGCCGTTGTCATGCCAGAAGTTCTGAGAACCAGGAGCGCCTCCCGCGAGCAGGTTGAACAAAAGTACACAGGCACAAAACACAGCTGTGAACTGTGAATGTAAGTTCAAACTGTACTTTTCTTCTGGGTTGCTAGCAGCAGTTTCCGGGAGATTAATCTTCCATTCCTAAAGAGACCCAGACAGTTCGGGAGGGTTGGCAACCTAACCCTAATCCTGATCTTTACCCACTGACCTGGGAAGAAGAGACGGAAAATCGGCGAGGGGTCCTGCTCCAGATCAATAACTAGTGACTCTTGCTGAAAACTGTCAGTTGATGTTGACAAGGACAGGATCAGGGTCAGCTGTTATATCTTACAAGATAAATAGTCTGGTGAGGCTCACACATGGACATCTTTTTGTGGACAGGTCGTGCCTGGGTAAGATGCAGAGGCAGATGAGAGAGGTGGAAAGAAGATAGAGGAGAAACATACCGAGTAGGGGAGGGGAAAGGAGGAGAAAGTGATTGGGGCAGTGGAGGGAGGGAGTGGAAGATACAAGCAGAAGAGAAGACTCCAATGGGGGAGGATAAAGGACGAGAATCCAATGGGAGGAGGGCAACCGAAGGTGGGGGAATGTATACTGAAATAATATATTGACCTTGGAGGGCGTGCAGCACAGATTCACCCGAATGATACGAGGAGTGAAAGGATTAAAATTATACGGTCAGTTTGTATTCTGTTTGAGTATAGACAATTGAGGCTTGATCCAATCGAGGTGTTAAAAATGATAAACGGATTTGAGAAGGTAAAGATAAATTATTTTCTCTGGTGGGGGAATCCAGAACAAGAGAGCATAATCTTAAAATTGGATCCAGCCTGTTGTGTATGGAGAAAGAATCAGACTGAACACTGTGAGCTCAAAGTAAAGTGTGACCTTAGTCTTTTATTGCAGGTCTCCAGAGTGCCTCTCCAACCTGTGAAGCCGCCTTAAATACCTGTGCTCCCAAGGGATTATGGGATCCCTTGGGACTACAGGGAATGAGCCCTCTGGTGGCTGTACAGAGTAAATATAAGTCCACATATATAACAACATTCTTCCCCAAAGTCAATAGTGTAACTATTTGCAATGTGAGTCGATCGGGGGCCCTCCTTGCCCTGGTTGATTGTCTCGGTGTGAAAGCTGGTGTTGTTGAATCATTTGTTGGGCCCTCGCTGGGCTGCTATGCAGCTGGCCTTGCTGGGCTGCCTGGTATGTTGGGCTCTGCAGGGCTGCTGTGGATGATGGGTTCTGCTTCGTGGTCAACCGTGGTGTCGGTTGCCACTGGTGTGTGTGTTGTGGGATCAAAAAAGGTAGGGTCCAAGGTGGGTTGCTCAGGGTAGTCCGTGAATCTGAGTTTGATTTAGTCCAAGTGTTTCCGGTAAATGAGTCCATTTGAAAGTTTGACCCGAAACACCCTGCTCCCCTCTTTGGCCACGACAGTGCCGGGAAGCCACTTGGGACCTTGTCCATAATTTAATACAAATACAGGATCATTGACTTCAATCTCGCGTGACACATTTGCGCTATCATGGTATGCACTTTGTTGAAGCCGCCTGCTCTCTACTTGTTCATGTAGATCAGGGTGAACGAACGAGAGCCTTGTCTTAAGTGCTCTTTTCAGAGCAGTTCAGCAGGTGGGATCCCAGTTAGTGAGTGTGGTCTCGTGCGGTAGCTAAGCAGGACTCGGGATTGACGAGTCTACAGTGAGCCTTCAGTTACCCTCTTCAAGCCTTGCTTGATGGTTTGCACTCTCTCTCTCCCTGACTATTGGACGCTGGTTTAAACGGGGCAGATGTGACATGTTTGATCCCATTACGGGTCATGAATTCTTTGAACTCAGCATTGGTAAAACATGGCCCGTTGTTGCTCACCAGGACATTGGGTAAGCCGTGTGTGGCAAACATGGCCCGCAGGCTTTCAGTAGTGGCAGCGGACGTGCTAGCCGACATTATCTCACATTCAATCCACTTGGAGCATGCGTCTACAACCACAAGGAACATTTTACCCAAGAACGGGCCTGAATAGTCGACGTGTACCCTAGACCATGGTTTGGAAGGCCAAGACCAAAAAACTTAGCCGCGCCTCCCTGGGTACATTGCTTAACTGCGAGCATGTATTACATCTGTGAATACAGGACTCTAAGTCCACATCGATACCAGGCCGCCACACGTGGGATCTGGCTATTGTTTTCATCATTACGATGCCTGGGTGGGTACTGTGGAGATCATTGATGAAGGTGTCTCTGCCCTTCTTGGGGACCACTATTCAATTGCCCCACAGAAGGTAGTCTGCCTGTATAGACATTTCATCTTTGCGCCGCTGGAACGGCTTTATCTCTTCCTGCATTTCCACTGGGACACTGAACCAGCTCCCATGAAGCACACAGCTTTTGACGAGATAATAAGGGGACCTGGCTTGTCCAGGTTTTGATCTGCCGGGCAGTGACGGGTGATTGTTCACTCTCAAATGCTTCCATAACTATGGCTAGATCTGCGGGCTGCGCCATTTCCACCCCCGTGGTGAGCAATGGCAGCCTACTGAGAGCATTGGCGCAGTTTTCTGTGCCTGGCCTGTGGCGGATGGCATAGTTGTATGCAGACAACGTGAGCGCCCATCTCTGGATGCGGGCCGATGAGTTGGTATTTATCCCTTTACTCTCGGAAAACAGGGATATAAGTGGTTTATGGTAAGTTTCCATTTCGAATTTTAGCCCAAACAGGTATTGATACATTTTCTTTACCCCATAAACACACGCTAATTCATCTTTTTCAATCATGCTGTAGGCTCTCTCAGCCTTAGACAGACTCCTGGATGCATAAGCAACCGGTTGCAGTTTCCCGAAATCATTAGCTTGTTGCAATACACACCCAACGCCATATGACGACGCATCACATGCTAGTACCAAATGCTTACATGGATCATACATCACAAGCAATTTGTTTGAGCACAACAATTTTCTTGCTTTTACAAAGGCATTTTCCTTGCTTTTGCCTCAAACCCATTCGCCCCCTTTTTGTAGTAAGACATGTAGTGGTTCTAGCAGGGTGCTGAGACCCGGTAAGAAGTTACCAAAGTAGTTCAAGAGTCCCAGAAACGACCGCAGCTCCGTCACGTTCTGTGGCCTGAGTGCATTCTCGATTGCCTCCGTCTTCGCGTTGGTGGTCCTGATGCCGTCCGCCGAAATCCTCCTTCCCAGGAACTCCACTTCAGGTGCCAGGAAAACGCACCGAGCATTTTAACCTGAGCGGTTGAGAAACATAGAAACATAGAAAATAGGTGCAGGAGTAGGCCATTCGGCCCTTCGAGCCTGCACCGCCATTCAATAAGATCATAGCTGATCACTCCCTCAGTAACCCTTTCCTGCTTTCTTTCCATACCACTTAATTCTCTTAAACGTAAGGGCCATATCTAACTCCCTCTTGAATATATACAATGAACTGGCATCAACAACACTCTGCGGCAGGGAATTCCACAGGTTAACAACTCTGAGTGAAGAAGTTTCTCCTCATCTCAGTCCTAAATGGCCTACCCCTTATCCTAAGACTATGTCCCCTGGTTCTGGACTTCCCCAACATCGGGAACATTCTTCCCGCGTCAGACCTGTCCAGTCCTGTCAGAATCTTATACTTTTCTATGAGATCCCCTCTCATCCTTCTAAACTCCAGTGAATAAAGGCCCAGTTGATCCAGTCTCTCCTCATATGACAGTCCAGCTATCCCTGGGATCAGTCTGGTGAACCTTCGCTGCACTCCCTCAATAGCAAGAACGTCCTTCCTCAGATTAGGAGACCAAAACTGAACACACTATTCCAGGTGAGGCCTCACTCAGGCCCTGTACAACTGCAGTAAGACCTCCCTGCTCCTATACTCAAATCCCCTTGCTATGAAGGCCAACATACCATTTGCCTTCTTCACCGCCTGCTGTACCTGCATGCCAACTTTCAATGACTGATGGACCATGACACGCAGGTCTCGTTGCACCTCCCCTTTTCCTAATCTGCCGCCATTCAGATAATATTCTGCCTTCGTGTTTTTGCCTCCAAAATGGATAACCTCACATTTATCCACATTATACTGCATCTGCCATTCATTTGCCTACTCACCCAACCTGTCCAAGTCACCCTGCAGCCTCTTAGCGTCCTCCTCACAGCTCACACCGCCACCAAGTTTAGTGTCATCTGCAAACTTGGAGATATCACACTCAATTCCTTCATCCAAATCATTGATGTATATTGTGAAGAGCTGGGGTCCCAGCACTGAGCCCTGCGGCACTCCACTGGTCACTGCCTGCCATTCTGAAAAGGACCCATTTATCCCGACTCTCTGCTTCATGTCTGCCAACCAGTTCTCTATCCACGTCAGTACATTACCCCCAATACCACACCAATTTTGCACACCAATCTCTTGTGCGGGACCTTGTCAAAAGCCTTTTGAAAGTCCAAATACACCACATCCATTGGTTCTCCCTTGTCCACTCTGCTAGTTACATCCTCAAAAAATTCCAGAAGATTCGTCAAGCATGATTTCCCTTTCATAAATCCATGCTGACTTGGACCGATCCTGTCACTGCTTTCCAAATGCGCTGCCATTTCATCTTTCTGATATCTTCACAGAGCACAGCACACACAGCTCCTAACATGGCAGGCAGCTCTCTCGGAAGCCTCCGGAATCTGCCTGATTCTGTTTATTATTAACTCTGCAGTTGCAGTACACAATACGTCCACATCCACAGTGTGGAGCTACAAACATTACAAGCTTACAACCATTACAATTCTTAATAACTGATTCTAACATTTTCCCTACTACTGATGTCAGGCTAACTGGTCTATATTTACCCGTTTTCTCTCTCCTTTTTTAAAAAGTGGTGTTACATTAGCTACCCTCCAGTCCATAGGAACTGATCCAGAGTCGATAGACTGTTGGAAAATGATCACCAATGCCTCCAATATTTCTGGGGCCACTTCCTTAAGTACTCTGGGATGCAGACTATCAGCCTTCAATCCCATAAATTTCCCTAACTCAATTTCCCACCTTATAAGGATATCCTTTAGTTCCTCCTTGTCACTAGACCCACTGTCCCCTAGTACATTCGGAAGGTTATTTGTGTCTTCCCTCGTGAAGGCAGAACCAAAGTATTTGTTCAGTTGGTCTGCCATTTCTTTGTTCCCCATTATAAATTCACCTGAATCCGACTGCAAGGCCGACTGCAAGGGACCTACGTTTGTCTTCACTAATCTTTTTCTCTTCACATATTTATAGAAGCTTTTGCAGTCAGTTTTTATGTTCCCAGCAAGCTTCTTCTCGTACTCTATTTTCCTCCTCTGTTGAAATCTAAATTTCTCCCAGTCCTCAGATTTGTTGCTTTTTCTGGCCAATTTATATGCCTCTTCCTTGGATTTAACACTATCCTTAATTTCCCTGTTAGCCACGGTTGAGCCACCTTCCCCGTTTCATTTTTACTCCAGACAGGGATGTACAATTGCTGAAGTTCATCCATGTGATCTTTAAATGTTTGCCATTGCCTATCCACCGTCAACGCTTTAAGTATCCTTTGCCAGTCTATTCTAGCCAATTAACGCCTCAAACCATCGAAGTTACCTTTCCTTAAGTTCAGGACCCTAGTTTCCGAATTAACTGTGTCACTCTCCATCTTAATAAAAAATTCTACCATATTATGGTCATTCTTCCCCAGGGGGCCTCGCACAACAAGATTGCTAATTAGTCCCTTCTCATTACACACCACCCAGTCTAGATGGCCAGCTCTCTAGTTGGTTCCTCGACATATTGGTCTAGAAAACCATTCCTAATACACTCCAGGAAATCCTCCTCCACCACATTGCTACCAGTTTGGTTAGCCCAATCAATACTTAGATTAAAGTCACCCATGATAACTGCTATACCTTAATTGCACGTGTAAAGTCCTTACTCTGCAGTATGAAACCACATGAGGCACATTCTGGGGACAAGGTCACTCTGTGACCTTAACTCTTTATTCACAGGACTCCAAAGACGATGACCCTGCGTGGGACCTCCCTTTTTATACCTATGTGATCAGGTAAGGAGTGTCTCCCACAAGTTCACCCCTTGTGGTCAAGGTGTGCATCTAGTTTGAGTGTATACAGTAATACAGTGGTGTTACATTGTGGTTACATACATGACATCACCTCCGCCCCCGCCAGCCCCCAAAGTCTTATTGGGATCATAGGTTTAGTCTTTCAGGTGGTCTACGCTCCCTCGTGGAACGCCGCAGTTGGGGCTCTGGTTGTTGGACACTGATGTGAGTGTCTGTCACCTGTGGTGATTCTGGCCTGTCTGGGCTGACCGCAGGGACTGTGCATTCTTCTGATTGCTCTTGTTGCTCGTTCACTGGCGGTGTTGTGAGCTCCATCTCATAACTTCTTCAGATTCCTCCGTGTCGATGCTGAACCTTTTTTTAACTTGGTCCAGATGCTTACGGCATATCTGACCATTGTTGAGTTTTACCACGATGACCCTATTCCCCTCTTTGTCAATTACAGTGCCCTCAAGCCATTTGGGCCCCATGGCGTGATTGAGGACGAATACAGGATCATTTATTTCTATACATCTCCCACTCAAATTACGGTCATGGTACTCGTTTTGTGTCTTGCGCTTGCCCTCAACTATGTTGGTCAGGACTGAGTGAATGAGGGACAACTGAGTTTTGA
Source organism: Pristiophorus japonicus (assembly GCF_044704955.1). Lineage (NCBI taxonomy): Eukaryota > Metazoa > Chordata > Chondrichthyes > Pristiophoridae > Pristiophorus > Pristiophorus japonicus. Next base: position 91,512,147 of record NC_091985.1, read on the forward strand.
GTGTCCATTTCATGAGTAGCTCTGTGGGCGGGACCCCCATGAGCGAGTGCGGTCGGGATCTATAGGCCAGCAGGAGACGCGATAGGCGGCATTATAGGGAGGGTCCTTGAATCCTGAGCATACCTTGCTTAATGATTTGGACCGCACGTTCCACCTGGCCATTGGAGGCCGGCTTGAACGGCGCAGTCCTGACGTGGTTGATGCCATTGCCCGACATAAACTCTCGGAATTCGTAGCTTGTGAAACATGGGCCATTATCACTAACCAGGATGTCCGGCAAGCCATGGGTTGCAAAGATCGCACGTAGGCTTTCCACGGTGGTGGATGACGTGCATGAATTCAGAATGATGCACTCGATCCATTTCAAGTACGCATCTACCACAATAAGGAACATCTTACCCATGAATGGGCCCGCGTAGTCAACATGAATGCGTGACCATGGCCTGGTGAGTAGGGCCACGGGCTGAGCAGGGCCTCCCTGGGGGCATTACTCAGCTGGGCACACGTCGTGCACCTGCGAACACAGTGTTCCAGGTCTGAATCAATTCCAGGCCACCAAACTTGTGACCGGGCAACGGTCTTCATCAGCACAATGCCTGGGTGCTCGCTGTGGAGTTCCCTGATGAATGCCTCCCTGCCCTTCTGGGGCATAACTACCCGGCTGCCCCATAGTAGGCAGTCGGCTTGGAGTGAGAGCTCATCCATCCGTCTGTGGAACGATCTGACCTTCACAAGGCATGCTCCGTGTACGGGCGCCCAGTCCCCAGTCAGGACACATTTCTTAATCAGGGATCGGAGGGGATCTCTGTTTGTCCGGATTTTGATCTGGCGGGCTGTGATGGGGGAGCCTGCGCTGTCAAATGCATCGACAGCCATGACCATCTCGGCGCTTTGCTCCGCTGCCCCCTCAGTGGTGGCCAGTGGAAGCCTGCTGAGCGCGTCAGCGCAATTTTCAGTGCCGGGCCAGTGCCGGATGGAGTCGTCATAAGCAGCCAGCGTGAGAGCCCATCGCTGTATGCGAGCTGATGCATTGGCATTGATAGCCTTGCTGTCTGACAACACGGATGTTTTTGGCTTGTGGTCCGTCTCTAATTTAAACTTTGTACCAAAGAGGTACTGATGCATTTTTTTTACACCATAGACACATACAACGCTTCCTTCTCGACCATCCCATATCCCCGTTCTGCTTGAGAGTGACCTGGAGGCACAAGCCACAGGTTGTAGTTGACCCTCAGCACTGCCCATCTGCAACACGCACCCAACCCGATAGGACGATGCATCACATGTCAGAACCAATTTTTTACAGGGATCGTACAGGGTCAACAACTTATTTCAACAAAGTAGGTTTCGCGTCCGATCAAAAGCCTGTTCCTGACAGTCCCCCCAAAACAAATCGCAATCCTTATGCAGGAGCACGTGTAGCAGCTCCAATAATGTGCTCAAGTTCGGCAGAAAGTTACCGAAATAGTTCAACAGTCCCAGGAATGAACGTAACTCCGATGTGTTGCAGGGCCTGGGTGCTCGTCGAATCGCCTCTGTTTTGGATTCGGTGGGCCGAATCCCATCTGCAGCAACCCTCCTGCCCAGAAACTCAACCTCAGGGACTAAAAACACACATTTAGACTTTTTGAGTCGCAGGCCTACCCGGTCCAGTCGGCGTAGCAAGTGCTACAGGTTGTGGAGGTGTTCCTCAGTGTCACGACCCATGATGAGGATGTCGTACTGGAATACAATCGTTCCAGGAATGGATTTAAGCAGGCTTTCCATGTTCGTTGAAAAATCACGGCCGCTGATCGAATGCCAAACGGGCACCTGTTATAAACGAACAGTCCCTTGTGCGTGGTGATGATGGTCAGTAGTTTAGATTCGTCGGCCAGTTCCTGGGTCATATAGGCTGAAGTGAGGTCCAACTTGGTGAACAGCTTGCCACCTGCCAGCGTGGCGAAGGGGTCCTCTGCTGTCGGGAGCGGGCATTGATCTTGTAGGGACACCCGATTGATGGTGGCCTTGTAGTCTCCACAGATCCTGACACAGCCATCCGCTTTTAGGACGGGAACAATGGAGCTCGCCCAGTCACTGAATTCAATAGGCGAGATGATGCCCTCTCTCAACAGCCGGTCCAATTCGCTCTCGATCTTTTCCCGCATCACATACGGCACCGCTCTGGCTTTGTGGTGCTCCGGCCTGGCGTCCGGGGTGATGTGTATCACTACTTTAGTGCCTTTGAAAGGCCCGACGCCAGGTTGGAATAGTGAATTGAATTGTTGTAGGACTTGTGAGCACAAACTTCGCTCCACAGATGACATTGCCTGAACATCCCCCCATTTCCAGTTCATCTCGGTTAACCAGCTCCTCCCCAACAGTGCAGGACCATTGCCCGGGACAATCCAGAGTGGCGTTTAATAAAACCCTCATCATCATTGGTGGCGTTTTGGTGTATGAACTGTGAATATTCGCAACATGGACCCGCTGAACCTCGGCGTCCATCGATTTGCCCCAAAAGTCATCCTGCCTCAAAGAACCCTCTTCTGGTCCATCCGCCTCATATATTAGTCTGGTTTCAGACTTCCTGCACATTCGAGCTAAGTGGCCACTAAGATTGCAGTTCCTGCAGACAAACTGTTGAAATCTGCAAGATCTAGCTGAGTGTTTTCCCCCACACCTCCAGCATGAGTTAAAGTTCCCATTGTTGGTGACAAAGGGACTATGGCCAGGCATTCCGCGCTGACTGTCCCTTTGACTGCTCTTAAGTACCCTATTAGTGGGTGTCAATGGCCCCATCCCGGGCCGCATTGTTCACTGTGATGGCGTGAATGTCCATTCAGCCTGCCATTGTCTCTGTTGAAGTCCTACTCTGTGGTCTATTGCTGCCTGGGGAGTGTCGGACTGCCCCTTCCTGCCTGCGGGGCTCTGAGTCACATTGATGATGTTGACTCCCTGATCCATCGCCGCATTAGAGGCAGAATTGCACGCGTATATTATTTTCGTCTCTTCCTCCCCCGCCATGAAAGTTTGAGCTATCAACGCGACGCTTCCAAGGTCAAATCCTTGGTCTCAATTAATTTGCGGAAAATTTCTGCATGGCCGATGCCCTCGATAAGGAAGTCCCTTAGCATCTCCACCCTGCAGATGTCTGTGAACTTAGAGGCTGGCCAAACGCCTGACATCCGCTACAAAATCCGGTATGCTCTGTCTTTCACGACGTCAGTGGGTGTAGAATCTGTGTCGGGCCTTATGTATGCTACTCGCCGGTTTGAGGTGCTCCCCGATCAATTTGCTGAGTTCTTCAAAGGTTTTGTCCGCCGGCTTTTCAGATGCTAGTAAGTCCTTCATGAGCGCGTAAGTCTTTGGTCCGCAGCTGGTCAAAAGATAAGCTCTTCGCTTGTCGGCTGCTGCATCCCCCAGCCATTCTTTCGTAACGAAGCTTTGCTGAAGCCTCTCGACAAAATCGTCCCAGTCTTCCCCAACACAGTACCATTCCTCTGTGCTACCGGTGGCCATTCTCGTGGGTCGTGAATTCCCGTTTCTCGTCGCCAATGTAAAGTCCTTGCTCTACAGTATGAAACCACACGAGGCACATTGTGGGGACAAGGCCACTGTGTGACCTTAACTATTTATACACAGAACTCCAAAGATGATGACCCCGCGAGGTGTGCATCTAGGTTGAATGTATACAGTAATACAGTGGTGTTACATTGTGGTTACATACATGACAGCACACATCCCTTATTTCTTGTTTGATGCTGTCCCCAACCTCACTACTACTGTTTGGTGGTTTGTACACAACTCCCACTAGTGTTTTCTTCCCTTTGGTATTCCACAGCTCCACCCCTACCGATTCCACATCATCCAGGCTAATGTCCCGCCTTACTATTGCATTAATTTCCTCTTTAACCAGCAATGCCACCCCGCCTCCTTTTCCTCTCTGCCTATCCTTCCTAAATGTTGAATACCCCTGGATGTTGAGTTCCCAGCCTTGGTCACCCTGGAGCCATGTCTCCGTGATGCCAATTACATCATATCCGTTAATTGCTGTCTGCGCAGTTAATTCGTCCACCTTATTCCGAATACTCCTCGCATTGAGGCACAGAGCATTCAGGCTTGTCTTTTTAACACACTTTGCCCCTTTAGAATTTTGCTGTAATGTGGCCCTTTTTGTTTTTTGCCTTGAGTTTCTCTGCCCTCCACTTTTACTATTCTCCTTTCTATCTTTTGCTTCTGCCTCCATTTTATTTCCCTCTGTCTCCCTGCATAGGTTCCTATCCCCCTGCCATGTTAGTTTAACTCCTCCTCAACAGCAGTAGCAAACACTCCCCCTAGGATATTGGTTCCGGTCCTGCCCAGGTGCAGACCGTCCCACCTCCCCCAGAACCGGTTCCAATGTCCCAGGAATTTGAATCCCTCCCTTGTGCACCACTCCTCAAGCCACGTATTCATCTGAGCTATCCTGCGACTTCTACTCTGACTAGCACGTGGCACTGATAGCAATCCTGAGATTACTACTTTTGAGGTCCTACTTTTTAATTTAGCTCCTAGCTCCCCTAAATTTGTCTTGTAGGACCTCATCCCGTTTTTTACCTATATCGTTGGTACCTATATGCGCCACAACTGGCTGTGTTCACCCTCCCTTTTCAGAATATCCTGCACCCGTTCCGAGACATCCTTTTCCCTTGCACCAGGCAACATACCATCCTGGAGTCTCGGGTTGCGGCCGCAAAAACGCCTATCTATTCCCCTTACAATCGAATCCCCGATCACTATAGCTCTCCCACTCTTTTTTCTGCCCTCCTGTGCAGCAGAGTCACCCACGGTGCCATGAACTTGGCTGCTGCTGCTCTCCCTTGATGAGTGATCCTCCTCAACAGTACCCAAAGCAGTGTATCTGTTTTGCAGGGGGATGACCGCAGGGGACCCCTGCACTACCTTCCTTGTACTGCTCTTTCCGTTGGTCACCCATTTACTATCTGGCTGTGTACCCTTTATCTGCGGTAAGACCAACTCGCTAAACGTGCTATTCACGTCATTCTCAGCATCGTGGATGCTCCAGAGTTCATCCACCCTCAGCTCCAGGGCCGCAATGCGGTCCGTCAGGAGCTGGAGGCGGATACACTTCCCGCACACCCAGTCGGCAGGGACACCGGAAATGTCCCTGACTTCCCACATAGTACAGGAGGAGCATAACATGTGTCCGAGCTGTCCTACCATGACTTAACCCTTAGATTAACTTAATTTGGCAACAATGCTAAAGGTTACTTACTGATAAAGAAAAAGAAAAACTACTTACCAATCACCAGCCAATCACTTACCCCCTTGGCTGTGATGTCACCTTTCGATTTCTTTCTACTTCTTTTTGCCTCCCTGCTGCAGCTGCACCGGCTGGCTTCTTGTAGGCCGCTCGCCTCCCGAACTCCCGCCTCTGACCACGACCTCCCGCTGCTCACCAACGGGCTTCTTGTAGGCCACTCGCCTCCCGAACTCCCGCCTCCGACCACGAACTCCCGCTGCTCACCGTCGGGCCTCTTGTAGGCCGCTCACCTCCCGAACTCCCACTTCTGACCACGAACTCCCGCTGCTCACTGACGGGCCTCTTGTAGGCCGCTCGCCTGGGCAGGACCGGAACCAAGTCGACTAAGAACCTCCTCCAGGTTCTGCAGGTGCTCGACTGTGTTCCAGCCTGTGACCAAGATGTCGTCCTGGAAGATCACGGTGTGCGGGATCGACTTCAGTAAACTTTCCATGTTTCTCTGGAATATCGCCGCCGCTAATCGGATTCCAAATGGGCATCTGTTATAAACAAAAAGACCTTTGTGCCTGTTGACGCAGGTGAGGGCCTTCGATGATTCCTCCAGCTCCTGCGTCATGTAGGCTGAAGTCAGATCCAGCTTCGTGAACGTCTTTCCTCCCGCCAGTGTTGCAAAGAGGTCATCAGCTTTTGGTAGTGGGTATTGGTCCTGCAGGGAGAAACGATTGATAGTTACTTTATAATCGCCACAGATTCTGACAGTGCCATCTCTCTTGAGGACTGGGCCAATAAGACTGGTCCACTTGCTGAACTCGATCGGTGAAATGATGCCCTCTCGTTGCAGCCGGTCTAGCTCGATCTCTATCCTTTCTCTCATCATGTACGGTACTGCTCTTGCTTTGTGATGGGTGGCTCGCATCCCGGAATTAGGTGGATCTGCAATTTTGCTCCTTCGAATTTCCCGATGCCTGGTTCGAACAGCGAAGGAAATTTGTTTAAGACCTGGGCACATGAAGTGTCGTCAGCGGGCAATAGCACTCGGACGTTGTCCCAGTTCCAGCGTATCTTTCCCAGCCAGCTCCTGCCAAGCAGCGTGGGATCATCGCTCGGTACCACCCAGAGTGGTAGCTTGTGCATCACTCCATCGTAGGAAACCTTTACGGTAGCACTGCCGATTACAGGAATCAGTTCTTTAGTGTCAGTTCTTAGTCTCATGCAAACTGGAGTTAAGACTTGCTTTGAGGCCTTGTTGCACCACAACCTTTCGAAAGTCTTTTTGCCCATGATGGACTGGCTCATGCCCATGTCCAGCTCCATTGACACCAGGAGTCCATTTAGTTCAACATTCAGCATTATCGGGGGACAATTTGTGGTGAATGTGTGCACCTCATGTACCTCTGCCTCCTCTATCTGAGGCTCTGGTTCGTAGTGATCCTCCGTGGATCTGTCCTCCTCTGTAACGTGGTGGTTTGCAAGTTTAACAGGCTTTGCAGCTCACCTGCACACTCATTGGAGGTGTCCCATTGTTCCACAGCCCTTGCAAACATATCCTTTGAATCGGCATGAATAGAAACGATGATCACCCCCGCAGCGCCAACAAGGTGCTAATGGCCTTGCATTCATCACCCTTGATGGTGGACTCTGAGACATCTGCGGACGTGTAGCTGCAGGTATGTGTGACCTGCCCTGTACGTTACGATTCGAAAACAACATCACTTTGTTCACAGTACTTGTAGCAGCACTTGTGTGCTGAGAGATTTGCTTAGTATTGTGTTGAAATCTCGACCTCCGAAAAGAATGACTCCGACACTTACAGCTCCGGCAGAAGTTTCTTTAATTCGCTTGCTAGCAAGGGGCAGGTCACACTCAGTCAAGAGCTAAGTGAACACCTCCACAATGGTACAGTTTCACAAGATATTTATACAGTAAAACCCAAGTTATGGCCTCTCCCTGTGTATTGCTCTGTCTCACAGTCAGTGAATACAGATAAAGAGTTAATTACTATATCCTGGTCCTGACATGGTTTACAGATATTTCCTTTTGTCAGGGTTATCAGTTGGCCAGCCAGCCATTACTCCATGAGTCATAGGTAATGGGCTATCACCTGTCTTGTATTGTGTCAGGATTGTTCAATTTCTTGGTCAGTTTATCGTTTACATCAAAAGGATGAGGTCTCTACAAGAGATAGTGGCTGGTGGTTTGAGTACATAGAAAAGAGTGGGGTGACATGGAACTCTTGTCGTGTAGACAATAGGAGAGCACCATGGGGGGGGGGGGGGTACTTGTCTCAGCATGACTTGTCTCCTAGCTGTCTGATGGCCATCAGCCATCTCCAACCAGGTTTAGCTGTTTATGCAAGCTGACTGCTAAAATGCAGAAAGTTCTGGAAGGGCCAGGAGTCCATTTTGTTATATATATATTGCAAAGGGCACACAAATACCGTATGGTATCAGCTTAGATAAAAATACATTTCCACATTCCCCCATTTTGTCCTTCACAAGGACAATTCAATCCATTCTGATCTTGTACAGTCTTTCCATTTCCATTTCCACACAAGAGCCTTCAGCAGTTGTTGCTACCATAACTCTAGCCGTGGTCTCGGTAGGTAACATAGTTTCTCCCACCCTGGCACAGCAACACTTAATGACGACAAATAATAGATACAGGGCGAAGGCTATCAGCAGGAATATGATCAAACCCTGTACCACAGATTTCCCCAGGGCTCCCAACCATCCCGATGCCCAACCCCACAAGGTGATACCGTCCTGGCCAACTGTCTGTTTATACTCTATTACCTTTTTCCTGATGTTTTCAGCTAGACTGCCGATATCTTCTGATTTATCTGGGATATATGTACAGCATTCTTCACCTATTAATGCGCATGTCTCTCCCTCCTTGGCTAGGAGATAATCTAAGGCCATACGATTTTGGAGAGCCACTGTTCGAATAGCTACCATTTCGTCATTTATCCCTTCAAAGGCTTGGGAAGTTGCGTTGGCTACTGATTCGACTAAGTTAGCCAGTTCCCGTAACTGCCATTCAGTCGATGCTATTCCATAGAGTGGCACCATTACCTTGAATATTCCGTTTAGCCACGTCAAATCCCGTTTAAATCTGTGACTTCCATAGGCCTCCCTTAGAGTCTTTACTGATCTGATAAGGGGTACCACATATCCTAAGTAACAGGACCCTGTCCAGTTGGCTGGTAACCATGGGTAGGCTTTATGGCCACAAATAAAGTAGGTGCAATTATAGGACGTCAGCTCCTGGTCCTTTCGCGCCATCCCTACTCGAGTGGTCTCACCTTCCCACCCTTCATCTGGGGCTTTGTTATGGACCATTGTCCAGCCACCGGTTGCTATCTTTCTCTCAGTGGGATTAGTTGTGGCTTGCCATTTAATCATTTGGGAACACTTGCTGCGTCCCATTTCTGGTCCTTTAGTTTCATTACTCACTAGGCATTTTATACCTTCAGGATTTCCTATTCTGGGAGTAATGCTTAGGAAGGGAGGCTGATGGTTATTATCATAATTGGGCTGGTACCATCCCTGGAAGGCTGTAAGTTCATACCCTGCCGACCTCCCTTCTGTTTGTTCCTTCGTTTCTGGCCCCTTAGTTAGGTTTGTCCTATTTTGCACTGTCAACCATTCTACCATTTCTGATTCGTTAAAGGGGACAGATCTCAGGGGAATAACCCCTTCGGAGTGGACAGGTACATGGGAACATATCCAACAACTCGACAAGTTTCTTTCTTGAGCATACTTATGACTCAGTGCCATAAATACGTTTACTTGCAGTTCCCTTCGGTGGCGGGTCTGTACCCCTGGTGTAATCAATAATGCAAAGTAAAACCCTGCCAAGCCCAGCACCATCAGTCCCCATAGTCCATACAGTTCCTTATTCAGTCTTCCTTTTTCTGTTCCTTTGGTTCCTTCTTCCCTTCCTCCTGGTCGGGTGCCCGTTTGCAATGGGATGCGTGGATCCATGTTGGTCTTTCCTTTATCTTGATTGCAGTATTGGTCGCCAACAAGACCTGGTATGGTCCTTCGAATCTTGGCTGTAGACTGCTTTTTCTTTTAAAATCTTGATGTAAACGAATTCCCCTGGCTCCAGGCTATGACACTTCCCTTCTGCTGGCTTGACTTGCGCTTCCTTTACCTGTGAATGAAAGCTGGAAATACATTTGGTTAGCGCAATACAATAATTCAACATATTTTCCTCCATTTTGTGGATGTCCATTTGTTTTGCAGTAAATGGTGCTGTCAAAGGTAGTCGTTGGGGACGTCCCATAACTATCTCATGCGGTGACAGGCCTGTTGTTCTGTTGGTTGCAGTTCGCATTACCATCAAAGCTAAGGGCAGCAGTTCTGTCCATTTCAGTCCAGTGTCATTGCATAGTTTTGCCAGCTTATTTTTAAGCATTCCATTATATCTTTCAACAAGTCCAGCTGATTGTGGATGATAACTGCAATGAAAACATTGATTAATCTGCAAAGTTTTACACATTTCTCTTATAACAGTTCCCGTGAAATGTGACCCGTTATCACTAGAAAGCTTAGCAGGGATTCCGAAGCACGGTACGATTTCTTTTAACAAACATTTAGCAACAGTAGTGGCATCGGCCTTTTTACATGGAAAGGCTTCAATCCATCTAGAGAACACATCTACAATAACTAATACATACTTGAATCCCATACACATAGGTAATTCAATAAAATCCATTTGTAAATGTACAAAAGGCCCGACTGGATTTGGGTGGGAGGCAGATTCTACTTTTTCCGTCTTACCCGGATTCATTGTCTGACAGGTAACACAATTTTCACAGATTTGTTTTGCAATTGCCGAAATACCTGGTGCATACCAAGTTGCCAAAATATAATCTGCCATCCCCCCTTTGCCTGCATGTGTGAATGTATGAACATCGGGCAATCCATGGAAGTAAGGATCTGGGTGCCACCACGCGTCTGTCGTGGTGAACCCATATTCCTTCTGGATTTTTATAACATTGATCCTTCGTCCAGGTCACCGCCTCCTCCGTACTGGCCTGTGTCTGAAAGGCCAGCACATCATTAACAGTGGGTGGCGGGTCTGAGCAATTATTTTTCCTTAGTGGGAACAATGACACCTGCATCCCCCCTTTGGACAGAGCTGCTGACTTAGCCGCATTATCAGCTCTGGCATTCTCAAGTGCCACCTCATTCGACTAGCCTGTATGTGCTTGGCATTTGATAATGGCAAGTTTCAAGGGGCATTGAATGGCTCGCAGAAGATTTTCCACTTGTTCTGCATTTTTGATAGGGGTTCCTGAAGAAGTCAGGTACCCGCGAATCTTCCAAATTTGTCCATAGTCATGTGATACCCCAAAAGCATACCTGGAGTCAGTGTAGATATTAACTGTTTGTCCTTCAGCCAGAATACAGGTTCGAGTTAACGCAAACAATTCAGCTTGTTGGGCTGAAAAGGAGTCTGGAAGAGAGGCTGTTTCGACAACATTAAACTGAGTTACAATTGCACTCTAGGTTGGCCCCTATCATTTCGTAGGACTGATCCGTCAACATAGTACACTAAATCAGGGTTACACATTGGTACATCTGTTAGATTGATACGTGGTTTAGTCACTAATTCAGTTACCATTTCACATGAATGGGGTTCGCCGTCTTCTTCCGTGGGGAGTATCTTTTGATGATAAGGTTCGGATTTGATAACAGTTCGACTTCATATTTAGTGGTTCTTGCAGAGGTTAGGTGTTGGGTGGCACATTTAGTAAGTAAAATCTCGACAGAGTGTGGGATATACAAAATGGTCTGATGATTTAGAGTTATTGTCTGAGCCTGTTGCATAGCATAATAAGCTGCTGCCAACGAAGGAAGACATCCTGCTAGTCCGCGTGCCACTGGGTCTAGTTGGGTACTGAAATATGCTACCGGTCGCTGCCTGTCCCCATGTAACTGAGTTAAAACAGATTGTGCAAAACCCGACTTGTGATGTACAAATAAGTTGAATAGCTTAGTGTAATCTGGTAATCCCAAGGCTGGTGCTGAAGTGAGGGACTGCTTAAGACTCTGGAAAGCATTCCAGGATACTTCATTCCACATCCTTCTTTAAGCATTGTGAGAATATAGTAGATTCATTCACAGCTCGTAGGTCATGGACAAACCTCCATTTGTGTGGACTTCTGAACTGGACGAATCTGTGTGTTACACGGACTTCTCATTTATGCTTATAGTGATTCACAGATCACAGAATGTAAAGTACTTGTTTTCTAATCTTATTAAAAGGCTTCCAAACCAAAGATTTTTCCAATACACCCAAAATGTTGATCAAGGAGATCACCTGAAATATCTCAAAATCCCAATTCAAATATTGTACTGCCACTCTTTATCTAAAAAAATCCTCTTACTGAGCTAGAAGCTTTTGTACCAAGATTTTACACCAAGGACAATGAGAATGTACTCCCCCAGCCTGCACCTCGAGAGACCCACAAAGGCTTTTTTTTAAAAAGGCATTACAACTTCCTAAGGCATTACAACTTTTAACCACCGGGACCATGTCTCAACAAACCTATCCTTTGTGCATTTCCTAGCTCCGTAACTTCTCATCTGAATAAATCCACACCTGTGCTTCTAACTTAAAATGTCTTAAACTTCCTACATACAGGACAACACTATGAAGGGTTAAAAAAACTTCACTTTGTTTGAAAAAGTGGGTGGAGCTAAAACAAACAGGCAGCTCCACAACCTTGCCAAACAGGTTTCCAGACACAAGAAAAAACACAGAAGCACTCTCATTCAAAGACAAGACATTCACAAAAGTCTCTCTCCATTCAATAAAGCTTTTTTTTTGGCTAGCTTTATTTTTTTTTGAATCCATAAGTCACTATCAGGTTCTCTTTTTTTTTACATTTGATTTACTTCCTCTGTTAATTTTACATGGGCTTGAAGAATCGGAACCCAGGCCTTTTCTATTTTTTTTTCTTCTACCTGGATCTCTGTTTATAAGACACTCCTCTAGACATGTTGTTCTCTCTAAATTAAATGAACCATCGGGTGGAAATGGCCTGTTTTCACCCTTAGTCCACTTTACCCATTCTCTTAGGTGGTCAATTGAAGACTGACCACAATTCTGGAGCATAAAATGGGCTGGGGTCCCTTTTGGTGGTGGTTTACTTGCTCCAGCCCCCATTCTGGATGATTAAGATTTTCCACAGTTTCTGATCTCACAATCCTTTCGGCCAACCGAGTTCTCTACGCCCACTTCTCCTGGCCGTTACGTGGCCTGAAAAGGCTCTTAATTCGGGCTCAGTCTGGGTATGTGAGATATGTTGGCACGAACCAACCGTAGTTGATCAAACAGTTACTGTTTCTTTTCTTAATCAATCCTTGTTTTTTTTGGTTTCCCGAATCACAATTTTCCCTAGTGACTCTTCCCGTTTCTCTAATGGCAATGTCGCACAAAGGTATTGCACACAACAGTATCACAAGGACAACAAACAATATTCACGCGAGTACACAAATCATAACCTTACACCTTATCTAAACAAATTCTCAGTCTGCGTTGTACGCCACTACAGACCGAGTCCTTAACTTATCCTAATAAAAAACTGATCCTAATAAAAAACTGATAAAACTTATGGTTCCACACCCAAACTCTTATCACATAAGAACCTTTGATCGATTGCGCTTTCTTTTTTTTTTCTCTACTCTTATCACATAAGAACCCCTTCCGAATTAAAAACAATAAAAATCTTATCACATAAGAACTTTCGATCGATTAGCGCTTTTCCTTTAAAACAATAAAAAATCTTATATAAGAACCTTCAGGAACCTTTTTCGATCGACTAGCGCTCCCTTACCTACTGAAACCTTCCCCGGGCTGTTTCGAGATTTTTTCCAGAACCTGTTCCCTTCTGCTTGCAAGCTGAGAAAGAAATGGTTAAAAAAAAAAATAACTTAGCTTTTAAATGTCGAGTCTTGTAGATTGCAGTACCTCCCCTGTGGACAACAGATTACATATGCGATTCAACAGTGAAGAAACCTTCTTGTGAGCAAAAGGCTCACCTTGTTTGGCCACTGAAGCCTTTCACTGGAGAGGCACTATGCCTGTATCCGTTTTACTCACAGGATAGAGAGAATGCAATCTCGGTGGAACCTCCAAGAAGTAACTGTCGAAATCTCGACCTCCGAAAAGAATGACTCCGACACTTACAGCTCCGGCAGAAGTTTCTTTAATTCGCTTGCTAGCAAGGGGCAGGTCACACTCAGTCAATGGCTAAGTGAACACCTCCGCAATGGTACAGCTTCACAAGATATTTATACAGTAAAACCCAAGTTATGGCCTCTCCGTGTGTATTGCTCTGTCTCACAGTCAGTGAATACAGATAAAGAGTTAATTACTATATCCTGGTCCTGACATGGTTTACAGATATTTCCTTTTGTCAGGGTTATCAGTTGGCCAGCCAGCCATTACTCCATGAGAATGAGGTAATGGGCTATCACCTGTCTTGTATTGTGTCAGGATTGTTCAATTTCCTGGTCAGTTTATCGTTTACATCAAAAGGATGAGGTCTCTACAAGAGATAGTGGCTGGTGGTTTGAGTACATAGAAAAGGGTGGGGTGACATGGAACTCTTGTCGTGTAGACAATAGGAGAGCACCATGGGGGGGTACTTGTCTCAGCATGACTTGTCTCCTAGCTGTCTGATGGCCATCAGCCATCTCCAACCAGGTTTAGCTGTTTATGCAAGCTGACTGCTAAAATGCAGAAAGTTCTGGAAGGGCCAGGAGTCCATTTTGTTATATATATATTGCAAAGGGCACACAAATACCGTATGGTATCAGCTTAGATAAAAATACATTTTCACAATTGTCACTGGTGGCAATGAACCCCCGGGCTATTGCTATGGCCTTACTCAAGGTTGGGGTCTCTACAGTCAAAAGCTTGTGAAGTATGGTTTTGTGGCCAATGCCAAGAACGAAAAAGTCTCTGAGCATGTGCTCCAAATGTCCTTCAAATTCGCAATGTCCTGCAAGGCGTCTCAGCTCGGCGACATAACTCGCCACTTCCTGGCCTTTAGACCTTTTGTAGGTGTAGAACTGGTACCTCGCCATTAGAATGCTTTCCTTTGGGTTCAAGTGCTCTCGGACCAGTGTGCACAAATCGTCGTACGATTTCTCCGTGGGTTTCACTGGAGTGAGCAGATTCTTCATGAGGCCATACGTTGGTGCCCCACAGACGGTGAGGAGGATCGCTCTACATTTGGCAGCGCTCTCTTCCCCATCTAACTCATTGGCCACGAAGTATTGGTTGAGTCGCTCCACAAATGTTTCCCAATCATCTCCCTCCGAAAATTTCTCCAGGATGCCCACTGTTCTCTGCATCTTTGGGTTCGCTATTTGTATCTCGTCACCAGTTGTTGTGTATGGAGAAAGAGTCAGACTGAACACCGTGAGCTCAAAGTAAAGTGTGACCTTAGTCTTTTATTGCAGGTCTCCAAAGTGCCTCTCCAACTTGTGAAGCCTCCTTAAATACCTGTGCTCCCAAGGGTTTATGGGATCCCTTGGGACGCCGGGGAATGAGCCTTCTGGTGGTTGTACAGAGTAAATACAAGTCCACATATATAACACAGGCCATACAGCAGTGAAATTAGGAAACACTTCTTCACACTAAGGGTAGTAGAAATCTGGAAAACTCTCCCCCAAAAGACAGCTGATGCTGAGTCAATTGAAACTTTTAAGACTGAGGTTGATTGATTTTTATTAGCCAAGAGTATCAAGTGATATAGATCAAACAAGGGTAAAAAGGGTTGCAGTACTGATCAGCCATGATCTAATTGAATGGCGAAACGTGCTTGAGGGGTTGACTGACATTCTCCTTCTCCAATTTCCACTTTTAATAATACATATTGGTTCTTTTTTTTTGGAAAGTCAAGCAGGGGGAAATGTGTTGGAAGTACTTCCATGGAAGCTGCGATCTGCTAAGTGGAAGGGTACTGAGCAGAGCCTCGGAACTTCTACACACCTGGTTGGAAAGTGGTCTCCGAGCTGTTCCCACACACCGCTTAGCAGCTGGCTTCAAAGAGGGATTGATATAAGAAACACACCTATCTTCTCAAGTCATGGTGCACAGTGGACCCAATTGGGGAATTGAGAAAATAACTTTGGAAGTAGAGTGTTATATTGCATAATAATAAGAAATATACACAAAAAATAATACTTTAAGTAAAGTTGCAAAATGAATTAAAAATGAAAATGTTTGCTGTCTCTTTATGGCATGTATTTTTTTTAGTTTTAGTCCTGATTCCATGTTCCTGGCTGTGGGTTCTGCAGAAAATACTGTGGATTTTTATGATCTCACGCAAGGACCTACATTAAACAGAACAGGTTACTGCAAAGACATTCCTAGTTTTGTCATTCAAATGGACTTCTCAGCTGATAGCAAACACATCCAGGTAGGATGTTTCTTTAATCTCAGTAAACATTATTTTAAGAGTGAGAAATCTGTTGTTAGTCAATTACACTTTTTCAATATTTTAATGTCTAAGATAAATTTAAAAATATTAATATCATATACAAATAATTGCTTATAAAAATATTGGACTTTCTGCTTACATTCCGCCACTTCCCCCGCAGGCTCTGTCACTTTATTGCCAGGAGATATAAATTATGTATCCTGTAATCTGGGTGTATTAACCATGGAGAATCAACCATTGTCAGAGCTATGGGCCCGTCATAAAGCCCAGTGTGCTAAGTTTCCATTGGGATTCCACCAGATCGGAAAATCCAGACTATTGTCTGCAGTTGGACATAATGACCCTGAATTCATGGCCCCTATGAGCGGGTACGAGGTGTGCACGTGCATGCGCTTAAACCCGGAACTTGCGATCTGTCAAAAATACTTTTGACAGATCGCACACATCCGGAAGTAAAGGGCCTCTGCAGGCGGAGAGTTGGCTATTTGCCCAACTTCAGCCCAGCAAATGCCCTTGAAATTCTTAAGACTGATAAAAGCAGTGTAAGGGCTTGATTTTTGACAAGTTTGCGACTGGTTTTCCACCTGGGCGCAGTGCAAAAACTAATTTTTTTTGCCGCTAAACGAGTCGCATAATATTTTGCGCCTGGGTGGAAATTTCAGCAGTGGTTTTGCAGCGACGCTAAAACTTATCACCCGCCCGATGTTTTCACTGTTTGGATGACATCAATCAGCGTGCAACACTGCGCTATCGCCCCGGGTGAAAAATTCGCCGATATCACCTGTTTTACTGTCCGCCCAGAGACCCGCCCCAAAAAAATCAGTCGAACTCAGGGCACACCCGGTGCTAACAGCGCCATCTTGAAAACGGAGCAGAAGTTCAGTGCATAAAAGGATTTGGAGAAGGAAGGCTGCGTTTTACACACTGAAGTTTTATGTGAGTTTATAGTTCGTTTTAAAGGATATTTAAGGACATTTTTTAAAATGGGGGCTATACTATGTCAGCCATTATTCCTGGCTGCTTTTTCTATGCAGCGTCGAGCTGGAAAAAGGCTTATTGATGAGCATTTCGAGCATAATCGAAGAGCTTGCAGACATATGGGGAGGAGGCCATACCCCATACGAATTTACAGGGAACATCGCTCATACCTGCAGCTCTCTGAGGCACAGTGCATTAGAAGGCTGTGCTTCCGAAAATAGGTCGTCACAGATAAGGCAGACCTACAGCCTACCTGCGGCAACAGGACTGCACTGCCCGGCGAGGTGAAGGTGAATGCAGCACTTGCCTTCTATGCCTCCGGTTCCTTTCAGACATCAATAGGGGACATATGCTCCATCTCGCAGTACGCTCCACATTGCTGCATTCACCAGGTGACTACTGCAGACAGGATGGATTTCATAAACTTCCCAATGACCAAGGAGGCACAGAATGAGACGGCTGTGGGTTTTGGACGAATTGCTGGCTTCCCCAAAGTTCATGGTGCGATTGACTGTATGCCCTTTACTCAATCCAGAAGTTTGAACCCGAAAGGGATTCCACTCCATGAATGTACAAATCAACTGCGACCATACTCAGAACATCATGGCAGTACTCATTGGAATTCAGTAGATGAGAGGTGATCTTATCGAAACGTATAAGATTATGAGGGGGCTTGACAGGGTGATGTTTCCACTGATGGGGGAGACTAGAACCAGAGGGCACGATCTTAGAATAAGGGGCCGCCCATTTAAAACAGGGATGAGGATGGTGATGTTGATTGAGGGATGAATGTTGGTGTGGGATTATTGTATTTTTCAGGGAAGAGTCCACAAAATTGCTATATTCACACATTGCACATGTGATGCACGAACTAAAATTAGACAATAATGTTTAATTTTTTATCACAACAACCCACAGCCTTTATAACCCCAGGTACAGCTACCTAGCAATGACTGAGAAGTCCTACCATCAATTTATAATGGGGAACAAGGAAATGGCAGACCAATTGACAAATACTTTGGATTTATCTTCACTAAGGAAGACCCAAATAACCTTCCGGAAATACTGGGGGTTCGAGGGTCTAGCGAAAAGGAGGAACTGAAGGAAATCCTTATTAGTCAGGAAATTGTGTTAGGGAAATTGATGGGATTGAAGGCCGATAAATCCCCAGGGCCTGATAGGCTGCATCCCAGAGTACTTAAGGAAGTGGCCCTAGAAATAGTGCATACATTGGTGATCATTTTTCAACATTCTATTGACTCTGGATCAGTTCCTATGGACTGGAGGGGAGCTAATGTAACCCCACTTTTTAAAAAAGGAGGGAGAGAGAAAACAGGGAATTATAGACCGGTTAGCCTGACATCGGTGGTGGGGAAAATGTTGGAATCAATTATTAAAGATGTAATAGCAGCGCATTTGGAAAGCAGTGACAGGATCGGTCCAAGTCAGCATGGATTTATGAAAGGGAAATCATGCTTGACAAATCTTCTAGAATTTTTTGAGGATGTAACTAGTAGAGTGGACAAGGGAGAACCAGTGGATGTGGTGTATTTGGATTTTTAAAAGGCTTTTGACAAGGTCCCACACAAGAGATTGGTGTGCAAAATTAAAGCACATGGTATTGGGGGTAAAGTATTGACGTGGATAGAGAACTGGTTGGCAGACAGGAAGCAGAGAGTCGGAATAAACTAGTCCTTTTCAAAATGGCAGGCAGTGACCAGTGGTTCAGTGCTGGGACCCCAGCTATTTACAATATACATCAATGATTTAGATGAAGGAATTGAATGTAATATCTCCAAGTTTGCAGATGACACTAAGCTGGGTGGCGGTGTGAGCTGTGAGGAGGATGCTAAGAGGCTGCAGGGTGATTTAGACAGGTTGGGTGAGTGGGCAAATGCATGGCAGATGCAGTATAGTATGGATAAATGTGAGGTTATCCACTTTGGTCGCAATAACAGGAAGACAGAATATTATCTGAATGGTGACAGATTAGGAAAAGGGGAGGCGCAACGGTGTAAATTCCCGGATTCTTTTACTTCAATCTGGTTCAGTAAAATTACTGAGTCGAATACCTCTTGTGCTTTGAACAAAGCAGTCTTTATTACCGGCCAGTAAGACCTATCAGACAGAAGATATACTCTCTGGATAGAGCGTACACACTCCCTACGGATAGGTGAAGTTACATCGTAAAGCGTTAACAGTTATACAGTTTTGAAATCAGATAACAAAATACAAATGGATTGACAGTCTAACTCAGCCACTCATTAGTCAATCTATATGAGATGTTTTTCTTGAAAGCTCAAGCATTGCCTCTAAATGTTCCAATCTAGTGGTGTGACTTTTAGCTGAGACCTTGCAATTCTGCAGATGTATTTCATGTTACAATTATATATTATTGGCAGGATTAGTGACTTGAAACCTTGAGAAAGACTGTTAGCTATGCTGATGTTGCACTATTTGCAATCTGACATTCTCCCAGCTATTCTTCCATGGCTTATACATTTTCATATATCCCGTTTACCTTACTGTCCTTAATTCCATATATTCCGTTCAGATATCCACAACGGGACCTGGGTGTCATGGTACATCAGTCATTGAAGTTTGGCATGCAGGTACAGCAGGCGGTGAAGAAGGCAAATGGCATGTTGGCCTTCATAGCTAGAGGATTTGAGTATAGGAGCAGAGAGGTCTTACTGCAGTTGTACAGAGCCTTGGTGAGGCCTCACCTGGAATATTGTGTTCAATTTTGGTCTCCTTATCTGAGGAAGGACGTTTTTGCTATTGAGGGAGTACAGCGAAGGTTCACCAGATTGATTCCTGGGATGGCAGGGCTGACATATGAGGAGAGACTGGATCAACTGGGTTTGTATCCACTGGAGTTTAGAAGAATGAGAGAGGATCTCATAGAAACATATACAATTCTGATGGGACTGGACAGGTTAGAGGCCGGAAGAATGTTCCCATTGCTGGGGAGTTCCAGAGCCAGGGGTCACAGTCTAAGAATAAGGGATAAGCCATTTAGGACTGAGATGAGGAGAAACTTCTTCACTCAGAGAGTGGTTAACCTGTGGAAGTCTCTACCGCAGAAAGGTGTTGAGACCAGTTCGTTAGATATATTCAAAAGGGAGTTAGATATGGCCCTTTTGGCCAAAGGGATCAAGGGGTATGGAGAGAATGCAGGAAAGGGGTACTGAGGTTGAATGATCAGCCATGATCATACTGAATGGTGGTGTAGGCTCGAGGGGCCGAATGGTCTGCTCCTGCACCTAATTGCTATGTTTCTATGTTTCTATCAGAGACTTAGATTTAGCCAGGGGGCAGGTGTCAAGCTGTGGCAACTGCATTAAGAAAACGTGCAGATAACCTTTAATATACGACAGCACTGCAATGGGAATGAAGATGAATATACTCCTTCCAAGCTAGCACACGCAAATATCAACCAATTTGCTGTGTATAGATGCATCAAACAGGTGACTGATGCTTTAGTCAGCAGGCCAATGCCTCCATTTCCTTTCCAATGGAACAGTAAAAGCTACAAGATAGGGTTGCACAATTTTACCAGATTGCTGTTTTTCTGAAAATACATTGGGTGATTGATGGCACCCAATGACCAACAAGAACAACAACTTGCATTTATATAGTGCCTTTAACGTAGTGAAATCGTCCCAAGGCGCTTCACAGGAGTATCATGAGAGAAAAATTTCACACCAAGCTGCATTAGTAGAAATTAGCGCAGGTGACGAAAAGCTTGGTCAAAGAGGTATATTTTAAGAAGCGCCTTGAAGGAGGAAAGAGAGGTTTAGGCAGGGAGTTCCAGAACTTGGCAAAAGAAAGCACAGCCACCAATGGTTGAGCAATTATTACCAGGGATGCTTAGGAGGGCAGAATTAGAGGAGCACAGACATCTCGGGGGTTGTCGGGCTGGAGAAGATTACAGAGATAGGGAGGGGCAAAGCCATGGGTGGATTTGAAAATTAGGATGAGAATTTTGAAGTCGAGGCGTTGCTTAACCAGAAGCCAGTGTAGGTCAGCGAGCACAGGGCCTTGGTGCGAGTAGGACACGGGCAGTTGAGTTTTGGATCACCTCTAATTTACGTCTGGTAGAATGTGGGAGGCCAGCCAGGAGTGCGTTGGAATAGTCAAGTCTACAGGTAACAAAGGAATGGATGAGGGCTTCAGCAGCGGATGAGCTGAGGCAAGAGCAGTGACGGGCAATGTTACGGAGGTGGAAATAGGCGGTCTTAGTTATGCTGCGGATATGTGGTCGAAAACTCATTTCAGGGTCAAATATGACACAAAGTTTGCGAATAGTCTGGTTCAGCCTCAGACATAAGTTGGGGAGAGGGATGGAGTGAATGGCTAGGGGACGGAGTTTCTGGCGGGGACTGAAAACAATGGCTTCAGTCTTCCCAATATTCAATTGGAGAAAATTTCTGCTCATCGAGAACTGGATGTCGGACAAGCAGTCTGATAATTTAGAGATCGTGGAGGTGTCGAGAGAGGTGGTAGTGAGATAGAGCCGGGTGTCATCAGCGTACATGTGGAAACTGACGCTGTGTTTTCGGATGGTGTCGCCAAGGGGCAATATATAGATGAGAAATAGGAGGGGGCCAAGGATAGATCCTTGGGGAACACCAGAGGTAACGATGCGGGGGTGGGAAGAGAAGCCATTGCAGGTGATTCTCTGGCTACGACTAGATAGGGAATGGAACCAGGCAAGTGCAGTCCCACCCAGCTGGACGATGGTGGAGAGGCTTTGGAGAAGGATAGAGAGTGGTCAACCATGTCAAAGGCTGCAGACAAGTCAAGAAAGACGAGGAGGGATGGTTTACCTTTGTCACAGTCATAAAAGATGTCATTTGTGACTTTGATGAGAGCCATTTCAGTATTGTGGCAGGCATGGAAACTGGATTGGAAGGATTCTAACACGGAATTGCGGGAAGAATGGGCACGGATTTTGGAGGCAACAACACATTCAAGAACTTGGGAGAGAAAAGGGAGGTTGGAGATGGGGTGGTAATTTGCAAGGACAGAGGGGTCGAGGGTTGATTTTTTGAGGAGAGAGCTAATGATGGCAGATTTGAGGGAGAGGAGGCAGTACCTGAGGAGAGAGAACCGTTAACAATGTCAGCTAACATGGGAGCCAGAAAAGGAAGTTGAGTAGTCAGCAGTTTGGTGGTAATAGGGTCAAGGGAGCAGGAAGTAGTCATGAGGGAAACTGGAGAAAGATGTGAGGTCAGGGCTAGGGCAGGGGGCTTCCTTAGTGGAAGTTTGGTCCAGTGGGCTAGGGGAAGGAAGGGAAGAGGCAGAGGCAGCCGAACGGACCAGGCATTATTCAAGCCCCTGATCATGATGCAATGGCTTAAAAAAAAAAGGTTTCTACTCCATCACTGTGGCTCTGAATCCTCTTCCTGTCTGGTCGAGAAGTCACAATGGCTTATGTCAAATTTATGTCTAATTGCACTTCCATTACAATTATTTTTTTTATATGTCATGCCATTGGGTTTAAGTTTTCACCAAAAAAAAATTGCAAAATGCAGTCTTAAAACACCAATAAAACCCTGAAATCCAATGTGACAAAAAGGAATTTAACTTATTCAGTTGCCTTTAAGCAGTGGCCTGGGTCATAGGCTTTTTGAGTTGTCAGCATTTTGGGACTGTTCTTCATTATTTCCAAATTTTGTAGTTGGCAATGCCTGTATGTTATGAACTACATAAGTTTATAATGAACCCAGACTTGGCAGCAAGCCTTCTATTTCAATACCGTCTGCAACCTTTATGGCCTCCGTCTCCAGTATTCTGAAGGTTTTTATTCATATGGAATTTAGAGGTCTAAAGTTAAGAGGGGCGAAATTGCCCTCCGCCCCAAACAGGGTGGATAATTTGAATTACATGATGATTCTCCACTCGAATACTTGGGGCAGAGAATAGAGGTATTTTGGCCTCTTAAACTTTTTCTAAATTGTAAGGGTGATATTTCAGGTGGCTGCGGGGCAGAAATGCGTCAGGAGTGGGACAGGAGAGGAGAAGAATGTGGGAGGCCAGCCAGGAGTGCTGGTATCAACATAACGCGGATGTGCTGTGTCATGTTGATGCCAAGCAACCACCCTCCCCTAGTTAAAGGGGAGGGCCTCTGCGAGCTCTGCAGCCACTTTAGTGGCGCCCAATGCGCCCAGAGAGGTCTTTGGCCAGGCCAGTGGTCCAGCACCCAAGTGGGGGGGTGCCGGGCTGCTTGGTGGCGGCCTGGCCGAACCTGTTGTCAGGCCAACTTCAGAGTGGCCAAAAATTTAAATAAAATGGCGGCCATGGTGGAGCGCCCTTTTTAAGGGCAGACATGCTGCCCAGCCACTGGCAGCTTCCCACTGGGAAAAGTTGTCCAGGGCACCGACCAGCAGCCGCTCCGCTCCTGCGGGGCAATTTCCTTCGTGGGGCGGAACGGGATGCCTTCTCATGCAAGCTGAACAAAAGATTATATTTAGAAAATCTTTGTTGCCCCCTCACCTTCATCCTGCCTTCTGAATCTCTTTCTCCTTGTTCATATTCATCTAAATACTCTGCTTAATGCCATATTATTTCCCTCTTTCCACCCAATGTACTTCTGAGTCAACTTTCCATGTACACTCCATGCACCTTCCTAAAGTAGTGCTGTCCCTTCCTAATCCAATTCTCCTGGTTCAAAAGTGATGCACAGATCATGTTGGATGTTATGGCTATCCCAGATTCCCTCTGAAACCAATCTATTAAAACAGATAGCAGTTCAATGCAAAAATTGTTGATCATTCAAATTTTAAACCAATCAAAAATTACTCTTAAATTTGTACTTCAAGTATAAAAATACATAGTTTAAGTAAATATTTTTCTCTATGCAGGTGTCCACAGGTGCCTACAAGCGTCTGGTACATGAAGTTCCATCAGGAAAGCAAGTATTTGACCAGGCGTTGATTGAGAAGATCACATGGGCTACATGGACAAGGTTGGTGAAAGTTATTCAAAGAATTTATATGGATTTTCCAATGTTACAATTTAATTCTCATTCTTGTATTTAATCCCTCTATGGCATCAAATCTCTCTGTCTTTGTAATCTCTTCCAACCCTACAGCCGCCCACCTCCCAAAATCTTCTTTCCTCTGCCCCTGACCTCTTGTGGGTTCCCTTTCCTTTTGTCCCATCATTGGTGGCCATATGCCAACTACCTAGGCCTATCAATCTGGAATTACCTCCATAAACCCTTCCACCTTCCTCTCCTCTTTATAGATTCTCCTTAAAACCTATCACTTTGACCAAGTTTTTAGTTACTCCTCCTTGCCTTTCCATCTTTGGCTTAACATTCATTTCACCGTAAGCCTGTGTGAAGTG
Organism: Pristiophorus japonicus; assembly: GCF_044704955.1. Taxonomy (NCBI): domain Eukaryota; kingdom Metazoa; phylum Chordata; class Chondrichthyes; family Pristiophoridae; genus Pristiophorus; species Pristiophorus japonicus. The sequence continues at coordinate 91,536,191 of NC_091985.1, forward strand.
CCTTGAGACATTTTTCTACATTAAAGGTGTTCTAAAAATGCAAGTTGATTTTGCTAACAAGTTTCTGAATTCAGATAATTGTGGAGCATTCCAATAATTTAGTAATTGTGATTGTGGATTAATTCCATTCCCGGCTGCCATTGAACTCAAGAATCACATGTATATGTTTTGTTTATGGGTGAGTGGAATGACTTGTGATAACTGAGTGTCTCATCTTATGCCTTATGTCTTACATAAGCCCATTTAACCCCACACAAGCAGGTGACCAACTAGTTATGTTATCATTCTTCACTAACCTTTCCAATTGAAAGAGGATTTGTGAGTACAAGAATCTAAATTAGTTGGAGAAATTAGTTAACATTTTGAATGCAAATCTTCAGCAGTATCATGTTCCAAAATTGTTTTTAACCATTTTTCCACAGAAAGAATTTGGGAAAGGAGTTACTTTCAAAAATATTGGGGTTTTAAAGCAAGTTAAAAAGGCATTTAGGCAATAGGTAGTTAAAATGCTAATGAGCTAGCTTTAATATTATTTCAGCATGGACTGTAAATAATAAGCAATTCATTAGCCTGTCTCAGCAGTCAAGATTCATCTTATCATTATGTTGTGAAGTTTCTGTTCCTTTCTGACTATGACTAGAGGGAGATAAAAAGACAGAGACACAGGCAGTCAGTCAGGTTCAGCAAAAGTTTTGAAGTCAGTTAGGTTTTAAAACAGAAAGCTGACAGGTCAAGTTTAGCTAAGCACCGGCTGTCCCCAAAAGTTCGTCACCATCCTCCTCCTGCTCCACGACGACATGCAGGCCGTGATCCTTACCAACGGATCCATTACAGACCCAATCCACGTCCGGACCGGGGTCAAACAGGGCTGCATCATCGAGCCAACCCTCTTCTCAATCTTCCTCGCTGCCATGCTCCACCTCACACTCAACAAGCTCCTCGTTGGAGTGTAACTAAGGCCAGATCCAAAACCACCCCAACCCCTGTTGTCGAGCTACAGTACGCGGACAACACCTGTGTCTGTGCACATACAGAGGCTGAACTACAAGTCATAGTCAACATATTCACTGAGGTGTACGAAAGCATGGACCTTACACTAAACATCCTTAAGACAAAGGTCCTCCACCAACCTGTCCCCACCGCACAACACTGCCCCCCAGTCATCAAGATCCATGGTGCGGCCCTGGACAATGGACCATTTCCCATACCTCGGGAGCCTCTTATCAACAAGGGCAGACATTGACGACGAGATTCAACACTGCCTCCAGTGTGCTAGTGCAGCCTTTGGCCGTCTGAGGAAAAGAGTGTTCGAAGACCAGGCCCTCAAATCTGCCACCAAGCTCATGGTCTATCGGGTTGTAGTAATACCTGCCCTCCTGTATGGCTCAGAGACATGGACCATGTACAGTAGACACCTCAAGTCACCACCAATGATGTCTCCACAAGATCCTGCAAATCCCCTGGGAGGACAGACGCACCAACTTTTGCGTCCTCGATCAGGCCAACATCCCCAGCATTGAAGCACTGACCACACTCTATCAGCTCTGCTGGGCAGGCCACATTGTTCGCATACCTGACACGAGACTCCCAAAGCAAGCACTCTACTTGGAACTCCTTCAAGGCAAACGATCCAAAGGTGGGCAGAGGAAACATTTCAAGGACACGCTCAAAGCTTCCTTGATGAAGTGCAACATCCCCACTGACACCTGGGAGTCCCTGGTCAAAGACCGCCCTAAGTGGAGGACGTGCATCCGGGAGAGCACTGAGCATCTCGAGTCTCATCGCCGAGAGCATGCAGAAACCAAGGGCAGGAAAGAGCGTGCGGCAAACCAGTCCCACCTACCCTTTCCCTCAATGACTGTCTGTCCCACTTGTGACAGGGACTGTGATTCTAGTATTGGACTGTTCAGTCACCTAAGGACTCATTTTTAGAGTGGAAGCAAGTCTTCCTCGATTCCGAGGGACTGCCTATGATATGATGATGAGCTAAGCACAGAAAGAGAATGCGGGAGATTAGTTAGGGTGAAACTTTCAAACTCGGCGGGTGGATAAAATGGCCCACAGTAGATAAGCCGTCTATGGCGTATATAACGGGTGGATGATCCGCTACTGCCATTTTACACCCCCGCTGAAGTTGAAAGTTTCACCTATTTCCTTTAAGTCAGGTAAGACAACCAACTGAATTATTACATGAAGACAAGTTCTCTTGATTTAACTGAGTGAGTCTGACCATACCTTTTCTATATACCTTCACTTGCTTTGAAATAAAACAGTTTAATGATTCGTATCTGGCCTCCTCTTACAAAATATATTTCAGTCTGTCTTCAGATTGAGGGAACATACATGCGAAAGACTATAAAACTAAGTTCCTATTACAAAGTTCATGTTACGTTATCATATAGTTGTAACATAGAAACATAGAAAATAGGTGCAGGAGTAGGCCATTCGGAATTGTGGAGCCTGCACCACCATTCAATAAGATCATGGCTGATCAGTCACCTTGTAATGTCCTTACACACTACTATAAATTCACACGAGGCACATTCTGCAGACAAGGTCACTCTGTGACCTGAACCTTTATTCACAGGACCAAGAAGTGATGACCCTGCGTGGGACCTCCCTTTATATACCTGGATGACCAGGTGAGGAGTGTTTCCCACAAGTTCACCTCCTGTGGTCAAGGTGTGCATTTCTTAGGTGTATACAGTATGTAGTGTTGTTATGAAGGTTACAGTTACATGAAGGTTACATACATGACACACCTCAGTACCCCTTTCCAGCTTTCTCTCCATATCCTTTGATCCCTTTAGCCGTAAGTGCCATATCCAACTCCTTCTTGAATATATCTAACGAACTGGCATCAACAACTCTCTGCGGAAGAGAATTCCACAGGTTAACAACTCTCTGAGTGAAGAAGTTCCTCCTCATCTCAGTCCTAAATGGCTTACCCCTTATCCTTAGACTGTGACCCCTGGTTCTGGATTTCCCCAACATTGAGAACATTCTTCCTGCATCTAATCTGTAGATGTTCAAGAGGCCAGAATTTGAGGAACGCAGACATCTTGTGGGGTTGTGAGGCTGAAAAAGATTACAAAGATAGGGAGGGGCAAGACCATGAAGTGATTTGTAAACAAGGATGAGAATTTTGAAATCGAGGCATTGTTTAACCGGCAGCAATGTACAGGTGTGATGGGTGATCGTGACTTGGTGCGAGTTAGTACACGGGTTGCTGAGTTTTGGATGACCTCAAATTTACGTAGTGTAGAATGTGGGAGGCCGGTCAGGAGTGAGTTCGAGTAGTCAAGTCTGGAGATAACAAAGGCATGAATGAGGATTTCAGCAGCAGAAAAGCTGAGGCAGGGGCGGAGGCAGGCAATGTTATGGAGGTGGAAAAAAGCGGTTTTAGTTATGCCATGGATATGTGGCTGGAAACTCATTTCAGGGTCAAATATGACACCTAAGTTGCGAACAGTCTGGTTCACCCTCAGATTGATGCTAGGGAGAGAGATGGGGGTCAATGTTTAGGGAACGCAGTTTGTGGCATGGACCAAACATAATGGCTTCGATCTTCCCAATATTTAATTGGAGACAATTTCTGCTCATCCAGTACTGGATGTCGGACAAGCAATCTGACAATTTAGATACCAAACAGGGGTCGAGAGAAGCGGTGGAGAGGTAGAGCTGGGTGTCGTCAGTGTACATGTGGAAACTGACGCTGTGTTTTTGGATGATATCGCCAAGGGGCATCATATAAATGAGAAATAAGAAGCCAAGGACAGATCCTTGGGGAACACCAGAGGAAACAATGCGGGAATGGGAAGAGAAACCATTGCAGGAGGTTTTCTGGCTACGATTAGCTAGATAAGAATGGAACCAGGCGAGTGTAGTCCCATCTAGCTGGACGATGGTGGAGAGGCGTTGGAGGAGGATGGAGTGGTCAACTGTGTCAAAGACTGAGGACAGGTCCAGAAGGATGAGGAGGGATAATTAACCTTTGTCAGTCACAAAGGATGTAATTTAAGAACATAAGAAATAGAAGCAGGAGTAGGCTATTTGGCCCCTTGAGCCTGCTCTTTTAATATGGCTGATCTGATCATGGACTCAGCTCCACTTCCCTGCCCACTCCCCATAACCCTTTATTCCCATATCGCTCAAACATCTGTCTATCTCTGCTTTAAATATATTCAATGACCCAGCCTCCACAGCTCTCTAGGGCAGAGAATTCCATAGATTTACAACCCTCTGAGAGAAGAAATTCCTCCTCATCTCAGTTTTAACTGGGCGGCCCTTTATTCTGAAACTATGCCCCCTAGTTTTAGTTTCCCCTATTAGTGGAAATATCTTCTCTGCATCCACCTTGTCGAGCCCTCTCATTATCATATATGTTTCGATAGGATCACCTCTCATTCTTCTGAACTCCAGTGTGTATAGGCCCAACCTACTCAGCCTATCTTCATAAGTCAACCCCTTCATTTCCGGAATCAACCAAGTGAACCTTCTCTGAACAACCTCCAATGCAAGTATATCATTCCTTAAATACGGAGACCAAAACTGTACGCAGTACTCTAGGTGTGGCCTCACCAATACCCTGTACAGTTGTAGCAGGACGTCTCTCCTTTTATACTCTATCCTCCTTGCAATAAAGGTTGACATTGCATTTGCCTTTCTGATTACTTGCTGTACCTGCATACTAACTTTTTGTGTTTCATGCACAATGACCCCCAGGTCCCTCTGTACTAGAAATATAGAAACACAGAAACATAAAAATAGGTGCAGGAGTAGGCCATTCGGCGCTTCGAGCCTGCACCACCATTCAATATCATGGCTGATCATTCACCTCAGTACCCCTTTCCTGGTTTCTCTCCATACCCCTTGATCCCTTTAGCCATAAGGGCCATATCTAACTCCCTCTTGAATATATCCAACGAACTGGCATCAACAACTCTCTGCGGTAGAGAATTCCACAGGTTCACAACTGTCTGAGTGAAGAAGTTTTTCCTCATCTCGGTCCTAAATGGCTTACCCCTTATCCTTAGACTGTGACCCCTGGTTCTGGACTTCCCCAATATCGGGAACATTCTTCCTGCATCCAGCCTGTCCAGTCCCATCAGAATTTTATATGTTTCTATGAGATCCCCTCTCATCCTTCTAAACTCCAGTGAATACAGGCCCAGTCGATCCAGTCTCTCCTCATATGTCAGTCCTGCCATCCCAGGAATCAGTCTGGTGAACCTTCGCTGCACTCCCTCAATAGCAAGAATAGCAGATTAGGAGACCAAAACTGAACACAATATTCCAAGTGACGCCTCATCAAGGCCCTGCACAACCGCAGTAAGATCTCCCTGCTCCTATACTCAAATTCCCTAGCTATGAAGGCCAACATGCCATTTGCCTTCTTCACCACCTGCTGTACCTGCATGCCAACTTTCAATGACTGATATACCATGACAGCCAGGTCTCGTTGCACCTCCCCTTTTCCTAATCTGCAGCCATTCAGATAATAGTCTGCCTTGACGTTTTTGCCACCAAAATGGATAACCTCACATTTATCCACATTATACTGCATCTGCTATGCATTTGCCCACTCACCTGACCTGTCCAAGTCAACCTGCAGCCTCTTAACATCCTCCACACATCTCACACCGCCACCCAGCTTAGTGTCACCTGCAAACTTGGAGATATTGATCCGTCCTTACTATACAGTATAAATGCACACGAGGCCCATACTTGAGAGAAGGTCACTCTGTGACCAGTTACCTTTATTACCAAGACCTCAAGTGATGAAGGTGGGCGGAGCTTCCCCTTTTATACCTGAAAGTCCAGGTTAGGAGTGTCTCCCACAAGTTCACTCCCTTGTGGTCAATGTTCTCAAGGTGAACAATTTAGGTCAGCTTATATGTGGGTTACAATAATAGTTTTATTACATGACATCACTTCCCCCCCCAAAGTCTTATTGGGATCACAGGTTAAGTCTCTCTGGTGGTTTACGCTCCCTTGTAGAGCGCCTGAGTTGGGGCTCCGGTTGTTGGGCCCTGGCCTAAGTGTCTGCTGTTTGCGGTGCCTCAGGCCTGTCCAGACTGCCCACAGTGACTGGGCTCTCCTCCACTTGGTTCCGGTGTTCGGTCACCTGTGGTGGAGTAAACTCTACGTCGTGTTCTTCTTCTGCTTCTTCTATGGGGTTGCTGAACCTCCTTTTAGTTTGATCCACGTGTTTGCGGCAGATTTGTCCATTGGTAAGTTTAACTACCAAAACCCTATTCCCCTCTTTGGCAATCAGAGTGCCTGCAAGCCATTTGGGCCCTGCAGCGTAATTAAGGACAAAAACAGGGTTATTGACATCAATACATCGCGCCCTCGCATTCCTGTCATGGTAGTCACATTGTGACTGACACCTGCTCTCAACAATTTCTTTCATAGTAGGGTGTATAAGGGATAACCTGGTTTTGAGCGTCCTTTTCATTAGCAGCTCTGCGGGTGGAACCCCTGTGAGCGAGTGTGGTCGGGATCTATTGGCCAACAGGAGGCATGATAAGCGGCTTTGTAGGGAATCTCCTTGGATTCTGAGCATCCCCTGTTTGATTATCTGCACTGCTGGTTCTGCCTGGCCGTTTGAGGCCGGCTTGAACGGTGCCGTTCTGACACGGTTGATTCCATTGCCTGCCATGAAGTCCTGGAATTCAGTGCTTGTGAAGCACGGGCCATTGTCACTGACCAAGACATCCGGTAGACCATGGGCGGCGAACATTGCCCGTAGACTTTCTACCATGGCAGAGGATGTACTTGAATTTAAAATGGCACATTTAATCCATTTGGAGTAGGCGTCTACGACAACCAAAAACATTTTTCCCATGAAAAGACCGACATAGTCCACATGGATGTGTGACCATGGCTTGGCGGGCCAGGGCCAGGGGCTAAGGGGGGCTTCCCTGTGTGCGTTGCCCAGCTGAGCACATGTGTTGCACCTGCGAACACAAAGTCTCAGGTCTGCATCTATCCCTGGCCACCAAACGTGTGACCTGGCAATTGCCTTCATCATGACAATGCCCGGGTGCTCATTGTGAAGTTCTCTGATAAACACCTCTCTGCCCCTCTGGGGCATGACTACTCGATTTTCCCACAGTAGGCAATCGGCCTGAATCGAGAGTTCATCCTTGCGCCTATGAAATGGTTTAAATTCCTCAGGGCATGCCCCGTACATGGCTACCCAGTCCCCATTCAGGACACATTTCTTAACTAAAGACAGCAGCGGGTCTTTATTTGTCCAGACTTTAATCTAACAGGCTGTCACAGGTGAGCCTTCGCTTTCGAAAACTTCAACAGCCATGACCATCTCAGCATCATGCTCAGTTGCCCCCTCAGTGGTGGCTAGTGGGAGCCCGCTGAGTGGATCGGCGCGGTTATCAGTGCCCGGTCTGTGCCGAATTGTGTAGTCATAGGTGGCTAACGTAAGTGCCCACCTCTGTATGCGGGCCGATGCATTCGCATTTATGGCCTTGTTGTCGGCCAAAAGGGACGTTAAGGGTTTGTGATCTGTCTCCAGCTCAAATTTCCTGCCAAACAGGTACTGGTGCATTTTATTTTACTGCATATACACATGCTAGCGCTTCCTTTTCTACCATCCCACAGCCCCTTTCTGCCTGGGACAGACTTCTGGAGGCATAAGCTACTGGCTGTAACTGACCATTGGCATTCACATGCTGCAACACACACCTGACCCCATAGGATGACGCATCGCACATTAGAACAAGTTTCTTATACGGATCATATAACGTTAACAGTTTGTTGGAGCATAGCAAGTTGCGTGCTCTATCAAAAGCCCTTTCCTAGCTGTCCCCCCAGACCCAATCATGACCTTTGCGTAGGAGCACGTGTAGCGGCTCTAACAGCGTGCTCAATTTGGGAAGAAAGTTACCAAAATAGTTCAGGAGCCCCAGGAACGAACGCAGCTCTGTCATGTTACGGAGTCTGGGTGCTCACTGGATCGCTTCCGTTTTGGACACAGTGGGTCTGATCCCGTCTGCTGCTACCCTCCTCCCCAGGAATTATACCTCTGGAGCTAAGAAGACACACATCGCCTTTTTCAGTCGCAGCCCTGCCCGGTCCAGTCTGCGTAGCACCTCCTCCAAGTTGTGGAAATGTTCTTCAGTATCGCGACCCGTGATGAGGATGTCGTCTTGAAAAACCACCGTCCTTAGAATCGACTTGAGGAGGCTTTCCATATTTCGCTGAAAGATTACGGTGGCCGAACGAATCCCGAATGGACATCTGTTGTACTCAAACAACCCCTTGTGTGTCGTGATGGTGGTCAGCTTCTTCGACTCACTCGCCAGCTCCTGGGTCATGTAAGTTGAGGTCAGGTCCAATTTTTTTTAAAGTTTGCCAACGGATAGCGTCGCAAAGAGGTCCTCCGCTCTCAGTAGCGGGTACTGGTCTTGGAGTGACATCCGATTGATGGTGGCCTTGTAATCGCCACATATCCTGACCAACCGCTCTGGCCTTGTGGTGTACTGGCCTGGTGTCCGGGTTTATGTGAATCGCTACCTTGGCCCCCATGAAAGTGCCGATGCCAGGTTGAAATAATGAGTCAAATTTGTCCAGGATCTGTGAGCATGATATTCGCTCCACAGAAGAAATTGCATTGACATTGCCCCATTTCCAGTTCATGACAGCAAGCCAACTCCTCCCCAGCAGTGTGGGACCGTCCCCTGGATAATCCAGAGCGGCAACCTGTTCTCCGAATCTTTGTGGGTCATGACTACCGTGGCGCTGCCTAGCACCGGAATGATCTCCTTTATATATGTACGTGCGTCAGTCGGCAATAATTTTGGCCTCCGAGCCTTGGACATCCACAACCTTTTGAACTGTTTGATACTCATCAGGGACTGGCTGTCCCCCGTGTCTAGCTCCATTAATACTGGGGTGCCATTGGGGAGCACTTTCATCATTATTGGTGGCGTCCTGGTATATGAACTGTATATGTGCTCCACATGAACTCGCTGAACTTCAACTTCCAGCGATTTCCCCCAGTATTTATTTCACCTCGAAGGGCTTACATCGGGCCCGTCCTCCTCGTACATCAACCTGGCTGCAGGCTTCCTGCACATATGCGCCAAGTGACCGCTGACGTTACAGTTTCTGCAGGTATATTGCTGATACCTGCAAGCTCTGGCTGGGTGTTTGCCTCCACACCTCCAGCATGAGCTGGAAGCCCCGTTGTTGGAACCAAAAGGTCCATTACCAGTCGATCGTAACTGTCTCTGTAACTGTCCTTAAGTGCACCATTAACAGGTGTTGATGGCCCCATTACTGGCCGCATTGTCCATTGCAATGGCATGAATCGCCGTTCAGCTGGCCATTGTCTCTGTTGAATTCCCCCTTTGGGTTTGACTGCATGCTGGGGCATGTCCGATTGCCCTTGTCTGCCTAGCGAACTGTGTAACAACGTTGACTCCCTGGTCGTTTGCCGCATTTGAGCCAAGATTTTTGTCATACATCATTTCTGGTCTCTTTCTCCCCTGAGATAAATGTCTGGGCTATCAGAGCCGCCGCTTCCAAGGTCAAGTCTTTGGTCTCGATCAGTTTCCTGAAAACCCAGCATGCCCGATGCCTTCAATAATAAAGTCTCGCAGCATCTCCGCTCTGCATGCATGTGGGAACTTACATAGGCTCGCCAGTCGCCGGAGATCTGCCACGAAGTCAGGAACGCTTTGCCCTTCTCGACGCTGGTGCGTGTAACACCTGTGTCTCGCCATGTGCATGCTGCTCGCCAGTTTAAGGTGTTCCCCGATCAACTTACTGAGCTCTTTGAACGTCTTGTCCGCCGGCTTCTCTGGCGCTAGAAGGTCCTTCATCAGGGAGTACGTTCTGGATCCACAAACCTTCAGGAGATGAGCCCTGCGTTTGTCGGCCGAATCCTGTCCCAACCATTCCTTAGTGACAAAACTTTGCTGTAGTTTCTCAATAAAGTCGTCCCAATCATCACCAACACAGTGCCCCTCTTCTGTGCTGCTAGTGGCCATGCTCACGTGGTTCAAATCCCATCCTCGTCGCCAATGATATATCCTTACTATACAGTATAAATGCACACGAGGCCCATACTTGAGAAAAGGTCACTCTGTGACCAGTTACCTTTATTACTAAGACCTCAAGTGATGAAGGTGGGTGGAACTTCCCCTTTTATACCGGAAAGTCCAGGTTAGGAGTGTCTCCCACAACTTCACCCCCTTATGGTCAATATTCTCAAGGTGTACAACTTAGGTCAGCTTATACATGGGTTACAATGATAGTTGAATACATGACAGATATTACACTCAATTCCTTCATCTAAATCATTGATGTATATTGTAAATAGCTGGGGTCCCAGCACTGAGCCATGCGGCATCCCACTAGTCACTGCCTGCCATTCTGAAAAGGACCAGTTTATCCCGCCTCTCTGCTTCCTGTCTTCCAACCAGTTCCCTATCCACATCAATACATTACCCCCAATACAATGTGCTTTAATTTTGCACAACAATCTCTTGTGTGGGACCTTGTCAAAAGCTTTTTGAAAGTCCAAATACACCACATCCACTGGTTCTCCCTTGTCCACTCTACTAGTTACATCCTCAAAAAATTCTAGAAGATTTGTCAAGCATGATTTTCCTTTCATAAATCCATGCTGACTTAGACCGATCCTGTCACTGCTTTCCATATGCGCTGCTATTTCATCTTTAATAATTGATTCCAACATTTTCCCCACCACCGATGTCAGGCTAATTGCGTTTTCCCGTTTTCTCTCTCCCTCCCTTTTTAAAAAGTGGTGTTACATTAGCTACCCTCCAGTCCATAGGAATTGATCCATAGTCGATAGACTGTTGGAAAATGATCACCAATGCATCCACTATTTCTAGGGTTGTTTCCTTAAGTACTTTGGGATGCAGACTATCAGGCCTTGGGGATTTATTGGCCTTCAATCCCATCAATTTCCCTTGCACAATTTCTTGACAAATAAGGATTTCCTTCAGTTCTTCCTTCTCGCTAGACCCTCGGTCCCCTAGTATTTCCAGAAGGTTATTCATGTCTTCCTTCGTTAGACAGAGCCAAAGTATTTGTTCAATTTGTCTGCCATTTCTCTGTTCCCTATTATAAATTCATCTGATTCTAACTGCAAGGGACCTACGTTTGTCTTCATTAATCTCTTTCTCTTCACATATCTATCGAAACTTTTGCAGTCAGTTTTTATGTTCCAGCAAGCTTCCTCTCATACTCTATTTTCCCCCTCCTAATTAAACACTTTGTCCTCCTCTGCTGGATTCTAAATTTCTCCCAGTCCTCAGGTTTGCTGCTTTTTCTGGCCAATTTATATGCCGCTTCCTTGGATTTAACACTATTCCTAAATTCCCTTGTTAGCCACAGTTGACCCACCTTCCCCGTTTTATTTTTACTCCAGACAGGGATGTACAATTGTTGAAGTTCATCCATGTGATCTATAAATGTCTGCCATTGCCTATCCACTGTCAACCCTTTAAGTATCATTTGCCAGTCTATCCTAGCCAATTCACGTCTCATACCATCAAAGTTACCTTTCCTTAAGTTCAGGACCCTAGTCTCTGAATTAACTGTGTCATTCTCCATCTTAATAAAGAATTCTACCATATTATGGTCACTCTTCCCCAAAGGACCTCGCACAACAAGATTGCTAATTAGTCCTTTCTCATTACACATCACCCAGCCTAGGGTGGCCAGCCCTCTGGTTGGTTCCTCGACATATTGGTCTAGAAAACCATACCTTTATTGCACGCATTCCTAATTTCCTGTTTGATGCTGTCCCCAACCTCACTACTATTGTTTGATGGTCTGTACACAACTCCCACTATCGTTTTCCGCCCTTTGGTATTCCGCAGCTCTACCCATACAGATTCCACATCATCCAAGCTAATGTCCTTCCTTACTATTGCGTTAATTTCCTCTTTAACCAGCAACGCTCCCCCACCTCCTTTTCCTTTCTGTCTATCCTTCCTGAATGTTCAGTACCCCTGGATGTTGAGTTCCCAGCCTTGGTCACCTTGGAGCCATGTCTCCGTAATCCCAATTATATCATATTTGTTAATAGCTGCCTGTGCAGTTAATTCGTCCACTTTATTACGAATACTCCTCGCATTGAGGCACAGAGCCTTCAGGTTTGTCTTTTTAACACACTTTGTCCCTTTAGAATTTTGCTGTAACGTGGCCCTTTTTGATTTTTGCCTTGGGTTTCTCTGCCCTCCATTTTTTCTTCTTTTTATCTTTTGCTTCTGCCCCCATTTTACTTCCCTCTGTCTCCCTGCATAGGTTCCCACCCCCCTGCCATATTAATTTAACCCCTCCCCAACAGCACTAGCAAACACTCCCCCTAGGACATTGGTTCCAGTCCAGCCCAGGTGCAGACCATCCGATTTGTATTGGTCCCACCTCCCCCAGAACCGGTTCCAATGTCCCAGGAATTTGAATCCCTCCCACCTGCACCACTCCTCAAGCCACGCATTCATCTTAGCTATCCTGCTATTTCTATTCTGACTAGCACGTGGCACTGGTCACAATCCTGAGATTAGTACCTTTGAGGTCCTGTTTTTTAATTTTAACTCCTAGCTCCCTAAATTCAGGACCTCATCCCGTTTACCTATATCGTTGGTACCTATATGCACCACAACAATTGGCTGTTCACCCTCCCCCTCCAAAATGTCCTGCAGCCGCTCTGAGACATCCTTGACCCTTGCACCAGGGAGGCAACGTACCATCCTAGAGTCTTGGTTGCGACGCAGAAACGCCTATCTATTCCCCTTACAATAGAATCCCCTATCATTATCGCTCTCCCACTCTTTTTCCTGCCCTCCTGTGCAGCAGAGCCACCCATGGTGCCATGAACTTGGCTGCTGCTGCCCTCCCCTGATGAGTCATCCCCCCCCCAACAGTACCCAAAACGGTGTATCTGTTTTGCAGGGGGATGACCACAGGGGACTACTGCACTACCTTCCTTCCAATGCTCTTCCTGCTGGTCACCCATTCCCTCTCTGCCTTTGTAACCTTTGCCTGCGGTGTGACCAACTCACTAAACGTGCTATTCATATATCCTCAGCATCTGAAGCACTTTGCAATTTTTCTCCATTTAAATTATAATTTGCTTTTCTATTTTTTTCTGCCTAAGTAGATTACTTCACATTTTCCCACATTATACTCCATCTACCAAATTATGCCCACTCACTTAGCCTGTCTATATCCCTTTGCAGATTTTTTGTGTCTTCCTCACAGCTTTTCCACCCATCTTTATATCATCAGCAAACTTGGCTACATTACACTCTGTCCCTTCATCCAAGTCATTAATATAGATTGTAAATAGTTGAGGCCCCAGCATCGATCCCTGCTACACGTCATTAGTTACTGTGTGCCAACCGGAAAATGACCCATTTATCCCGACTCTCTGTTTTCTGTTAGTTAGCTAATCCTCTATCCATGCTAATATATTACCCCAACCCCATGACTTTGATGAGAGCTGTTGCGGTACTGTGGAAGGGGTGGAAACCAGATTGAAGGGCTTCAAACATTGAATTCATGGAAAGATGGTCACAGATTTGGGAGACGACAGCACGTTCAAGCAGGACAGGAAGGGGAGGTTGGAGATGGGGCGATAGCTAGCATGCAAAATGGGGTCAAGGGTTGATTTTTTGAGGAGAAGCCTAAATAGTTAATATATGTGAGCTCTTCATCTCTATCTGTTGCTCTCCCCTTCCTCCTTTGATTTGGTCAGTCACATAAAAGGGCTTCTCCTGCCTGGCCATACTTATTCCCACGAATGCTCTCATTAAAATCATTAATGATAATGACTGATTCACTCTGCATTCATAGCACTTTCTACGTTCTTTCAAGATTCCCAGCATTTGTCATTTTTCTTTTCATGTCGGCCAAGTTTTGAGCTCACACATCATATGACTGAAATAGAACCTAATATTACTGAAAAACCGCTACTGAAGTATCAGAAATAATTTTATACTGTTATATTTATTAACTCTTTACTTAAAAAGTAAACACTAACTATTTAAGTAAATTAACAGAATTTGAACACTTTGGTCTAGATTTTGTTGGACCAGGACATCTTTTTGCATGCTCCATTTCTTAGATTTTTTCCCTCAGCCTTCAGCTCCAAAAATGTTTGTACCGAAATTGCTAAAGCGCAAGCTAATAACAGGACAACTGGAACCATGGTGAATGATAGGACCAACAGTCTATCCCCTTAGTCAATGAGATTTAAGGATAGAGAACGAACCAGAGGAATGAAAGCGGATGAAATAGGGTGAATTAGAGTCAAATTAGGTTGAGAGGGAGAAATAAAGAGAGGGAAAGAAAGATTGGATTAAGAGGGAGAAAACAAAGAGACAGAAAGGAAAAATAAGAAAAATATTAAAAAATTTAAATTTAACGTTTTAAATCATCAAGGAACAATTTATTGCAGGGGTACCTGCAGAAATGAGACTCCACGGTTTCAATTGTTTCCTTTCTGGGCTGGAGAGGTTGAGCAGCAGCAACATTGCAGGAACATAAGTTCTTAAAAAGGTCCTTGCATTGTTAAATACCAGCCCTAACTTTCTGCAGTGAGTTTAATTTGTTTTAACAGTGCATATACAGCAATTTCTTGAAACTTACGGGTAGGTTGATGGCGAGCTCCCATTTTCACGAGGCTAACGACAGAGCGGCACAAATGGTCCAGCCATTTGTGGTGATTTGCAACTCATGGCCTATCTCTTCTTCACCACACATTGCTGGGTTATTTACACACTAATATCAGCGTGCACTTTAAACTCGCCGTTATTTTGCCAGCAAATTCGGGACTTTCATTTCTATTATTTCCTGATTTCTCTTTTGTATTTTTATTATTTAAAATGTATTTTATTTTGTCTAATATAACCTATTCTATATGGTTTTCTTTTTAAAACAAACAAGTTACATAACACTTTAGTTACCTGCTCCCACTATTCAACTTGGAGATGGGGAAAAATGGCCAAAAAATATGTCCTCTGTTTGAAGATTAGCTGCAGAGACCCATCACTTAGCCAGTTGAGGCTCAAACATTAAACACTGAAATATTTCCAGCACAGACATGAACAAGTCAATCTCTGAAATGATTTTTCAGCATCAAATAGAAACAGGTTTAATTTTAAACAGGATTAGTTTGCATCCATTACACAGTAGCATTATTTATTCGAAGTGAGATAACTGAATCATGGAGCAATGGAGATTTAAATTCAGAAATGTAAAGCATTTCAATAATAACATATCACTAAAGTAATACCAGTGTTAGTAGTGTTACATTTTTTTAATGGTATGTGAATTAGTTACACATTGACCAAGAATTTACCTATCCTGTTAGAGGAGGGACAGTACTTTTGCCAGCTATCCTAACTGCACCATGACTGACCCATTTTCCTGGGTCAAAGGTCATTACCTATGGATGATGGGCTCCCATTGGGATCCTCACTACAAAGTGGACATCCACCACTGCAAGAGGGGGAAATGCAGGTGATGCTGCAGCAGGACACCAAAAAGAAAAGGGACTACAGAGCCCGGATGATTTATTTTAAGTTTAAAAAGGCTCTCAAAGAGACACTGGACTTTAAAAAGTAAGAACGGCCTTGGGAGGGGAGAGATATAGTAGAAAAAATCTAGCCCATTGTGTGAATGCACAGGAAAAGCAAGTATTGATGTTTATGGA
Organism: Pristiophorus japonicus; assembly: GCF_044704955.1. Classification (NCBI taxonomy): domain Eukaryota; kingdom Metazoa; phylum Chordata; class Chondrichthyes; family Pristiophoridae; genus Pristiophorus; species Pristiophorus japonicus. Next base: position 91,551,912 of record NC_091985.1, read on the forward strand.
GGCTGTGTAATAATGCAAACTCTTATTGTAGAAATGTTAAATTTATTCAACTTTGCTATTATGCATTTTTACTCTCTTTGAATAGCATTTTGGGAGATGAGGTCCTTGGAATTTGGCCACGAAACGCTGATAAAGCAGATGTCAACTGTGCATGTGTATCTCATGCTGGGTTAAACTTAGTGACTGGGGATGACTTTGGTTTGGTGAAGCTTTTTGATTTTCCTTGCACTGAAAAATATGTAAGTGACATTTTTATACTTAAGCTAAACTATCAGTCATATATTATTTATACAACTCTGCCTTTTTCTTTAATTTTTGATATAAATTTCACATATAACCAAATATTTGATTATGGCACAACCATAGTCACAAAAGATGTTGGGCCTGGGGTGGGGGTGGCAAGAGCAGTGCAATGTGGGCAGGGTTGGAGATGAAGACCCAGTGTCTCCAACCCTTTTTTTCTATGTCGGCAAAATCCATCACCTGCTTCTTGTGCTTGCCCCCTCCACGTGGAAGACATCGAAAGAGGAACATAAGAACATTAGAGGATAGGAACAGGAGTAAGTCATTCAGCTCCTCAAGCCTGTTCCACCATTCAATGACATCATAACTGATCTGTACCTCAACTCCATTTACCTGTCGTAGCTCCATATTCCTTGATAGAAATCTTATCGATCTTAGTTTTAACATTTTCAATTGACCCAGCATCCACAGCCTTTTTGGGGAGAGAGTTCCAGATTTCCACTGCCCTTTGTGTGAAAAAGTGCTTAATGATTTCACTCCGAAATGGCCAAGCTCGACTTTTAAGATTATGCTCCCATGTTCTGGATTTCCCCACATTTGGAAATAGTTTCTCTGTATCTACCCTATCGAATACCTTTATCACTTTAAACACCTCGATCAACTCACCCCTCAACCTACTAAACTCGAGGGATTACAAACCAAGTTTATGCAAGGGACTGGTGGGATTGTACCATCTGCTCTGCTTCCATTGCAGGAAAATCAATTGCCATTAGGAAAGTGACAACTTTGAATTCTTAAAAATATTTTTGATCTGTAGCCACTTTCAGCAAGAACAGCCGGCCCCATTAAAGTTGCTGCAAGGTGCCACTACAGAATTCCTGGCCCACCTCCTCACTGAGGTGAATACCCGAGTAACGTCACCAACACTGTGGATGTATGCAAATGACCCTGACCTTGACGGGAGTTAGGAATGCAGCAGTCTGGCAGCTGGAAGTCCCACCCCACCACACCTGGAATTTTAGGTTTTATTGAAAATCTATATTTTCGTTGTTGCTGTAGTTTTGAACAATGCTATTTTCTCCATTAATTAATAATCTTGCATTTTTTTCTTTTGTTTCTCACTAGGCCAAACACAAACGTTATTTTGGCCATTCTGCTCATGTCACCAATGTACGTTTTTCACATGATGACAAGTATGTTGTCAGTGCTGGTGGTGATGACTGCAGGTAAGATGTTTCTTACTGGCTGCAGAGAATGTGATGAATTTGAGACACTGTAGATCTTTGGTGTGCCAATGGTTTTTATTAATAATTTTACAATAAATTCCAGTGCCAATCTCAAACCTAAGCACTTCAGTTTTTCTTTAAAGGGAAACAATATTCTATTCCAGTCTCAAATTCCAAATGATACTCAGTGTTAGAAATAGCCAAGTTTAAGGCTATCTCTGGTCACTTTAATAATCAGAATCGACTGTAAACCAATCTGGTGGATATATTGTGTTTAATCAGAGTTTAAGACGGAATATAACACATTCGTTATACAGCAAAAACATATGACTGTAAAAAGAAACTCATTCTGATCCTGATCGGGTAAATGGCTGGTGCACGTGAACATTTCTCTGGCTTGCAGTCTCTTACTCTGTCTAGAGTTTCCTTTGGAAAAGCATGGGATTACTGAAAGTGTTCGACCAGCTCAACTTCGGTTTCACTCTCCCCTCACACTGTCTGTGTGGTCAATCTTGAATAGGCTACTTTTATTCTGTTTTTAGGGGTGGGCCTGACCTGGGATATTGATGAGACCTTTTGACCTATAGAGGTTCCCCATAAAACTTAATATCCAATAAGGCTTCTAGTTCTTTGTCTCGTTTTTCGAAACAAAGCCCGCTCTAAAGATTTTCTTGGCCACATGTCTTGTTGTTTATACTGTCCCAGGGTTTCTTCCTGTGGAAATCATTTCATCTCTCTTGTCCCTATTCTCTCGGGTACAGTCAATACAAAGCCTTAGACCTCTACCCTTTGAACTATGAGGACTGAACCAAAAACTGCCCGCTCAGCGTCGTTATCTCCTTTACAACGTACCAACATGTTTACGTTAACTCTCACAACTTCCATCCATTCTAAGTCTTTCTGAAACAAATTGTCTTAAAGATACATTATCAAAACTAAAGCTTTAACTTGAAAACCCACAGGTTGTCACAGTGCAGAATGCTATAACATCTCAGAAGGGTACCAAAACATTAGCATTTCTAAGCATTCTGAGTGGACACTTCGACTCCAGTTCAAAACAACAATTTAAAAAATAGCATTCATATCAGTTTTAAACATCTCTAAACCCCTGATTTCTAACATACTAAGCTTTGAATTGCTTCCAGCACAAGAATAAGTGTTCAGGCAAAGATGAGTCATCCCCATTCAACTCAATGACAACTAGCTGGAGATAGCCTAAATATATAATACTACCAGCTCTTTTCCAAAATGGCATGGCTCTATGAAATTGCATTTTAATAGACATTTTCATTCATTCTTCTGAAAAGTTTTAGGGCGAGTACCTAAGATTAAAAATACTTTCCATTCCATCCACATTGAAATATTGCCCCCTTTCAACTGGAATAATTGGTATTTAATGATTTATATTTCTGCACATGGATCATAAATAGGTTTAAAATTGCTTTAACTATCATTTATGGCTGTGAGACTTGTGACTTGATATGCCTTGCAAATTTCACTGTTGAATTTCAAAGACATTGGTCCGGATTTTGTGTAGAAATGTGAGGCTAATGGGGATCAGCGTTATTTACTTGGACAACACAGTAATTTCCAGAGACCACATATGCGCTGCTAAATGCGGAAATCAGGAAGCTGCTGTCCGAGATACTCTGCTACTCCAAAAGCTGCGCAATAACGGGATCTCTCGCCATCTGACTCTCTGTTCAAAACATTGAACGGCATGAAGTTCCTGTACTTACTTGATATATACGAACTAAACGTGCCAAAAATAACTTTTTTCCTTTCTGACTCTTAATCCAATCTTTCTTTCCCTCTCTTTATATCGCTTTCTGTACCTTATTTGACATTGAATTCAGTATTCTAACTGACACTTCCTGGTTCAGACTCTGCTGATTAACAATTCTTCAGTCTGACTGGTTAAGAAGATACACAATTGCTTGTTCTCTTCACACAGGTCCCAGATGCCCAATAGAGGGTGCTGCACTTTTTGGATAGTTGACCTACAAGAACTTCCAGTGCAAAAGCCCATAGAAAGTTTATGGGCAAATGCAAGTGTAACAAAAATCTTGTCCATACAGAATCCCTTGTCCGTGCAAATAAACCAGCGTGTCATTGATTAAACAGTGAAGATTGTTAAAGTATTGTACAGTTGAGCCAGAATTATTTGCCCTCCTCTGTTATCTATGGTTGTGATTCTCCATAAATCAGGGCTTTGGGTTGGATCACATCTTTTAACAGATAATTGGAAACATGGATAATAGTAATTTTGGTTCAAGTATGCAATATTTTAATTATCTTCACCATTTAATCTATAATATGCTGGTTTATTTGCTTCAACAAGGGAATTCTGAAATACAAGAATGGTAGTCACCTGCCCTTCCGTCCACTAACTAAGAGGATAAGATAGGAACTATTCTGTGTGTGACATGGAGGAAACAGTTTTAATATTTCATATTAATGCACTATAAAATGTAGTTTATTTGATAAAACATCCAGATTGATACATTTTCTGTGGTTCATAAATTTAATTCTACTTCCCATGATTTTTTTTTAAGGTAATATTCAGTAGGTAAGGTCCTTTTATTCTGTAGCTTTCAAAATATTTTCAGTCCTTAAGTGCTAAAGGCATGTGGTACATTTTTGCCGAAAATTACAGTTAAGCTTAAACAGCATAGCATTTTCAACAAAAACTTCTGGAAAATGAATAAATTAATGTATATATCCTTGTTTGTTTCCAGTATATTTGTGTGGCGATGTCTTTGAAGGAAGAAATAAAGATTTTCCAATGACCTTCTCATTCAAAAGATGGAATCCTATATGCCTCAATAACAACTTGGCTGCTATAAAGCAAAAATGCTTAAAAAGGTGCACATATTAAAAAAAATTGTGTGTTTGTGTAAAATATCAACTTAAATATCCACAATACATATATTGTGATTGTGAAGCTCGTGATGTGAATGTCACTGAGGATGCTGAAGATGAGGACAAAATGCAGTGTACATTTAAAGAATAAAACAGTTTGAATAAGGTTAACCAGAGTCAAGAAAGTCACTTGGATAAGTGGCTTTTGAAATTACCTCCTTAGTGGGTGTTTACATATTGCAACAAATGCACACCTCAATGCGACTCTCAGCATGTTCTGTGAAACAAAAGCACTAGTGCATTGTGGAGGTGATTATCACAGAGTGATTTTGAAACAGGGTTGTTGCCAGCTTAATGCAATATCACTCTGCAGCAAGAGAAATGCTGCAGAATTTAGTTCAAGTTTACATGTACATTTTTATTCAGGATAGAATGTACTAAATATTTTTGTTAGTACAGAGGCTTTTAAAGGTTTACAAAATTCTTGAAGGTGCAACAGACTTAATCTGTTTCATAGATACAACAGTACTGATTCATATGTAGCTATTAATTGCTGCTAAATAACTTGCAAGTCATTACATTTCATTTTGCAGGACCGTTTGCTGGGAAAGGATCAAAATTATAGACATAGTGCCACAGTGTATTGGATGTTTTCCACAGAATTATTTTCACCATTGAGCCTATGTCTGAATTCAGAGCAGTTCAACTGAAGTGAGGTTCAGCAATTTTAGTACCATTCTTAATTAGGATTGTAGCAGAGTGTTTTGGCAGGGGAGGAGCAATTATCAAGCAGTACAGATAAGGGACTGGATTTCCCTCTTTACAGCAGGATAACGGTGGGGCAGTATTTCTGCACGTCTCTCCTACCTCACTGTAACCCAAACCCATTTTCCTGGTCCAGGTTAATTTGGCATGCAGGACAGATACCTGGTAAGCTCCATCACTAAAAAGGAGCCTTCTATTGTTAACATGAAAAAATCTGGCGTTATTGCAGTGGGACCACCAGTGCAAAACTCGAGATGGGAGACCATTTGAAAGGGGCAAAGGAACCCCAAAGATGACAAATTTGATCAAATTCTTCAGTCCTCACTGAGGCTTTCAGTGGGTAGGAGATTGGGCTGAAATGGAAGGAGAGGAAGTCACTACTAAGCCTCTCCATTTACAGAGTTTGGGGCCATTACCACCAATATCCCGAGCCTACTGCCGCCTTTTACTTGGCTGTCCCAGGGAGCGGGAATAATAGAGGAAGATGGGAATGAGATGGGCTGGTAATGCAACAAGTGATGAAGAGGCGGTCGGCAGTGGTCCCAGCAGGATCAGATGGAGGGAATTAAGGCACTATATAAATGCAAGTTGTTGTTGTTGAATTGGAGTTCCAGACAGCACAGTGAAAGTTAGCCTTGCCTCCAAATCTTGATCTGTTTTCCGCTGCTATGCTGCCCAATTTCGGGCAAGGTCATGGAAGAATATCAAGCCCTACATTATGTCAAATTGCACTCTTCTCTATTGCTGGTTATTGTGTATTTTATTGTAAATTCTACAATGCTTTGCACAGAGGGTGATCAACAGCTTGAATTGTGCCAAGAAGAGATGTTAAAGCCATGTTGCTGGATTAGTTGAAGAAACTGCTAGGTGCTGAATTGGAAAGGTGGTTGAGTTGTTGTTATTAAGGGTAAGATCAAATGGACTGAAAGACCTTCTTTATCCAAACCTAATTTGTGATGATTTGATTGAGTTGATCTGCACATATCACATGTTCCCCATGTGTAGATATAATTTCAAACAGGCACCGCATTATGGTGATAGTCATTTTAGTGAATTGATAAAAAAAACTGAAGTAAAATTAGTTGGAACCATGGCAGATTATAGAAAAAACTAAGATAATGAACTTTTAGTCTCCTTAATTTCCTGTCTGGACTAATTAAGGTAGCCTTTCTACACTGTGCCAAAAATACAGCTTTATCTTTCAAAATACTAATACATACTCTGTGAGGAGTACCCACTAATGTTAAATATTTTGAAGTTAAATTATTTTATACAACCTCAGTAGAAAGTACCTATATCCCTAAAATTGTATGTTTTCCAAATCATTTGTCAGTACTATGCATAAAAGGGTTCCTCTAACGACCCTAAAATAGTGCATCTCAGATACCACTGTTGTTGCCCCTATGCAGCTGAATCCTCCTATAATCCCATGGATTTATTTGGATGTTATTTGTATTTCATTGTCTTTGACTAAAGAATCATGGCCATCTGACTTGTGAAGTCCTTTGCACAAGTGCCTTTCTACAATTCTACATACGATAACCATTCATTTAGTTTTAAAAATATAAATATTGACCATACATGGTGCTATCAATTTTAGAAAGTTTGAAATAAAACTAGGGCTATGTCTAATCTTGAGTTTGGATTTTAAACAATCAGTAATGTATGAAATCATGATCTACTGCAATACTTTTTTTGTTGTAGTTTCATTGTTCAATTTCCATATTATAAGAATAAATGCCCCTGATGTAAGGTAACTGCTAATCCTTACACTTGGAGTCTGTGAAATACTTTGTATTTGACAATTGGGCAGTGAATGTATTGGCTGTGAGTTATGAATTGCTTTTTAAACATTTCTACATGAATGGCAAATATTTACTACACACATGTACAGCATTTAAACGGCTAGTACTAGAAATAAATATGCAAAAAGTCTCTTCTAGGACCTGGCTCTAGAATTATAAGGCAATTTGTTGGCTTCAGAATATTTATATGTAATGCCCCAATTTTCTCATTACAGTCAGCATAATCTCATTGACTGAATGTTTTGCCCATAGTGCAATGCCCTGTTACATGGAGTCCTCTTTGAAACTTCAGCTCCAAGTCACTTAGGAAGCAATCTAATATCTTTCAGCATCTTTAGTGGACTACTACATTTCAGCTTTACAAAATGTTCACAGTTCAAGAAATGTTGCCTTATAATGTTTGATTGTGGATGTGGGTTATTAAACTCGGTGTTTAAATTCAGCAAGCCAAAGCTCACTATGCAGTGTAGCCACTAGCATGGTGGTTTCATATTAATTGTATCGTGCTTCATAAGAATTTCAGATTAATAATGGTAGTAACTTTAAGTGTTTGCATTATTATTATTTACAGTCTGTATTTGTGCTTAATCCTATTGCCTTTCAAAATTTGATAATTTTAGAGAATTGATTTTTTTTAATATGTATCCAGATGAAAATGTATAATTATCAGTTGGCATTGGCAATATGTGTTATACAGTAGGATAATAAAACTAATAGCAATATTACAAATATCCATGAAAGTAAATTTAAGTACCTATGTGAAATGATAAAAGCAACTGTATTATTTTTTTTGATTAATTTTGGAAAATATAATTCTTACATCATTTTTGTATTTGATTTTTAAATATTGTAAATATTTATATATAATTGTTGATCAATTTGTTATACATTGTAATATAATGTATATTAAGAAACTGCTTCATGCATGAAATTATTTTTTAAATTAATATAATAATCATATTGTATGGGTTTAGATGAAGTAATATGGTTCGCGTGTGGCCAGTGCAGCATCAAATTCTATCAGAACATGTGTGGTCAGTTTCTTTTTTATACAGAAATGAAGTCATTGTTTAATTTTTAATGTTTTGGTATGAATATATGATATCCAACAATCAATTAAAAAATACAGTTACCAACAAAATTGTCGCTGTCAATAATTAGCTTTAAGAAGAAAATACAAAACTATGGTCCATAATATCTGATAGAAATTAAAGGTGAATCAGACGATTTCCAAATACAGAATCTACTTAGAAATTTGTTATAAACTATGCTATGCCAGTTTCATATAAACTGCAAATGAGGGGTTACAAGATTGGTATTCCAAGCTTTTGGAAAACCTGGGCGGTGAAATTGGTTTTGTGGCAGTGAGCAGTGCCTGGATTGTGCACCCAAAGACATCGGTCCAACATTCGCTCCAAATTGGGCCTTGGGCCTCATTTTTATAAAACCAACAAGCAGCAGACAATCTCCTGCTGGCTCCACATTAAGGTAAGTTAAAAAAAACTTTTTGTTGGCACATGATGCGCTCAGTTTCTGCCAAATTTGCGGGCTGGGTCATGCAACAGGCGTTAAGACCCTGACGAGCATATTCAAGGGGCCCAACGCCTCTTTCAGGAGTATGCTCTTGGCAGTCGCCAGCTTCCAATTTGTCAGCCTGGGTGGGGGTCGGACATGGGATAGCGCTGCCCAAAATTCATCAACCGGTCTCTCATTTAGCGCAATATCTCCCCTCGGGACTTTGTTATGCAGTACATGAATTTCAATTAAATGTAGCTTTGCTGTTTTAAACATAAAAGGATACGTGCAACACAATCACACAAAGCTTTCACCTTAAAATGTACTACATTCTGCAGAACTAATATTTGTAACAGTACTATATCATCAGGCATATAATTATTTAAGGCTTTCCAGCTTTCAGGTGTTTTCGACGAAAATGGTAGCGATACGTGAAACTTACCGTTTTCGCTGCGTTACTGTTTTTAGGCCAAACTTTTGGGTTTTACGTCGGTATGGGGGGCATTGCACAAGAAATCACGGTGCAAAAATGCGAGTTTCGCCAAATATAAGGCCCAAAATTCGCCACCATTTAGCTCCATTTTTTTTGAACTAACTTTTTTGGAGCTAACTTAATTTTGCAAGTTTCGCCAATGCTGTTTCACCAATGTTATAACGGATAACAGACGATTTTTTTAGTTAACGTTTTTATGACATCACTCAGGATCAAACACATCCATAACGCCATTTTTGGCCATTTTTGCGAGTTTCGCCAATAACGATTTTTTTAAGGACGGTGCTGTGTACCGCTTTGTAAACCTTATCAAGTTGGAGTCAGATAGAAATCGGCATTACAGACTCCATCTTATTTATCGGAGCTGAGTTATAGGTTTTGGAGGACGTGAACAAGACTTATATCCAAACTAATTAAAAATGTTTGTTTGTGCAGAGGGAAAAGAGAAATGTTATTTATTGCAGTAACTTGCGAGTTGACGTTCCATCACCGAACCGCTGCTCACCGAACTCGAGGCACACAGGGTCGGAGTGCCGGTTGGCAGGTTCGCTTCCTCGGCCGACACAGGAGCTCGGTGCTCGGCTTCAAACGAAGCCCGAGGGATGGAGGAGGGAGGTGGAAACTAAGCTGGGGAGAGGGGCGGCAGCGGGGTGCCTTTTGACCAGGGATAGAGGGGGCAACAGGGGCCATTCGGCCAGGGATAGGAGCAGCAATGGGAGGTCATTCGGCCAGGGATAGCGGCAGCTACTGGGGGCCTTTCGTCCAGGGGCGGCAACAGGGGCCATTCGGCCAGGGATAGGAGTAGCAATGGGAGGTCATTCGGCCAGGGATAGGGGCGGCCGTGGTGGGCCATTTGTGAGCTGTTGCCTGGGATGGAGAGTTTCAGCATCAAAATACTCCCAGGGCACACGGATACAACAGCAAAATACTGGATGCTGGATTCTGGAATAAAAACAGTAAATGTGAGAAATCTCGGCGGATCTGTACAGGAAAAATCAGCATGGGTTATCTCCAAAGTAAAGCTCTACAATTACACATTACCCTGAAATCCTAAATGCTTGGGCATACACATAACGGGGCTTCACTTTTTTGGCACAGAAGTTAAGCTCCACCCTCAAAGCCAGAGATCTTTCTGCGCTGCGCCAAAATGAAAGGTAATTATGGTGAAACTTCGGACTTTTTTTTTGCGCTATCGCACCCTAAAAAAACGCCCGTTATTCTTTGATAGCGGCAAAAATCAGCAATGTGGAATTTTGGGCCCTTAGTCCAGGGCCGGGAGCGCTGAAAGAGAGGCCTTGGGAGGGAGGGAAAAAAATAATAAAATTGCAAAAAAACATTCCAACAACATTCACAAAACTCTTAACTAGCAAATCGCTGTAAAAGAATTAAAAAATAAAAACTTTAACTTACTTTTTTTGTAGGTTTTCATACTTACCGCTGCTGGCAGGGCTGTACCGACAGGTTTGACCCATCAGTATTCTGGGTACATAGAAACATAGAAAATAGGTGCAGGAGCAGGCCATTCGGTTCTTCGAGCCTGCACCACCATTCAATATGATCATGGCTCATCATGCAACTTCAGTACCCCATTCCTGCTTTCTCTCTATACCCCTTGATCCCTTTAGCTGTAAAGGCCACATCTAACTCCCTTTTGAATATATCTAACAAACTGGCCTCAACAACTCTCTGTGGTAGAGAATTCCACAGGTTCACAATTTTCTGAGTGAAGAAGTTTCTCCTCATCTCGGTCCTAAATGGCTTACCCGTTATCCGAAGACTGTGACCCCTGGTTCTAGACTTCCCCAACATCGGGAAAATTCTTCTTGCATCTAACCTGTCCAATCCCATCAGAATTTTATATTTTTCTATGAGATCCCCTCTCATTCTTCTAAATTCCAGTGAATATAAGCCTATTCGATCCAGTCTTTCTTCATATGTCCGTCTTGCCATCCCGGGATTCAATCTGGTGAAATTTCACTGCACTCCCTCAATAGCAAGAATGTCCTTCCTCAGATTACAAGACCAAAACTGTACACAATATTCAAGGTGTGGCCTCACCAAGGCACTGTACAACTGCAGTAAGACCTCCCTGCTCCTATACTCAATTACTCTCGCTATGAAGGCCAACATGCCGTTTGCTGCCTTCACCGCCTGCTGTACCTGCATGCCAACTTTCAATGACTGATGTACCATGACACCCAGGTCTCGTTGCACCTCCCCTTTTCCTAATCTGTCACCATTCAGATAATATTCTGCCTTCCAAAGTTTTTGCCACCAAAGTGGATAACCTCACATTTATCCACATTATACTGCATCTGCCATGCATTTGCCCACTCTCCTAACCTGTCCAAGACCCCTGCAGCCTCTTAGCATCCTCCTCACAGCTCACACTGCCACCCAACTTAGTGTCATCTGCAAACTTGGAGATATTACATTCAATTCCTTCATCTAAATCATTAATGTATATTGTAAATAGCTGGGGCCCCAACATTGAACCTTGCAATACCCCACTAGTCACTGCCTGTCATTTTGAAAAGGACCCATTTATTCCTACTCTTTGCTTCCTGTCTGCCAACCAATTCTCTATCCAAGTCAATATATTACCCCCAATACCATGTGCTTTAATTTTGCACACTAATCTCTTGTGTGGGACCTTGTCAAAAGCCTTTTGAAAGTCCAAATACACCACATCCACTGGTTCTCCCTTGTCCACTCAACTAGTTACATCCTCAAAAAATTCTAGAAGATTCGTCAAGCATGATTTCCCTTTCATAAATCCATGCTGACTTGGACTGATCCTGTCACTGCTTTCCAAATGCGCTGCTATTACAGCTTTAATAATTGATTCCAACATTTTCCCCACTACCGATGTCAGGCTAACCGGTCTATAATTCCCTGTTTTCTCTCTCCCTCCTTTTTTAAAAAGTGGGGTTACATTAGCTACCCTCCAATCCATAGGAACTGATCCAGAGTCTATAGAATGTTGGAAAATGACCACCAATGCATCCACTATTTCTAGGGCCACTTCCTTAACTACTCTGGGATGCAGCCTATCAGGCCCTGGGGATTTATCAGCCTTCAAACCCATCAATTTCCCTAACACAATTTGCAGACGAATAAGGATTTCCTTTAGTTCCTCCTTCCCGCTAGATCCTCGGTCCCCTAGTATTTCTGGAAGGTTATTTGTGTCTTCCTTCGTATTTGTTCAACTGGTCTGCCATTTCTTTGTTCCCCATTATAAACTCACCTGATTCTGCCTGCAAGGGACCTACATTTGTCTTCACTAATCTTTTTCTCTTCACATACCTATAGAAGCTTTTGCAGTCAGTTTTTATGTTCACTGCAAGCTTACTCTCATACTCTATTTTCCCCCTCCTAATTAAACCCTTTATCCTCCTCTGCTGAATTCTAAATTTCTCCCAGTCCTCAGGTTTGCTGCTTTTTCTGCCAATTTATATGCCTCTTCCTTGGATTTAACACTATCCCTAATTTCCCTTCTTAGCCACGGTTGAGCCACCTTCCCCATTTTATTTTTACGCCAGACAGGGATGTACAATTATTGAAGTTCATCCATGTGATCTTTAAATGTCTGCCATTGCCTATCCACCGTCAACCCTAAGTATCATTCGCCAGTCTATCCTAGCCAATTCACGTCTCATAGCATTGAAGTTACCTTTTATTGTGTTCCTAACACAGATGAGACTGCACACAGGGAGGTTAAAGTAACAGTGACCTCAGTCTTTATTAAGATACTCCAGAGTGAGGAATGGACCTTAGGGGCCGGCCTATATACAGTGCTCCCAAGGGATGCTGGGATCCCTTGGGACTTCAGGGGATGCACTCCCTGGTGGCGGAACATGGGTGTGCATGCTTTACAGATACACAGCATTACTCCCCGCCCCCCCCCAAAGTCAAAGTGAAAACTATTTACAAGGTGAGGCGGTCGGGAGCCTTTCTTTCCCTGGTGGACCGCCTCAGTACAAATGTCTGTTCTGGTGTGTTGGCTGTGCCCTTGCTGGGCTAGCGTGCTGTTGGCCCTGCAGGGCTGCTGGGTGAGCCTGGCCTTGCTGGGCTGTTGGGCGTGATGGGTTCAATTTCCTGGTCTGGCGTGGTGTTGTTAATCCTTTGGGTCTGTGTTGTGGGCTCGAAAAAGGTGGTGTCTGCTGTGGATTGTTCAGGGCAGTCTGTGAACCGCAGCCTCGTTTGATCCAGGTGCTTCCTGCAAATTTGTCCATTGTCTAGTTTGACTACAAGCACCCTACTCCCTTCTTTAGCTATCACCGTGCCCGCGATCCACTTGGGACCATGTCCATAGTTTAGCACATACACAGGGCCATTCAGATCAATTTCCAGCGACAATGGCGCAACCATCGTTAACATTTTGTTGCTGCCGCCTGCTCTCTACCTGATCATGCAGGTTGGGGTGAACCAGAGAGAGTCTGGTTTTAAATGTCCTTTTCATGAGTAGCTCAGCCGGGGCACCCCTGTGAGCGAGTGGGGTCTCGTGCGGTAGCTGAGCAGTACGTGGGACAGGCGGGTTTGGAGTGAGCCTTCTGTGACTCGTTTAAGGCTCTGTTTGATGGTTTGTACTGTCCGCTCTGCCTGCCCATTGGAGGCTGGTTTAAACGGGGCCGAGGTGACATGTTTGATCCCATTGCAGGTCATGAATTCTTTAAATTCGGCACTGGTGAAACATGGCCCGTTGTCACTGACCAGTATGTCAGGTAGGCCGTGGGTGGCAAACATGGCCCTCAGGCTTTCAATGGTGGCGGTGCTTCAGATATTATTTCACATTCAATCCATTTTGAAAAAGCATCTACCACCACCAGGAACATTTTACCAAGAAACAGGCCCGCATAGTCGACCTGGATCCTTGACCATGGTCTGGAGAGCCAAGATCATAAACTTACTGGTGCCTCTCTGGGCACGTTGCTCAACTGAGCACACACGCTGCATTGCCGTACACAGGACTCTCCAAGTCAGAGTCGATACCGGGTCACCACACGTGGGATCTGGCTATCGCTTTCATCATTACGATACCCGGGTGTGTGCTGCGGAGATCCGAGATGAACGTCTCCCTGCCCTTTTTGGGTAGCACTACGCGGTTACCCCACAACAGGCAGTCTGCCTGAATGGACAGCTCGTCCTTTCGCCGCTGGAACGGCTTGATTGGCTCTTGCATTTCAACAGGGATGCTGGCCCAGCTCCCATGCAGTACACAGTTTTTTACTAGGGACAGCAGAGGATCTTGGCTGGTCCAAGTCCTAATCTGGCAGGCCGTGACAGGTGATTTATCATTTTCAAACGCTTCCATGACCATCAACAAGTCTGCGGGCTGCGCCACCATCAACAAGTTTGCAGGCTGCGCCATTTCCACCCCCGTGGTGGGCAATGGTAGCCGACTGAGAGCTTCCGCACAGTTCTCGGTGCCTGGCCTGTGGCAAATGGTATAGTTATACGCTGATAGCGTGAGTGCCCACCTTTGTATGCGGGCTGAGGCATTAGTATTTAGCCCCTTGTTTTCAGCGAACAGGGATATGAGGGGCTTGTGATGGGTTTCCAGCTCAAATTTGAGGCCAAACAGGTACTGATGCATTTTCTTTACCCCAAACACACGCTAATGCCTCTTTCTCAATCATGCCCTCTCGGCCTTAGACAAGCTCCTGGAGGCATAGGCGACAGGTTGCAACTTCCCCGCAACGTTAGCTTGTTGGAATACACACCCGACTCCGTACAACGACACATCACATGCTGGCAAAAGTCTTTTACACGGTTTATACAATAAACGCAGCTTGTTGGAGCATATAATGTTTCTGGCTTTCTCAAAAGCAATTACTTGGTTTTTTCCCCATATCCAGTTCTCATCTTTATGCAATAACACATGTAGGGGCTCTAAGAGGGTGCTTAACCCTGGTAGGAAGTTACCAAAATAGTTGAGGAGTCCCAGGAACGACCGCAGTTCCGTGACGTTCTGTGGGCCAAATGTCGTCTGCTGCGATTTTTCTCCCCAAAAACTCCACTTCTGTTGCCATGAAGATGCATTTCGACCTCTTCAGCCGCAGCCCAAGGCGATCCAATCGCTGGAGGACCTCCTCCAGGTTTTGTAGGTGCTTGACAGTGCCCCGACCCGTGACCAATATGTCATACTGAAAAACCACCGTGCGTGGTACCGACTTGAGTAGCCTCTCCATGTTTTTCTGGAAGATCGCTGCAGCCGACCAAATTCCAAACGGGCAACTGTTGTAGATGAACAGTTCCTTGTGCGTGTTGATGCAGGTGAGGCCCTTTTTGAAGACTCCTCCAGCTCCTGCGTCATGTCGGCCGAAGGCAGGTCGAGCTTGGTGAACGTCTTGCCTCCTGCCAGTGTCGCAAATAGGTCGTCTGCCTTAGGTAGCGGGTATTGGTCCTGTAGCGAGAAACGATTAATAGTTGCTTTATAATCGCCGCAAATCCTGACCGTGCCATCACTTTTGAGTTCTGGAACAATCGGGCTGGCCCACTCGCTGATTTCCACTGGGGAGATGATGCCCTCGCATTGCAGCCTGTCCAGCTCGATTTCCAGTCTCTCCCTCTTCATGTGAAGTACCGTTCACGCCTTGTGGTGAATGGGTCGTGCCTCTGGGACCAAGTGGATCCGCACCTTCGCCCCGGAAAAGTTTCCAATGCCTGGCTCAAAAAGGGAAGGAAATTTATTAAGAACCTGGGTACATGAGGCCTCATTGACATGTGATAGCACTCGGATGTCATCCCAGTTCCAGTGGATTTTGCCCAGCCAGCTCCTCCAAGCCATGTGGGGCCATCGCCCGGGACAATCCAGAGTGGCAGTTCATGCACCGTGCCCTCGTAGGTGACCTTGACCATGGCACTGCCCAGGACAGTGATAAGCTCTTTGGTGTACGTTCTCAGTTTCGTGTGGATGGGGCTCAGGGCTGGTCTGAGTGCCTTGTTGCACAAGTCTCTCAAACATCTTTTTACTCATGATGGATTGGCTTGCGCCAGTATCCAGTTCCATGGCTATGGGTAAGCCATTCAATTTTACATTTAGCATTATAGGTGGCCCCCAAAAATGTGTGCACCCCTTGTACTTCAGCATCTGCCTCCTCTCTCTCAGGCTCGAAATTGCTTTGATCCACCATGGACCGATCTTCCTCTGCCACGTGGTGGTTAGCAGGTTTTGCAGAGCTTGCAGCTCGTCTGCAAGCTCGTTGGAGGTGTCCCATTGTTTCACAGCTCTTGCAAACATACCCTTTGAAGCGGCATGAATCGACTGAATGGAAGCCTCCACAACGCCAACAAGTTGTGAATTACCTTGCATTCATCCTTTGTTGCGGACGCTGAGTCATCTGGGTCACCTGAGGCATGCTGGCAGTTGCAGACTCATGGGTTCTACCCTGTACATTTCTGCTCGCAAACACAATTCCAGTTACTTTATGAACATTGCTAGTACTTGTGTGCTGAGAGATTTGTTTGGTGTTATCACTGGTGGACATAAACGCCTGTGCTATCGCAATGGCCTTACTGAGGGTCGGTGTCTCTACAGTCAAAAGTTTTCGTAGGATGGTCTCGTGGCCAATGCCCAGTACAAAAAAGTCTCTGAGCATTTGCTCCAGGTAGCCATCAAACTCACATTGTCCTGCAAGTCGCCATAGCTCGGCGACGTAGCTCGCCACTTCCAGACCTTCCTTCAGATCGCTGGCACGTGTAGAACCGATACCTCGCCATCAGCACGCTCTCCCTCGGGTTAAGATGCTTCTAAACCAGTGTACACAGCTCCTCATACGACTTAACTGTGGGTTTCACCGAGCCAGAAGATTCTTCATGAGGCTTTAGGTTGGTGCCCTGCAGACCGTGAGGAGGACTGCTCTCCTTTTTGCAGCGCTTTCTTCTCTGTCCAGTTCGTTGGCTACAAAGTACTGGTCTAGCCGTTCGGCATAGGCTTCCCAGTCCTCACCCTCCGAGAACTTCTCCAGGATGCCCACAGTTTGCTGCATCTTTGCGTTGGATTCGTATACTTGGGGCCACTTATTGTGTTCCTAACATAGATGAGACTGCACACAGGGAGGTTAAAGTAACAGTGACCTCAGTCTTTATTAAGACACTCCAGAGTGAGGAATAGGCCTTAGGGGCCAGCTTATATACAGTGCTCCCTCGCACAACAAGATTACTAATTAATTCTCTCTCATTACACAACACCCGCTCTAGGATGGCCAGCTCTCAGTTGGTTCCTTGACAAATTGGTCTAGAAAACCATCCCTTATACACTCCAAGAAATCCTCCTCCATCATACGGGTCGGGAGCTTGCTGAAAGTACAACGCAAATGCAATCCGCGTCCTTGCACGTCGGCGCACCTCTCCCCGACGGTACTTGAAAGCGCCGCAACAAACAGGTACCCGAGGATCCTGCCCGGCTTTTCACGGGTGGGTCAAATTGCTGTGAAAACCCAGTCACAAATTTCTTGAAAATCTGGCTGTGAGTGCACTTAGCTCTTGCTTTAATATCATTGCACTTGTGTATTCCTATTTCTTAGGCTGGTTCTGGATTATAGAAATTTTGGAGTGGAATTTCTTCGGGTTTTCTTCCGATCAGGTGGCACAACTTTGGCAGAAAGTCAGCAGAAACCCTGTTTATGCAGATAAGTGGTGATCGATCCGGAGAGCCCAGGAATTTTCTGGTGTAAGTGATAAAATACTTGAGTAATACATCAGTTGACTCAAAAGTCCAAGTACATATACTTTGTGCTCATACTATATTCTTGTGAACTATTAAAACAAATTGGATATTATGTGTAATAATAGCACACGTAGGAATGCTGTACGAGTGTTGAGCACTCATAAGTGGACTTTGCTGATTGGTGTTTCTCCCCTAAGGGATGTCTATGAAACTTTCACCAACTCTGGTTTCTTACAGCTTAAGGCACCTGCAAACTAAAAGCATAACAAATTTTGCATCCAATTGAGACAGATCTAACGATAAGCACAAATGTTGAAGTGGCGAGAATAAGCAGGATGAGGGCAAAAGCGCAACGGCAGCCTGTGACACTCGCAAGATGGAAAAGAAAGCCGATAGCATAAAACAGGTGCTAGCACATCGGAAGCTATCGCCCGTATTGCACTTATTGCTGTAGAAGAATTTCACCCTCCATGTTTAATAAGGATTAAATGGTCCATGTTCCTGCTTCATGAGACTCTTGCTGGTACCGTCAATGTTGAGATTAACCCAAGGTATATTTACTTTTTGTCAGCTAGGTGACTATCAGGAACTTTTCCTTTTGGATACTTAACATGGTTGTAATATTTAATTACAATATGAATTGTCAGTTATTTTTTGAAGTTTTGAAAAGAGTTGCTAATCTGTTTACATCAGGTATAGAAAAGGTAATAGAGCAATGTAGTGTAATAAACCTAGTTACACCCATATATCCGAATTGTTAGTGAAATAACTAACCAAATTAAAAACAATCGTTCCTGGTACAATCATTTTTTTCTTTATATATTTTTAATAACTTGTTTTATCCACTTCCTGTTCATTTTAAAGTTTAATGAGCTATACCATGGACATACTCATCTGCCAGAGTTTGCAAGAGAACTGCAATTGTATGAATGAGAATGTCTATCTGAAAGTGAGTATACAAGATGAGTGCATATGAGAATATGAGCAAAGGATTTGGTTGGGGGTTCAGTGTATGCGAGATGACTTAGAATATGTACATGCCAACCATCAGTGTTTCATGCTGACGGTTAGCATTTTGACAGCATTTGCTGACATTCAGCAGATTGGGCCTCTCTCCTCAGTGCTACTAATGGAAGTGATCCCAGTCGCTGCATACTGTAGGTAGGAATTGTTGTAACAGGACTCAGGCACTGAGGGCAATGGATAGTAATGAAAGAGAAGGGGGAGTTAATGGCAAAGGCAGAATGGATGGCAATGAAAGGAAATGGTAAGGGAGCAGAAGCTGGGACCAGTGCCCTGGAAGAGGGAAATGAGCAGTGCTTGAGGGAAGGGAGGAAAGAGAATGCCAGCAGTGAATGGTAAGGGAGAGTCACAGCATGAAGTCAGACGGGCATTACAGCTTGAACTGAAATGGTTGGAAGGGTAAAAAATAATGCGCTAGCTTCAACTCGGGAGAAGAGTGTCAGCTTGAATGGGGGTAGAAGAGTAACAGTTTGAACTAGGTCATTGGACTTTACTGTTATATACAGTAAATTTTATATCCTGCTGCTGCATCAGGTTTCTGTCCCTTCTCCACGTACGTTTGCTTTCTCCACCCTAGTATTATCCAATTTGGAGCCAAATTTCCATCCCTGCAAGAATCCTCTCCACACCAGACTTGTGCACCTCAGTTTACAGTGGGGTGGGTCAGTACCATGACCTCAAGGCATCCAGAAGTCCCACCCTGCCTCAGTTCTGACAGCACACCACCACTTGTACTTTAGGACCCCTAGCCTATGGTACAGGAAGAAATTAGGCACTTGGAGAAACTGGGTTTACTCAGGATCAGAGATTATTTCTAAAAGGCTGGTTGACCAACCTAATAGTATTTTTGAAATTTAACAAAAGATAAAGGAGATGAAGCTTGCATGGATTTACAAAATGTATTTTAAAAGTTCCATGAGATCTGCAACAAAATTGAAAACTAGTGGATAAAG
The DNA here is from genome assembly GCF_044704955.1 of Pristiophorus japonicus. Taxonomy (NCBI): domain Eukaryota; kingdom Metazoa; phylum Chordata; class Chondrichthyes; family Pristiophoridae; genus Pristiophorus; species Pristiophorus japonicus. Next base: position 91,571,468 of record NC_091985.1, read on the forward strand.
AAATTGTGGGAGGCAGATAGCAAAAGTGTAGGACATCTCAGACTGTAAAGATGTGGTGAGTAATGTGACAGTGTTGTGTTGGGGCCCCTTTACATTTTTGAACCCCTCCCCTTAGGTTTCCACCATTCCCACAGGACTGATGCAGCCCTTAGTCACATATCACATCCTATATGATGGGTAAACTATCCCTAGAACTGTGCAGCCTTTCACATTGTTAAACAAATCATCCTCCTCCTCCAACATTTCTTTCGTTGTCCAGCTAGGTGGGATTACCCTCGTCCGATTCCATTCCAATCCAGTTGTAGTCAGATTACCTGAAATGGCTTCTCCTCTTGCTCCTGCACCATTACTTCTGGAGCCCCCCCAAGGATCTATCTTTGGCCTATTTCTCATCTACATGCAGCCCCTCATGTACATGATCCAGCATTTGTCACACTGGTTGCTAGTCATCCAATATTGGATGAACCACCATTTCCTCCAACTAAATATTGGGAAGACCAAAGGAAGTGTGTTCGGTCCTCACTACAGAGTTACTATCCAACTCTATTCCTCTCTGGCCACTGAGGATCAGACTTTGCAACCGTGGTGACCTATTTGACCATGAGCTGACCAAACCCATAATCTTTTATCACCAAGATCACCTACTTCTACCTCCGTCACATTGCCCGTCTCCACCCGTGCCTCAGCTCATCTGCTGCTGAAACTCTCATCCATGCCCTCGTTACCTCTAGAGGTGACTATTCCAATTCTCTCCTGGCCAGCTTTCCACCTTGCACCCTCCAGAAGCTAGAGTTCATAAAAGTGCTACCCATATCCTAATTTGCACTAAGTCCCATTCACCCATGCCTGCTGGCCTACATTGACTCCCGGTCCAGCAACACATTCTCATCCATTTTTTCCAAATCCTGCCATGCTCACGCTCCTTATATCTGTAAGCTCCTGTAGCCCTGAAATCCTCTGAAATCTCTGCGCTCCTCCAATTCTGGTTTCTTGCTCATCCTCTATCCTTCACCCTACCATGCTTTGAGCTGTCTAGACCCCTCCAAGCTCAAATTCCCTCCACCTCAATGCCTACCTCTTCGACCAAGCTTTTGGTCACCTATCCCAATATCCTTGTGGTTTTGTTTGAGTTGGCCTCATGAAGCATCTTGGGAAGTTTTACTAGGTTAAATGCGCTATATAAATGCAAATTGTACACATGGGAATTGAGCAAGTGCCATTAACTTATTGAGGACAGCTAATTAGGTGTATGACAAATTGCAGACAGGTTGTGGAAAAGTTACAGAACAGAGGCTAGTAGGATGGACAGAAGCAGATCGATGTGGAAAAATGTCTAGTAGTATATTTTGAAATGGGGAAAAAGGCACCTTAAATAGAGTGGAGAAGCAGATGCACAGATTAAACATGGCAGTACAAGTAATTAAGGCCATATAAAAAGGCGAACAAAATCTTTGCGTTTGTATCTCGAGGAAAAGATTACAAAAGTAAAGGGATATTGTGGACTTTTACAAGGCTCCAAGTAGGCCCCAGAAGAGCATTGTATATAGTTTTGAACAACTTATAGGAAGTCGATAATAGCAATGGAAGAGATAGTTCATCCTAGGATGTTACGTGGAATGAGGCGCTACAGTTATAAAGACAGACTTACAGTACAGTAGAAAGTCAAACGGTCAGACTTTTGAGCTATTAGTTCAAAAATAATGATTAATTTACACAAAACACTGCTGATGCCAGAGTTACATCATGCTGTGTAGTTTGGGCACTCCATTACGGAAAGGATATTAAAGCTAGCGCACACTGGACACAGTTTCATCAGGATAATGACAGCATGGGCAATCAATCAATTATGTGGAGGAGCTTCCACTGGGTTAGAGAAGGTCTGGAGGATATTTAATAAAAGTACTAAGAATTTGAATACAATGAAAGGAGAAAGACTGTTTGCTCTGGTTGGGGGTCAATGATGAGAGATTACCAATTGAAAGTTAAGCAACAAGAGGGGCTGGAAGAAATTACTTTGTTGTTAGCAGTGGCAGCATTTTCACCTCGAGTCTGAAAGTTGGGGGTTCAAGTCCCACTCGAGACTTGAACATAGAATCTAGGCAGACACTACAAGTACAGTACTAAGGGAGCGCTGCACTGTCGGTGCCGTATTTTGGATGAGACGTTAAACCACGGCCCTGTCTGCCCTCAGGTGGATGTAAAAAATCCCACAGCACTATCCCCGATGTATTCCTCAACCATCACCACACAAAAATGAATATCTGGTTATTATCACATTGCAGTTTGTGGGACCTTGCAATGTAAAACTCAGCAGCCAATTTGTACACAGCAACAGTGACTACACTTCCAAAGTGCTGAAAAGCACTTTGGGTTTCCTGAGGCTGTGAAAGGTGCTATATAAATGCACACTATTTATTGGAGCATGGAATAATTGCTACAGGAGTTGTCCAGTTCGAAATTAGTTTCAAATATTTATCCAGTTTTCCCTTCAGAGAAAGCTTTCAGGGTTGTGGGAGTGTGCAGGGCAGCGGTATTAATTTTTTGATTACCTTAGTAAAGAGCCAGCATTGACCTAATTATCCATATGGCCTCCTTCTGTGCTGTAAATTTCTATTATTCACACAAAGTCCATATTTTGTCTGTAAGCTTTATTTATTCTCATTTTTATTACACAATGCATTCCCCAGACCAAAGCCTGAGCCCAATTCATTTACAATGCAATGTTCATTCTCACATTTGTGCATCAAACAATGCTTGAAATTTCCAAGTTACATTTATTTGTAGCATTGGCATGAGATATTCAGTCCACAAATAATCAGAAGTGCAGATAAAATTTTGCTATAGGTGTGTTCATACATTTCTTGCTACACAGATGAAAGTTTGATGAGTTGTACATTTATGCTGAAATATTTTAATTTTATGGTATGTATATATATATATATATCTTACTGTATGCTTCAGTGCTGTGGATCCATCTTTAAAATTCAGTTAACTCTGAAATATCAAGCACTGTGGAGCTGCTCAGATCAACTCCTTAAGCTTAGTGAAACACTAACTGGATAATTGTTAAAACAGTAAAATCTTAATACAGCGAAAGGTTTTAGTCAGAAAAGCAAGACCTCAAATTTCACTACAATGGTACAGTAAATATTTTGATCGCATGGGGTTAGAAATTTGCACCAACCTCACAGCATAGATTCTACAAACAGTGTGCAAACTGGGGGGCAGGGAATACGAAAAGCTCCAACTGTACCATGATTTGTTTTCACATAGTAAGACACTACCCCTGACAAGTGCAATGTACAGCTTCTCAAATCTTTAATACAAACCAGTGTTCTCTGTACCAAATAAGATAAATAAACTGAATTCAAACTTCTTACACGTTAGTATTTGTGATATAATGGATCATGAAATAGACTACAGTTAAACACTGTCTGTTACTACCAAAATGGAAAAGATTTGCAAATTACACTGCAGTTCCAAGGCTATTTTGTTCTTCCCAACCCTCCCTGTGACAATCCAAGTGACAGCCCAGCAGACAACATGCCATGAAGCGCAGGACAGGTTCCTTTACTCCGTTTTCCTCTTCAGACCAGGAACTTTAGCTTGAATCCTAAAATGAAAAGAATGAAATTGATGAGCGAACTGGATGCACATCATTTGGTTTTAATACACATTCATAAATAGGAACAAATATCAAATTGCAGTTCCTCTTGCTTAAAGCTGTGGATATTAGAGCCAATTCTAATCATAGAAGATGTGAACCAGTCAAAATTTCTGAATTTCAAGCATCTAAAACAGAGCATATGCAGTAGACTTGCAATTCACACTTTAAACATATACACCAACAAATTGAACAGCAAAGTTTGGGCATGAACAATGTGTAAATATTATGACTCAAGATTATGCACCAAAAATCATAAGCAGCCTGACTTTATAGTAAGCTAGGCTAATCCCTGCACAAGATACTATTTAAAACCAATAATTGGCATCCACAGGCCAAACAAAACCCAAGTCTCCAAAAGGATGGTTCAGAAAACAGGAGAGTGAAGATGCAGCCAGAGGATAGTACTGATCGGTCAAGCCACACAGATCCCAATTCATTTGGCACAATTGACAAAATCATGTTCAAGGTTATAGGCTGTTTAACCTTTCCCAAACAAATGATGATTGAACATAGAAAATACCTTCTGGCTGTATGTAACAGCAGCATTTCATACAACATAAAAGCAGCGTTCGCACTTCGTGTTGCTGGCTCCCAATGCACGCATAGGTCTCCCTCAGCTACCTGTAATACCAGTGAACTTGCTAAATTCACCATGGCTGGTGGCCAGAAAGGTCTTTTTTAATTAAACTGCTGGTGACACTAGAGCAATACAAAATATTTCATATGCATCAACCCAACAATGAATATTGGGAAAGCATCCAATGAGAAATATGTTCAACTCTTGTACAACATTTCACAATACAGAACTATTAAATACCACTGTCGGATTAAAAACAAAAAGTAACTTTTGCAACATCCTCTGCAAAGGACAACTAGGCCATTAAACAGCATATGAACTGGTACAAGTCAATTCAACAAATAAAATGCAGATCTCTACAATGGTGCAGATACGGTGAAAGTGTTCCAGATCAAGCTACACACTATTACAACTACACAACTGCTCAAGAATGTTATGAAAAGTTGGTTACATGGTGAAATTATGGATTACTGAAAGGGCATAGGAACCACACCATTAATTACAGCAACTTGCAAGCCTAAGAACTACACCAACAAACCCTAAACATCTGCCCCAAAAGAAGAGTTCATGGCATATCAAATGACTTGAATGGATCTATTTTTACAGAATCATTTCATTGCAGCATATCAAATTCATGAACTCATTGAATGGCGGTGCAGGCTCGAAGGGCCTACTCCTGTTTCTATGCAACTCAAATCCTAATATATTACCACCTTTTTGAACCATGTGACACAGAAAGCAACTAAGTTATGGAATTGCTAATATGTCAAAATACATCCAATGCTATTTACAGGGATAATACGATTAATAAATCACTCGAACATACCAAATCTGTATAGATGACATTTCCAAATTACACAAGCATTTTCTCAGGTGCAAAAACTCCACGAGTTCTACAAAAACGCATTTTCTGAAGACTAAGTTAGCTAAATCCAAGGGAAATTGAGCAGTTATGAACATTAGTGCTATATGTACAGTGAGGCAACAACCTCCTGAAGATGGGAAGTTACACTATATATTTTGTAGGAATGGATAGCCACAAAGAAAACAGGGCATTACTTAACCACAGTACTACTTAAAAAGCAATATAGCTGCCATGTAAACAGTGTTCCCAAATTCTTTGCATACTTACTTAGCAGTGACATCTCTAATCTGCTTACTTGCTATCCCTATGTAATGATCAATTTGAGCCTAGAGGAAATAAAAACAGTAAATGTGTATTCATGTTTCATATAATTCTGTGGAATGCTCACAGCAAGAGTAAATGGCTCCAGCTGATCTCAGCCTTCCTGTACAGACCAGCAATAGTTTCTTTAATAGTTTTTTGAACAATAAGAGAGTCGAGGGTTATGGGGCAGGGAGGTGAAGTTGAGGCCAAGATCAGATCAGCCATGATCTTATTGAATGGCAGAGCAGGCTCGAGGGGCCAAATGGCCTACTCCTGCTATTTCTTATATTCTTAATCGTTAGTGTACAGGCCACTGACATTTGCAGAAAAATAGAGAAGTCATTCATTTATGTGCAAAACTAGCCTTGCATACAAGAGTGTAGATACTGTAACACCAGATCAGACTGATACAGAACTTCTTAAAAGCAAAAGCAGCAAACTTGTATTCTCAGCAAATCTCTATCTCAGAATTCAAGGATCACCATTAATTTTGAAGATCTCAAGGATGGCCAGAGAAAGTTTTAAGCTGAAGACAATAGAAAATATTACCTCAGCAACTCTATCACTCAACCTAATTTCTATCTTTCTATGTAAAACACAGTAATATGGTTAGTGACCAGGTGTGTGCTGGGAATATGGAGAACGAGTTCTCAAGAGCCATTTAGCTTGTGGAGTAGTTTAAAAAAAAAATCAGTACCTAAATAACTGAATTCATCAAAATAAATACATTCATCAAGGAATACAGTATTACCATTATTGATGATGGCAGGGTATAATATAGTTTGAATGCATATATTATAAAAGGATTAGTTATTTCTTGAAGACAGAAACTCTTCCAAGAGTTAAAAGTGACCAATCCAGTAGCAACAGCACATGGTAGATCAAACTAACTAAAATGTAACATGCTAATCAGGAGGTTGGAACTCACTTATTGACTAAAATTATTTGAATGTCATGGGACTCGAGTGGATTAATGCAGTGTTTTACTAACTTAAGGAAACTTCATTTAATCAGGTACTTGAAGAGGGCATCATTGTTATGGCATTTATTTTTAATACCTATACTCAAGAAAACCTAGCACATATATACATTATTTTTGGGTGTTAGGAGTGAACAAGGACCAGCCAAGATAGCTATATTATGCAGCTGTGCAAATCACCAAACCTCAATTTAAAGCCCAAGACTACGAAAGTGAATGTACCAATTTTGTCCATCTCAACCTTCTCTCCCCCACCACCTCAAAATTAAAAAAATGTTGATCCCATTAGCTGCACATTGTGGGCTAGACTTTCGGCACATGATCACCCATATATGCAGGCTATCGCCCATTTTTGCTGGTGTGGAAAATAGGGCCATATGCAAAATAACCCAGTACCATTTTCACCAGATTGTTCATAATGTCTACATTTGAAAGTAGGAGTAGAATCTATACAAGTTTTCAACTCCAGCAAATAAAAAAATCATAGGCAGTCCTTCAGAATCGAGGAAGACTTGCTTCCACTCCCAAAGTGAGTTCTCTGATGGCTGAACAGTCCAATATGAGCCACAGACCGTGTCACAGGTAGGACAGACATTTGTCGAGGGAAGGGGTGGGTGGGACTGGTTTGCCACACGCTCCTTCCGCTGTCTGCGCCTGACCTCTTCACGCTCTTTGCGTTGAGACTCTAAGAACTCAATGTCCTCCCAGATGCACTTTCGCCACCTAGGGCAGTCTTTGGCTAGGATCTCCCAGCACTTTACCTGGGAGGTTTTGAGGGTGTCCTTGTGACTCTTCCGCTGCCCACCTTTGGCTCGTTTACCAAGGAGCTCCGCATAAAGCATTTGCTTAGGGAGTCTTGTATCTGGCATGCGAACTATGTGGCCTGCCCAACAAAGCTGAGCGAGTGTGGTCAGCACTTCAATACTGGGGATGTTAGCCTGGACAAGGACACAGATGTTGGTGTGTCTGTCCTCCCAGGGGATTTGCAGGATCTTGGAGACATCGTTGGTGATATATCTCCCGCGACTAGGTGACTTCTATACATCGTCCATGCCTCAGATCCATACAGGAGGGTGGGTATTACTACAGCCCTGTAGACCATGAGCTTGATGGTAGATTTGAGGGCCTGGTCTTCAAACAAACACTTTTCCTCAGACGGCCAAAGGCTGCACTGGCGCACTGGAGGCGATGTTGAATCTCCGCATCAATGTCTGCCTTTGTTGACAAGAGGCTCCAGAGATATGGGAAATGGTCCACGTTGTCGAGGGCCGCGCCATGAATCTTGATGATTGAAGGGCAGTGCTGTGCAGCGGGGACAGGCTGGTGAAGGACCTGTGTCTTACGGATGTTAAGCGCAAGGCCCATGCTTTCATATGCCTCAGTGAATATATTGACTATATCCTGGAGTTCAGCCTCAATGTGCGCAGACGCAGGCATCGTCTGCATACTGCAGCTCAACGGCAGAGGTTGGGGTGATCTTGGACCTGGCCTGGAGGCGGCGTAGGTTAAACAGCTTCCCACTGGTTCTGTGGTTTAGTTCCACTGCAGCGGGGAGCTTGTTGATTGTGAGGTGGAGCATGGCGGCGAGGAAGATTGAGAAGAGGGTTGGAGCGATGACGCAACCCTGTTTGACCCCGGTCCGGACAGAAATTGGGTTTGTAATGGATCCGTTGGTAAGGATCACTGCCTGCATGTCATCGTGAAGCAGGCGAAGGATGTTGACAAACTTTTGGGGGCATCCGAAATGGAGGACGACGCTCCATTGGCCCTCACGGTTGACTGTCAAAGGCCTTTGTAAAATTGAAGACTGCCATGTATAAGGGCTGGCGCTGCTCCCTGCAGCTGTCACGCTGCAAAGATCATGTCTGATGTGCCCCGTAGGGGACAAAATCCGCACTGTGATTCCGGTAGGAGCTCCTCGGCCACAGGGAGAAGGCGGTTGAGGGGAACTCTAGCGACAACTTTCCCAGTGGCTGATAGGGAGATTGCCCTGAATTTGCCGCAGTCGGACTTGTCCCCTTTTTAAAAAATCACAATCACTGCATCTCCAAGATCTCCCAGCAGGTTCTCTTCCCTCCAGATGAGAGAGATGAGGTCATGTATCCACACCAACAGAGCCTCTCCGCCATACTTTAGCGCCTCAGCAGGGATTCCATCCGCACCGTAGCCTTGTTATTCTTGCTGTTTTGTGGCTTTGCCTACCTCATGCAACGTTGGAGTTTCACCTAGTTGGTGGCGGGTCGCATGCTGCGGGATAGAGTAGAGAACACTCGAGTCAAAGGCAGAGTCTCGACTGAGGAGATCTTCAAAGTGCTCTTTCTTTCTGGCCCTGACATCCTCGGTGTCCTTGATGAGTGTTTCCCCATTCTTGGCCAGCAGTGGGTGGGGTGGGGCCTTGGGAGTTTGGAATGTAGGTGGCTTTGACTGCGATGGAGAATCCTCGCATATCGTGGCTGTCGGCCAGTTGTTGTATCTCCTGTGCTTTCTCCATCCACCACCTGTTCTTTAGGTCCTGGTTTTTTGTTGGACCGAAGCCTTGAGCCACCTATGTTTTGCAGCTCCAGAGTCGGGTTGTTGCTTGAGGCTCAGGAATGCTTTGCGCTTGCGATCTATTAGTTCTTCGATCGCCTGATCATTTTCATCAAACCAGTCCTGATGTTTTCTGGTTGAGTGACCAAGTGTCTCTTCACAGGCACTAGTTATAGAGGCTTGAAGGGCAGACCAAGTGCTGTGGGCATTCAGCATTTCAGGGTCATCAAGGCACGCCAGGTTAGCTGTGAGGCACCGGCTGTATAGGGCTCTCTTAGCTGGGTCTCAGTGCCCCGACATTAACTTTTTTGCGGCACTACTTCTGCTGTCACCTCTGCTTTGGGGCTATGTTAATGTTGATGATGGATCGGATTAGATGGTGGTCCGTCCAGCAGTCGTCATGGCTCTGACGATGCGCACATCCTTGCGATCCCTGGCTCGGACGATGACAGTCAAGCAGATGCCAGTGTTTGGAGCGAGGGTGTTACCACGTTGCCTTGTATTTGCCCCTCTGGCGGAACAGGGTGTTGGTGATGAGGAGTTCATGTTCTAGACATTGTTAGGAGTAGGGTACCGCTGAATTGGCTTTCCCTACCCACTCTCTGCCGATCACACCTCCCCAGAGAGCAGTGTCTTTGCCGACCTTGGCATTAAAGTCACCCAGGAGGATCAATTTGTCGTCCGTGGCGGATGCGGGACAAGGATGTCTCGAGGTTGGAATAAAAACCCTCTTTAGTCTTATCCTTTGCATCGCATGTAGGGGCATACACACTGGCACATTGTCTCGCCCTAGCCCGGAACCAAAGAGACATGAGGCGTTCGTTAACCCCACAGAAGGAGTCTTTGAGGCGGTCGACCAGCTCATTCTTGACGACAAAGCCGACTCCATGAAGGCAGCGTTCTTCCTCTGGTTTTCCTTTCCAGAAAAAGGTATAACCTCCACCATGTTCCTTCAACTGGCCTTCCCCTGCCTGCCGGGTCTCGCTTAGGACGGCGATGTCAATACGTCCGAGTTCCCGTGCAACTATGGCGGTGCGACGTTCCGGTCTGTTTCTGCTGGAATTGTCCATGAGGGTCCTGACGTTCCAGATCCCGAACTGCATACTGATGAAGCGGAAGATGCCTGTGCGCGAGTTCTTTTAACATGGGGTGGCCGCTGCACACTGGCAACCACACGGGCTTAGCTGAGCAAGGTCTTGGTCCAGTGGCAAGGGGGTCCAAGACAACTGGAGACCAGGCACAGCTCTATAAGCCTAATTGCCTACGGTGAAGTGTTGGCCACAAGCTCGGCGCTGGGTAGCACCATTGGTGGTAGATGGCCCGAGGCTTGGTTGGGGGGCAGGCATTAGGAAGGTGACTTCCAAAGTTATTTTAAAAGTTAAAAGTTGATAAAAATTCCCAATTTGTTTAACAAGTTTCGAAGAGTTGTTAAAAAGTCTAAGATGCATTTTAAAGTTTAAAAGTATTTCCAAATTGTTTAAAAAGATTAAGGGCTGACTAAGTTGATAAAAATACACAATTTATTAAAAAATTTCTAAAGGTTGTTAAAAAGTCAAAGATGTAGAAAGTCTAAACTGTAAATCAAGCTGTTTGAAAAGTTAGTGTTCACCGGTAGCGACCAAGGGCAAATACAGCCCGTCAGTGCGTCGCTCGTGCCGGGCCGGCTGGCCGAAGGGACCCGCAGTGTGTCGCTCGGGACCCAGAAGCAAGAGTCCAACTAACTGAGGCAGTAACAAAAGAACCACCTCTTCAAGCCACAGCAATTTTCTCCTCGTCAAGACAAACACTGGCAGGGGTGGGAACATATGACCAAATTATCACAAGCAGCCAGTAAAGGAGCGAGTGAAAGATTGTTTCCACTGGTGGGCAAATGGGAAAGAAGGGGGATGGAGACAGAGGATTCTTACTACGCTCCAGTAGCAACGCAAACTCCAATACATGGAGGAGAGGCAGGAGGGCAGAGTTTGGCCAGCACCAGCTCACAGTAGTGCTCTGGAGTTGGAGGAGCTCACCTGCTCCTCCACAGAAGGGCAAGTAAAAAACTTTACCTAACATTTTTTCAGCAGTTCTCTTTAAGGACTATTGTTTAAGCCACTGTAGAACTGAAAACTAGTCTGAACACCTAGTTTTTCATGCCTTTTGCAAAAGGGTCCTAAAATAGCTGCATTCTTTGCATATTTAAATTGATCCAACGTGGATTTCAGCCTGCCATCCGGGATGCCTAAAACAGTAAGGGCCAATATGGTGGCAGCTATGCCACAAAGATTAGGTGCAAGACCTTGTGCTTATACACCGAACCCGTTTCACACCCAAAATACAGGCAGAACGCACATCAATTTATCCCCTAGTGTGTCCAAATAACTTTAGCTGAATATGGCCCATGCCAAGTGCCAGGATGATGGATCAGGCCAACCATCTAAACTGAGTTTCACACACCTGCCATAGGAGAAAGGGGAGACACTAAAATATACTTGAATTTGACACTTACCTGGTGTCTTTCATAAACAACAGGGATGCTGAAAACTGCTACCAGAGCTGCAGGAAAAATAAAAATCAATCCTTCAATATGTAATACTTTAAATAGCATTAGAAACAGTTTAAAAAAAGCCATCTGTGCAAATATATTCATTGCATTTTTTTTCCTTACAGAAAGCAATCACCTTTTTCTAATCCTCAGTAATTTCTGTTCCACTTTTATATTATCTTCATCAGGCAAGAGTGTGATATAATTCAGATACCAACTTTATAGCTCTTTGAAAAGACATACTAGTTGGACAGGATCCCCCTCTCTGGTCAGTTTAACCTCCAGAAAAGAACTGCAAAATTGACTCCCAAGGTGAAACTATTTAAGTCAACAAAAACTATTTGGGGCTGGGTTCCAGAATATAACTCTTTAAATAGTCTAAGGAAAGCAAAAACATTCAAAAAGTCACCCCCCACCCATAAAAAGACAAACATTTTTGCATCTAGAAAACTATCCTGGCCCTGATCAAGAAGACAGCAAAAACTTGCATTTGTAGTGTCTTCAACATCAAAAAGCACCCCAAGGAACTTGAGGTGCAAGGAAAAAAAATTGGCACTGCGACCAAGGTAAAAGTAGTAGTGATGAAAAGTTTGGCCATACAGCGAAGTTTTAAAAAAGGTCTGAAGAGGAGGAAAGGGAGCTACAAAAGCAGGGGGGGTATAGGAAGGAAATCCTAAAGCATGGGACCTGGGCAGCTGCAAATGCACCAGAGGTTGGGTTGAGAAAATTATATATTTTTTTTTGGGGGGGGGGGGGGGGAGGAGAGGAAAGAGAAGAGGAGACATAAAAATTTACAGCGCAGAAGGAGGCCATTCCGGCCCATCATGTCTGCGCCGGCCAACAAAGAGCCACACAGCCCTTGGTCAGCAGCCCTAAAGGTTACATATAAACCTATGAACAATGACAGAAAGGCAAAGAGCAGCCAGTCCAACCAATCCACCTTACAACGGCAACATCCCTTATACTCAAACATTCTACACTCCACCCCAACCGGAGCCATGTGATCTCCTGGGAGGTGTAAAAACCAGATTAAAAACCCAGGCCAATTTAGGGAGAAAATATCTGGGAAAATTCCTCTCCGACCCATCCACGCAATTGAAACTAGTCCAGATCATCACCCTGGCCGTATTCTATTCCCTACAGTACTTAAAGATGGTTGGTAACACAAGTTCAAAAAGGTACGGCAGGGTAAAGCAAGAGAGATTTAAAAAAAAAAAAGTTGCAAATTCTAAATTTGGGGCATTGGGGGAACCAAGTGACACATAGAGCAGAAGACTTGGCATAGGATACAGAGTTCTGGGTAAGCTGAAACTTATGGAGATGGAGGATGGGAGGGCCAGCCAAGAAAACACATTGGAAGAGTCAGGTCCAGAGGTGACAAAAGCACGGTGAGGGTTTCAGCAGATGGGCCACGTTACAGGCAGAGGCAGTCTTTGTTTGAGTGGAGATGAGTCAGTGGCTCAGTTTTGGGTCAAATGGTTAAACCGGAGTCAGAGGCCAGGGAGAGAACTGGAGTTGGTGGCAGGGTTGCAGACAATGTCTTTGATTTTCCCACGGTTTAACGAGAGAAATTTACTAATCATCCAAGGCTGGATGTCAGACAAGCAGTCCGATTGCACAAAGGCAATGGAGAAGTCAAGAATCAGCAGAGAGATAGAATTCTCTCATCAGCTTGCATGTGAAAGCTAACTCCATGTCTGTAGATGACATCACCAAAGGGCAGCATGTAGATGAAGCGTGCATGAAAATAATGGAATCAACTGTCAGAATTTTTTTTTTAAAAAGGTAGTGACATCCAAAATGGACATTGGAGCTCTATGGCATAATACACAGACTTACAGAAAACTACATGAAAGGCTGCAATACAAGTAAAGGCAACGGGTACCCGAAGTATTTGGAATGAAATACGACTGACAAAAAGAGGGGAAGTGGCAGGTATATGGAGTGAAGTTGGGCTGGGAAAATATACTGAGTGGAGTGCCCAAGAATCAGTGCTGGGGTTGATAATGTTTATGCACATAAATGATCTGGATTCAGAAAGGTTGTCCAAATTTGATGATGCTAAACTGGAAGGTTGGAGAGAGGTGGTCAGAAAGAGAGAAAGAAGGATGGTAGAGGTTTGATGAAGTGGTAGGGAATTGCAAAAGGACTAGATGATATTTGCAAGAAGAACTATAGCAGTTAAAATTCAAGAGCAATGAATACAAGGCATTGTATAAGAATGAGGCTGAAAGAGATTTGGGATTGATGAGCATAAACATTCAGCCAGTTGTTACACAGTAGCAATTATAGCAAACCGAATGCAAAGCTATATTATCAAATCAGCAGAGTTCAAATCTGGGGCCATCAGACTGAAGCTGTACAGTGCTTTGGCCAGGCGCATCTTGAATAGTGATTCAATTCTAGTTATCGAGACAAAAGAAATATCCAAGCCCTGGAAGCTGTGCAGAGAAGAGCTTGCAAAGCAGACCACTACTGCAACAAGAATTTTGAAAAATCTGGACCTTTTGGCCTTCAAATAATATGGGATCTAGATGTACAGTTTACACCTCAATTCAAAGTTGTTTAATTCAAATTACTGGATAATTTGAATTTTAAGCACAAAAATTACTGTATCAGAAGCAGACAGTATACAAGAGTGGGGCTGTGATGGCGGCCGGGCTGCGGCTGGAGAACGCGAACCCGCTCATCTACGGCCGCAGCTCGGAGTGGCTGCTCACCGCCCGCGAGCAGGACGGGCTGGGGGCCGACTGCATCGATGGGTGCGAGATCTTCGATATCCTGGGACTGGGCCTGAGGCCTGGGGCTGGAGTTAGAGGGACCCCGGGGCCTGTGGCTGGAGTTAGAAGGATCCCAGGGCTGGGCGGAGGACGCCACTAACTTCCCTTTCCCCTGATTCAGTCTCTCCCTGGTCAGTCTAACCTGGTTTGTAACCTTGGTACCATTGATCACGATTTGAGCTTCCTACCTCAACCATTCTATCACTAGGACTGCCCATTTCCACCTTCGTAATATCGCCCGCCTCCGCCCATGCCATAACATTTCTGCTGCTGAAACCCTCATCCATGCCTTCGTTACCTCTAGACCGGACTCTTCCACCGCACTCCCATGTTCTGCCCTTCGTAAACTAGAGGTGATCCAAACCTCTGCCACCCATGTCCTAACTCGCACTGAGTCCTGCGCATCATCTCCCCTGCATTGCCTCCCGGTTAAGCAACGCCTTGATGTTAAAGTTCTCAACCTGAAGGAATGATCAGCCATGATCTTATTAAATGGTGGTGCAGGCCCAAAGGGCCGAATGGCCTACTCCTGCACCTATTTTTCTATGTTTCTAAGATACTAAGTTGAACAGAAAGGTTTCATCCAAAGTACTTTTACCAAGTTAAACCACTACTGCAAGCTGAAAAAGGAAGCTCAAGACCATTTCAGGGAGCACTTCACACGCAGACTGATTAGTCGCTGGAATGGTCTCCAAGGTAGGATACGAGGCAAAAAGAGGCAGCTGTATACCACGACAGAGGAATCCTAGGTTCCTGCAGGAATGCTGCATTTTGGGACTATTTCAGCTCCCAATGTTTCTTTATATAAGTATAAGCATTTTAAAGTTAGATTTTACAAGATCCACATCTTTAGTGAAAAGAAAATACAAAGTACAAATGACTTACCTATTATCAGCAGGGTCAGCCCATTAAACAAGGCACCAACATACGTGAGCAACCACATCAGCACTGAAAACTAATGGAAGGAAAATACAGGTAAATACATTTATAATCCAAAGTTCTCATTGAGCAACATCTATAGGAGACATTTGAAAATAGACAAAATCCAAAACAACATTAAAATAATTGTCTAGTCCTCAAAAGCAAAATCAAATAAGGGGAAGTGATTTCAGGTAAGCCCTCGTAAATTATATAACTAGCAATGGGCTTGGGTAAATCCAAAGCTAGCACTATTCTAATTTGGTAAACAAAAACAAATGCCAAAGAGTTGCAACAGATTAAATGCATGATCATAAACTGGGGAAAAATTACATTTTACAATGGCCACCTGATCCAAACATGTCCCTCTCAGACCTCTGGAGTTTAACAGGATGAATGAATAATAACACATTGCAGTAGTAACATATTGGGACAGTCCTTTATTAAAATGAAATAACTACTTAATTGCCAGATAATACAAAAGGGCATTTTCAATGAAACAAAGGCCCTTCAATTTAAATACATGCTAATAATTCAGACTTCAGAAATAGATATGTACACTTCACATCTACAAAAAAGAACATCTTTTAAAGAATTTTGGAAGATTTGGTACGTTGCATATAAGAGGTTGACAAGTTTGTACTAATGCAAGCACCAAAGCAGACAACGGTCATAATAAATTGGTGTTCTGTACTAAGATGACAACAGAAAAATAATTTAGACAGTGAGTGAACAAATGTCACCAGTACTGGACCATAAAGCAGTCACTAAAAATAAAAATTAACTGCGTTTAATCATTTGTGAAATTCCTTTAGTATTAAAAATGTTTATCACACAAGAGGCTGAAACTCCACTCTGCATCAGACACATAAGATAGGGATCGGAGTTGGTGTGGTTCAGTTTGCCCAGACATTGCCAATGCCCTGCCACTTTAAGCAGCTGCACCAACAAATTTCTATTCCTGCCCAGGAAATCCCAACCCCTGCATTCCCAGTGCCCAATGCAAATTGGACCAGAAGCACATCAGCTGCTTTCATCAATAACATGCATTTATATAGCACCTTTAAAGTAGCAAAACATCCCAAGGCATGGGAAACCAGGAAATTCCTGCCTGTATGCTGGTATCACAGTCTGCCAAGCAAAATGCATCAATGCCACTAATGTGCCAGGAAAATAATTTTAACTCTCAATTCCTTAGATACGAGAAACATAGGCCTATTTTACATCTACAAAAATGGTGCATTCAAATGGCACCAATTCCATTTCAGTTCAAAAGCCAAAAGTAAACTCCTCCCTAACTAGTTGAATAGATACCATGGTATCTCTACCAATGAAATGGAAATTATTCCAATTATCTCTTTACAGAATACTAACTCCAGATTCATTCCAGTACCAACACATCTAAAAACAAAAAGCTACATTTCTAATAAATTACACAATAAACTAGAGTTCACACTTATTTTTAAATTAATTTGAATACACTGCAGTCTATGAAAATAACTACAAAATAAGATTTAAAATGGTAAATTGTGGATTTTAAACTCATTTACTCAAGGTACACCAACTCCCAGTCTTGATTTACTGGGATTAGAAAGCCATAAATGGAAATCTTTCAAATATTTAATAAGGTCAGTTATTTCAAAATCTTATCTGCTGCCCTACATAAATGCCTTTCGCAACATTAGTGCAATGAGTTGTGCAAGTTTCAGTCTACGAATAATATCTGCTGGAACTTAACCTCTCCTGACAATAGGCACAATTCTCTATTTGCAAATAGCCTTGATTCTTCCATTCTCCAAAATCAGTCTCATTTAATTTCACTCCATTTTTGATAGCATTCAGAATCACTTCGAGCCTCATGATGCTCAAAAGTACTGTGAAAACTATTACCACAGGCTTATCTAAAGCTCCCTTTTCTGAGTTACGTTCTACCACTCAGTTACAATTTCCACACAATTTTAGGCTATATCTATAAATTTTTGATTTATAATGCAAAGGATAAAACACTTAAAGCATCCAACATAAAAGGATCACATCATTAATGCTACTAACTGGCAGAAAAATGTCTGACTTATTCAAAATTACAAGATTCAATTTTAATCACAGTACAGAAAAGGACTTTAACATAAAATGGTCTATGCAACGTTAAACACAGCAAATCTATACATGATAATGCCAGAGAGACAGGTTTAGTCACATTAGCCTGGCAAAAATCACAACATCTGATCTAAAATAGCAAGTTCATTAACTTTTGGTTAAAATTAGACAGTCACACATGGTTTGATTAAAAATGAATGTTGTATTAAAACTGCTAGATTTCACAATACCACAATGAACAGAGTAATGAAAAAGAAAGTGTCCAGAACCAGGGGTCACAGTCTAAGGATAAGGGGTAAGCCATTTAGGACCGAGATAAGGAGAAACTTCTTCACCCAGAGTGGTGAACCTGTGGAATTCTCTACCACAGAAAGTTGTTGAGGCCAATTCACTAAATATATTCAAAAAGGAGTTAGATGTAGTCCTTACTACTAGGGGGATCAAGGGGTATGGCGAGAAAGCAGGAATGGGGTACTGAAGTTGCATGTTCAGCCATGAACTCATTGAATGGCGGTGCAGGCTCAAAGGGCCGAATGGCCTACTCCTGCACCTAGTTTCTGTTTCTATGGGCCCAAGTTTCCACAAGAAAAAAAAACGGGCGCCCCTCCGAGCTGGGCGCCCGTTTTTCGCGCCTAAAAAAATCCTCTGTATTCTCCACCTACTTACAGGTCCTCTGCGCAGCCAGCACGAGCTGTGGAGGGGGCGGAACAGTGCCGGGACCTCTGCACATGCGCGCTACAGTCGGCACGCAAGTGCAGTAGCTCCAGGTGCCGAACTGTGTGGGAGGGGCCCGAAGCCCCTCAATCTCTCCCCCTCTCCCTCCCCTCTGCAACACGAACGGCTTTCTCTCCTCCTCTCCCTCTCCTCCCTTCCCCCCCCCCCCCTCCCGCTCAGCGGCACGAACGGCTGCAGAATTCTCCCTGGCTGAAGCACTTTCACAGGTAGGAAGATGGTTTATTTAATCTTTTCTTGGCTTATAAATGTTTATTCAGGTTGGATTTATTTGTATAATATTTGTAGAAGTATAAATAAGGATTTATTGTAGAATTTAATGAGTTCCCTTCCACCACCCCCCGCCTCCCCTCCCCCCCACCTCGTTCTGGACACCCAATTTGTAACCTGCGCCTGATTTTTTTAATGTGTAGAACAGGTTTTTTCAGTTCTACAAAAATCTTCACTGGCTCCATTCTACTTTAGTTTGGAGTACATTTTCACTGTGGAAACTTTCAAATCAGGAGTCAGTGGCCAGACACGCCCCCTTTTGGAGAAAAAATTCTGTTCTAGACTAGAACTGTTCTACCTGACTAGAACTGTAGAAACAAAAAGTGGAGAATTGCGATTTCTAAAATAGTCCGTTCTCCACCAGTTGCTCCTAAAAATCAGGCGCAAATCATGTGGAAACTTGGGCCCTATGTCTCTAAACCAGGGTTGCCCAATATGTTAGCCAGGTGACTAATTGGGAATCCAGATGTGGTTAATGGTATTTTTGGCAAATAAAAAGAGCAAGAGATACCACTGTTGGGCACGTGTACTTTAACCTTTTTGTGCATTTGTTGGTAAAACGATAAGAGGACCAGCGGGAAGGCACATAAGGCTTTAGATGGTCACAGTGATGGGCTATAAAGACACGGCTATGGAGGGATTTACAGATGAAGATTTTTAAATTCAATCCAATGGCAGGGTGGCGGTGATGGGCAAGCAGAGCCAAGCGCAGGAAAGGATTAGAGTGATGGAGCTTTGGGTGACTTGGGTTTTGAGGGGCCAATTAAGAGTCTAAAGGTGATAAAGGTGTGGATAATAGTTGGAGGCAGGTGACGGTAAGGGCAGAGGAAGGCAAAACTACTGAGGTGAAAGTAAGCGATCTTGGTACCTGTAGAAGAATGTCAAAGTTCGAAGCAAAATAGTTCAAACTATCTACAGTCAGGACTTGGAATCACTGGCGACAATGCATGGTTTTTGGCAAAAACTAAAATGTCTGCACTTTTCCCAATGTTCAGTTATAGGACATGTCTCATTCATGGCAATATCAAGCAGGCAGTCTGGTAGCCTAGAAACAGTTCTGAGGTTAAGGAAGTAGCAGAGGTAAGCCTGGATGTTGTCAACATACACATGGAAGCTAATTACTGAAGATGATGCCTAGGTGAGGCATCTAAAAGGTGAATGCAGAGGGGTCAAGGATAAGGGAGGTTTGGGGGGGGGCGGGGGGCAGAGAGGATGAGGATGAAAAAAAAAGATTCCAAAAAGGTAAATGTGTGGGAGCTGAAGGAGATGTGTAGTCTGCATATTGACATGGAGTGGAACCATGCAATGACAATCTCACTGACATGGATCACAAGAGGGTATTGGAAGAAGAAAGTTTGATCAACTGTATCAAAAGCTGTCAATTGCAGGATAGGATGAGAGTGGAGGAGTTTTTAAGCCATAAGATAGTATTGGTGATCTTGACCAGAGCAGTCTCGGTGTTGTGGGTGTGCAGGGACCACAGCGATTTATGGTGAGCAGGCCATTGAGAGCTAACAGCATACTGAAGGACTCGAGAAGACGAGAAAGTTAGTAATTGGGTAGTAAGCTGAATGGCAGCTCTGAAAAAGACAAGCGGACAGTGCCTGAACAGGAGTTGGTTTTAAACATTTCAGCGTGCACGAGGGCCAGAGAGGTTGGAGTGGGGTGGGGACAAAAATCAAGGGTATCTCGGAAGAGATGAACTTGAGGGGTCAGGGAGCATGATTAGGGAGAAGCTGCAAATTAACCTGGGAGGTTAGTGTTAAGTTAAGGATGGAGGGAGGGATTGGGAAGATGGTTGGCAGCTGCAAGGATGGTCTCAATCTTTAATCAATTTATGGGCGGCAGAAGGAGAGAAATGTTATAGATTTCCAGAGGGAATTCAAGACTTCCTGGCATTACTTTTAATCTTACTAGTCCAAGTTGCCCTTCCCTTGCAGTCTGATAATGAAAACTTAGACAGAAGTGCATAGCAGGAGCAAAATTAGGGACAAAAAAAATTTCAAATGGTTACCAAGTTGGAGACAATTATGTTACTGTACAACCCTACCCTATCAAAATGTGTTCTAGACAGTGACACATTCGGTAGAGTAAAAGCACAGTAGCACTGTTGGCATAACAGACTATCTACCTGCCTAAGTGTCAATGCTCCCAGTCAGTTTCTCCATTCACTGGCAACATCAGGAGCACATTTTAATTGTTGCTATTTTCCCTCCCACTTAAGGTGAAGGAAGTTACCAACTAGCACAGTAACCAGCCAATCCACAGCAGGGCTCACAAATCTGTATCGATAGTAAAATAAATTGGATGTCTTCTTGCACATTTCTTCTAGTCATTTAGAAACACTAGTAAATCAGCATGTGTTTAATACAAATTCTGAGAATCACAAAATTAACAATCTAGCAAATAAATTACCACTTCCAGTCATGATGACACGGCTTCAAAACATTGTTTTATGGTCAACATCTACATTCCTAAATGGAAAACAGATCAAAGTTCTCATCGGTGTCTTTTCCAAAAATAGTAATAGTTCCTTGAAGCTATGAATTTATGCAGACAGCTTATAATTTGAGGACTCTGCCACCATTTTGAATTTTGGGATATTTTAAAGGTTTGTAACTGTAAACATCAGGTCACTTAACATATCAGCACATGACTGGAAGTAGTTAGGCTTAAATTTGAAGTTATTGAAACACTACAGCCATTGAAAGCTGACACCAAGTTTTCTGCTGGAAAATGTCTATATGAAAGCTATTTTAAAATGGAATTTACAGAATATGAATAATTAGAACACGTCAATTATATCAATTTAAGTGATAATTTATTTTAATGCTGAAGATCAATGGCTATTTTCAATTATACAAAAATGACCTGGTCATTTTTTCCATTGGCTTAAAGTCATCAATCATAGCCAGTGGTGTGCTCCAGCAAACCCATGAGGATATTCTCAGGGTCTAGAGAACACTACAGAGTTAGTGCCTGGCTCAATGGGTTGTAGTAAAGACCCATCTGCATGAAATTTGGAAAAACCAGTGAAGTGGGTTTCACAGATCGAAGGCCTTAATGAATCAGTTTGAGGAAGTGGACGCCATACTACAATGTCTAGTTAATAGTTGGGCGAGAGGTAAACAGTCAATCTTGCACAATGGATAGATGGTAAGGTTGCCTTTATTCTTTTAATTATGCATACATACAATGTTCCACCAGAATATAGTCTAGCTTAATAGATTTTGGGAAGACCACATTCTGAATACACAAAAGAGGAATGTAGACATTGGAGATTGACTGTACCACACATAGACTACCTCCACAACAATAGTTTAGAACTCAAACCATTGCCATTTTAACCTGAAGCACACCTCCTTTAAACCCACCTCTAATCAAGTTTGTATAATCACCCCTATCAATATCGCTCGAGTCAGCATCCATTTTTGTCCAATTATGCTTCGGAGAAACACCTTCGACATTTTTCTAATGCAAGTTGTTTTTGATGATCCCACAATTAAATTGCATACTATTACTGTATCCCTAAAACTTCAACAGCTATCATAATTTGAAATCTTGATTACATTTGCAATATTTTGTAATAATCAAGCAAAATATAGCAGATGGAAAATTGCTACAATTAAAATGAGATAAACACTTGCCTTCAAAGAATCCACCAGGTCTTGAACAAGGAACAGCCGTCTTAATTCAGTAATCACACAGTTGATGTGGCCTAGCCCAATATCACTATACTTATGTACCAGTTCATCTGACACAGCAACATCAGTCTCCAAGCAGGCCCTGGAAAAGGAAATAGCGGCACTGCATAAAACTAAATTGGAATACTGCAGTGAAATTACAATCTTGATATATTGAAAATCATCTGGACGACGACAACTTTGAACCCTTATTTTTTAATACCAATTATTTATGATATCCTCTAATGTAGCCTGGGATTGGTAGTGGGCTATAGTTTTTAATTTTGCCAGTGGTCTAAAATATGAGGTGTAGTTAATTATGATAGTGTTAGTTACGCAGGCAAAGCATTACAAAAAGCTGATCAAACAAAAACATGAAATTCCTGATTACAAGTATAGGGGAAACCACATCACCTTATACTAGCATAAAATCATCTATTACACATATTATGGGTATTATTACGTGAAGTACTGGGTCGCATGCACATGTCCTAAAAGCTTTTGCAGAGGTATTTATGTTGAGGATGTACATTAACATTGCACAAAACTGTTAACATTATTCATATTATATTATAGGTTAATACACTAGTACATATTACCAATCATATACTTGAATTATACTTACTTGAATGGGTGCCCATCATCAGACTTCTGCACTGCTTGCAGAATACCTCTGTATATCCTGAAACTAACGGTAACTGAAAGCAATGCCAGGGCAAGATATGCAATTACACTGACAATGCTGAAAATTGTCATCGACAGCAGCAAGAACAGGCTCGCACCAAATACCAATCCAGTCTTCTTAATATCACGCCAGTAGATCAAGTCCACAACTGCCAGAATTAAAGGGGGAGAAGAAAGAATTAGCACAACGCATAACTGCTTCCATTACATAAATTGATGGTCAGGACATTAAAGCCACGTGGAGCTTTTTTGAGGGAAGATTGCAACAGTTAAAACTAAAAAAAAAATCTACACTGTAAAAAAGTTACCACCAGAATCTTATCAGGTACTGCACAAATTTATATTATAGTGACTATTGAAACTTCGTTATCTTGTGTGTTTATTTTGCCAACATGGTCCGAGCAACAGTAAGTTACAAGGATTTAAAGCTCATTTTTGGAACAATGCTCAATAACAATTTTCTATCATTTCAAACTGGGTCAGTAACTAGACTCAACACAATTGTATTAAGGAAGGACTTCAAATTCATTTACAAACACCGTTTCCAAATTGTGATGGGTAGGTGTTAAAGAAACACCCTAATCTTTTGATATACTGAATTTCCTTTATATTGCACCATTGTTTCCCCCACCAGTAAATAATCTTTTGCACTGGAATAATTCCAATTTAAAACTCCTTCCACCAACAGTAATGTGGATAAGAAGAATTTAGTTTAAAAATTGCAGATTTGACCAAGAACAAAATCATCCAGCTTTATTTGCTAATCAATTTTAAGCAGCTTGCAGGTTGGTTTCAGGAGGGGACGAGGCAAGAAGAATTGAGGAAAAGGCTGCATGTTACATCTAGACCTGTCCATTTCACGGTCATAAGCATTGCTCTCAGAATAGCAAGATGTGAATTGTGGAAAAATGAACGTCCTGGCTATAAAGCCATGTTGAGGTTTTGAGAGAAGATTGCAACAGTTAAACCTAAAAAATCCACATTGTAAAAAGTTACCACCAGAATCTTCATATTAGGTACTGCACAAATTTTAGTCAGCTTACTCCATTTTTGTGTTTACCCTTTAACCTATTTACAAATTCAGTGACTATTGAAACTTCGTTATCTTGTGTTTATTTTGCCAATATGGTCCGAGCAACAATAAGTTAAAAGGATTTAAAACTCATTTTTGGAACGATGCTCAATAACAATTTTCTAAAAACTCAAGATTCCATCAGCGCCTGGTGCTAAAAGTGTTTGGTAGACTAGTTTACTATTAAGGCTGTATTAGATATGGGGATTGAAGCTAGATCACAAATCATCAAGCTCAACTCTTGAATTCAGCTACTGTCAATATTTATGGCAGCTGTCACTACAGCATCTCTCTTCTCTCAGCATAAAAGTTCATATGACATTACATAACCCAATATTGAAGCAATTTGTAAAACTAGAAGCAAATTGAGACGGACAGAAAACTGACTTACTTTTGAAATTTGGGTTATTGAAAATTGTACATCATTGGCCAGAGATTTTCAAATTTAACTAGAGGCATTTTAACCATCGAAGAATTGACAGCTAATGTTAGGAAACTGCAGTGTGTGTCACACACACACAAAAAAAAAATGCACACTACAGTATGTTCATTCCCTTCCACTTCATTCCAAAACAAAAGAAAGGATATTGAAACCATGTTCACATTTGGTTTTTATACAACCAAAGTATGCACCACCTGAAGATGTGAGGGCAGCTTCAAACATGTACACTGATGACATCCAGCTTTACAGCTTCAACAACTCAAGTGAACCCCCCCCCCCCCACTTGCTCGCCAGACTGCTTGTCCAACAGTCAGTCTTGTACGAGCTACAACTTCCCCCAGTTAAAAGGTTGGCAAGACTGAAGTCAATGTCTTCACCTCCTGCCACCAACTCTATCTTTGTGACTGTTTCCAACCTCCTACCCAGCCACCATCCGAGATTGAAATAGACTGTTTACAATCTGTGTCCTATTTAATCTCGAGCTGAGCTTCCGATCCATGTCCTCCCCATTACAAAGACGTCCCACCTCTGAAGTGTCTTGGACATTTTGCTCTGTTAAATGCACAATACAAATGCAAGTTGTTGGTGGTATTCACTGCTACACAGAATTACACTGTGCAACAGCAGTGGTGGGATTCACATTTAATATCAGATGCCAGAGATCCCAGGATCAGATGCCCCATGGTTAACAGCTGAGGAGGAGGCAAATTCAGGAAAATAATTTTTACACATGAAAAGGAAATGTATTAAATGTTCTTGCTATGCTAATACTGACCTCATTTAATAAGGGTTACTGTTACATTGTGAAGAGTAGCATTAAGATTGCCAATTACATACCTTTACAAGGGGCCATACATCACAGAAAGCTAAACTAAACCCAAGTTCTTCTTCAGGGTTGGATAGGGACTCTCGTGTACGACATATCTAGGAAATTTACTTTGGGATGGTATTGCTGATAGTGACTGGCAAAAATATTTTGCAGTCAAAATGTTCAAAGAAAGCATTAGCTATCTGATTGATGAGCTTACTCATTTTTTATTATACACAGAAAAAAAACAAATTGGATAACTGAAGAGCCAAAACAATTAAAATGTAAACTAGTTTGTTTAAACCTTGCACCTACTGCGCGAGATTACACTATACAAAATCTGCAAAATGCCAAGACTCAAAACATCTGCTTTTAGTCCAGATAGACAAGATATAGTTTAAAAATTCACCCCCACAACTTTTTTTTTTAAACAATATGTGGAATGTGTTTAGTACATTTTTGGGAATTTCAAGTAGCGAATAAGTTTAATCGGATTGGTGAAGACTTGTGTGCTTTAATAATTGTATATATATTCTTTATAAATTGGTTTATAATTTCATCACAGTGCAAAGAGGGAATCTTCCACAATGTGACAACCACAAGTTACAATACCAGGTCATAAATCTAAATGATTTGTAAATGTTAAAACTCTAGATATCTTGACAATATAAAAATCAATAACCTCAGATTTATCTTCATCCTTCAGGTTTTTCATTCTACTTCTTGATAGTGACTATTTACATGCATAATAGTCATGAGGCCTAGAGCAGTGGAGGGCAAAGTACAGCAGGCAAAACCAAAAGTTATACTACTTGCTATGAATAACTGACATTCACAAAGTGCCTGAGAGATCGGGCGACCACACGAGCACTTTTTAAACCCAGCTTCACACTCCTGGAGGGCATTTCATAATGCTCGCTTTCAGTGTGTGAACTTCAGACCAGGACCGCCCATCTGATTTAGGCTTCCACTTCACATCAAAATACACCTGAAATGGCTTTCTAAAAGTGCACTATCCAATGACTCACACCATGGTTTTATTTCATAGGTACTGGCAGCTCACCAGTACCTCCTAAGCAGTTATTCTCATATGTGAGCCTGTAGAGCAATGCCAGCAAACTATTAACAGTGGGCTGCAACACAGCCAAATCTCATCAACACAAGCATACCTTTGGCAGCGTACAGCAGCCCAGCCCGGAAATCGGCGCAGTCCTGTACTTCAGCACCATCAGCAGGCCGGGGCCATTAGAGGGAGCAGCGTGTGGCGGCATACCACTGCAGGAGAGCAATGGCTGACTGCAGTGCGGGCAGGTACAGGAGTGGCGAGGTCAGGGCGAAGGAGCGGCAACAGTTCATAGAGGGATGCGATTGAGGTCCAAGAGAGGTGTGTGTTCGGGGCCCAGGGACAGCATGGGCCAGCCCACACTGCGATATGTGCGCGCACACTAAGTCCGTGCAGCAGAGCTGGTCTCCAGTCGTCTTGGTTGATCCTAGCCACTGGACCAAGCCCTTGTAGTGACTGGCGTGCAACGGCCACCACACGTTAATAAATCCACACACAGGCATCTTCCACCCTTCAACATGTAGTTCAGGATCCGGAATATTAGGTCCTTCATTGAATCACCTATGAACTCATTCTCTTTTCAGCGTGGAAGCAAGTCATCCTTGTTTCAAGGGACTGCCTATGACCACCTTTAGCAAGAGACACTGCAAAGTGTTTGGAAACTGGAACCTCAATTAATTTTATTCCTCTCTAACTTAGAAACAGTGAGGCCAATTGTAACACTCCATCCTTGCAGAGATCAGTTTACTCAGTTTAAAAAAAAACTTAGCCTGGGGCCTTCCTGGTTTGTGCCACACCACATGGTGTTTTTGTTGTCTGACCCATCGGGGTTTTCAGCAATGACAATAGTATGCCGATTTCCAATTACTAGCTCTTTCCTTTTCAATCAATTTCTTAGCTCAAGCTTGTTTCATTTTTACAGATTGTGCTTAATGCTACAGTTCTTGTTCAAATTTATAAACATGGATGTGTTGGTTTCAATTCACTTATCTGCAGAATACATTTTTTTTAAAAAAGGAATCAGATTGAATAATCCTTTGTTACTTTATGGATCCCCATCTCTTACTGGATGACATTAAGATAAATTCATCTTGCTTTAAAAATACCAGGGATCAAATATTACAATTAAAATTTAGTATTTAATAACCACATTCTGTAGATTAAAATCTGCAGCAGCCATATCAATTTTTGGGGCGACCTCCAACTGATAATTCAATCTTTTGGAAGACAGCTCTAGGGCATTAGCCAAGCAATTTATTAACTTGCTCTCTTTGTTCTTTACCTACAAATAATAAATCTACAAACATTAAATTCACTATTTACAATAGGTGCACCTTGGGCATGAACACAGAAAATTGCATTCTTCAACTGATAAGAAATTTCTTGCTTAGTTTAGGAGCAGATAAAAATCTGACGGCACTGTAAAATGACTCATTTTCATCTAGGCACTCACTAAATACCTCAGAAAATCAAAGTACAATGTCTACATTGATTATATGTACAGCATAAAATCAGTTCAAAGCAGTGCAAACTGAGCAGACACCATATAAAATACTGCAGGCAATATTTGGTATGCATCAACTGGCATCTGCTATGCCTAAAAATAGTATCAATAAGCTGCAACTAGCGTGCTGGTCTCATCCAATTACCAGCTATCTTAACCAATCTCTTATCTCAAACTTCATTGCCATTTTTAACAAGAATGCTTAATGCTGCGGTTCCTCTATACTGTAAAGCCTTAAATCCTTTTTACACAAACCTACTAGTATATACACTATCTGACCTCATCAGTCCTTCTGCCCAATGCAGTACTCTCCAATCAAGGCACCAATTTTCAACACCAAAACAAAATGATGAGGCATACTGCTGAGAATCAAACACGGAAAAAAAGATTTCAACTCTATCATCTGAAATTAATTAAAAGAATGACAAACCCATTTTGGCATCCATCTTGAGGCTGCTCACATGCACCGAGCTCCCGCACAGCTGACTACACCCTTTTACTTCCTGCTAGGTCACTTAGAGGTTAAATTACATACGTAGCTGTCTGCTGTGTCACTGCACAAATAGCAGCTCCAGTTTGTATGCAGTGTCTGACTGCGCAATTGAAATCTACTATAAACCAATGACAACCAAACTGTTAAAAGCTACTGAAACCTATGAAAAAACAGTCCTACGTATAAATCCAAGTGCACGCAAGTCTTAATTAACAAATAATGTCCACATTTTCCCCCATTAATGTTCTAGCATTCTTTTAAACTTGCTAGAAATTACCAAAGTGCAGTATTTATTTCAGCCTTCCTTTCACACACGCCCCCAAATTACAAAAGAACTGATGTATTTGAAGATTATGTAAACTTTATTTTTTGACAGTTAGGAAATGCATTGGTTGAGGCTAAACAGGAGATTCTTTAAAAGACCATGAAGTAACATCGCAAAAATTATATGTTCTCATAGTTACTAGACTTTAGGTTTATTTTATTCATTTCTTAAAGGAAAAAAAGGCAATTTTCCCTTTCAAGGATAGTTTGAATTCTGTTTAAATTTAAAGTAGTATGATCCAATATACTTAATTTGAAGATTTTTCTTGGGAACTAGCCTAGTAACATGCTTGGATAACTTCATTGCCTAAGCTCGTTGAGCAGTTACTAAGCTTAAGGAACGCTGTAGCTTATACAGGTTTTTAAAAAAGCCAACATTTAACCAGTGATTAGCTCAATTACCTAACCAAATTTCAAATTGAAAAATCAAAAAATTGGTAGATTCAACCCAATACAAGAGCACCGTAATGGAACACAAGACAAAATTTTGGAAAATTGGGGGAAAGGGAAGAAAGGGGGAGGGGGGGGGAAACCAGCAGTAGCATGCAACTTCAACTAAAAAGGATGTTTTAAATGGCAAATACCCTTGTTCTTCCAGTTGCTGCTCCAGCACTCCATCTCACCACAAAAGCAATTCAATCCACAGCTGCTGTTATCAATTACAAATTCCAGTCTAAAGACAGAAATTGGAGATCTTTCACATGCACAGCCACTGGGGATTAATGCATTGAGAGATTTTTAACCAAAGGTCTGAAGTCCAGTATGGTCAGCTGCATAGGATTGCTAAAAAGAATGAAGTCACCAGACAGCTTTAATACTATGCATAGGTTGCAATGATGCAATCTGTCATCATGGCAATAATGCTATAAATGTATTGCTCAGTTCAATCTTCTTACACGCTCAGGTTTTAGCAGTATGAAAATAATTCCTCATACACCATGAAAATTGGACCTGATGGCCTATATACTAGGGTGATGAGATGGCTGTAGAGATAGTGGTTGAGATCTTCCAAAATTCCCTAGATTCTGGAACAGTCCCAGCAGATTGGAAGGTAGCAACTGTAACCCTGCTATTTAAGGAGGGAGAGAAATCAAGGAACTACAGGCCAGTTAGCCTGATTCAGTCGGAAAAATGCTGGAATCTATTTAGTAGTAACAGGACACTTAGAAAATTAGGCAGAGTCAAAATGGTTTCATGAAAGGGAAAAAGCATTTAACAAATGTATTAGTTTTTTGAAGATGTAACTTGCAGGGTAGATAAAGGAGAATCAGTGGTTGTAAGTATATTTGAATTTCAAAAAGGTATTCAACAAAAGGTGCCACATAAAAGGTTGTTATGCAGGATATGGGCACATGCGGTTGGGATTGTTAGCATGGATAATGGATTGATTAATTGACAGAAGAGAATAAGGATGAACAGGTAATTTTCAGATTGGCAGGCTGTAACTAGTGGGGTGCCCAAGGATTAGTGCTTGGGCCTCAGCTATTTACAATCTACATTCATTTCATGACTCAGATGAAGGGACCGAGTGCAATGTATCCATGTTTGCTGACGATAGGGAAATCATGCTTGACAAATCTTCTGGAATGTTTTGAGGATGTTTCCAGTAGAGTGAACAAGGGAGAACCAGTTGATGTGGTATATTTGGACTTTCAGAAGGCTTTCGACAAGGTCCCACACAAGAGATTAATGTGCAAAGTTAAAGCATATGGGATTGGGGGTAGTGTGCTGACGTGGATTGAGAACTGGTTGTCAGACAGGAAGCAAAGAGTAGGAGTAAATGGGTACTTTTCAGAATGGCAGGCAGTGATAGTGGGGTACCGCAAGGTTCTGTGCTGGGGCCCCAGCTGTTTACATTGTACATTAATGATATGGACGAGGTGATTAAATATAGTATCTCCAAATTTGCGGATGACACTAAGTTGGGTGGCAGAGTGAGCTGCGAGGAGGATGCCATGAGGCTGCAGTGACTTGGATAGGTTAGGTGAGTGGGCAAATGCATGGCAGATGAAGTATAATGTGGATAAATGTGATGTTATCCACTTTGGTGGTAAAAACAAAGATAGACTATTATCTGAATGGTGACAGATTTAGGAAAAGGGGAGGTGCAACAAGACCTGGGTGTCATGGTACATCAGTCATTGAAGGTTGGCATGCAGGTACAGCAGGCGGTTAAGAAAGCAAATGGCATGTTGGCCTTCATAGCGAGGGGATTTGCGTACAGGGGCAGGGAGGTGTTGCTACAGTTGTACAGGGCCTTGGTGAGGCCACACCTGGAGTATTGTGTACAGTTTTGGTCCCCTAACTTGAGGAAGGACATTCTTGCTGTTGAGGGAGTGCAGCGAAAGTTCACCAGACTGATTCCAGGGATGGCGGGATTGACATATCAAGAAAGACTGGATCAACTGGGCTTGTATTCACTGGAGTTCAGAAGAATGAGAGGGGATCTCATAGAAACGTTTAAAATTCTGACAGGTTTAGACAGGTTAGATGCAGGACGAATGTTCCCAATGTTGGGGAAGTCCAGAACCAGGGGTCACAGTCTAAGGATAAGGGGTAAGCCATTTAGGACCGAGATGAGGAGAAACTTCTTCACCCAGAGAGTGGTGAACCTGTGGAATTCTCTACCACAGAAAGTTGTTGAGGCCAATTCACTAAATATATTCAAAAATGAGTTAGATGTAGTCCTTACTACTAGGGGGATCAAGGGGTATGGCGAGAAAGCAGGAATAGGGTACTGAAGTTGCATGTTCAGCCATGAACTCATTGAATGGCGGTGCAGGCTCGAATGGCCTACTCCTGCACCTATTTTCTATGTTTCTATACAAAGTAGGTAGGAAAGCAAGCTTTGAGGAGGACGCAAAGAGCCTGCAAAGGGATATAGACAGGTTAAATGAGTGGGCAATAAGGTGGCAGATGGAGTATAATGTGGGAAATGTGTGGTTAATCACATTGGTAGGAAGAATAGGAAAGCAGAATATTTTTAAATGGCGAGAAATTTAAATGTTGGTGTTGAGATATTTAGATGTTCTAGTACAACAGATAGCATACAGGTACAGCAAGCAATTAGGAAGGCAAATGGCATGTTGGCCTTTATTGCTAGAAGGCTGGAGTACAAGAGTAGGGAAGTCTTGCTACAATTGTACAGGGCATTGGTGAGACCACACCTGGAGTACTGTGCCGTTTTGGTCTCATTGAAGGAAGGATAAACTTGCTTTAGAAGCGTTGCAATGAAGGTTCACTAGATTGATCCCTACGAGGAGAGATTGAGTAGATTGGACCTATACTCTCTGGGGTTTAGATACATGAAAGGTGATCTCATTGAAACATACAAGATTGAGGGGGATTGACACGATAGATGCGGAGAGATTGTTTTCCTTGGCTGGAGTCCAGAAAAAGGAGTCATAGTCTCAGTCTTAAAAGGCCGACCCCCTTATCCCAAGGGGAGGAGGAATTTCTTGAGGGTTGTGAATCTTTGGAATCCCCTGCTCAAAGAGTTGTGGATACTCAGTCGTCAAGTATTTTCAAGGTGGAGATAGATAGACTTTTGGATTCTGGAGGAATCAAGGGATATGGGGATCGGGCGGGAAAGTGGAGTTGAGGTTGAAGATCAGCCATGATCGTATCAAATGGTGGAGCAGGCTCTAGGGGACTACTCCTGCTCCTAATTCTTTGTTCTTGTGTTCTAATTACTTAAGATTTAAAATTAATCCCAAAGAGAAACAGCATCACAGCCGATCCACCTTTACCTCCCAGTTTCCAATGACTTTCATAGAAAATGTTTGTACAAATATTGAAACCTCCAATAATGACAGGTACAAATACTGTGTCAAATACGAAACAAGAAATAGGCCATTCAGCCTAATTCGTCTGTGCTGGTGTTTATCCTCCACGCGAGTCTCCTCAAATTCCATCTACCTCAGGGGTATTCAATATTCAGGAAGGATAGACAGGAAGGAAAAGGAGGTGGGGTAGCGTTACTGGTTAAAGAGGCAATAGTAAGGAAGGACATTAGCGTGGATAATGTGGAATCTATATGGGTAGAGCTGCGAAACACCAAAGAGTAGAAAACGTTAGTGGGAGTTGTGTACAGACCAGGAAAAACATTAGTAGGGAGGTTGGGGACGGCATCAAACAGGAAATTAGGGATGCGTGCAATAAGGGTACAGCAGTTATCATGGGTGACTTGAATCTACATATTGAATGAGCTAACCAAACTGGTAGCAATACTGTGGAGGAGTTGTTCCTGAAGTGTATAAGAGATGGTTTTCTAGACCAATATGTCGAGGAACCAAATAGAGAGCAGGCCATCCTAGACTGGGTCGTGTGTAACGAGAGGGGATTAATTAGCAATCTGGTCGTGTAAGGCCCTGTGGGGAAGAGTGACCATAATGATAGAATTCATTAAGATGGAGAGCGACAGTTAATTCAGAGACTAGGGTCCTGAAAAAGAAAGGAAACTTCGATGGTATGAGACGTGAATTGGCTAGGATAGACTGGTGAATGATACTTAAAGGGTTGACGGTGGATAGGCAACGGCAGACATTTAAAGACCACATGGATGAACTACAACAATTGTACATCCCTGTGTTGCATAAAAATAAAAGGGAAGGTGGCGGCTCAACCGTGGCTAACAAGGGAAATTAGGGAATGTGTTAAATCCAAGGAGAGAAAAAATTGGCATTAGGAGTGTAAGCAAAATAAGGTTCAAAGTGCCGGCTTCTACATCGGCTTAGCAAAAGGGGAAAAAGGTCTGTAGCTGACCTCTCTCATTCCTAACATATTCCAGTACCAAGGACCCAGAGGTCTCTGATTCAACACTGATGTACTAGGACACTAGATAACATTAAGGTACGTCCAGTCCGACAAGACAAGACACCATGGAAGACCCTGTGAAAAGACTCTAAACAGACTTTTAGGCGCCATGTACGATCAGCAAAATCTAACCCAATGAGATCATCCCAGTTAAGGGCTAAGGTTGCCTTGAGATCCTGGTCTGTCAATCCAAATTATTACTGATAAGGTAAACCCAATTAGAGATCGAGGGGGGGCATACCAGGGAGCGAAGGGGTCTATGAAATGTATAAATGATGTACGATTTTGTTATTCGGGGAACATCTCCACTCAGGCGGTTTTGATGAGAAGTGTTCCCGGACGTCCGCAATTAAAGATAGTTATACCTTGCCATCCGTCTACTAACTTAGAGGGCTGCTACGCAGGTTGGGACGAGCGTCGACCTTTTATAATCAAAGGGCTTGCTCGTGGGAAGAGAAGCCTTCCCATTTTTCCCCTTCACAAGGAAGAGACATATAAATTAGCCAGAAAAAGCAGCAAACCCGAGGACTAGGAGAAATTTATAATTCAGCAGGAGGATGACTAAGGATTTAATTAGGAAGGGGAAAATAGAGTATGAGTGTAAGCTTGCAGGGAACATAAAAACTGACTGCAAAAGCTTCTATAGCTATATGAAGAGAAAAAGATTAGTGAAGACTAATGTAGGTCCCTTGCAGTCAGATTCAGGTGAATTCATAATGGGGAACAAGGAAATGGCAGACCAACTGAACAAATACTTTGGTTGTCTTCACTAAGGAAGACACGAATAACCTCCCGAAAATACTAGGGGACCAAGGGTCTAGAGAGAAGGGGGAACTGAGGGAAATCCTCGTCAGGAAATGGTGTTGGAGAAATTGAAGGGACTGAAGGCTGATAAATCCCCAGGGGCTGATAGCCTACATCCCAGAGTACTTAAGGAAGTGGCCCTAGAAATAGTAGATGCATTGGTGATCATTTTCCAGCATTCCATGGACTCTGGATCAGTTCCAATGGATTGGAGGGTAGCTAATTGTAACTCCACTTTTTTTGTTAAAAAGAGGGAGAGAGAAAACAGGGAATGATAGACGGTTAGCCTGAAAATACTGGAGTTAATTAAGATGCAATAGCAGTGCATTTAGAAAGCAGTGACAGGATCGGTCCAAGTCAGCATGGATTTATGAAAGGGAAATCATGCTTGACAAATCTTCTAGAATTTTTTGAGGATGTAACTAGTAGAGTGGACAAGGGAGAACCAGTGGATGTGGTGTATTTGGACTTTCAAAAGGCTTTTGACAAGGTCCCACACGAGATTAGTGTGCAAAATTAAGACATAGTATTGGGGGTAATGTATTGATGTGGAGAGAGAAATGGTTGGCAGACAGGAAGCAAAGAGTGGGAATAAACAGGTCCTTTTCAGAATGGCAGGCAGTGACTAGTGGGATGCCATAGGGTTCAGTGCTGGGACCCCAGCTATTTACAATATACATTAATGATTTAGACGAAGGAATTGAATGCAATATCTCCAAGTTTGCAGATGACACTAAGCTGGGTGGCAGTGCAAGCTGCGAGGAGAATGCCAAGAGGCTGCAGGGGGACTTGGACAGGTGAATATACTGCATCTGCCATACATTTGCCCAATGTGGATAAATGTGAGGTTATCCACTTTGGGGGCAAAAACAGGAAGGCAGATTATCTGAATGGTGACAGATTAGTAAAAAGGGGAGGTGCAACAAGACCTGGGTGTCATGGTATGTCAGTCATTGAAGGTAGGCATGCAGGTACAGCAGGCAGTAAAGAAAGCAAATGGCTTGCTGGCCTTCATAGTGAGATGATTTGAGTATAGGAGCAGGGAGGTCTTGCTGCAGTTGTACAGGGCCTTGGTGAGACCTCACCTTGAGTATAGGGTGTAGTTTTGGTCTAATCTGAGGAAGGACATGCTTGCTATTGAGGGAGTGTGTGAATGTGTGAAAATGTATAAGCAATAGAGACAGTGAAGTGAACAAAGGAATCATGGAAAAATAACAATGTCAGACTGCAAATGTTACAGCATCAGCACAAATAACAGACTTGCTCAAGGTCTTAGTTACTAGTCACGCCAGTAAAATTGTAACATTTACAAGCAATGGGTGAGAAAGCTCTTCGTGAGAAAAAGTTGCTATAACCACTTGCCCGTATCTAATTGGGCAAGGAAGGCCAGGTATTGGCTCGAGTGGACAAAGGGAAGGAGGGATCACAAAGGATAGGGTGAACTGAACATCCCTCAATTGTATTACGTAATGAAAGTGTATAACCGTTGCGCCCCTACATTGTAACGGGGCTTGTCGAGGGAAGTGGGCGCACTCTGAGGGAGAGCGTTCCTTTGTTCTGATAAGTCCCGGCCGGTGAAACAAATAATAAAGATTGCTTTGTTATAAGCTTCTTTGGTGTTCGCCGAAACAGATTGAAGGAAAAAGAATCCAGGATCAACATTTGGTGTCAGAAGTGGGATCTCAACAGACGACTGCCGAAAACTTGCGAATTAAGAGCCAGACTAGCCTTGGACGAGACGGGAGGAAAGTGGCCACTGGAGTGAGTATACTTTAAAATACCACTTCAGTTTCCTTCAGTTCCAAAAGTCTGAGGAAAGTTTGGCCACTCGCTGGTTCTCAGGTAGTGTCTGAACAAGATCCAGGTCAATCTGGCGAATACCTTCTAAACTTAGGAAATAAGTGTCCAAGTAAGGTGTGACGTCGACCTTGTATATCACTTGGCCCGTCTAGGCACTGATTGGATTTAAATAGGGAAATCTGGAACCAAGAACAAATTAAGTAAGGCTAAGGAAATCTGGAACCAAGAACAAATTAAGTAAGGCTTATTGCGCGGCGACACGAACAGGAAAACCACGTGGCGACGCGGAGGGATAGAAAATCACGCGGCGACGCGAACCGAACCACGTGGCGACGCAGAGGATAGGGCAAGGTCAGATAGGGCTAGGTTAAATCGCGCGGTGACGCGGAGGATAGGGCTAGGTTAGATAGGGCTAGGTTAAATTGTGCGGCGACGCGGAGGTTAGGGAATTACGTAAAATTATGCCGCGGGGCGACGCGGGACTGTGTAAATTTAAAATTGTACTTATTCCAGGTACGGCGTCGATGTTGTATATCACTTGGTCCGCCAAGGCTCTGGATAAGATAACTTATTCCACCGCGGGGTGACGCGGGGGCAATCGGGACTAATTAGGACTCTGATCCTACACGGGGTGACGCGAGGATGGGTAATTTAGATAAAACTACGAATTCCCTGAAAGATCATGGATCCAAAAATAGAGCCGGCCAAAACAATTAATAGGAAAGAAGAGACACTTTTGTGAACGTCTGTTTTGAATGAGAAGTGCTTGTGTGATTTTGACTGCAGAATGAAAGCCCGTTTGGGAAACCGGGGAGTTGTGGTTTGTTTTAGCTCCACCCACTTTTTCAAAGAGTGAAAGTTTTTTTTAAACCTTTCGTAGTGTTGTCCTGTATGTGGGAAGTTTAAGAGTGTGAACCTTATTGAATTACATTTTAAGTTAGGAACGCAGGTGTGGATAAAATCGGATGATAAGTTACGGAGCTAGGAAATGCACAAAGGATAGGTTTGTTGAGTAAAAGATTAAAAATACATGGTCCCGGTGGTTTAAAAAAAAAGAATTTATTTGACACGCTCACTTACTTGTCGAAAGAAGACATGCAATGATTGATTACATTGGGTTGAAAGACATACATTTAGTCTCGGAATGAGATAAAGAATGCCTTTTTTAAAAAAAAAGCTTCTAAGCTCAAAAAAAAAAGTTTTAAATAAAGATTGAAATTACAAAGTTTGAATTGGGATTTTGAGATATTCATCTACAAAGGCACAAGTCAGGAGTGTGATGGAATACTCAGGATTTTGACCCAGCGATGAAGGAACACCCGCCCCAACAGCACTGTGGGAGTACTGTCACCACAAAGCCTGCAGCAGTTCACCACCATCTTCTCAAGGGCAGTTCGAGATGGGCAATAAATGCTGGCTTTGCCAGCAATGCCCACATCCCAGGAATGAATTTTTTTTTTAAACTACGATAGCTGGTTGCATTCCATCTCCTTGCACAATCTTTTACCTTTTTTTAAAAGCCAAAGATATACAAATGGTGGAGGGTACATATTCAAAAGCAAAATGCTTGGATCTGAAATAAACAGAAAATGCTGGAAATCTCAGCGGGTCGGACAGCATCTGTGGAGAGACAGAGTTAGTTTCAAGACAATGACCCTTCGTCAGAACTGGCAAAAGTTCGAAATGTAACAGATTCTTAAGGAAATGCTGGGGCCCTGAAAGGGGAAGGAGGAAAGAATAAAAGGGATGATGGGCCAATTTGAGATGGTAATGGCATGTTAGGAAACAATGAGTCTACTTGATAGGATGTGAATGGCAGAATTAGCAGCTGCCATGAGAAACAGAAAAAAAAAGAGAGGGGGAGAGAGAGAGAGAGAGAGAGAGAGCTTTTGTATAAAAAAGGGAGGAAAGGAAATAAAATATGGGCAGAGGTTATGGTCTGAAATTGTTGAACTCTTGAATCCAGAAGGATGTAAAGTGCCTAAATGAAAGACGAGGTGCTGTTCCTCGAGCTTGCATTGAGCTTCATTGGAATAGTGTAGGAGGCAGAGGACAGAGAGATCAGAGAGAGTGGAGTGGAGAATTAGTGACAGGCAACCGGGAGCTCGGGGTCACCCTTGCGGACTGAACAAATGTTCCGCAAAGCGGTCACCCAATCTGCGTTTGGTCTCCCTAGTGTAGAGGAGTGAATGTAGTATACTAAATTGAAAGTAGTACAAGTAAATTGCTGTTTCACCTGCAAAGTGTGTTTGGGGCCCTGTACAGTGGGAAGGGCAGGTGTTGCATTTCCTACACTTGCACAGGAAGAGGAGGGGGTGCCATGGAGGGGATATATTGGTAGTTTTAAATTAAGTAGGAGTATAGCAATAGTGGGACAGGGAGTGTTTGAGGGAGCAAGAAGGTTTGAAGACTTCTGCAGTAGGGAGGTTCTTGGCATAGCAATGTTGGGTTTAATAGTACTGGGGGGCATGGGGAAAGCATGCTGGACCCAGGCGGTACTGCGGAGGGGAGGGATGGGGTAAGAATGAGGAAGTTAATGGGTGCTTGGGCAGGAATAGGACGACTATGACAGACATTCAGGGTGGATGAGCATATAGCAAGTGCGATTGTAGAAATGGAGGGGACGGGGAAAAGATTTGTGCTCAAGTCAGTTACAGTTTTTATAAAAATTTCAAAATGAAGTTACAATTTCTAACAAATGTACCAGAAAAAAGGCAGGTTGCACACTGAGCTGGAGAGATCAAACTTCAGTACTTTATTCGATCTAGTGGCCAGAGGCTGCAACCGCAGCATGACACTGGACTTCACAATTTATAAAAGACGGTACAAAAAATGTGACCAGAAAGGACGACAATAGGAAGCAAGAGTTGTGGACAGGAAATGCATGCCCTGCAAGATTTTTATCAAATGAAATATGCATGTTTCTTAGTCACAATTCTTGGTGATATTTGTGTCAACATTTAATATTGAAACTCAAGAAATTTATAATGGCACTTCCTAAGGGAACAGTTTCCATTGAATTATTTCCTCAATACCTTCTTTAAAGTTTTTTTTAAACTCAAGATCTCAGCTGGCCCCAAACACCCAGTGCTTAAACTTGGATGGTGCGTATCTTACGTAAATAACTGGGAGGCTAACAGCACTTAGTTATTATGGGGTGAATAGGACAGCAATTTCTGGAGAACACACATGCACAATTAAACATGGCAATCCGGAAGTTGCAGTCAGAGTTACCCTGCTCTTCCACAGGCAGCGCTATAACAGAATCTCGCTGATGGAATTGGAATTGAACTCAAGGGTGTGAAGGGTAATCAGTATGTTTACATTTGAGGCGCGCAGCAGCCCAGAGACCCAGCAGAAAATGCAGTGGCCTGGAATGTGCAATGGATAACAGCAAACAACGTTCACTGTTACAAGGTATTACCCCATTGAAACTGACCGCAACTTCAGGATGTAGCACATGTGCATCCCAATGTGGAAATCCTGAAGTTATGGTCATTCACTGCTCAGACACTGGCTGAGCTGTGGGCCCCACTCCCACACAGCCAACAATCAGTGTAATCTGGAAAAGTTTTACTCTTCCGTGGTAATATCGCTGTTAAATACCCCATTAAAAAGTTAGACCCTTTTGCATTGTGTAACTGGGGTTTTAATAGCACTACGACTGCTAAACAAACGTTATGGTCCTGAAAAACTAATTTTAATTTTGGTGTCAAATCTATCCATGTTAATAAAAATTACAATGAGACTAATTTGTTTTAAAAAAACGGGTGTTGATCTCTATTTTACGTTTACCTTTCCCCCATGTGAACGCCCCAATCTTTGTTTTACTCTAGCATTTTTTTTTTAAAGTTTGAATCAAAAGGAGCTCACTCACTTCTTGGTTGTCAGTCTGAGAATTCTGTATTGTGATCGGCTGCTTAGAGCTCGTTGATGTCACAGCAGCTAGCTTTAGGGATTCCCTATTAACTTACGCTGATTTCAACTGAATGTTGGAAAAGCCGAACCAGAGAGATCATCAGATCTTTGTGGGGAACTTGCTACAGGGCCAGCAGTGAGAGCCTTTGCTTCGCCACTGACCGCAAATTACAGACCTATGTTTATAAATTCAATGTTTACAGACCCCTTACAAAATCACACACCAGTGATGTTAGCATAGGATATTTCTTCCCTCCCCTCCAATCCCTGTACTCACTGTACCCAGGGCTATCAGTCAGCAGTTAGAGAGACAGGTCATGGGGTCTAACAC
This sequence comes from Pristiophorus japonicus, assembly GCF_044704955.1. Lineage (NCBI taxonomy): Eukaryota > Metazoa > Chordata > Chondrichthyes > Pristiophoridae > Pristiophorus > Pristiophorus japonicus. The sequence continues at coordinate 91,611,450 of NC_091985.1, forward strand.
CAAGAATCCACCAGTGTGCCAAACTTTACATCCAACCCCCAGATTTCACACTCGACAATGCCAGATCAAAGGATTCACCATGCTGCTAAACACACATTTTCCTCCATAGTTCCAGTAATGCTCGTTACTGCAAATACAAATTTCTTGCAAATTTCAGCAGTCACTGATTAATTACAAATGCAAGATTCTTCAGATTGAATTCTTCTTTACAAAAAAAAACTCCATCCCTTTCTTGTCCTCAAGTCCATCATAGGCCATCCCTCAGGAGTAGAGGATGACAAGTCCATATGAGGCTGTAACGTCACTTGCCTCAGTTTAATAGAAACCTACAAAGAATCCATTTTAAGGATATAAAATCTAAAGTCACCATACACACACAATTTAATCTCCTCCTCCTCCTCCTCCTCCTCCTCCTCCTCCCTCCCCCCACCTATCCCAATAGACCCAACTATAAACTGCAGGCCAGGGAAGTAACTGGAACTAAATACAGTCTCAAGAGGTCTGAAGAAAGATTTCTACTTTATCTAGATAACAGAAACAGCAATTCTAACCAACATTCCAGTCAGTGGTGGGGAGAAGAATCCAGTCTCAAATAGCCCAGATTTTACAGGGCCTATGAACGTGTATGCTGTGCAGTTAGTGCCCCACAAGTTCTAGGCATGCACAAAAAACAGAAATTGCAATCAGTTTCAGCTGGACTGATCATCTAATTACGCAGGAAATGGACATTCGCTGGATGTGTAACTACTGCCTAGTGAATGCCCACGAAACTCTTACGCAAGGGTTTAAATAATTAAAATGTAAAAATATTTCTTTAAAATTTGTTATTTTAAAAATGTTTAAATCTTTTCAAAATTTAATGTGTTTTAAATGTTTAATTAAATTGTATTTTAATTATTTTAAACATGGCGAGTTATTTTTATTTAGTTTTGTGTGAAGTGTTTGTCATTTTTATTATGCTTATGGGGACTCTGTACATAAATGGAATCCCCATAAGCATAATCGGAATCCCCGTGTCACTGGTTGGGTCAACTCATGATCCCAGAGACACTTGTGTGGGCCTTTATGCAGGCATGCGCCTGCAAGCCCAGGACCACAAGAGTCCGAAGATACGACGGCACCAGGGTAGGTGCATACTTTTCTTGCAGGTTGGCGGCATTCGTCCATGGGAAGCCTCCGATCGTAATTTCAGGGCCAATGCGTATGCCTCAGTAAAACTGCAGACTACATACACATTCAGCAGTTAGTTACTATGGGCCCAAAATTGCTCAGGAGTTACCCCGTTTTTTTTGGGAGCAGCTTGATTTTTCTGCAGTATCTTAAAAATCCCCATTTTGCGCCAGTGTAAGTGAGATAGTTAGGATTTTTTTTTAAAGTTTAGTTCAAAAAGGGGGCGTTACCAGCCACCTATGCCTGTTTTGGCCAGCTAATAGTTGCTCCAAACTAACTTAGGCCACTTGTGGCCACACAGAAAACCCTTGGAGTTAAGAAATCAGCGCAGGTAGCTGGAGATTGTTTGGGGAGAAGTGGAGAGGACCTTGTAAAGCACTATACACCTTCACAACAACATTCAAGTAGTATAAAAACCAGCAATAATAAATAAAAAATAAAACTTAAGTCCTACCTTCCTAACTCATTCCGGGAAGTCTGCAGGCCGGCCGGTGCGAGGGCTACTCGGCCAGGGATAGGTGCGGGCAGGACGACCGGGCGGGAGAGCACTGGAAACTGGCCACAGGCTCGCAGAACATACACAGGCAGGCTGGGCTCGCATAACACAGGCTGCGGGAATCAACGGACAGCAGGCTGGGCAGCCGGTGCTAGAGGCCACTCAGCCCGGGACGCATCAGGTCCCACGCGGGCAGCACGCATCATCATGGGAGGAGCTACTGCGCATGTGCGAATACTAATTGCACATGCGGACAGCTGCCCGCACTCTTTCACACGCAGGGCCCTAGTTCTGCCCCCCCCCCCCCCGCCAATGGAATCGCCACGCCAAGCCCTGGAAGAGTTGACAGAGTGGCCAGAATCCAGGGACATCTTTTTGGTGCCGTTTTGAGCCTAGGAAGTCGGCGCATCTCATGTGAGTGCGCCGAAAAAACCGGGTGGGCCAAATTTGGGCCCTATAGTGGCCTCAAATGTATTTTTTCAGCTGCTCATTTGGTGCAATTTAGCAACTTTGTTCCTACGTTATTCTGCAGTTAGTATCAAAAAACATAAGGCAGCCAACTACATTAAAAGAGACACATTTATAAACAAGGACTCAGCATGCAGTGGAGGGGTACACCACTTCCAACCCTTCGTCAATCCAAGCAACACACTATCGCCCATTGGTTCCAGTCAATGTTCTGCCCATGCTGTTACTTTGCTGTTAGAGGATAAATCTGAACTTTAACCAGCCTCCTGCACGGTTGCATTCCAAAAGTGCATGAACACTACATGTACTGCATTCCTTTTATTGTACAACCAGCCATTTCTTCCACAATTAACTTTGTCTAACAGGACATGCTCTCAACAAATCTGTTCTAGCCAGCTCAACTCATTACCTTGATCTCAAATTATAAATTTGAAGAGTTTTCCCCACAGCTGGCATCAGACTAACTGGCCTACAGACAAACCATGTTAAAAGTTTGAGGGAAATTTCTAAGGCAGTATAGAAAGAACTAGGGGCCATGAATTAAAGGCAAACTGATAACAGAAATATGGATTTAATCACAAATCTTCAAACACCTAGATGCAATAAAAATGTTGAATTTTATTTCTTCAGCCATCAAATCGGATGCCCTGAACATTATGAACTTTAAAAAAAAAATCAAGGTACAGAAGAAGCTACTTCACACCTATGGAATTAGGCATCTCCAAGTGCAGTGAACAGATCAAAGCAATTAAGAAAAGAAACAGATTCTGTACTAAATTTAAATCATTTAAAATTAATCTGAACTGGATCATGCAGCAGTAAAACAAAGCAGCCAGAGAATCAAATTAAAACAATTAAAAACACTTTTTTCCAAACCCTGCTAAAAACAAGATCTAAACAGTAAAACTTGCAAAGAGAACAGCATCCTGGGTTAACCAGGGTGCCTATATCCCACCAGATAGTGTATTCCATGACCTAAGCTCGTAATTTTCACATTTCATTTTGGATTTATCGTGTTAACGAACCAGGTCATATATTCAACTGAAAGGATACAAGGGCTGGAATTTCCATGAAACCCACCACTGCCAGATTGCTGCCCAAAAGATCGCTAGGATTCTTAAATTAACGGCAGCAAAAAATTGCACAAAAAAGGAAAAAAATACCACCCGGCGAGAAAATGGATCTTGCATGTAGATTCTCGGAGGTTAAACATGATCCTGGGCAAATTGGGCGGTTCTTAATCAAAATGGGCAATAATTACTCAAATTTAGACCGAGGCTGGGCCTAGGGAGGGGGGAAAACAATCCCCCACCCCCCCCCCAGAAACAAAAAAATAAACAAACATTCTCAAGACCCTTTAACTTAAATCGCTGTAAAAGAATTTTAAAAGAATTATAAAAAAACATGAACTTACCTTTCCTTTCAGGGCTACTTACCTACCGCCCAGCTCCGGTTGCTTTTCGGGACGTTTTTGCAATCTTACCGAGTCAACGCAGAGCCCAAACTTGGGCGGTAGCGGTTTTTTCGGAGGTGCATGTCGGCTGTCCGCCCCCCCAGCGATATTTAGAAACTGCCGGCAGAACTCAAATGGAGTGGAAATTTGCGCCGGGTGGTTTTCTGCCAAAAACGAATAGTAACTGCAGAGAAAATTGCCGGAAATGGAGTGGAAATTCTAACCCTAAAGAAACTATAGTTCATAGAGCCCTCTAGTGACCAGACTTTTTATTGCTTTAAAACGCATGGGTTAAGTCTAAAAAAGTGAAAACTGCAAATCCACAATTGTGGTAGTTTTTAAATAACATTTTTATACAACAGCTTAGTGCCACAGGAATATGTTTGAAATGGCAAGTTACTATCGATGAACAGGTTGCATATCGAGTGACCATATTTAAATTATTTTGTTCACTCTCGTTTGTTGTCTAGTATTCAGTTCACAAAAACTATTGGGTACTTAGCAAATAGAGCTCTATAAAAGTCAAGCACAGGACACGCTAGGTCAATAGTAGTACCAACCACCTCTTCCAGTAGTTCAGGTGGGTTTTAGATGCAATAAACATTATTGAAGAGCAACAGTTAATTTTGCTGGTACTCAGTAACATTACTCCTTCAACCAACACCACTCCCCCAAAAAACAAATTAACTGGACATTCATCTCATTGCCTTTTATAGCCAATCTACTTGATGGACAAGGGTGTATATCTGTACTGGCATCAAAAATAACTTGAAATGTTGCAGGAGGTTTACCAGTTACACAGTGCGTGCGTGTTGCTTTTATTTATTTTTTTGGGGTGGGGGGGGGGGGAGAGGAACTCCGAGGAGAAGAGGAGAGAAAAAGAGGGAAGAGCAAAACAAAAACTGGAATTTGCCAGAGCCAGAGACAATTTCATACTCAAGACAATGGAAATTGATGGTATGAAGTCAGCCAATTTCACTTGAGGTAATGGCAGGGGTACTACATTTGACTTATACATTTTATGATTGCATGGCAGGGGAGGGGCGGGTGCAAAAAGAGAAATGATTGGGGAAAGAGAGAAAAATTCTTGTTAATAGTTATAGAATCACAGCACAGAAAGGACCATTTAGCCCACCATGCCTGTGCTATCCAATTAGTCCCACTCCTCCTCTTTCCCCATAGCCCTGCATTTTTTTTCCTTTTATAATTCCCTTTTTGAAAGTTACTATTGAATCTGGTTTCTCCACCCTTTTGAGCAGTGAATTCTAGCTCATAACACACTGCATTCAAAAAAACTCATCTCCACTCTGGTTCTTTTGCCAAAATATGGTTATTGGCTCTCCTGCCAGTAGAAACAGTTTGTCCTTATATCAAAACCTTCAATATTTTTAACACCTTAATTAAATCTTGCTCCAAGGTGAACAATCTCAGCTTCTCTAGTCGCTCCATATCACTGAAGTCCCTAATTTCTGGTATAATTCCAGTAAAGCTCCTCTGCACTCAAGGGTTTACATCCTTCCTAAAAAGTGTGGTGCTCAAAATTGGACAATACTGGTCGAGGCCCAGTGATTTGGAAATGTTTAGCATAACTTCCTTTCTTTTGTACTCTTATGCCTCTATTTGTAAAGCTCAGGATCCCATATTTTTTTTTAAAAAACAGCCTGATCAACTTGTCCTGCCACCTTTGAAGATGTGTATGTGAACCCCCTCTTCCTGCATCCCTCCAAAATTGTACCATTTAATTTATGTTGGCTCATTCTTGCTTCCAAACTGCATCACTTCTCTGCATTAAATTTGATCTGCCAGGTGTTTTCACATTGCATCATTCGAGATCCTCCTGAAGTCTGCCACTATCCTACTTACATTTCCGAGTTTTGCATTATGTAAACACTTTGAAATTATGCCATTTATACCCAGGTCATTAATATACATCAAAATGAGCAGTGGTCCCAATACCAAACACTGGGGCACATTTTCCTCCGGTCCAAAAAAATAAGCAATCACTACTCTCAGCTTTCTATCTCAGCCAATTTTATACCCACGCTGCCATTGCCCCTTAGTCCCATGGGCTTCAATTTTGCTAAGAAATCTATGTGGCACTTTTTCCAAACGTCTTTTGAAAGTCCATATACACAATCGCACTACCCTCATCAACTCTCCATTACTTCATTCAATAACTCAATTAAGTTTGTCAGATGCTATTTGTTTAAATAAAATCAGTTTCATTTATTAATCCATGATTTTTTTTTTAAAAACAGACAACTATTGCCCCCCCTGGATTATGGTCTAGAAGTTTCCCCACCACCATCATTAGGCTGACTGGCTTGTAGGTACTGGATTTATCCTCGCCCCTTTTTGAAAAGGGGCAACATTTGCAACCCTTTGGTCCTCTGGCACCATTCCCATATCCAAGTAAGATTTAAAGATGGTTGCCAGAGCCTGCACTATCTACATCCTTACTTCTCAGCAACCTAGGATGCAGACCATATCATGAAATCAGAAATTTACAGCACAGGAGGCCATTTTGGCCCATTGTGTCTATGCCAGTTGAAAAAATGCTATTCGGCCTAATCCCACTTTCCAGCTCTTGGTCCATAGTTGTGCAATTTACAGCACCTCAAATGCATATCCAAATACTTTTCAAATGTGATAAGAGTTTGTGTCTACCACCTTTTCAGGCAGCGGGTGAATCTGAACTAGGTGACTTTTCTACTTTGATTGCTGCTAACATTTTAAGTACCTCTATTTTTATCCTATCTGGCAGCATCCTCATCTTGTGTGATGACAGGTGCAAAGAATTCATTTAGTACCTCAGCTATGCCCTCTGCCTCCATAGGAATATCTTCTTTTTGGTCCCCAATTGCCCCCACTCTTTGATTATCCTTTTACTTTAAATATGCTTATAAAAGTCTTTATTGTTCCCTTTTGTTACCTGCTAATCTTCTCATACATTCTTTGCCCCTCATTTCCCTTTTCAGTTCTCTATACTTCATGTATTTGGCATGATTCTCTATTATATTTTAAACCTGCCACTTTACCAGAAATCTCCTTTTTCGTTCATTTTAATCTCTATCTTTAGTCATCCAGGGGGCTCTAGCTTTGGATGCCCTCATAGGGTTGTGTTTAGTCTGTACCCGAACTTCATTTAAGGCCTCCTCCGGTTGCTCATTTATCTGCCATCTGTTTCCACTCCACCTGGGCCAGATCCCTTTTCAACTCACTGAAATTAGCCCTTTGCCTTTTATTGTTCCTTGAGCCGTTCTAGAACTACGTTAAACAGGATAGCAATTGTTACACTCAATAAATGGAGAGACTGAGTACTGTGTGCAATGAGCAAGTGTGACCTTAGCTCTTTTATTAAGGTCCCAGAGTGCAGGTACCTCGTGGGTGGCCTGCTTATATACTGTGCTCCCAAGGGATGTTGGGATCCCTTGGGACTCCAACAGGTGGGCCCTACAGTGGTCAGGTGTGATGCAGGTTACAAAAAGGTTAAATACATATCACCCCCCTGTGAGGTCAACAGTACACTTATTTACAAGGTGAGGTTATCTGGGGCTTTGTTGATTGTCTCGGTACAAATGCTGGTGTGGGTGGGTTGGTCCATTCTTCACTGGGCTGTTAAGACAGCCGGCCTTGTTAAGCTGCTGGGGATGAGGAGTTTGGTTTCGTGGTCAACTATGATGTAAGTTGCCACTTGTGTGTGTGTTGGAAGGTCAAAGTTGGTGGTGTCCTCTTCAGGTTGTTCGTAGCTGGTGGTGAACCGCAATTTGATTTGGTCCAAATGTTTTCTGTGCATTTGTCCTTTGGTCAGTTTGACCTGAAACACCCTACTCCCCTCTTTGGCTGTGACCGTGCCAGCGAGCCATTTGGGACCATGTCCATAATTGAACAAACATGATCATTGATTTCAATAGTGCATGACAAATTTGCAGAGTCATGGTACACACTGTTGATGCCGCTTGTCCTCCATGTCATCATGGAGATCAGGGTGGACAAGAGAGCCTTGTCTTAAGCGGTCTTTTCATGAGCAGCTCTCTGGACAACCAAGTCTGCAGAAAGCCTTCCGACATGTTTCAAGCTTTGCTTGGTGGTCTGAACTGCCCGTTCCGCCTGGCCGTTGGATGCGGGCTTGAACAGGGCAGATGTGACATGTTTGATCCCGTTATGGGTTATGAATTCCTTGAATTCAGCACTGGTGAAGCACGGCCCATTGTCGTTGACTAGGATATCAGGCAAGTCGTGCATGGCAAACATGGCTCGCAGGCTTTCAATGGTGGCTATGGATGTGCTTAGACATTATTGCACTATTTTGAGTAAGCGTCCACGACAACTAAAAACAAACATTTTGCCTAGGAATGGGCCCACAGTCTACATGGATCCTCGATCACGGTTTGGATGGCCATGACCACAAACTTAGCGGTGCCTCTCTGGGTGCATTGCTCAACTGAGAGCAAGTGCTGCACTGGCGCACGCATGACTAAATCGGAGTCAATGCCAGGCCACCATACGCGAGACCTGGCTGTGGCTTTCATCATTACGATGCCTGGGTGGGTGTTGTGCAGTTCGCAAATAAATGTGTCTGTCTTTCTTGGGCAAGACCGCGAAATTGCCCCACAAAAGACAGTCCGCCTGCAGAGACAACTTGTCTTTGTGTCTGTGGAACGGATTAATTGCTTCCTACATCTCCACTGGGACACTGGACTAACTCCCATGGAGGAGAGTTTTTTAAAAAAATGTAAACTAAGGACAGTAAAGGATCTTGGCTGGTCCAGGTCCTGATCTGGCGGGCCAGAATGGGGGACTTCTCGTTCTCAAATGCCTCCATGACCATGAGGAAGTCCGCTGGCTGTGCATTTCCACCCGTGGTGGGCAATTGTAGTCGACAGAGCATTTGCGCAGTTCTGTGCCCAGTCTCTGGCGGATTACATAACTATGCCGACAGCGTGAGCGCCCATCTTTGGATGCGGGTAGAGGCATTGGTATAATTCCTTTGTTCTAATAACGATGTGAGCAGCTTGTGGTCAGTTTCAAGCTCGAACTTGAGGCCAAATAAGTACTGGTGCATTTTTTTTTTTAAACCCTGTAAACGCACGCCAGAGCCTTTCAACTATGCTGTAGGCCCTTCTTCGGCCTTGGACAAACTCCTGGATGCATATGCAGCCGGTTGCAAAATCCCCGATTCATTAGCCTGTTGTAACACACACCCGACTCCGTATTACAACGCATCGCAAGCCAACACTAATTGTTTACATGGGTTATACAGGACAAGCAGTTCGTTATAACAATAAATTTCGGGCCTTCTTAAAGGCAGCCTCTTGTGAATTCCCCCATACCCAGTCGTCTCCCTTGTGCAATAGCGCATGTAGGGGTCGAGGCAGGGTGCTTAACCCAGGTAGGAAATTATCGGAATAGTCGAGTCCGCAACTCCGTCACGTTCTGTGGTCTTGGCACGTTCTTGATGGCCTTTGCCTTGGCGTCGGTGGGTCCGATGCATTCTCCTTCCTAAGAAGGACGTCCTGTTCCAGGAAAAGAGCGTTTCAACCCGAGCCCCACGCAATCCAACCGACTAAGAACCTCCTCTAGATTCTTCAAGTGCTCCATGGTGTCCCGAACTGTAACCAATGTCGTCCTGGAAGACCACTGTGCAAGGAACCGACTTTAGCAGGCTCCCCATGTTCCGCTGGAAGATTGCTGCGGCCGACTGAATCCCGAACGGGCACCGGTTGTAGATAGACATTTGTGCGTGTTGATGCAGGTGAAGCCTTTCGAAGACTTCTCCAGCTCCTGCGTCATGTAGGCAGAGGTCAGGTCCAGCTTGATAAACGTCTTCCCTCCAGCCAGGGCCACAAATAGGTCATCTGCCTTCGGTGGCGTGTACTGGTCCTGCAGCGAAAAACGGTTAATCGTTACTTTGTAGTCCCCACAAATTCTAACCGTACCGTCCTCCTTGAGTACCAGGACAATCAGATTAGCCTAGTCGCTTAACTCCACTGGCGCGATGATGCCTTCACGTTGCAGCCTGTCCAGCTAGATTTGCACACATGTATGGTACCGCCCGAGCCTTGTTGTGGATGGGTTGAGTACCAGAAACCAAATGGATCTGCACTTTCGCCCCTGAGAAGCTTCCAATGCCTGGCTTGAATAACAATGGGAACTTGCTTAGAACCTGGGTACATGAGGTGTCGTCAATGGACGAAAGCATTCGGATGTCTTCCCAGTTCCAGATTTTCCCCAACCAGCTTCTGCCAAACAACATGGGGCCATCCCCTGGCACAATCCACAGCAGGAGTTTGTGTACTACTCTATTATAGGAGACTTTGATTTCAGCACTGCCAATTACAGGGATGAGTTCCTTGGTGCAAGTCCTTAGTTTGGTGTGAATGGGGCTGAGCTTAGGCCTGTGTGCCTTTTTGCCCCACAGCCTGTCAAAAACCTTTTTACTCATTATGGACTGACTTGCCCTCGTGTCCAGCTCCAGAGATACTGGAATGCCGTTCAGTTCAACTTTCATTATTGGTGGGCATTTTGTCGTGAATGTGCACCCCGTACACTTCTGCCTCCTCAGTAAGAGTTTCCAATTCAATCTGTTCCACTGTGGATCGATCTTCCTCTGCAACGTGGTGGTTTGCAGGATTTTCAGCTCACCTGCACATTCGCTGGAGGTGTCCCATCGCTCTCCAACCATTGCACGCATAGTGCTTAAGTGGCATTGATGGGACCGATCACCTCCGCAGCACCTCGCATTAACAGATGATGGTGGACTCTGGGTCAATTGAAGTCGGGCCACAGCAGCCGGCATGTACGTTCTGCCATGTATATTTCTGCTCAAAACCAGCATTACTTTATGCACAGTACTGGCCAAAACTTTTGTTCTGCGAAATCTGCTTGGTGTTGTCGCTGGTGGACATAAATGCCTGGGCTATCGTTATGGCTTTACTCAGATTCAGAGTTTCTACAGTGAACAGTTTGCGAAGGATTGTCTCATGTCCAATACCCAATACAAAAAAGTCTGAGCATTTTTTCTAGAAATCCCTCAAACTCAATGTCCTGTGAGGCGCCTGTGAGGCGACATAGCTCGCCACTTCCTGGCCCTCCGATCACTGACACATGTAGAACCGATATCTCGTCATCAAAAGACTTTCCTTAGGATTTAGAAGCTCCCAGACCAGCGTACACAATTCTTTGTAGGATTTCTCTGTTGGTTTTGCTGGGGCCAGGAGATTCTTCATGAGGCCACAGGTTGTTGCCCCGCATACAGTTAGGAGGATTGCCCTTCGTTTGGTGGCGTTCTCGTCCCCTTTGAGCTCGTTGGCCATAAAGTATTGGTCGAGTCTCTCCATGAAGGCCTCCCAATCGTCCCCTTCTGAAAATTTCTCCAGGATGCCGACTGTTCTTTGCATTTTCGCGGGGTTGTTCGTTACCTCGTCGCCAATTGTTACTCATAATAAACGGAGAGCCTGAGTACTGTGTGCAATGAGCAAGTGTGACCTTAGCTCCTTTATTAAGGTTGCAGAGTGCAGGTACCTCGTGGGTGGCCTGCTTATATACTGTGCTCCCAAGGGATGCTGGGATCCCTTGGGACTCCAACAGGTGGGCCCTCAGGTGGTCAGGTGTGATGCAGGTTACAAAGGGTTAAATACATAACAGTAATCACGGTTTCCCAAATGCTCCCCCATTCAGGGCTATCCAGTGATCCTTACTGGAAGTGGACTTTGGACAAGATCAAGCTTGGCTGTGATGTTCCCAGGTCAAATAGCCTGCCAATATTCATTAAGGCACTCATGAATAATTTAAGTACAGTACCAAAGGGTAACAACCAATGGAACTGCACTTCTACAAGGAGATAAGAGGAAAGAGAATGGGGGGTAATAAATTGCAAAATAAATCCGGCAAAGATTTAAAAAAAACAATCCAGGCTGTTTCAAATGCAAGACAATATTGTAATCACTTAACCCCTAATGTACAAACAATGCTATTATAAACACATTTTCTGATGACTGTACAAGCTCCTACTGAATGCTGATGTTACCAAGTTTTAAAATTGTGTTTTTAAGCCAGATGCTAGACGAACAGCTATCACATCAAAATCAAAGGGAGAAAATTATTTGAAACAAAAGTCCAAGACAATGTGGTAGAAAGGTAGAGTGTGGGTTGATGCTCTGGATTGCCCACAGCACGAGTTCTTATTGGAGAGCTCAGCTCCTGACCGGAGAACTGTGGAAGAAGCAAGGTGAGAAAAATGAGTGTAATAGCCACCCAGTTGCATCCTCAAACACCAGGGACTGTTTGCTGAGAGGTTAGCAAAGGTGAAGTGCATTCTGTTCTTTACACTGGCCTAAGAGTAATCGTATGACTAAAGGGATAAATACAAAAATGTATAACTGGAAAGCGTACAATTTATTGGAATGCCGCTATGCAGTAAGTTGTGTTTGCTGGACAGAGATTGGGCGTCAAACAAAAATATGCAAGGGATTCAACATAAATACAATTGGAATAGGAGGATCATTTCAAAAGGTCAAGAACCAGATGATTGAGGGAAATAAAGGTTGGTATCAGGTCATGGAAAACAAACAAGGATAAATGTCTGATTCCAGTATGAAAAGGAAATAAAAATATTAAGATAAAATCTAAAAAATAAATTGCTATGAGCAAACTATTCTGTTACTTTATTTGTATTTAACAAAGCTATACCAATAAGTGCAGAGTTCAGTCATGTACAGAATTTTTCCTGGTTGAGACATCTTTTATATACTTTACACCGACAGAAAAGGCATTTAAAGATGGACTTCATGCAGATATTGAGTGATGGTTCTTTTAGTGTTAGGAAACAAAATTAAAAAGTAGCCATTAGTTCAGTGCGACATGGCTTGATCACAAATTGATTAGGTCAAGTTTGTCTGGCTAGCCCTTCATGTTTTTGAAATGTTATGTATGCAAGTGTCATGGGGAGATGTTAGTATTCACTATCTCTAATGTCTGAACTATCAGGAATGTTTTGCTTTAGTAGAAATTCAAATGTGCAGTTTTAAGCATGGGCAAGTGAGACCTAATAATATGCACCAGGTTGCTCCATGCCAGTACTTTGTACAATCTCCTTCACCTTGGATGTTTTTTTAAAAAAAAGTCAGAGGGTTTTGCTAGGATCTTTAGCTTGATGCTTTATACTGCAAAGTCCAACAGAGATGCCAGAGAGGCACTCCTTGGGGGGCAGGGGCTCATTTTTCACAGCACATCAGAGACTCAGTTGCAATATTCTGGTGAGAATTACAAATTTTGGACTTTTGCAACAAAAAGAAAACAATTTTAAGTATTGATCACAAGTTACTTGCTTGTGTATCTTGTGGAATTCTCATTTGTGAACAAATTCAATTTATTGGATTTAGTCTGAATGGTGCCATCAGCGAGATATTTACCACCTTAAGCGATCGGGAGAACGTGATGGACAACCCACCTAGTTTACAATACAAAAGGGCAATGGCTAGTCCTAAGGCACACTATCCCATTCACATCATGCTTACGACAGCAAGATTCAGCTCGTAGGAGACCCTGGTCTGTTTACGGAAATTGTCTTTGTTGTTATGATGATTTAAGAACATCGAGAATGCAGACCAACAAGAAAATGATTAAAGACTACAATAGAATGTTCCAAATGGAAGACAAAAATATGCCCCATTCCCAAGAAACTCAGATGCTAGCAACTAAAAAGATACAGAGGAGCATTAGCAACAGGAGTAGGCCATTCAGCCCTTCAATCAAATCATGGCTGATCTGTATCAACTCCATTTATCCACTTTGCCCCCATACCAAACAAAAATCAGTCTTGAAGCTCGAATTATCCTAGCAGCTTTTTTTTGGGGGGGGGGGGGGGGGGGGGGGTGGGAAGAAGAAAAAAAAAGGGGGGGAAAAAAAAAAAAAGAGAGGAAATAGTTCCAGATTTCCAATACCCTGTGCATGAAAGTGCTTTAGATTTCATTCCTGAATGGCTTAACTCAATATTATGCCCCCTTGTCCTGGATTCCCACACCAGATGAAAGAGTTCCTCCGTATCTACCGTATTAAACTATTTTAAATGCCTAGATCAGATCACTCCTCAATCTTCTGTACTTGAGGGAATATAAATCAAGTTTGTGTCACCTGTCCTCAGAATTGTAAGCCCTGGTATAATTCTGGTGAATCTGCACCGGATCCCCTCCAAGGTCAATATATTCTTCCAGAGCTGCTGTGCCCAAAGCTAAACGCAGTACGCTAGATGTGGTCTGACCAAGGCTCTACACAACTGAAGCACAACTTCCTCCCCTTTGGATTAGCTCCTCTGAGAATAAGGGCCAATATTCCATCAGCCTTTTTGAACTGATCTAGCTTTTAATGATTTGTTTACTTGGACTCTCTGCTCCTCTACCATCTTATTCACCATTTAGAAAATAATCCTAACTTAGTGTTATCTGCAGCTTGGATATACAATGCTCTATTATTCATCCAAGTCATTAATAAATATGAACAGTTGAGGCGGATACTGATTTAACCTTGGTATTCTTAGCTGTGGAATTCCCCATCATGAATTCTCTCAGCTGTACAGTACATGACGATATTTCAATTACCAGGATCTGTCCAACATCCAGTGTTGGATGAACAAAAATTTCCAATTAAATATTGGGATGACTGACCAAAGCAAGTGTCTTCAGTCCCCGCCACAAACTCTATTCTTGGACTCCATCCCTCTCCTCTGCCAATGTCAAGGCTGAACCAGACTGTTCATAGCCTGTGTGTCCTATTTAGATGAAAGCTCAGTTCAGGATCAAATATGACTCCAAGGTTGAGAACAATATGGTTCAGCCTCAAACAGATGTTGGAGAAGGATAGAGTCAGTGGTTGCGGAATGGTAGGGACCGAAAACAATGGCTGCAATCTTCCCAATATTTAATTGGAGAACATTTTTGCTCATCAGAATTGGATGCCAGACAAGCAGTCTGACAATTTAGAGGCTGTGAGGGGTCAAGAGAAGTGGTGGTGAGGTAGAACAGGGTGTCATCAGCATACATGTGGAAACTGATGGTGTTTTCTAATTATGTCGTCAAGGGGCAACATGTTGATGAGAAATAAGAGGGGGGGGGGGGGGGGAAAAGGATATATCCTTCGGGGAAACCAGAGGCAACAATGCGAGAGCAGAAAGAGAAGCTGTTGCAGCTGATTCTCTGGCTACGATTAGATAGACAAGAATGGAACCAGGCGAATGCAGTCCCACCCATCTGGACAATGGTGGAGAGGCATTGGAGAAGGATAGAGTGGTCAACTGTGTCAATGGCTGCAGACAAGTCAAGAAGGACAAGGAGTTTGTCAGTCACAAAGGATGTCATTTGTGACCTGATGAGCCACTTCGGTACTGTGGCAGGGGCAGAAACCTGATGATTCAAACCTTGAGTTGTGGGAAAGTTGGACACAGATTTGGGAGGTGATAATTTGTTCAAAGGCTTGAGAGGAAAGAGGTTGGAGATGGGGCAGTGTTTTGTAAGGGTTGGTTTTTTGAGGGGGGGCGACAGCAGATTTGAGGAAGAGGGGGACAGTACCTGAGGAGAGAGAACCGTTAATGTCAGCCAGAAAAGGAAGTTGGGTGGTCAGCAGTTTGATGGGAATAGGGTTGAGGGAGCATGAAGTGGGTTTCATGGACAGGGTGAGCTTGGAGAAATAGCAGCACATTTGGAAAGCAGTGACTGGATCAGTCCAAGTCAGCATGGATTTATGAAAGGGAAATCCTGCTCGACAAATATCCTAGAATTTTGTGAGGATGTAACTAGTAGAGTGGACAAGGAAAAACCAGTGAATGTGGTGCATTTGGATTTTCAAAAAGGATTTTGACAAGGTCCCACACAAAAGATTGGTGTGCAAAATTAAAGAACATGGTATTGGGGGTAATGTACTGACGTGGATAGGGAATTGGTTGGCAACAGGAAGCAGAGAGTCGGGATAAACGGGTCCTTTTCAGAATGGCAGGCAGTGACTAGTGGCGTGCCGCAGGGCTCAGTGCTGGGACCCCAGCTATTTACAATATACATCAATGATTTGGATGAGGGAATTAAGTTTGCAGATGACACTAAGCTGGGTGGTGGTGTGAGCTGTTGAGGAGGATGCTAAAAGGCTGCAGGGTGACTTGGACAGGTTAGGTGAGTGGGCAAACGCGAGGCAGATGCAGTAAAATGTGGATAAATGTGAGGTTATCCACTTTGGTGGCAAAAACACAGGCTGATTATCTGAATGTGGCAGATTAAGAAAAGGGGAGGTGCAACAAGACCTGGGTGTCATGGTACATCATTGAAAGTTGGCATGCAGGTACAGCAGGCAGTGAAGGCAGCAAATGGTATGTTGGCCTTCATAGCTAGAGGATTTGAGTATAGGAGCAGGGAGGTCTTACTGTACAGGGCCTTAGTGAGGCCTCACCTGGAATATTGTGCTATTGAGGAAGTGCAGCGAAGGTGTACCAGACTGATTCCCGCAATGGCAGGACTGACATACGAGGAGAGACTGGAGAAGGATGAGAGGGGATCGCATCGAAACATAAAATTCTGACTGGACTGGACAGGTTAGATGCAGGAAGAATGTTCCCGATGTTGGGGAAGTCCAGAACAAGGGGACAGAGTCTAAGGATAAGGGGTAAGCCAATTAGGACCGAGATGAGGAGAAACTTCTTCACTCAAGAGTTGTTAACCTCTGGAATTCCCTACCGCAGAGAGTTGTTGATGCCAGTTCACTGGATATATTCAAGAGGGAGTTAGATATGGCCCTTACGGCTAAAGGGATCAAGGGGTATGGGGAGAAAGCAGGAAAGGGGTACTAAGGTGAAAGATCAGCCATGATCTTATTGAATGGTGATGCATGCTCAAAGGGCCGAATGGCCTACTCTTGCACCTATTTTCTGTTTCTATGAGGGGAGATCAGAGAGAAACTGGAGAAAGATGTGTTCAGGGCTAGGGCAGGGGAGATCCTTAGAGGAAGTTTGGTCCGGTGAGCTTGGGGAAGGAAGGGAAGTGACAGAGGCAGCTGAACGAATGGTTTCAATCTTGAGACAAAGAAGTCCATGAGCTCCTCATGCTTATCGTCAGAGGTGAGAGGGGGAGACAGGGGAGAGGAGTTCAAGACGATGCTTAGCAATGGCGAATAGAAGCCAGGATTTATCTTTGCATTCCAGAGCTTTCAACCACATATCCGCAGCATAACCAAGACCGCTTATTTCCACCTCCGTAACATCGCCCGTTTCCGCCTTTGCCCCCGCTCATCTGCTGTGGAAACCCTCATCCATGTATTCCAACATACTCTTTGGCTGGTCTCACATTCTACCCCAAGTAAACTTGAGGTCATCCAAACTCAGCTTCCCATGTCCTAACTTGCACCAAGTCCCACTAAACCATCATCCCTGTGCTCGCTGAGTTACATTGCCTCTCGGTTAAGCAACTCAATTTCAAAATTCCCATCCTAGTTTTAAAATCCATCGATGACCTCGCCCCTCCCTATCTCTAATCTCCTTCAGCCCGACAACCAACCAACCACCGCATCTCCTCTTCCCCCCCCCCCCCCCCCCCCACCCCCCACCAAAGATATCTGCATTCCAGCAATTCTGCCCTAGAGCATCCCTGATTATAAATCGTTCAACTGTTGGTCACATTGCCGTCTGTACCCTAGGCCCTAAGCTCTCGAATTCCCTGCCTAAACCCCTCTTGCCTCCTTCAAGACGCTCCTTAAAACCTACCACTTTAACCAAGCTTTGTCACCTGCTCTAATTTCTCCTTGTGTGGCTCAGTGTTAAACCTTTTGTCTCAATACTCCTGTGAAGCGTCGTGGGATACTTTACTATGTTAAAAGGTGCTATAGAAATATAGGTTGCTGTTGTATTTAATCTGAGCCGAGCTTCCAACCCCACATTCTCCTCTTCACCAAGAATGCATACTTCCACCACCCTAACATTGCCCAGCTCTGACCCTGCCTCAACTCATCTGGTGAAACCCTCATCCATGCCTTCAGTACCTCTACACATGATTATTCTAATGCTTTCCTGGTCGGCCTCGCACCTTACTCCCTTCCATAAACTTGAGCACATCAAAAACTCTTCTGCTTGCATCATAACTCGTACCAAGTCCTGTTCACCCATCATCCTCACGGATATAAACTGGCTCTGGATCAGCAATGCCTCGATTTAAAAATCATCCTAGTTTTCAAATTCCTACACATCGCTGTAACCTCCGACAGCCCTCTGATCTCTACATTCCTCCCATTCTGGCCTCTTGCACATCCCCAATTTTCATCACTCCACCACTGGCAGCTGTGCCTTCAGCTCCTAGGCTCCAAGCACTGGAATTTCCTTCCTAAACACCTCAGACTCTCCTTAAAACTTACCTCTTTCCTGTCTTAATATCACCTTATATGGCTTCGTGTCAAATATTGTTTGATAATGCTGAGACACCTATATATACCAGCTAGGCTATCAAGGTAGCAGCATGTGAAGCTTAGTCATAAAAGGAGGAAAAGGACAACTATTTCGAATAGCATTGGCAAAAATGTAGCACCAAATTTCTTCTCAGACACAATGTAGTGAACATAAGAATGGAGAACAGGAAGGTTACCAGGAGTGGGGAAGTGTGCAAGGGAAATGTTTACTAAGCATTTAATTATCCTCCTACAAATAGGACAAGACAACAAGACTAACTACCTACCATCCTTTTTCTAAACACTGACTCATTGGGACAGAAACTTTCAGACAACGTAAAACTGAGCTAAAGTAACATTTCCCTCTAAAAATAAAAATGCAAAATTAATACAAGCAAACATTTAATATTCAATTCTATAGCCTTAATGTTTTACTGAGTGTGGTAATGCCTTAATTATTCTCCTTTCATTTGCAGTAGATGCTGTTGGAAACTAATTCAAAATTGCAAATACCAAAATAGTTATCAAAGTAACATTGAGAAACTGGAGGGGGAAAAAAAAGTATGCTGCTACTTACCCAGCAAATTTCTCCATTCATTTCAGACAGGTCTTTGTCCCATGTTTAGGTCTGAATTCTTAACCACCTAGTACTATGCTTTAATATGCTTGCTTGGTATAATTGTTTCCACCTTTTGTCTTCTCCCTCCCCAACATGAATGCTCTCTGAGCCAATGTGACATTTATTCATCAAGTCCAAATGGTTGGCTCAAACCCTTTAGCATTTCCCCCCCCGCCCCCCCCCAAATGTATCTTGTGCAATCCTTAACACAAATCAGTTAAGAAACAAAATATTTTTTCCTCTGGAACATCTGAATAATAAGAGTTTAGTGCTGTGCGATGACATACATTCCCATTTCAGCATCAACAGCAATCAATCTTAATGGGTGGTGCTCAACAGAAGTGGGTAAGCGGTGTCTGCCCAGGCATTTCCTGTCCTGGCAAAAAAGGGAGGAATTTAAAGTGCATCTGCACCCTGGCCACTGATCTGGGGGTCTGGCAAGCAGCATCCACAAGGCTCAAAAGATTTACTTGGTGAGTAGACTTACCTTGAAGCTCCTTTTAATGTTGCAGCTGGGCAACTGGAGTCCTTCCAGTCAGATGAGTACCTAGTGCAAGTTGAACAGCAGCACTACAACTCAAGAAGAGGCAGGAAGCCAGAACACCCACCTGACCACCACCCTCCCCCTTTGCATGCCATCGATTGTATTGTACATAGACTCGATTCTGTCCTGCAGGAGACTCTGAAAAACCCAGAGCAATGTAAAGGGCCAGATAAAACCACTTGCATTTATATAGCACCTTTAACATAATAAAACATCCCAAGGCACTTCACAGGAAAGTTAACAAACTTTGACACTGCTACATAGGGAGATAGTAGGCCAAATAGACTAATACTTGGTTAAAGTCATTTTAAGGAGCATCTTGAAGAGCGAGAAGCGGAGAAGTATTGGAGGGAATTCAAGAGCTTAGGGTCTAAGCATCTGAAGGCACAACCGCTAATGGCGCAGCAATTAAAATTAAGGATACTCAAGAGGCCCGAATTGGAGGAGCGCAGAGATCTCACAGGGTTGTAGGGCTGGAGGTTAGAGATAGAGGGGGGGGGGGGGGGGGGGAAGGCCTTGGAGGGATTTGAAAACAAAGCTCAGAATTTTAAAATAAGGTCAGCGAACAAGAGGATGGTGGGTAGGTGTACGGGACCTGGTGCGAGTTAAGATACGGACAACAGAGTTTTGGATGAGCTCAAGTTTATGGTGAGTGGAAGATGGGAGGCCGGCCAGGTGAGCACTGGAATAGTCAAGTCTAGATGCAACAAAATGCAGGAATGAGGGTTTCAGCAGATGAGTTGAGGTTGGAGTGAGACAGGCAATATGAGAGATGAAGTTGGTGCTAGAGTGGATGTGTGGTCGGAACCTCATCTTGGGGTCAAATATGACACCAAGGTTGTGAAAGGGCCTGTTCAGCCTCAGATAGTGACGAGGGGTATGTAGTCAATGGCTAAGGAATGTAGTTTGTGGCAGGGATTGAAGATAATAGAGTTGGAGGAAATTTCTGCTCATCCAGGACTGGATGTCCAACAAGCAGTGACACAAATCAGACAGTGGAGGGGCTGAGGGGTGTTGGTGAGTTAGAACTGTGTCGGTGTCGTCAGTGTACGTGTGGAACCTGACTTCGCGGTTTTGGATGATGTCGACGAGGGGCAGCGTGTAGATAAAAAAAGGGAGAGCCTGGGATAGATCCTTTGGGGGGGGGTAAAAAGAGAAAGGGATTCGAGGTATTGCTGTTAGCTGGAAGAGAAGCCATTGCAGGCAATTCTCAGTTTACGACGACAGGTAAGACTGGAAACCGGCAAGGGCAGTTCATCTCACCTGGATGACAGAGGAGAGGCGTTGGAGGTGGATGGTGTGATCAACCATGCCAAATTGTGGACCGGTCAGGAAGGATGAGGAGGGACAGATTACCAGTCAAAATCACACAAGATGTCATTTCAGTGCCAAAGCAGGGGTGAAAACCGATTTTGGGGGGGGGGTGGGAGGGATTCAAACATTGAGTTATGGGAAAGATGGACAGAGATTTGGGTGGTAACATGTTCACTGTCTTGAGGGGAAAGGGAAGTTGGAGATGGGGCAGTAGTTTGCAAGGAGAGGGATCAAGGGTTTTTTTTTTGACAGGAGTGATGATTGCAGATTTGATGGGGAGGAGGACAGCACCCGAGGGGGATCAGTTATCAGCTAACATAGGGAATGGGAAGGGAAATTAGGTCGAGGGAGGAGATGGGTCTCATGGACAAGATGAGCTCGGAGAGGGCATGAAGGGAGATAGGAGAGAAACGAGAGAAAGATGTGTTTGGTGCTAGGGCAGAAGGGAACCTTAGGGGAAGTTTGGCCTGGGACCTCGGGGAAGGGAAGGTAGTGGCAGCTGAACGGATGGTTTCAATCTTAGTGACAATGTGAGAGGACTCGAGGGGGGGTTCAAGAAGACAGTTTGTGGTGGAGAAGTCAGGGATTATCTTTGTAATCTAGTATGTTCCTGCAAAAACAAGCAGTTTTGGCAGAGGAGAGCATGATCTGAGTGTTTTGTGGTCCAGCCAGATCTGGTAATGAATGGCTAAACCTGTTGTCAAACATTCAAGTATGCGTCCCTTGGACTTAAACATTTAATTGGTGGAAATTTTGGTTTATCCAGTACGGTCAGACAAGCAGCCTGACAGCACAGCCAGTGGAGGGCTCGAGAGAGGCAGTAGTGAGGTAGAGCTGAGTGTCATTAGCTTACATGGGGCACCTGACTGTTTTTTGGTGATATAGCAGAGTGGCAGCATGTAGATGAGAAATAGAGGGACCCAAGGAGAGAGATAATGGTGGGCCAAGGATAAAGGTAATGGCGCAGTGGCAGAAGAGAAGTCATGGCAGGACATTCTCTGGGTACGACTGAACAGACAAAGATTGAATTAGGCAGAGGCCAGTCCCACTCAACTGGATAATGGAGATGGGGTGTTGGAAGACGATGGTGTGGTCAACTGTGTCAAAGACTATAGACAGGTAGAGAAAGAGGAGAAGGGATAGTGCACCATGATAATAGACACATAGGATGTAATTTATGATTTTGATTAGGCCATTTCAGTGCTGTGGCAGGACTGGAAACCTGATTGAGAAATTGGGGGCAGTTTTGTGATGTGAACCCATATCCTTTAGGAACTGGATTCTTAAGTTGTCCAGACAAATTAATGGGGTAGATTTTCATTTCATCAGTACTGACTCGATTGAAGCTTAGCCCTAGAGATTTATGAGCAGTTTACCCCTCTCTCCAAATGGGGGCATCCAAGAAAAAAAGTGTCCTTTTGCACTTTCATGAGTTTGGGTACTGTACTTTTGGCTAATTTAGAAAGGAACTGCCAAAATTTGCAACGGCAGATTGTTCATCATGTCAAATGATTCAAATAAAATAGGAAAAGTTGAGAGTCACTGAAATTGAACAGCATAAATTAGTTCAACAGAAAACTGGATACATTTCTGGACAGAAGGGAGTTGGATCTTTGAAAATGGTCAAGGATTGTTGGACTAAATGTCTTACCCAGTTCCTAGAATTCCAAGTCTTAATGGTGGCTATCTAGTTCTCCAATTTACCAATTCAAAAGAGACCCTTAGCATTTTTCCCAAGTTACAATTTCAATTAAAATATTCTAACCAAACAATTTTGCAAAAGATTACAAATTAGTGTGGCATCCAGGAATACTTACATGCAACCCAGTGGAAATGACCATAAACCTTGAATCACAATTACAATTTCACTGACTCCATTTAAAAATGCATTAAAAAGATAGCTTAATCAAGCATTTGTTAATTTTATTTATGTGTTATATTGAAGGACATGAACATTAGACTTACAAGACATGTGTAAAGGTAAGGACATTTAGCACACTCATGCAGTTACGGCACTACTAAAAGCTAAGAGATGAGATGACATGAGCGCATTTTCATTTACACAAATGTGATGAATATATCTACAGGTGAAGGCGCATGTGTGAAGTCAGGCAATGAATGTGCACATATTGTTACCTGATTTTTTGTCCGGCCTTACTGAAATACCAGCAACAGCAGAATCTTTAGATGTTTCAGTGCTCTCAGCAACAGTAGGCAATTCTGGCAGCAGAGTTTCTACAAGAAAATTTTTTTTGCTCACATCACCCTCTCCAACAGGGGAGGAGATTATATCTGCTTCTTGCTGAGATACGGATGTTGCTCTTGTTCCTTTTTTCTCTCCCAACACTTCTGCTAGAGCAATATTGGTTTCTAAATTTTTTGTAACCACCTCTTTAGAAGCCTTTGTTACTTCTTCATTCATGGGAAATGAAGCATCAGTAGGTAACTCTTGGGCCTTTATCTGTACTTGTGGAATCTCTAACTTTTCAGAACGGCCATCAATTTTAGTTTTCATTTCACCAAGCTTTTCCAAACAATTGTCTGGAAATGTATCACCCTGTAAAGATGGAGCAACAGCCAAAGTCACAGGCTGGGAAGTAGTCAAACAAGTCTCTTCAGTCAAAGCTTTTAAAACAAGTCCTCTGCCAACACTTGAAAAATCTTCATTTGACATTGATAATGTGGTTGGTACACCAGTGTCTTCAATCATAGAAGGAACAGGGATAGATTCTTCTGCAACACACTTCTCACTCATTGTTGGACTAGGCAGTATTTCTCCAGAAGCTTCCTGATGTCTTAACATAATTTCTATTGGAGCTTTCTCTGTAATAATTACTGGGCCAGCCAGAACATCTTCAGTTACATTTTTAATCAGTGATGGGATTTCAGTTTGATCTTGGAGTGATAGTGTACCAAGTGAACTTTGCTCAACATGTTTGTAATCAACTAAAATCCCTTTAACAGGTTTCATTCCAATTGCAGTAGCTCCCTGTGCTCCCAAAATAGGTTCAGATTTGCTGATGGTAACATCTTGTCTTTTCATTGTCACCGAAGTGTCAGCTGACACTTTGTGTTTTGGAGTAAGCAATGTAGGATAATTTTTCTCTTCCACAATTTTACTTGGCAATAACTCTTGTTTACTGGACTGGTTAACAAATTGATTTATATTTTCAGAGACATGAGGTGCAAACCATACAGACAAATCCTTACCTTTAGACTCTATAATGGAACCAACCAATAGATGCTCTGGTAAATTTCTCTCCTCAGAAACTGGAATCTGCTGAGAAATAACTACAGTATCTTCATTAACTCCTCTATTTGAAACTGTCTTTTGTTCCTCAAAGAAATGCTGTATTTTTGTCACCTCTGTAATACCATTAGCAGCACAGTCTGTAAAAATAGCTGGTTCTAGAAGGGCATGCACAATTTGTTCTCTACCGGCATTTTGAGCAACAGATTGTGTTGTAACACATTCAGGATCTGTAAGAATTGTAACACATTCTGTAACACTGTCTTTTTCTGTGCGAGTAGGTGCCTTTACAATCATTTCTGTTAAATCCTGTACTTCCTCAGATTTGCCTAAAACACATTGTTCTGATGTAGAAGGTAGCAATTCAAATGAATTATGCAGATCTTGAGCAGATTTCCTTATTTTTATATCAGATGCATCTTCAGTCATTTCTATACCTACTACCAACCCACTTGACTTGATTTCAGAGATTCTTCGTAAATGGTCCGGTGCAAAACTTTGTGCAGTTGGATCAGATGTTATGGCTTTATCCAGAGAGTCAGTTTTTATAATCTGGTCTGGTTTGACTGCAAAGCTACCAAATAATTGTGAATTAATTTCAGCAGCAGATATCACATCTTTGGAAATGGGCTTGTTTCCAGTATCTACTGGTGGTACAGGTTTTGTTTCTGTATCTTCGACCTTTTTAGTCACTTCTGACTTAATAGCAGTCAACTGTAATGAAGATTCTTTCCATTCAGTCTTTCCTCTAGCAGCTGCATCATGTTCAGGAACCATTTCATTAGTGCTGAAGTAATCAGACTGTGGAGACTCCAACATGTAAGAATCAAATGTAGCATAGGTCATATATGTTTGAGGTTCACATGCAACTGGAACTTGTGAAACTGCAAAATATGCTTCATCAGTTGGAGACAGCTTTTTATCTTGTTCAAAGGAATGTTTCAAAGAGGTTAAGTTCTCAAAGTCTGCAGAACCAAGCTTCCTAGTGTCCTTAGCCACAATTTGCTCTTCAATATCACATGGAGTCTTTGAAAGTTCCTGATCTTGAAACATACCACTCTCAGACTCAACACTTACATTAATTATGGATTTACTGGTATCAGCATCAATAACAGCTACCTGATCAATTGTTGTTCTAGAAGATTTTAGCTCATTTCTCTCCTTCACTGCCAAAATATCTCCATAACAAAAATTAAGACCACTGCCTGCTGGTTTCATGGTTCTCTCATTAAAATCAATCAACATGTCCTGCATGGATTCCTTTTCCTCAACAATTCTGTCTAAGGGGCACATACCCATTTCTGACACACCAACATACTCGCACATTAATCCTAAATGTGTTTCCAATTCAACTTCCTCGTCATCTGATAACTGAACTTTATCTATGCCAGTGATCTCACTAATCTTAGTTAGTCCTCCCTTATCTGCTTTGACTTGTTCTGGCATTGCTTCTTCAACCAGGGATAACATAGTCCCTTTAAATTCACTTCCATTTGACTCTACACACTGACCAACTTTGTATTGGAATCGACTTTCATCAATAGAAATTAATGCATCTAACTCTGATGATTCTCCAGATGCTGGCTTCAGTTGTGTCTTTTCACCAACAGCATGAGCTTTTTCTAAATGGTCTGCTACTTGTTTGTCCATTGTATTTTCCATAAAACCAGAGATAGTTTGTAAAACAGTGCTTATGGGAACTTCAGTCTGTACAAGATCATCACTGTGGACTGCTTTTGTGGGCATTGTTAATTCAGTTATAGAATCAGAAGAAAAGGAGGACATAGAGAAGACAGGAACAGGTTCAACATGCACAGGTGCAGCATCCTGTGGGCCCACAGGTTCGGCACTAGATGGTTGATCTTTCAAGTTGACAGAAAAGTCTGTGATCATGGATGGAAAGGAAATGAGAAAAGTAAAATCTTAGTTGAATGCTACATATAAAATCAATATTTAAATACAAATTTAATCATTTTCATTGCTTTAAACAGACTAAAAGGACCACTCTAACCTACCTGAATGACTTGATGTCTAATTAATTTCCTTTCAAATGGTAAAACTGCACACTCAATGCATTTCATCTTCATTTTGAAACAACAGAACTGATGCATCAAAATTACTCCTTCCACTTTTCTCCCACCAGCCTTTTAATAGCACATCCCACTGAAGAGCATTTGGGTCTAAAATGTCCCTATATTCATTTGTAAACAAACTCGTTCTTTTCAGTTTGAGCAATTTTTGAATGTGCTGTCTATACACACTTATGCATGCCATTTTCAATTTAACTTTGGCATACCTTAATTTTTCTTGCTCAAATCCCACAAACACATGCACTTTGTGTTCTTGTTAGTCATATGACTCAGAAGTTTCACTACTGAATTCTAGTGAACACAGGAACATAATAAATAGGAGCAAGAGTTGGCCCATTTGGCCCTTTGAGCCTGTTCTGCCATTCAATATCACGGCTGATCTATCGCAACTCTGGGGTAGAAAATTCCAAAAATTCACAACTCCAAGTGAAGAAATGTCTTCACCAGTCCTGAATGGCCAACCCCTTATTCCAAGACTGAGCGCGCTCAGTTCTAGGCTCGTCAGGGGAAACATCCTCCCAGCATATACTGTTAAGCCCCTTAAAAAATGTATACAATTCAATTAGATCATCTTTCATTCTTCTAAACTCTAGGAAATATAGACCTAGACTACTCAATCCCTCCTCATAGGACAACCCGCCCCCAACCCCACCCCAGGAATCCGCGAACCTTCGTTGCACACCCTTTAAGTCAAGTATATCCTTCCTTAGGTAACGAGACCAAAACTGTACACAGTACTCCAAGTGTGGTCTTACGAAGGCCCTATATAATTGCACTAAGACTTCTTTACTCATACTCCAATCCTTTTGTAATTAAGACTATCATACCATTTACTTTCCTAATTGCTTGCTAAACAGTTTAGTGGAACAGGTTAACTAAGCAAGATATTGCTGAACTTGTAGCCAATAAAATCAGTCTGACACACCTAGGAACTCCCACCCACTTACTCGTGAAATTTAGATATAGGAGAGACAAGCAGCAGCAAACAGGATGAATGCCCTGAAATGAATCGTAGTAAATCCCCCCAAAAATTGCATTTATATAGCGCCTTTCACAACCTCAGGACATCCCAAAGCCCATTACAGCCAATTAAGTATTTTTGAGGTGTAGTCATTGTTGTACTGTAGGAAATGTGGCTGCCATTTTGCACACAGCAAGCTCTCACAATGTGCTCATGACCAGATAATCTGTTTGAGATGTTGGTTGAGGCTTAAATATTGGTCAGGACACCAGGGATAACTTTCCTGCTCTTCAAAATAGTGCCATGGGATCTTGCGTCCACCCGAGAAAGCAGATGGGGCCTCGGTTTAACGCCTCATCCGAAGCACCTCTGACAATGCACTGGAGTGTTAGCCTAGATTTTTGTGCTCAAGTCTCTGGAGTGGGACTTGAACCCAAAACTTTGACTCAGAAAGCAAGTGTTCTACCAAGTGAGCCACGGCTGATACCAGCAAAATTCAGACGTGACATTTAACACTAGGTTACATTTGGATATGGTCTTGCTCAAATTTTAAAATATAGTTCCATTTCCACATACAACTGAATAGTTAGTTATCCAATATCGGAGCTATGTGCCACAGGAGCCATCTCCCTGTTCTATAACAACCTCGTGAGCCACACATTCTTCAGCAGGAGACAATTTAGTACAGGGGAAATTTTAAAATACGTACTCCAGGCTAGAGTCTGAAAGAGAACCAATGAACAGGAAGGAATTCATTTCAAAAGAATGAAGCCCATACAATATTTCCTTCAATTTTTGGGGGGGGTTTTGTGGGGGGGGGGGGTTTGTGCGCACCCTTTAAGGGGCTGTATGGCTCATTCAAAATACTGCGCATGAGCGGTTTTTCCTATTTAAAAGCCAGTAATCTGGCTACGCGGGAGCTGCAGAACACTCCGTGGTTGCATATCAATTCTAGGATCATCAATTCGCTTTTAAAAACTTGGAGCACAAAATAAAGATTGGGATATACACATGGGGTTAAGGTAGAATTTGAAATAACTTAAATTGTAAATATTTATTTTAATCTAGTAATTTTTAAATCATGAGAAATTTGACATTCTATAAGTAAAACTATTTCAGGGCCAGACGGTTGTTCAGCAGTCAATATGCTGTTAAACACCCCATAAAAAGTTACACCTTGTTGGAATAGATGAGGTTTTAACAGCAATGTTAGAGCGGAAAAATAGTGGACCAAATATTTCGGCATCGCCGGATCCATACGAAGTGCGCAATGACCCAGCTTTCCTGATCCGTCAAGATTTTTCTCGACAGATCCTCTGCATCCCTGGGAGGAGGACGTCCGCGCGAGAGAGATTGGGCTATTTGCTCAACTCATGCCCAGCGAATGTCCTTCAAACTTTCATGCATAGCTTACTTTTATCAGCGCAAGTGTTTTAAAACATTAAATTTAACATATTAAAACACTGTCTATTGAGGTAAATTTATTTTTAACTATTAAAACAAAAAATCCCCCAATATACACTTTTCTAAATATTTAATTACATTAGTTTGAAATGTGATGTTTTATTAATTTACTTATGCTGCGTTTCGGTGTTTTTTCTCATTGATAGTAATGGGAGTCCTTACAAACAGAGCTCCCATTTTTATGGCAATACTGCATAGTGATTGGTGGTCTAGGCCCACCAGACTCCAGCTTGTACCTGAAAGGCATCTTCCCATGCACTGTGCAGAGAATCTAGGGCTTTGGCTGGGATCTCTTCCTCCGGGACCACCAGATACTTTCGTAGATTTTTTTTTAAGGGTTGGAGGTGTTCGTATGAAAGAAGCCTCCGACCACGATTTCCCCCGCCCCGGTATGTCAGTTCAACTGATTTCTGACGACAGGGAGTTCCACAGTGCAGCCAGTGGCGGAGCAGAGAATGACTGACACCAATTTCAGGAATTCCGTGTTTATTTGCGCATGCGCTAAATCCTGAAGTTACAATCAGTCCCAGAGGGGTAATGACAGCGAATGCTGACAGTTTTGCCGTCATTACCATCGCAAAATCCGGGACACTAACATTTTTCCTCATTCACTCAACATCCACATACAAATTACCAAGCAACAAAAAACAATGCGAGGTGGGCTCTATGTGCTACATATCATGGCTTCAGAGGAACACCGCCTACTAAGACTCATCTTGAATTGTCAGAAGAAAACAATGCTTTGTAAAATGCACACAATTTACTCTAAGTAGCGCTCTTCACATACTGGCCCGAAATGTGACCCAGGCATCAGCCCACTATTTTTACCAGTGCTCCTTGATTAGCAAGGGAACATAGAAATTAACAGCGCAGAAGGAGGCCATTTCGGCTCATCTTGTCCGCGCCAGCCGACCAAGAGCTGCATGGCCCTCAGTCAGCAGCCTTAAAGGTTACATATAAACCTATGAACAATGGCGGGAAGGTAAAGAGCACCTAGCCCAACATCTCCACCCCTCACAACTGCGACACCCCTTACACTGAAACATTCTACATTCCACCCCAACCGGAGAAAAAGAGAAGAAATTCTGGAAGTCTCTCAATCTACTAAATTCAGGATAGAATCTGTTAGTATCAGGATTCTCAGCATGATAGAGCTGGCATTATGGAAATTAAATCAAATAAAACAAGCAATTTTACTAAAAAGGTGCTACGGCAGCAGCTTGCTCACTAAAAGCACATAAGAATTTGGAAATTGATGAGGGATGCATGCCCAATTTCTGATATGGTGACTAAGGGTCATGGCAGGAATTTCCTAAAATTTATGAAGTAATACACAAGAACTGAAGTTCATTCTTCAGAGAAGAAGTGTGGAATTTCACCTTGTACCTCGTTAGATGCTACTAACTTTGCCCAGCTTGCAGAAAGGAGGAAAGAGTACCTGCTCTTGACTTCAATCAAGTTGGGCACCAAGGAGCCCTTGCAAAATGGAAGACAATGGGTCAAGGGGAATAACTTCTCCAGTGGACTTGTACCCAAACAGGAAAAATGGTTTTAATACTATCACAGGCCCCTTATTGCTGCAGGAGTACTCAGGGGAGCATCCTCACTTCCTCCATCAATGAAACTGTCTCCTTGTCAGGACTGTGGTTGTGTGTTACTTGACTATTCAATAGTAGTCTGCTCCATTCATAACTCTGCCAATATTGAAACTGTTCAGGCTTACAAGTGGCAGGTTACATTTGTGTCATATAAACAGCTGGTAAAGACCATCTTTAACAAGAGAATATACACCCACCTTCCCCCAATTTTCAACTGCACCACTACTGGCGAGTCCCCTGCCACAATTCGCAACAAAATAGAATAGCGCAGAGCTAATAGCCATTACGGAGACGTGGTTGCAAAGTGACCAAGGTTGGGAACTAAATATTCCAGGATACTTAACTTTTACAGGGAGAGGAGGGGCGAGGGGGGCGGAGGGGGAGAGGAGGGGCAGAGGAAGGGCGAGGGGGGCGGAGGGGCAGAGGAAGGGCGAGGGGGGCGGAGGGGGAGAGGAAGGGCGAGGGGGGCGGAGGGGGAGAGGAAGGGCGAGGGGGGCGGAGGGGGAGAGGAAGGGCGAGGGGGGCGGAGGGGGAGAGGAAGGGCGAGGGGGGCGGAGGGGGAGAGGAAGGGCGAGGGGGGCGGAGGGGGAGAGGAAGGGCGAGGGGGGCGGAGGGGGAGAGGAAGGGCGAGGGGGGCGGAGGGGGAGAGGAAGGGCGAGGGGGGCGGAGGGGGAGAGGAAGGGCGAGGGGGGCGGAGGGGGAGAGGAAGGGCGAGGGGGGCGGAGGGGGAGAGGAAGGGCGAGGGGGGCGGAGGGGGAGAGGAAGGGCGAGGGGGGCGGAGGGGGAGAGGAAGGGCGAGGGGGGCGGAGGGGGAGAGGAAGGGCGAGGGGGGCGGAGGGGGAGAGGAAGGGCGAGGGGGGCGGAGGGGGAGAGGAAGGGCGAGGGGGGCGGAGGGGGAGAGGAAGGGCGAGGGGGGCGGAGGGGGAGAGGAAGGGCGAGGGGGGCGGAGGGGGAGAGGAAGGGCGAGGGGGGCGGAGGGGGAGAGGAAGGGCGAGGGGGGCGGAGGGGGAGAGGAAGGGCGAGGGGGGCGGAGGGGGAGAGGAAGGGCGAGGGGGGCGGAGGGGGAGAGGAAGGGCGAGGGGGGCGGAGGGGGAGAGGAAGGGCGAGGGGGGCGGAGGGGGAGAGGAAGGGCGAGGGGGGGCGGAGGGGGAGAGGAAGGGCGAGGGGGGCGGAGGGGGAGAGGAAGGGCGAGGGGGGCGGAGGGGGAGAGGAAGGGCGAGGGGGGCGGAGGGGGAGAGGAAGGGCGAGGGGGGCGGAGGGGGAGAGGAAGGGCGAGGGGGGCGGAGGGGGAGAGGAAGGGCGAGGGGGGCGGAGGGGGAGAGGAAGGGCGAGGGGGGCGGAGGGGGAGAGGAAGGGCGAGGGGGGCGGAGGGGGAGAGGAAGGGCGAGGGGGGCGGAGGGGGAGAGGAAGGGCGAGGGGGGCGGAGGGGGAGAGGAAGGGCGAGGGGGGCGGAGGGGGAGAGGAAGGGCGAGGGGGGCGGAGGGGGAGAGGAAGGGCGAGGGGGGCGGAGGGGGAGAGGAAGGGCGAGGGGGGCGGAGGGGGAGAGGAAGGGCGAGGGGGGCGGAGGGGGAGAGGAAGGGCGAGGGGGGCGGAGGGGGAGAGGAAGGGCGAGGGGGGCGGAGGGGGAGAGGAAGGGCGAGGGGGGCGGAGGGGGAGAGGAAGGGCGAGGGGGGCGGAGGGGGAGAGGAAGGGCGAGGGGGGCGGAGGGGGAGAGGAAGGGCGAGGGGGGCGGAGGGGGAGAGGAAGGGCGAGGGGGGCGGAGGGGGAGAGGAAGGGCGAGGGGGGCGGAGGGGGAGAGGAAGGGCGAGGGGGGCGGAGGGGGAGAGGAAGGGCGAGGGGGGCGGAGGGGGAGAGGAAGGGCGAGGGGGGGCGGAGGGGGAGAGGAAGGGCGAGGGGGGCGGAGGGGGAGAGGAAGGGCGAGGGGGGCGGAGGGGGAGAGGAAGGGCGAGGGGGGCGGAGGGGGAGAGGAAGGGCGAGGGGGGCGGAGGGGGGAGAGGAAGGGCGAGGGGGGCGGAGGGGGAGAGGAAGGGCGAGGGGGGCGGAGGGGGGAGAGGAAGGGCGAGGGGGGCGGAGGGGGAGAGGAAGGGCGAGGGGGGCGGAGGGGGAGAGGAAGGGCGAGGGGGGCGGAGGGGGAGAGGAAGGGCGAGGGGGGCGGAGGGGGAGAGGAAGGGCGAGGGGGGCGGAGGGGGAGAGGAAGGGCGAGGGGGGGCGGAGGGGGAGAGGAAGGGCGAGGGGGGCGGAGGGGGAGAGGAAGGGCGAGGGGGGGCGGAGGGGGAGAGGAAGGGCGAGGGGGGCGGAGGGGGGAG